>NC_060149.1:98527168-99850423 GCF_021461385.2 Schistocerca piceifrons
TGCTGCAGAACTCTTGAACACTTTCTAGTTGGAATGTAATTAATTTCATTCGGACAGAAAAAGCTTCTATCCACAAATCAGCACGGATTTTCAAAGCATCGCATGTATTAACCTCAGATTACCCTTTTCTTGCAAAATATTCTGCGAACCATGGATGTAGAGCAACAGATAGATTCCATATTCGTAGATTTCCTAAACGCGGTGCCCCACTGAATTCTGCTGATTAAGGTCAGAGCATATACACTCCTGGAAATGGAAAAAAGAACAGGCGTGAATGGAGGGACGAATGGAGACGTGTCGTCTTCAGCGATGAGAGTCGCTTCTGCCTTGGTGCCAATGATGGTCGTATGCGTGTTTGGCGCCGTGCAGGTGAGCGCCACAATCAGGACTGCATACGACCGAGGCACACAGGGCCAACACCCGGCATCATGGTGTGGGGAGCGATCTCCTACACTGGCCGTACACCACTGGTGATCGTCGAGGGGACACTGAATAGTGCACGGTACATCCAAACCGTCATCGAACCCATCGTTCTACCATTCCTAGACCGGCAAGGGAACTTGCTGTTCCAACAGGACAATGCACGTCCGCATGTATCCCGTGCCACCCAACGTGCTCTAGAAGGTGTAAGTCAACTACCCTGGCCAGCAAGAGCTCCGGATCTGTCCCCCATTGAGCATGTTTGGGACTGGATGAAGCGTCGTCTCACGTGGTCTGCACGTCCAGCACGAACGCTGGTCCAACTGAGGCGCCAGGTGGAAATGGCATGGCAAGCCATTCCACAGGACTACATCCAGCATCTCTACGATCGTCTCCATGGGAGAATAGCAGCCTGCATTGCTGCGAAAGGTGGATATACACTGTAGTAGTGCCGACATTGTGCATGCTCTGTTGCCTGTGTCTATGTGCCTGTGGTTCTGTCAGTGTGATCATGTGATGTATCTGACCCCAGGAATGTGTCAATAAAGTTTCCCCTTCCTGGGACAATGAATTCACGGTGTTCTTATTTCAATTTCCAGGAGTGTATTTCTGTTTGCTGATGACTCTAACTTGGTAGTAAAAGATGATGTGTGCAACATTGGGTCTGCTTTGAAAAGTGCCGTTCATTACATAATTTCATGACTTGTAGAAGATAAACTAACGCCAAATCACAATAAGACTCAGTTTCTATCACACAATTCAACAAAACTGGACGTTTTAATTTCATAGAATGGACATAAGATTAGTGAAACTGAACAGTTTAAATTACTAGGTGTTGAGATAGATAGTAAATTGTCATGGAAATCCAAAGTTCAGGATCTTGTTCAATGATTTAATGTTGCCATTTTTGCTATTCGAACGGTACCTGAAGTACGTGATATTTCGACATGAATGGTGGTCTACTTTGCTTATTTTCATCCACTTATATCGCATGGTATGATATTTTGGGATAACTCTTCCCATTCTCAAAGGATATTATTGGCTCAGAAACGGGCGGTTCGGGCAAAAAGTGCTGTAATTTCGCGAACCTCTTGTCGACACCAGTTAACTAGTCTGCGTATCCTCACATTGGCCTCTGAATATATATATTCTTTACTGTTGTGTCTCTTCTTTCTGAACACTCGTGGTATATTACGTTTGGCTGCACCAATTATGGCTCCCACGATTGTTTTGTAGTTTTCTGCTTTTCTGGCTACCCAGCGTAGGTTGCTGCCAGCTTCCATGTCTACTGATCCCAGTTAGCTTTCTTGAAATTCTATCTTGCCTTGTTAATGGAATTTATTATGGGTATCTCCAGCCCTGTTTACTTATTATTGTTTGGCGGTGTTGGCTTCCTGGGAAGCACTTAAGGACTTTCTTTGCATAACATAAGGGGAGTGTACTTTCATCGGTGGAGAGGAAACACAGGTCAGGATTTGTGTCTGTGTGCCACCTAGCGGAGCGAAAGGTTTTCTGTTCTTTCGCATCGTAGCTGAGACAGAGTTTTTCTCCTTCTGCCCTTTACACAAAGTTTTCTCCATTTACGTCACTGTTTGTATAATCCCAGGTTGTGTGGTGGCCGTTGAAACCACCTAGGTATATGCAGGGCTGGGGTACAGATGGCAGGGCTGGGGTGGGTCACTGGACGTTCGGTGGTTTGTAGACAGAAACAACAGTTAAGCCACTCAGCTCCAGAGTTATCACTTCTGTGTCACTGATCACCTGGCAGAACACTCCTTTAACACCAGAAACGCTGTTTTCGGCGTACATGATAGAGCCATGTGCAGATGATGGCAGGTATCCTATCATTTTGTAACCTGTAACCTTTCCCTTTGTTATATTGTCTTCGTTTAGACGGGCTGCCTGGAGGGCTATGATGTCAGTGGCATGATCCGTGGCCAGTTTGCTGAAGTAGTCACATTTGTCTTTTGTCAATCTTTCTACACTGATTTGTAAAATACTAATACTTTGTCCAAAATTCTTCATGCTCTTTGTCTGGCTCTGAGAAAAGCCTTTGTTGACGTTCGTTTTCTTGTTCTGTTGTCTTGAGTAGCCATGAGAGACTGATCTAGTTAGCCTGCTGATAGTGTAGACTTTTCGCTGTCATGCCTTAGCAGCCTGTTGCCCGGGTACACCATCTTGGAGGTTGTCTACACATTACAATACATCCCTTGCTGGGACAACACAATAGAAAACTTGTTTGCAGAATACCAACAAACTGAAAACCCTGATACTGGTCAAGCTAAATGAAGCAAGAAAGCAGAAATGAATGGACCTGACGTCTAGTTTAAATTTCATTCATTCAAGCAGAAAGTCATGGGGATTATTAAGAAAACTTGGCACTGCAAACAAAGTCTGCAATCAGTCACCGAAGATAACGCCATCAGAACTTGCACTACATATAAAATCGAGAGTTAAGAAGGTCCCTGTGGGCAAAACCATGAAAGAAAAGGTAAAGAACAAACTGAATGAAGTCAATAGGCACCTCCATGATAACACCACACTATCAGACCCCTTCCTGGAAGAGATATAAGTGAGGCCATTAAGACATTGAAAATGAGAAAAGCTGCAGGACTGTATGGCATATTCCCTGAATTTATAAAACACATAGGGGGACATGCTAGAACTTGGCTGAGGAAGTTCTACAATGATATACTCAAGACCGGAAGGGTGCCTCAACAGTTCAAGATCGCACACACATTAGCAATCCTCAGATCTGGAAAGCCAGGACATGACCCCTCAAGTTACCGACCAGTTGCACTGCTGAGCGTGTGCTTCGAGCTACTGAAACAACCTCATCCGTAACAGAATACAAGGAATAATAAGCAACACAATCCCAAGATATCAGGTTGGGTTCAGAAGTAAGCGGAGGTGCTGCGAGCAGATCCTAACCTTGTCATCCTACCTTGAGACTGGATTCCTAAAGAAACTAAAGACATCAGTGGCCTAGGTTGACCTGTCAGCAGCATATTACTCTGTGTGGCTAGATGGACTCCTGGTTAAGTGACATGCCAAACACAGCTAGCGAAAAGTTTTGCTATGCCGATGACCTTGCCATTGCCGTACAAACCAGCACACTTGAGGAAGAAGAAGCTCTGTTATGAGACCCACATTCCCAACTTATTGTCCCTCAATATATTTATAGTGCCCATGCTCATTATACTCATTACTCGCTGCGTTTTGCCGATTCCCGTAAGAGTTCGGGTACTGTTAGTGCATCTGCAGTGAGATACTGGTCTTGCAATGATACCAGAAACTGGGAAAAGAACGTAAATCGTTTTCTACTCCTGACAGTACCTAGCTTCGCTTTGATTGCTGGGTCTTCTGACTAGGGAAGGCTAATCTTGTTCTTACTGAGGGTATTCGCTTCGAGAATATATCTGTATTAGCAATCCGTCGTCAGGCCACGAGTGGCCTACCGGGACCATCCGACCGCCGTGTCATCCTTGGTGGAGGATGCGGATAGGAGGGGCGTGGGGTCAGCACACCTCTCTCCCGGTTTTAAGATGGTATTCTTGACCGAAGCCACTACTGTTCGGTCGGGTAGCTACTCGATTGGCATCACGAGGCTGAGTGCACCGCGAAAAATGGCAACAGCGCATGGCGGTGTGGATGGTCACCCATCCAAGTGGCGACCACGCCCGACAGCGCTTAACTTCGATGATCTCACGGGAACCGGTGTATCCTGCAGATTGGATTTCTGCCGAGCATTAACTCAGTGAAAGCTGCTAATTCTTCGGAATAAGCTGATTTTGTTATCAAGAAACAACAGTTTATTTATTTATTTATCATATGGCAACAACAGCAAACACTGGCAGGTACATAAAGTTTAATTTTTCATGTATATCTAGTTAAGTATTTACATATAGTTTAGTTTTATATATATGAAGATGGTATCTGTATGGCTTTACTTTCCCATCAAGTCCATGGAAAATCTCTTATAATATAGATATATTCTCGAAGCGAATCCGCTCAGGATGTGTTAACAGTGACAGAACAAGATTAGCCTTCCCTAGTCAGAAGACCCAACAATAAAAGCACGTACGAATGTACTGCGAGGAAGTAGAAAACGATTCCTGTTCTTTTCCCAGTTTTTGTTATCATTGCAAGACCAGTCTCTCACTAGGAGGCTCTTATCGATGTGCAACATAAGTCACAGTGCTGAGGGATGTTTTCTTCTGGTGGGTGAGGAGTTTTATGCGCTATCTGAAAAAATATGTTGCACATTTTTTACAAGAAACTATAGACATATATTAGTCGGCTTTGCCGGTAGTCTAGAGCATGTTGAATCGTATGGCTGGAATACACGAAAATGTGCTCCTGTAGAGGAGTGCACTCGTTCTCGTTAAATAGATTAACTGTTTGTGGGAAGTCTCTTACTGTGGTAGTATGATGACATAGTATCACTTACAGGGAGTGAGTAATTCTGAGGAATAAATCCGATATCTGCATTGAGACACTACATACCACTCTATTCCACTCATCTGGGGATAATATTACTTTGACATCACTATATCGTGATTTTCGTGTACCACCACTGGATAAAATTCATGATACGACATCGTTCCTACGCTTGCACATTTACAGGCTCTATTTTTCATGCTGTACTGACCTTAAACAGCACTATTTACATTCCAGGCGGCTATAATCAGTTACATCTCGACATGAGTAGCCTTTGAAACCTGTCACAAGACAAGAATTTATTTTCTTTGAAATGTCAAGATTATGACTTCAATTCTAACAAGGTGGATTCTTTTTTGTATTTTGGGAAACACTTGAATAGTTCGTCTATAAAACCTGTGTTTAGTTTTATACATTTGGATCCAAGTTGTAGGACTTCGAAAATTCAGTACAGCTAGTGAAAACTGCAACACCCAGAAAGAATCGCCCAAAGCAATCCAGACTTGGAAAATGTTTGTAGAGGGATCGGGGCACGTAAGTCCAGTAAGTCCCAAAACTTGCTAGAAAATCCAAAAAAAATCTGGTCATATGTGAAATACGCTGGCGGCAAAACACAATCAATGCCTTTCCTGCGAGATAACAATGGATATACCATAGACGACAGTGCTACCAAAGCAGAGTTACTGAACACAGCCTTCCGAAATTCCTTCAACGAAAAGGACGAAGTAAATATTCCAGAATTCCTATCAACAACAGCTGCTAACGTGAGTAACGTAGAAGTAGATATCCTTGGAGTTGTGAAGCAACTGAAATCACTTAACAAAAGCAAGTATTCCCGTCGAGACTGTGTAGTAGTTAGGTTACTTTCAGAGTATGCCGATACAATAGCTCCATACTTAACAACCATATAGAACAGTTCGCTCGACGAAAGATCAGTACCCAAAGACTGGGAAGATGCACAGATCACACCAGTTTTAAAGAAGGCAGTAGAAGTAATCCGCTAAATTACAAGTCCACATCATTAACGTCGATATGCAGCAGTATTTTGGAACATATATTGTGTTCGAACATTCTTAACTACCTCGAAGAGAATGGTCTATTGACGCGCAGTCAACAGTGATTTAGGTAACATCGTTCTTGTGAAACACAACTAGCTCTTTATTCGAATGAAGTGTTGAGTGCTACTGACAAAGGATTTCAGATTGATTCCATATTTCTGGATTTCCAGAAGGCTTATGACACTGTACCACAGAAGCGGCTTATAGTGAAATTGCGTGCTTATGGAATATCGTCTCGGTTATGTGACTGGATTTGTGACTTCTTGTCAGAGAGGTCACAGATCGTAGTAACTAATGGAAAGTCATCAAGTAAACCAGAAATGATTTCTGGCGTTCCGCAAGGTAGTGTTATAGGTTCTCTGTTATTCCTTATCTATATAAACGATTTAGGAGACAATCTGAGCAGCCGTCTTAGGTCGTTTGCAGACGATGCTGTCGTTTATCGTCTAATAAAGTCATCACAAGATCAAAACAAAGTTGAACAACGATTTTAAAAAGATATCCGTACGGTGCTAAAATTGACAATTGACCCTCAGTAATTAAAAGTGTGCGATAATACACACGAATGCTAACAGGAATCCGTTTAACTTCGGTTACACGATAAATCAATAAAATCCTATGGCCACAAATTCAACTAACTACCTAATAATTAAAATTACGAAAAACTTAAATTGGAAAGAACACTTATAAAATGTTGTGGGGAAGGTGACCCAAAGACTTCGTTTTATTGACAGAACACTTGGAAAATGTAACAGAACTACTGAAGGGACTGCCTACAATATGCTTGTCTGCCCTCTTTTAGAATAGTGCTGCGCCGTGTGAGATCTTTACTAGATAAGAGAAATTTCAGAGAAGGGCAGCACGTTTTGTAAGTAGGGGAGAGAGTGTCTCTGAAATGATACAGGATTTGGGGTGGACAACATTAAAACAAAGGCGTTTTTCGTTGCGGCAGAATATTCTAACGAAATTTCAATCACCAACATCCTCTTACGCATGCGAAAATATTATGTTGACGCCGATCTACACTGGGAGAAACGATCATCATAATAAGATAAGGAAATCAGATCTCGCATGGGAAGACATAGGTGATCGTTTTCTCCACGCACTCTTCGGGAGTGGGATAACGTAATATTATTGTGAAGGTGGTTCGATGAACCCTCTGCCAGGCACTCAAGCGTGATTTGCAGAGTATCCATGTTGATGTAGATGTAGATTTAGAAGACCCTAAATAAGTTTCGGTACAACTCGTCGACGCGAACGAGTGCAACATCAGCGTGTGACTGAGTTCCGGCGGCAAATTTGAACTTGTATAAGTTATATTGATATGACAGTGATGCGTATGTGGGACAAGTATTCAGAAGAGGGTTTTAAGCAATGACAAGTAGGGACTGCTGTGCGCGCCCTCCGTATAGGGGCGACAGCCAACCGTCCGTTAGCAGCAGCATTTCCAACTACCGCGACCGGCACTAGCAGCAGTCGGACCACATCAAGAAGTCGACTGATGGGAAGTAACGAGTCAATAAAAGCGGCCACATCCTCGCGGCCTGGATTTAAGACCGCACCCTGTCCACAACCGGCAGTTCATCTACCCATTCGCATGTCATTCTCCAAAGTCGTGGCTCGTTCTGCTCCCTAACCGCCGTTAGCCGCGACCGCCGTCTGCCTTCGACGTCGCGCTTCTGCGGACGGGTCTTGCTCAGCACGACACTTTCGGACTTCGAGAAGATTGCACTAGTAACTACTGAACTGAGACAAATTGTCATAGCTCAGAGTCAAGGTAGTACGCCCCAGTGTAGAGCCTTTAACTGTTTTTTTTTTCTTTTCTTTTGTCCCAACTGTTATCTGAGTTTCCTGCTAGCAACTGACAAATTTGGTTCTTTGGATCTGGAAACTTCAAGAAGAAGTTAAACCTTTATTGAATGTCCACAAGAATTTTGTTTCATTTCTCGAGTGAAGCATCAGATCAACTTTGTTCGAAGACCTTTCAAACTGTGTGTTAATAAAGGTGTTAAGCATCCTGTTCTCAATTTATTGGAGGCTTTTCAGGGACTAAACCACGAAATGTGACCACAGAAACGAACAGCCACCATCTTGTACATGTATATCTATAACGACACTCCCCAAGCCCTCTGATAGTATGTTGCGGAGACTACTTTGGGTACCGCCGTCAGTTCCACACTTTTCTAATTGCGAGTGGTCAGTGGGAAAAACAACTGTCGGCGAGCCTCCATGTCAATATGTGCAACTAATTTTACCGTCGTGGTGTGCTGCAGACTGGACTACTGGCACTCATACTGTTGTATCACTTCGATTGTTCAAAACCTTACAGTAATTGCAAATAAAACAGCACATATTCTACTTAAAGGAAATTTGGTAAGAAATCTCACTTTAAAGTGTCTCCATTCGACTATGTAAGACATGCAAATTTTTGGATGTCATTCTTGACGAAAAACGGAATTTCTTAGCTCATATTACGGATATTAGTCAGAGAATTGCAAAAGTTGTGTATAAGACTGTGACACTCTTTACGAAAGTACACGGGCTTACAATATTTGAATTAAAAATTACATTAAATGTCGTAAGATAATACTGGCTGCGGAATCGTAAAGGGTGGGCTGAAATGCTTCTCGGAAACGGTGTTCTCTCTCGAAGAAAATTGTCCCCAGTTGTTATGGCTATGTCAGAGTTGAGTTGTGTGCGTACTTATGGAGCGCAGGTGATCTTAATGGATGTTTAGAGTGTATTGAGTAGGTAGACAGTGGATATTTGGGCATGCTAAGGGTACAGATGACGTCATCAATGACATCATGAGATTTTTTCCTCGCTGATAACGGTTAGTTGCTCGATGTATAAAATAAGGAAATTCAAAAACTGCAGCGGCAAATATATCGGAGCAGCAGAGGGAACTCTTTGAGAAACTTGAGTTTCCAATATTTACGTCGCCTGCAACACTCACCAAATCTCAGATAAGTCGCTACCGAATGCTGTTGTTCAACTCTGTATATCAACTGACCATGAACGGATCGAAGAGTGTTATTGTTGGGTTATCACCTGACATAGACTTCCATGTTGTAGTAGAAACAGAGAATGAAGCGAGGGGTGCAAAGGCGTAGTTCAAAGATACGGACTCGCACTCGGGACGACGACGGTTCAATCCCGTCTCCGGCCATCCTGATTTAGGTTTTCCGTGATTTCCCTAAATCCTTTCAGGCAAATGCCGGGATGGTTCCTTTGAAAAGGCACGGCCGATTTCCTTCCCCGTCCTTCCCTAACCCGAGCATTCGCTCCGTCTCTAATGACCTCGTTGTCGACGGGACGTTAAACACTAATCTCCTCCTCCTCCTCCTCAAAGATACGGAGTGGAATCAACTTTGCTGCAAACTGAAAAACATTGAAGATTGCATGACAAGCGTGTGTTATGCATTTCCTCAAGACATCAGTATCTTCAGCTGCACAGTGCATCCATCATCAACATATTTAATGGCGCTATGATGAAGTTAACGTCTCTAGACCCGACGTAATGTTTATATTTAAAGAGCCCAAGTGTCATTAACCCTTTTTGGCCTTTATGATACAACACTAACCGCAATTGAGACAATCAGTGGTGTAGGTATGTTAAACTGCTCTTTGATGATTTTGTCAGTTATCCATTGCCATATAAAGTTCACGATACGTATGAGGAGTGAAATCAATCCATAGGTGTATGTATGGGTTCTATGCCTGAGTCTACTAGTATTACTTCTGTAAACGGAATTTCGATACTAGCAGAGTTTACGGATGGCCTCCCCAAGTCTATTAGTGCTCCAATTCGTTTTTGTGAAATGTGTGCTGAATTTCAAGCACATAAAAATTTTTTTGGAAAGTATTCCAGAATGGTGAATAGGACTGATGTAACAAAAATATAACGGCAGCGTTTTTAACTATGGTGATTTGTTTTCCAGAGTTCATAAAGCACACACTGTGTATTAACGATGTACAAATGTTTTACCAGAGTATGTAATAATAAATAATACTTTTTTTATCAGTTGCAATACGTTTTACTCCATCGTATACATACACCATGTGACTTAACAATTCAGTTGCTGGAGAGAAAGCCTTAGTATCTCATACATTTGCGATGTTAGAGAGACTTTACGTCTCAGATGTCACTATATCCAACAGGCTTAGCCAGCACCTCATGCAGTAGATGGCTGATCCTATATATACCCATTTGACATAAGCTCTGTATCAAGTGATACAATAAATAACATTAATGTACAACTGAAGTTATATGTATCGAACAGATCACAGAGTTAAAGTATGAACAGTTGAAATACGCGAGGTGTTTGTGGGAGCGAGGGAGGCAGCTCTTTGGGTACAGCATCAGACTTTACAGTCTTGCCCTTGGGCTGTACTACCTGTACCTAAGGGTGCCGATATGGAGGGTCAGTCTTCCTCCTCTTACAGACACCTTGTGTTGTTAACTTGTTCACACTTTAATTCAGAATTGTTCGCTATATATAATTCCAATCATCAGTGATTGTATTCATTATACCACATGGTATAGGACATACATCAGACGTGTATACATATGGGATCAACGATCTAGCACAGAACCTGTTGTCATATTCGATTTTCGAGTATATGTATGATGCATTAAACCGTGAATAAACATTTTGCTTTGCCTATTAATAAGAGAAAGACAGTGCAATTTGCAGAAGAAGAAGGGTGTAAGAAAGAATATGCATTAATTGTTTGGGATTTTGCATATCGCGCTGCACGTGTTAGTCTATTGGGACAGGCGTCTGCCACCTGTACTGGATGAATGCCATAGAAATAATACATGGAGTAAGTTTCAAGAAAAAGGAAACAAAGATGTATTAATTACAGCAAGGCGTGCAGCTAATATTAAACTCTAAGAACCTGTAATGGTTGTTAGTCTTAAAGCACAGTTGTATTTTCATCTGACTAGTATGTGACTGTGAGAGCTATAAATGTTCTAATAAGTCTCTTTCATATGGCAATAACTGGGCTGTAATATCTCTATGACGTTGTAAATCTATCAACTACTGAAGCTCTCTCTCCAACATCTGAACTGTTAAGTCCAACGGCATATGTGTATAATGGAATAAAACATATTACAGCTTGTAAAAAGTATCATTTATTATTACATATTTTGGTAAGACATTTACGCTTTGTTAATCTACATTTTGTGCTTTGTGAACTGGGAAATTCGACCTGTTATGCTGTCATTCATTAACAGCATTCCAGAGGGAGTTCTCCAACAGGATAACTCTCGCCACACACCGCTGTTGTAATCCAACGTGCTTTACAGAGCGTGGACAAGCTGCCTTGCTCTGCTCGATCACCAGATCGGACTCCTATGAAGCATATATGGGACATTATCCGACGACACAATGCATGCAGATTTGTATGCTTGCATTTAACATTCTGAAGGTAACACCGGTTACAAAATATCAGCATTTCACATTTGCAATGGCTCACCTTTAGCTTACATTAAGCTGTGATCCGGCAGTGTTAATTACTCAAATACGTTATCTAGACAAATATTTTCCTGAAATGTAATTACTCTACATTAATGGTTGTTGGTAATGAGAGTTATTTCCGTCAGTGTATCTTACGAGAATACAGGTCAATACCCTACTTCCACACCACATTACAAAACGAAAAACTGAACTGCAGTCACTTGCAGAGGTCCTTGACATCTACTGGGGTAATATACACTCAACAGCCTCCAATAACAGCCATTTATCAGGAATAACGTGAGAAAGCCCTATCCAGCTTCAGGGCGTTGTGTATGACTCATGCGCAGCCAGCACCAGAAGACCGCGCTGCCAACTCAGCGCAAGGGTGCATCCGGCCACATACACTGACTCCGGCCACGCTGTCACTAGCTGGGTTCGATTTGTGGAATATTTTTGTGAGCGTAACCGATAGGCGGTTGCCGGTAATTCAAACTATACAAGCTCTACGTCAGTTTTGCGTTTAACTCCGAGTTTTCTACCGAAATGAATGAAATTTATACACGTAAAAATATGAAACGTTTCCCCAGGTGTGATCTTATGCTTGCTACAACGAATGTTGTACCTGTGGTTGGACATATACGTCGAAGAATCAAATGTAATTACCTACTGAGCAAACGACACGTGGCAGTAACCACGTACCAGACTGAGCAATACGGGACTTAACATCTGAGGTCATCAGTCCCAACTACTTAAACCTAACTAACCTCAGGACATCACACACATCCATGCCCGAGGCAGGATTCGAACCTGCGACCGCAGCTGTCACACGGTTCCAGACTGAGCGCCTGAACCGCGAGACCACCGCGGCCGGCTACCTGTTAAACCCCTTTCTAAGTATAGTCTTCTGTTCTTAAAACCAAAATTGCACCGACAACACTAAATTTTGCCTTGGAAACATTAAATATCCGTTGAATTATCATATAGAGGTGTATTCAAATTATTTCAGTCATTCAGAAAAAATGTGTAATTCCCACGAAAAGTTCGAGTAGAAGATAGAGAAGCGGTATCTACTACCTTCTGCGTGTCGTTGACGAACAGAGCGCAGTGAGGTCTAAATGAAATCAATGTTTATGGAATGTATGTTCTTATGCCGTGTCCAGGAACGGCATAAGTTATGTTCCGGACATCCAACTAACGCTAGCAACATAGACCTTGTGTTATGTGCGTCAACTCGACAGTTCTGAAAACATGGAAATACCTACTTACTACTGTGTTTGTCCACCACTTTTCGTCCCCAATACAATGTCACAATTCTGTGAAATATAAGCTTTACAAGCTCTTGATAAGTTGCAATGGACTAAAAATTTGAACCGGTAGACAATTTGTCACCTTTCCTCAGTGAACTATACTGAGATAAAAAAGTTTTCGACTGAACCATACGTATACACACAATATGAAAGTGCAGAACAAACAGTGCGAATGTGATGATGATGATTTAATGCCATCCAACAGTCCTTAGGTCCTCATGTTCAAGTATTATCAATAGATCCGTCCTGTACTGGCCTGCGAGTCTCATAAAACTCCAGTTATTTCTTCTAAATATGAGTCCGACACAGCTTTTCACAAAAGGGTAATTCACCTAAGCAACTTGTTATACAGGGCTGACTAGTTCCACATCTCAATATATATTAACGGCAGAAACAGACGTCTGAAGTCTCTGCGGTATTTCTAATTTATTTATGATGAATGCAGTCGAAAGTCACGGTTTTGTAACTTGATAGAAGAAGCGTGAAGGTTTTGCACACACCCATAAACACAAGCGCTGCAAATTGCAGTACGTGATCGATGACGTTTCTTCGAAATCTCTGTAAGATGGTACTTCATCCCAACTACACAGATTTTTCGAACATGCTTAGTTTGTAACCGTTGTCTACGGTAAAATACCAGCTTTTCACAGTACATTATCGGCTATACTTACGAAAACCGACTATTATCAATATATGTCTCACTATCCAACGTGATGGTGAAGATGTGACAGATGTGTGCTCCCTGCCGCCGTTGGACAAGCAGCTGCAGCAGCAAGTCGTATACTCCTAGCTCACTCATTTGTTACATAGTTTAATTCTTAATTTCTTTGCGTGTTTTTGGTACTTGCATTGTTTAATTCATAAATTTCTGGCGTATTATAGTATATGAGAGTTGTAGCATCGCGTTTTAGTCCCTGAATAGTGTAAATTCGCGTAGTCGTCTGCCTTCTGTTTTTGTTTTGAACGGCCAGTGTCGGTTGGTCACAGTCAGTGTGCTCCCTGCCGCCGTTGGATAAGCAGCTGCAGCAGCAAGTCGTATACTCCTAGCTCACTCATTTGTTACATAGTTTAATTCTTAATTTCTTTGCGTACTTTTGGTACTTGCATTGTTTAATTCATAAATTTCGGGCGTATTATAGTATTTGAGAGTTGTAGCATCGCGTTTTAGTACCTGAATAGTGTAAAATCGCGTAGTCTCCTTCCGCCGCCGAGCAGTGTGTCAGCAGTGCGCAAGTAGCAGCATTACTGCATTTACTAGGAAATCTTGTATTTTAGTAACCGTTTAAATTTTGTCGATTTGTTTGCGTTCTCTGTAGATTAGTTCAGACGTTCTTTGCACAACAGTTTTTAGCGTGGATAGGGACTGCAACTGCTGTGTTCGGATGCAGGCTGAGTTGGCATCCCTTCGCTCCCAGCTTCAGGCAGTGTTGGCTTCGGTCACACAGCATGAGGCTGTTGCCAATGGGCATCACTGTGGGGGTCCGGATGGGGTTTGTCGGGGACGGCCAGCTCGTTCCACGCATCCCCCGATCGGACTACGACTGTGGTTGCCCGGGTTACTGCCCGCATTGAGGCTGATCCCACAACCTGTGGTAGAATGGGAGGTCGTCTCAAGGTGTGGCAGGGGGCGAAAGACATTTCGGAGGGCTGAACGGAAGGCCTCTCCAGTTTGTCTGACGAACCGGTTTCAGGCTCTGTCTCAGGCTGATTCTGATCTTCGGCCTGACATGGCTGTTTGTCCAGTTCCAGAGGTTGCCCCTCAGTCTGCAAGATCCGGGCGGTCGCAGAGGGTGGGCTTACTGGTAGTTGGGAGCTCCAACATCAGGCGCGTAATGGGGCCCCTTATGGATATGGCAGCAAGAGAGGGGAAGAAATCCAATGTGCACTCCGTGTGCATACCGGGGGGAGTCATTCCAGATGTGGAAAGGGTCCTTCCGGATGCCACGAAGGGTACAGGGTGCACCCATGAGCAGGTGGTCGCTCATGTCGGCACGAATGATGTGTGTCGCTATGCATCGGAGGAAATCCTCTCTGGTTTCCGGCGGCTATCTGATTTGGTGAAGACTGCCAGTCTCGCTAGCGGGATGAAAGCAGAGCTCACCATCTGCAGCATCGTCGACAGGACTGACTGCGGACCTTTGGTACAGAGCCGAGTGGAGGGTCTGAATCAGAGGCTGAGACGGTTCTGCGACCGTGTGGGCTGCAGATTCCTCGACTTGCGCCATAGGGTGGTGGGGTTTCGGGTTCCGCTGGATAGGTCAGGAGTCCACTACACGCAACAAGCGGCTACACGGGTAGCAGGGGTTGTGTGGCGTGGGCTGGGCGGTATTTTAGGTTACATGGCCTTGGGCAAGTACAGGAAGGGCAACAGCCTCAACGGGTGCGGGGCAAAGTCAGGACATGCGGGGACCAAGCAGCAATTGGTATTGTAATTGTAAACTGTCGAAGCTGCGTTGGTAAAGTACCGGAACTTCAAGCGCTGATAGAAAGCACCGAAGCTGAAATCGTTATAGGTACAGAAAGCTGGCTGAAGCCAGAGATAAATTCTGCCGAAAGTTTTACAAAGGTACAGGCGGTGTTTAGAATGGATGGATTGCATGCAACCGGTGGTGGAGTGTTCGTCGCTGTTAGTAGTAGTTTATCCTGTAGTGAAGTAGAAGTGGATAGTTCCTGTGAATTATTATGGGTGGAGGTTACACTCAACAACCGAGCTCGGTTAATAATTGGCTCCTTTTACCGACCTCCCGACTCAGCAGCATTAGTGGCAGAACAACTGAGAGAAAATTTGGAACACATTTCACATAAATTTTCTCAGCATGTTATAGTCTTAGGTGGAAATTTCAATTTACCAGATATAGACTGGGACACTCAGATGTTTAGGACGGATGGTAGGGACAGAACATAGAGTGACATTATACTGAGTGCACTATCCGAAAATTACCTCGAGCAATTAAACAGAGAACCGACTCGTAGAGATAACATCTTGGACCTACTGATAACAAACAGACCCGAACTTTTCGACTCTGTATGTGCAGAACAGGGAATCAGTGATCATAAGGCCGTTGCAGCATCCCTGAATATGAAAGTTAATAGGAATATAAAAAAAGGGAGGAAGGTTTATCTGTTTAGCAAGAGTAATAGAAGGCAGATTTCAGACTACCTAACAGATCAAAACGAAAATTTCTGTTCCGACACTGACAATGTTGAGTGTTTATGGAAAAAGTTTAAGGCAATCGTAAAATGCGTTTTAGACAGGTACGTGCCGAGTAAAACTGTGAGGGACGGGAAAAACCCACAGTGGTACAACAACAAAGTTAGGAAACTACTGCGAAAGCAAAGAGAGCTTCACTCCAAGTTTAAACGCAGCCAAAACCTTTCAGACAAACAGAAGCTAAACGATATCAAAGATAGCGTAAGGAGGGCTAGGCGTGAAGCGTTCAGTGAATTCGAAAGTAAAATTCTATGTACCGACTTGACAGAAAATCCTAGGAAGTTCTGGTCTTACGTTAAATCAGTAAGTGGCTCGAAACAGCATATCCAGACACTCCGGGATGATGAAGGCATTGAAACAGAGGATAACACGCGTAAAGCTGAAATACTAAACACCTTTTTCCAAAGTTGTTTCACAGAGGAAGACCGCACTGCAGTTCCTTCTCTAAATCCTCGCACAAACGAAAAAATGGTTGACATCGAAATAAGTGTCCAAGGAATAGAAAAGCAACTGGAATCACTCAACAGAGGAAAGTCCACTGGACCTGACGGGATACCAAATCGATTCTACACAGAGTACGCGAAAGAACTTGGCCCCCTTCTAACAGCCGTGTACCGCAAGTATCTAGAGGAACGGAAGGTTCCAAATGATTGACAGGTAGTCCCAGTCTTCAAGAAGAGTCGTCGAGCAGATGCGCAAAACTATAGACCTATATCTCTGACGTCGATCTGTTGTAGGATTTTAGAACATGTTTTTTGCTCGAGTATCATGTCGTTTTTGGAAACCCAGAATCTACTATGTAGGAATCAACATGGATTCCGGAAACAGCGATTGTGTGAGACCCAACTCGCTTTATTTGTTCATGAGACCCAGAAAATATTAGATACAGGCTCCCAGGTAGATGCTATTTTTCTTGACTTCCGGAAGGCGTTCGATACAGTTCCGCACTGTCGCCTGATAAACAAAGTAAGAGCCTACGGAATATCAGACCAGCTGTGTGGCTGGATTGAAGAGTTTTTTTGCAAACAGAACACAGCATGTTGTTATCAATGGAGAGACGTCTACAGGCGTTAAAGTAACCTCTGGCGTGCCACAGGGGAGTGTTATGGGACCATTGCTTTTCACAATATTTATAAATGGCCTAGTAGATAGTGTCGGAAGTTCCATGCGGCTTTTCGCGGATGATGCTGTAGTATACAGAGAAGTTGCAGCATTAGAAAATTGTAGCGAAATGCAGGAAGATCTGCAGCGGATAGGCACTTGGTGCAGGGAGTGGCAACTGACCCTTAACATAGACAAATGTAATGTATTGCGAATACATAGAACGAAGGATCCTTTATTGTATGATTATATGATAGCGGAACAAACACTGGTAACAGTTACTTCTGTAAAATATCTGGGAGTATGCGTGCGGAACGATTTAAAGTGGAATGATCATATAAAATTAATTGTTGGTAAGGCGGGTACCAGGTTGAGATTCATTGGGAGAGTCCTTAGAAAATGTAGTAAATCAACAAAGGAGGTGGCTTACAAAACACTCGTTCGACCTATACTTGAGTATTGCTCATCAGTGTGGGATCCGTACCAGATCGGGTTAACGGAGGAGATAGAGAAGATCCAAAGAAGAGCGGCGCGTTTCGTCACAGGGTTATTTGGTAACCGTGATAGTGTTACGGAGATGTTTAACAAACTCAAGTGGCAGACTCTGCAAGAGAGGCGCTCTGCATCGCGGTGTAGCTTGCTGTCCAGGTTTCGAGAGGGTGCGTTTCTGGATGAGGTATCGAATATATTGCTTCCCCCTACTTATACCTCCCGAGGAGATCACGAATGTAAAATTAGAGAGATTAGAGCGCGCACGGAGACCTTCAGACAGTCGTTCTTCCCGCGAACCATACGCGACTAGATCAGGAAAGGGAGGTAATGACAGTGGCACGTAAAGTGCCCTCCGCCACACACCGTTGGGTGGCTTGCGGGGTATAAATGTAGATGTAGTTGTAGATGTAGATGTAGAATGGTGTACTTCACATGCTTCATCGTTTGATGGACTTCTTCTACAGGTGATGCAACATGAGTTTCCGATTTTGCGTGAAAAACAAGGAGTTTTCTTTAGAAATTGGTTTTCCAGTGGTTTGTATCCAATCTAAGCAATTGAGTTCCTCAAAGTAGCTTCTCTAAGCTTTCAGTTTATAGCTTAGCGGGAATAACGTGAAATCTTGTGTTTACAATTGTTGCAAATGTTTCTGGACTTTTAGCTTTGACTGCGAATACCTTACTTCTCAGTATCAATAAACGATGACATATACATCAAACGTTTCCAGGGGATATCTAAATCATTACTAATGAAGTATAAGGGTGCTTGTACAGCAAGCGCTATAATGGTTCAAGCAGACTTGTTGGTCACCGTGGCGCAGTTTGTATGGTTCTAGCGATTATAATAGAAATAGCAGTAGATTCAGTAGATTCATACATTAGGTCTAATGGAGAATTAAGGTTTCAGTGGATTCGTAACTAACTGTAGGATTCTCAGCCAGATAAACTGCAGCAATCCACATACTCTTTTGTTAGCTGACACAATAATTTTTTTAATTAACACCCATTTTCGCAGGTAAGAGATGGTGCGATGAAAATTTGATATCGGTGTGGACGAAAAATTAAACTCCAACCATCATTCCTATGAACAAAATACGATATAATGTCCAAGCTATCACTGCATTTTTAAGTGATTTCTCACAAAGATTAGCTTCATCAGAATAGAACACAAATAATTGCACTGTTCAACTCTGAATTGCTGATAGCATTACTGGACTACACTATTGTAAGAACCACCCAAGAATAGCCAAAATATACTTCAAGAACGAGAAAACCTACACATTTCACTCACTTTCAGAAACATGATGCATGTCAGAAAAACAATCCAGAATGTTATATCCTTACATGTCCACGTTTTATGCAATTCTCTGCAGAAACCTTACTTGCCTCACCCACCAGAACATTCAGAAGATGTATCTGCTACGAATTTCCACTATGCTATTCACATGTAACATTCCAACACAATGAACCACTTAGCACACTAACTGTATGACATCACCCTACGGGTACTAACCTGTACGGTCCAATGTTTAGAATCCAAGATAATGATCCATGTGGTCTTTGATAACGCAGAATCCTAGATGGCTTTCCTAGCGATACAGACACACTACAAAATAGTTGTTCCAAACCCTTGGCACTGTGGTCGTCTATCCCCACCAATCATGTTCAGAAGCGAGGCTTACTAGCCATCAAGCAGACCCACCATCTGATCACTCGAGTCTATAATGAAAGGTTCGTCATCATCATCAAGCGGCATCCGCCTTCAGGCAGAAAAGCTGACTTACACAGTCTACTGTATTAAACCAGTCCTCGCTCTCTATGTTTATTATTAGTTATGTGTGTACGTGTTTCTTCATGGTTTCCTTTTATTTCTGATGCAGTGATCAATATGTCAGAGTACACTGTTGAACTCTTTCCAGTCTTGGAGTTCCTACTAAATCCAACGTCTGCACCACCCATCAAACATCAGCTAAGTCGTTACAGTGTGCTGTTATTTAACACTTGATGTCAGCTGACCACCAATGGATCTGAGTGTGCTAATGTTGGTTTAGCACCTGATACAGACTTAGAAGTTTTAGTGAAAGTAGAGAATGTCATGCGTGGTACTAAGACGCTTTTCAGTGATATGGGTTGGTACCAACTGTGCAACAAGCTGAAATATATTAACGATTGCATGATAAGCAAGTGTAGTCCACACATCAGTAGCTATGGCTGTAACAACGCAGCCATCATCAACACGTTTGGGAGTGATGCGATGAAGTCAACGCCTCAGCCGGCCGGTGTGGCCGAGCGGTTCTAGGCGCTGCAGTCTGGAACCGCGCGACCGCTAAAGTCGCAGGTTCGAATCCTGCCTCGGGCATGGATGTATGTGATGTCCTTAGGTTAGTTAGGTTTAAGTAGTTCTAAGTTCTAGGGGACTGATGACCTCAGGAGTTAAGTCCCATAGTGCTCAGAGCCATTTCAACGCCTCAAGACCCGACACAACGTGTATATTTAAAGCGTCCAGGTGTCATAAACGTGCGTGGACTGTACTATGCAGTACTGCTCCATCATGGAGAGGCTCAGTCTGTGGCGAAGGTACGTTAAACTGCTCTTCAGTTATATTGGCAAGTATCTATTAGAAGATGCAGTTCACCATGAGGATAAGGAGTTAAATGCGTGGATGGGTATATTTATGTGTGCTGTACCTATGTGTAGTAGTATTCCTCTCATAAACAGAAATTCGGTACAAACGTAATTTACAGATGTAATTCCCAGTCTGCCAGTGCTGCAATTGGTTTGCGTGAAATATGTGCTGAATTTAAAGCGTATAAAGAATACTTACTTGGAAAGTATTACAGAGTGACGAATGGCACTGATGTACAAAAAAAGAGAACGGCAATGTTTTTAACAGAGACAGGTTGGCTGCAAGGCCTCAATTGCCTCCCTTCTAATCAACACACGGCAATCACTGGCACCTACGCAAAACCAGCTTTCATCAAAAGACACAAGAGACCTCCCCTCTGCATTTCAGTGATCTCTTGCTTGACGGCACTGAAGTTCCGAATGGCAGTGATTTGAGGTCAATGTAATGCATGCTACAGGACGTCAGACACGTAGATGTCCTTGAAGTAACCGATTTGTAAAAGTTAATTGTGGTGCCAACTGCTGCTCAGATTTCTGCTGCAGGTGCAGTACAACGCGCCAGAGCAATACGTCGAACACAATAGGCACCCACTCGGTAGTGATACGTGGCCCACGGGAGCCCGCTCCAGCAATCATGTACAGTTTCTACGTTCCTGCCAAGTATTTCTGCAATGTTGCAGAAGGAATATCCAGTTTCTTGTAGCCCTATCACACGATCTCGTTCAAATTCAATGAGGAGTTGATAATGGCGTCTTTGTCACCGTCATGGCATTCTTGACTAGCATCAACTTACCACGTCCTATCTCAAAGGTAACTAACGCTCACGACCTTAACGGCATGTACGTAAGGGAAACCTGACGTGCATCCTCGCAGCGGCGCTACTAACACAACTCTTACGCGACTGGCCCGAAATCTGAAGAGATATCATCTTTCAGCTGTAGAAACGCGTCTACCAACTGTCGTTTATCTTGGACAACTCCTTCTTGGTGTTACGACTTTTTTTTCCGGCCGTGTGTAACATACTTTCCCGTCATATGTATCTGCTGCGTTTTTGATGGCTACAGTTCGACTTGTAAATAAGAATAAGTATTTCATTCCCTAATTTGTTTTGCTGCATGGCTGCTGCATATGACAAAATTGAGTTTTTAGCAGTACTGGGATGTCGGGCTACGTTACTGCTGGTAAAATAGCCACTATCCATTAAACGCACAATTTATTGAGGTGAATTTTACAGGCATCGTACCGGAACCGATTGTTGTGGCTACAGAGCTGCAGCACAAGTGCCCATCATCTCTTCATTTTTGAGTCTGCATCCAGACTGTATGTGTCACTATAGGTAATTTGTAATTTGAACTTACGTAATTTTGACTCCCTGTCATTTGAGTTAAAGTATTCTTTCTGCAATATTGTACTTTCCCGTCGTTTTAGCTAAGGGCATGGGGGATTAGGTTGCAGTTATGTCACAATAACATAGTGAACTTTTATACTCCTCTCTACATGAGCACTTCACTTCTTGCGCCTGTAGCTTGCAGTACACCACCATCTAGACTGTGACGTTATCCTACGGCGCGACTTACCCATGCGTTTTGCCTACACTGCGGACGTTCCATGTGGTCCAGTGCAGTGGCTGTTCGCTACCAGACCGAGCCCTCTTGAGGTGGCCTGTGCATGCAGGCTGTTCGCAGGGGAGTCACGGGAGTAGCATGGGTGGCAGAAAGCCCTTTGCTTCTGGTGTGGTGTAAGAAATATGAAGTGGCAAAATCGAAATTTATAGTTAAGAAAAGCAGTATGCAATGATCACTGAATGAATGATCGCTTGTGGAAACATGTAGGAAGTAGAATATCCATTGTCTAAGAGGCAATGCTAGACCTGTAGGAGAACAAAAAAATACTTTTCGTCTCAGGTGGTAATCTGAAGTCATAGTGTCATTATTCCATGTCAGACATCCTGAATTCCTACGTGACAATGCACCACTACGAATTTTTTGATTTCCTCTCTAGTTTATACTTAGGACAACAGCGCTATTTCATAGGAATGGGGATGAGGGAATCACACTATCGCAATTGAGCTTTTCTTTAATTTCCCATCAAGTTTTGAATTTCCTGCCAAAATTAGAATTTTAGGCCAGTTTATACATGGAGCAATTGATCTTTGTCAGAGTGCTTGGATCCCATGACATCTTTGATGACGTCATTAGTTGTTGTGTCTAGGAATCCTACATTCTTGGTTCATACAATCAAACAATTATTATTAATGAGTTTTATTATAAAAAGACAAGTACAAATACTTAACTTTGATAGATGTGTCGCAAGCAAAGGGTGACATAAAAAATAATCAGTCTTCCTCAGGAAAGACAAACTTAAGTCTGTGCTACGTAGAGATTGCTAATGATGGAGGCTGTGATGCGTCGGCTAATGAAGTGGCTATCGCTGAAGCTGCTATCGAAGTGGGCTGCCAGCAGTCGGGCGCGGCTCTTAGGTCCTCTTCACCTAAAGGCCGCTGCTGTTGCGTTGTTGTCCTGGAAGGTGGTCGGTCAGTGTGCGATTGGCTACACTCTTCTCACAGTCTTCTCTTCTCTGTCATTTCCGACTGGCGTGCTTGCGCTGACTTTACGCCGTAACATTAGTGACCTATGCGGACCTGATCAGTAGTGGTGTGTGAGCCGGCCAGAGTGGCCGAGCGGTTCTAGGCGCTTCTGTCTGGAACCGCTCGACCGCTACGTTCGCAGGTTCGAATCCTGCCTCGGGCATGGATGTATGTGATGTCCTTAGAATAGTTAGGTTTAAGTAGTTCTAAGTTCTAGGGGACAGATGACCTCCGATGTTAAGTCCCATAGTGCTCAGAGCCATTTGAACCATTTGAGCGCGCGCGGGCGTGTGTGTGTGTGTGTGTGTGTGTGTGTGTGTGTGTTTGTGTGTTTTGTATGATGATGACTGAGTGGGTAATCCAGTGCCAGCATATAGACTACTCCTCTCAAATAGCGCCCACTGGGATACTGAGCTTAATGTCCCTATATGACAAACGGATCACCATGAAAAGCAGGAGGTGGTGATTTGAGTTTAACGCCCAATCGGCAGCGAGGTGATTACAGACGGCACCGCGAGAAGTGTCACATGCCCTCACGTTATGAGAGACTGCACAGAGGTATGAGATTTAATCCGAGATATGCTCGCAAAGACAGGAACTTCAAGCACCACCTTTCCTCCCCATCGTGCCAAATACTGGCACTGAAAATTTCATTCACCACCAGGACTCCAATCAGCGTATCTCCGATTAGAGCACCAACGGAGAGGCGTGCGTTAGCGACTCCGGCTATGGAGGCTGGTTAATATCTGGCTTAAAGTATTGCACGATGCCATTTTGGCCTCAGTGGTGAGATTTGTAGCAACTTCGCTCGAAATTCGAAGTGAACATGCTGCAATCAAACTGCAGTCGCATCCAGAAAAGAATATAGCTGCCGTTTTGGGTGGCCGCGTGGTCTCAGGCCCCTTGCCACGGTTCGCGTGGATCCTCCTGCGTAGGTTCGAGTCCTCCCTCAGAGATGGGTGTGCATGTTGTCCTTAGCGTAACTTAGCTTAAGATAGATGAAGTAGTATGTAAGCCTAGGGACCGATGACCTCGGCAGTTTGGTCCCACAGGAATTTACCACAAAAAAAAAAAAACAACAGAGAATGTAGCTCAAACTGACGAGCGATTTTACTACAATGCCTGTCGAAGTGCTTCTGATCTTGTTAGGAGCTTGCCGCATAATGATAGAAGTAGTATATCTAGCACCCTGTCGCTGTCGTTGATGGCGCAGAGGCAATCTAGCAAAGGGCGACATAAAAATAATCAGTTTTCCTCAGGATGGACAAACACAGGTCTGTGCTACGTAGAGATTACTGGTGAGAACATCAGTCACGATAAACAATTAAAGGACTGGATGCTTGCGGAATGGCAACGTGACTGTGAGGCGGGGCCTGTGGTTTTGCCAAGCATTAGCGCAAAGTTTCATCTAAATTATATAAACCTTTTCAAAGGGAAGAAACATTTTTTGACACGACGTCTACATATTATGTAGAGTTAACAAGATTAGTTGTTGATAATTCTTCCGGGTTGTATGGCCTAATTCGTCTAAGGCTTTTTTACCGTGTGTCCAAACCACGAATGTGTCGTCTACATAACGATACCAACAACATGTTTTCTTATTTGCTTTATTCAACGCTAATTGTTCACATTTCTCCATGTAAAAATTGGCAATCGCAGGGCTCAACGGGTTACCCATGGCAACACCATCCACTTGCTCATAAAACTCCTCATCCCACTGAAACTGGCTAGACGTGAGACAGTGGGTTGAGGAGATTTATGAACAAGTGGATGGTGTTGCCTTGGGTAACCCGTTGAGCCCTGCGTTTGCCAATTTTTACACGGAGAAATTTGAACAATTAGCGTTGAATAAAGCAAATAAGAAACCATGTTGTTGGTATCGTTATGTAGACGACACATTCGTGGTTTGGACACACGGTAAAAAAGCCTTAGACAAATTTTTTGATTATCTTAATAGCATAAACCCTAAAATTCGGTTTACCATTGAAGTGTAAAAAGACCAGGCTATTTCGTTTCTCGATGTGTTAGTCATGAGACAGACCGATGGCAGTCTAAAACATAAAGTGTTTCGAAAGAGCACACATAGTGATAGATACTTACACAAGAACTCCAATCATCACTCACAACAGAAAAAAAGGTGTAATCAAAAGTTTAGTGGACAGGGCAAAACGGATTTGTACGCCGGAACATCTGGATACGGAACTGAATCATCTGAAACAGGCCTTCGAAAAGAATGGGTACTCAAACAAAGAAATTAATAGAGTTTTAAGACCTAATTACAGCAGGCCAAAGGACAAGGATGGTTCACGGCAATGGAAGAACACGGTGTCTTTACCTTTCATTAGTAGGGTTACAGATCGAATCGGCTAAATCTTGCTGAAACATAAAGTGATACCGGTAAGCAAACCTACCAGAAAAATGGGACAAGTACTTCGTTCTGTTAAAGATAGAAAGCCACCATTATCTTCTAGCGGTGTGTATAAAATTCCGTGTACGTGTGGCAAGGTCTATATTGGTACTACGGAAAGAAGTGTGAATACAAGGGTAAAGGAGCGTAAAAGTCTTTGCCGACTGGGAAAAATAGATAAATCGGCCGTTGCGGAACATGCACTTCAGTCAGGAGACCATGTAGGTAAGTTTTCTGAAACTACAGTTCTAAGTGCTACCACGAACTATTATCCACGACTGTATAGGGAGGCTATGGAAATTTATAAACATAAAGATAATTTTAATAGAAAAGAAGAGGCCTTGAAATTGAAGCAAGATATGGACAGTGGCGTTACAGAATCGATAAGTGATTTTTATCTGTGACGGACTATGATCGATAGTTACATTTTATCTTTGACTAGTTTTCTCTCTGCTACTATGTGCAAGCTAGACCACGCCCACTTTCCTCGGTATTTAGGCCGCTCTCCGACGCCCGACTCGTCAGTCGGCAGGACTCAGCAGGACCAGCCATACCTCTGAGGATGTTCAACGTAGTACTGGACGAAACGTTAGGAATAGAAGAATTCCATGGACCAAGGCCATATAACCCGGAAGAATTATCAACAACAGTACCATCCGGTCGTGAAAGCCTTCATTGTATAACAAGATTAGGACACAGACATGCAACTGTGTATCGGCAACCACACCTGAATCCGCTTTGTTTGAATGTTATCAACATATTGAACTCAGACAGGCAGTGGACACAAGATCAGATAGTGTATACATGTAAGGTATAGTCTGTAATGAAGAAAAGTTGTTGCTGCTTCATATTCTAGCAATAAACTATCCAAATTCACACTAGATGAACATCAAAATACCACAAGATTCGAGAATGAAAGTGAAGTCAATAGCCGTCAAAACAGTTCATTAGGAAATACAGACCAGCTAGATCTGACGATCGCTGCATGCAAAGAAACAGCGCAAGGGTTTATGATGACACTGAGTTGAAGACGTGGCCTTTCCATGGAAACGAGTACTCACGAGTGTTCAGGAAATCAGTGACAAAGAAACTACCAACCTGGTGCCGTGTTTTGTTGGGAGAGTCCTAAGGAATGGGTCCTGATGAGTCCTGTGGGGATGAGATGCTGAATACTGGCACACTGTCAGTCTTAGGGTGTAGAGCCACCATTGTTACACCAGGAAAACGTTCCTGTGGTCATCTCACGCTCAGAGAAAGAAAAATGTTTCGTGTCATAAAGCCTTTCTATGGACTCGATAACGTGACATTGGGCAGATAAATTCATCAGTAGCCTGTTTCTAGTAATATGGTGTATAGCTACTGTAATTAATTTTACTCCGTTTTTCTTGAATGACTGTCATCTCCATTTTCTCCAGGAATACCAAGTCACAGTTTAGATATAAAACTGCCTATCTACTCAAAGTGACATAATCTTGGTATTTAGTTTTAAGGGGTTAGGATAGATTATTCTAGCTGTAGCAATTTTGTTGAACAACGAGTAATGATTGTGTGAGAAGCCAGCTTTAATTTTTATATAATTAAAATGCGTTTTATAAAGCCTGTGCTAGGTAATGAGACAGCGAGTTTAGATTGTTAGTACAAAACTCGTTTCAGCCCGTTTTACACTGATATACAGGGGCCAAGATATACAGGGATCCCCAGGAGGAATGATCAATATTCACAGAAATGACAGAACATTAATTCGAAGCAAATGCGTCTAATAAACATGCACTCTAAAATGTATACCTTAAGAGTTGGTGAGCACTTCTTTATCTTCATACTGTAAAACTAGTCTCTTGTACTGCAAGAGGTGGTGCTACGAATAAAACAAGAAAAAATGTCTAGTAAGCTTGGGCTTTAAAGTGCATACTTGAAGAACAATAAGCACTTGGTCATCTTCGTGGAACGGTTTTTTACTGCAGAACAACAGCACACAGGTCGTCAGGTATGCATTTTAGATCCTATGCTTGCTAGTCTTTTTGCTTCGAATTATCGTTCCTGTCATGTCCATGAATATTAACAGTTCATTCTGGCAAACCCTTCCTCAGCAGCCACTGTCGTAGTTTTGCGAGGTCCCTTAATCCACACGCATGAAAATCTGAAGAATATCGAAATTCTCGTGTTCAGACCATACGCTGCTCACAGGGCTCTCATTCACCCTGTAAAGGCGTCTCAGCATTGATAATTCTGTCTCCGAGATTATTTTCAGTTCTGTAATTTTCATCATTTATGTTTGCCATGTACTATCAAGTACATCAAAAGTATCCGAATAACGCGATTTGGTTCCACTTGATTTGCATACAGCCTACTTAGCTCTCACCTCCTATTATGTTTCTGCGTACCGGCAACTGACTATACAAGATATTTGTCACAAGAGGCCGCTAGAAAACACTACTCATTATTGTAATGAGTCTACATGAAAATATTGCCACGGTATTTCAAATATTAGGAAAATGGTCATTTGAGATGAGACGGACTTTAACACACGTACAATCAACTTTATTAGAATTTGTGACATTACAAATATGTAAACACTCTTATTAGCATCTAAGACAACTAATACCCATAATTTCATCACATAAATCAAGTAGTAATTCTTAGTCAAAATTAAACACGTTTGTGAATATCAGATTTCGAAAGACTATCTGTACTCCCAAAGTCCTATGACAATTCGAAGAGCTTTTCTCGGTAAAAGGTTTTCCAACCGCCTAGTAAGGCGAGTGGTTAATCAACAGCGGGAAGCGTTTTATGGAAACCCCAACTACAACAGCACATCACTAGTAATGTCGCTGTACTCATGATGGCACGTGATTTAGGTGCAGTCTGAAAGTCACCTACTGCGCTTGTTACCTATGTGAAAATGCCATAAAATATCTAAGGTATTAATGAGCAGCTTCTTGTACACGCGTTTGGACATTAAATGACATGTATACCCTTTTTCCTTCTGTATCAGGATTCAGACCTGACAACTATAGGCAGTGGTAACCAAGCAATGTTTTCGTGCATGGTCGAGACTCAATTACCACACCGATCATTACTGCTGACTCGAAGTGACGAGACGTCAAAAATGTAGGTTTCCACGAGTGTCAGTTACCAAGTTAACTTGGAAATTTATTTACTTATTTATCCTGACCAGATTAGGTCCTTCGGGACCTCTCTTACTCTGGAAAAAGGTTTCACACTACAGTTCGCTTTTTACATTATGGTTATCTTAAAAATAACAATAATTTTAGCATGACAAATAGTAATAAAATGATATGAATGTCTGTAGAATCAATGTGAATAAACAGTACTGACTAAGTGTGAATCAAATTAATATTGGCAGTACTATAACTACTGCTGCTACAGATAATAAATACAACACTAATAATAATAACAATAATAATAATAATGACAATAATAATACGAATGATAGTGGTAGATGTAAACAGAATTAATAGGTGTACAAAATACGGATAGTGGAGCTATAAAAGAAATTTATGTGTGTACAAAATAGATACATTCTGATGTAGTAACTTCTGAGGTAGGCAAATTTAAGTAGACTGTGTATACTAAAAACGCTGGAAAATGAGGAAGATATGGTTTGAAAGAAGGATGTAAAGGGGTAACGAGAGCGTACAGGAACAGTGGTAGTCGTTATTGTTGTTTCAGTAGATGCGTCAATACCTGCTACTGAAAAGCACTTCTAGAATGTGGCCGGGTCGGTAAGTGGGACAGAAAGGTTTTGCTCTGACTGGAACAAGCGTTTCTGTCACCTTGTTAAGACAGGAGCGTTAACGTCGAGGAGAGAGATGAGGGACAGTGTACATTTATCAGACGACAGAGAAGAGAGAGTGTATGGAAATCTCTGCACTTGTCTGCACGCAGCCAGGATAGCGCTGCATGTGATGGTGAAATATGATAAAAGAGCCGAAGGTCACAGACATATCTAACACATGCGTTCGTCATCAGTTCCAGGCGCCGCGAGCTTTCCTGAGAAATTCTTTGCCGGATAACATTGCTGTAATAAGTAACTGGAAAGATATGTGTTTTTACAAGTTTCTTTTTCAGGCCAAGAGGGAACGGCCTGTGAGGAAATGGTGAGAAACTCTCCATTTGAAGTTTATTTATTTCTAGTCAACAACATTGATCGGTACTGTGATCGAGTCTCGGGCAGGCACGAAATCTTTGCATGGTTAGCCATGGCTAAAGGTGCTGAGCTTAATTCCAGATATGGAGCAATGAAGTTCATCATTATATTTAAAGTTCAGACGCGTCAAACCATAACTGCTCATGAATAACTTAGATAGTTAGTGGTACTTTGCGCTAGATAACAACGGCGATAGGTGACTTTTGATCTGCACATAGATCCATGTGTTATCAGTGAAATTGCTAATCTTACGCCTTTGATGATGAAGGTTCCATAAAACGCTTTCCGCTGTTAATCGTGGATTTTAAATTTGTAGGTTCATTAACCAGAACACGCAAAACCACTCGACTAACGCCGGTCAGCAGGTAACTGGATAATCTTCCAGAGAACAAAAATACTTCGAACTGTCAGAGAGCTTTGGGAGTCCAGATAGTCTTTCGAAATCTCGTATTTATAAAAAAAAATTAGTTTTGACAGGGATTATTGAATGATTTACGTGATAGAGTTGTAGGTATTAGTTGTCTTAGATACTAATTAGAGTGGTAATATAACAAGCAGTAAAATGCAGATTAAAAAGTAGTAAACTAAGTATTATTACAAAAGTAATCACCGTAGCTGTTAATACTGTTGTGCCACTGCGAGACAAGATGGTCAGTGCCTTCATGGAAAAATGTTTGCGACTGCCTACTGTAATAAAACTGGTTATGGTGAGATAAATGTACTAACCAATGCTGGATCATATGATATGACCGATTCCAAAGCTGAAGACAAAACCAGAAATCCACTACCATATAGCTACACGAAAATGTATAAACGTGGACATATACCATGATGACTGTGGACTTCTCAAAAAGGTAATCAATGATAAACAATTATTTGCACTTTATTTTTGAAGTGAATGTGTCAAAGATGATTTTGCACGCATAGATCGATATATGATAGAATTATCTTTGCTACATGTTGTTAGAGGTAGATTTTGTCTTTTGGCAATTCGTAGTACAAGTTTGATGTGCCAGGTTGGAATAAAAGTTACGTGTGTTGTGATAGCATGGTGATTGATATTAATTTGTATTGTGAAGTGAAATGACTATCCAACAACAGAAAGTCGGCCAGTGTTCATACTATTATTTAAATGAAGCCGAGCATCCTCTAGACCAGTATAAAGAATTGAATTTCAGAGTAGACTACGAACCTACATCTTTCAACAACGAAGGACAATAAAAGATGAGTAGTATGAAAACTGTTCATTCATATTCTGTCGTTTCTATCTCTCTCTGCAGTGTGTCACTACCTCAGAGTGCCAAGAGCTGTGAAAATGTGTACAGTCGCCCAAATTTAAACTTACTTCAAAATTAATAAATCGATTTTGGTTTATAACATGGTTATGATGGTCAGATTACGGAACCAAGCTTGTATCCAGGCATGCACCTCCTCGTCAGAAGCAAATCGACGAACACAAATGTCTTTTCTCTGAGCTCAAAAAGTATGGAAATCGCATTACAGTGGATCGGGAGTGCGTGAAGGACGTGAAAGGGCTTCCCAGCGAAACTTCTGCCGCATAACCTTGGTAACATATCGGCCATGCTATGAAAAGAACTAGTTACACCACATGAATCACGGCGAAGTGACAAGCTCACTGCAAACTTAACCATGATTTTAAATAGATTATTTTATAAGTTACTGATATTTCTAATTGTTATAGATTTTACAAATTATATCAAATGTGGCAAACACGATACATACACTTGTGGTACGTCATATGAAAGCTGACGATTCCGGCAATTACTATAACATGTTACTTTGACGGGTAAGCAAAGATTTCAGAATTTACAAAATATTTACATAGTGAATTTTTATATGCAAATTATGCCATAACTACCAATTCTCCACACGAAAACATAGCACTTTATTAGAACTGTTTTCCCAGTCCATGATCCAACAAATCCTCACGTTAGACAAATCGTAATTTGATGTTAAAAATGCATATACAGTTCGTAATTTGAACCTGAACGCACGAAAGCCCAGGATGTGGTAAGATAAAAAGTAAATTAGTTTAATATGAGATTGGAAACTGACTCTGAATATATATGCTATGGTCTAGAATATATACATACACTCCTGGAAATTGAAATAAGAACACCGTGAATTCATTGTCCCAGGAAGGGGAAACTTTATTGACACATTCCTGGGGTCAGATACATCACATGATCACACTGACAGAACCACAGGCACATAGACACAGGCAACAGAGCATGCACAATGTCGGCACTAGTACAGTGTATATCCACCTTTCGCAGCAATGCAGGCTGCTATTCTCCCATGGAGACGATCGTAGAGATGCTGGATGTAGTCCTGTGGAACGGCTTGCCATGCCATTTCCACCTGGCGCCTCAGTTGGACCAGCGTTCGTGCTGGACGTGCAGACCGCGTGAGACGACGCTTCATCCAGTCCCAAACATGCTCAATGGGGGACAGATCCGGAGATCTTGCTGGCTAGGGTAGTTGACTTACACCTTCTAGACCACGTTGGGTGGCACGGGATACATGCGGACGTGCATTGTCCTGTTGGAACAGCAAGTTCCCTTGCCGGTCTAGGAATGGTAGAACGATGGGTTCGATGACGGTTTGGATGTACCGTGCACTATTCAGTGTCCCCTCGACGATCACCAGTGGTGTACGGCCAGTGTAGGAGATCGCTCCCCACACCATGATGCCGGGTGTTGGCCCTGTGTGCCTCGGTCGTATGCAGTCCTGATTGTGGCGCTCACCTGCACGGCGCCAAACACGCATACGACCATCATTGGCACCAAGGCAGAAGCGACTCTCATCGCTGAAGACGACACGTCTCCATTCGTCCCTCCATTCACGCCTGTCGCGACACCACTGGAGGCGGGCTGCACGATGTTGGGGCGTGAGCGGAAGACGGCCTAACGGTGTGCGGGACCGTAGCCCAGCTTCATGGAGACGGTTGCGAATGGTCCTCGCCGATACCCCAGGAGCAACTGGGTCCCTAATTTGCTGGGAAGTGGCGGTGTGGTCTCCCACGGCACTGCGTAGGATCCTACGGTCTTGGCGTGCATCCGTGCGTCGCTGCGGTCCGGTCCCAGGTCGACGGGCACGTGCACCTTCCGCCGACCACTGGCGACAACATCGATGTACTGTGGAGACCTCACGCCCCACGTGTTGAGCAATTCGGTGGTACGTCCACCCGGCCTCCCGCATGCCCACTATACGCCCTCGCTCAAAGTCCGTCAACTGCACATACGGTTCACGTCCACGCTGTCGCGGCATGCTACCAGTGTTAAAGACTGCGATGGAGCTCCGTATGCCACGGCAAACTGGCTGACACTGACGGCGGCGGTGCACAAATGCTGCGCAGCTAGCGCCATTCAACGGCCAACACCGTGGTTCCTGGTGTGTCCGCTGTGCCGTGCGTGTGATCATTGCTTGTACAGCCCTCTCGCAGTGTCCGAAGCAAGTATGGTGGGTCTGACACACCGGTGTCAATGTGTTCTTTTTTCCATTTCCAGGAGTGTATGTGTGTATGTGTGTGAAATGTTTCAAACATGAAAGCTGATCAGTGAAACACATGAACACATAAACGTGCGTGGAGAGCTGCGAGACTTGAGTCTGAGAGTTTGATGACAAATGGGCGCTCAGAGCGCCGCAGGACCTGAGATAGCGCTCGTGGGACATAGTAAATTTCTATTAGTCGCTACTTGAGCACTTTGAAATATTTCTGGAACAAGAATAGTTTTGTGGGATTTAGCTGTGGACTTTGAATTCTGTCCAGACGTAGAGATTTTCGTGTGGTATTCAGTGATTGCCTTTTTTCAGCTACGCGTACTCTTGTTATGAAGTATAAAATGTAAGCATATTTTTGGTTGAGTAAAGCTAAATTTTGGCTATAGCCCTCAGCTGTATATTCATTACCGCAAACTGACTTAACTTCTTATCGCTTTCCCCCGACTTTCTGAGAAGTCTACATTTGACAGTAACAAGGCCTTCTACAGGCTGACTAATGGATGTGTGAAGTTCTATATGTCACCTCTGTAATGAAGCAAACTCTCCTCGGTTCGCTGCTGGAATTTCGAGAAGCAGGTAATTAGTCAATAATACTACTCAACACCGCTTGTTTCACACTTTGAGTCGCCAGTTTTATCATCTTTTTTGTACATCCAGTGGATTCTTTATGCACCTTGTTTCATAAATAACATTTTTAAATTTTATGACTCGTTAAACGTTGCTCGTATTGCAGTTAAATCAAGTAGTCCTGGTTGCAAAATGCATATAGAGATGAGTTTAAAAACAACATACAATGTATGTTGTTAGCATCAGTATGAATAATCTGGCTTCACAAACATAGCTGTCACCTCATGACCTGCTAATGATACAAAATGGAACGAAGTTAATTTTTGTGGTAATTACAGTTACTCTGCTGACAACTGCATAACAACAATTATCGTCCTTTATCCAAGTGAAATTACTGTCCTACACAGTTTGTCTGTGTTACAACGAGTTAAGCAATCAGCTCACTGCAGTCCTACTTCAACTATTTTGAAATTTACTGACCATTAGTTATTTGTAGAAACAGGCGTTGTACTATGACTCACATGAGAAACAGGCGTTGTACTATGACTCACATGAGTTTGGCATCGACTGTTGCCGTCGTAAAACATTGACCGCGGAAACGCCTGCGTTGAAGTACTGTTACAGTGGAAGTATGACAAATGTTCTCAAACCATTTTATTGTCTCTCCAAAAAATGTGTCAACCGCTGGATAGCAATTTAGTCTGCCTTTACTAACGTTAGCCGCCACCTGCTGATGCAATAAAGCGGTACATATGACTCGACAAGAACCTGTGCCTAACCAGCTATGTAGTGCATTCGACCTGTTGCGGTGCACTTTTCACACAAGGACGTAATAGAATTTTGTAGACTCTTTCCAACAGGTATCTCATTCGCAGAGCACTAGCTCCAACTCACATAAAATTCATCATAGCAAACACTTCAACAAATTGCCCTAAACTGAGATGCTGGCTGCTCTTGGATATTTTATGGTCGGACACAAATCTTTAAGATATTCAAGCTATCCTTACTTTCACAATGACTCACTGTAAGGACTTAACATAAGATCTTCCATATATCACAATTATTGTGTTACAATTATATATCTTTCTTACGAAATTATGCACAGATACATATAAAAGTACTCACATAAATCAGGCTATTTTGGTAATACGTTTTTATAATGTTGTTCATCAACATCTACATCTTCATACATACTCCGAAAGCCATCGTACGGTGAGTGGAGGAGGATACCCCGTACCATTAATAGTCATTTGCTTTGTTGTTCAACTCGCAAAGAGAGCGAGGGAAAAAGATTGCCTGCGTATGAGCCATAATCTCTCTGACCTTTTGTTCACGGTTTAACCATTCTGCAGTCAGCACGAAATGCCGGTTCTCTAAATTTTATCAGCAGTGCTCCTTCCCTACAGCGATTACCATTTGACTTCCCGAAGCATATCCGCAATACTTGAGTGTTACTCGAGTTTACCAATAACAAAGCTAGCAGCCCTCCTCTCTATTTCTGGAAGGTCTTCCTATAATCCGACCTGTTGCGGATCCCAAACACCCGAAAAGCACTCAAAAATAGGTCACACTTGTTTCTATATGCGGTCTCCTTACAGATGAACCAAACTTTCCTAAAATTCACCCAATAAACCTGAGTCGACCGTTCTCCTTCCCTATTACAATCCTTACACGCTCATTCCATTTCATATTGTTTTACGTCAATAGACCTGATATGACTGATATGACTGTGTCAAATAGCTCATTATTAATGCTGTTCTCGAACATTATGGGTTTGTTTTTCCCACTCATTTGCGTTAGTTTATATTTCTCTTCATTTAGAGCTAGTTGCCATTCATCACACCAACTAGAAATTTTTCTCTACGCTGTCTTGTCTCCTCATACGGTCACTCAACGACGACACCTTCCCATTTACCACAGCATCGTCAGCAAACAGCCTCAAACTGTTCTTACCCTGCTCGCCAGATCATTTATAAATACAGAAGTTAACAGCGGTCCTATCACACTTCCCTGGGGCATACCTGAAGAAATCCCTGTCTCTGATGAACACTCGTCCTAGAGGAAAACATACTGGGTTCTGAAACTCCCTGGCAGATTAAAACTGTGTGCCCGACCGAGACTCGAACTCGGGACCTTTGCCTTTCGCGGGCAAGTGCTCTACCAACTGAGCTACCGAAGCACGACTCACGCCCGGCACTCACAGCTTTACTTCTGCCAGTACCTCGTCTCCTACCTTCCAAACTTTACAGAAGCTCTCCTGCTTCTGTAAAGTTTGGAAGGTAGGAGACGAGGAACTGGCAGAAGTAAAGCTGTGAGTGCCGGGCTTCGGTAGCTCAGTTGGTAGAGCACTTGCCCGCGAAAGGCAAAGGTCCCGAGTTCGAGTCTCGGTCGGGCACACAGTTTTAATCTGCCAGGAAGTTTCATATCAGCGCACACTCCGCTGCAGAGTGAAAATCTCATTCTGGATACTGGGTTCTGTTACTTAAGAAGTCTGAGAGCCACTCACACACCTGGGAACCTATTCTGTACGCTCACACCTTCGTTAACAGTCTGCCTAGGGGCACCGTATCAAATGCCTTTCGGAAACCTAGGAATGTGGAGCTTGTCTGTTGCCCTTCATCCACAGTTAGCATGATATCATCTGAATAAAGGGAAAGCTGAGATTCGCATGAGCGATGCTTTTTACAATTATGATTTATGGACAGAAGCTTTCGCATCTCAACGAAGTTTACTATCTTCGAACTGAGAACATGTTCAAGGACTCTGTAGTAAACCGATGATGAAGGTATTGGTCTGAAATTTTGCGGGTCCATTCTTTTACTTTTCTTATATACAGGAGTCACCAGCACTTTTTTCCAGTCACATGGGAATCTTCGCTGGGTGGGGAATTCGCAATAAATGCAAACTAAGTAAGGGGCAAATGCTGTTGATTACCCTTTGTAAAACCGAACTGGGATTCCATGAGGACCTGGTCGATATTTCCTTTCAACTCTTTCAGTTGTTTCTCTACACCAGACATGTTTATTATTACTACGTCCTACATACGGGACGCTGTGCGATGGTATTTTTGTACGATTCTCCTCCGTGAACGATTTCTTAAGCGCGAAATTTGAAATTTCAACTTTACATTTCCTGTATTCTACTGCCACACCACACTGGTCAACGAGTGACCTGATAGGAAGCCTTTGACCTATTTAGCGATTTTACGTAGGACTACAATTTTCACGGGTTCTCGGCAAGATCTATTACTAACGTATGACGGTGGTAGTTTTAAGTTTCACGCATCCGTTGTTTTACAGACGCAAGAACTTCTTTTAACTCTTGCCTATCGTCATTTGCGCCTTCTGTTTTGAACCGAGAGAGCAGCAGCCCTTGCTTCCTCAAAATTTTTCGAATTTCGTTGTTATCACACGCTTTAAGAAAATAATATTAGGTGAAACTGAAGTATCAGTGAATGGTGTCTTCCATAGAGATATTGAAACCTGCCCTTACGTCAGCTTCCAGTAGCTGAGAAAAGTTGAGCGCCTAGCTGGTGCTGGTTTCGGATACAAGCATAAGTGTGAGAAGTTTAGATGCCCCGTCCCAGAATATATTCGTTTTGCTGCAGCAGCTGAACCTGGCAACATAACAGAATATGTTTGGTAACTTATTTCCTCGGTCGTGCTAAATAAGTCACTTCGAACTTTCTTGTTATTTCGATGAAATATTCTGAAGAATTCTGATGTAAGAGGTGCCAAAAGTTACAAATTTTAAATTATCTACTGCAAGAAGATAATTTCACGAGTAAGTTACAACTGCTCTTTCCTTCCACTATGTGAGTGATTAGTGCCTGTCTGTTACATCTACATCTACATTTATACCCGCAAGCCACCCAACGGTGTGTGGCGGAGGGCACTTTACGTGCCACTGTCATTACCTCCCTTTCCTATTCCAGTCGCGTATGGTTCGCGGGAAGAACGACTGTCTGAAAGCCTCCGTGCGCGCTCTAATCTCTCTAATTTTACATTCGTGATCTCCTCGGGAGGTATAAGTAGGGGGAAGCAATATATTCGATACCTCATCCAGAAACGCACCCTCTCGAAACCTGGCGAGCTAGTTACACCGCGATGCAGAGCGCCTCTCTTGCAGAGTCTGCCACTTGAGTTTATTAAACATCTCCGTAACGCTATCACGGTTACCAAATAACCCTGTGACGAAACGCGCCGCTCTTCTTTGGATCTTCTCTATCTCCTCCGCCAAACCGATCTGGTACGGATCCCACACTGATGAGCAATACTCAAGTATAGGTCGAACGAGTGTTTTGTAAGCCACCTCCTTTGTTGATGGACTACATTTTCTAAGCACTCTCCCAATGAATCTCAACCTGGTACCCGCCTTACCAACAATTAATTTTATATGATCATTCCACTTCAAATCGTTCCGTACACATACTCCCAGATATTTTACGGAAGTAACTGCTACCAGTGTTTGTTCCGCTATCATATAATCATACAATAAAAGATCCTTCGTTCTATGTATTCGCAATACATTACATTTGTCTACGTTAAGGGTCAGTTGCCACTCCCTGCCCCAAGTGCCTATCTGCTGCAGATCTTCCTGCATTTCGCTACAATTTTCTAATGCTGCAACTTCTCTGTATACTACAGCATCATCCGCGAAAAGCCGCATGGAACTTCCGACATTAGCTACTAGGTCATTTATATATATTGTGAAAAGCAATGGACCCATAACACTCCCCTGTGGCACGCCAGAGGTTACTTTAACGTCTGTAGACGTCCCTCCATTGATAACAACATGCTGTGTTCTGTTTGCTAAAAACTCTTCAATCCAGCCACACAGCTGGTCTGATATTCCGTAGGCTCTTACTTTGTTTATCAGGCGACAGTGCGGAACTGTATCGAACGCCTTCCGGAAGTCAAGGAAAATAGCATCTACCTGGGAGCCTGTATCTAATATTTTCTGGGTCTCATGAACAAATAAAGCGAGTTGGGTCTCACACGATCGCTGTTTCCGGAATCCATGTTGATTCCTACATAGTAGATTCTGGGTTTCCAAAAACGACATGATACTCGAGCAAAAAACATGTTCTAAAATTCTACAACAGATCGACGTCAGAGATATAGATCTGCTCGACGACCCTTGTTGAAGACTGGGACTATCTGTGCTCTTTTCCAATCATTTGGAACCCTCCGTTGCTCTAGAGACTTGCGGTACACGGCTGTTAGAAGGGGGGCAAGTTCTTTCGCGTACTCTGTGTAGAATCGATTTGGTATCCCGTCAGGTCCAGTGGACTTTCCTCTATTGAGTGATTCCAGTTGCTTTTCTATTCCTTGGACACTTATTTCGATGTCAGCCATTTTTTCGTTTGTGCGAGGATTTAGAGAAAGAACTGTAGTGCGGTCTTCCTCTGTGAAACAGCTTTGGAAAAAGGTGTTTAGTATTTCAGCTTTACGCGTGTCATCCTCTGTTTCAATGCCATCATCATCCCGTAGTGTCTGGATATGCTGTTTGGAGCCACTTACTGATTTAACGTAAGACCAGAACTTCCTAGGATTTTCTGTCAAGTCGGTACATAGAATCTTACTTTCGAATTCACTGAACGCTTCACGCATAGCCCTGCTTACGCTAATTTTGACATCGTTTAGCTTCTGTTTGTCTGAGAGGTTCTGGCTGCGTTTAAACTTGGAGTGGAGCTCTCTTTGCTTTCGCAGTAGTTTCCTAACTTTGTTGTTGTACCACGGTGGGTTTTTCCCGTCCCTCACAGTTTTACTCGGCACGTACCTGTCTAAAACGCATTTTACGATTCCCTTGAACTTTTTCCATAAACACTCAACATTGTCAGTGTCGGAACAGAAATTTTCGTTTTGATCTGTTAGGTAGTCTGAAATCTGCCTTCTATTACTCTTGCTAAACAGATAAACCTTCCTCCCTTTTTTTATATTCCTATTTACTTACATATTCAGGGATGCTGCAACGGCCTTATGATCACTGATTCCCTGTTCTGTACATACAGAGTCGAAAAGTTCGGGTCTGTTTATTATCAGTAGGTCCAAGATGTTTTCTCCACGAGCCGCTCTCTGTTTAATTGCTCGAGGTAATTTTCGGATAGTGCACTCAGTATAATGTCACTCGATGCTCTGTCCCTACCACCCGTCCTAAACATCTGAGTGTCCCAGTCTATATCTGGTAAATTGAAATCTCCACCTAAGACTATAACATGCTGAGAAAATTTACGTGAAATGTATTCCAAATTTTCTCTCAGTTGCTCTGCCACTAATGCTGCTGAGTCGGGAGGTCGGTAAAAGGAGCCAATTATTAACCTAGTTCGGTTGCTGAGTGTAACCTCCACCCATAATAATTCACAGGAGCTATCCACTTCTACTTCACTACAGGATAAACTACTACTAACAGCGACGAACACTCCACCACCAGTTGCATGCAATGTATCCTTTCTAAACACCGTCTGTACCTTTGTAAAAATTTCGGCAGAATTTATCTCTGGCTTAAGCCAGCTTTCTGTACCTATAACAATTTCAGCTTCGGTGCTTTCTATCAGCGCTTGAAGTTCCGGTACTTTACCAACGCAGCTTAGACAGTTGACAATTACAATACCGATTTCTGCTTGGTCCCCGCATGTCCTGACTTTGCCCCGCACCCGTTGAGGCTGTTGCCCTTTCTGTACTTGCCCAAGGCCATCTAACCTAAAATACCGCCCAGCCCACGCCACACAACCCCTGCTACCCGTGTAGCCGCTTGTTGCGTGTAGTCGACTCCTGACCTATCCAGCGGAACCCGAAACCCCACCACCCTATGGCGCAAGTCGAGGAATCTGCAGCCCACACGGTCGCAGAACCGTCTCAGCCTCTGATTCAGACCCTCCACTCGGCTCTGTACCAAAGGTCCGCAGTCAGTCCTGTCGACGATGCTGCAGATGGTGAGCTCTGCTTTCATCCAGCTGGCGAGACTGGCAGTCTTCACCAAATTAAATAGTCGCCGGAAGCCAGAGAGGATTTCCTCCGATCCATAGCGACACACATCATTGGTGCCGACATGAGCGACCACCTGCAGATGGATGCACCCTGTACCATTCATGGCATCCGGAAGGACCCTTTCCACATCTGGAATGACTCCCCCCGGTATGCACACGGAGTGCACATTGGTTTTCTTCCCCTCTCTTGCTGCCATTTCCCTAAGGGGCCCCATTACGCGCCTGACGTTGGAGCTCCCAACTACCAGTAAGCCCACCCTCTGCGACTGCCCGGATCTTGCAGACTGAGGGGCAACCTCTGGAGCAGGACAAGCAGCCATGTCAGGCCGAAGATCAGAATCAGCCTGAGACAGAGCCTGAAACCGGTTCGTCAGACAAACTGGAGAGGCCTTCCGTTCAGCCCTCCGGAATGTCTTTCGTCCCCTGCCACACCTTGAGACGACCTCCCACTCTACCACAGGTGAGGGATCAGCCTCAATGCGGGCAGTATCCCGGGCAACCACAGCCGTAGTCCGATCAGGGGATGCGTGGGACGAACTGGCCGTCCCCGACAAACCCCCATCCGGACCCCCACAGTGCTGCCCATTGGCAACAGCCTCAAGCTGTGTGACCGAAGCCAACACTGCCTGAAGCTGGGAGCGAAGTGATGCCAACTCAGCCTGCATCCGAACACAGCAGTTGCAGTCCCTATCCATACTAAAAACTGTTTTGCAAAGAACGTCTGAACTAATCTACAGAGAGCGCAAACAAATCGACAAAATTTAAACGGTTATTAAAATACAAGATTGCCTAGTAAATGCAGTAATGCTGCTACTTACGCACTGCTGACACTGCTCGGCAGCGGATGGAGACTACGCGAATTTACACTATTCAGGTACTAAAACGCGGTGCTACACTCTCAAATACTATAATACGCCCGAAATTTATGAATTAAACAATGCAAGTACCAAAAACACGCAAAGAAATTAAGAATTAAACTATGTAACAAATGAGTGAGCTAGGAGTATACGACTTGCTGCTGCAGCTGCTTATCCAACGGCGGCAGGGAGCACTGCAGGAAAAAGGGAGTGTTCACCTCAGCACTGTCACATTTTTAATTTGTCATGAACTTCGTTTCCTAAAGTTAACGTTGCTAAAGCCAACGGTTCAAAACTCGCTGAAAAGGTAGTGTACTTCATGGCACTTTACTTATTTCATTTATAATGTCACTCAAAACGACCAAATTAAATTTAGTATCAAAAGGTACTGCATTTTCTGTAGAATACACAAGTAGAAGCTGATAATTATCAGTGCTCACTTAGTACGTCACAATTTACAATAATTGTTCCTATGTTTGTGTTTTAGTTCCTTCACAAGAACGTCTCTGCCACTCATGGTGGAGTTTTAAGAATGTAAGCACTGAATGTTCGTCACAAAGAATACCTAATTAGAGCAAGTTCATTTGGATTCTAACAGTTGGATGAGGCTATTGTTCTACAATATTATTTTTTATGACACGTCATATTTTTGTTCATACGGTTGTCTGCATCCATGAACACTAGTATTGCTTTTATCTGATTTTGTGGCTACTTCCTCCTCTTCTGTAGTGGTTTTCTTTATTGGCTTAATTTTTAATGCATCTTCGTTATCTTCCTGTTTGCTTCTGTGAGTCTTCTTGGGTTTCATGAAGACATTTCCTGATTAGCTCTGTATTTACATCAACGTTTTGACTTTGTCTTGTGGTACAATACTTCCATTTTGTTTTATGATATCCCTAATGTATGCATTTTCCAATTTATTCTTCTTAATGTTTTATTTACGATCTTTCTCTAACAATTACGTTTCCGCTCCACTCACCTGGACGTGTGTGAGATTCATTATGATTAGGCAAAATGAGTGTTGGAAGTGTTCTTTATCTTGTTACGTGAGTTTGTCTGAATTCTACGCTAGATGTTTACTCGTGGGAACATTTAGTTTCATTTTTTGTGATTTCTGCTATTCTACTGATATTTCGTGAGCTATCTGTTCTGCTAGGACTGTAGGACTGTTCAAGGAAACTGGTATTTCCAGGGTCAAATCGTGTAGTTCTTTTGTTTTTTTACATACTGTTTTTTACATACTGTTATCTAATTTCATTATTAATTTAACTTTCTGTGGTACTTGAGAATCGTCACGTAACTTTATATGAATTTAATAGGCAAAAATTGTAACGATTACATTTTTTCTTGAATTTGAAGTTGTTTCTTCTCTTGTGGAATTGAATGAGAGTGTTCTTGGATTTGTTGTAGGCCTGTGATGGAAGTGCTTGACAGGCAGTAGCATTAAATTGCTAATATTTGCCACCATTCTTCCCCAGATGTTACCTCAATTATGTTATGACGTAAATAAACTCACATTCTATCCCTCCCAGTGGAATATAACCTCAACTAGGCCTAAAATCGAATCTAATGAATAGCTGTATTATCCAGTCAATAACGTCAATTGTATTTTTCTAGTGTAGAACATTATCCAATACCATCTTCTCCCAAAAATGGTGTTTGGTGAAATGAAACATTGTTGGAAAACTTCTAGACAGTCAGATCCCCTTTCCTTGAGAAACGTTTGCAAAAACAGATGCTGCCTCCGCACTGCAGACGACAATGTCATCAAAATGCAGCACGTTTTGGTTTAAGTGGAGTGATTTAATAGCACATAAATCTAGTAATTATGTAATAAGTAAGAAGACCGTTTCATATTTTTGTCCACTTTTGTAAAAGGATATTTTCATGTATTTCCACAGCTTAAAGACTACCAGATTGAAAAGCCATTTTCAGACGATGGTATTGTCCAAGAGACGATGATAATATTGATAAAGAGTATCAGTTATAGAATTCCTGTATACTTATACCGATACGGTATGTGGACTTTGTTACGGATAATGATGGAAAGCAACTAACGATGTTTACCATTGCCATAGGCGTTCAGATAGCGCTCAGAAAGCCTGTCTGTGCACTCTCCGCTTTGACCCTGCAGGCGGTAACTTTTCTGAGTTTAGAGACGGACAGTGTTTTCAGTATTCTTTCTGGGGTACTACTACGCCCCACCGACGCGTATGTACTCTTTTTGACAGCTCCGACCATTTCAGCAGGAAGGCAATGTATGTCAACGGGAAGCTGAACGGATTATAGACGGATTGCTGCACACTATATCGGTTGTATGTCGCTCCTTTCAACAGTCTACATCTACATCTACATGTTTACTCTGCAATTCACATTTAAGTGCTTGGCAGAGGGTTCATCGAACCACATTCATACTATCTCCCTACCATTCCACTCCCGAACAGCGCGCGGGAAAAACGAACACCTAAACCTTTCTGTTCGAGCTCTGATTTCTCTTATTTTATTTTGATGACCATTCCTATCTATGTAGGTTGGGCTCAACAAAATATTTTCGCATTCGGAAGAGAAAGTTGGTGACTGAAATTTCGTAATAATATCTCGCCGCGACGAAAAACGTCATTACTTTAATGACTTCCATCCCAACTCGCGTATCATATCTGCCACACTCTCTCCCCTATTACGTGATAATACAAAACGAGCTGCCCTTTTTTGCACCCTTTCGATGTCCTCCGTCAACCCCACCTGGTAAGGATCCCACACCGCGCTGCAATTTTCTATCAGATGACGAACGATTGTATTGTAAGCTGTCTCTTTAGTGGACTTGTTGCATCTTCTAAGCGTCCTGCCATTGAAAAGCAACCTTTGGCTCGCTTTCCCCACAATATTATCTATGTGGTCTTTCCAACTGAAGTTGTTCGTAATTTTTACACCCAGGTACTTAGTTGAATTGACAGCCTTGATAATTGTACTATTTATAGAATAATCGAATTCCAACGGATTTCTTTTGGAACTGTTGTGGATCACCTCACACTTTTCGTTATTTAGCGTCAACTGCCACTTGCCACACCATACAGCAATCTTTTCTAAATCGCTTTGCAACTGATACTGGTCTTCGAATGACCTTACTAGACGGTAAATTACAGCATCATCTGCGAACAACCTAAGAGAACTGCTCAGATCGTCGCACAGGTCATTCATATAGATCATGAATAGCAGAGGTCCCAGGACGCTTCCCTGGGGAACACCTGATATCACTTCAGTTTTACTCGATGATTTGCCGTCTATTACTACGAACTGCCACCTTCCTGGCAGGAAATCACGAATCCAGTCGCACAACTGAGACGATACCCCACAGGCCCGCAGCTTGATTAGAAGTCGCTTGTGAGGAACGGTGTCAAATGCTTTCCGGAAATCTAGAAATACGGAATCAACTTGAGATCCCCTGTCGATAGCGGCCATTACTTCGTGCGAATAAAGAGCGTTGCACAAGAACGATGTTTTCTGAAACCATGCTGATTACGTATCAATAGATCGTTCCCTTCGAGGTGATTCATAATGTTTGAATACACTATATGCTCCAAAACCCTACTGCAAACCGACGTTAATGATATAGGTCTGTAGTTCGATGGATTACTCCTACTACCCTTCTTAAACACTGGTGCGACCTGCGCAATTTTCCAGTCTGCAGGTATAGATCTATCGGTGAGCGAGCGGTTGTATATGATTGCTAAGTAGGGAGTTATTGTATCAGCATAATCTGAAAGGAACCTAATCTGTATACAATCTGGACCTGAAGACTTGCCCGTATCAAGCGATTTGAGTTGCTTCGCAACCCCTAAGGTATCTACTTCTAAGAAACTCATGCTAGCAGCTGTTCGTGTTTCAAATTCTGGAATATTCCATTCGTCTTCCCTGGTGAAGGAATTTCGGAAAACTGCGTTCAATAACTCCGCTTTAGCGGCACAGTCGTCGGCAACAGTACCATCGGCACTGTGCAGCAAAGGTATTGACTGCGTCTTGCCGCTTGTGTACTTTACATACGACCAGAATTTCTTCGGATTTTCTACCAAATTTCGAGACAATGTTTCGTTGTGGAACCTATTAAAGGCATCTCGCATTGAAGTCCGTGTCAAATTTCACGCGTCTGCAAATTTTAGCCAATCTTCGGGATTTCGCGTTCTTCTGAACTTCGGATGCTTTTTCCGTTGCCTATGCAACAGCGTTCGGACCTGTTTTGTGTACCATGGGGGATCAGTTCCATCTCTTACCAATTTATGAGGTATGAATCTCTCAATTGCTGTTGCTACTATATCTTTGAATTTGAGCCACATCTCGTCTACATTTGCATAGTCAGTGCGGAAGGAATGGAGATTGTCTCTTAGGAAGGCTTCTAGTGACACTTTATCCGCTTTTTTAAATAAAATTATTTTGCGTTTGTTTCTGGTGGATTTGGAAGAAACGGTATTGAGCCTAGCTATTACGACCTTGTGATCACTAATCCCTGTATCAGTCGTGATGCTCTCTATTAGCTCTGGATTGTTTGTGGCTAAGAGGTCAAGTGTGTTTTCGCAACCATTTACAATTCGCGTGGATTCGTGGACTAACTGCTCGAAATACTTTTCGGAGAAACATTCCCACAACTGTAGACCAGGTTCTGGACTTCCGCGTAGTAAGGATACATGTTGAGATCGACGTATTGTAATAGTAGCGGTAGCCGACCGAGCGTCATCCAGGAATGAAATGCGGCCTTACGTTGCTCCTGCTGCGTGACCAGAGACCACTAGAAAACGTCTCCTTGCAGCTGGATTAAGATCATTTGTACCTCTGGCCGGGCTACCACTGAAACCACGACACCACCGAGCATGGTTACTCTTGTGTCGTGAAAGAGGTGACTGGCGAGTGGAATGGCCCTTTGATGTCTTTAGTGCTGATAGCAGGTCCTGTTTGTATGCGAGTGCTTGTCGTACACGTGAATGGCGTAGGCGTGATAGGCTGCCTATTCCTGAGAGCATTCGTACTCTACATACAGGTCCTATCCCAGCTTCACGGTTACAATGACTCTCGTTGGCATTTGCTGTTTCAACACGGTCAAGTAACAAGTAACCAATGCCACCCCCCCCCCCTCCCACACACACACACACACACACACACACACACACACACACACACACACAGACACATGCAGAGCCTATTATCCCCGCGCTACTGCCATTTCTTCGACAGGATGGTACTGTTCTTTTTCAGCAGGACAGCCCACGTACACAAACGGGTGCTCCGATGCAACGTGTTCTTTGTGGCTTACAACTGCCCTGGCCAGCACCAAGTCTCTCACCCAATGAACATATATGGGACACGATGAAGCGGTAAGTTACTTGTTTTCCAGCGGCTGCAAGAACCGCTGCCGAACTGCAACAAAAGGCACAAGATGCCATTCCGCATGAATGTTTGCATGAGAGGATACACGCCTGCTTTGCCTCCACCAGGGGGAGAGGGGTGCACTGTGTATTGATACAACTGACTAGTGGGGGACGTGAATTTCATCTGATCCGAATTTGTTATCATACACTCCTACAATCCTAAAATGATGAATTACCTGTCACCTCACTTTTGCTCAATTTTGATAAAAATAACCTTGTCCTTGAGCAGGTTGCATTTTTCCGGCAGGGTAGTTCCATATGCTCCATTTACAAATACACATAAATTGTGTAAATAGAAAGTGTATCTGAATATGTAAGATTCGCTATTAAACGGAACCATGCATTTTCTAAGTGTGACCCACTATTCCTGGTGCAACCTTAAATCTCACTACATTTATCACACTCCTATCGAAAGAATATCTCCTCAAGTGTGTTATGTTGTCGGTAGTTAATATGAGCATATTCTTACCGACTTCCCCAATTATTTTCAAAATGCATTGGTATGTGTCTTCACAATACCCTTGTCGTTTCCATCTTAATGGAACTATTAACCATTCATGGAGCTTACTGAATCCCACCAGTTTACGACTACGCTAGGCAACTGAGGTTATATTGGGCTTTTCCTCTTTCAAAGAGGATCATCAACTCGGCAATAACTGCTTGTAAAATGTGCGCTCGTAAAATTTTATAGCTTTTATTAAAACATGGATTAACTATTAAGATTCTTTTCCTGTGATGACTATATTCACTGCGATTGAGGTGTCCCTTAGCCCCGTAGATAGTGACGGCGCTTTGTTTCCGCATGACGAAATTACGCTTCGGTGTGAACGTAATAAGCCGAGAACAATGTTTATGAATACTTAACTGTAATAATTCTCTTATGTATAGACTGTCGAGTAAAAAGCATACATACAATTTGTATGCATTTATTACGTTGTGTGACAAGGGACGTAAATCTCCATCTACGAAGGACTAACGAAGCATTTAAACGATATTTTATTGCATCAGAAAGAGAGGTAAAACGATCTCCTTCATCTTACCCTAATTAGTGCGATTATTAAATAATCTAAGGCCTGTAAAATAATACATATCTGCCAGTGTTTCACTTGTAACAGCCATCTTTGGAGTGTGTAGCAGCGTCTTCGCCATCTGTTATTAGAATATTATTTTTCCCCCCTGAGTGACGTTATAACGAACCTACGCACCTCTATTCGCTACATATATCGTGGTCTAAGTCACTTTACTCTATTTGTAATTATAGTGCACTTTTATCGTCCTTCATTAAGAATGGTTGATCGCATCTGCAACACTGCCTTACATGACTGCAACGCTGAATGGCTTCCTTAGCGTCTAACAACGGACTCGCTAGGAATATTAAAATTAACGCTTTGAGAATTGTTTGGACTTAAGCTGAACTTTCTTATAATTTCTAACCGCGCTTAAATCGGCTTGAATATTATTTCGGCTATCGCACTTATTCCGGAGCATTTAACGAAAAACTATGGAGGGGTTCTATTGAACAAGAAAATTTAACACTTCACTTAACTTCTTACCCGCAATTATCATGTTCATAATTAATGATTCCCATTAAAACGCAGTGCCAGTATTTAGCACCGAGCCAGCAACAAATACCAGCTCTCCTTGAGAAATTACCTGATGAAAATATATGACACTGCCTTCTAATACCGGTTACCAGGACTGATGGGTCGAATTCTTAAAATAATTCCCCCCATTAAACAATTTTAATAAACATTTTTGGAACAGCGATAAAAAAATTTTAAAAAATCATTAGCGAAATTACATTTAAATAAATTTACTTTGAACTTTTAGCACCAGAAAAAAAACTCAAATATCTTTAACGGCTTCGTTTTCAACAATAACTTTACGAATCTTTTAAATAAAAATTAAGTTAGTTATTCTTCCCATACTGAATTCAATTTAGTCTTGAGAAACTAATAAAAAGAAGCTAAAAAAGTACTGTTACAATGCCCCCATCAAATCTGAGCGTCTCCACCTTCTTAACTAAATGAACCAAACAAACATACAATTAAATTCAGTTACATTCCCTGTTTACAAATAGAAATTTTAAAACCGGATTTAAGCAAAGTAAATATCACGCACTTGAAATAAGAACATAATAGTTTTGATAACTGACTGTTACTGTATCAATCCAGCAGCACAATCACCACAATTTCTGTTAAGAAATGTCGGGATATCCTGTTACATTAATAATTACGAAATAAATTATCAGCAGCAGCGCAGTTGAGAATATGGTGCAAATTAGCTTCGAGACTATCTTCACATCTCATTTAACTAAGATAGACGAAACTGACCATATTTTAAACGGTTTTGGACCATTCTTGAAGAAAAATGGGGCATTTCTTTCAGCACTACATTTTTTTGTGGAAATACACACATCAAAAAAAGGTTTTGCATCACCCCGGTTCCCAGAACTCCTGAACATAGACGTTGACTGTGGATATTGTTTCACAGACACAATCCCTTTCACTGTTCAGAGATGCCACAAAACCCGCCTAAAGATATAAACAACCATGCATGAGCAGCGCTTGTTAGACGGAGGGGGTCCGACAGCCGATCAGCTACAGCCATTTCACCAGGAAGGAGGTACACGGCTCGTGTTGCCTGTAGTTCAACCATGCCGAGACGATCAATGCCGCAGTTCAATTGCGTCCGCATTGTTACTTTTTGCCATGAAAGCTCGCAACAAGGGAAGTGTCCAGGCGTCTCGGAGTGAATGAAAGCGATGTTGTTCAGACATGAAGGATATACAGAGAGACAGGAACTGTCGATGACCTGCCACGCTCATGCCGCCCAAGGGCTACTACTGCAATGGATGACAGCTAACTACGGATTATGGCTCGGAGGATCCGAGGAACTCTGACAGCAAGGCCACCATGTTGAATAATGCTTTTCATGCAGCCACAGGACGTCGTGTTACCACTCAAACTGTGCGCAATAGGCTGCATGATGAGCAACTTCACTCCCGACGTCCATGGCGGGCACCATCTTTGCAACCATGACACAATGCAGCACGGTACAGATGGGTCCAACAACTTGCCGAATGGACCGCTCAGGACTGGCATCACGTTTTCTTCACCGAGGAGTGTCGCATATGCCTTCAACCAACAATCGTCGGAGACGTGTTTGAAGGCAGTTCGGTCAGGCTGAACGCCTTATACACACTGTCCAGCAAGTGCAGCAAGGTGGAGGTTCCCTGCTGTTTTGGTGTGGCATTATGTGGCTCCGACGTACGACACTGGTGGCCTTGGAAGGCACCGTAACGGCTGTACGATACGTGAATGCCATCCTCCGACCGATAGTACAACCATATTGGCAGAATATTGGCGAGGCATTCGTCTTCATGGACGACAATTCGCGCCCCCAACGTCCACATCTTGTAAATGACTTCCTTTAGGATAACGCTCGACTAGAGTGGCCAGCATGTTCTCCAGACATGAACCCTATCGAACATGCCTGGTTCAAATCGTTCAAATGGCTATGAGCACTATGCGACTTAGCTTCTGAGGTCATCAGTCGCCTAGAACTTAGAACTAATTAAACCTAACTAACCTAAGGACATCACACACATCAATGCCCGAAGCAGGATTCGAACCTGTGGCCGTAGCAGTGGGTCGGTTCCAGACTGTAGCGCCTAGAACCGCACGGCCATGCCTGGAATAGATTGATACGAGTAGGGGCTGTATATGGGCGACGTGATCCACCAACCACTCTGAGGGATCTACGCTGAATTGTCTTGAGGAGTGGGACAATCTCGACCAACAGTGCCTTGATGAACTTGTGGATAGTATGCCACGACGAATAGAGGCATGTATCAGTGCAAGAGAACGTGCTATTGGGTATTAGATGTACCGGTGTGTACAGCAATCGGGATCACCGCCTCTGAAAGTCTGGCTGTGTGGTGGTACGACGTGTACAACATGCAATGTGTAGTTTTCATGAGTAATAAAAAGAGCGGAAGTGATGTTTATGTTGATCTCTATTCCAATATTCTGTAAAGTTCCAGAAATCTCGGAACCGAGGTGCTGCAAAACTTTGGTTGATGTGTGTACCTTGTATTCACGGCTACAGTTAACACGACAAGACTGTTTACTACAGAATTACTAATTATCACCTTTAATATTAAATTACACAACGTCGGCACAGTATATAAAAACCTTACATAACTTCACTCAACAACTGCTAGCTGACTACTTTTCCCACTTCAGTCTGTCTGTCTTAATCCTGGTTCAAAAGAAAACGCGTTCCAGAAATGAAAACGACAAGGGCACTTGCTAGCGCTATACTAACGCTGTCCTCTCGGTCAGCTTACCGCTCATTTCTGCCACAGGAAAGGGGTATCACAAACGGAAACTACCAGAGAGTAATCCTTTCAGTTCGTAGGGTTAACGGTTTCCCAATTTTGTTAGCCGGATATCACTACTTTGAAAATAATGAATTATTGCTTCCTCGGGAAGAGACCAGTCTCCACAAATATAACTGTTATAATGAATAAGTATATAACAATAAAAGAAAGTGTTCAACTGCTTATCACAATATACTTTTACAACCATCTTCTGACATCTCTCTTCCGATATTCGCATTGACATAGTCATTATAGGCTTTATACCAGATACTGTCAACATATTATGGACATGTAAACTTAATGCTCTTTCGTTGCAAGGTGCCGTAGCCAAAGTGTTAAATTCCACTTTTAAAAATGTATTAACGGAAGAGTTTGCTAGGATACTACTACACCAATTTTTGAAACCCCTGAAACGGTACAGTCTCTTCCTCTACATATGGTCTGTCAATTAGAATTTCCGAGCGCGTTATTAACACGTGAGTCACACCGAATGGTGTACTTTTACTGTGGTGATGGGCCTCTGGAGGAAGTGTGAGAAGGAAAAAGGGTTTATTTATTATGTTCTGTATCTACTTGATCCACATTCCTACCTTTATACACTTCTGAATGATCAAAATTAGGAAAGAATCTGTTTTGTAATTTCGAAGCGTACTAGTAAGTTAACCTCAGTACGCCTGACGTTAACCAAGGGAACAATTTTCTGGTGGTAGAGAATAGTAATTAACGTAGCCAGAGACAAACCATTTTCTTGTAAGTGGCTATGAGCATTGTTAGTACTGCCTAACTGTTCTGCGTGATCGTCCACTTTCAGAGGGGTAGCGAACGGCCGACATTTTCTAACGATCAGATTCACTTAGCTTCCGCGACACAAGCCTGTGACACCGTAGCTATTCCGAGTTTTCTAGTATAGTTTGGAGTTATATCGTAGTTTGATTCACTTCAACACGTAGAGAGTTTCAGTCTGTTCAGTCAGAAGTGTAATGCAATTCAAGCGCTTGAAAATTATAATTGTTGATTGTTTTCATTCAAATTTTGCGTGTGGAGTGCGATTTGGTATGGAAGCCTATGTCCGTGATGAGAAGTAACAACGTGCATCTTACGTAAGTGAATTTAGTCTCTCATGAGTTGATTCGTTCCTAATTTAAGGGCGTATTTGTTCACGAACCTTTCGTAGATCATTTATTTGTATGAACTTTAACATGCTAAACAATACTTTTTGTCTTGGCAGTTTGTCTGTGACTACGCCAGATACCAACACAGCCAACCTTAGTTAATTTTGAATTAATCAGCTGGAAATATCAGTGCCTTCGTCAAGCTACGTTAGTTATTTCACGCCCCTCTTCCTGCAAAGCACTGCATGTCTGTGAGTGAAGTTAACCGAATCAGAAGTAATCGCCATTCAGACACACCCTTAAATTCGAATGCTGCAATAAATGTACATAAAGGAATGATTAACGCTATGAAATATCGTGGCCCTAGCAGTAAATTTTAAGGTGGGAGTATGCATTTTATCATTGAAAAGTATTAAATACCACCAGGGAGACAATATCTATTTGGATCAAAGACATGTTTAAGTGACCTCTATAATTTATTACAAACTGTTACGAGAATGAATAAGCATCTGAATTAGTCATGAAATCATAAGTATCACAAACATAAAATATTTACTGTGAGTAGTAGATAAGTTAACCATAGGTTATTCGGTGAGGGTGGAAATAAGTTTGTAATCATATGCCTCACATTAAGTAATTTCTCTCAAGCTACCTACGCATCAGTTTCACTAACTCTTTTGTGACTGGAGAAACGAAGAAGCCCATTCAACTGCGAATGAACTAACGAATGTGGGAAAGCGAATCCAAATGGTTCAAATGGCTCTGAGCACTATGGGACTCAACATCTGAGGTCATCAGTCCCCTAGAACTTAGAACTACTTAAACCTAACTAACCTAAGGACATCATACACTCCCATGCCCGAGGCAGGATTCGAACCTGCGACCGTAGCGGTCGCGCGGTTCCAAACTGAAGCGCCTAGAACCGCTCGGCCACTCCGGCCGGCAGTGAATCCAAAAATGAATGTGAACTTCTAGTTTTGCTATGGTCGTACTATGTCGAAGCTGCAAATTACGCTCATCATTATTGCCTGTGCGATATGAGCAGCTTTGTGATCCCATGTCTGGCTGCCATCAATTACGTCGCTAGAACCGTTCTTTTAAGGACTCGAACATACGAGCCCACCCTGCTAATGGAGTCTGTTGTTCCAGCTGAGAGCAAGGTCTGCGCAGTACCGCTGTAGTCAGTGCCAAGTACAGAGACGAAGTCCTTCTTTCTAGTCAGTAAAGAACTGACTGCTCCCTTATTTCCACCAAGAGTATCGACAAATAATCTTCTTGAAATTTTATAGGTCTGCCAATGGCGTACTTGTTTCCTTGCAGCAATGTCTCCCACCAGAAGAAGTTAAATGCTACAATCCAGTTCTTTATTTCGTCCCCACTTCTCTCAAAAACATCGTGCTATGTGTTATGTCCTCCTGCATAACATCAATTTCACCAGTCGGTGCCCTCTCAAGCAGCATTTAGCTTTGTATCACAGTCCATGGGGAAAGCAAGAAAACTTTTTTCGCATCCTTCTCTCAACTATGCAGTATCTTATAACGTCGGATGTAATATGTCGGAGCTGTTATTCCATCTTTTTTGGACAGCTGGAAGATGTTTATCAGCTGAATATACTTTAATTAGCACAGTGTGGCTACTAATTCCTACAGGCACAGTTCCGTCATCTGGAAGGAATGCTTTCAGCTCGTCCATTCAAATATGTGCAATAAAGTCTAAATATGCCAGGCGCCAGTATGACGTTAGCCAAAGAGACTTTCCCCAAGATAACACGAGGCCAGTGTCAATCTGTCAATCCTACCACTAGTGATTGTGTGAAGACCACTTTCCCTCGGCTCACAGGAGATAAGACTCAGTGAGTCATACTTGCAACTACCCCGCCCTGTATCCTCAGTACTTCTCAATCCGAAAGCTCACCCAGAAAAGCAATTGGAAAAGCCATCACCCGGTTAAAAAGGAGGAAGTGAAATCAGTGAATACAATCTCTGTATTCTCATTAATCTATCTAAACTTCGATATTTTCAGCGTCTGTCTAGCTCAAATCATACTCAGTAGAATTATTCATCAAATATAAATGAAAAGTTTGCTGCTTTTTATTATTTCCCACTTGCACAAAAGTTTTGAGCAGGAAGTGTCCCACTTACGAAAGGTAGTTGGGCATAAAGGAGCAAAATTTTAAATGAGCTGTCCCCAGCGTGGTGGACAAGTTTAACTAGATCATTCCCAAAGTTATTAGCTGAAAAGAAGGCAAGAAACAAAAAGGTGTCTTTGCCAAACAGAACATCGAAATAAAGGTCTCAAAAACAACCCACGTTCACCTACAGGGCAACCATCTGAAACATTCATTCTTAAATCTGTCCGCCCCCTGTAGCTGAGTGGTCAACGCGACAGGATATCAATCTTAGGGGCCCGGGTTCAATTCCTGGCTGGGTCGTAGGTTTTCTCCGCTCAGGAACTGGGTGTTGTGTTGTCCTAATTATCATCATTTCATCCCCATCGAGACGCCAGTCGCCGACGAGCCGTCAAACCGAAAGACGTGCACCCGGCGAACGGTCTGCCCGACCGGAGGCCCTAGTCACACAACATTTACATTCTTAAAGCTGATCATTTTGCTGAAGTTAGTTATTTGGTGCTGCTACTGCAGACTGAGGTTCGTCATCAAATTTACAAATTGGATAACAAATGTCCAGTTGGTCCAACGATTCGCCCCTTACCAAGACTTGATTAGAAACTATGTTCCAATATTATTTTGTGACTCTGCCCTTTCTCAAAGTGTGGTTCTCTGCTTAGTCTCTAAAAGACATGACAAATAAACTTCCATTCATGCCGTTTACGTACAATATTGATCACTATTGCTATATAGACGTTTGTAAAGGAATAGCTGATTCGCAACATAGATAAACTGTTACCAATATTGAAATTTTGCGTTATCGATACTGTTTTTAGGAAGAATTATGGAAAGATTACTGGTGTCATAGCAATCAAATATTGAGGTGAAACTGAACACTATGAAATCGGACATAATTTGTATACTAGTATTGTAACATAAGAATTATTTGGAAACAAACAAAAGAAACACATATTACACAAAATAATCAATTGTACTCCTAGAGCTACGGATGTTACATGTGAGTGTGATATATATTTGCAAACCTTAGATACAACCAACAAAACCGGAAAAATTAATGAAACAATGAAATGTAAAAAGAAAGTATGTGAAAACATGGTGCTTGCAGTTATCTTGCTTTGACTTTTGACATTAACAATATAAAGATTAATATGCAGTAAACACACAATAACTTCATTATTTGTAAACATCTTGTAATAGGCCAATGCTTTAGCCTTCGTTAGTGCTTGAAAAGTTTAATTCTTAAATTAATTACATAATTCTTTAGTTTTGTATTTGAGAAGCGTAGTATCGGGTTTTAGTTACGGTGACGTGCACATCTTCGCTGCAGTTCGCGATCGAAGTTGAACATGTCTGCAGTCTGCCCTCCGCAGGCTGCTGCCTCGGGGTGTGGTGGCAGCGGAGAATCTGGCACGTCTCGTCTAACACCTCAGGTGTCGGTTGTTTCGTTCACGGGCTCTGTTGTCGAGGTGCCTTCTAGTGTACCCAATGCTAGGGAACCGAGCACACTGCTGGGTGAGTGGTGTGTTGCTACACGGTCGCGTAGCTCGAGACGGAGAATCAGTGTGGAGGCTGGCCGTCTTACCTCTCCAATTCACTGTGTGAGTGGAGATGTGAACGCTCCTTCAGCAGGATCCAGACAGCCACGCGGTGGGATGGGTTTACTAGTTATTGGGAGCTGCAGTACGTTCCAGGGTGGAAAGAATTCAATGTGTACTTTGTATGTCAGTACCAGTGACGCCTGTCGCTTCGGTTCTGAGACCTTCCTCAGTTCCTACAGGCGGCTGGCGTAAGAGTGGAGACTGTTGCCATCGCTCGCGGGGTACAAGCAGAGCTCACAATTTGCAGCATTGTATTCAGAGTCGATTGGGGTCTTTTAGTTATGAACCGAGTAGAGGGTCTCAACCGGAGGCTCGGTCGATTGAGTGACGGTCATGGCCGTAGATTTCTGGACCTGCGTTGTATGGCGGAGAGTTGTAAGACATCCTTTGATGGGTCAGGGGTGCAATACACTTAGGAAGCAAGTACTCGGTTAGCAGAGTACTTGTGGAGGGCACACGGAGCTTCTGAGGCTAGGCAGTAGTTCGAGGTCTTCTAATGAACGCTCGCCTGTCGACAGGCAGAGAGCGAAATCTGATCGCGTGCAAAGTAGAGACACTGCTACTGAAAAAGTTTTAACAGTAGATTGCCGAAGCATTCGTAACAAAGTTCATGAACTTACTTCCCTACAGAAAAGTTCAAATGGTTCAAATGGCTCTGAGCACTATGGGACTCAACTGCTGAGGTCATAAGTCCCCTAGAACTTAGAACTACTTAAACGTAACTAACCTAAGGACAACACACACATCCATGCCCGAAGCAGGATTCGAACCTGCGACCGTAGCGGTCGCGCGGTTCCAGACTGTAACGCCAGAACCTCTCGGCCACCAGCGGCCGACTACAGAAAAGTTGTGACGTTCAAATTATTCTTGGAAACCTGAGCTGATTGAAACTGGAAGTACAAAACTCTGAGCCGGCCGGAGTGGCCGTGCGGTTCTAGGCGCTACAGTCTGGAACCGAGCGGCCGCTACGGTCGCAGGTTCGAATCCTGCCTCGGGCATGGATGTGTGTGATGTCCTTAGGTTAGTTAGGTTTAATTAGTTCTAAGTTCTAGGCGACTGATGGCCTCAGAAGTTAAGTCGCATAGTGCTCAGAGCCATTTTGAAAAAAACTCCGAAATATTTAGCGAGGCATGGAATGTACATCGAAAAGACAGATTAGACGCTATAGGAGGGAGAGTGTTGACTGCTGTCGACAAAAATATTGGGTCTACCGTGGTAAGTTAAGTCTGAGTGTAAAGTTATCTGGGCACGAATAGCAGGCCTAAGTGAACTCAGTTAATTATCAGTTGCTTTTACCGGCCACCAGATTCCGCCGTAACAATTGTAGAATCATTCAAAGAAATCCTGCGCTCAGTTAGGCGGAAATAACCAGATTGTGTAGGATTAGTTGGAGGTGACTGCAATATCGGGTACAGTCTGTAACGCCTATGTATTCACTGCGGATGGTTCGGAAAATCAGTCTTGCGAAGTACCTTTTAACACGTATCCTGAAAACACCCTTGAACAAATAGTTACACAATACACACTCAACGAAAGTATTTTAGACGATATAGCTACAAACAGGCCTGACCTTATACACAGTGTCGCTGTGGAGACTGGGATTAATGATCATGATATCATCATAGCAACGATGTTTACTAAAGTTCATGAATCCGTCAAGAAAGCTAGGAGAGTATTTGCGCCAGAAGAATTAAATAAGCAGTTGTTAGCATCCCACTTAGAAAACGAATGGACATCATTTATCTTCAGAAATATGGGTGAAAACGAATTGTGGGTAAAGTTTTAACGGATTGTAATTTTCGATCCGGAGAGTTACATGAAAAATAAGTGGATTGAGGATGGAAAGAACCGCCGAGGTTTAACAATCGAATTCGGAAAATGGTGAGTGAACAGAGATTGCTGCACTTTCTGTTCAAAAAAGAACTCGCAAATGTCGCGAGGCAAAAGTTTGTGGAAATTGGTGAGTCCGTAAGAATATCAGTGCGCGAAGCATATAACAACTTCCGTCATCATACCTTAGCAAAACATACTGCCGAGAACCCGAGAACTTCTGGGTTCATCAGTAGTAGCATCAGAAGGCAGCAAAAAGAAAGCTGAAGTTTTAAATTACACGTTTAAGAAATGATTCACGCAAGAGGATCGTGCAAACATACCACCTTTCGACGTTCATAAATACTCTCACATGGAGGACATTGAAATAAGAGTCAGTGGCGTAGAGCAGTAACTGAAAGAGATGAAAACAAATAAGTCGCCAGGACCAGTTGGAACACAAATTCGGTTTTGTGGTGTCGTTGCAGTCGACATCGCAGGAGGCGGCGCCGGCGATAGATGGCAACATGTCGCAAGAATTCCATGAACGCCGATAATAGTCGCGCAAAACGACACGCCGCGCCGCGGCCAAGGCTGCGCCCCCGCCGTTCCCGCCCTCCACTGTTTGCAGGCAAGAGCGACCTCTGTGTACTGGATACAGTTCAGCCATGCAGTTGCCAAAGGACAGTTCAGTTGGCCGTAGGCTAGAGAAGAACACGTCACGTCCTACCTATAAGATTGTGTGTCTCAGACAATATGCAAAATGTGTGAGGAGGTAAATTCGTTTCTTTCCAAGACTGACAATTTTCAAAGAGCAAAATTAGCCGAATTTAATTGTATAAGAAGTTCAGTAATAACCTTCTTTTAGCTCAAGGTTTCATCTCTATGGAAATGTAAAAATTTGGAGTATTCTACCTCATTTACTGATTGCACTTTGCGTGCTACATAAACTGTTGGTATGACTCTATCTGTTGTCCAGAAGTGAATACAGTGCGTTTTTTCAAAATGTAGGGAGAGCCCATTTTCTCATAACCACTTAATAATCCTTTGGAAAACATCATTTACTATTAATTCTGTCGCTTTCTCGCTAATGAGATTAATTATAATGCCAGTATCGCCTTCAAAAAGTACCAATTCTGCTCGTAGAACTCGAAGTGGAAGTCATACATATATGTAGAAAAGAGGGACCTGAAATTGACCTCCGTTGGACTCCCGTTGTGATTTCTCGCCAGTCACAACATTTTATATTCGTCCAACACTTTATGAATTACTAAACCCGACGTTGTGCATTCTATTTGTTAAGTGCGATTCAAATCAGTTGTGTGCAAAGCCCTCAATTCCATAAAATTTGCGTTATTCTAAGATAGTAACATCATCTACAGAAAACGTCTTGGAGAGATCACAAAGACTGCCACTGGAGATAATTTGTTATTTATTGCTTCTACTATTTTATGGATGAATGTATAAATAACATTCCCAGTGGCGCAACCCTCTTGGAACTCAAACTGTGATATGCTAAGTAAATTGTTTCCCATGTTGCTAAGCCTAGTATCGGCAATATCCTTTCTTCCAGGAATGCTGGTCCTGTAAGTTTCGGATGAGAACTTCAGTGAAATTAGGAAGGTAAGAGACGAGGTACTGGCGAAATTAACGCTGTGAGGACAAGTTGTGAGTCATACTTGGGTGGCTGATTTGGTTGAGCAGCTGACTGCGAAAGGCAAAGGCCTCACACTCGTACTCCGGCCCGGTACAAAGTTTCAATCTTCCAGAAAGTTTAATATCAGCACACTGCAGAGTGACATTTTCGTTCTGAAAACATTCTCAGGTTGTGGCTGAGCCTTATCACTACGCTATCTTTTCTCCAGGAGTAGGTCCCGCGAATTTGCTGTAAAGTTTCTGTGAAATTCGGAAGGCAGGAGACGAGGTACTGGCGGAACTAAAGCTGTGAAGACGGATCGTGAGCACTTTCGCAAGGAAATAAAATGTCCCGAATTCGAGTCTCGGTCCAAGACAATGCTTTAATCTGCCAGGAAGTTTGAGAGTATTATTATTATTATTGAAACTGTTATGTTCTGCTCTAATTTCTTTCAGTAATGTCCGTCTGTAACATGATTCTGATTTCGTTCAGTACTGTCTGTAACCCGACTCTAAACTAAAAAATGTGGCCATTTGACTCCAGGAGTCACAGGGATTTTTTCTTATTTGCTTCTGGCCCATCTTACGCTTTGTGCAACAGGCTCAGCTAATGTTTACTTCTACCTTCTAGTCAGGTTCAGGTCATGATTTTTGTATCCACATCTCCCAATTGCAGGAACGGGCATAGCACAGATACGAGACTTCGTTTCAGTCAGAAGCAATCCGATCAGCTCTCTGATAACAGAGCTAACAGCCGTGTTAACCCAAGACTCGTCATAGTGCTGTAAAACTTGCTCAAACCTTACACAAGTATATCCTGATGTCACATTTAATGCTACATTCAAAGTTGCCAGGCAGGCTGTTTCCTGTTTCTCCTACTCCAAGTACGCTATCTTCTACATCAAAATATCTGCAAAAATCTCCTGTATTGTCTGTCACCTGGCTAACATTGGCATTAGGTTTCGCAATGCGTGTAACCTGATACTCTACTCATAGCTTTTGCTGTAGCATTTAACATACACCTCTCCAGTGACTGGTGTAGCAGCAAGACTCTTATTTTCTTCATCACTTTCTACCGACCGAGTCTGTTGTACTCTACTTACTTGTTAGCTCAAAAACTGGCTGAGGCTCTGCTTCTGTTTCAGGTAACAAGTCTAACTGACTGCTAACCAGAATTTGAAATGATAATGCCTACACCTTGTCACCTTCTCCCTGCTCTCATTGTACGTTTTCCTCTTTAACCTATCCAATTAAAAATACGTCATTTCCAAATCTGCCTGCAGGACAAACATCTTTCTACACTGTTCGATGATTTTTTTGTCTCCATTACATAATCTACAATTACCAATCGAGCTTAAATAATGGTTGCAGTGGGACTAGAGATCAAGACAGTAAATCAATGGAAAAAATAAGTGATAGGAGAAATTGATGAAGTTCAAGAAAGTCGACAAGGAATAGCCGAACGCAATGAGAACTGGATAGCGGTGATTGAGAATGATTTGATGGCACATTCTGATCGGACACCCATGGATAATGGTCGAACTAAAGAAATAGTGAACGATTTTTGTACAGAACAACAAAAAGCATTAGATAGTGTGTGCCAACATGTGGCACACCGGGAAGTATCATTTCTTAAATGGAAGGTCGAGATTAACAGGGTTACTGATAAACTACAAGTGTTAAAGAATGAAGTCAAATAGCTTTCTTTATCGAGTGAGGATGAATCAAATGGCACTCGACTAGTGGTTATTGGTACTAGTGCTGAGCCGTAATCATTATTACGCGTTAAACTGATACAATCATAAACCAAAGGATGCAGTCATGAGGAACTGTTTCGATTGCAGACACAAAGATATGTGATGACGAAATGTAAACACGTGAGGCTGCCACGTTTGGAGACTTGGTGCAGTGAAGGAGGACGGAATCAGAAAATTTGTCACAAACAGAAGAGAGATTATGTAACGTGCACCGATCTCCATGGCCTCTGGTGACAAGAGTGAGATATGAAACTATCCAGAACAATAACGAGGAAATGGTTAAGTGTAATTAATATTTTGATGCTCCATATAATTGACAAGAATTAATCACACTTTATCTAAGTTACAAGACAGGCTGCAACAGGAGATTGTGCTAGCTGGACATCACATGCAGGACTATAACTCATTTCCGAGTTTATTACGACAATTGGGTTATGATGGGAACGCATAAAACCATGACCGTGTGAGATGGTCAGGCAGGGATTCTCAGCAAAGTAAAGACAATTGGGAACAGAGTAACAGGCAGTTGCACCATCTGCGGGAAGACATAACTGCCGATGGGACAGCAAACGCACACATTGTTTGTGGAGTCCATGTCCTAGTTGCATCGGCGCTGTTTTATCAAGAATACACAACCGAAGAACAATCGACTTCCCCATGTATCATGGAAATTAAGTCAGCTGATTATCACAAAAATGAACGTTATGTGGTAGAGGCTGAGAACCCAAGATACTGGCTGATAGAAAATAGGGTGAATAACGATAGTAATATTCGACAAAGAAGCCGGGTGTTCTGTACATAGATTTTGGCGACATTCTGGAGATGCACCTAGAGGATAGTGAAGAAATTATTGTATTTAAACATGCAACAGTAAATGCAAATGCAGATAGTGCTACTTTTCAATGTATTTTAGACTCTGGTATTTATTTGTCGGCTATCAGGGAAGATGTATTCACGAGTTACGGTGAGAGTAGAGCATGGCTGGTTATCCTGCTGCAAAATACTGATTACAGGAGCAGTTAATACGAAGAGGGAATAAATTAAACAGCAAATGTGGTTGTACTTCATATGTCAGTCACAATCGCTTAGTGCGAACTTTCTGGTTGTCCATGCCTTGACTGTTTAGGTTATCCTATGTTGAAATATCTTCAGTCTTTACCAGGTGGTTCTTTATTTATATGGAAGTTGTACGACATTCGATGCAGACAACATGCAATAAAATTAGCTTTTGATGAGTGCATGAACGAAGACGATTTTGCACGTGAACTGCTTGGCGTGGTAGTTGATTCGGGTATATGAGCGAAGAGAGAATTGTGTCTTAACAGTGATATGGCAACAACACAATCGTGCTGTGAAAATAATGGTGAGATTTGAGTAATAAAATTTTTAACATGTACTGTACTCATTTACTTGTCAAGTGAATAGTCCACTGAAACGCCACCGAAATTGGGTCCTTATCAGTGAGAACATTTCACGGAGTACAACACGTTTCCGACTACAAGTCTTCATCGCACAAAATTTGTGGATGGCCTCAGTGTGAGAAGTTCTCGGTTTTATTCTATGTCCACAAAAGTAATATTTAGTGTTACTTTTTCTTTTTCTCCTTTTTTTATAGAAGTATCTAAGTATTCAGATTATCATTATCCGAATGGCTACATCCATGTTAGTCATATTCCATCATTTTTTTTTAGTAGATCTGTAATTAGGTTTATATGGTAATTGTGTAGTAGCTTCCAGTGTTATTGAATGGTTGCTATTCTGAGGTTTTCCACTCGGAAGAGAGTGAAGACATATGCACTATGAAGTGAAGATCCAAAGGACTGAGTATGGATGGTGAGTAAAGTTACGAAATGTGTCGCCTTAAGAAGCATTTAAGATCTTATCTTGGATACAGGAGCTGATGTTATATTTTAGAGCAAGTCGCTGAACTCATGCTGAGGGTTCGTTATATTTTGAGTGCAAATACCAGGAAAACTGAGATGCAGAAAGTGTAATCCACTCTACTGATCTGTGCAAATTGAAAGTAGTAACCAAGGGAAAACGTCCTTCATAGTAATTTTCACTTCAGAAGAGCTACACGTGTCGCTACTTTTACTAGGGCAGGACGTAAATGAACTGAAACGCCGAGAGAGAGAGATCAACAACGGGCAAATCAGGAGTATCAACCTTGAATTTTGAGGATATAGTAACGTCAAAGAGTGGATGTTCCCAACAAATTAATGTACGCAAGCTTCAGCTACGGACTTCATGGAATTGAACAAAGAAGCTTGAAAACAAATGGACAAGAACAATCCGAGGCATATAGATTAATTATTGCAATATGAATGGTGTGTATTTTTCTAGAGGTTCAAGTCCCAGCAGGTCGAGAGACCGGAGAACACGTCTTTGATATAGGTACTAGTATACCACTTGTGTTAACAACAAACTCTGTTGCAGGACTGACAGATGGGCGCAGACACGAAAGCCTAATCAGGAATTTACTAAGTGAACCTCTGTATGAGCTCGTTTCCGCATGGGTCTAATTTGTTACATAAATGGACATAACGTATTACTTAACGATATTTTTCAATTGCTGATTGAGTTATGGAAAGGTGAGGATGTGTAATGTTCTATTGACTTAATTTGTGTAAATCCTTTTGCAGTGTGTGAATATCATCCCAAAAAAATTTCCATTGGAGGAATTTGTAGATGGACGTAACGTAGTTTGTAGTGTATTAGTGTGGTGATAAAATAGCTGTTTGTTGGTTGACTACCCAACGCATGTGTAAACCAAGGTTGGTTCAAATGGCTCTGAGCACTATGGGACTTAACATCTGAGGTCATCAGTCCCCTAGAACTTAGAACTACTTAAACCTAACTAACCTAAGGACATCACACACATCCATACCCGAGGCTGGATTCCAACCTACGACCGTAGCAGTCAAGCGGCTCTGGACTGAAGAACCTAGCCGGCCGGAGTGGGCGAGCGGTTCTAGGCGCTACAGTCCGGAACCGCGCGACCGCTACGGTCGCAGGTTGGAATCCAGCCTCGGGTATGGATGTGTGTGATGTCCTTAGGTTAGTTAGGTTTAATTAGTTTTAAGTTCTAGGGGACTGATGACCTCAGCAGTTAAGTCCCATAGTGCTCAGAGCCATTTGAACCATTTTTTTAAGCGCCTAGAACCGCTAGGCCACCGCGGCCGGCTGTAAACCAAAGCAAGGCAACCACATGTAGAGATAGCGTTTGAACGGCTAGGTAATGTGGGGGTGGAAGCGGTCGAAATTCTTATCTATATCAATATTAAATTAGAATTTTAAAGTTAGAAAAAGTAAAAGTACTTTCGATGTAGCCCAGGACAGTATATGTAAAATCATGAATATCTCAGCCATTACGCCTCACGATTGCAAAGCTAGAGAAGAGTCACGAATGTAATCAACACTACTATAAAAACCCACTTCGTTGTTTAACATTGTTACCAAGAATCTCAAAAAATATTTGACCGATTTACTGCACGTTTTTACACTATACCCTAATGAACATTCTGACGGGCATAATCTATACATTCTTTAATACATATAATATACAAATGTAAATTGAATAGACGATGGGGAAATATTGTTAGCAAAAATCGTGAAAAGTGCTTGAGCGATTTATCTCCAATTTTTACATTACACTCTAATGTACACTTGGGCGAACATAAGCTATATATCTTTTAATGGATATAATGTATAAAGATATCTTGAATATAATAAGGTGAAACGTTGTTACCAAAAATTTATAAAACAACTATAAATGTTTACTTCAAATTTTTACTCATACTGTAATAAACATTTAGACGGGCAGAGGCTACATTCTTTTTTAAATGACAGTGCACAAATTTTCTGTTAAAACTGACTGCAAGGAAGAAAATGTTGTGCTGTACTCTGTAGCGAAAATGTGTGCTTTTGTTTTCTTTCTTGCAGCGGTTTTCACAGATAACAAGAAATTTCTATTTATCACTTATTGGCCCAAGATTAGAGTGCCACTATGAAATATGAAGTTTCAGTAACAATAAACAAGGCTCAAGGGGAGAGAGTAGGGGAAGAGGAGATGGATGGAGACGGTGGGTAGGCGGAAATAGCAAGGAGGAGATGGGCAGCGAGAAGGGAAGGATGGAATAGTGAGGAGGGGGATGGACAAAGAGAGAAGGAGTAGGTAATGAACAGAGAGAGGGAGTGGAAGAGAAGATGGATAAAGAGAGGGGGAGGAGGGGATGAAGAGAGAGAGGGGGACGATGGAATGATGAGAGCGGGGGGGGATGGACAGAGAGAGAAGGAGCAAGTAATGGACAGAGAGAGGAGGTGGAAGAGAAGATGGATAAACAGAGGAGGAGGAGGGGATGAACAGAGAGAGGGGGAGGATGGAAATGGACTGTGCAGCTGGTCCCGGCGGAGGTTCGAGTCCTCCCTCGGGCATGGGTGTGTGTGTTTGTCCGTAGGATAATGTAGGTTAAGTAGTGTGTAAGCTTAGGGACTGATGACCTTAGCAGTTAAGTCCCATAAGATTTCACACACATATGAACATTCTGAAGATGGAATGGTGAGGGAGAGGGATGGACAAAGAGACAAGGAGTAGGTAATGGACAAAGAGAGGGGTTGGAAGAGAAGATGGATAAAGAGATTGGGAGGAGGAGATGGACAGAGAGAGGGGGGAGGATAGACTGGTGGTGATGGGGGGGGGGGGGATGGACAAAGAGAAAAGGAGTAAGTAATGTTCAGAGAGAGGGGGTAGAAGAGAAGATGGATAAAGAGAGGAGGAGGAAGAGATGGACAGAGAGAGAGGGTAGGAGTAGTTTTTGATGTATGTACGTTTCTCACATTTATTTAGCAACTGCAACGCTTTGGCAGGTTCGCTATTACAGTATTTAAAATTCGAAGGATATACCGATGCCAGCGGCAATCAGGTATCAAAATAATTCGATGGTGAAAGTTGAAAATTAATACCAGAACACGACTCGAACTTGGATCTCTCGTGCAAAGCAAACAGTTGCCTTCACCCCATCACTCATCCGGACATGCTTACCATTCGACCCAAATTCTCAACCTCTTACACGCTAGTAGCGTCCACTGTCCGTTTAGTTAATTTCACGCACTGAGTCCTGTAATGCTAGAAGAGGCTAGGACCTGTTGTTCATCTGCACTGAAATTATCAAGGCAGTCACGTCTACAGATGTGCTCCCTCTCTCTTTCTATCTCTGTCGATATTTCCAATTCATTCAAAATTTCTTATTGCAACAGTGCATATTTAGTGCATGAAGTTATTACATTTACAGATCAATAGCACAAGCGGTTCTTCAGTACCATGTGTCGACCAATGCAGAAACATCCGTATTAGTGCGTGGCCGGTACGTGATTCAGCCTCCACGGGCGGTAATGCAGGTGCTCACTCTGGTATCCAGTCGATCGTACCGATGGCGAAACTGCGCTGGGATACGTTATGCCACACCTGCTCGACCTGGTCACGTAGTTCTGTAAGAGCTGTTGGTTGACGAGTCGCACGAATTACTTCTCGTCACATCATATTCCGCACGTGCTCGACTGGGGACAAGTCCGGAGATAGTGCTGGCCAGGGGAGTTGCTGCACGTCCTGCAGAGCACGTTGAGCTTCCAGGGAAGTGTTGAGGAGAGTATTATCCTGATGGACCAATAAACCACCTTCCTGTTGCAAGAATGACGAGAGAACGGAACATTTGCACGTACCGAGCGCTGGTTAGGGTCCCATTCAGAAACACTAACAGTGAACAAGTGTCGATGTTGTGACGAGAGTAGAGGTCGGGCTAGCGGTGTGTGTGCCCGTAGTCACACTGCTAAGAACCGGTTCGTAGCATTTCGTGTTGACCCGTCTGAGCTCTCAAGCCTTCTTATCTACGTTTTTGCAACTCTACGGTCTGCCACTGCTACCCTTAGAGTACGTCGATCCTGATGAGCGTCTGTGCCGCGTGGACATCCAGAATCTCACGTACGGGTGTGAGAATGGTCATGTTACTACCGATACCATCATCGTTGGACAACTGACGCAAGGTGTCCAACTCATGTGACAATTGTCCGAAAGGACCATCCCACCACTTGGAAAGTCACAATTTGACTCCTCTCGAAATCGCTCAGTTGGCTGTAGGAAGCACGAGTGCATCTCCATGGTGAGGTTGCCTGGTTTCTTCACACCTGTCCACCACACTCAGCCTTCTGGCTGTGAGCATTCGTCTTACCAGGTGTACTGATTATTTCCCGGCGGTGTATAATGTTGTGCCTGACGAAAGTACAATCGTTAGTACAACAGTGGGTTCTTTACTTTGTCCGAAAGGAGAACTAGTGGGAAATATACAGTCCAGTCACATTAGTTAGCCTGTAACACCACAACTCTGTGGATTATCATAAAATTTCTACGTGATTTGCGAAGTTTCCGTTAATTGTTGTGCTGAATATTATTCTTGTAAATGTGTTGTCAAGTTATAAATGCTATTTGTTATTTAAGAAAGAGAATAGGCAAGGAATGTTAGCATTTTGTAAGTAGACACGTTGCCCTAGACAGGGAAAAACTATTGTTAAAGACTGCAATACAATGGAAATGCATTATCGCTTGGCATGCGAGCGCGCCAAAAAAGCAACAGTTGGGAGTCGCGAGGAGACGATTGGTGTCGTCGGTTGTGTGTATTCTCCGGTGTGACTATACAAAAGTGCGGAGACAAATTGTCTGTTTCCGAAATGCGGAGCCGTGAAAACTAAATTGGTTGTTTCAGCGGATGTTTAATATGGACAAGTTATGGCATTTATTGGGCACAGTGCAAATGTAGCAAGAGTAATACACGTAACATCAATATTACTGTGGGCCCTTGTTATTAGCTATGGTATGGCAAGAAGATCAACCTATTTACCGCTAAATAAAGTCACTCGACAAACCAACGGCATCATGAAGTGAAGTAAGATCTAGACCCTTATAACTAGAAGTGTAATAGACTGACCAGCGTAGTTGGCATTTTACTGCTTGAATAACATTGTTTTTGTGCATATTGTCACGTAAATAATTTTCCTAAGTCATTATCCAAGTTGTCTCCATCCAATCCCTGTGTATGAACCGAGATAACCAGAAAATGGTTCGAAATGGTTCAAATGGTTCTGAGCACTATGGGACTGAACATCTTAGGTCATCAGTCCCCTAGAACTTAGAACTACTTAAACCTAACTAACCTAAGGACATCACACACATCCATGCCCGAGGCAGGATTCGAACCTGCGACCTTAGCAGTCGCACGGTTCCGGACTGAGCGCCTAGAACCGCGAGACCACCGCGGCCGGCACCAGAAAATGAATTGAAAATGAAGTGAACATTAATTTATTAGATTATCAAAACATAATTTTTCCAACTTTTGGACAATTACGTAATAATGATATCTTTGGTTGTAGTCTCAGAAATAGAATCATGCAAAAGCCGGTATTAATTCATTTGCTAAAAATGGAGTGAATATCATAATAAAAGAATGATAGTTAAACTTGGACACTGAATTTCATTGTCAGAGCACAGTTCTAATGTACAACTTGTGGCATAATTTGTAACTTTTATTACAAAGACATATCAAAGTAACTGCTAAATTCAAACAATCTTCCTGCTTGCTGCAATTACGACAGTCTGTATTACGGTGAGTAACATAACAATAAGTTTCTGTCCACAGCCAGTAAACAATCTTACTTTAATTGATCTTTGAAAATTAATAAGATATGTTGTATGTGTTTGCTATTTGATTATTATTTGACTACTGTGAGAGGAGTGGTGTGAAGTACTTGAAAGTGTGCGTTAGGTACTGTTCCCACGTCATGATGCCAATAACTATTCATATGTAAGACTCCTTATGAGTATACAGTTCAGTTTCAATTTAATTATTCTTGTTCCGGTAAGGAACTGGCGAGCGTTGGTTATTTCATTAATGACATACTTTAAAAACCTTTCTACCTAATTTTCCACTAACTACTGTTAATTAAAAAATAGTTTACGTAGTTAAAATAGATAAATTTAACCGAACTTTGTTTCTAACTGTCATTGCTAAAATACTGAACAGTGGCGATTCGGTTATAACTTCATCTACTTCTCTCGGTTTTGCATTATTCTTCGGAGTAGATGCCTTTTCCCCACAGATTAGGGACTTTAGGTACACGGTCATACAGCCTAATTAGCTGGAGAGGTAGAAGGGTTAGAAGCCCACCACCTATGTCCGGCGTCAACGTGCAATAACCACTCACAGACGTCAGATGGCAGCACTAACAGTGGATGAAATACGAGTATATAGCGTCTCGGAGGCGACACGGAAGACTGTGCAGTCGCTCTCGCAATGCTGGAATGGATCGACTTATCTGAGGTCCAAAATAGCATGATCAGCAGCTGTCAGGAAAAGGGTAGAAGCATTTCCGAAACGGCCAAGTATGCCGTGCATGGCAAAATGGCGCTATCTGAAAACGGCGCCGGGACAACTGTGGTGAACCACAGGCCATAGTTGGCAGGGGTGAACGATGGTGTAGAGATTTATGCCGGCGAACAGACGTGGGACTGTTTGAGCATCTGACGGCCCAAATGTACCAAAGTGCTACCAACGACTGTTCAGCGAACTTTCCTGCGTATGGGCCTCTCAGAAGAAATGCACCTATGTTGACTGTTGTTCGTCGGTGACAAAGGCTCGAATTTGCACTGCAATATTGCAGCTGGACGTCCATTGAATGATTTGTGACCTTTTGAGATGAATGATGTTTTATGTTCCATCGGACAGATGGCCGTTGGCGTGAACAGCATGAAACGTCTCAAAGCGAAGGGATCCAGGCCGAAGGAGGGAGTGTTGTTGTCTGGGGAATGTTTTCGTGACAGTTCCTAGGTAATATCGTCAGGTTCCGGGGATCGACAGAAGTATGTATTTATCCTTGGGGCCGATGTACAACGCTAAATTCTCATTTAAACTATGTTCATGATGTAACTCTGATGTGTGAAATGCTGAATGTGTGGAACACTGGTCCGATGTAAGAGAGGGCCTGATGGCCCTAATCTGATCAGGTTAAATAAATAAATAAATAAATAAAAGTAAATAAATTCAGTTAGTTTTTCCTCCGCACAAAAGCATCTATCAGCAGGATAATGCAGCGTGTCACGCAGCTCGCAGCGTATGTGTGTGATTCGAAGAACATCTGGATGAGTTTACCGTACTCCACTGGCCATCAAACTTCTCGAATTTAAACCCAATCGATAATCTGTGGGACCACCTCTATCGGGCTATTCGCGACATGGACTCTCAACCGAGAAACCTAGCGCAGTTGGTCACTTCTCTGGAGTCGGAATGGCCCTTCATCTCTGTCGATGCATTCCAGAACTCGCTCTCCTGAAGGTGGTTATTCAGGCTTCTGACAGATGATCACATAAATGTGAATGGAAAGTGTAGAGAAGGAAAAATATTAGTTCATTTTGACACAAGATATATGAAGATTTACTTAACTTCGTGTAATGCATTGTCACAGGGATTTTCTGTGTCTTACAACTGTCTCTGAATGTTAAAGTATCACTGGATGGAAACAAATTTAAAAGACTCTTCCCTTGCAATTCACAGACGTGATGTTCACAGTTACACTTCAGCATTAGATATGATATATACTGGTGTCCTACCTGAGACGATACTATCATATTAACCGTTAATCACGAACTGAGGGCAAGCGTTCCTCTGCTCTGCTTTATCGCGGCGTTTTGATGCGGTGGCGCTGCCAAGCTGAGAGAGAGTGTGACTTCGTCAGCGCCTTACATTCGTCGTTGCAGTACGTAGCGAGACATCGTCACTTTCTCTGGTATAGGTGCGAGATGTCGATTTTGTTACGGTACCGCGATCTTTCGACTATACTACATATACAGTATTTCTGCAGGCGTGACTACATTCATAACTTCAGTGCAGATGCCTCTTGTGGGAACACATGAATCTCTGTGAGCAAGTGAGTGAATAGACAATGACCGCTACTAGTGTGTGACAAGTTGAGAATTTTGGTCGGAAGGAGGTGTGTCCGGATGGCTGAGGTGGTTTTTCGGTCTGCCTTAAGTGTGTTCGGATGGCTGACCTGTTTAAGGCAATTGTTCGTGTTAAGCAGGAGGTCTGGGTTCGAGTTTCAGTCCGACACAAACATATAACTTTCACTGTCGAATTATTTCGATGCCTGATTGCGGCAGTATAAACAACAACGTGGTGTCTGTTGTGTCGGACATGTCGGACACATGTGTGGAGTGTATTTTAAGCTCATTTTGTAATGCAGCTAGCCAGTCTTTGAGCAAAAGTTGTAAACCTTTATCAAAAGTAATAAGAAGTAGTGCGGAAGTCACCGTGGAACGTTGTATTAGCAGCCGAGCCAGAAGCCACCAGTGTCGTGAAATGTGAGCCATAACGACAGACAGCCAGTAAACAGCAGTGGACGGTGGTAACTGAGCAGCGGCACGGTGTCACCGCACAAGAGCAAGTCTCAAATCGTGGGCGACGTAACTAGGTGCCGAATTTTAATGAAAATAATGTGTGCCAGGGGCAACAAATAAATACGAATTTTGAAGCTGGGATCACATTTCGTCAATGGAGACCAGCAGCACCACCACGATGGCTGGCAGTAAGACTACCGGGCGCAGTCAGCAGCAGCCATAGGTTCAAGACTTCGTTGCACGTGACACAAGCACCAATTTCTCCACTGGACTTGGTGCCACAATCCCACTGACTTTACTTGCCTGTCTGCTGCTGCTGATGTTTAGTTCCTAGTGGGACTTGGTGCCTCAGTGCTAGTCATTGTCTGACTCCTGCCAGGGGACCATCCCGACATTTACTACTTGAAGCGATTTAGGGAAATCACGGAAAACCTAAATCACGTTGGCCGAACGCGGGTTTGAACCGTCGAATGTGAGTCCAGTGTGCTAACCACTGCGCCACCACGGTCGGTCATTGTGGTGAAAGTGCAATATTATTATTATTATTATTATTATTGACAGCGAGATCATCGCAAGTCTGTAGGTTTCGTCAGTGGATGAGTCATATTTGTAGCTTCATTGTGGGATAGGGGAATGTAGACGATTCGCCGGCCGCTGTGGCAGAGCGGTTCTAGGCGCTTCAGTCCGGAACCACGCTGCTGCTACGGTCACAGGTTCGAATCCTGCCTCGGGCATGGATGTGCGTCATGTCCTAAGGTTAGTTAGGTTTAAGTAGTTCTAAGTCTAGGGGACTGATGACCTCAGATGTTAAGTCCCATAGTGCTTAGAGCCATTTGTAGACGATTCTTTTTGAGGAGACGTAAATATCTGTTAGTTTTCATCTGGTTGATATGGGCAATATGCATGTCATGAGCAAGAACTGTGGCTCAATGTTGAGTAGTATATAGGCTTTAACCATGAGTAGTGATAAATGAAGATGACTTTAGTCGTTGTTTCAGTGTATAATAATAAGAGTGATTTGCCATTCATACGACAGTAATTAAGTTGTACTAGAGAGTAATATGACAGTTTTACGTATAAGTGGGATTTCAATTTTGTTTTATTTTACAGAGCAATGAATATGGCTCGGTATTTAAGCATGTATGGTAGTGAGAAGTGTTAGTGTTGTGGTATGTTTAAGCCATTTTTCTTTTCATATATATTTGCATAACTGATTGGAGGTAATCACGTCGGGGTTAGTATCACAGGTAGCAAGTTTGTCAATAAAGCTAGGATCTACCAGCGAGGAGTTATTGAGAATCGTAAGAAGCAAAGTAGATAAGCTGTAAGCGGAAACGGTGGAGCGAGACAAGGAAATAAAAGCACTTGAATCGGAATTCAAGGAAATGATTAATCACAAAACTCCGGAGAATAAAGACAAGTAGCGGAGAGAACACGAGGAATTTATAATGGGAAATGAGCCTCGGGATATGAGGAATATGTTGATTATGGCGAGGTCGGAAAGAAAGGAAAAGGAGGAAACAGAGTGAAGGGAGGAGAGGAAGCTGTAAAGCATTGGGACAGGACTGTAGACAGTTTACTTACTCCTGCAGAACGTCTGACTACTGTTGATTTAGTCCAGCCTGTCGATCCTGCGAAGTGTAGGCCAGTGTGTCCCAATTGGTTCGACGGTTCTTTTAGTGGAAAGATTAAATTAGTTGTGGATGGTGTTGGGAATTGAAGGAAGGCGCGTAGTAATGCCGTTTTTAAATTTAAGTAGAATAATGTAGAGCATCTCTAATACACAGTGGAATAGTGGAATCTGTGGTAGCGGAAACGAGTGTGGGCTGTACCGAAGTGATAAAGAGTGGGTCAAGTAATAGGGGCAATTTAAGTGCATTAGCATCTGTCCCTCTGGGTGATGGTGGGTATTGCGTTGCGGCCAGAGAGACTGGCCCAGATGACCAGTTGCTTGTACAGGTAATTCTTCCACAAAGCCTCATCATAATCACCATACATTTTAACATATCCTTCGTAATATACTACTGTAACCTAAGAAAACCGGTAGTCAACGAGGGAAACAGCAGATCTTTGCTAAGAAACAACGTAATATAATAACAGTGGTGCTACAGAAAGAAGAAGAAGTCGATAATGTCGTATTAGGGCTAAAATTTAAGAAATTACCTAACAGAACATTGATAAAAGCTTACTAATAGCAGATGACGTACTGGAAGACCATACCAATAGCTTTTCTTCGCATACCAAACAGTTTTGTGAACAGAAGTGTGTAATAATAAGGTATATATTTATTTTTCATGTTAATATTCCAATCAATATGCATAGTAACGTACCACTATACACTAAAAAACTGATAAATACCACAAAGCATAGATTCTTTGTATAATGTTCAACAGATAATAAGTAAAAAACCCTGAAGATGGATATGTTTCTCCTAAACATGTGTGGTTAGTAAAACAAGAAAGATTGTGTTTGCTGAAGACAGAACGGCATCTCCTTATTACATATTAGGAAGCAAATGCGGACAAGCAAAGAGCTTCCACCAAAAAATGAAACTGTAAGGGTAGTGTTGCGGGTATGTTGTCTTGGAAGCGTGAGACAACTATTGTTACACGAACAAAGATACGAAAGTTGCTCCAAAATAGAGGATTAAAAAGCCACCAGACAAACAAACGAGGTACTATCATGCGCAAAAGTATCCAAACGACCTGAATTGTGATCCGCCTGATTTGCATGCAACCAACATAACGTAAATATCTAGCGGGTCCTCTAATCATTTTGCGGCACAGTCGTTCGACTATACAAAACGGATACCACGAGAGACCACTAGACAACACTGTTCTTTAAGGCAATCAGTGCGATGATACTGCAAAAACTAGAATAACACGTAATTAGAGATGAGTTGGTCCCTAACGCTTTTACAGGTTACAATGATTTTCTAAAGCGTTAGCATCTCATTATAATCTGAAACAACTAACTATGGCACATAAACTATGTAGCAATAAATAAACAAAGTTAATATTTGCATGAACAAGATATTCTGTGACAATGTCTTCACTACTAGAGATCTACGACAGTTTCAAGTACTTCTCCTCTGTGTAAGGTTTTCCCACACCTGCTAAATGTCCCATTGACGATTGGTTTTGCATAAACTGGTCGTTAAAGGAACTAGTTAAAAAATAAGCGATAAACAACGGTAAACGCTCGATAGAGACCGCAATATTAATAGAGTATAATTAGTAACGTCACTGTACTAATTATTGCTGAAGATTTATTTGCCCACATGTTTGAACTATAAATGACATGACGAAATTTTCTGCTCTGGATCTGGACAGAAACCCAAAACGTAGCCACTACTAACTTAAATACATGTTCGCACCTCTCTGGGACTTGGTCAAGGCAACGGTCATCAATGCTGACTAGCCGTAAATAGACGTGAAATATATATGTTTTCACCAGTATTAGTTAACACATCTGAACTTGAAACGAAATGACGAAATTATCTCTACTACTTCAAAACCATTATCGCCCTGTTAACTGACCACGAAAGACGTTTAATATACTCTCCTTCACATGTAACCAAGTATGCATGTGCTGAAAATTGGAATGCCATGATTTAAAATGTTGTGACGGGATTTTCTACCCAGCTCGTTATCGGATTGTTAACTAAGTATAATCACATGTTAGAAATCGAATTTATTTACCAGCAGCGAGCTGCATCAATATGAGATGAGGGTACAATTTATTTTGCTTGCCCAGGAATCGAACCGGGCGCGTACTGTCGCTGTTTCCCATCCATAAATAGACGTTAAGTATCAACTGCTTGCTCAACAGTAGTGAGATGCTCGCATGTTTCACTAGAAATAACGGTGCCTATCGTTACTGTTGACTATTCATAAACAGACATTAAATTTTCAAATTATTTTTCGATGGTAGGTCAGATTGCACATGCTAGGGCGTAAAATGAAATTATGAATATGTTTGTGCTGGACCAGGATTGCAAGCCAGATACGTTCCATTACTAGAGATCCGAATTCGAATTCCAATCGAGGACCAAAAATTGAAACGTCTCAAGTTCAAGTTAAATATGAACACTGTGGACGAAATAACTTTTCCCAAATTAAATGAAATAAACGTATTATTGCTAGTCTACTGGCAAGAGAGTTTATGTCTTCGGTGACTGCCGCCTTTGTTATGGCGCCACTTAAACAGGCTCTGACGCTGTTGGTAGTGAAGGGATATTGTGTTTAATGCGGATTATGAACCACTGTGTGACCTAACATTCTGGACGTGGCGTTACCATAGGTGAATTAGATGTTTTCATGGATGTTGAAAAGCGACGCCATAATTAAGAATCGAACCTATACCCCGCAAGTATCAGTCTACGATCATCCCAGCAGACCACTGCAACTCACTGTTGGCAACGTCCTGATTGTGTTCTTGTGGCCGACGATACGCCTTGAAACTGTGAAAAACTCCGCCTCTCTCGATTAACTGGTTAATTAACTGCTTGTTTCTAATGCAGGTATTGTTCTAATCTTATGACTGCGTGAAATAAGGACCATTCTAGTCTTCATACCTCCGATTTGATGCCAATATGTAATTTTTTCTATGACAACTAATGTTTTAGTTCAAGTAATACAACTGCAGCGAGTGAGGTTACCACATAATTCGATGATTACTGTCATGATTGTTATTATTATCTTCATTATGCTGCTACGACACATGTGATTGAAGGAAAGGTATATGCTCTTTGATCATATTTTGAATCATATGCCCAAAGATAGTAATTATGTAGTTCCTTCCATGTATAGGGAATACTTTTCAATTTAATGTTGGAAATCTCGAATTTTTCGTTAATCACATTAAAATTAAATTAATTGCTGAAACATTTATTTAAGAACAGAAATTGTGTTGCTTTTTCCTTTATTTATTTGCGCTTAGCAACGATACTTGCAAAATGCGGTATCTGGAGGTAAAACACTATGCAAAATGTAGGGATGTTAATGTCTACCGTTAATTGTCAAGTGTATGTTTTACAGATGACTTGGTCAGACGTTACGGTCACAGGTTCGAATCATGCCTCGGTCATGGATGTGTGTGATGTCTTTAGGTTAGTTAGGTTTAATTAGTTCTAAGTCCTAGGCGACTGATGGCCTCAAAAGTTTCGTCGCATAGTGCTCAGAGCCATTTGAACTTGGTCAGACACTTGTGCAACATGTGGGTGTTACATTGCTGCTGATTAATATCTCCCTCATTTTTGTGTGTCGTGTTTAATAAACTACCGAAAAGACCATATGCGGTATGCGGTATAGTAGTAAAAATTGACTACATCTTATCACGACAACGGTACTAAAGTCTGCCTTCTTAAGGCAGAATACCCCAAATCATTACGAATTAGAAAATGAATTTAAAAACTCATTCAGTGCCACACGTAAGTCAATAGTATTAACGAAGCTGTAAAAAAGGGATTAACGTGTGTGCAATTCTGCAAAGGTTGTGTCTATACATCACAGACTAGAGAATAGAGATACGATATAGTGGTGCAGCTTTTCATTCGATGACTTTACTGATTGTTGATCTGTCTTCGAGATCCTATTTTACAGAGGAACAAAAAGACCCATCACCACCAGTATTTGAACCGACAGCAAGCGCAGTTTCAAGTTTAATGTCCAAACAATTTACCCCTACACTAGCAGCCATTTGCAACAAACCTTGCCTCCTTGTCGCCTCAATCGTAGATTCGTCAGGTAAACAGCGATGTAAATAGCAAAACCAGCTGTAGTTTCTGTTGAAACGAGCTTCCTGGAATCAAAATTATTCATTTGGTACATTCTATATCATCCTCTAAGGGATAATCATTCAGGACATTTAATGAGAATGATAAGATATTTCTGAGCCATCAGTCCAGGAAGTAATTCGGGTCTGCAGCTCGTGGTCGTGCGGTAGCGTTCTCGCTTCCCGCCCCCCGGGTTCCCGGGTTCGATTCCCGGCGGGGTCAGGGATTTTCTCTGCCTCGTGATGACTGAGTGTTGTCCTTAGGTTAGTTATGTTTAAGTAGTTCTAAGTTCTAGGGGACTGATGAGCATAGATGTTAAGCCCCATAGTGCTCAGAGCCATTTGAACCATTTTTTGAATTAATTCGGAGGCCTCATTGCTGCCAAATGTATGCTGCAATGTTGTCAATTTTCCATTAGACTGGTGACAGGCAGAAGACGCCTGATAATGCGAAAAGTCTCTTAAGCTTGTAACCATAGGACAAGCTTGCACATTACAGACGTGGCAGGGCCGGCTTTGGCGCTAGCCCCGATTGCTACCTCTTTGTCGGTGACCTGAATTAACAAACGTAAAATGCCAATTAACAACCGATTGCAACTTGAACATCAGATATTGGGGAATATCGGGGGAGTAATTGACGGTGCCCCCCTTTTAAATAGATGTCGTAGCAAATTTTTTTATGATGTGTTATAAGAGCTGCAAACTAGAAAAAATTATTCTCCAGAAGCGATTAGGTTCTGTAGAATCACCTGACGCCGTTCACAGAATGAATAAATAATATTATTTTTGGTATTAAATACGTGAATTTAATTTAAATGCATAGGATTTCTTTGGCACCACTGCTGACACATAATAAAACAGATGAAACCACAAGATGACACTGATTACAAAACGCGAACATCAACAAAGACATTTCATAAACTGCGAATAACACATTGTTTGGTCAACATCACACAAGCTGTTTTACGATGTGATAGAGGGCACTTTCTACATCACTATCACTTCACCAGTTGTATGCTCCAGGCACGAATGCTTCGTGGGAGGGACGATGGCTGGTAATCATCTATGCGCATTCTGATCCATCTAATTTTATCTTCACCGTCATCCTGCGAGATATAAGTAGAGAGAAGCAATATACTGCTCGAGTATTCGAGTTACTTAAGGTATAGGTATTAAACAGTAGACCATACCGCACTGGAGGCTGCCTCTTTTGCAGCGTCTTCACCTGGAATTGAATGAGTAACTCTCTGGCGCTTTCGTGCTTACTAAATAATCCAGTAACTAAAGGATTGAAACTTCCTGGCAGATTAAAACTGTGTGCCGGACCGAGACTCGAACTCAGGACCTTCGCCTTTCGCAGGCAAGTGCAAGTGGTTCGCAGGAGAGCTTCTGTAAAGTTTGGAAGGTAGGAAACGAGGTACCGTCAGAAGTAAAGCTGTTAGGACGGGTCGTGCGTCGTGCTTGGGTAGCTCAGTTGGTAGAGCACTTGCCCGCGAATGGTAAAGGTTCCGAGTTCGAGTCTCGGTCCGGCACACAGTTTTAATCTGCCAGGAAGTTTCATATCAGCGCACACTCCGCTGCAGAGTGAAAATCTCATTCTGGAAACATCCCCCAGGCTGTGGCTAAGCCATGTCTCCGCAATATCCTTCCTTTCAGGAGTGCTACTTCTGCAAGGTTCGCAGGAGAGCTTCTGTAAAGTTTGGAAGGTAGGAGACGAGGTACTGGCAGAAGTAAAGCTGTGAGGACGGGGTGTGAGTCGTGCTTGGGTAGCTCAGTTAGTAGAGCACTAGCCCGCGAAAGGCAAAGGTCCCTAGTTCGAGTCTCGGTCCGGCACACAGTTTTAATCTGCCAGTAAGTTTCAAAACGTTCTTTTGTCATAAAGTTTCCTCCCTAATGATACAATGGATTCAGTATCGTGTCCAGTTTCCATCCTCCTCTACAACAGCCTTTAGCCGCCGGGGAACAGAGGCAACAAGTTTCCGGCTGAATCTGTTATTCTGCGACAGCTCTTCCCATGTATCATGAACTGCTTCGGACAGCGATGCCTTGGTTGTTGGTGTAGGTCTTCTACACCAAATAATTTTCTCCTTCTCTGCCCATACGTTCTCCACAGGATTGAGGTCAGCACCTTTTGGAGGCCAGTCCAGGAGATCGATGTCTCCATTCATTTGAAACCATTGTCTTACACAATTCGCTGTATAGACTGGGGAACGGTTATGTTGGAATATTATACTGCCTCCCGAAAACCTCTGACGAGCAGAAGGAAGCATTATGTTCTCCAGTATTTGGCATTAGTAATGACTAGCAAGCGGATGGTCCAGTTCCCACAAAATGCCACAACCATCTGCTGATATCCATCCCCAAACTGTGATAGAAGTTCGATCACACCTTTGCCTCTGATGAACATAGTTTCTGTCAAATCTCGCTCCACGTGGACGATATACAACTATTTTGCGCAGTAGAAAACACCTTCTCGTCCGTAAATATAACTTGCTCCCAGTATGAAAGTGACTTATTCCTGAATTCCAGAGCGAAGTTTAACCTGGCAGCCCTACGCTGCTCTTTCAAAATTTCCAAAAGCGCGGATTTTCGTCCACACCTTCACTTGCCGTTGAGACGTCGTCGTATGGTCGACCTGCTCACGCTTAACTGAAGGATCTTCCTTATTTCTGTGCTGGCCCTAAATGGGTCGTCATCACTGCATTGTAGTATACTATTGTCTTGTTTGGTTGGCGTGGCCTTCATCCACATCCTCTTCATCGGGCATGGATGTGTGTGATGTCCTTAGGTTAGTTAGGTTTAAGTGGTTCTAAGTCTAGGGGACTGATGACCTCAGATGTTACGTCCCATAGTGCTCAGAGCCATCTGAACCATTTGAAGGAACGGAGGAACGAAATTAAACCTCTCCTGTTTGGAGGTTATGTGATTTTATTTCAGTGATTAGAGAATCAAGTGAAAACAACAATGCAGTTGGCATCACAAGCCCACTGTTGGTGTATGATGTTACATTACCTAAACCGGAATCGATGCAGAGCCTTAAATTCTTGAATTCTGCAATCGATACGTATCCATTGCACACGAAATTACTGTTACGGTATAGTTGTGGATCCTAGTTTGATAACTGGGTGGTGTGGGCTCGATTCTCATATAGGTCGTTCATTTTTAACACTCACTAACGGATCTACTGCATCTCTGGTAACGCCAAGTGAAGAATATTATGTCACACCATAGTTCATAATTCGCATGAACACCATATCCCTTCGCCAGCAACAGGGTCAGAGCCTGTTTAAATTGCGCCACAAGAAAGGCGGTAATCGCAGAAGACATAAATTCTGTCCGGGTAAACATGCACAAAATATTTTTTTTTTCATTCAATGACCCAATGGGCATTACGTTCACAGGGCTCACATTTAATGTAAATTTGAGACGTAGAAAATTTTGGTGATGGAGTGGAGTTCGAGTTCGGTTCTCTATGAATGGAACGTATCTGGGTTGGTATCCTAGTCCAGTACAAAAATATTTATAATTTCCTTGTAAGCCATAGTGTGTGCACAACGAAGTACCAGTGAAAAATAATTTTCATTTTTAATGTCCTTTCATGAATTGTCAACAATAGCTGCCAGTATTTCTAGTCAAACCTGTGAGCATCTAACTACTGGTGACCAAGTAGTTTATAGTTTCTATCTGTTTATGGATAGATAAGGGCGACACTAGGTGCCGGCTTCGTTTCCTGGGCAGAAAATGAGTGTATCGTTATTATAAAAAATATGGTTCAAATGGCTCTGAGCACTATGGAACTTAACAGCTGAGGTCATGAGTCCCCTAGAACTTAGAACTACTTAAACCTAACTAACCTAAGGACATCACACACATCCATGCCCGAGGCAGGATTCGAACCTGCGACCGTATCGGTCTCGCGATTCCGGACTGAAGCGCCTAGAACCGTTACTACATATTGATAAATCTCGCTGCTGGTGAATTCAATATTTAACATTTGATTTTACTTAGTTACTCATCCGATAACGTGCTGGGTGCAAAACATTGTCACAAACTTTTACATCACACCATTGCAATTTTCAACATGTGCTCACATGGTTACATGTTAAGCAAAGTATATTAAACATCTTTCGTGGTTAGTTGACAGGGAGATACGGTTCTTGATTTAGCACGAAAAATTTCGTCATTTAGTTTCAAATTCAAATGTGCTAACTGATAGCTTACAAATCAATCGTTTGACAAATACTTGAAAGCTACTCATCATTCTAAAAGCCCAACAAGAGCAACACCGTTAGTTACACGGTTATTTAGAAAGCACGAAAGCTTCACAGAGATGCTGAGTCAGTTTCAGTTGCAGACGCTGCAACAGAGGGATCCCACATGCCGGTATGCACAGTTGAATAATACCGAGAGCTTACGACACATGAATTTTCAACTAATATATGGATTCCTCCTACTTACATGTCGCGGAAAGACCGTGGGGATAAAATTAGAGAGATTCTCGAGCACACAGGGGCTTACTAGCAATCGTTCTTCCTACGAAATATTCGCGCCTAGAGTAAACAAAGGAGAAAATGATAGTGGTATATATAGTGTCCGGTATCACACACCTTAATGTGGAATGTTAAATATAGATGTAGATGAAATAATGTTATTCGCAGTCTATGAAATGTATTTGTTGATGTTCGCGTCTTGTAATCATTCTCATCTTGTGGTTTCATCTGTTTTATTATGTGTCAGCAGTAGTGCCAAAGAAATCATACGTAATTAAAATTATTTTCGCGTATTTAATACCAAAAAGAATATTATTTACTCATTCTGTGAACGGCGTCAAGTGATACTACAGAACCTAATTGCTTCTGGAGAATAATTTTTTCTAGTTTGCAGTTCTTATAAGACATAATGTCCGCCCCCGGTAGCTGAGTGGTCAGCGTGACAGACTGTCAATCCTAAGGGCCCGGGTTCGATTCACGGCTGGGTCGGAGATTTTCTCCGCTCGGGGACTGGGTGTTGTGTTGTCCTAATCATCATCATTTCACCCCATCGACGCGCAGGTCGCCGAAGTGGCGTCAAATCGAAAGACTTGCACTAGGCGAACGGTCTACCCGACGGGAGGCCGCAGCCGCACGACATTTCGTTTCATAAGACATAATAACAAAAATTGCTACGACACCTACTTAAAAGGAGGGCACCGTAAATTATTCCCCCGATATTTATATACGATGTTCAAGCCGCAATCGGTAGCTAACTGGCCTTTACGTTTGTTAATTCAGGTTCCGGTAAAAGTGGTAGCAAACGGCGCAAGCGCTAAAGCCGGCCCTGCCACGTCTGTGTTGTGCAAGCTTGTCCTATGGTTACAGGCTGAAGAGACTTTTCGCGTTATCAGGCGTCTTCTGCCTGTCACCATTCTAATGGAAAATTGGCAACATTGCAGCATATATTTGGCAGCAATGTGGCCTCCGAATAACTCACTAATATCTTATCATTCTCATTAAACATCCTGAATGATTCCCCCTTCGAGGATGATATAGAATGTACCAAATGAATAATTTTGACTCCAGGAAGCTCGTTTCAACAGAAACTGCAGCTGGCTTTGCTATTTACGTCGCTGTTTACCTGACGAATCTACGATTGAGGCGACAAGGAGGCAAGGTTTGTTGCAGATGGCTGCTAGCGTAGGGGTAAATTGTTTGGACATTAAACTTGAAACTGCGCTTGCTGTGGGTTTAAATACCGATGGCCACAATACTTTGTATTCCTCTGTAATATAGGATCTCGAAGACAGGTCAACAATCAGTAAAGACATCGAATGAAAATCTCCGCCATTACATCGCTACCTCTATTCTCTAGTCCGTGGATCTATAGACACAACATTTATAGAATTGCACACATGTTAATCACTTTTTTCTGCTTCTGTCGATTATAATGACTTAAATGTGGCACTGAATGATTTTCTAACTTTCTCATGCTAATTCGTAATAATATGGCGTATTCTGCCTTAAGAAGGCAGACGTCTTTGTACCGTTATCATGTAATCAATTTTTATTACTACGAGGGGCGTTCAGAAAGTAAGCTCCGATCGGTCGCGAAATGGAAACGACTATGAAAATCCGATAAAGCTTTGCACAGATGTGTTGGGTAGTGTCTCTAGTATAACCCCAGTTAGCATCACGTCGCTCTTCTCATTTCTGAGCTCGCAGTGAGTGCCTAAAGATGTCTAGAAAATAGTGTCTGCCGCCAAGTACGAGGGCCTGGTGAGAAATTTCGCCTGAAGCTATGCAGCTAACATTACATAACTGTCGTGCTGTTTCGTCTTCACGACAATTCTCAGCCGCATTCAGCAGGGGCAATGAAGATGCTCCTGCATCGTTTTCAAATGGAAATGTTAGATTACCCACAATACAGTCCGCAGTTGTCTCCCCCTGAGTTTCATCTCTGGTCACATGAACCGCTGTCTTTGAAGATAACATTTTGACACAGACAACGAGGTGTAGGCCAGCGTGGAGAATTGGCGGAAAGCACTGGCGGCTGCCTTCTATAATGAGGCTATTGAAAAGTTAGTACAACGCTATGACAAAAGTCTAAGTCAGAACGGCGACTACGTAGAGAAGTAGCTGAAAGGTGTAGCTAATTGTTACAAGTAAAACATTTCTGATGTTCACTGTGGTTTCAATTTGGCAATCAATCGGAGCTTACTTTCTGAACAGGCCTCGTATATTGCATACCACATACGGTCTTTTCGGTAGTTTATGATCCACGACACACAAAAATCAGGGAAATATTAATCAGCAGCAATGTAACTCCCACATGTTGCACAACAGTCTGACCAAGTCATCTGTAAAGCATACACTTGACATTTAACGGCAGACATTAACGTCCCTACATTTTGCATAGTGTTTTACCTCCAGATATCGCATTATGCAAGCATCGTTGCTAAGTGTAAGTCAATAAAGAAAAGCAACACGATTTTTGCTCTCAAATAAAGGTTTCAGCAATTAATTTCACTTTAATGTGATTACCGAAGAATTGGAGATTTCCGACATTAAATCGAAAAGTATTCCCTATACATGGAAGGAGCTACATAATTACTATATTTGGGTAGATTGTTCTAAAAATGATCAACGAGCATATACCTTTCCTTCAATCACGTGTGTAGTAGCAGAATAATGAAGATAATAATAACAATCATGACAGTAATCATCGAATTATGTGGTAACCTCACAGGTTGCAGTTGTATTTCTTGAACTAAAACATTAGTTGTCATAGAAAAAATTTCATATTGGCATCAAATCGGAGCTATGAAGACAAGAATGGTCCTTATATCACGCAGTCATGAGATTAGAATATTACCTGCATTAGAAACAAGCAGGTAATTAACCAGTTACTCAAGAGAGCCGGAATTTTTCACAGCTTTAAGGCGCATCGTAGGCCACAACAACACAATCAGGACGTGGCCAACAGTGAGTTCCGGTGGTCTGCTGGGTTGATCGTAGACTGATACTTGCGGGGTGTAGGTTTGATTCTCAGTTATGGCGTCGCTTTTTAACATTCACGAAAACATCTGATTCACCTATGGTAACGCCACGTCCAGAATGTTAGGTCACACAGTGGTTCATAATCCGTATTAAACACAATATCCCTTCACTACCAACAGCGTCAGAGCCTGTTTAAGTGGCGCCATAACAAAGGTGGCAGCCGCCGAAGACACAAACTCTGTCGCCAGTAGACTAGCAATAAAACGTTTATTTCATTTAGTTTAGGAATAGTTATTTCGTTCACAGTGTTCATATTCAACTTGAACTTGAGACGTTTCAATTTTTGGTCCTCGATTGGAATTCGAATTCGGATCTCTAGGAATGGAACGTATCTGGCTTGCAATCCTGGTCCAGCACAAACATATTCATAACTTCATTTTACGCCCTAGCATGTGCACACTGAACTACCACCGACAAATAATGTGCGTATTTCATGTCTGTTCACGAATAGTCAACAATAGCGATAGCCACCGTTATTTCTAGTAAAACATGTGAGCATCTCACTACTGGTGAGCAAGCAGTTGATACTTAAGATCTATTTATGGATGGGAAACAGCGACAGTACGCGCCCGGTTCGATTCCTTGGCAAGCAAAATAAATTGTGCCCTCATCTCATATTGATGCAGCTCGCTGCTTGTAAATAAATTCGATTTCTAACATGTGATTTTACTTAGTTAACAATCCGTTAACGAGCTGGGTAGAAAATCCCGTCACAACATTTTAAATCATGGCATTCCAATTTTCAGCACATACTGGTGACGAAGAACATTGTCGTCTTGTCAAAAATGGTTCAAATGGCTCTGAGCACTATGGGACTTGACATCTGAGGTCATCAGTCCCCTAGAACTTAGAACTAATTAAACCTAACTAACCTAAGGACATGACACACATCCATGCCCGAGGCAGGATTCGAACCTGAGACCTGTCGTCTTGTCAAATGAAGCTCTAAGTGCGGGTTACGCGTATCTGTCATCCCAATGGTCCACTCCCACGTTAGGCTATGAACACCCACCATATTGTCCCATTCCTTGCATGTGGGAAGCTATAGAAATTTATATGCGATTAACAGAGGTGACTGTCATGAACTGTATTTTTTTCGATTTTAAACATTTCAAGTAATTAACTTTTGTGGTCACTGTTTATCGTATTTCATCACGTATGGTGATTTTGTATTTATTGTTTATTTCGATTCTATGGATTATCTCTCCTCTAACATTGTTCAGTTAAGGTCTGTATTGTATTTTCATTATTTTGTTAACGATAACAACTCAAATTTCACACCATTTTCATGTGCTTTACCACTTAGAACAGACTACATTAGTCATTCGGTTCCTCTTTCTTGCATCCGTATTTCTAGACTTAGTTTTGCTCTCAATTTATTATTCCAATGATTTAATGGTAAATGCACTAGTGTAAGCACACAAGAGACCCTGATTTTTTGTAAATTTCCTTCTTTATCTTGTTTAAGAATTTTTATAAAGAGACTTGTAAGTATTAGGCCCCTGTTTATAAATTCTTCGCATTACACAAGCAACAAAATATTGAATGGCGCTGTAGATGTGGTTTCTTGTCATGACATACTAGTGTCATAGGAACACTCATCATTACTGGTACGCAATATGTTTTATGAAAACAAAGTGTATCACTCATATTCATGCAGTTAATTGTATGTATACTGCTTAGTTGCAAGCCACAGCTATACGGCTTCCCTTTAAGTGCCTATGAGCTGCAGTTGGTACTGCCTAACTTTCTGTGTGCTCCTCCACTTTTCGAGAGTGGAGGTTTCAGTCTGTTTCCCAATCAGTCAGAAGTATAATTCAATAAATGACTTTGCTATTATAATTCTTGGTTGCTTTTATCCAAATTTTAAGTGTAGAGGGTGATTTAGTGTCGAAGCATTCGTCCGTAGTTAGATGTAAGCACGTGCACCTTCAATGAGTGAATTTAGTTTGTCATGAGTTGATTCGTTCCTAATATAAACGCGTACTTCTTCACGAAGCCTTAGGAGACCTTTCCTTCATAATGTGCGCGATATGTAAAAAAATATCTTTCACCTTACTCTTTTGCTGTGATTACGCCACTTGGCACCACAGTCAGTCTAAGTTCATTCTGAACTGATTTACTGAAAAGACTAGCGCCTTTGACGATGCAGTTTAGTCATTTCGCTCCACACTTTTTTAAAAATACTTTCTGTGAGTTCAGGTGTTTCCTTTTAACGACGAACTTAGCCGTGGTGGGCAGACCATGTCACGTGTCCTTTACCTTGTATTCAGCGAGTAACACTTTGTTCCATATTGCAATACGTGAAATTACGGGCAGAACAAGTAGTAACATGGGTAAAGACTTTTCCCATTTTATGTTTATAGATATTAATATATTTCTTACCACTTGGTGTCTGGCCAGTGACATCCCCGTGTTCTACCCGTTCGTACCCTAGTATGTTTAATTTCAATAGCTTACCGCACCTAGTATCCTAACATGTCTAGTTCTGAGAATTTGTGCGACTTACTCCTGCTGTCCTTGTTCCATATAATACTTTCACGTCTGCCACGTACAGGAGACTAACTATGTCTGTAATATCACCCCCGTGCCCATAATCTTCTTTTGTTAACTACTGTGGTGTCACCGCCAGACACCACATTTGCTAGGTGGTAGCTTTAAATCGGCCGCGGTCCATTAGTACATGTCGGACCCGCGTGTCGCCACTGTGTGATCGCAGACCGAGCGCCACCACAAGGCAGGTCTCGAGAGACTGACGAGCACTCGCCCCAGTTGTACGGACGACGTAGCTAGCGACTACACTGACGAAGCCTCGCTCATTTGCAGAGCAGATAGGTAGAATAGCCTTCAGCTAAGTCAATGGCTACGACCTAGCAAGGCGCCATTAGTAACATTGCATGTATCTAAAGAGTCTCACTTGTATCGCCACAATCTCCAGATGTACCAAAAGGATGGATTAAAGTTAAGTATTCCAGAAGCTACGTACTTTTCTTTATAGCATTCATTACGTATCCTGTTTCAGACCTCACGCCATCCGGCTTTAACTTAGCGCGTGCCTTTCGGCTTCCTCTCATTGTGTCTAGGCTGTCTTGTCTAGACACAACAACTACACTAAAGGCTTATTTAATTAACTTTGTATTATTACTCTTGTTAATACTGTGCTCATATGCTGAGGACGTTTACTTCTTCCTTTTGTGTATATTCATGGTAACCTCGTTGTTAAGAGTAATCAAACTGCCTGTCGGTGTAAATACGAACCCCATCTTTTATTCATAACACCTATGAATCCAAAGTTGGTCCATTCCCATAGGTTTAATCTGTTTCATCGATGTGATGAATTAGAAACGGAATGAGTCAGTTTATCGTAGTACTTGTTAGGCCGCTGGGCTTATTCAGTTACATAGATTCAGATTATTTTAGTCGCATTTGCACTTAGAATTATTGCAATTCTTGGGGAGAGAAAAACCAGCAAGTTGACGTATTTTTCATATTTTTATTCAATAATATAGTATGGAATAATGTTCTGAGGTAACACATCCATAGAAAGAAAGTCTTCACTACTCAAAAACAGGCTGTAAGAATAATATGCGGTGCTCAGCCACGGTCTTCTAGAAACATCTGTTCAAGGGGTTCCAGAGTTCGGCTACTTTTCCACAGTTTATTTATCCCTTTTGATGTTTGTTGCAAATAATACAGTTTAGTTCAGTGACATACCTAATTGCAATACCAGAAGAAAAAATGGCATTATTACGCCACATTAAGCATGTCTTTAGCAGAAAAATGAGTTTACAATGTTGCTACTAAGGTTTTTGATCACTTACCAAGTGATATAAAATTATTCGCAGACAGGCCGCGCGAGATTAGCCGAGCGGTCTGAGGCGCTGCAGTCATGGACTGCGGGGCTGGTCCCGGCGGAGGTTCGAATCCTCCCTCGGGCTTGGGTGTGTGTGTTCGTCCTTAGGATAATTTAGGTTAAGTAGTATGGAAGCTTAGGGACTGATGACCTTAGCAGTTAAGTCCCATAATATTTCACACACATTTGAACATTTTTTTACTCACAGACAGAAAGTTAAATTTGAAAACAAACTGAGAAAGTTTCCCCTTGACAGCTTCTATTATTGTATTATATAAACGATGGAGGGTAGGAATTACTAAGTTATATCGGCTGTGTGGTTATCTTTTTCAGAAAACTTATCGATGGTCAGCATGTAGCCTTATTTACAATAAATTCGGAATGTGAATATAAAATGACTGTTTTGGCATCATTACGATTTACCGCGCTGTGGAACTTTAAACTAGCTAACTAACTTTCAGACAAGCCTAGTACGACGCGAAATTCAATCCTGTTATTCTTCAAGGTATCCATGCATAGCCAGCATTACTATATATGAGCATAATTTTTTTAAAAATACGCCTCCGTCATCTGGCTTTTAACATTAGACTTCACTTTCATAAATACAAAATATTCATAATTAATACACCTCGGGTCAGCAGTAACTCGATTAAAAATGAAAAATATTTAAACAAAGACTCTGGGTGTTGTAAAGCAGTTCAGAAAACCGTCACGCGTAACTGGATATGCGCCCTATGCATCTCTGTATGGAAAAAGAACTGATACAATGAATTCCAGACAAATATTTCTGTCGTTCATCTTAGACCATATTTTTTTGCTAACTTTATGACGCTCCAGGAGGAAATGCAGCTTTTCCGAAAGAATGAGACAGACTAATCAACGCATGATACTTGTCGTCTAGATGATACTGGTTAAGAGCTAGATTCTGTCTTCCTAGGATATCGAAACGAATTCTACACAATACCACACTATCGACTGAATTTTAAAATCCTAAATTATGAAGTATCTGCGCATACACTCATGAGGCAAATTATTATCATCAACTGTTGTATAGTGCGTTTGTCCACTTTTGAAACTATTCTGTGTGACATGGATTCGAAATTTCCTTGGTAGGTTTGTGAACGTATGTGTTACCATATATCTACGAACAGGTCCCTCAAATTACGCGTCATTGAATTGTGGGCGCGCACCTGGCTCTTAACACCGTCCAGGTGTTCTCTATCAGATTTATACGAGGTAAATTTGGTGGCAGAGACATCTACGTGAGATCACTCTCATGCTCTTGAAACCACGGAATACTGCTCCCACCGGCTTGCATCCGCGACGCAGTGCATGTCTCGAACAGCGATTACCTGGATGACGGCGTATTCAGACAGGACAGTAGACAAGGAGTAAAAATAAACGTGATACATTCGACCATTGACACGTTTTCATAGGTCCACGGTTCAATCACGATGATCCTGTACCGACTGCAATCGCACCTGACTATGTCACTGGGTCAGCATACGAACAAGTTGGGGTCGTTTGCTGTGGAGCCCCGTATTCAGCAAATTGCTCTGAGCGGTTTTCTTCAAAACAGTTGTGCTTCCACTTTGATATTTCCCCATTTGTGGCCCGTACAGCGCTAGAATGATTTCCCAATTTTTCATGTGACGGGTGCCAGGCCCGTCGCCAAAGCGACTTGCCCTGTATGAATGGATAAGATTAGGGTAAAGGCTATTATTCCTTTCTTGTCGATATAAGTTCTCTTGAAACGAGTAGTCTGTGATAGACTCCAGATGTCCAACTTAATGTCGCGACGACGTTGCCCTAACATTGCTGAGAAGCCTAGTTGCTTAACGCCAATCGTTGTGTAGCGTAAGGCAGACGTGTACCTTGCAAAGGTGGCCTGGATGAGGACGTGTGAGGTCTATTTTGTTGATTTGCAGTACTGTGTGTCGAACTTGACCGATTTCTTCGAAGAAGGTGGTGGCTTTCTTTTGTATCGGTTCTCTGGCCTGTAAGCTTCGTGTGAGTTCACATAGGGTCGCCTAGAGAACTCACCCACCGGAGGACTTTGATGTGGAGTACTTGTAACTGCTGGATCTTGGTGTTGGAGGCTATGCCCTAAGTGATATTGCTATACAGTAGCTCCCGATGTACCATTCCTATCGTTCTCTGGACGAGATCGCCACTTAAGGAGAATTGAACCTTCGTTATCGGAATGCATTTATGACGTTTCGCTCTCCAAAACGCCACTGGGGTTATGAAAGTACAAATCTGTATCAGATCTGTGACTTTATCGAGCACCCACTCTCGATACGCAAATCGACACACTACGATTGACCTATACACTGGAGAGTCAAGGAATCTGGTACACACGCCTAATATCGTGTAGAGCCCCCGTGAGCACGCAGCACGACGTGGCATGGACTAGACTAATGTCTGAAGTAGTGCTGGAGGGAACTGACACCATAAATCCTGCAGGGCTGTCCATAAATCAGTATGAGTACGAGGGGATGGAGATCTCTTCTGAACAGCATGTTGCAAGGCATCCCATATATGCTCAATAATGTTCATGTCGGGGTAGTTTGGTGGCCAGCGGAAGTGTCTGAACTCAGATCTGACATGCAGGGTCCATGGATTCGTGAGGTTGTCTCCATACCCGTACGCGTCCATTCGCTCGATACAATTTGAAACGAGACTCGTCCGACCAGGCAACATGTTTCCAGTAATCAGCAGTCCAGTGTCGGTATTGACGGTCGTAGGCGAGGTGTAAAGCTTTGAGTCGTGCAGTCATCAAGGACGCACGAGTGGGCCTTCGGCTCCTAATGCCCATATCGATGATGTCTTTTTGAATGGTACGCACACAGACACTTGTTGATAGCCCAGCATTGAAATCTGCAGCATTTTGCGGATGGGTTACACTTATGTCACGTTGAACGATTCTGTTCAATCGTCGTTAGTCCCGTTCTTGCAGGTGTTCTGCTTGTTTACATACCTCTGTGTTTGAATACACTTGCCTATACCAGTTTCTTTCACGCTGCAGTGTATGATGATATGGTATGTGCGAGGAAATGGAGCAGGTGGGCGGCCGTGACAAATGAATTGTAGCTGTGGGTCTTGTATTTACTTAATTATTGTTGGTGTAGGTGCGAGTACGTTCATCTATTGAAATTAAAGTAAAATTCTTAAAACGGTGATTTATTAACAAAATTTGACTGAACGTAAAACAACGCAGGACATTACATTTCACTGAGACGAGAAAAGTCTTGAGATACTCCCTAATAATGTGTCGGACCAGATTTAGCCCCGCGTAGTGCAGCAGCTCGATGCGACACGGATGCAACAAGGCGCTCTAAGTCCCCTGCAGAAATACTGAGCCATGTTGGCTGGCTCTATAGACGTTTACAACTGCGGAAGTGTTGCCGGTGCAGGATTTTGCGCACGGACTAACCTCTCCTTTATAACCTGTAAATGTTCGAAGAGACCATGTCGAGAGATGTGGATGCCTAAATCATTCTCTTGAATTGTTGATAACGTTACTGAAACCAATCGCGAACAGCTGTGTGCCGGTGACATGGCACATTGTCATCTGTACGAATCCCTTCGTTGTTCGGGAACTTTACGTCCATGAATCGCTGCAAATGGCACCCAAGTAGCCGAAGGTAAACATTCTCAGTCAGTGAACGATTCAATTGGATCAGAGGATCCAACCCATTCCATGTAAAGACAGTCGACACTATTCTGGGGCTACCAGCAACTTGCACAGTGCCTTGTTGACGACTTGTATCCATGGCTTCGTGGGGTATGCGCTACACCCGAATACTACCATCAGCTCTTAACAATTGAAATTTGGACTCATCAGACCAGGCTACGGTTTTCCAGTCTTCAAGGGTAAAACCGATATGGTCACGAGCTCAGGAGGCCGCTGTAGACGATGTTGTACTGTCAGCAAAGGCATCCGCGTCTGTCGGCTACTGCCATAACTTATTAACGCCAAATTTCACCACACTATCCTAACGGATACATTTGTCGTACGTTCCACATTGATCTCTGTGGTTGTATCACGCAGTGTAACTTGTCTTTAAACACTGATAACTTCATCAAAACGCCTTTTCTCTCCGTCGTTAGGTGAAGGCCATCGGCCAGTGCATCGCCCTTGGTGAGAGATAATGTCTGAAATTTGGTATTTTCGGCACACTCTTGACATTGTGGAGATCAGAATATTGAATCCACTAACGATTTACGATATGAATTGTTCCACGTGTCTACCTCTAACTGCCATTCCGCGTTCAAAGTCTGTTAATTCACGTCATGAGGCCATAATCTGGTCGGAAACGTTTTCACATGAATCACCTGAGTACCAATTACAGTTCCGCCAATGCACTGCCCTTTTATACGTTGTGTACGCAGTACCACTGCCACCTGTATATGTGGATATGGCTATCCCATTATTTTTGTCCTCTTAGTGTACAAAACCGATCATATCACAAACTGGAGTTGAGTGCAGGGCGAAATATGAATTCGTGCAAATCAGCTCCAGATGATATTGGATCATAAAGGATGCGTTCAGGCGGAATGGGAGACATTTTGGCGATAAACCTGTGATGTGTTAAATGAATAGCAAATGCGGTGACGTATTTGTCATGATTATTACGTCGATTCCGAGAAGTGAAAGGGTAAAACATGTACGAAGTCCAAACAGCAAAGCGTGGCCAGGGCATCAACTCAGTTCAAGATGAATGAGACGATGCCCTAGTCATGTGAAGCATACAAACAGCAGTTCTACTGGCTCGCCACGTTGTTGCGTGAACTTAAACTTAATATGTGGAGCTGGATGATGAGGTATCGCTGCCAAGAGGTGGTGGACTGCAGAAGGCTGTTGCAGTTCTGTTGAATGTTGGACCTGGAAGCCACGCAAGTCTCCAAGCCAGAATCTCTAATCCGAATGACGAATCTTAAGTGACGAATATTTAAAATAGAATGTGAATCATGAGACGTGAATTTTGATCTTGAATGAGGGTGAAACTTGTATTCCATTGGATCTTCGATCACGGCTCTGCCACAATTACACGTAAGCCAGTCTGAAGGATTTTCTCAACCTCAAACAATGATGGCATATATTTCTAACATTTCTCTCTGTTATTATGAATGTTTGTTAGATCTCTTGCTTATAGTATCATTTTTATTAGGCTAAGAAAATTCTGTGAATTCACTGCTTCAGAAAGCTGCGAGCTCTGACGAATGGCATACCCCTGCTTCTGTAGTTTGCGAATGCCAACCAAACTGATCGTAAACTCGTTTCCGTGCCCAGAACTCCATGTGGACCATACCTCAATAGCGGCGCCATCGAGGAGTCAGGAGACTGCGTAGCTGTCCCTTAACGGTGGTGCTATAAACCGACTTTATCATGCTGGGCAGGCCAGAGGCACACACAGTTCACAGACGGACTTCCAGTCGGCCCAGCTCACCCTGTGTGTGGTCTCCTGCAATCATGAGACTCGCCGTTGATGAATGTCATAGCCTCACGGATGTGGACCCTGCCAGCTCGGTGCCCACAGTTCGCCGAAACGTTAATACCCCCCAAATGGCGCTTGCCGACCACTCACCTGAGTGGAATTGACGACACCGGAGCCGCCCACTAGTACAGAATAGCCTACGTCCCGGCCCGTTTCAGGGTCCCAGTCCTAACAACCAGTCCTGCCATCCTAGCGGAACCGTTTTGGCGGTGGCTCGTCTGATATCGCCAGTAACTATATAGAGACTAACTACGGACAGAAAAATTACAGAACAGGAAGAAGTGGCTTCCTCATTCATCGTTCCTGCACCATATTAGTATCAAATCCACAATTAGCCTGTACTACTTTATCAACGGAAAATCTGCATATCACATTACGGAATTAATGCAAGTGCACAATAAATGAAAAGTCAGGCTGGCAACAGCCTGGCGTTAACAGAAATTATGGTTATTAAAAGCAGACTTGAGTCCAAAGTAATCCCGAGGTATCTAACGTGAGGCAACCGTGGAATTCTGTACTTGAGCATTTCTCATTTCTTCTAGCCTGGACTGCTTCCTGAAAAAATACTCAGCCGTTGACCCGAGTAGTTCTGCGCTATGCAACCACATGGCTCATTTGCCTCTGTAGAACTGTGACATTCACGAAGTGCTTCCTTCCGCTTTTGAAACACCACAGTGTTATCCGCGTATTGCAGAAAGCTTAGCGTTGGCCGTGAGGGGTAGGTCATTGATGTAACCGTTAAATCGAATTCGTGAAAGGACCGCCCCTTGTTGGATTCCGGCTGATGAGGCTTTCAGGCGCGAGTGCTTCCCATCGATGGTGATATCAATAAATCGTCCTTGTAGGAAACTGTTATCTGCTCATAACAGACAGTACTCGAAGATTTAGTTGACAACTTCTGAATAATCATCTCTGACCAGACCTTTTATTACGTCATGTCGTAGTCTAGAAAAATGGCCGCCATCGATTTAAAAGTATTGAAGTTGTATGCGACATTATCAAGCATAAGGGAAACTTGCATGTCTGCAGAGAGCTTTGCTTGGAAGCCAAACTGCTCTGATATTTGATTCTCTTGAGGATGACTCCTTCCAAGTACTAGTACAGCTTTCACCTTCTTCCAATGTGGTGTGAGGAATACAATTGCATATAACAATTCAAAATTCTGCTGAAAAACACAAGAGATTTCCTCGGAAAGCTGTTGAGGTGCTCGTTACTGACGTGGTCGATGTCATCTCCGCGAGTGTAATAGGAAGATGATGATGTTTGGTTTGACGACGCTCAACTGCGCGGTCATCAGCGCCCGTACAAAGTCCCAATTTTTACACAAGCCAATCTAGCCACTGTCACGAATGATGATGATGATAACATGAACACAAACACACAGCCCCCGGACAGCGAAAATCACGAAGCCGACCGGGAATCGAACCCGCGACCCTGTGATCCAGAGGCAGCAACGCTAGCCACTAGACCGCGGGCTGCGGACGTGTAATAGGAAGAAGTGCGCTAGCAGTCGGGCGTCGTCTATAATCGTCGATAAATTGAAATGTGCTGTATTCTCTGAGTCGTCGTTCTACGTTAAGTCGTACAGTGAGAGTGTATTTTGCCGCACATAAGAGTCAAGGAGAGTTTCAGCAGTCTGGAGAGTTTCTTACACCAATCTCTGGTCTGTTGCAAAGACTTTATTCCATATTCGTGGTGTCCATACAGCTCTCACCAACTTCGATGTTTGTGCTTGTCGTATGGCTCTCACAAACCACCACTCCAAACTCTGCAACTAGTCCTAAAGGTTCGTTTCTTTGTAGTCTGTGCATTTGGCGTCTTCCACTTTCGCCTATACTGGTGTTTTTGACATTAGTGCTCTTGTAGAAGCGTTGGGAGATCATCTTTTGAATGGTCAGGGAACATTATTGTTGTGATCGATCGATTGCTGGTTGTCTGGCGTTTTTTCTCACGCATTAGAGCGCAGAGATAACAAATCCCTCTGTTCGTATTTTTAATATTGGCGTGACTCTGTTGGTCAAGCAACTTTTAAATGACGTCTTATTTATCACTTTCGTGGCCCACCCATATGTTGCTATGGTTATATACTGGAAGAATACTAAAATAGAGTAATAATGGGATGATAGATTGTTTATTGTGGTTAAGTCGATTGTGGCTGAACATTTTTCTTGAGTGCTGTGTCCAGTATATCTGGCTGGAGGCAGGTACTAAATAGCATACATATCAGTTCTGTGAGTGAACTGGTGTCGAATTCAGGTTCTTCTGTCAGGTCCAGGAGAAAGTCTTGCAACTGTATGGTAATAAAGCAATATTTGTGAAGTTTCCTTTGGCTCATATCTTTTTTGTAGAGTCTATTGTCCATACCTATCGTTTTTTCAGTGACATAAATTTTAATCAATTCCTGATGCACAAAACAAGAATATAAAACTGTTATGTGGGTTCGTAGGTGCTGCATGCAACCAATGTTGTCCAAAACTAATTTAGATTTGAACATCAAACACAGTTTACTCATTAAATACTCATGTTAAATGGCAGACTTGTGAAGAATCTAATTCTTGAACCTAAGTAGACCTAAAACGGCTCAAGTACTTAGAAACTCACTATAAATCCGGTAACACCGTAAAACCAGTTAAAGTGCCTAAGTTGGCTTTCTGAAAAGTTCTGTGTAATGACCAGCAGTTACTGCAACAGTGACAAGTCTGTCCAACACTCGATGGAAATACTACAAGTGTCGACCGCTGTAAAAGATTCAGAGTCTACAATGAACTGTCTGACATAGAGCACAACTCGTTGAAATGAAATGAAATGATCGTATAGCATTTATTGGCCGGGATATCCCCTTCGGGTTTCGGCCGTAGTATTGCAAGTCTTCTTAATTGACGTCATTTCAGCGACTTGCGTCTCAATGATGATGAAAATGATAATGAAGAACACACAACACCCAGTCCCCTGCCGGGAATCGAACGGGGCCCCCCTTGCTGTAATGAGACTGGCAGTATTCGCGATAACCACAAGTCCATCTGACACGGGACGAAAATACTCTAAATGTCGACTGAGACAAAAATATTCAGTTTGTGGGAAAGCGAACAAGCGTTGAGAAGCGCATTTTTCCTCATCACTCAACCAAGGTCGATACAACAGAGCCTAGTTGTTGTAAACACTTCACCAATGTTGTTGGACATGGTGTGATCAAAATCGAATTTATTCGTTGTGCCAGAGATGTAATTATTAAATAATTGACATATGCAGGGAATAACTTAAGCATACGTCTTTAAAATTACTGAAATAACTGTGGCTTGCGAAATATGTTTGTTCATTTAAAATAGATTCTAGTTTTTTGATACTATGGAGTAATATCTCCAGTCTTCCAAGAGATTTAGGGACTTACCATTGGCTTCATTATACAGCACTTTCAATTGATTTTTTGAAGTGGTTGAGCCTGAAAGCATTTATGTTTCTACCAGTTATTCCTAGATAGTAGACAGGACAAATGGGGCGTGATACTTTGTAAAATCCACTGTTGTTGAGTTTTATGTTATGGACGAGTATGTTTTATTATTGGTTGAGAATGCAACTTACCCCCCCTCCCCCCACCTTTTTTTTTTTTTTTTGAAAGATTAGCGATCTTTTGTGATATGGGGACCAGGTATGGGATAATAGGAAACATTTTCTCATCTTTCGCAGTGTGGCAATTTGCTGTCTTTCTTTTGAGTGTTTATCTGTCTAAATTGTCAGTTGTTTTCGCCGTGTAGCCTTTGTATATGGCAATACTTTTTACTGTATATAGCTCATTCCTAAGGCAGTTTTATTCTAAATCAACAGAGTGTACTATGTGTAGCATGGATCTGAATGCAGCATGTTTCTGTGAGGTGGGATGACATGATGAGTTGTCAATTGTTATGTCTGTGCATGTATGTTTTCTGTGTATGCTAAACTTATTTTTTTGTTAGTGGTTGGTGATTTTAAGATCCAATAAATTTATGCTTGTTGTCGGCATGTTCTATTGTGAATTTTTTCTGTAAAGAATTGAATACTGCTAGTATTTCTTCAATCTCCTTTTTTGTTCCATCAGACAGCAGCAAGGTATCATCAACATATCTCCAGTAATATATTATTTTACCTTTGAGTCTATTGTTTTCTGAAAAAAATTTATTTTCCACATGAATGAGAAACTTGATGTGCTACTGTCTATGTCAAGACCCTCTTTCTGCTGGCAGACTTTCCCGTTACATGTAAAGTAATTGTGTAATAACATTAACTGCAACATGAGCTACACTTCTGATGTTTCTGCAATTGAAATTTTTTTCTATGTTTTACCAAGTTTTCAAAGACTATGTCGATTTTTACTTCAGTTGGTGCATTTGTAAATGAGTTAGTCAGATCAAAAGAGGCAAATCTGGCATCTGCAATAGATCAAAAGAGGCAAACCTAGCATCAGCAGGAGTTTCTGTATCTTTAAGTTTAGTTGTTAATTCGTGTGTGTTCTTAAATGTGTATGACTTATCAAAAGTATAGTACTGCTTCATATTTAAATTCAATAATTTAAAGACTTTGGAGGCAGGTTTATTTTTAGAATTAACAGTAAGCCTCGATGAAATATGAGGTTTATGGTTTTTAAGTTGAGCTCTCAGTCTTGGTGCTGTGGGATTCATTAAAATGCATGTTTTTGCTTGTTTCTCTGTAAAGAGGAAATTGCATTTATTAACCAGTTTTCTGATTTTGTTTTGGAATTTTACAGCGAGATTTTGTTTAGGCTTTTTTATTTTATTTCACAAAAGAGAGTCTGTGTTGTAGTGATGTATTCATCTTCGTTCATAATTACTACAGAATGATTTTTGTCAGTTTTCAGACTCATGGCATTGTTATTATTGAGTTACATGTCAATGGTCTTTACTACCTTTTTCTCTTGACAAATTGCTTTTAGTGTTTCTTTATAGTTACTTATGCTTTTCTGAATAATTTTATTTCTGTGGCTTGTTAGGACAGTCTTTTCAATGTTATTTCGGTCAGCTAAATCAGCTTCCTTTTTAGTGAGTATGATGAGGTTTTTAGGTTACTGTTATTTGGTGTGGGTTTTACATTTTATTTTAACCCTTTCCTTAGTAGATGTTGTTCTTTTTCATTGAATGTGATGTCGGTTTGGTTAATGATACTTCCATAAAACTGTGTTTTGTTTGATGGTTGGTTGCCTTGATGTTGATGCAGCTTTAGTAAATAACACTAAACATGCACCCAAAAAAAGCAGCTGATATGCCTGACCTAAATAACACTGAAAACAACTAAAAGTGCATCAGCATCAGGACAAATATGCATACAACGAAGAGTCATTAATCAAACTGACATCACCTTCAGTGGAAAAGAACAACATTTACTCAGGAAAGGGCTAAAACGCAATCTAAAAGCCAGATTAAGTAACAATAGCCTAAAAAATCTCACCATACACACTACAATAACAGCTGATTTACCTTACCAAAATAACACTGAACAGACTGTCGTGGTACACAACAGAAATGAAATTATTCAGAAAAGCATAAGTAAGCATAATGAAATCCCCAAAGCAGTTTATCGAGAAGGGAAGGTAGTAAACAGCATAAACATGAAACTCAGCAACAGCAATGCCAACATTCTGACAGATGACAAAGCAATTCTACAATAATTATGAACAAAGATGAATACACCACTACAACAAAGCCTTTCTTTTCTGAAAGCAACATCACAAAAATTAAACAAGACCCATCTCTAAAGTTCCAAAACAAAATCAGAAGAATGCTTAATAAATCCAGTTTCCTCTTCACAGAAAAACAAGCATAATCATGTATTTTACTGTATCCCACATCGCCAAGACTGAGAACTCAACCTAAGACCCATAAACCTCATATTTCATTGAGGCCAATTGTTAATTCTAAAAATACACCTGCCTCCAAAGTCTTTAAATAAAATTGTGAAGCAGTACTATACTCTTGATAAGTCACACTCAGTTAAAAACACAAATGAATTAGTAACTAAAATTAAAGATGTAGAAATTCCTGCAGGTTCCAGGTTCGCCTCTTTTGGTCTAACTAACCTATTTACAAATGCACCAACTGAAGGAAATATCGATATAATGTTTGAAAACTTGATAAAACATAAAAATATTGTCAACTGCAGAAATATCAGAAGTCAATGACATGTTTCAGCTAATATTATTACACAATTACTTTAAACGTAATGTGAAAGTTTACCAGCAGAAACAGGGTCTTGGCATAGGCAGTAGCATGTCAAGTTTCCTGGCAGATATATTTCTTACTCATTTGGAAAGCAAGTTCTTTAAAGAAAAAAATAGACTAAAAGGTAACTTAATATATTACTGGAGATATGTTGATGATACCTTGCTGCTGTCTGATGGAACAGAAAAGGAAATTGAAGAACTACTAGCAGTATTCAGTCCTTTGCACAAAACATAAAATTCGCTATAGAACATTGTTACTGCGTAAAGTCAAGTGCCGGCGCCCCAGTTGGGAACGGTGGAGCAGAGAGGGCTGTCAGAAGAGGTCAGCCAATCGTTCGCTGACAGACCTCTTTCCAGGACGACACCGCGACAGCAGCGGTCTCTATGTGAAGAGAGCGTAAGTGTCGCGCCCGACTGGTCGCGCTCCAGTCGATCAGCAGCCTCAAAACTAGCAACATGCATAGAAGCGTCGGAGATCATTGCTTCGCTTGTACTAGAATTGTTATACGAAGGAAGCTTGTTTATTTCGGATGTCGCCCTTTGCTTGCGTCACATCCATGTAATTCTCAAAGTTAAATAATGTCATTTACTTTTTGTAATAAAATTCATTAATGCGATTTGTTTGAATTGATTGGCTAGCGATCCGAGAAAACAGGTTTCCTGGACACATCCTCTTCGGTGATTAGGCAGGATTTAACAAACATGACGACAAGAAAACGGTAAATTTTCTGGATCTTAAAATCACCAACCACCAACAAAAACGTAAGTTCAGCATACACAGTAAACACACATGCACAGACATAACATTAGACAACTCATCATGTCGTCACATCTCACAGAAACATGCTGCATTTAGGTCCATGCTACACAGAGTACACTCTCTTGATTTAGAAGGAAACAGCCTTAGGAAGGAGATAATTCAATAAAAAGCACTGCCACAAACAAAGGCAACACAGCCAAAATAATTGGCAGTTTAGACAGACAATACATAAACGTCAGACAACAAATGGCCCCTGTGTGAAATATGAGAAAATGTTTCCTATTATCCCATACCTGTGCCCCATATCACAAAAAATCGATAACCTTTTCAATGAAACAAATGTAACAGTTGCCTTCTCAACTAATAAGAAGATAGGAAACTTACTCGTCTATAACATAAAATGAAATAAAAAAATTCAATAACAGTGAGGAGTAAGAAGTATCATGCACCTTTTGTCCTGCCTACTATTTAAGGAAAACAGGCAGAACTTCAAAACCAGTTTTCAAGAACACATAAATGCTTTCAGGCTCAATCACTTCGAAAAATCAGTTATTGCACAACATACGATGGAAACGAAACATATCATCAGCAACTTGGTAGAGCTGCATAATGAAGCCAATAGTAAGACCAAAATCTGTTAGAACAACTGGAGCTATGCCACCACAAAATCAGAAATGAACAAACAGATTTTGCAAGCCACAGTTAATTCAGTAATTTTGAAGTTCTACACTAAAGTTATTCCCTGCATATATCAGTTGTTTAATAGTCAGATCTGTGATCTAGAAATAAATTCAGCTTTGATCACACCATGTACAACATCTGTGAAGTACTCTCAAACATGTATATGCAAATGTGCCTCTTGAGTGAAGTGATACGCTTGAACAGGATGGAGAAAAGAATGTATGATTGTGCGAAAAAGTTAAAAACGTTTTTCTTAGATTATGTGATAAGTTTATGCTGTTCACTTTTTCCACTACTGCACAAACGTTTTCCGCATTCGCATTACGAGATTGATTACCTAACATCAAAGATTTTCATGGCGGGAATAAGTATTTCATTTCATTCAGGAGCAAAAATAAATCATGTATTTAGACAAGTTACACCTGATGATGGACCCACAGGGTCCGAAATGCGTCGTGTATTTAATAAACACCAAACTTTGTGTTTTTTAATTGATACTTCCAGTGTATCGAGTACGGTCACGTTTGAAGCTGCAAAATATGGATAAAATTAAAATAAAACAGAGACATTCAGAATTCACCATCCACCTTTGAATTTGTTTGAAAAATTCTGGATTTTACAGTTTTAGTATTATTGGGTCGAAGATTATATAGTGTTGTGGCGTAACAAGACAGCTACGCCACACTGAAGTAGCCGAAAGGCACGCGTAATCTCACGTAGGCTAGATAGAGGTCTGAAACGGGATACGTAATGAATGGTAGCAAGAAAAGTACGTAGCTGCTTTAATACTTAACTTTTAATCCTTCAAGTGAGACTCTATCTTAAAATGGTTAATGGCGCCTTGCTAGGTCGTAGCCATGGACTTAGCTGAAGGCTATTCTAACTGTCTCTCGGCAAATGAGAGAAAGGCTTCGTCCGTGTAGTCGCTAGCAATGTCGTCCTTACAACTGGGGCGAGTGCTATTCCGTATCTCGAGACCTGCCTTGTGGTGGCGCTCGGTCTGCGATCACACATGGCGACACGCGGGTCCGACATGTACTAAATGGACCGCGGCAGATTTAACGCTACCACCTAGCAATTGTGGTGTCTGGCGGTGACACCACATATAGGACGTAAATAAAGTATAGATTTACTTAGAGAAAAATGTGGATCGTTCTTAGTATTAAACTAACAACGACGTAGATAATTTTGTAGTCAGTAAGGATGGTGACTGGGCGCTTCTGCCGACACTGGAAGCAGTTTAGGAGCAAGTATTTCCTTCACCGTCCACAGCGGCAATATATGAAGAACGAAGTGGCTGCACCTGGGAGATTATTTGGGAATTGGTAGTCATACGGAAAGGTGCTCCGCTCCGCTATAGTGTGTTTCGTCATTTTGACCGCAGTAGTAGCCGCTTAAGTCTCGTATGGCTTTGAAGATGACTGACATTATTGTGTTTTGGTCGAATGATATATCGCGTATATCTTGTGAAACTGTGTGACATTGGAGATTAAGAATTTATTTGGGAACCCCGTGTTTCCTTCTCGGTGTGTGTGCCTCCTGCTATAACACAGAAAACCATGTGGCAAGTATCCGACATTATCCACCCCCCCCCCCCCTTTAAGGAGAGCAGTTAAGTTCACAAAATTAAGAGCAAGGAGTAGAAATAGTCTCTGAACAGTGTCGAGTGCTGAGTACGATAAGACAATCTTAAATGATTTTCAAAACTGATACATGTGCGTGTGAAATTCAGACACATAGACTGATCAGTTAAACGATAGTACACTTGTTTATATCGTCGTGGTAACTGACTCCTTTGCATTTTCTTGGACAGCTAGAACACATTATTTCAGTTTCGGTGAGCTTGGTATGAACCGTGATTTATTTTCAAAGAATATTTTTAAGAATTTATTTTACTTACTAGCGATTCATCAAGAACATTAACACATTTAATCACACTATATAAGCATGGAAGTAGTTGCCAGGGAGTAACTGATGAAATCATAACCAAATTACTTTTAACAAATGGGAATTTTATTCACTTTAATAGTGCGTAAAAGCACTTTTTAAAGAAACAGATTTAAAATTGTGATCAGAAAGCACCGTCTAAATATCAAAGTTACAATTTATTCAGAGTCAGAAAGAAAAGGGTTTAGACTATATGAGCTTTCGGGCAGAGAACCTCCCTTTGACACGGCCGTAGTTACGACCGCTCACAACAGCCTCTGAAAGACTACACTGCTGCAAATCTGCAACACACCAGATAACTTTAAACTAAGAGTTCTAACAATTTACACAAGCATACAACTTAAGCACCCTCCGTAGGAGGGATGGAAATGGTACAAAACACTAACAATCAAAATATTAACCTTGCCACTGAAGGTGCAACTTGATTTTAAGTTCTAAGAAAAGTCTTACGGTGAAAGGGTGCAACTTTATATACTAAAATTATCATTTAAATAAAAGCCCATGAAATGCAGTCTTACATAAAATTCTACAAGGTTGGCCAAACAATAGTTAAGATGCTATACAGTACACAGATACCGCCTCTCAAGTTCATAGCCAATAATATCAAAGTTTCCAAAGTTCAAAACGTATTTCAGGTATTAGGCCGTTACACTCCAAGCAATAAATTCGTTAACACACCAAATCCGACAAACATGACAGAGGCTGCTACTAACGTACGGTAGATTGATAGGGAGCTTACCGAACAACCCGAACCGCAGATTGCTATAACCCGCCCCTACTCCGCAATGGAAAAAACGGACCATCCAATTTATAAACAACCACCTTCCCGCGGGTGGGCAAACGGAGAAGAAAGGTGGGACGACCCTAAAGCAAAACGGCTGGTGACCTCACCAAGTAAACAAGTAGAATTTAACAAGAGTAAATCAAACAAGACATCACCAATCACTTAACTTCTAATAAACTGCGATTTCTCGAGAAGACCTGGCGCAGCACCCCCAAATCGCTCTCCCGAACCGTCCGCTGCCAGCCGCGTCAACGGACGCAGGAAGGCGCGCCGATCTCGCGTCTCACGGCGTCGCAGCTCGCACCGGCAGAACCGATGTCGTGGGTTGACTCCTGTTGCTCTCATGTCGACACGCGAAGCCAACAATACCCCTCGTTATACGGTGCGGCCCACTGGATTCTGTGGCGACCTCACATGCGCCGATGCTCAAGGCAGACAAGTCATCTTGTGTCTCAGTGCGCGACTGAACAACCGATCGATCCAACCGCCAATGACCATTGCCTGAGCAAACTCGAGCAGACGAGCGGCCTAACGCGCAGACTCAGATGCAGGAACTAATCCCCGACCTGGCGACCACTCCCTTAGTTCTCTTACTGGCGGAGTGGAAAGACTCTCATTTAGCCGGCTTGAAAGGTTGATCCGAACAACAGACATACTAGCACTCCGAACGACAGACAGACACTGACTGCTTAACAAATGCAGACGAGATACAGACTAGCAAGCTGCGGACGAGAGACTGACCCAGACTGACCGACTGGCGAGCTCATAGCGCCGCTTAAATGCGCGTGGACAGGCACCATTTCCTCTTTCCCACCATAAGAAGACACCAAAGCTGCGATTTCCACAGCGGCGCCACCGCCAGAAACGGAGGGCGACTGCTTCACACTACGCGCTGCGGCGCGCTCTTCAAACCAGCAATTTTTACCACGGCTCATAGTAGTGCACCTGTAGACTGAAAACTATAAACATCACGTACTATATTGCTATATGGTTGTTCGGTCATATAGCTTTTAGGCCTCTCTGAAAGGCTGTGGCATCCAAACATCACACTAGACTAACAAACAATAACTAGGTATAAACTAAATAACGAATTAATAATTTTTTATCGTCCCACCCCAGAAGTCCATCTCAAGTGTCTGAGTTAGATTCCAATCCGGTGCGTGTTCACTTTGATTCCAACGCAAGTTCAACCGAACCCCTACGAAATTGTTAAGTGTTGACTGCTGACAGACTGTTGTAAAATAATGATGGCGGCCACATTTTATAAGCTCGGTTCCCCTAGCCCTGGAATTTCCGGCATTCAGCGGGTTAGGGAGATCGTCAGTCTGTATTACAACTTTTGATGCGGGGATGCAATCTTAAAGCAAGAAATGTCAAAAGGAGCAAGCTGAAAAGCTGATTGTAATGGTAAATTGTAATAAAAATAGATTAAATACTTCCCCCACAACCTTAATTAGGGTGATTACGCATTTCAAATGCCGAGGTCAGTATTCAGTTTTTGCGGACTGGGACTCGACCACTTAAAACACACATAAATCACATGTCAATTTTCTAGGAAATGATCTGCTATTTCTGTAGCTACTATCGAAATTTATGTAACTTTAATCGAATTTAAGTAACGGGCAAAAATCTGAAAAAATAGTATTATTTCATTAAAATCAGTAAACATAAAAATCTTTGATCTAAGTATTTTTGACCAAGTGTGTCTACGCTATGAACCACTTGCTGCTTTGCTGTTCGTGTAGCTGTATTCGGTAATTATTTATGATGACTTTAATTAAAAATATGGTTCAATAACCTCTAATTGACTAATTAAGTATGTAAATAAACATGTAGGTAGCCCACTCGATATGTCTTGTTGTGCACGTTTGGGTCGATCTCTCGTGGAGATACGCTTCGAAGCATCCGAGACAAGCTAGCACTGTGTCGGTTCCGACCACACAGACCATTCCACACTCGTCTCTTCTTCACTTACACGGGGTGATTCCGTGATGATGTTAAAAACTCTCAGGGATGATGGAGCAGGGCAAATGTATCCAAAATTTTGGTAAACAGTGACTGTACAATTTATACCTTAACAGCTTTGAGCACTTCTTTATCTTCGATACTGCGAAACAAATATCTTCTACTGCGTGGTGTTTGGTTTCCACAGTTTGAGAGGCGGTCGTACTGACCAAAACAAGAAAAGAGTCCAGTAGACATGGGCTCTAAAGTGTGTACCTTAAGGGCTATGAGCTGTTGTGCATATTCGCTTCTGTGGAACATATCTCTTCTACTCGTCAAGAGCCTATACCTTGTAAGATCTGCAATTTAGAGCTCATGTTTACTGGGCGATATTTTGTTTCTTTGGTCCATAATACGTTCTTCCAAAATATGGCAAGTAAAGAGCCTGCAACAGCACAGATTTGTTTCACAGTACCGAAGATGAAGGGGTGTTCATAACTCTTAAGGAATGCATTTTAGAACCCATATGTACCAGACTTGTTTGATACATCCATCATCCCTGAAAGTTTGTAACTTCATAGCACAATCTGCCTGTATACCTTCCTTACCACACTACGAGCACGCAGGGCCACGAGGCGCCATTCGATCTGACTGCGAACAGTAGGCATAATGTTCTCATTTATCAGTGTATACGCAATTACTTTGAGTATATTTTGATCAACATTACGCATCACGTTCTACTATACGTCGAATGTTAATGAAAATGAATTAACTTCGGGTGCGTCCATGGGAAGTAATACGAATGTTATTTTCCAGGGTAGGAAGTAATAGAACTACTAATTTTCTCAATATAAGTAAATGATTTACCAGATAGGGTCAAGATCGCTGTCAGATGCTGGTGTCAAACAAAAGTATAGTCGTTGAACCTACTGAAATGCAGAAAATATTTGCGCTTGGTGTAATGAATTAAAGCTCTTTTTAAAAGTGCGTCATTGTCAGATACTGCCCATAACGAAAGGAAAATTTCAGTAATATCGGATTCCGGAATCAGCTTCTAAACTTTTGGAACCAGTCACATCGTTTACGTGTTTAGGGATGCCAATCGCAAGCGTTATGGAATGAAATGAAGGTGTAAAATCAGTAGCGGGAGAGGTGACTCAAAGGCTTACTTTTGTTGGAAGGATTGAGGGAAAACGGGGAAAACAAATTAAAGTCGTTCGTGTTTAGCGCTGTTACCAGGCTTGGTATGGTGTTGAACAGGGTCAGAGATTGAGTGATTACGATGGAGAATACGGAGATGTGTGAGGCAGCGTTATCAGCACATGACAGAGCTTGAAATGGAACTCATTGTGAGTCTACGTTTGGCCTGCTGGTGGAATCTTGTAACATCCAGATTTGTGTGGCATTTGGATGTGACAGGAACCCGATGCTGTACTGCAACCGGACGTGAAGGGAGGTGTACTCGTTGTGAAGCTTCTCGTCGAACACCTTAGATCACCACAAGGGACGTTCGCCGTTTGCGCACCAAGCACATGGTAACCCCTTGACATCTGCGTCTGCCATTCGGGAACAAGTAATGGACTCCCTGTAACATTCTGTGGTATCCCGCACCATAGGTAGGAGAACAGCAGCAACCGGACTTGGGAATTAATGCCAGATGCGTGGAGTGCCGTTGACACCACAACGCAAACGGCTGCGTTTGGAGTGGTGCCGTCAGCAGGAATCATGGACTGCTGATGAATGGCGTTGCACTGTGTTCAGCGATGAACTGTTGTTCTGCAGTACCCCTAATTTCCATCAACAGTGGATGTGATGGTGACGTAGGGGAGGCCCCATCCTTCCAGTGTTTTAGAGAGACACAGAGGTATGTGGAGTCATCGTGTATAGCTTCATGTCACGGCTGACAGTGAGTGACGGCACTACGGTACTCCACGGACATCCTGCGCCCTCACACGTTACTTCCCATGCGGCAGAATCTTGGTACCATCTGTTCAACAGGACGGTGTTAGTCCACCCATGTCACATGTCTCTATGGACTTTCTGGATGGTACTGAGTTACTCACGTGCCCAGTAAGAACCACACATCTATCACCAATGTAACATGTGTGAGACCAGCTTGGACGTCAACTCCGTTCCAGTGCCAGCACCCAGCATATCAAGCATCAGTTACAACAATTGGGGACCAGCTTTCCTCAGTAGAGGACTTTACGGCTTTATGATATCCTTTGCAACTGAATCAGTGCATGCACCCAGACGAGAGGTGGTCCAACACCATACAGATAAGTGGGCTTATAATGCCAGTTCCTTGTAAACTTGACTCAATTTTTTAGTTACTGAAATTACACTACATACCTTCTCAACTAGTGCAGTTTCGTCTGGTTTCCTCTCCTGCATCTGGATGCTTCACTTTTCTTTCTCAGGCAGTGTAATATCGGATGATTTCAGAGACGCGCTGAATCAAAACAAGCTGGTTTAACTAACTCTAAAATGAAAGTTGGTATAGCTAATACCAAAGTGAACTCGAAGTTCTCGAGGCATTGCATAGGAAGAGATGAGACGTACTTCTCTCTAAACCATGATCAGTACGTTCAGAAAATAGTTATTCGAGGGAGCATGTGAGACTATTCAGTTGCCATAATACGATGGGATTCTTGACAACAACGTAAGAGGGACAAGGGCGTGTAGAGAATCATGTAGACTGCAGATTTTCCCCTCGCTTAATGCGCGAATGAAACAGGGTAGACAATCTCTAATACTGATTAGAAGTACCTCTCCCACACTACGTTCAGTAATTTGCTGAAGCCAGGACAAAATTATGACCTTTTGATGCAGCTTTTTTGTAGCTGTTTTGACCTATTTCAGGTTGTTGCTTCCTTCAGTTAGTAGACTGCTTATTACTGCCATGTGCCCGAGCTAACGAAATTTTTCTTTCTAAGGCTTGATGGAGCGACAGTTTCAGTGTAAGTAGTTAAGACGATCTCCAAAAATACAACAGCCGAGAGGGACAACTTGCAACAGCTCGCTCATTGATTCATTCGTGTTTTTTATTTTATTGTTTTAGTTTTCACTCATCGGACTATAAATGTAGCATCTGTTGCTCTTATTAGACTTTCGCATGACTTACTTTCTGCTTGAGAGTTATACTTACATGCATCTGAAGAAGCACATTGCATTTGTCGATGCACGTATTTTAAGTTGAGGAAACTGCGGGATAACACTGTAACATACAGTCGCTACTGTTCCTATACCATCAGGTTGTTTGGAAACGGTCATTGCATCTTTCAAATCAACCAGTGCCCTACCATGTGCGGATTTTTATTGTCAACGCAGAATGTGATTACCGACACTCTATAACTTCGGTGTTCAGCGCCCGTAAGAACCGACTACCGACACTGCACAATGTTACATGTTTACTGTTTCACAATGACAAATGAAGAATTTCCATTCAGAAGGTACACTAGTCCAAAGGCCTGTAAGGGCAGCAGCAGTGGGAGCGTAAATTTCCCTACCATCACACGCTTCCTTGTCTACGTGTTGGTATTCGAAATGAGTGGGAAAAGTGCCGGCATCATACGACCATTTCACTCTCATCCATAACAACTGAAATAAGTGTATCACTGCACTGTGTACGCAGTCCTGACAGTCATCAACGCGCTAAACTATTTACAAAGCCTAAATCCGTAGGAAGCAGTGCAAAACAAACACTCAAAACAGGTACCTTCCCCACTAACATTCACAAAGATTCATTTAGTGGCATTTAGTGGCGTGTAAAACCAAATCGAGGTGGACCCAGAAATTCTGCATTGGGTTTGAATTCGGAGGGTCTATTGACCAGGGGTGCTCTTCGAACCACGCATGTACACCACTAGCTGTCTGTCACCTTGCGTTGTGGTTATTTTTGAAATCCATTTGAAAGAGAGGTATTATTTCACAGTTCTCCATAAAATATGTAATCGGATCTTATTTTCAGTGTAGTATTGATTGCTTCACCGGAAGGGGTACAGTGGTGAATAGTTAAGGCACTGGACTCTCATTCTAGAGCACTAGGTTTCAGTTCCCCATCCTGTCACCCAGTTTCAGACTTTGTGTTTAGTCCCTCAAGAGGGACACGAGTCATTTCCTCCCCAATCCCCGTTAAGATTCCATCTATAACAAATAGAGTGGAACCGAATGCACTCTTGACAAGTGAAACATGTAGACATGCTACATCGGTGCATCCGCACTGAAAAAATCCAGTACCAAAGCCACAGCGATCTAATTATCCCGATATTTGCCACGAACCGTTCCATATCACTGTGATGAAACCACTTCCCTGAATCTTCACATGTGCATTTCGACGACGAATAAGGAAAATATGGCTCTGTAAGTCTTACATGTGTTAGTATATATAATTTCAATCAAATGTTACTTTTTCTGCGCAGTAATACCTCATTTATGGCGATTGTAAACCTGATGATGATAATATCGTCTTTGACATTGGGTTGTTTCTTCAGTGACTTGTGCTTATGTGTTCTTTAGATGCTCTAACATTCAAAAATGTACAAATTCACAGTTTTATAGATAAACGAATTTGGTGGCTGGTAGAATAGATACATCTACGTATTAGTTTTTAATCTTTTTAACCATTATAACTGGGGTACTTCCCTTGTAATGGATAACAGCAGTGCCATTTCTTATACGCCGTCCAGTCACAATAATGTGATCACCTGTCAAAAAGCCTGAATAATCATCTTTTGCAACAAGGGCCGCTGGGAAACGTGCAGGAAGGGCTTCTATGAGGTTCTGGAAGGTACCGACAGGCATGTGGACCTATGCTAATTCCAGTGTCGTGGCCAGCCGCACTAGGTAACTTGGTTGAGGATTCATGGCGTGTAAAACCAAATCGAGGTGGACCCAGAGATTCTGGATTGGGTTTGAATCCGGAGGGTCTGTTGACCAGGGGTGCTCTTCGAACCACGCATGTACACCACTAGCTGTCTGTCACCTTGCGTTGTCCTGCTGGTTGATGCCATCGTCCCCTGGAAAATGAAACTGCATGCAGAGGTGGGCATGATCCTCAAGGATAGATGCGTGCTTTTGTTAGTACAATGTGCCCTCAATAATGACTAAATCACCCAGGGAATGCCCCGGAAACATTCCCCAAAACGTAACGCTCTCGCCTCCAGCCTTGACCCTTCCGACAATTGTCGCAGGCTGTTCACTTTCAGACGGCTCGAGTCGTACACGCCAGTGGCCATCTGTCCAATGAAGGATAAAACATAATTCATCTGAAAAGGTCCCCTGTTGCCACTCAGTGAAAGTACAGTTGCGGTAATGGGGTGCAAATTCCAACCTTTTTCCTCGATGAACAGCAATTAGCATGGGTACGCTGTCGAGGCCGATACACAGCGACGTTCGCTGAACGTTCAATGAGAGACACTGTTCGTCGCGTCTTGCTTCATCTCGACAGTCAGTTGCTCAACAGTTGCACGTCTATTCGCTCGTACACGTCTTCGCCGTCGTCGTTTACCCCTGTCACCTATGGCCCGTGGTGCACCACAGTTGAATCGCCGTCGGTTTTGGATAGCGCTATTTTGCCATGCACGGCATACTTTTACTATGGCGGCACGTGAACAGTTTTCTGACTTAGCCGTTTCAGGAATGCTTCCACCCTTGGCGCGAAAGCTTGTGATCATGCCCTTTTGGACGTCAGATACGTCGCTCCGTTCCCACATTACAACAAGTGCACTGTTTTCCGCGTTCCCTTGTCACGCTTGATATAGCCTCCACTGCTAATGCTGCCACCTACAGTCTGTGAGAGGCCATTGCACGGTTACGTCGAACATCGACGATGGTCACACTGATGTGACTGAACCATGTAAAAGGCGGAGAGGAGTTAGGTTAATTGCTATACTGTGGCAGGAAATATATGAAGAACTGCCATAACGCAGTACTAATTTATACCCTGATTGGTCCAATGATGTTACAGACCACGTGAGCAGATTTGAAGACAACTCCAAATCGCTTAAAAAAAAGATCACTCCGTCTTCAGGCCACGAGTGGCCTACCGGGACCATCTGACCTCCGTGTCATCCTTAGTGGATGTTGCGGATAGGAAGGGCGTAGGTTCAGCACACCGCTCTCCCGGTCGTTATGATGGTATTCTTGACCGAAGCCGCTACTATTCGGTCGAGTAGCTCCTCGATTGGCATCACGAGGCTGAGTGCACACCGAAAAATGGCAACAGCGCATGGCGGCCTGGATCGTCACCCATCCGTGCCGACCACGCCCGACAGCGCTTAACGTCGGTGATCTCACGGGCACTGCGGCAAGGCCGTTGGCCCCAAATCGCTTAGCACATCGAAATTATAACTTGGTAACTCGATTTGCAAATTAGTGCAAGAGGAAACAATATAAATAGCATACAAAGCGAAGGATCACTCTACTAAATAACAGTATATGAAAATAATTCGGAAAACAAAGAACATTTCGTCGTACAAAGTGTTCACTAACAATATTACACAGACATTGTTTAATCCGTTTGTCATGTGCATTCAGGCACACAGGTGCACTGTATATTGAAACATTTTCAGTAACTTGAAACACTTTAAATAACTTGCACCTATATCTAAAATAGTTCAAATGGCTCTGAGCACTATGCGACTTAACTTCTGAGGTCATCGGTCACCTAGAACTTAGAACTAACTAAACCTAACTAACCTAAGGACATCACACACATCCATGCCCGAGGCAGGATACGAACCTGCGACCGTAGCGATCGCTCGGTTCCAGACTGCAGCGCCTAGAACCGCACGGCCACTCCGGCCGGCCCACCTATATCTTTCGACAGTATCGTAATTCATTCTATCCATTGCTGTAGCATACAGATTATCATTAGCAACGTATGTATCACGAATAGCTTCCCCCTTCTTCTTCGGTAAGAGATGGAATTCGAAATACGTCAGGTCTTCAACAACTAACATAAAGAGGGTCTTTCAGCGTCATCAATTTTTGTTCGCATCTCCTTTAACATCATCTATGCTTTCAGATAGGCCTACTGCCACGCATTAGGCTTGCTCACTTACAGGTTGTTACACTCATCACAGTCCTAGAACTGTGGTATGAATTGCACATCGTTGAGTTCTTTGCCTTACTTGTTACAGATTAAAAAGGCCTGAAACATATACTGCCAAGAAATAATGGCTCAGGCGCTATTCACTACAGTTCGAAACCTTACAAGTTATTCTCTTACTTTTTTACATTCAGCTGAAATATGAGATGTAGAGATATCCGTGGTTGAAGAAGCAAAGCATCCTGTAAAGCTGGTAACATTAGATAGGCCAAACACAGGATCTCCAGATAAGGGTGTACCTAAAGCTTTTAATGGCTATCATTTTGTATGTAAATGTTTCTTAAAGGTCTGTCTTCAAAGGAGTTTATAAAGACAAGATTACACAAGAGAAATTATTTAGCTATGTCGGTTTTTCTCCCTCTACCTACCCCCTCACCCCCCAACCCACCCTCACTCTCTCTATCAATTTAGAAGTAATTGGATTTTATATATGTATCAGATGTTTTGGTCTAAAATACATAAAGTGGTCAGCCAGAACATTATGACCATCTACCTAACATCCGGTATGTCCACTTTCGGCCCGGATAACAGCGGCGACCGCGTCGTGACATGGAAGCAATGTGGTTTGGAAGGTCGCTGGAGGGAGTTGGCACCACATCTGCACACACAAGTCACCGAATTCCCATAAATTCCACGGAGGGGTCGATGAACTCTGACGCAACGTTGACTCACATCCCAGATATGTTCAATCGGGTTCAGATCTGGCGAGTTGGGGTCCAGCACATCAACTGGAACTCCCCACTGTATTCCTCGAACCATTCCATCACACTCCAGGCCTTGTGACATGACGCATTATCTTGCTGAAAATCGCCACTTCTGCAGGGAAACATGATCCTCGTGAATGGGGGTACGTGGTCTACTACGAGTGTATGATACTCCTTGGCTGTCATGGTGCCTTTCACGAGCTCCACTGAACCCATGGATGCCCACGTGAATGTTCCATAGACCATAATGGAGCCGCAGCCAGCTTGTCTCCGTCCCGCATTACAGGTGTCAAGCAGCTGTTCCCCTGGAGGACGATGGATTCGCGCCCTCCCATCGGTATGATGAAGAAGGTGTCGGGTTTCATCAGACCATGCAACGCTCTGCCACTGCACCTACGTCCAGTGCCGATGTCGCGGTGTTAACATTGGCACAAGCATGGGTCGTCGGCTGGGGAGGCCCATCGTTAGGAGTGTTCGGTGCACTGTGTGCCACACTTGTACTCTTCCCAGCATTAAAGTGTGATGTTTGCTTGGTCACAGTTCGCCACCTGTCCTGTTTAGCAGTCTGCCCAGCCTACGACGCCCGACATCTGTAATTAGGTGTAGCGCTCAACCCCACGACGTCTGGACGCGTGTCTAAGACACTCTCCGCAGCTATTATCGTACAAAAGAAAAGTTGTGCACTCTCCGGAATGCTCCTGCCGAGCCTCTGGGCCATCACAATCTGCTCTCGGCCAAACTCAGATAGATATCGCGCCTTCCCATTCTCCACAAAGGCAGCACGCTCACTGATACTACATACAACGTGCGTGTGTCTGACCAGCAGTCCTACCTTGCCAAGCGACGCTGCTATCGCCTTGACGAGTTTATATTAATTGTAGTTTGGTGGTCATAATTTTCTGGTTCGGTATTTGGCATCAAAAATACATTACAACAGTCTTTAACATACGTCTTAAATATTTGTCACCTGTTCCATTCACCCAGACAGCAGTGTAATGTCAATAAACATGTAGGGAAATGCAGTTCTTAATTACCTATGGTGCATAGCATTGCGTAGGATTTTATCCTCCTTTGACTGCCGAATAGAGCAATAATCACCTAACAGTTAATTGTTTTAACCCGTTAACTTGCTACTGTGACCTAGTAACAAATTCGAATAGCTGCTGTTTATGCTACTGTGCAAATTCTCTCGCACATCATGCAACAGAATAACCGATTTCATTTGCATGTAAATGTACGCTGACGCTTCTATCTAACCGATTGATAGTCACAGGGTTGTCTGCGCATCAATTCCGCTCAAGATCTACATTGCAGATCTGCTGACTACCCTACACACTCCTTTGACACAGCGGTGACATTGTAGTCCATAGACCTAGAAACTTCAGAAACAATTCATATCTAAAACTTTCGTAAACTTGTCCACCACACGAAATCAGGGAGCTGTATCTACTTATTATAAACCAAGTAAGAGCTACAAAAAAACAAATAAAAATCAATGCTCTCGAAATGCATACAAGTTCCTGCATGGCAACTAAGTCATGAATAAAAAGCATTCAAAACACTTCCTCAGTACCTAGAATGTCGTGGATGAAAGTTTGAAATTATTTTAACAAGTAAAATCGTAGCTCAGATTGATCTGAGTCCCCATACACATATGAATAATGGGGAATAAGTGGTTTCACACGGTATAAAGTCAAACAGCTAGTAAATTTTATAATTACAATAAGCACTGTTACTTTCAAGAGAACACACACTGCCATTCAAAAACACTGGCTACAGAGGGCAGCGACAGAAAAACTGTCGAAGCCGTGGAGTCAGTCGCCGTAGGCGCTAAAGCAGTGAACTGTGATCATAAAAATTGTAGAAGCTCAGATGTAGACACAGGAAAGCTACAGACCCAATGCTGAAAGAGTATCAATAAAATATTGATAGGAAAGGCCAATCAGTGCGTCACCTGAATTAATAAAATCCTCAAGAGAGCGAACAGCAAAGAGCTTTTAAGTCCGCTGAATCCCGATACAGAGACTTTCTCTCCCAGCAGCTATTCCATATATCAGTCAATAAGATGGGAGACACTATAGTAGAGCCGGCCGGTGTGGTCGAGCGGTTCTAGGCGTTTCAGTCTGGAACCGCGCGACCGCTACGGCCGCAGATTCGAATCCTGCCTCGGGCATGGATGTGTGTGACGTCCTTAGGTTAGTTAGGTTTACGTAGTTCTAAGATCTAGGAGACTGAAGACCTCAGATGTTAAGTCCCACAGTGCTCAGAGCCATTTGAACCATTTTTGAACAATACAGTAGGGTTTTCTTTGAAGGCCTCTGCGTAAGAAAAATGCCGAGGTATACGAGGGCAGTTCAATAAGTAATGCAACACATTTTTTTTCTCGGCCAATTTTGGTTGAAAAAACCGGAAATTTCTTGTGGAATATTTTCAAACATTCCCGCTTCGTCTCGTATAGTTTCATTGACTTCCGACAGGTGGCAGCGCTGTACGGAGCTGTTAAAATGGCGTCTGTAACGGATGTGCGTTGCAAACATCGGGCAGTGATCGAGTTTCTTTTGGCGGAAAACCAGGGCATCTCAGATATTCATAGGCGCTTGCAGAATGTCTACGGTGATATGGCAGTGGACAAAAGCACGGTGAGTCGTTGGGCAAAGCGTGTGTCATCATCACCGCAAGGTCAAGCAAGACTGTCTGATCTCCCGCGTGCGGGCCGGCCGTGCACAGCTGTGACTCCTGCAATGGCGGAGCGTGCCAACACACTCGTTCGAGATGATCGACGGATCACCATCAAACAACTCAGTGCTCAACTTGACATCTCTGTTGGTAGTGCTGTCACAATTGTTCACCAGTTGGGATATTCAAAGGTTTGTTCCCGCTAGGTCCCTCGTTGTCTAACCGAACACCATAAAGAGCAAAGGAGAACCATCTGTGCGGAATTGCTTGATCGTCATGTGGCTGAGGGTGACAATTTCTTGTCAAAGATTGTTACAGGCGATGAAACATGGGTTCATCACTTCGAACCTGAAACAAAACGGCAATCAATGGAGTGGCGCCACACCCACTCCCCTACCAAGAAAAAGTTTAAAGCCATACCCTCAGCCGGTAAAGTCATGGTTACAGTCTTCTGGGACGCTGAAGGGGTTATTCTGTTCGATGTCCTTCCCCATGGTCAAACGATCAAGTCTGAAGTGTATTGTGCTACTCTTCAGAAATTGAAGAAACGACTTCAGCGTGTTCGTAGGCACAAAAATCTGAACGAACTTCTCCTTCTTCATGACAACGCAAGACCTCACACAAGTCTTCGCACCCGAGAGGAGCTCACAAAACTTCAGTGGACTGTTCTTCCTCATGCACCCTACAGCCCCGATCTCGCACCGTCGGATTTCCACATGTTTGGCCCAATGAAGGACGCAATCCGTGGGAGGCACTACGCGGATGATGAAGAAGTTATTGATGCAGTACGACGTTGGCTCCGACATCGACCAGTGGAATGGTACCGTGCAGGCATACAGACCCTCATTTCAACGTGGCGTAAGGCCGTAGCATTGAATGGAGATTACGTTGAAAAATAGTGTTGTGTAGGTAAAAGATTGGGGAATAACCTGGTGTATTTCAATGCTGAATAAAACAACCCCTGTTTCAGAAAAAAATGTGTTGCATTACTTATTGAACTGCCCTCGTAATTTTCTTCTTATCGAGTCAAGTAAATATCTCTACAAAGATATAGCCACACTAAAAATGGAACCGGTAATTGCCCCTATTAATTTTCTACTGCTAACTACATTTTCTGAATTCTTTATCGTTGTTTGTTAGCAATGAAAGAAACACGTGTCTTCCAGATGGGATAGCGTCAAAGGTCATATAAAATAGTAAGGGCAAATGATTTAGTTAGTCTTGGTGTGCCTGTTGGAAGTTTCTACAACAATTTTGTAAATGCAGTGTAATCATCGAATTAGAGTCGTATAAAATAGAGTATTTATACTAACAGATGAAAGATAAGAGTAGATATCTGTATTAATTGTTAGATTTCATTTGAGAACTCTAGGAGACGTACAGGCTACTGATGGTCGTATTTTCGCAGTGACGTGTGTATTGTGTGCGAATATTTTCTCACGTTATTAGCAAATGTCGCTGATTGCCTCCTGTGATACAGGCTTAACTCCCACAAATTTAAATGTCAGTGAACATCTACTTCGTTTGTTTCCTTGTGGAATTTAAAAATTAATAAACTAACCCAATACAATGGCCGCCGTCTGTATCTGGTATCAGAAAGACTGCGTTTTTTGCAATATGCTCAACAACCAGAACAGACATACATACAATAGGCTACCGAAATTAGTCGACGCTGTAAATTCAGCTGTACCACAGAGGGTTGTTCTAAATCGTTTGCAGGATGTCTCATACTAGAGAGATTGCTTCGAGACGCACCCGACCATCAGGTCAGGAAAAGACACCCTCGGGTTAGCAAATACTACCTTGGAAAAAGTCTTCACACCACACGGTCATTTTAAACACTATTATGTAAATTGAAGGTGGAGTGGGGGAGAAAGTAAGGAAAGAGAAGGAACCAATGATGACACCTGCATCGGGACTTACTGCATAGTCAGCGGTGACAATGTATGCCGGACTGGGATTCCAACTCGGCATCTCCCAGTTACTACTCAGTTGCGAGAACCACTGCTCCACCCACACAGTGTTTATCGCAAATGAAAGGACTACCTTGGCACGCTCCCCGGCCGACCCATATAACCACACGCTAGCGTGGTATGTGTCCTTTTGGACATGTTAGGAAGAACAGACATCACGAATTCACAAGACTGATTCGCCTCGACGGACTATGAATCCACGAATTTCAATGCGAATGCACGTTTACGCTCTACATCTAGCGGGAATCTAAGATTAACGAGCACCGAGGACATGGACGGGGGACTGCGAATAGATGGCGCTAGTTAGGAATTTTGGTTGGCCAGGGAGTGTCTCGAGGTAGTCGGTGCATTTGCAATAAACACATTTTCAGTCGTCGCCACTGATACCGAATAAAGTCCCGATGCAGCTGATATCATTAAGTCCATCCTTTTCCTTTCATTTCTTCCCAGACACCTTCAAATTACATAAATTGCTCAGAGAGTCGATGTTAACGCCGTTGGATTGTATCTCTGCTGGTTATTGTGATAGTGATCACCTTTACATGAATTCCTTTCTACTTTCCTTCATATTTACCAGTTTTTCAATCACTCTTTGACTGAAGTCAGGACTTTGAACGAGGTCTCGTTCAGTAGAGAACATTACGAGTACTGATGGTCCTCCTTGGCTCACAGTATTCTATAAGACGTTTTTGGTACGTTCCAGTAATGAAAACACGTCTCTGCTTCTGACGTGACATTGAAATTGGACTTTGAAGACATTCACAGTTCGTTCAATGTATCACAAACGTTACTACTTGTTATGTAATGCATAAAGCTCAGATTCGACATACACTTTCTAATTCCTCTCTTCCATAAATAAGCGTTGCGTTCGAAGCTTCTTTGCTTTAATAAAAGAATAACACTTAGTAACAGTTCTGAAAGAAGGTTTTGGAAGACTGGACGAGCAAATGCTATATACACTCCTGGAAATGGAAAAAAGAACACATTGACACCGGTGTGTCAGACCCACCATACTTGCTCCGGACACTGCGAGAGGGCTGTACAAGCAATGATCACACGCACGGCACAGCGGACACACCAGGAACCGCGGTGTTGGCCGTCGAATGGCGCTAGCTGCGCAGCATTTGTGCACCGCCGCCGTCAGTGTCAGCCAGTTTGCCGTAGCATACGGAGCTCCATCGCAGTCTTTAACACTGGTAGCATGCCGCGACAGCGTGGACGTGAACCGTATGTGCAGTTGACGGACTTTGAGCGAGGGCGTATAGTGGGCATGCGGGAGGCCGGGTGGACGTACCGCCGAATTGCTCAACACGTGGGGCGTGAGGTCTCCACAGTACATCGATGTTGTCGCCAGTGGTCGGCGGAAGGTGCACGTGCCCGTCGACCTGGGACCGGAGCGCAGCGACGCACGGATGCACGCCAAGACCGTAGGATCCTACGCAGTGCCGTAGGGGACCGCACCGCCACTTCCCAGCAAATTAGGGACACTGTTGCTCCTGGGGTATCGGCGAGGACCATTCGCAACCGTCTCCATGAAGCTGGGCTACGGTCCCGCACACCGTTAGGCCGTCTTCCGCTCACGCCCCAACATCGTGCAGCCCGCCTCCAGTGGTGTCGCGACAGGCGTGAATGGAGGGACGAATGGAGACGTGTCGTCTTCAGCGATGAGAGTCGCTTCTGCCTTGGTGCCAATGATGGTCGTATGCGTGTTTGGCGCCGTGCAGGTGAGCGCCACAATCAGGACTGAATAAGACCGAGGCACACAGGGCCAACACCCGGCATCATGGTGTGGGGAGCGATCTCCTACACTGGCCGTACACCACTGGTGATCGTCGAGGGGACACTGAAGAGTGCACGGTACATCCAAACCGTCATCGAACCCATCGTTCTACCATGCCTCCCAACGTGCTCTAGAAGGTGTAAGTCAACTACCCTGGCCAGCATGATCTCCGGATCTGTACCCCATTGAGCATGTTTGGGACTGGATGAAGCGTCGTCTCACGCGGTCTGCACGTCCAGCACGAACGCTGGTCCAACTGAGGCGCCAGGTGGAAATGGCATGGCAAGCCGTTCCACAGGACTACATCCAGCATCTCTACGATCGTCTCCATGGGAGAATAGCAGCCTGCATTGCTGCGAAAGGTGGATATACACTGTACTAGTGCCGACATTGTGCATGCTCTGTTGCCTGTGTCTATGTGCCTGTGGTTCTGTCAGTGTGATCATGTGATGTATCTGACGCCAGGAATGTGTCAATAAAGTTTCCCCTTCCTGGGACAATGAATTCACGGTGTTCTTATTTCAATTTCCAGGAGTGTATTTCTGGTAGAAAGAGAGGGAGGCTGCAACTAGATGTCCAGTGAACTTCAGTCTTTCTTTCTCATTGTAACTTACCTCTTTTGCCTCCTTCCGTAGATTACACATCACTCCACTCTTCCATATTCAGTTCTCCCTTTCTTAATATACTCCTGCAAATCTATTGAATTTTCAGTCACGCTTGAAGCTGTCATCTGATTTTGTGCATAGGCTGAGTCAGTGCCCTTTTTATGGGGCTGAGTCTACTAAATACCCAATCAGATCATGATTTTATGAAAACTCGAGAGCAAGAAAGTGAACCTTTCATCCTTCAAAATCGTTATGAAGCCGTTGGCTTGAAGGATGGTATTTTCATTACCCAGTTTTTACCCGTTGATGGTATTATTTTTGCAGTACAAAGAATTATCCCTGTCTTCGTTAAAGATGTTGACAATCCTTGACTGGGAAATGCAACGTGCAGGCACTGAACGTAGCATTCGTTTCCGTTCCACTACGTCAAGAATTGCTGTTTTTTTGTGGAGATGCTGAAAACAAGCTGCAAAGTCATTAAAGTTTCGTGAAAACTATTTGCACATTTTCATTAATGGAAACGGCTTTGAGCATCAGGTTTGCCTGCCGGGAATAACACTGAATGTATGAAGCACTTGAAAACTTTTCCTTAGAGGAGGCCTGCATCCCGCTTGACGAATCACTTATGACTGCTGCACCATCATATGTTTCTGCTAGTAGTTTGTGTGTACAATTCACTGAACGCTGATTTATTTGTTCTATGATGCACGTTGCCAAAGACTGGGCATCATATTTTTCTGGTACTATGAAGTCCCAAAATCTTTCAACTGGTCTTTCATTAATTATGTACCTGTATATTATAACCATCTGGAGAATACAGGCTATATCACTGGTTTCGTCAGTTACACCAGCGAAAAACTCTGCACCCTTAATTTCCTTTATAGTTACCTCTTGCCGGAATTAAAGCATGCACTGGATTAGTTCATTCTGGATGATTTCAGAGGTGCCTTTGAAAACAGTTGCTTTACTAAACGCGATTTTAATACAGAGTCTAATTCTAGACTAAAATTATAAAGGCACTAAAAATACCAGGACTGGAAGATAATTCAATATCGTCGTGCCCTCTGAGGGGAAGTTCCAACGCACCACAGAAACGAACAGAATTAATAATGTGATTTAATTTGTATCTATTATAGCTGAGGCAACGGCCTTGCCGTAGTGGATGCACCGATTCCCTTCCCGGCAGGGGACTAGATATTGTGTGTTCTTCTTCATCATGCCGGCACGGTAGCTCAGCGTGTTCGGTCAGAAGGTTACCCGCCCTCTGTAATAAAAAAAAACTGAGTTAATAGATCAACAACGAACTTAAAAACGGTGTCTTACGACGTCCACCCTGATCAGATGCAACGAAACAAAAAAAAAGAACAAAATGAAGAAAAAAAAAAAATCCCGTGAGATCACCGAAGTTAAGTGCTGTCGGGCGTGGCCGGCACTTGGATGGGTGACCATCCAGGCCGCCATGCGCTGTTGCCGTTTTTCGGGGTGCAATCAGCCTCGTGATGCCAATTGAGAAGCTACTCGACCGAACAGTAGCGGCTCCGGTCGAAGAAAACCATCGTAACGACCTGGAGAGCGGTGTGCTGACCACACGCCCCTCCTATCCGCATCCTCAACTGAGGATGACACAGTGATCGGATGGCCCCGATGGGCCACTTGTGGCCTGAAGACGGAGTGCTTTTATTATTGCTGACGTTTTGTTTGCTTAACGCCACCCATCTTCTGTACCAATTGTCTAGTTGGGTAGCTCTATTTACATTGCCTAGACTTTCCAGATTCAAATGGACCGAAGAGAAACCGTGTTTTCTAATTTTGTCATGTACGTGTTGAATGTCACAGTCCCCTTGTTTAGTCCACGAAAGTTCTCCTTCAAATAACAAACAAGGAAAAGAAAAAAGTCGCTTCTAAAATCACAACCAGGCAGCTATTCATGCTTGATGTACAGTTCTGGGTTAAATTTTCCTCTGAATCGATGGCTTTTCGTTTTAACTATGTGCGAAATAGTTAAAGTGGGATCGGAGTAGCCTCATGACTGGTAAATTTTCTTCACACTTGCGTAAATTGAAAGGTTCAAAGAGCAAGAAATCACCTGGTTCATTATTTAACGTCTCCAGTTGTTATTTTACCGTCAAAATTTACCATAGCACACGCTAAAATAACGGGCACAACGCAGAGGAAATACGTAACTAGTTCGCAGCTATACGTGAACGGGTGACGAGGCTCCGCTTCTCTTCGTTACAGGACGGGCAATGTTTCTGCGGCTCGCAGGGGATGTTTAAACACACGAGGCCGGTATACGAGAACAATGTCGCCGATATTGCCTCCGCACCTTCCCGCCCCTTGAGACGCACAAGTCTGCATTTTCTGGCACCGTGCACACCTAAGTCGCTGTCGGCACATTTCGTCCAACCCGCTGTCGGCGCGGCGCTTAGAGCAACTTGTGAGTGTGCTGACAGCTATAAGTTGGAAGTTCCAAACGGAGTAGTAAAACTCACATTGCAGACTTACGGAAACGTCCTTGTAATCTGGAAATACGTTTGCGCAGATCTTCATCTGTTCCCCATCCCAAATGCAATATGATATAACAGAAAAGAAGTTTAAAAACCGACCCATTCTGTAATGAGTATTGGAGGCTATAAAGCATGGGACAAAAAGGATCATGCTTTAGATTTAATGAACAGACAGCCTTAAACAGTACTGCCCCGACGAAAATTCCGTCTAGAACTTGAAACAAACCCGTCAATTAGCGTCTTTCAATTAACTAACTGACTTGTTTCATATTACGCTACTTACGGAACCCTGATAGTGAAAGGATGAGAATGGTCTTCCCAAGTGACATTAATAACTTCGAGAGCTCTTTTGACTGCCGCCGTGATTGTGAGGCAATTGTTAAGTAATTTTAATCAAGCAGAAGAAAAATTAGTTTTGTTCTGTTAAATTCTTCGTAAATAGGCATTCCGGATGTATACTGATACGCATCCTATCTGAGAAATGCAGCCGGCCGAAGTGGCCGTGCGGTTAAAGGCGCTGCAGCCTGGAACCGCAAGACCGCTACGGTCGCAGGTTCGAATCCTGCCTCGGGCATGGATGTTTGTGATGTCCTTAGGTTAGTTAGGTTTAACTAGTTCTAAGTTCTAGGGGACTAATGACCTCAGCAGTTGAGTCCCATAGTGCTCAGAGCCATTTGAACCATTTTTTTGAGAAATGCACCATAGGTGACACAGTCGGGAGATCCATTTTGTAGTCTGTTCACAATACAATGGATGATCTCCACGTCTTAGCAAGCAACCACCTCAATGAGACCAGTGGGTCAAGTAGGCATTGATGGGTCGCAGGACACCCCGCTATAACATGCCTATTTGTTTATCTTCCTGTGTTGGAGTCACAAGTCGAAGGGCTGTTTGCGCTCCTAGGCAGCACGCCAGACTGGCGCTGATGCAGGAGTCACTCTCGAGGAAAATGGTTCAAATGGCTCTGAGCACTGTGGGACTTAACATCTGGGGTCATCAGTCCCCTTGAACTTAGAACTACTTAAACCTAATTAACCTAAGGACATCACACACATCCATTCCAGAGGCAAGATTCGAACCTGCGACCGTAGCAGCAGCGTGGTTCCTGATTGAAGCGCCTAGAACCGCGTGGCCACCACGGCCGGCCACTCTCGAGGAGCCTCGTCTTTTGTAGCTGTGCTTCTTGGCCATATTCTCACAACACGAGTGAGAAAGAGGCGTCTCGTTCTCTGGCTGTACTTATTCTTCTCAAACTATCCTTCCATACATCTTCATGGCACCAAACACACTGCAGGAACGCCTACTAGCGCAACGGCCATGTGGCAAGACGACGCTGGAGGTCACATTCCTGTGTTCACAAGATAACTACTGCAACAGAGTGGTGCCAGACAAATCGGTAAACAACAAACTTTTCCAATCACGGGTGGTAAAATCTTATTGGCCACTCATTAAACTTTATGTAGCAACTACGCGTTTCTTTCGCCTGATAGGTGGACTGAGGACTGTGCGATTGTAATTGGACGAAGGAAGATATGTGTTTTTCCTTGGTAGAGGCTAAGTGAAACTCACAGTCGAAGTACAAAGAGCATTGTTGTGGTAGGCTCTGAGTGGAGAAGAAGCAATTTCTGGTGTTAGGCTCCGACAGGAACAGAAGTATACCGCCATGGTATGCTGTGAGAGGATCAGTCTTCGGGAATGTGGAGCGACTCCTAGTTTCTGGGAGCAGAAGCCGATGCGTGCGAACGCCACTCCCACTCTATGGTGGCTAGTGTCAAATTTGATAAGCGTATCTCTGCTGAATGGAACGACAGACTAGAGCCGAGTTTTTCACGCTTCGCGGAACTCATAGAAGTGCAGGTTACACTTATCTTCATTCTGTTAAATCAATTATCCGCTTCTTTCTAATTTATGAGCGTATGACAGATACCTATCATCGAACAGGTGTAATTTACCTCCTTCATGCCTAACTAACATTCCAATAATACAATATGATCAAAGCAACTGTTTGTGTCGCGTCACGCCACGTAGCTCTTGGCTAAACTCATTTCAGGTGATCCCTTTTGTTCTGTCTTGTTAGGTTTCCTTGCCGAGGGACGATCAGTGTACAATGATCCTTTCTTATGTTGTTTGAAGATGTTAATCAGTATTCAGATGTTTTTTGAGATGTAAATAATTTGTAGAATTTTTACTGCTACTGCGATATTTATGAGAAACATTATATTATCTAATATATCCCGGACTTTCCTTTACGTTGTGACTCAGTAGGTGGTGTTCCCCGCTTTCTCATTACGCGGCATAAATCTTCGATACGGTGCCTCTTGAAACAACAAATTCTTAGTGACACAATCACACATCATACGAGCACCAATAATTTGCCCATATTAGAACTGACTTAGCTTAGACATAATGTATTCACAGCTATAGATAACTGTTCTGACTACGACTGACACCTGCAACGCATTGTACTGGCGCCGCCCGTAGTCAAATACAACAGCACAACCTGCTGGCTTGGCCAGCATCTGTATTTATATTCAAGCAAGCATTTATCGCTGTGTTACCATATTTTTGCCCATCACCTGTCTAGGAAAAGTGAGATAACACATAATGTCATTCCAAAAGCCAGGGCGGCCGGAGTGTCTGAGCGGTTCTAGGCGCTACATTCTGGAACCGCGCAACCGCTATGGTCGCAGGTTCGAATCCTGCCTCGGGCATTGGTGTGTGTCATGTCTTTAGGTTAGTTACGTTTAAGTAGTTCTAAGTTCTAGGGGACTGATGACCTCAGAAGTTAAGCCCCATAGTGCTCAGAGCCATTTGAACCATCTGAACCAAAAGCCAGACCTATTACAAGGTCAGGAACAACAAGAAGTTACCGGAAATGAAAAGAAGTAATTCGTAACCACAAAAGACAATAATAACCTACAAAATTATAATATTTGTACTTCAGAAATCAACCGAATAATAACTGAGACAAAACTAACCTGTCTCCAACACTTCTTATACGCTGCTGAAATCGATATAGCTTTCTGCAGGAAGTCGTCTAGATGAAATTGCAGTACACAATGCAGTTCTAAAAAGGTCTGAAAGTGCTGATGCGAGGGGGTGGGGTGTTTGGGGGGGGGGGGCGGGCGAAAGGTTGGAGGGGGGTAGGGAGAGAAGTTCGGTCACTTAGCGTCAAGTCTGTTCAACTAATGCCACACTGGGGGACTTGCGTGTCGATGGTGATGAATTGATGATGGATACAACACAACACCTATTCCCTGAGCGGAGAAAATTTCCGACCCGGCCGACAATCGAATCCGGGCTTGCTTCTTGGCAATCAAACGCGCGAACCACTCACATCAGGGGTCGGGCATGGCAGTACTAAAAATAAGACTGTATGAAAGTAAAAAAACTGGGAAAGTTTAAAGTCGTAGAGGAATATCAGCAAATATAGAAGATATAACTTTTAGAAATGTCTATGCTCCGTCTGGAAGACCGAGTTTTTTTTATAAGAAGGAACATATGTCTGTTTTACCAATCACGTGAAGCAAACTTGTATTTGGCGGAGCTTATAACTGTCTTATTAACAAAAAAAGAATCTAATTTCAACAGATGCGGATCCACCATATGACACATGTGAGGCGACAAACGCAGACTGATCGATGTACACCTACGTTACTTGTCATTCAGCGTGCAGAATAGACGGAGATATAAATGTCAGAAGGCTTAAAAAGTTACATCACAACATCAGAAAACTTGCCTGTAAGATTCTTTTTACACACATCAAAAAAAAAAAAAAAAAGTCACCCCAGTTCCCAGAACTCCTGAAGACAGACGTTGACTGTGGATATTGTATCACAGACACAGTCCCATTGACTGTTCAGAGATGTCACTAAACCCGCCCAAAGACGTAAACAGAGATGCATGAGCAGCACCTATTAGACTGAAGGGGTCCGACAGCCGATCAGTTCCAGTCATTCCACCAGGAAGGAGGTACATGGCTCGAATTGTATGTAGCTCAACCATGCCTGGACGGTCAGTACCACGGTTCGATCGCGTCCGCATTGTTACTTTGTGCCAGAAAGACCTCTCAACAAGGGAAGTGTCCAGGCGTCTCGGCGTCAAACAAAGCGATGTCGTTCAGACGTGGAGGAGATACAGAGAGACAGGAACCGTCGATGACATGCCTCGCACAGGCCGCCGAAGGGCTACCATTCACACCATCAACAGAACAGGCTCTGCTAACAGTATACTACGCCTTCCACATCGCTGGTAACGGGTTCTATACAACGCTGGTGACAACTTTGAAGGACAGTAACAGGTGCAAACATGTAAATCTTTTGTATCGGTTGTGAATAAATAGTTGCTTCTATTTAAGTTCCAACCCTCGTATAACCACTAACAGTTCACAAATAGAACAGAATAAAGCACATATATTATCATTGCAGAGAAGTAAACTAGATAGTCTGAAAGGGGTCAAGAGCTGACAATATTATACAAGTGGAGATGCATCACTGTATCATCTATTCCGAACATCAAAGTGGACAAAGTACAAATTAACCAACAGACTCGAGATAGGAAACGACACATTACAACGGCAGGCATGTATTAAAAGCGTAGTGCTCTTCCGCGAGTTCTAAGTTGCAGTAGAAGTAGACGAGAGCCTCGAATCACTTTTTTTTAATTACATCGACGACATGCTGACAGAAGCAGACAAAAATTCTTTCAGCGAAGTGTTGACAGAGGAGGCAGTTACGAAGCATTACTGAGAAGCGCGAAAGGAAAGTCTCAAGGAATGGATTGTACACTAACAAAATTTTACCTCAATTATTGGGATATTTTGAGGAGGAGTTTATTAACATCTTTAACGACGCATGGAATGTCCATAAACTTCCTACAAGATTCTAAGGAGGCCTCAGCTTTATGGTGCCGACGAAATACCCACCAACAAACATCCAATCCGTTAGGTTAATATCCTTCATCTAAGGCGACAGAGATATTCGAGCAGTAATCACAAGATTAAGGGACGTAATGAAATCCATGATAGTAGATTACCAAACGTAAGAGGTGCTTTGACGCAGTATAATTGAAATCCTGAGTGATTACCATGCATAATAGCCATTACGGGTTCTGTAAAACAAGAGGCTCAGTAAAATCAATTGATTTTTCGAAAGCCTTCGACCGGACATCTCACAGTTTTCTATTAAAAGCAATTAGGTAATTAGAAATCTGCTACAAATTCTCCCAACTTGTCAGTGTAATTTTGCAAAGAGTCCATTCCACAGACATGATCGATGAGAAACTGAACTGGCTATTCGATATATAGTGGTCAGTCTGTTAGGGCTGCCCACCATCGATGACCCTACATGCAGTTGCGGTTGAACCTCTCCTCCGGAAACATAACTGCTCGTCCGGAAGCTTGATCTCATTAAGAAAGAAAATCGTGTGTCGAGCATTTGCGTGTGATTTGAGCAAAGCTGTGTTGGTACAAGACCGGATAACGTACTTAAAACGTTCATTCAACACTTACTGTGAAGCAATGAGAGTCATAATCAACTGCAACATATCAGTGACAATCAACTTTGGAAAATGATTACAACTGAACAGACAGCAAAAGTTACCCACGGAAACAAAGATACGAGATCTAGTGCTAGGTCTGGTGTCACACCCGCACAATATGCAAAAAGTCTGTTACATAGCGTCTAATTTTTAAGTAACAGCGCCAGTAGCCAGAAGTCTATTATCAACGATTGCATATTTCGTATACCGTGGCAATATTTTCGAACTTAAATTCAACACGTTAACGTTACGCTCTGAAGAAGGTAAGATTGGATTAATAGATATTGACGTTAAATGCCAAGTATAACTATTACACAATTTATTTAAAATATCCAAATTCAACACTACCCAATTGACAACTGCGTCTCCTAAAGTATTTCATCAAAAAGTCAAGTAGCACCTGTCAATGTGTGGAAAAATACATTCGAATTTTAACTTTATCAGAACTGCGATAGTTGCGAAAAACTACGTAAACCAGGGAGACAAAATGCGCAAACCAAAGAAGGTCCTAACAGAATGGATACTAAATACCCCCTTGTCAGCTGACCTTGGAGGAAAAATATTCAGAACAACAAACTTACATCAGGTGTTAGGACAAGATGGTGTGAAGTCACGAATGAAACGTCTTCAGTGCCCAAAAAGCTATATTCTATTCAACCTGAGTGTTCGCCGATATCTGATAACACCATAATGAGAATGCAATTATACTCCGATTCACGAGTGACCATGAGCGAGAAGTCTGGCAATGGACGCCACAAAAAGTTGTATCTTTGCTGTGGACGGCAGCGCAATATGACTATGCTACAAGTTGTGACAAGACCAAACGCGATACACCGGCCAGAAAAACAATATGGCAGTCTAGCTATCGCGCCAACTTGTACACTACGTGATAATAACACAAGCACAAAGTTCAATGGAGGGAAAGTGTATACTACCAACGTTAAACCATTAACTCCAGAAAGTAAAAAAGAAATTATCAAAACAATTTTGGAGACTACGCAAGAGCTTGATGTTGTAGCCTCTGATATACTAGGACCAGTGTAAGTATTGCAGAGTCCTCAACTTTTACATTTATTTCATATTACTACTTTCCCCGTTACATTACTTGTATTTTAAATGAAACTTGCGCCTTTGAATTGGGTACGAACTGTAAGAAGAAAAACCTGCTTCCACGAACGAGAAGAATTTCAATTATGTTTTTCTTATCAAGAAACAAGAGCTTCATTTTCTAAACATAATAAAATGACTGGATTTGCACAAAACGTCAACAAGATTTACAGTTGCAAAGAAATATACATTTTATTCAAATGGTTCAAATGGCTCTCAGCACTATGGGACTTAACAGCTGTGGTCATCAGTCCCCTAGGCTTAGAACTACTTAAACCTAACCAACCGAAGGACAGAACACATATCCATGCCCGAGGTAGGATTCGAACCTGCGGCCGTAGCAGCCTCGCAATTCCGGACTGAATCGCTTAGAAACGCTCGATCACAGCGGCCGGCTATATATTTTATTTTTAGAACAAAGAAAGATGTAAAGGGTATCAGAAGAAAAAGAATTTACTTTAGATTTTCAGAGTAGAGGAATATGTACTCATCAAACGAGACTTTTAACAGTGTTACTTTTTTCAGTTCTACAAAATGAACAAAAAATCCCTATCACTTACTTTACAATAAAAAGCACAGAAGCCAGACCGAGAAGGCAACTAAAGCTTAGAGAATGGAAGGGTTATAAGGGGGTGTAAGGAGCCCCGCCCATTTAAAAAAAAAAAAAAAGACATGTTCGGACAGGCCACATAAATGTCTTCAGTTTCAGCACCAGAAGACGAACTGCCAAGTCCTCTCCACCAACCGAAATCTATAGAGTCTACACGATCTGGACGGATGTCATGATAGCCATCTATGGGTTCAACATACACATTCAAAGCCACCAAGAGCAGCTTTAGGTGTATGCTCGCGTTGTCGCAACTTTGTTTACCATAGACGCACATAGTCCATTGACCAATCACTTATTACAGTATTAGGCTTATGGCATGACTTGCCCACATGAAAATCTGTTACCCCATGTCTTCGGTTTGTAATAGTACTCATAAGGACGTCACTAACATGTTGTCATGGGGTCTTTTCATATGTTCCATTTCAAGACTATAGAATCTGTTCATATGATATCTGAAGTTGTTCTTTCCAAATATAGACAAAATTTGTAAGGACTCCCCCTCCGTGTAGCAAGAAGTATTACGGTGTGCTAAATATTTTTTAGAACTCGTTACTATTGGCATGACACTATTCCTCGGTGTCCTGTAAATTATGCTATCAGAAAGTTTGTAAGGAACGAACTCAATCGCCTAGTAGTCTCGGGCGTTCTCTGCTCATCTCCCATCATAATGATTCATAAACCAGACGGATATCGACGCACCTTTGGCGACTTACGGCCACAGTCAGCGTCCATCAGAAACAGATACCCATCTGGATTAAATTTGGTTGACAGGATGTCCACAATTGTGCATCGTGGAATCAGACAACAAACAGCTTCAGTTGTAAAAGATTTATTTGTTCAATCACGACCGATTTCGGGTGGTTATAAGCAAATCTTGAGCTGAAACAAGTACTACGAGGCGCATGGTAGCCACACACTCGACACCAGGCTGTGGGCTGGTGGCAGCCACACGTTAAGGCTACTTATTCCAATATACGGAAGGCACATATTGCGTAAAAAACGCATGTGAAAAGGTTTCCGACGTGATTATGGCCGCATGACGGTAATTAACAGACTTCGAGCGCGGAATAGTGATAGGAACTAGATGCATGGGATTTTCCGTTCCGGAAATCGTTAAGGAATTCAATATTCTGAGATCCACAGTATCAAGAGTATGCCGAGAATATCAAACTTCAGGAATTACCTTTCACTACGAACAACGCAGTGGCCTATGGCGTTCACTTAACGACCGAGAGCAGCAGCGTAGAGTTCTCGCTGCTGACAGACAAGCAACACTGCGTGAAATAACCGAAGAAATCAATGTGGGACGCACGACAAACGTATCCGTTAGGACAGTGCGGTGACATTTGGCGTTAATAGGCTATGACAGAATACCACAGACGAGAATACCATTGTTAACAGCACGATGTCGCCTCAGGGCCTCTACTGTCCTTGTGACCATATCACGTGGGCCCTACACAACTGAAAAACAATGGCTTGGTGATATGAGCCCGATTTCAGTTGGTTAGAGCTAGGGTATGGTTCGAGTGTGGTGCAAACCCCATGAAGCCATGAACCCAAGTTGTTGACAATTCTGCTACGGTCGCAGGTTCGAATCCTGCCTCGGGCATAGATGTGTGTGATGTCCTTAGGTTAGTTAGGTTTAAGTAGTTCTAAGTTCTAGGGGACTGATGACCACAGCTGTTAAGTCCCATAGTGCTCAGAGCCATTTGAACCATTATTTTGTTGACAATTTAGAGTGCAAAATGGTCGTGGCTTCATAGTAGTATGGGCTGTGTTTACATGCAATGAACCAATCACTGACTGGAAATGTTTATGTTAAGCAATCTGAAAACCATTTACAGCCATTAATTGACTTCACGTTCCCAAACAACGATGGAATTTTTATAGATGACAATGCGCCATGTCATCGGGCGACGGTTCTTCACGACTGGTTTAAAGAACATTCAGCACAGTTCGAGCGAATGATTTGGCCACCAAGATCGTTCGACATGAATCCCAGCGAACATTTGTGGGACATAATAGAGAGGTCAGTTCTTGTACAAAATCCTGGACTGGCAATACTTTCGCAAGTATGGACGCCGATAGAGGCAGCATGGTTCAATATTTCTGCACAGGATTTCCCACGACTTGTTGATTTCATATCACGTGGAGCTGCTCCACTACGCCGGATAAAAGGAGGTCCGACATGATATTAGGAGCTATCCCATGACTTTTGTCACCTCAATGTATTGTAGCACTCGAAACTGATGTATAATTTATTGTTAACTTTACGACCGGTTTTGCTCAGAGACCGTTTTCCAGTAACTATTGCACAACGTTACGGATCAGGGAAATTTTCATGCGAAAACTACAATTGGCAACTGGTCGAAAATATATACAAAATTACAAAATTTCTTTCGTAGCAGATGTTAGAGATATATCATAAAAATTGTAAAAATATAACATCTGTAAATAATATTTTGTTACACAAAGGTAGATGTATAGAGTGTCAATTACAAAACTATCCAGGAATATATAAATTAAAACGGTAAAGAACCGCTGTTACGACTATTATCAGCTTTGTAATAGAATATCAGGAACATTTTCAGTATACGCTCTGTTTTTCAGTTCAAGTTGTCCATTAAAAATGAAATTTTGATGATTTGCCTAACATGAAAATTTCTATCTCTTCCAGGGGATTCGTATATTTACCTTAGTCCGTTTTGTGTATGAAATTAACACTGTTTTCAGTTTCGTCTGCTGTATACTTTTCGTCGCTTAATTTGTAGCTAATGTCGATGGGTTGCTCTTGTTAGTGTTACGACGTTCTTTATATAGTATACGTGTATTTCTGCCCGCTTGGCCAATCTAAAACTTATTGCAATCGTTGCGCAGTATTTTTTATATACCCTATTGATGTAAGTGGTATTTCGGATCGCATTTATGTCCTATATTCGGTTGCATTATAGTACCATACCGAAAAGCAACTGTTATTCTTATTTTAGGATACACACTGAAGCGCCAAAGAAACTCGTGTAGGCATGCGTGCTCAAGCACAGATATAAACTACTGGCCATTAAAATTGCTACACCATGAAGATGACGTGCTACAGACGCGAAATTTAACCGACAGGAAGAAGATGCTGTGTTATGCAAATGATTAGCTTTTCAGAGCATTCACACAAGGTTGGCGCCGGTGGCGACACCTACAACGTGCTGACATGAGGAAAGTTTCCAACCGATTTCTCATACACAAACAGCAGTTGACCGGCGTTGCCTCGTGAAACTTTGTTGTGGTACCTCGTGTAAGGAGGAGAAATGCGTACCATCAGGTTTCCGACTTTGATAACGGTCGGATTGTAGCCTATCACGATTGCGGTTTATCGTATCGCGACATTGCTGCTCGCGTTGGTCGAGATCCAATTACTGTTAGCAGAACATGCAATCAGTGGGATCAAGAGGGTAACACGGAACACCGTGCTGGACCCCAACGGCCTCGTATCACTAGCACTGGAGATGACACGAGATGACACGCATCTTATCCGCATGGCTGTAACGGATCGTGCAGCCACGTCTCGATCCCTGAGTCAACAGATGGGGACGTTTGCAAGACAACAACCATCTGCACGAACAGTTCCGCGACGTTTGCAGCAGCATGGACTATCAGCTCGGAGACCATGGCTGCGGTTACCCTCGACGCTGCATCACAGACAGGAGCGCCTGCGATGGTGTACTCAACGACGAACTTGGGTGCACGAAAGGCAAAACGTCATTTTTTCGGATGAATCCAGGTTCCGTTTACAGCATCATGATGGTCGCATCCGTGTTTGGCGACATCGCGGTGAACGCACATTGGAAGCGTGTATTCGTCATCGCCATACTGGCGTATCACCCAGCGTGGTGGTATGGGGTGCCATTGGTTAGACGTCTCCATCACCTCTTGTCCGCATCGACGGCACTTTGAACAGTGGACGTTACATTTCAAATGTGTTATCCTTCATTCGATCCCTGCGACACCCTACATTTCAGCATGATAATGCACGACCGCATGTTGCAGGTCCTGAACGGGTCTTTCTGGATACAGAACATGTTCGACTGCTGTCCTGGCCAGCACATTCTCCAGATCACTCATCAATTGAAAACGTCTGGTCAATGGTGGCCGAGCAACTGGCTCGTTACAATACGCCAGTCACTACTCTTGATGAACTGTTGAAGCTGCATGGGCAGCTGTACCTGTACACGCCATCCAAGCTCTGTTTGACTCAATGCCCAGGCGTATCAAGGCCGTTATTGCGACCAGAGGTGGTTGTTCTGGGTACTGATTTCTCAGGATCTATGCACCCCAATTGCGTGAAAATGTAATCACATGTCAGTTCTAATATCATATATTCGTCCAATGAATACCCGTTTATCATCTGCATTTCTTTTTGGTGTAGCAATTTTAATGGCCAGTAGTGTATGTAAACAAGCAGAATACTGCGCTCTGGTCGGCAAAACCTATGTAAGACACCAAGTGTCTGGCGAAGTTGTTAGATTGGTTACTGCTGCTACAATCGCAGATTATCAAGACTTAGGTGAATTTGAACGTGGTGTTATAGTCGGCGCGCGGGCGTTGGGACACAGCATCTCCGAGGTAGCGGTCAAGTGGGGATTTTCCCGTACGATCATTTTCACGAGTGTATCGTGAATATCAGGAATCCGGTAATACATCAAACCTACTGCTGAGAATAGATCCCTCAAGAACGAGACCAACGACGACAGAAGAGACTTGTTCTACGCCAGAGAAGTTAAACCCTTCCGCAAATTGCTGCAGATTTCAGTGCTGGGCCATCAACAAGTGTCAGCGTGCGAACCATTCAACGAAACATCACCGATATGTGCTTTCGGAGCAGAAGGCCCATTCGTGTATTCTTGATGACTGCACGACATAAAGCTGTACGCATCGCCTGGTAACGTCAATACCGACATTGGAATGTTGATGACTGGAAACATGTTGCCTCGTAGGACAAGTCTCGTTTCAAATTGTGTCGAGCGGACGGACGTGTACGGGTATTGAGACAGCCTCATGATATCATCGACCCAGCATGTCAGCAGGGGACTGTTCAAGCTGGTGGAGACTCTTTAATGGTGTGGGGTGTGTGCAGTTGGAGTGATATGGAACCCCTGATACGTCTAGATACGACTCTGACAGGTGAGACGTACGTAAGCATCCTGTCTGATCACCTCCATCCATTCATGTCCATTGTGCATTCCAATGAACTTTGGCAATTCCAGCAGCACAATGCGACACCACACACGCCCAGAATTGCTACAGAGTTGCTCCAGGAACACTCCTCTAAGTTTAAACACTTCCGCTGGCCCCCAAATCCTCAGAGAATGCCACAGACATTAATAACGAAGAAATGAGGCTGGTTGGATGCAGGAGGGGAGTTATTGAAAACTGTATTCGCCAAGACAGACAGTGAAGATATGCAAAGCCTAAATAATACAATAGATCAAACACATTACCTATACTATTAGAACTGCAGTAAAATGGCATACTACGCCACTGACAAACATGGAACAGAATGTTCTTAATAACACGAGAATGGTAAGAGACTTGACAGTGTAACTGGTATAGTATGCAAAAAGTACAATGGTGACAATGAATAACAACTTGAAAAGAATTCAGACTTGGTTAAGAGATTAGATGGGAAAATGATCGTCGTCACACTTTCGCGAGCATTAGCAGATAGCTTGAACAAAGCAAGGCTAGAAGCAGCAATACTGAAAGAAGCAGCTAACCAGGAAGCAGTTTACCATGCAATGCACTGAACCTGAGTTCTTCACTGTTGCCCTTCTAACACAATTCCTAGCATGATGATGCCAGGCAAGAAAAGAATTAATCAGAGAACTGCAACACGTAAAAGCTTGAACCTCGAGAAACATAGTCTTATTCTACTACATATCAACGGCTGAAATTAGTTAAGATAGAGCAAAGCTACATGCATCCATTCAAATTCTATGAATACACGAGACGTGTTTTACCGCTCACCCTTTTCTGATAAAATGGGGAACTATAACTGAGTGTTATTAAATACAAACGCATGAAGTATTATTAAGCTCAGAATCAAGGAAAGCATACGTCTTCAGCTCATTAGCAGAGTATAGGAATGTGTAAGAGAAAGCATCACGATTTGTCCAGCCAGAGTGGTACACAGGGTGAGCCACTAACTATTGCCACCAAGAATAGCTCCGAAAGTATGACAGGAGCTGAAAGGTCTATGGGTCAAAAGTTTCATGGGGCAATAGGGGCCATAATATGACGTTATTTTTTATTGCTAGGTGCGGTCGCTTCAGAGATATGAAGGTCAACATTGTTTTTTTAAATGGGATACTCTTGTTTGGTACTCATTTTCTGACAGCAGATATCGAGACGAATCCAATGATATGTAATAGTAAGGTCTTTGAATGTCATAGAAGGTCACAAAGGTGGCATGAACGTCCATTTACAGAAGGTGTTCGAAGTGATGACCAATGGTATCAGTGCAGTGCTGCAATCTACATCTACATCTACATCCATATTCCGCAAGCCACCTGACTGTGTGTGGTGGAGGGTACCTTGAGTACCTCTATCAGTTCTCCCTTCTATTCCACTCTCGTATTGTTCGTGGAAATAAGGATTGTCGGTATGTATCTGTGTGGGCTCTAATCTCTCTGATTTTATCCCTATGGTCTCTTCGCGAGATATAAGTAGGAGGGAGCAATATACTGCTTGACTCCTCGGTGAAGGTATGTTCTTGAAATTCCAACAAAAAGCCCGTACGGAGCTACTGAGCGTCTCTCCTGCAGAGTCTTCCACTGGAGTTTATCTATCATCTCCGTAACGCTTTCGTGATTACTAAATGATCCTGTAACGAAGCGCGCTGCTCTCCGTTGGATCTTCTCTATCTCTTCTATCAACACTATCTGGTACGGATCCCACACTGCGGAGCAGTATTCAAGCAGTGGGCGAACAAGCGTACTGGAACCTACTTCCTTTGTTTTCGGATTGTATTTCCTTAGGATGCTTCCAGTGAATGTCAGTCTGGCATCTGCTTCACCGATGATCAACTTTATATGATCATTCCCTTTTAAATCACTCCTAATGCGTACTCCCAGATAATTTATGGAATTAACTGCTTCGAGTAGCTGACCTGCTATACTGTAGGGATCTTTCTTTCTATGTATTCGCAGCACATTACACTTGCCTACATTGAGATTCAATTGCCATTCCCTGCACCATGCATCAATTCGCTGCAGATCTTCCTGCATTTCAGTACAATTTTCCGTTGTTACAACCTCTCGATATACCGCAGCATCACCCGCAAAAAACCTCAGTGAACTTCCGATGTCATCCACAAGGTCATTTATGTATATTGTCAATAGCAACGGTACTACGACACTCCCCTGCGGCTCACCTGAAATCACTCTTACTTCAGAAGACTTCTCCCCATTGAGAATGACATGCGGCGTTCTCTTATCTAGGAACTCTTCAATCCAATCACACAATTGGTCTGATAGTCCATATGCTCTTACTTCGTTCATTAAACGACTATGGGGAACTGTATCGAACTCCTTGCGGAAGTCAAGAAACACGGCATCTACCTGGGAACCCGTCTCAATGGCCCTCTGAATCTCGTGGACGAATAATGCGAGCTGGGTATCACACGATCGTCATTTTCGAAACCCATGCTGATTCCTACAGAGTAGATGTCTAGTCTCCAGAAAAGTCATTATACTCGAACATAATAGGTGTTCCAAAATTCTAAAACTGATCGACGTTAGAGATATAGGTCTATAGTTCTGCACATCTGTTCGACGCACCTTCTTGAGAACGGGGATGACCTGTGCCCTTTTCCAATCCGTTAGAACGCTACGCTCTTCTAGAGACCTACGGTACACCGCTGCAAGAAGGGGGGCAAGTTCGTTCGCGTGCTCTGTGTAAAATCGAAATGGTATCCCATCAGGTCCAGCGGCCTTTCCTCTTTTGAGCGATTTTAATTGTTTCTCTGTCGTCTATTTCGATATCTACCATTTTGTCATCTGTGCGACAATCTAGAGAAGGAACTACAGTGCAGTCTTCCCGTGTGAAACAGCTTTGGAAAAAGACATTTAGTATTTCGGCCTTTAGTGTGTCACCCTCTGTTTCAGTACCATTTTTGTCACAGAGTGTCTGGACATTTTGCTTTGATCCACCTATCGCTTTGACATAAGACCAAAATTTCTTAGGATTTTCTGCCAAGTCAGTACATAGAACTTTACTTTCGAATTCATTGAACGCCTCTCGCATAGCCCTCCTCACACTACATTTCGCTTCGCGTAATTTTTGTTTGTCTGCAAGGCTTTGTCTATGTTTATGTTTGCTGTGAAGTTACCATTGCTTCCGCAGCAGTTTTCTAACGCGGTTGTTGTACCACGGTGGCTCTTTTCCATCTCTTACGATCTTGCTTGGCACATACTCATCTAACGCATATTGTATGATGGTTTTAAACTTTGTCCACTGATCCTCAACACTATCTGTACTTGAGACAAAACTTTTGTGTTGAGCCGTCAGGTACTCTGAAATCTGCTTTTTGTCACTTTTGCTAAACAGAAAAAACTTCCTACCTTTTTTAATATTTTTTATTTACGCTAAAATCATCGATGCAGTAACCGCTTTATGATCGCTGATTCCCTGTTCGGCGTTAACTGTTTCAAATAGTTCGGGTCTGTTTGTCATCAGGAGGCCTAATATGTTATCGCCACGAGTCGGTTCTCTGTTTAACTGCTCAAGGTAGTTTTCAGATAAAGCACTTAGAAAAATTTCACTGGGTTCTTTGTCCCCGCCACCCATTATGAACGTTTGAGTCTCCCAGTCTATATCCGGCAAATTAAAATCTCCACCCAGTATTATAACATGGTGGGCAAATCTACTCGAAATATTTTCCAAATTTCCTTTGATTGCAGCTCTGCAGCAAACGAATAACATAAACAAAACTAGGTCCAACTAAGAATGCTTGTAATCTGCCATCTGAAGATGGATTTGTAAAGAAAAATCTGAAACCGGTCATGGTCTGAAGATAATAAACCTTTTTAAACCATACATGTGGCTGGTAACTGTTTTTTATATAAATTATAAACCTTATTTTCCAAATTATCCTTCAGGTGCTCAGCCACAACAGCTGTTGAGCCAGGGGGCCTATAGAGACATCCAATTCCCATGTCTGAGCCTGCTTTAACCGTGACCTTCACCAAAATTATTTCACATTTCGGATCTAAATCAATTTCCTTTGATACTATTGCACTTCTTATCGCTATAAACACGCCTCCCCCTTCACTGTCCAGCCTGTCTCTGCGGTATACATTCCAATCTGAGTTTAGAATTTCATTACTGTTTACATCTGGTTTCAGCCAACTTTCTGTCCTTAGTACTATATGGGCATTGTGACTGTGTGTTAATTAGAGCAGTTCAGGGGACCTTTTTATAGACGCTCCTGCAGTTTACATTTAGCACATTTATATTGTTATTCCCTGTTGCATTTTGCCTACTCCTACCTTGCCGCGTCTCAGGAAGCGTCTATTCGGGCCTAGGGAGGGAATTCTCTAACCTAAAAACCCACATGTGCACTCCACACGTACTCCGCTACCCTTGTAGCCACTTCCTGCGTGTAGTGCACACCTGACCTATTCAGGGGGACCCTACATTTCTCCACCCGATAGCGGAGGTCGAGAAATTTGCACCCCAGATTTCCGCCGAATCGCCGGCCCGAGTGACCGAGCGGTTCTAGGCGCTACAGTCTGGAACCGCGCGACCGCTACGGTCGCAGGTTCGAATCCTGCCTCGGGCATGGATGTGTGTGATGTCCTTAGGTTAGTTAGGTTTAAGTAGTTCTAAGTTCTAAGGGACTGACGACCTCAGAAGTTAAGTCCCATAGTGCTCAGAGCCATTTGAAGCTTTTTTTTTCCGCAGAATCGTCTGAGCCTCTGGTTTAAGCATTCCACTAGGCTCAAACCAGAGGACCGCGATCGGTTCCAAGAACGATACTACAAATAGTTAGCTCAGATTCCACCCCATGAGCCAGGCTTTCCGCCTTCACCAACTCCGCCAACCGCCTGTATGAACTGAGGATGACCTCTGAACTGAGACGGCAGGAGTCATTGGTGGCAACATGATCAACAATTTGCAGTCGGGTGCACCCAGTGCTTTCTATCGCCGCCGGCAGGGCCTCCTCCACATCTCGGATGAGACCCCCTGGCAAGCAGACAGAGTGAACACTGGCCTTCTTCCCCGACCTTTCCGCTATTTCCTAAGGGGCTCCATCACCCGCCTAGCGTTGGAGCTCCCAATCACTAATAAACCCCTCCCCCCGTGTGCCTGGTCGGACCTTGCTGAAGGAGCGGCCACATGTCCACTCACAGGCAGAGCGGGCGATGCCACACGACCTGCCTTCACATTGACCCTCCGCCTCGTGCGCCGCGAGTGCCGCTGAACCCGCCACTCCCCTTGGGGAGAGGGAGGCCCAACCGCGCCCGGTACCCGCGAAGATGTCTGGACAGCAGGGACAGTGGGTGAAGCATGTAACACCTGGGGTGTACCATGTGACGCACCAGACTCCCCACTGCCGCTACACTCCGAGGCAGCAGCCTGAACACGGCTGACCGCGTCCATCAACAAGTTCAGCTGTTCGCGAACAGTGGCCAGCTCCTCCTGTGTCCGTACACAGCAGTCACACATCCTATCCATCTTAAGAAATCAATCAACTTTTAACTATACTGCTAATTCCCTAAAGGCGGCTGATAGCTGACTAAACTGTGGTTACTAGACATTTCTTGTAGAAAACGATGAAAATAGCACTACCTGTCTCTGGACTGTATTCAAAACAAACACTAGCACTACTTGCACTATGGCTGACTAAAGGTACTCTCTCTGGCTGTATTCAAAACAAACGCGAAATATATGGAACAGTATTACTATCACTCGACAATTAAATCTTCCTAAAAGCAAATACACACGGAAGAAGAAGTGACAAGTAAGAAAAATACAGTTAATACTTAAATTAACGTAGCTCGCTGCACACCAGACGTGAAGCAGACCGTAGTTACGACGACACTGACACTACTGGCACTATGGCTGACTAAAGGGACTCTCATCTTATTATCATGGACTGAGTGGTACTACTTATCATACCGGCACTTACCGAAACACATGCTCTGACAATTCTCTCTCGCACATGTTAAGGTGTAGTAGGACCGTCTTTATAAACAATGTATTTTACGAATCCCTACAAGAAAAAATCCAGAGGCGTCAAGTCTGGCGAACGAGCCGTTCACAACACATCTCCTCCGCGTCCAATTCAACGATTTGGGAACTGTCTCTGCAACTCATTTCTAGCCATCAGCGAAAAATGTGCTGGACACCCATCGTGTTGATACCACATTCTGTTCCTTGTTCCTAAAGGTATTTCTTCCAATAACAGACCTAATGTTTCTTGCAGGAATATGGTTTACTTCCTACCATTAAGATTTCCTTCGATCAAATAGGGGCCTATGGTTCTGTCCTCCAGAATCCCACACCATACATTAACCGACCATGGTTTTTGGTGTGCAATTTGCCGCACCCAACATGGGTTTTCAGTTGCCCAATAATAAATGTTATGTAAATTAACATTTCCGTCTAACGTGAATGTAGACTCGTTAGTAAATAAAATCAAATTAATAAATATGTCATCCCCATAAATCTGAAGTTGAGCCCATCGGCAGAATTAAATGCGACTCATACAAACCGTACCAGTTAATTCTTGATGGAGACTGATATGATAAGGATGGTATTAATGGCGATGCAGAACACGAACAACACTACTGTAGCTCGTGCCAGATTCCCTTGCGATTTGACGCAAACTATCGCAAGGATCTGGAACCAAGGTGGCAAGAGTACCAATTTCCGTTTCCTCCTTAGTAACTTTCCTTTGCCGAGTATGTTTCCGATGCGTTAAAGAACCAGTTGTTCTCAATTTATCATACACATATTTAAATGTACGGCGTGTAGGGTTAGTATGTTGAGGATATCTTTAGCGTATAAGTCTCTAGCTCTCACTGAATTTCTTTGACATTCTCCGTAAATGAGAAGCATATCGACTTGTTCTTCGACGGAATACATTACGTAATTCACATTTGCTTGATTCGACGATACTAGTCTTACCTTTCCTATTAGTGTTGTACTGCGAAACTGTCGAATGGTGTTTACATGTCAATGGCATGTTAGATGCGTTAGATGAATAAGCTGTATTCGGCGAATATTTACTATTTGCACGATATACGAGAGAAAATTGTCAGAGCATGTGCTTCGATAAGTGCCGAATTGATAAGGAATACCACTCAGTCCATGATCAGAAGATTGCAGCATTGTATTTATACCAATGGTCATCATTTCGAACAACTTAAGTAAATGGACGTTCGTGCCACCTTTTTTACCTTCGTTAACCTTTAAAGACATTACTGTTACACATCATTGGATTCGTCTCGATAGCCGCTATCAGGAAATATGTACCAAACCATAGCATTCCATAAAAAAAATGTTGACATTCATATCTCTGACGCGACCCCACCTAGCAACAAAAAACCAACGTCATATTATGGCCCCCATTGTCCCATACAACATTCGTTCCACAAACTTTTCAGCTCCTATTATGTTTTCGGAGTTATTCTTGGTGGCAACAGTTAGTGACTCACCCTGTATATAAAAACTATTGAAACTAGTTCACAGGCTGGTACTGTGCGTGATCGACTCGCTATTTAATACTACTTGTTCTCAAATATTGACTTTGTTTTCAGGTTCTGCAATAACTAAGTTTAATATGAGACTATTCTTTGCTAATACAGAAGAGAGAGGCCCCACGGCCTCTTTTTCAGAGTGGGAGCACGGCGGATTTATTCGGTATCCTTACCGGACGTTGTCACCTTAAACTGCTACCAAAGTGGAAAATCATGGGGAATGCCAAAGCAGAACTACGAAACAATGGTGTAATAATAAATTGTACAGCGTTTCATATAGCAGATACACAGTTTCGTCTTACGGCTACTATCACAGATATGACCAAGATCCAGTTCTCACAACCTACGTTGTACTGGTAGGAAAAACCGTTAGAAGCGTTACCAGCGCAAAGGCTAAAATTCCTCTACACCTTCTGCTCTGACCGACTACATTCACTAGACCATCTGACAGCGTCACAAAAAGGACGAATTTCATCATATTCAGAGCTATAGAGATAAAAAACGGCATAACATAACGACTATAAGTATTTCCACTACCAGTGCTGCCATGGTTCTACTAACAGTCTGTGCGTTCTACTTTTGCTTGAAACGTAAAACCACTCGTCCACCTGGGTCACCAATCCATCAAATAACTGTCAAGTGGCTGAATAGTAGTAATAAGGAATAAAAAAGTAGTGTGAAATAAGACTATAAAGTTGTATCAGAGAATATAGACTGTGAAAACATTCTGTTGGCACCCACCTACATAGGGAGAAATGATCATCACGATAAAATAAGAGAAATCAGGGCTCGCACAGAAAAATTTATGTGCTCGTTTTTCCCGCGTGCCGTTCGAGAGTGGAACGGTAGAGAAACAGCTTGAAGGTGGTTCATTGAAAACCTCTGCCAGGCATTTTATTGCGAATAGCAGGGTAATCACGTAGATTTAGATGTAGATGAACAGTGACAATATAGTAGTAAGGAGGGATAAAAAAAATTCTGAATAAGCGTTTCAAAACTGAAATTGTGAAGAACATATACAAAATGTTGTGGGGGGAAGGCAAACCCAAGACTGCGTTTTATTGGCAGGACACTCAGATCTACTAAAGAGACTATGTACACTACGCTTGTCCGTCCTCTAATTTTAGAGTACTGTGGCGCGGTATGGGATCCTTACCAGATGGGCTTAACGAAGTACATCGAGAATGTTCAAAGAAGTGCAGCGCGTTTTGTATTATAGCGAAATAGGGGAGAGACTATCACTGACATGATGCTGGATTTGTGGTGGGTATCATTAAAGCAAAGGTGTTCTTCGTTGCTGAGGGATCTACTCACGAAATTTCAAGCACCAAGACTGTCCTCCGAATGCGAAAATATTTTCTTGAAGCCGGAAGATACGATCATCAAAATGAAATAAGTGACATTAGTGTTCGCACGAAAAGACATAGGTGTTCGTTTTCTCCGCGCGCTGTCCAAGCCGGCCGAAGTGGCCGTGCGGTTAAAGACGCTGCAGTCTGGAACCGCAAGACCGCTACGGTCGCAGGTTCGAATCCTGCCTTGGGCATGGATGTTTGTGATGTCCTTAGGTTAGTTAGGTTTAACTAGTTCTAAGTTCTAGGGGACTAATGACCTCAGCAGTTGAGTCCCATAGTGCTCAGAGCCATTTGAACCATTTTGAGCGCTGTCCAACATTGGAATAATAGAGAATTATTGTGAAGGTGAATCCTCTGCCAGGCACTTAAGTGTTGTTTAAAGAGAATCCATGTAGATGTAAATACGAGAAACAGAAAACTGCATAGTGTGTAATTTCCAATGCAACATGTATGTCATAAAATTGTTTTAAAGGAAAACTAACAAAAAGTTTTTTAAGGTAGAGGTGAATATTACGAAGTAGAAATATAGTATAGGCAAATGCAAAATTTTCTCAAAGTCCTGTCCACTCACCACAAGGCAAAGACAAGCCAGGCCAACTCACTGTGTTGTAACCAGAATGACAAATTGGCAGAAAGACGATACTGCGAATAGCAGAGTAAACGTAGAATATACTGTCTCACGTCACACGAGCGAGACGCCTGAATTATATACTCAGCAACATCACCTCAGCAAGCGGAAGACATGACGCCACTCTGACAGCACAACTTGATTTGGCAAGAGAGAGTACATTGTGCCGTGTGCTCCTGCGATTTGATTGTTCCGGTGTAATGTGTTCGATCTCTTTCGATTCGCTTTGCGGTGCGCGGGTTGGTGCGTCCTCTGGGATTCCGTGCGGGAAGCCGAAAGGGAGTCTCGGGCAGAGAGAGAGACGAGCGGGCCTGGGCGGAGTGACGCCGTAAGAGCGCGGAAGTCGCGTCGGCAGGGTGTGGCAGTTGCATTGGGGCCGGCTGAGCACCGGAACTGGAGGTGCTGCAGTGACTCGCTGTCATTCGTTCTGTTTACGAGTTCAACCTTCCTCACGCTGTGGCTACGGGCTGGTGTTACGCTGGCCATTACCTTATTAGCGGCATTTGGATTAATATTGTTAGAGCTATTAGTTTGGTGCATCTTCATCTGGTGGAGTTAAAGTGAGACTTCTTTCTGTCGCGAGTGTTCCCACGTCGCGTGTCGAAATACTGACTTGTGACCTGGTTGATTTATGTATGAACTAGAGTGCCTATGTGGGCGTGTTTGCTTAAATTGTTGATGAAGTGTTTCACAATACCCTTACTTGAGTGTCTTTAAATTGCGTTTCAGTTTGTTACTGAACTTATGTCAGTTAAGGGACCCCCAAATTGCCACACTAGTCAAGTAAAGTTTAAGTCTACTGTGACACTACTGCCGGCCGCGGTGGTCTCGTGGTTCTAGGCGCTCAGTCCGGAGCTGTGCGACTGCTACGGTCGCAGGTTCGAATCCTGCCTCGGGCATGGATGTGTGTGATGTCCTTAGGTTAGTTAGGTTTAAGTAGTTCTAAGTTCTAGGGGACTGATGACCACTGATGTTAAGTCCCATAGTGCTCAGAGCCATTTGAACCATTATTTTTGTGACACTACTGTTTACCTGTTGGATTAAAATTAATTCAGTCTTAACCACAGCTAGGAATAATTTGCCGTGTGTGTTTGTTTTTTTGTCCTTTTCTCTTACTGCTGTTGAATGTTAAACTGTTTTGGGCAGATATTGCTATACGTCTGTGATATTATTTCCTGTAAGGCATTGTGCCCTCTTGTTTATGTAAGGCTTAAATACAGTGACTAGTTTGGTAATTTCCTGTGTTCGTAATAACATTTTACAAACATTAATATTTTGGGAAAGGTTCAAATCTCATATTTGCAGACTGTTTGATGTCAGATAACTAGTTGATGATTCATGTTGAATCAGCTGATGTACATTAAAACTGAACAAGTTATATGTCAATGTGTTGTTACCAGTACCTTGCATGAATTTATTGCGTAATAAATTAAATTTCATATTCTATCCTCAATTTGTTGCTCAGCCTTCCACTCCAGCAGCCCCTTTATCCTGCTCCCAACCATATCATAAATGTTACACAAGAACACCTATCAGCCTGCTGATATGGCGGAAAGGCACTCAGCTGAAGACATAAAAGCCATTCTTGGAAACTAGAGGGGTAGTGAAGGCCGCTGATGGGCCTACAAAAATAGGAAGCAAAAAATGGTTCAGATGGCTCTGAGCACTATGGGACTTAACTACTGAGGTCATCAGTCCCCTAGAACTTAGAACTACTTAAACCTAGCTAACCTAAGGACATCACACACATCCATGCCAGAGGCAGGATTCGAACCTGCGACCGTAGCGGTCACGCGGTTCCAAACTGACGCGCTTAGAACCGCACGGCCACACCGGCCGGCTAATAGGAAACAGTCGGCCACCGACAGCTAGTCATTGACTCAGACGAACATTAATAAATTCTCACGCTTCTGAGCCTTCACATGTATTACGTTGCAGTACACCATCTACGTAACCGAACCAGTGATGCACTGCTATCGTTTGCCAAGATGACTTCCGGCTTCAAAACTGCTACCCGTCTGTTGTCCTGTATTTGGCCGATGTGAGCTACGGACATCTAACCACTGTCCGTCTGCTGGGTGGTTACGTGCTTGCATCCCATGCAGTGGGTCCAGGTTCCATTCTCGGTCAGGTTTGATATTTTTCTCCGCTCGTGGGCTGGGTGTTGTGTTCTCCTCATTTCATCCTTTCCACCGTCACGCGAGTCGCCCAATGCCGCGTCGACTCAAATAAGACTAGCACTCGGCTGCCGAACTCCGGATGGGGTCTCCCGGTCGGCAGTGCCATACGATCATTTTATTTTATCTAAGCACTGATGAGAGGACATGGTGGCGTCCACCTCTGGCTTGTTGAGCCTATCCGGTGGTTTTCCGCGCACCATCAACCTGTTGTAGTAATCGGGAGGCTCGCCAACAATTGCTGGCTGTTAGCAGTCGTCGACATTCCCGGTCCTCCTAGGTGGAAGGACTATGCTGTTGCTCATCTCCACGCCGAACAGAGCTGCTGAGACATTACCTGAACACAAACCTCTGATGTTCGCCAGAGTTCTCTCGTAACACGCTGTCGCCGTCCCGAACAGCAACGCCTCCTGTAGGGCTACACCAGCCGTCTGAGAGACCTACCATCCACCGACACCGTATTTATGTGAATGGATGCTGCCGGGGCAACGTCACCGTAAAGCTGCTGACCCTGGCCTGGACGCCACCATTGAGGGGAATAGACTATTGTCACATTAATGTAACAAACTCTTGTTCCACTAATGTTGTATCGTTAGCCAGCGCTCCGATCGGCCACCTCCACTGTGCTTCACGCTCCAACATCACCACGACAATAGATGTCTTAACCCAGGTCCCTACACCAGGACATGCGACCACCGCCCACGAAATTAAGTCCGTAATAAACAAACAAGATGACGATACAGCTTGCTACAGAGCAGGAGAAAGTCAGTTCCTTGGGACAACACTTGAAGCACGCTAAGCCTTGATGCACACGATTACTCTGTCCTGATTGAAATAACCAAATATATACACAGAAGCGTCACAAAACTGGTAGAGGTATGCGTATTCAAATACAGAGATATGTAAACAGTCAGAAAAAGGAGATGCGGTCGGCAACTCCTATATAAGACAACAAGTATCTGGCGTAGTTGTTAGATCAGTTACTGCTGCTACAATGGCAGGTTAGCAAGATTTAAGTGAGTTTCAACGTGGTGTTATAGACGGCACACGAGCGATGGAACATAGCATCTACGAGGTAGTGATATAGTGGAGATTTTACCGTACGATCATTTCACGAGTGTACCGTGAATATCGGGAATCAGATAAAACATCAAATCTCCGACATCGCTGCGGCCGGAAAAAGATCCTGCATCAACGGGACCAACGACGACTGAAGAGAATCGTTCAACGTGACAGAAGTGCAACCCTTCCGCAAATTGCTGTAGACTTCAATGCTGGACCATCAACAAGTGCCAGCGAGCGAACTATTCAACGAAACTCCATCGATATAGGCTTTGCGAGCTGAAGGCACACACGTGTTCCCTTGATGACTGCATGACTCCAAGCTTTACGCCTCGCCTGGGCCCATTCAAACCTTCCCGTCGCCTCTATATCTCTTTTGTTACGCAACCTTCCCTTCTACAATAACCTATGAAACCCTCCCTTAGGATTTCTATCTCTTGCTTAATAATAACAAATGAAATCTTCCCTTTGAAATTAATTCTCTTTCTCATTAATAATAAGTGCAATCTTCGCATACAAATTTAATTGCTGCTTATTAAAAGTGATTTTCTGACTATTTCGACTAAACATAGAATGTGTCGTCGTCGTGGCCCTCAGTCGTTACCTGCAATAACCCAAAACTGTTCCTTACCTTTTTTACTGTTACTGGATCGCCATCTGATTGCTACATCGTACTGCGACATGAATATACTTACTCTGTTTTACTATACTCTATTAGCTGCTGATGGGCTGTCATAATAAATGGCTGTATTTATTACCAAATCTGACGTTATTCTTTAATAGCAAAGCTGACGTTATTCTTTAATTAATTTGACTGAAGTTACGTAATTCGTAATTAAACTTTTTCTTGACAACAATAAAATTTTGCTAAGTTTTACGTTGATGGTTTTTGAGATGGATTATAATCAGTAATGCAACAGTGCTGGCAAAAATTAATTATATTCTGAAAACGATTCTTGAAATGTTTACTGTTGGTAGTGAAATGATTTTACAAACATTCAAATGGGACTTACTTTTTTACAATAATCTTACAACTAGCATTGCGCAAACATACCTTCAGTAGTCTTGAGTTTCTCAAAAAAAAAAAAAAAAAAAACCTCTCGCTTCAGACCTGCTACCGACTCGCTTCATATCTCGCTTACTACTGACTTCCTACGAATGCTAAAGTGCGGTCTCTCCCGCCAACAATGCTTTCTGGTGCACACAATCCCTGCTACCATTACAAAATGTATCAATGCGCGGTCTTCCCCGCTCTTTTCTTAAAATGAATCCATACGCGGTCTCTCACGCCCTTTTTAAAATTATATCAATGTGCGGTCTTTCCCGCCAGCAATATTTTGGGCAGACATTCCCTGCTACCACAATTATTTCCAAAATGACAAATATTAATTATTCCTACTTAATCCTATTAATAAAATATAAACATCTTTCATAAATTGTGGTTTGACAATAGACAATAGAAATATACACGTCTTACACCATCAACACCGACAATGGACTGTTGATGATTGGAAACATGTTGCCTGGGCGCATGAATCTCATTTCGAATTGTGTCGAGTGGATAAACTTGTACTGGTATAGAGGAAACTTTATGAATCCGTGGAGGCCACATATCAGCAGAGGACTTTTCAAGCTCTTGGAGGCTCTATAAGGGTGTGGGATGTGTGCAGTAGGAATGATACGGGACTCCTGATTACTCTGCATACGACTCTGGCACGTGACACGTACGTAAGCATTGTGTCTGATCACTTACATCCATTCATGTCCATTGTGCATTCCGACCGACTTGGGCAATCCCATCAGAACAATGCGACACCCCTCACGTCCCAAATTGCTACAGAGTGGCTCCAGGGACACTCTTCTGAGTTTAAAGACTGCCGAAGGACATCAGACTCCTCAGGCATTAACATTATTGAGCATACCTGGGACGCTCTGCAACGTGCTGTTCAGAAGAGATCTCCACCCACTCATACTCTTACGGATTTATGGACAGCCCTGTCCTGTAGAATTCACGGTAACAGATCCCTCCGTCACTACGTAAGACATTAGTCGAGCCCATGCTACGTTTGTGTAGCGGCACTTCTGCGTGCGCATGGGGGCCATACACGATTTTAGGTAGGTTCTAACACAGCAATCAATATTCTTAATAACTTGTACTGATAAATCCTGCATAATATCAAGTGTATATTCTTTATTATTAAATGTCTTAATCTACTGTAAACAGGTGGAAAAGTAGTGTGACATGTTTATTCTTTGCAAGTTAAGTTCTTTGTATAATTTGGAGGGAAGTGGTATTAAATTATGTATATTTGCGTTGACTTCTTAATATGTTTCAATAATGAGTTTTTTAAAATATGTTTGCTGGCAAATATGTAACCACTGGTTCATATATAGGGCCTTTGTATTGTATAAAGACAAACCCAAAGTAGTTCCCCTCTGCAACGGAAGTGAGTTGGCGCTGTAGGAAAATGTGGATGTGGCGCTGAGTCTGGGCGGCAAGTGAGAGAGCACAATAATCACTCGGTAGCAAGTGACTGACGAGTAAACAGTGCAGGGGCCGAGTGAGACTTACAGTATTATTGAGGTTCGAGTATTCCCTCGGGCATGGATGTGTGTATTTGTCCTTAGAATAATTTAGGTTAAGTAGTGTGTAAGCTTAGGGACTGACGACCTTAGCAGTTAAGTCCTATAAGATTTCACACACATTTTTATACAGTATTGCAACTGAAATGGAATGGCCTCAGATTTAATACGCGGCTGTAAAATGGTGCTCTCGATTTGGGAAAAGCTCTAAAAATGATTTTAAGAACGCCATGAAGAGGTAAATAGAGCTAAATACTGCCAATGGAAAGACCACCTAGCCGCCACACGCTCGCCAGCACGATTGCGCAACCACTTCGTCAAACATACGAAAGGACGGAACTGTATAACTGTATGAACCAGTAATGTTGTGTCTGGTTCTGTAAAAATATGATCCTAATGTTCAAAATATGTTTGAACAATGTGTCCATCCTATCCAAGTAGGATCCTCTCCTTTAAGGGATGAAATCCGAGAGTGTCCTTTGCATAGAAAGCATTAACAGTTTTACAGTGCATTTTATTGATGTGTGGCAAAGTTATGCCAGTATTCTTAATGCGCAGGATAAAATTTCCTTGCTTTTCATACATATAAAAGAGACTATATATGTTTGAGTATTTTGAAACTAAAGTAGAAAATGAACTTGAACAGCCGCGCGGGATTAGCCGTGCGGTCTTACGCGCTGCAGTCATGGACTGTGCGGCTGGTCCTGGTGGGGGTTCGAGTCCTCCCTCGGGCATGGGTGTGTGTGTTTGTCCTTAGGATAATTTAGGTTAAGTAGTGTGTAAGCTTAGGGACTGATGACCTTAGTACTTAAGTCCCATAAGATTTCACACACACACATTTTTTTAACTTGAATATCAGTTTAGGAAAGAGTATGACATGGAAAACAAAAGTGTTCTAATGTTTGTTGGTTTAAAGTTGTTTTCAAAACTACTTGCTTCACAAGAGGTATCATAACTGTAATGTATGAGGCAGAATTATGGGTCTCAAGGAAAAAGGGTGACCAGGCTGAGTCACGCAATTTGACTCTTAGTCTGATCACGCGGTGTCGCCATTAATTGCACGCTTTGATCACGTACGCTGACTTGAGGCTCAATGAACTGTACTTGACGGGATGTATTTGGAACATCTTAGGTGATTAGAAAGATAGTAGACAGGAATAAAATTAAATACTTAGCTTTAATTCAGCATCAGCGGTGAACGCCGATCTTGACTTTGAACAATAATATTTACAAGTGCAGTTATATAATGAACTGCGAATACTTCTTTACAATTCTTACTGCTTCACACATATAGATCAACTGTCAATGCATAAACTGTATGTGGCGCCTGGCTACGTCGTAGCCACTAACTTAGCTGAAGGCTATGGTAACTAGTGTCTCTCCAAATGAGATCTCTGAAGCTATGATAAGTGAACCATTCCTATTAAAGTCGGCTGACAGAACTGGCCACTGCACTAGCTTGCCTCGTAAGACCAGCCGAGTGGCGGCGCTCGGTCTGCTAGCGTCGACAGTGGCGACTCGTGGGTGCGATGCGTACTGACGGACCGCGGCCGATTTGAAGACTACGACCTAGCAAGTGTAGTGCCTTGCGGCGACACCACAATAACACTTCGTCTTGAGGTCATTTGAAGTAAAATTTTACTGGAGATTATCTCTGACTTGCAGAGGCTATTGTCAGGGTAAAGAGTGTTAAATTAGTACAAACTTAATGATCTCAGATGAAAGAGTAACTCGATTCTACCTTAATGCTACATAATTCTGGAAGTGTGTATAGTTTTGTTGCTACAATGAAAGGGGTAGTTTGTGGGACCATATTTCTATTCCATCTTAACAAAAAAGGATAAATCAGGTTAGTAGGTTTCTAGCTAATGGTTCTTGAAGTGATTACTGAGAAGCAAAGGTAGAAAGTTCGTATACTGTGTCTCCTTATCGCTTATGTATAGTACGTAAATGTGTGTATTAACTGTACTTGACTCTTGTCATGTGCTATCTGGTATTGTGTGGGTTGTGAAGAGCAAGTTTAGGTTATATTAGTTAAAGGCAAAAGTAATGATTAAAGTAAACAAGAAAAAGGACTCATTTGCAAATCTTGTGACTGCTTGATTGCTAAAGTGACAATTGCTGCTAATCACTGTGTAATTTGTCCATTTGGGTGTGTACATTGCACTTCACAGAACAGTATTTAATGAAAGTATGTTTTGAATTAGTAAAAATAGGTTCTTTATAAATAATGCTTTTACATTACTATGCCTAATTAGACTGGCGACCGTATAACTATTTCAATTAACAGTAATCAGTCACCGTTACCTTTTGCAAAATTATTTTGTTTCCGTTTACTACCTACAGCTATTGTTACGAAATTAATATTCGATACCAATTTTCCGTTAGGCAAGCTCGGTCAAGCTTCTAAATTTCTCTCAGAGCATAATATCCACTGCAAGTCTAGGCCATATTTGCCAAATTTACTACAGCAGTAGTGTTATACGTGGCTGCCTTGTGACAGATATAAACCTTGTCGTCACTAGGCAAGCTGCATGCCGGTGTAACAAGCGGGGCAGTAGTGTTATAAGGTACATCAGTTTCTTTGGCTCTTCAGTGTATTTAAGCTATTACGATTGACTGGAGGTTTTTAGTCAGATACCAGGCAAAAGGGCATTTGCCGGTTAGGGCTATTTCAACTTCTGAATGGTCACATGTGAGTAAGAACGCTACCACCACAGAAAATACACAGAACAGTGTAACAGCGACATTTGCCTATATTATTTCTCTCTTGAGATGTTTTTGCAATTGTTTGTTGTTGTGGTCTTCAGTCTTGAGACTGGTTTGATGCAGCTCTCCATGCTACTCTATCCTGTGCAAGCTTTTTCATCTCCCACTACCCACTGCAACCTACATCCTTCTGAATCTGCTTAGTGTATTCATCTCTTGGTCTCCCTCTACGATTTTTACCCTCCACGCTGCCCTCCAATACTAAATTGGTGATCCCTTGATGCCTCAGAACATGTCCTACCAACCGATCCCTTCTCCTGGTCAAGTTGTGCCACAAGCTTCTCTTCTCCCCAATCCTATTCAATACTTCCTCATTAGTTATGTGATCTACCCATCTAATCTTCAGCATTCTTCTGTAGCACCACATTTCGAAAGCTTCTATTCTCTTCTTGTCCAAACTATTTGTCGTCCATGTTTCACTTCCATACATGGCTACACTCCATACAAATACTTTCAGAAATGACTTCCTGACACTTAAATCTATACTCCATGTTAACAAATTTCTCTTCTTCAGAAACGCTTTTCTTGCCATTGCCAGTCTACATTTTATATCCTCTCTACTTCGACCATCATCAGTTATTTTGCTCCCCAAATAGCAAAACTCCTTTACTACTTTAAGTGTCTCATTTCCTAATCTAATTCCCTCAGGATCACCCGACTTATTTAGACTACATTCCATTATCCTTGTTTTGCTTTTGTTGATGTTCATCTTATATCCTCCTTTCAAGACACTGTCCATTTCATTCAACTGCTCTTCTAAGTCCTTTGCTGACTCTGACAGAATTACAATGTCATCGGCGAACCTCAAAGTTTTTATTTCTTCTCCATGAATTTTAATACCTACTCCGAATTTTTCTTTTGTTTCCTTTACTGCTTGCTCAATATACAGATTGAACAACATCGGGGAGAGGCTACAACCCTGTCTTACTCCCTTTCCAACCACTACTTCCCTTTCATGTCCCTCGACTCTTATAACTGCCATCTGGTTCCTGTACAAATTGTAAATAGCTTTTCGCTCCCAGTATTTTACCACTGCCACCTTTAGAATTTGAAAGAGAGTATTCCAGTCAACATTGTCAAAAGCTTTCTCTAAGTCTACAAATGCTAGAAACGTAGGTTTGCCCTTCCTTAATCTTTTTTCTAAGATAAGTCGTAAGGTCAGTATTGCCTCACGTGTTCCAGTGTTTCTACGGAATCCAAACTGATCTTCACCGAGGTTGGCTTCTACTAGTTTTTCCATTCGTCTGTAAAGAATTCGTGTTAGTATTTTGCAGCTGTGACTTATTAAACTGATAGTTCGGTAATTTTCACATCTGTCAACACCTGCTTTCTTTGGGATTGGAATAATTATATTCTTCTTGAAGTCTGAGGGTATTTCGCCGGTCTCATACATCTTGCTCACCAGATGGTAGAGTTTTGTCAGGACTGGCTCTCCCAAGGCCGTCAGTAGTTCTAATGGAATTTTGTCTACTCCGGGGGCCTTGTTTCGACTCAGGTCTTTCAGTGCTCTGTCAAACTCTTCACGCAGTATCATATTTCCCATTTCATCTTCATCTACATCCTCTTCCGTTTCGATAATATTGTCCTCAAGTACATCGCCCTTGTATAGACCCTCTATATACTCCTTCCACCTTTCTGCTTTCCCTGCTTTGCTTAGAACTGGGTTTCCATCTGAGCTCTTGATATTCATACAAGTGGCCCTCTTTTCTCCAAAGGTCTCTTTAATTTTCCTGTAGGCAGTATCTATCTTACCCCTAGTGAGATAGGCCTCTACATCCTTAGATTTGTCCTCCAGCCATCCCTGCTTAGCCATTTTGCACTTCCTGTCGATCTCATTTTTGAGACGTTTGTATTCCTTTTTGCCTGCTTCATTTACTGCATTTTTATATTTTCTCCTTTCATCAATTAAATTCAATATTTCTTCTGTTACCCAAGGATTTCTACTAGCCCTCGTCTTTTTACCTACTTGATCCTCTGCTGCCTTCGCTACTTCATCCCTCAAAGCTACCCATTCTTCTTCTACTGTATTTCTTCCCCCATTCCTGTCAATTGTTCCCTTATGCTCTTCCTGAAACTCTGTACAACCTGTGGTTCTTTCAGTTTATCCAGGTCCCATCTCCTTAAATTCCCACCTTTTTGCAGTTTCTTCAGTTTTAATCTACAGGTCATAACCAATAGATTGTGGTCAGAGTCCACATCTGCCCCTGGAAATGTCTTACAATTTAAAACCTGGTTCCTAAATCTCTGTCTTACCATTATATAATCTATCTGATACCTTTTAGTATCTCCAGGGTTCTTCCATGTATACAACCTTCTTTCATGATTGTTAAACCAAGTGTTAGCTATGATTATGTTGTGCTCTGTGCAAAATTCTACCAGGCGGCTTCCTCTTTCATTTCTTAGCCCCAATCCATATTCACCTACTATGTTTCCTTCTCTCCATTTTCCTACACTCGAATTCCAGTCACCCATGACTATTAAATTTTCGTCTCCCTTCACAATCTGAATAATTTCTTTTATTTCATCATACATTTCTTCAATTTCTTCGCCATCTACAGAGCTAGTTGGCATATAAACTTGTACTACTGTAGTAGGTGTGGGCTTCGTATCTATCTTGGCCACAATAATGCGTTCACTATGCTGTTTGTAGTAGCTTACCCGCATTTCTATTTTCGTATTCATTATTAAACGTACTCCTGCATTACCCCTATTTGATTTTGTGTTTATAACCCTGTAGTCACCTGACCAGAAGCCTTGTTCCTCCTGCCACCGAATTTCACTAATTCCCACTATATCTAACTTCAACCTATCCATTTCCCTTTTTAAATTTTCTAATCTACCTGCCCGATTAAGGGATCTGACATTCCACGCTCCGATCCGTAGAACGCCAGTTTTCTTTCTCCTGTTAACAACATCCTCTTGAGTAGTCCCCGCCCGGAGATCCGAATGGGGGACTATTTTACCTCCGGAATATTTTACCCAAGAGGACGCCATCATCATTTAATCATACAGTAAAGCTGCATGCCCTCGGGAAAAATTACGTCTGTAGTTTGCCCTTGCTTTCAGCCGTTCGCCGTACCAGCACAGCAAGGCCGTTTTGGTTATTGTTACAAGGCCAGATCAGTCAATCATCCAGACTGTTGCCCCTGCAACTACTGAAAAGGCTGCTGCCCCTCATCAGGAACCACACGTTTGTCTGGCCTCTCAAAAGATACCCCTCCGTTGTGGTTGCACCTACGGTACGGCTATCTGTATCGCTGAGGCACGCAAGCCTCCTCACCAGCGGCAAGGTCCATGGTTCATGGGGGGGTTTTTGCAATTAATCAAGCCTATGTATAGTTTGTGAGTGACTTTTGCAATTAATCACTCACAAACTATACATAGGCTTGAACCCATGCGTCTGTATTCTTAATTTTATCATTGTACTCCTTGTGAGATGTGTTCCACATTTCAAGGATCTCTTCACATCTTCTGTACACAATTACCAATACAAACAGACTGCGTCCATGGCAGGCGGACGGCAGCTGTAGCCAGGGTTGCTAACGCATGTCTACTTACAGCTGACCCACAAGGACTGCTCCTTCGCTGCGACGGAGCAGTGGTTGGCGAGCACGTTTCTCTAGCCCGTATTTGCGGTGAGATCACAGCTTCTACATCTACACCTACATCTACATCTACATGACTACTCTGCAATTCACATTTAAGTGCTTGGCAGAGGGTTCATCGAACCACAATCATACTATATCTCTACCATTCCACTCCCGAACAGCGCGCGGGAAAAACGAACACCTAAACCATTCTGTTCGAGCTCTGATTTCTCTTATTTTATTTTGATGATCATTCCTACCCATGTAGGTTGGGCTCAACAAAATATTTTCGCATTCGGAAGAGAAAGTTGGTGACTGAAATTTCGTAAATAGATCTCGCCGCGACGAAAAACGTCTTTGCTTTAATGACTTCCATCCCAATTCGCGTATCATATCTGCCACACTCTCTCCCCTATTACGTGATAATACAAAACGAACTGCCCTTTTTTGCACCCTTTCGATGTCCTCCGTTAATCCCACCTGGTAAGGATCCCACACCGCGCAGCAATATTCTAACAGAGGACGAACGAGTGTAGTGTAAGCTGTCTCGTTAGTGGACTTGTTGCATCTTCTAAGTGTCCTGCCAATGAAACGCAACCTTTGGCTCGCCTTCCCCACAATGTTATCTATGTGTCTTGCCAACTGAAGTTGTTCGTAATTTTTACACCCAGGTACTTAGTTGAATTGACAGCCTTGAGAACTGTACTATTTATCGAGTAATCGAATTCCAACGGATTTCTTTTGCAACTCATGTGAATCACCTCACACTTTTCGTTATTTAGCGTCATCTGCCACCTGCCACACCATACAGCAATCTTTTCTAAATCGCTTTGCAACTGATACTGGTCTTCGGATGACCTTACAGCTTCACTGTGACAGCGTGCGTGATCCCATTAGTTGAAATGTGCCGCTACGAGTAGAACATTGGAGGACATCACACTGCGAAATCACGATAGTAAATAGCTCGGCTGCATCGAGCGTAAGACACCGTGTTCTCAGCGCCACTGCCGCCGGTCTATGACAACAGCATTTCGCTCTGCTGGACTCTCCTGAATTCGTCCTCTCGCCTAATGCTCTCCGGCGGGACTGTGAGTCTGTCAGCACTGCTCGGCTATCAAGTGACTAACTTGGAAATTTCCCTGGATGTGTATGTCGCATGAAACACTTTGAGATACACTAGCTGATCAAAAGTAACCGGCCACCCTTATGTAACCAGGAACTGGCAACTAGATGTCACTAGAGGCGGACGGGCCAGTATAAAATGGGGCGATGTGTGTCGTGTTGCCAGCAGAGAAGCAATATACTGATCACCTAAAACGTTATGGCCACCTGCTTAATTGCTTTTCATCCTTCTTTAGAACGACATACATAACTGATTCTGCGTATCAGGGATCCGACAGTTTGCTGGTAGGTTTGTGGAGGTGTGTGGCATTAATTGTCTACGCAAAGGGCATGAAATTCGCGTAAATAACGAGCGCAGATTTCAGCCGTCGGTGATGGAGCCCGATAGCGGCGCTCATGGGTTCCACAGATTTCACATCAGGCGAATTTGGTAGCCGAGGCATCAGCGTTATTTCACTATAATGCTCCCCAAACCACTATAGAACGGTTCTGGCTCCGATACACGGACAATTATACTGCTGAAAGATGACACCGCTGTCGGGGAAGACATCAAGGATGAAGGGATGCAGGTGATTCGCCCTCGATAACGGCGTTTTGCAGACGACCATCGAACGAGCGTAGCAAGAATTTGATTCACTCGAAGAGCCGACATGTTTCCGTTTATCAAAGGTCGATTCCCTATAGTCCCGTCCTCACTTCAATCGTAAGTGACGATGTTGTAGGGGTCAACTTGACAGCAGGTAAACGTGTCCTGCTGCCGAGCTCCACGGTGTGCTCAAAAACGCTTGTGCGTGGACCAGAATTGTACTCTTTGTGAGTTAACGAGCATTGCACTCTCATTTAAATATTTGACCGAAAGAGTCAGCCTGCAGGAATTGTGAAACGAACCCTGTCGTCCAGGACCGTGCGCCACAAAGGGCGCAGATTCACCACGAGATGGGGAAACTCACAGGCGTCTATTGCCTATTGAGGGCTTAGCGCTGTAGTATGCGATTGAGACAGACGAGAACCTACATCATAGGGAAACCAAGTCGAAGACTTTTGTGGCCGAGGAGAAGTAGCAGTGTTAAATATGGCGGACCTAAGATCAGCCATAAAGGGAAACATTTATGGAAACTATTTAATTCTTTAGTAATTCAGGGAATCTGGCCCCAGTAATTTTAATCTGCCAACTTCCATAAAATTTAATGGTGATCCCAATAAAAATCGAACATTGATCATATCTATAATATTTTAGGATTTACTGTTAAAGTGAAATTCACAAGTTTTGTAACAAAGACCTGAACGCTTTGGTCGACCTTAACGATCGACATTTCATATAGAATCGCATCATTATACAGGGTTATTACAAATGATTGAAGCGATTTCACAGCTCTACAATAACTTTATTATTTGAGATATTTTCACAATGCTTTGCACACACATACAAAAACTCAAAAAGTTTTTTTAGGCATTCACAAATGTTCGATATGTGCCCCTTTAGTGATTCGGCAGACATCAAGCCGATAATCAAGTTCCTCCCACACTCGGCGCAGCATGTCCCCATCAATGAGTTCGAAAGCATCGCTGATTCGAGCTCGCAGTTCTGGCACGTTTCTTGGTAGAGGAGGCTTAAACAGTGAATCTTTCACATACCCCCACAGAAAGAAATCGCATGGGGTTAAGTAGGGAGAGCGTGGAGGCCATGACATGAATTGTCGATCATGATCTCCACCACGACCGATCCATCGGTTTTCCAATCTCCTGTTTAAGAAGTGCTTCTGCTTTAGCCTTTTCCGTAAGATTTTCCAAACCGTCGACTGTGGTACGTTTAGCTCCCTGCTCGCTTTATTCGTCGACTTCCGCGGTCTACGCGTGAAACTTGCCCGCACGCGTTCAACCGTTCCTTCGCTCACTGCAGGCCGACCCGTTGATTTCCCCTTACAGAGGCATCCAGAAGCTTTAAACTGCGCATACCATCGCCGAATGGAGTTAGCAGTTGGTGGATCTTTGTTGAACTTCGTCCTGAAGTGTCGTTGCACTGTTATGATTGACTGATGTGAGTGCATTTCAAGCACGTCATACGCTTTCTCGGCTCCTGTCGCCATTTTGTCTCACTGCGCTCTCGAGCGCTCTGGCGGCAGAAACCTGAAGTGCGGCTTCAGCCGAACAAAACTTTATGAGTTTTTCTACGTATCTGTAGTGTGTCGTAACCATATGTCAATGATTGGAGCTACAGTGAATTTATGAAATCGCTTCAATCATTTGTAATAGCCCTGTAATGACAAACGTTCTAAATATCAACTCTGTAACATTATTTGTTTAAAATATATAGTAAATTTAAATTATCAATGTTTTCAGTTAAGCGTCAGATCATCGTTTTCTCCACACAAAACACATCGAACGATGACAGCATGACATCTTATTCAATCATTAGGTAATATAATGTTTATTGTAAACTTTAGCGCATAATAGTTACTTTTGTTATTTATTTATTTATGAGAAAGCACATTGGTGCAAGGCTATTGGCCGTGACATTCAGAGTTAATAAGGAAATTGTATTGGTTTTATGTAAAAGAAATTAAGGTTTGTTATGTAATGGATGTTATTGTTACTTTATTTAGAACACGAAAGTGATCAAGCTTTGATTATTTAAATATGTTAAAATATAAAATAATATAAAATAAGCTGTAGCCAATCAGATGGACGGCTTCAAGAAAGAGAACTGCCCCACTCAGTTGAGCGACAATCCAGAATGATATTTTCATTCTGCAGCGGAGTGTGCGCTGGTATGAAACTTCCTGGCAGATTAAAACTGTGTGCCGGACCGAGACTCGAACTCGAGACCTTTGCCTTTCGCGGGCAAGTGCTCTACCATCTTTTTTTTTTAAATTTTTGCTGTGGCTGGGACTTTTTTCTTTTTAATCTCGAATTGTTCGCTTTCGTTCATTGCATCTGCTCGGGGCGGCCGTCATTAGACACCCGTTTAGGTTAGTTGTTGATCGGTAAACTCAGTTTTTTTAATACAGAGGGCAGCCAACCCTCTGACCGAACACGCTGAGCTACCGTGCCGACGTCCATCTGAGCTACCCAAGCACGACTCACGTGCCGTCCTCACAGCTTTACTTCCGTCAGTACCTCGCCTCCTACCTTCCAAAAAACCTCACAGAAGCTCTCCGCGCTAGTCCTGCATTGTTCGCGGGAGAGCTTCTGTAAGGTTTGGAAGGTAGAAGACGAGGTACTGGCGGAAGTAAAGTTGTGAGGACGGGGCGTGAGTCGTGCTTGGGTAGCTCAGACGGTAGAGCACTTGCCCGCGAAAGGCAAAGGTCCCGAGTTCGAGTCTCGGTCCGGCACAGAGTTTTAATTTTGAGCGACAATGTTCGACACGCGCGGGACGCGGCCGAAGACGGGCAGGGGGACAGTACTGGTGGAGACGCGAAAGGGGGCATTTCGGCTGGAGACACCAAAGAGTACAGTTCGGATAGATACGCGAAAGCGGACAGTCGGTCTTTAGGCAGCTAGGAAGTGAAACGACTTAGAAAATTTCGCGTTGTGTTAGTCTCTGAGCGGTGCACCGAGTTCTAGCAGTGGTTAGGACTGATAGAAAAGTATCGAGGTAGAAGGGACGACATCGAAAGCACGTGGCTCCAGCCAGCAGCGGCACCTTCAACGGTGATGCATCGCGCAGCGGCTGTTAACAGTACCACAGCGGAAGCTACGATATGTTCAGCGTCGGCTTCAACTGAAACATCGGCAGGAACACCATGGCAGAAGGATCCAGCACTACAAAGCTAAGTACCTGCACTGATAGCGAGATTATATACGGTTCTGTTGTTCCGTCGCCAATAATAGACTTTATTAATATTAAGCAGTCGGCCAGTTTGTGTGGGTTCGAAAAAACTAGCGAGCCGCTTAGCCCGAAGTCGGAGCGGGAGAGCGTGATCGGCGGTGAATTTAGTAGGGCAGATTGTCCGAAATCAGGCAAGGGAGATGAATTTGGGGGATACATGATGTCGCAATCAATGCAAATGATAGGAGGATTGGGATCCAAAATTGATTCTGTAAACCTGATATAGTTGACGTAAATTTAAAAATGGATTTTGTTAAAACCGATATGGTTGATGTAAATTTAAAAATTGATTCGGTTCAATCCCGAAATAGCTTCGGTTGTGAAAGACGAAGTAGTTAAAATGGTTAGTGGAATCGAGAAAATGATAGACGGAAAATTAAAAAGCATTCGGCATGAAATGGGCAAAATTTCTGATTAAGTTGGGATACTTGACACAAAGGTAGATCAAAAGGAGAAAAATTTCAGTGATGAGCTGGAGAAGTAGCAGGCAGATCTGGAAGGCAACGTAAGAAATTGTATAAGTAGGCAAGATGCTCTATTAGCAACTTATCCGTTCGAATAGGTAAAGGGGAGAAAGAAGTAGATAAAATAAAGGAACAAGTAGAATCTGGCATTAAAATTGAAAATAGTGCAGTTAAAAAGCAAATCAATGAAGTAAAAAGCGAACTGAATTCTTTAGCTACACATGAAACCTCTACAGTGATCAGTGTTCCGTGGATGAACTCGGGATCGGTCAAATGTTTTGCAGACTACGGGAAATATCACACAGTAAATTTTGTAGTAACATGCAGGGATGGTTTTGTAAGGTGTATGTCAGACGAGGTGAAGATAAAATTCGTTAAAACACGTTTGGAAGGTGCAAGGCTACTGGCCGTGACATTCAAAGTTAAGAAGGAAATTGTATTGGTTTTTTGTAAAAGAAGTTAACGTTTATTATGCGAAGGGTATTATTGTTACTTTACGTAGAACGTGAAAGTGGTCAAGCTTTGATTATTTAACTACGCTAAAATGTAAAATAATGCAGAATAAGCTGTAGCCAATCAGATGGACGGCTTCAAGAAAGAGAACTGCCCTAATCAGTTGAGCGACGATGTTCGGCACGCGGCGGACGCGGCCGGAGACGGGCAGGGGGACAGTGCTGGTGGAGACGCGAAAGCGGATATTTCGACTGGAGACACCAAAGGGTACAGTTCGGATAAAGACGCGAAAGCGGACTGTCGGTCTTTAGGCAGATAGGAAGTGGAACGATTTAGAGCCTGGTGTGAACCCTAACTTTTCGTGTAAATGACGAGGTAGAGTATCTGACTTCTGTTTCGCAATGAGATGGTGAATGATTGATCTGTGTCAAATGGTTATGTGCTCGAGTGTAACAGTAACTCTAAATACGACCAAATTCGCTATTAGTTTACTTTCTGAATAAGCATTATTCTAACCAAATTGCAACTGTGTAACCTACATCATTTATGGGTCGTTAATTTAGTTCCCGATATTATTGGTTCAAATGGCTCTGAGCACTATGGGACTTAACATCTGTGGTCATCAGTCCCCTAGAACTTAGAACTACTTAAACCTAACTAACCTAAGGAAATCACACACATCCATGCCCGAGGCAGGGTTCGAACCTGCGACCGTAGCGGTCACGCGGTTCCAGACTGAAGCGCCTAGAACCGCACGGCCACACCGGCGGGCTCCTGATATTATTATGCATATTATTATAATTATATTAACTTTGTGTTTCGCAAACTTGCCATCAGCCTAGTGGTAGTTTCAGTGTCCTTCTCCCTCTTCCCATAGAAGTCCGCGACAGCAGCACGGGAACATTCGACCAACTTCGCCGTTTTGTAATAATAATCCGTCGTTTGTCAAAGTCGCTTATCTCAAGGGATTTCCCCATTTGCAGCTCATATCTTCGCGAGGGTGACCCCCGTCGGTATCTGCTCCGATAACATACTTTCAGTGCGGCGTTATGTGCCAGAAACGCCAACTGGTGGCATCTAACGTCGCGGTGAGGAGTGGTCATAATGTTCTAGCTTATCAGTGTAAGTTCAGAATGGATCGGTCAGCAAAGCTCAATGACTTCGAACACGGACTAATCACTGTGTGTCACATGATTAACGTATCTGTTAAGGAAATGTCAACCAAAGCTACCCTAGTCCTCTGTTGGTGATCTGCTTCATCTACATCTACGTGATTACTCTGCTATCCAGAATTAAGTGCCTGGCAGAGGGTTCAATGAACCACCTTCAAGATGTCTCTCTAGCGTTCCACTCTCGAAACAGCACTTCAATTTTTCTGTGAGAACCCTGATTTATATTATTTTATCGTGATGTTCATTTCTCCTATGTAGGTGGGTGCCAGCAGAATGTTTTCGCAATCGGAGGAGAAAACTGGTGATTGAAATTTCATGAGAAGATCCCGTCGCAACGAAAAACGCCTTTGTTTTAATGATTGCCACTACAATTCACGTATCATGTCTGCGGCGCTATCTAACCTATTTCGCGACAATACAAAAGGGGGCCGCCCGTCTTTGTGCTTTTTTGATGTCATTCGTCAGTCGTATCTGATGCGGATCCCTCACCCCACAGCAATACTCAATAATAGGGCGGACAAGAGTGGTGTAAGCAGTCTCTTTAGTAGACCTGTTGCACCTTCTAAGTGTTCTGCCAATGAATCACAGTCTTTGGTTTGCTCTACCTACAACATTATCTATGTGATCGTTCCAATTTAGGTTATTTGTAATTGTAATCCCTCAGTATTTAGTTGAATTTACAGCCTTCAGATTTGTGTGACTTATCGCGTAATCGAAATTTAGTGGACTTCTTTTAGTACTTATGTGAATAACTTCACATTTTTCTTTATTCGGAGTCAATTGCCACTTTTCGCACCATACAGATATCTTATCTAAAACATTTTGCATTTCGTTTTGGTCATCTGATGACTTTACAAGACGGCAAAGGACAGCATCAACTGCAAACAATCTAAGACTGCTACTCAGATTGTCTCCTATGTCTTTAATGAAGATCAGGAACAATACAGGGCCTATAACACTTCCTTGGGGAACGCCGGATATTACTTCTGTTTTACTCGACGACTTTCCGTCTATTACTACGAACTGTGACCTTTCGGAAAGGAAATCACGAATTCAGTAGCACAACTGAGGCGATATTCCATAGGCACACAGTTGTGAGGAACGGTGCCGAAAACCTTCTGAAAATCTCAAAATACGGTATGGAGACAATTTGATATCCCCTGTCGTTAGCACTCATTACTTCATGAGTATAAAGAGCTAGTTGTGTTCCGCCATAACGATATTTTCTGAATCCGTGCTCACTATGTGTCAGTAAATCGTTTCTTCGAGGTACTTCATAATATTGGAATACAGTATATGTTCTAAAACCCTACTGCAAATCGACGTTAGTGATATGGGCCTATAATTCAGGGGATTACTCCTATTTCTCTTTTCGGGTATTGGTGTAACTTGAGCAAATTTCCGGTCTTTAGGTACGGAACTTTCTATGAGCGAGCGCTTGTATATAATTGCTAAATATGCAGCTATTGCATCTGTACACTCTGAAAGAAACCTGACAGGTATACCACCTGGACCGGAAGCTTTGCCTTCATTAAGCAATTTAAGCTGCTTTCTAACACCGAGCATATCTACTTCTATGTTTCTCATCTTCGCAGTTGTTCTTGATTGGAATTCGGGAATATTTACTTCGTCTTCTTTGGTGAAGGTGTTTCAGAAAACCGTGTTTAATAACTCTGCTTTGGTGGCACTGTCTTCAGTGACTTCGCACAGTGAATATATTGATTGCGTCTTTTATCTCGACTACCCGAAATATCTGTTTTTCCAGACGCAAATTACAAAATATTTCAAGCAAATGTTCTTTATCCGTCAGGTGAACATCAATCGGCATGATTGCCTTCGTTGTAGCTTTGTTTTTTAGAAAGATATGAACAGCGGTATAACTTTTTTAAATGGCACACTGTATTTTTTATTCGGTAATTCATTTCCTCTCTTAATGACCCATTCAAAAACGTATTACAGTGTACTATTCACAGAAACACAACGTTATTAATTACATAAAACGACAATGACGTTGACGCTTCCAGCGCTTAGTGCAGGTACTCGGGGTAATGCAACACATCCACATGCTGACGTTGACAGAGGACAATGTAAACATAAGTAGAATGCACACCCGTCATTCCGTAAACCATCACCAGTTGAAGACTTGTGTGAGTAGAATGTACACCAACGAAGAGAAGGTAGAAATGCTACTCATCTATGGGAAATGTAAGTTATCAGAACAGTAATTGCAATACTGTTTCGTTACGTACGGGTATATTTAGTACAGTAGTTTAGCTCTTTTAAATAGTGCTGTGTAGAGTAGGCATGCATTTAAGGCTGTTTTTCCTACAAACTGTGCATCGACAGAAAATTTCTTTTATTGTTGTTGTTGTTGTTGTTGAAGGTAGGCGAAATGCTATGCAGGCAGCGGAACTGTACAGAGAGCAGTACCCTGACAAGAACCCACCTTCCCGACGGATGTTTTCTCGTCTTGTTGCGACGTTTCAGGAAACGGGAAGTTTCAACCCACGACAACGCACTCGCACAGACGAAGCTACCGAAGTTACTGTTCTCGTTTCCGTTGCTATGAATCCACAGGTGAGCATGCGACAGCTTGAACACGAGATCGGCATTCCTAAGACCCGTGTACATCGTGTTCTTACACGTCACCGGTTCCATCCTTACTATGTACACCTACATCAAGAATTGCATGGGAATGATTTCGAGAATAGTGTACAGTTGTGTCAGTGGGCACAGCAGCAAATCCTCGCCAACCCGAACTTCTTCTCCAATGTTCTATTTACCGATGAATGTTCCTTGTCATACAAAGGACAAGTAACTACAAGGAACATGCATTATTGGTACATCGACAACCCACGATGGCCTAGACGGGTGGAACATCAGCGTCAATGGAGAGTTAACGTTTGCTGTGGGATGCTTGGTGCTACAGTTATTGGCCCTTATTTCATCTATGGTAGTCTAAACGGCGCAGCTAATGCCAACTTCCTAAGAGGAATTCTTCCTCCTCTTCTGGATGTCCAGCACGTAATGCCTTGCGTGCACGGTGTGTTCTGAACCGAAGGTATCCTACCTGATGAATTGGTGGAGGAAGAACAGTTACTTGGCCTGCTGCGTCTCTCGATTTAAATCCTCTGGACTTTTTTCTTTGGGGAGGCATTAAAGACGTTGTCTATCGCGATATTCCAACAACTCCAGAGGACATGAACGTATCGTGCTTTCTTGTAATTCTTTTCAGCAGGCAACACTGGAAGCAGTAAATAATTCTTCCATTCAACGAGTACACCAGTGTATCGGTGTCCAGTGTCCAGGGTGACCACTTTTAACTCTTACGAATGTTCTACTCCTGGGTAAAGGTACAGGAGATTCAAAGACAATTTTGTGTTAAGTTTTTACTTGGTTTTCATTTGTTTTCTGACAACTCCAGCAAGTGGACGAGTTTCCGATCCCGAGCTCAAAGTCATTGTTGTGTTATGAAATTAATAACGTTGTGTTTCAGTGAATGGTGGGTACACTGTGATACATTTTTGAATAGGTCTTTAGGGGAGGAAATGAATTACCGAATAAAATATACAGGGTGCCATTTATAAAAGTCACACTGCTGTTCATATCTTTGTAAAAAACAAAGCTTCAACGAAGGGAATCATGCTGACTGATGTCCCCCTGACGGCTAAAGAACATTTTCTTGAAACATTTTGTAATTTGCATCTGGACAAACAGTTATTTATGGTCGTCAAGATAAATGGGACTCCCTGTATATTACCAGAATGTCTTTGGGTCTTCCGCCAGATTCCGAGACAGAGTTTCGTTGTGAAAATTATTGAAAACATCTCGCATTGAAACACACGCTATATTTCGAACTTCTGTGAAACTTTGTCAATCTTCGGGATTTTGTGTTCTTTCAATTTGGCATGCTTTTTTCGTTGCTTGTCCAACAGCGATCTGACCTGTTTTGTGTACCATGGGGGATCGGTACCATCACTTATTAATTTACGTGGTATATATCTCTCAATTACCCGCCAGGGTAGCCGAGAGCGCTAACGCGCTGCTTCCTGGACTCGGGTAGCCGCGCCGGCCCTGGATCGAATCCGCCCGGCGGATTAACGACGAGGGCCGATGCGCCGGCCAGCCTGGATGTGGTTTTTAGGCGGTTTTCCACATCCCGCTAGGTGAATACCGGGCTGGTCCCCATGTTACGCATCAGTTACACGGCCCGCAGACATCTGATCACTTTCGCACTATTTCATGGATTACACTCGACGCAGACAGTTGGGGTACACTAATTCCGTCCCAGGGGATACGGGGTGGCAGCAGGAGGGGCATCCGGCTACCCCTTAAACATTAACATGCCAAATCCGATTAACGATGTCTGACCCTGCGTAACTGTGGGAAAAGGCTCAAGCGATAGATAGATATCTGTCAATTGCCGTCGGTACTATCTCTTTGAATTCATTCCCCCCCATCTTTTCCAAGCTTGCGTGATCAGATCGGAAGGAGTGGAGACTGTCTCTTAAAAAGGTGTTAAGAGCATTTTTATAAGCTTTCTTAAATAGATGTACTTTGTGTTTCTTTTTGATGGTTGTGGGTGTTACGGTATTCAGCCTAGCAGCAACTGACTTGTCGTCGCTAGTCCCTGTAATCGTCATGGCGCTCCCTATTAGTCCAGGATTATTTGTTGCTAAGAGGTCAGGTGTGCTTTCGCAACCATTTACGCTTCCAGTAGGCTCATGAACTAATTGTTCAAAACAGTTTTCTGAGAAAGCATTCAGTACAATTTCGGATGATGTTTTATGCCTGCCGCCGGCTTTAAACGTATAATTTTTGCAGCATATCGAGGGTAGACTGAAGTCGCCACTGACTATAATTGTATGAGTGGGGTACCTATTTGAAATGAGAATCAAGTTTTCTTTGAGCAGCTAATGGAAGCGCGAAGGAGTAACTACTGGTAAACCAAGGCGAGGTAGACCTTACGTACTGACGGACAGGAATCGTGAAGCATTGTCGTGGGTGGCTGTAAAAGGTTGCATGAAATCAGCGGAAGGAATCGTTCGTGATTTCAAAAATGCTGCCAGCAGTCTCGCTAGCACAGTCACTGTGCTTTGGGAGTTAAAAAACATGGGACACACTGGTCGAGCAACTCCTTAAATGTCACACATTTCTGTAGTCAGTGCCGGCCGCGGTGGCCAAGCGGTTCTAGGCGCGTCAGTCTGGAACCGCGCGACTGCTACGGTCGCAGGTTCGATTCCTGCCTCGGGCATGGATGTGTGTGATGTCCTTAGGTTAGTTAGGTTTAAGTAGTTCTAAGTTCTAGGGGACTGATGACCTCAGATGTTGAGTCCCATAGTGCTCAGAGCCATTTGAACCATCTGTAGTCAGTGTTGAGTGAGTCTTGAGGTGGTGAACAAAACGACGCCACTGGGAAGTGGATGTCTGGGAATGTGTGATTTTAAGTGATGAATAACAGTGGATTTCGTTGCTGCCTCTAGATCACATGGTCGCGGGTTCGATTTCCGGCCGGGGTGGGGATTTTCTCTGCCAGGGGACTCGGTGCTTGTGTTGTCCTTATCATTTCATCATCATCATTATCATTCTTGACAGTAGCCAGATTGGACTTCGTAAAAAATTGGACTGTATAAAAATTGGGACTTTGTATGGGCGCTGATGACCGCGCAGTTGAAAGCCTCACAAACCAAACATCATCATCATCATCACTGTTCTTCGTGGCAATCCGACAGAAAGATTGCCGGCCGGAGTGGCCGTGAGGTTCTGGGCGCTACAGTCTGGAACCGAGCGACCGCGATGGTAGCAGGTTCGAATCCTGCCTCGGGCATTGAAGTGTATGATGTCCTTAGGTTAGTTAGGTTTAATTAATTCTAAGTTCTAGGCGACTGATGACCTCAGCAGTTAGGTCGCATAGTGCTCAGAGCCATTTGAACCATTTTTGACAGAAAGATTTGAGTATGGGGAAAGCCTCGAAAACATTACCTGTCATCGTATGTAGGGTCAATATGAAGTATAGAGATAGTGGTATTACGGTATCAAGGTGTTTTTCTTGGTTAGGATGTGGGTCCATTTATTGCACTTAAAAAAACTCTGAATGTGCAAGGATAGGAAGACATCACACGACGTTGTGTACTATGTACAATAGAGCAACAGTTTGAAGACAGAGATTGTTTCAGCATGACAATGGACCTAGCCATAAAGCAGCATCTGTGAGGCAGTGGTCTGTGGACAATTACATTCCTGTACAGGACTGACTTGCCCAGACTCCCGTCCTGAACCCCATTGAACACCTTTGAAATGAGTTAGAAAGTCGACTTCGTTTCAGACCTTAGCGCCCAACGTCATTACCTCCTCTTGTTTCTGGTCTTGAGGAAGAAGGTTCTGCCATTCCTCGACGGACATTCAGACATCTCTCTGAAAATATCCCCAGTAGAGTTAAAGTCTTCATAGAGGTGAGGGGTAGACTCACCAAAAACCAATGTTCGCAAGTAGTTGCCCGTATACTTTCGATTAGATGGTGTACTTGCTCATCTTACTATCAAGTGTTACTGATTTCAGCCTGTGATAGGCGATAAACTTCTGGAACTTCTGTCGTCATTTCGTTGTATTTTGTTCATACATATATTCCACCGTATTCAGCATCACTACAGTAACAATGCGACTATGTAATAATTACAGTGCATCAATCATTCGGTAAATTCAGTAACTGTACTCTATAATAATGTGTGTTTTCTTTAAATAAACTGTTGTCAATTCGTAGAATATTTTGTGAACAAAACACTCTAGATCACGTATTTTTTATTTAACAGCTATTGCCGGTTTTTAACAATGGGACTATCTTCTTAGCTAAAACTAAAGTAGAGGAGAACGGACGTAATGTGCTTTAAGGGTTGCACCAAGTAACACGATTGGTAGCAACAGTCAAACTCTGAAGACGACGGAACAAGCCAAAACTGGTATTTACAAAAAAATAAGGAAACGTTAACTAGACTTTTTTGCTATTAAAATCATGAAACAAGATCACTTTTGCCTCCTGCCACGCAATGCCGCCTGTGTACAGATTCAAAAGCCTCATTCGTGCTTTGGGGAGGGTTGGGGAGGGGGGATAGTCGACTACCTTTCCCCAGATGTCGTCGTAAGTGCACTAGTTCTGTTAACTCTGTATCTTCGAATGCTACTGTGCAGAGAAACCTGTGTGGTTTGATATGAACTGTCTCTGCAGCCACTCCGGTGCGTCATAATATCTACCACCTTCCACTGTCTCTTCACTACTGATGGAGTCAACGAAGGATTTCAAAATGCATTCACTATAAAGTTCTTCCTGGAAAAACCGTTTCAAATTTGTTGGCAATTGGATCGGTGCATGTTGTGGATTCCTATTACCTTTCTGGTATTACATTATGCAATCCTGTTTAATAAGTCATAAATGCAGCACGGAAATTGCGCTTTCTTATGAAACACCGTCAAGCTGTAATGATTATTCGTTGCCTTAGCTAAAACACCGGTCTCACCGAATTTTATTTAATGCTTTCCTCTTCGTAATACATGTTCGGCTATTGTCGAATTATCAGTTTGTCCAAAGACATATAATAAATTAGCGTGACACTAGCATCTTAAACAAGATAACACGTTATAGTGAGCGATTGTATAAAGAGCCAAGAGAAATTTATAAACTGTGTGATTATGTTTACAGAAAGCAAGAGGAAGTTAAAGGAAATAATAGAAGGTTGCTGACTTTGCACCGAGCGAGTTCAAATGGGTGCGAATTCGTAAAGGACCAAACTGCTTAAGTCATCGGTCCCTAGACTTACACATAGCTTAAACTAGCTTAAACTAACCTATGCTATGAACAACACACACACCCATGCCTGAAGGAGGACTCGAACCTCCGGCGGGAGGGCCCACGCAGTCCGTGACATGATGCCTCAAACCGCGCGGCCACATATCGAGGCACCGAGAGAGTAATTATGGACTACTTATAACGGAAAATAATGCCACCGCTCAGAGATAATCATGCATTCGGCATCACGTGACGGATGGTTGTTGCCGCAGTACAGTTCATAGTGCGCATATCAGTTCAGGACCCCATAACGTTCTGCTCCACTTGCCAGTTTTATCTCTAAAGCTGTCTTTAGCAGATGAGGACGTAACGTTAGTACAATGACCACAGCCTCTCACCTCGGAAGATTTAACTGAAGTAAACGTCACCTTGAAAGTTTTTTATCACATGAAACATGGGTTGCTGATAATGATGACAAACGTCTTCTTACACATCTAACATAAAACATCAGCTGATGATTCTTGTTAAAAATGAGTAAATTTAGAACTAGTTTATTAGTCTGACCCCACAATAACATTCTAAACAGAGTCCAGAAAAAATACTACGATCTAATTAGTTCCATCCCACTGATCTAACGATCGTCTATTGGCTAAATGGTTCAAATGGCTCTGAGCACTATGGGACTTAACATCTAAGGTCATCAGTCCCCTAGGACTTACAACTACTTAAACCTAAATAACCTAAGGACATCACTCACATCCATGCCCGAGGCAGGATTAGAACCTGCGACTGTAGCGGTCGCGCGGTTCCAGACTGAAGCGCCTAGAACCGCTCGGCCACAACGGCCGACGATCGTCTATTCCTTTCAAACTAAACAGCACTGTAAATGTGCTGCCCGTAAATTATTTCTTTTATTTTTCAACAGTAACTTTCTTTGTGAAACTGGTTATTAAATTTAAATTTAGCCATTCAGATTATTTTCATGTACATAAATAATATCTTCAAACACTAAAAGGTATCCATATAAAGTTAGATCCTTTAACATTTCGGACTCTGATTTTTTATCTGTTTTCTCTTTTCCTAATCAACGTAGCCAATCTCTTTGTGAGCTAAGTGAAATTTAAATTCAACCATAAAAATTGCTCCCATGTTCATAAGAAATATCTCTAAACGTTAAAAGTGATCCATACTATGTTACCTCCTTTAACACTACAGATGACAGCGCTTGTTATTTATCTACCTTTCCCGCCAAGGAAAATACTGGAGTGAGAAGATGCGCTGTCGGCTGCGGAGGTACATTGCTTATAGCACCTCCGGTTAAAGCGAGAAATCCGGTTTCCGTTTACGGCTGTGCGCACAGTTTTTATGTGCCACTAAATCTCGAATTCAGCTCACACTCCACCATTGAGTGAGGGCCATTTCGGTCAGATCAACCGGAGGTAAGGCTGCCCCCAATATAATGCTACTCACTGGGATCGAGCAGAGGTCCTAGGGGAGTCTCTGAAAGATTAGATCCAACCGAAGGAGCCGCTGTAGGTAGAAACTTTTCAGGTATCCAGCTACTCGTTTGGCTAAGGAGTGGAAACGATATCGTCTGCACCTTAACGTGTGGTCAGCATATTTAACTATTGTTCCCAGGAGTTGAGTTAAATGTGGGTCACAGTCGCACACCCGTGGCACTGATCGCTGTTTAATCTGACTGTAGTTTTGAAACCGTGATCTAGATTAATTTTATGGTTCTTCACCGCAATTTTCAGCTCGTGTAAACATTATACCAATGCTGGCATGGAAAGTTCGAAAATAGTTTAACACACACATAGACATGTGACTTTAAAATGGCTTCCACTTGTACCAGGATAAATTAAGAGTACGAGTGAGAGGTTGCCGGAAGTTCATAAAACCAACACTTCGTTACGAGGGGACCACTACCAAGGATGCGGAAAATCGTAACACGGTCCCTGACTTCAGCCGTCGCACGGACGCCAAAATGGAAAATATTGAAATAAACGATATCGGAATTGAAAAACAACTGCTATCACTTAGTAGCGGAAAAGCATCCGGACCAGACGAGATACCCTTAAGATTCTACAGTGATTATGCTAAAGAACTTGCCCCCTTTCTATCAGCAATTTATCGTAGATCGCTGGAAGAACGTAAAGTACCTAGCGACTGGAAGAAAGAGCAGGTCGTTCCCATTTTCAAGAAGACATGACATAGACATGTGACTTTAAAATGGCTTCCACTTGTACCAGGATAAATTAAGAGTACGAGTGAGAGGTTGCCGGAAGTTCATAAAACCAACACTTCGTTACGAGGGGACCACTACCAAGGATGATCCAAATGAAACAGAAAGGGGAACATTCAGTAATATGAAAGTCACAGAAGTTTTCTCTATATAAAATTACTGCCGGTATAGTTACATGTTTCACGTCAAGTACAACCGCAGCTACAGCAGAGCTTCTTCCTATGGTTTTAGAAAGACTATTTCTGGTTGTCACTCTTTATATAGAGCGTGACTGAGAACACTTCTCACTCAGATCTTGCTGCAAGGGAGGCGAAGCTCGTTTATAGAGAATAGTGGGTTACTCTGCTGAGTAATTTTACCTTGTTGTAAAGGCTGGAAAGGGATACGTTCAGCCTACTGATGACAACTGAGGCCTTACATACAGCAGCAGCAGTATAAGAAGAAAAAGCAGAAGAAGAAGATGTTGATGATGATGGTGATGATGATAATGATGCTGTTTGGAAAATCCAGTAGTAAAGGACGGAAGATAGGTTTGATAACTACATGGTCCTTCCTACCGACGTTCAGAGTTACCATAAGTAGATAGGGTGTTTGATGGACATCGTATAATCGTCTGTGCTTGATCGTCTAGCTTAGGTTATTTTTTGTGAACAGTTGTAAGATGTGAGCGTGCAAGCACGTGTGTGCGCGAGTGATAGGGCACAAATCGCAGAATATCTGAGTGACCACCATCAAACGTTCATTTCTGAGGAAGAGGATGTGGAACAAAAATGGAAAAAATTCAGAAACATCGTCCAGTACGCCTTAGATAAGTTCGTACCGACTAAGGTCCAAAGCGAGGGGAAAGATCCACCGTGGTATAACAATCATGTACGAAAGGTACTACGGAAACAAAGAAAGCTTCATCATAGGTTTAAGAGTAGTCGAATCATAGCTGATAAGGGAAAGCTGAACGAAGCGAAAAAGAGCGTAAAGAGAGCAATGAGAGAAGCATTCAACGAATTCGAACATAAAACATTGGCAAACAATCTAAACAAGAACCCTAAAAAGTTTTGGTCATATGTAAAATCGGTAAGCGGATCTAAATCCCCTATTCAGTCACTCGTTGACCACGATGGCGCCGAAACAGAGGACGACCGAAGAAAGGCAGAAATACTGAATTCAGTGTTCCGAAACTGTTTCACTGCGGAAAATCGTAACACGGTCCCTGACTTCAGCCGTCGCACGGACGCCAAAATGGAAAATATTGAAATAAACGATATCGGAATTGAAAAACAACTGCTATCACTTAGTAGCGGAAAAGCATCCGGACCAGACGAGATACCCTTAAGATTCTACAGTGATTATGCTAAAGAACTTGCCCCCTTTCTATCAGCAATTTATCGTAGATCGCTGGAAGAACGTAAAGTACCTAGCGACTGGAAGAAAGCGCAGGTCGTTCCCATTTTCAAGAAGGGTCATAAATCAGATGCGAATAATTATAGGCCTATTTCGCTTACGTCAATCTGTTGTAGAATAATGGAACATGTTTTGTGTTCTCGTATTATGACGTTCTTAGATAATACAAATCACCTTCATCATAACCAACATGGATTCCGCAAACAGAGATCATGTGAAACTCAGCTCACCCTATTTGCCCAAGAAATTCACAGTGCCGTAGACACTGGCGAGCAGATTGATGCAATATTCCTGGACTTCAGGAAGGCATTTGATACGGTTCCGCACTTACGTTTAGTGAAAAAAATACGAGCTTACGGAATATCGGCCAGGTTTGTGATTGGATTCAGGATTTCCTAGAAGAAAGAACACAACATGTCATTCTTAACGGTTCAAAATCTGCAGATGTAGAGGTAATTTCGGGAGTACCGCAAGGAAGCGTGATAGGACCTTTATTATTTACAATATACATAAATGACTTAGTTGACAACATCGGTAGCTCCGTGAGGCTATTTGCAGATGACGCGGTTGTCTACAAGAAAGTAGCAACATCAGAAGCCTCGTACGTACTCCAGGAAGACCTGCAGAGGATTAATGCATGGTGCGACAGCTGGCAGCTTTCCCTAAACGTAGATAAATGTAATATAATGCGCATACATAGGGGCAGAAATCCATTCCAGTACGATTATGCCATAGGTGGTAAATCATTGGAAGCGGTAACGACCGTAAAATACTTAGGAGTTACTATCCGGAGCGATCTGAAGTGGAATGATCACATAAAACAAATAGTGGGAAAAGCAGGCGCCAGGTTGAGATTCGTAGGAAGAATTCTAAGAAAATGTGACTCATCGACGAAAGAAGTAGCTTACAAAACGCTTGTTCGTCCGATTATTGAGTATTGCTCATCAGTATGGGACCCTTACCAGGTTGGATTAATAGAAGAGATAGACATGATCCAGCGAAAAGCAGCGCGATTCGTCATGGGGACATTTAGTCAGCGCGAGAGCGTTACGGAGATGCTGAACAAGCTCCAGTGGCGGACACTTCAAGAAAGGCGTTACGCAATACGGAGAGGTTTATTATCGAAATTACGAGAGAGCACATTCCGGGAAGAGATGGGCAACATATTACTACCGCCCACATATATCTCGCGTAATGATCACAACGAAAAGATCCGAGAAATTAGAGCAAATACGGAGACTTACAAGCAGTCGTTCTTCCCACGCACAGTTCGTGAATGGAACAGGGAAGGGGGGATCAGATAGTGGTACAATAAGTACCCTCCGCCACACACCGTAAGGTGGCTCGCGGAGTATAGATGTAGATGTGTAGATGTGTGCGCGAGTGTGCGCGTTTGTTTGCTTGTGTGTGTGTGTGTGTGTGTGTGTGTGTGTGTGTGTGTGTGTGTGTGTGTTTGCTTTTGTAGTAAAAACTGAAGTACTACTATGAGCAGTTAATTACAGGTCTGGTGAAAATATTAAGCAATGCTGCAATATATGTACCTGCATGCTTCATAAAACAAATGAAACGCCATCTGACCACGAACGTATAACGAGATAGTCACAAACGCCCGTGTATACGTAATATAGGTGCAACGGAAATTAATTTTCCATATCTAACTCTTCAACCATTAAACAATAAGTAGTAATTTTCCATTAAGAAATAGTCCAAAATGTCCGGAGCAGCCCCAAGCAGTGTAAATAAGGATGTTCCTTCTGACATGTACTCATTGAATCTAGATTTGAAAGAATACTTAAAGCAGAGCTTTCTTCAACCTATATGATCAGAACACAGCTTCAAAACACGATGTCCTCCAAATATTGCAATTAGAGAGCTCCTCACTTTCATGTATTCCGGAGTATATCTCACTAATGTGCCCGATCACTGCCTGTTGCATTCTGAAGTGAGGAGTCTTCGAGGACAGCAACCGACGAAAGCATTTAAGTGTCAAATTTTGCGGTAGCAAGTGTGCACAATATCCCATAGTGGCAGCATTTATCTGCTAAAGTAAAGATAGTGAATGAAATGACTCAGTTTGGATGAAATAATTCAGAGAAAAATATAATAAATATGTATGAATACCGGTATCAAAGGAATGCAAATTATTTAAAAAGCCCTCATGGGGTCCTCAAAGAAGCAGATACAAATAAGATTCTTTCAAAGAGTATTTGGAATATATGTTCCCAATACACAAATTCTAATAACGCTATGAGTCATTTATAATGCAGGAGAGGATAATAAATTTGAATCTACACCATGTCGGATTGAACGAATCATATTATCAGATTCCATTTTTAAAAAATGACTATCTAGTGAACTTCCGTTTCACCACACGGAAGGGTATCGTCGCAAGTATGAATGTAGAGTGGTCGCAGGTCTCACTGTGCAGAATTTAGAATGCACTTCTGACGTAACCCGTTCTTTCGTCTAAGATCCATTTAGGCAAGTAATTTTAAAGATCTCACCCATTTTCTTCGTCATTGTAGTTACTCCGAACCATCTCGCACAGATACAAGACAAAGGCCGACTGTCAACCTCTCGAACAGAACAGAACTTGAAGAGACTAGTCATCAGAACAGAATAGCGAATACAGATTCGAACTATAGCACCTCGTCGTTCCAGAGACCGCGAACGATTCCCATTGGCTCATAGCCTATAAGGATTTCCAAGGATACGAAATGCACCAGTGGAGGCGTAAAAAAATTGCTCAAAGAACTTATTTCGACTAATCTAAACTGACTATAGCAGAAACAAGCAGATCGTTGAATAATGATTAAATTTTCAATTTCCAAGATCATTAAAATCATTATTCAGATAGAATACCGGTTTCAGCAATTCTCTGTTGCCATCTTTTGACCTGCAAAAGATGGGACTGAAAATGATACGGTACAGCAACTAACATAACAGCACACGTAATTATATCCAAGATTTACAGTAGATCGAATAACAACATACCTGAGTTAACATCATTACACAATTTTCTCCTTCAGTACAGTAAGTAGTGCTATACAATGTATGTCCATGTTTATATCGTAAGCTATACTAAAAGTAGGTACGTCAGTTTTCAAATATCATCAATATACACAAATGTTATTGCGCCGATTACAAGTGTTCACGTTCATCACCACTTTACAAATGACAGATGGCAGCGTAAACATTCTTATTGATACTTAAGTACATATGTCTAAATTATTATCATAACGTATATGAGTGCGGCACTTGTAATCGGCGCCATAGCAAGTGTAAACATAGCTGATATATTATTTTAAAATTGACTCGCCGACTTCTAGGATAGCTCACAATACCATCATGGACATACATTGTATAACACCACTTACTGCACCGAAGGAGACGATTGTGTAATGATGTAAACGTAGGTATGTTGTTATTCCACGTATTGTAAATCTTGGATATACACTCCTGGAAATGGAAAAAAGAACACATTGACACCGGTGTGTCAGACCCACCATACTTGCTCCGGACACTGCGAGAGGACTGTACAAGCAATGATCACACGCACGGCACAGCGGACACACCAGGAACCGCGGTGTTGGCGTCGAATGGCGCTAGCTGCGCAGCATTTGTGCACCGCCGCCGTCAGTGTCAGCCAGTTTGCCGTGGCATACGGAGCTCCATCGCAGTCTTTAATACTGGTAGCATGCCGCGACAGCGTGGACGTGAACCGTATGTGCAGCTGACGGACTTTGAGCGAGGGCGTATAGTGGGCATGCGGGAGGCCGGGTGGACGTAACGCCGAATTGCTCAACACGTGGGGCGTGAGGTCTCCACAGTACATCGATGTTGTCGCCAGTGGTCGGCGGAAGGTCCACGTGCCCGTCGACCTGGGACCGGACCGCAGCGACGCACGGATGCACACCAAGACCGTAGGATCCTACGCAGTGCCGTAGGGGACCGCAACGCCACTTCCCAGCAAATTAGGGACACTGTTGCTCCTGGGGTATCGGCGAGGACCATTCGCAACCGTCTCCATGAAGCTGGGCTACGGTCCCGCACACCGTTAGGCCGTCTTCCGCTCACGCCCCAACATCGTGCAGCCCGCCTCCAGTGGTGTCGCGACAGGCGTGAATGGAGGGACGAATGGAGACGTGTCGTCTTCAGCGATGAGAGTCGCTTCTGCCTTGGTGCCAATGATGGTCGTATGCGTGTTTGGCGCCGTGCAGGTGAGCGCCACAATCAGGACTGCATACGACCGAGGCACACAGGGCCAACACCCGGCATCATGGTGTGGGGAGCGATCTCCTACACTGGCCGTACACCACTGGTGATCGTCGAGGGGACACTGAACAGTGCACGGTACATCCAAACCGTCATCGAACCCATCGTTCTACCATTCCTAGACCGGCAAGGGAACTTGCTGTTCCAACAGGACAATGCATGTCCGCATGTATCCCGTGCCACCCAACGTGCTCTAGAAGGTGTAAGTCAACTACCCTGGCCAGCAAGATCTCCGGATCTGTCCCCCATTGAGCATGTTTGGGACTGGATGAAGCGTCGTCTCACGCGGTCTGCACGTCCAGCACGAACGCTGGTCCAACTGAGGCGCCAGGTGGAAATGGCATGGCAAGCCGTTCCACAGGACTACATCCAGCATCTCTACGATCGTCTCCATGGGAGAATAGCAGCCTGCATTGCTGCGAAAGGTGGATATACACTGTACTAGTGCCGACATTGTGCATGCTCTGTTGCCTGTGTCTATGTGCCTGTGGTTCTGTCAGTGTGATCATGTGATGTATCTGACCCCAGGAATGTGTCAATAAAGTTTCCCCTTCCAGGGACAATGAATTCACGGTGTTCTTATTTCAATTTCCAGGAGTGTATTTATGTGTGCTGCTATGGTAGCTGCTGTATCCTAGCCTACTTATTCTCATCTTTTGCAGATCCGAAGATGGCAACAGAAAATTGCCGAAACCGGTTATCTATACGAATAAATGACTTTAGCAATCTTAGCAACTGAAAATTAAGTCAATGTTGATAATACTACAGATCACCCCCTTGCTGACTTTGTCGGAAATGTACATGCAAATCATTGCAGAGACAACATGTGGTTGAATAAAGCAAAATTACTCTGAGCAAAAAAATGAATTTGCAAATGAAGAGGCAGCTGTCACAACGTAGTTAAACTTTCTTTATTAGAGTTTTTTCGTAGCATTTGAGCGTCCCGTTAAGAGGATGCATATTGTATATGCGCACCAAACCTCCTAAAGGGAGCTCTTTAGTCAGAATTACAAACAAGCAAGTACAACTATACGCTTCTGGCAAATTATAATTTTCACCTTGCTGGTGTAAGCTTTCTCATTGGAAAGTTGTTATGAGAACAAACAAACTACCTTATAACATATACTACAGGACAAGCCGAAAGTCAGTTTAAGTCTTGTGCAAAGTTGCATATGGTACTGACACACAAGCAGCAGCTTCCACGGAAGGTGGAAGCATTGCAACTGCCATTACATAGCAACGTGCATGATGTAGCATGTTTAAAACTGGAAGACCAGAAAGGATAGCAAGAACCGTGACTCGCCTGACAGACGACGTGGTGTCACTACTAGAGCGGCCGTGTATTTTCCTCCTGCAGAGTCAAGGGAAGCCTCAAGAATAGACTCCATGCCCACAGTCCGTGATGGTCCAGGCGTCTGCTCCAAACAGGCCCATTTTTTGATTCAAGGTACGTGGCGTGGCTACACGATCATTCACCTGAGCGAACGATGACTTCTCCCGAGCGCGAGTCAAATCGGGCCATTAATAAACTGCTTGGCATTCTGAATCCATCGCTTCCACATTCCGTAACAGTCGAAGGATCGCGACGCGACGAACAATATCACAGGAGGATAAACCGTAGCCTCGGTAGACCTCCACGTTGCTGCTGTCGGATTCGGACAAGCTGGTAGACATCTCCCCTTCTTACGCAAACCTCCATATCTCAGACGACTTCCATTCAAATGTACTTCACGACTTTAGACACGATTGTTTCTACCCATATAGTGTGACTGCAGTGAAATGCTAATCATTTGCATATACAAGGATATAGTACACTTCACACCAGTTTGACTTCTAGAGTATGTAGCTCTAATGGTTTACTTTCAATGGCAATCAGTGCACACTGCAGTCCATAACGACCTAATGGGTACACACTGCGGTCTGCCACTTTACTTTCTTAGTGGAAATCGAAAATAGTAATCTGAGATCACGCACACAACCTGTTAAAACTTTTTATGAGAGTTAGTAAAGAACGTCTAAATCGGCCGATACGTAGAATATAACACTTTCCACAGAAAAGCATACAAAATTGAACTATGTTAAGCTTCTAAGAACTTTCAAAGTATGCGTTATTTGGTGTGATCCCATCATATAGCATTCGGAACAATATATTCTTCAGTGGACGCTTGTAGCTGCCCATCAAGCGAAAACTATGATGTAATTGATAGGCTGAGTACTCTGATGAATAAGTGGGAAAAAGTATTTTCCAGTCAGCCAACTTCATTTTATCTGGTACAGTATAACCGAGTTCAGAACATTTACTAGCCGGCCGCAGTGGCCGTGCGGTTAAAGGCGCTGCAGTCTGGAACCGCAAGACCGCTACGGTCGCAGGTTCGAATCCTGCCTCGGGCATGGATGTTTGTGATGTCCTTAGGTTAGTTAGGTTTAACTAGTTCTAAGTTCTAGGGGACTAATGACCTCAGCAGTTGATTCCCATAGTGCTCAGAGCCATTTGAACCACCATTTGAACATTTACTTCTGTTGTCACAACATAAAACCGTTTGTAAACTTCCTCCATCTAAGATGTTTTGGTATGAAATGTGACACTTAACTAGCTACTCCACCGAAGGACACTGCTTTCAGTTAAGAGGTGGAAAGCAACACCAGACATAAATCCATTGTTTGATATACGATATCTCAGAATGGTCTTGTCTCAGAAATAACGGAATTATTTCTTAAGCGTTAAAGAGACTCATCTATATTAGGGCAGCTACTGTCGTTTCATTAAACTGTATCACATTTAGCATTTTGGATATATAGTAGACGTACCTCTATGCAACGATGCGGCTGTGGCTTCCCTTGCTTATCAAAGAACAGTCTTCGTAATCGATAGCAGCTTTTACTGGATCATCACCTGCAACAAAAGAAGTTTTCATTCTTTTCATAATTTGCAGTAGTTATCTACTGTGACATTTTTTAGATACGTACCGAGACAAAACAACTTGATCAAATTTGTCCCGTTCGTGCAAGTGCAATATCTTCATATCCCCAAAATACTTACGCTACGTGTGACCCTACCCACCTGATGTACTTGTGTTCAGTTGCTTAGCGAGCTGACGAGAAACGTTAAAGTGGTGGAAGCAGAAAGAAACTGCACTCTTTCTACTGACTAGTTTCAGTAATTCGAAACGAAACGAGTAAGTAATTTCCTGCACCTGTAAAAATTTACAGCGACGATACAGTCGAATTATTTTGACCATTTCCAGGATTAAATGCGACACCAAGTACTTCGTGTGTTACGTGCTTATAAAGTCAACAAGCACTATATGTGACCGATATTGTAGGTAATGTCATATTGTAGGTAATGTCACATTTTAATGTCCCTCTTATATCGAAGTGAGAACAAGAGTGTTAACGGCGAATGGATTGGGATGGGAAAAATATCAGCCAAAGCCTTGTTTATAATATCACCTTGGTGTGTGGCTGAAGTAATTTATAAAAACAACTTTAACCGTGAATTACTATAGAAAGACTGAGATTTGAATTCATTTATTCTTGAAGATAGGTCTAGAGGCTGATAGTGCCCCACTTCACTCGTCAGGGGATAAATAGGCTGACGCCAAAGCTTACGCTTACTGATGAAACCTGCGACAAGGGTGACTAACACAAGCTGCAATTGGAGGCGGTTATCGGTTTGCAAATGACGACTTGCGAGTATTTCTGAATCGACGTTCTTTGTCAGATTGTAACGATTACGCTTTATGTAGCGAAATTTTTCTCCTCAGTTATTTTCGATGGAAAGATATGGCGCAATCTTAGGGCCCAAAAACAATGCAGTGCTTCTCCTATAACCAAAATTACGTAATGTTACAGGGAGCCCTCCGATTGGTGGAAGCAGAGAAGTAAAAATGACATACTTACTAAAATTTAACGGAATTAAGTAACCTAAACATTAAATTAGACACATGCATAATTGAAAGAAAATAATACGTACAGTGGATAAAGAAAAATATAGAACCACCTAAAACACATGGCCATGCCTAATACGGTATGGGAAACAGGCTGGCATTCAAAACGCATCCAGCCGCCTTTGAACTGATAAATACAGATCCTGCATGGTTTTCATGGGAATCTTATACGATTTTTGGTGTAAAATACTGGCATGCCTAGGTAACAATTGTGGTGGTGGACTACGATCAAGCAGCCTTCCCTCCAAAATAAACGGCACAGTTTCAATAATTTTGATACATGGTGACTGTGGTGGTCAGGAGAGATATGACTATTTGCTCTCGTGCTCATAAAACCTATCCTAGACGATGAGAGCTGTGTGAACAGTGGTCCTGTGGTCTTGGAACACAGCATCACCATTGAGAAACGAACATTATACCACGGAATGGACCTGCTCAGACAAAATTATTACATAACCCATGGTAATGTAGGCTTGCTGAGTAACCGTGTGGTTCATGGAATACCACGTCATGGCTGCCTAAATCATCACCGAACTCCCGCCAGGTTTCAATCTTAGGACATCAATTCGGCCAAAACTTGGAGGCCGGCCGGAGTGGCCGAGCGGTTCTAGGCGCTACAGTTTGGAACCGCGAGACCGCTACGGTTGCAGGTTCGAATCCTGCTCCGGGCATGGATGTGTGTGATGTTCTTAGGTTAGTTAGGTTTAAGTAGTTCCACGTTCTAGAGGACTGATGACCTCAGAAGTTAAGTCTTGTAGTGCTCAGAGCCATTTGAACCAAAACTTGGAAATAGTAGCAAACAAGACTTATCTGGCCAAATGACATTGTTCCGTTACTTTATAGTTCAGATTTTATGGCTTAAGCACCATGTTTTTCTGTTACATGCATTTAAACCAATGATTAGTGGTTTTGGAACTACAGCTCACTCAGTAATTCCCTACTTACAGGGCTCTCTTCCTGTTGCTCTGATGCTGACAGTGTTCGCGAGTCCGACATTCAGTTCTGCAGTTAGTTAGTTAGTTACATGTTTCATAGACCATTTGAACGGTCCTTTTTTAGAAACGATGTGGAACGAGTCACTTTGCAGGATGTGTATACATGATTATCGTTAATATTAATGAACACATTATAATTTCGTTCCTTTTCATGCAGCTACACTTAAAGACAAGTGTTTTCTTTCTGGCTACTAGTTTTTAAGTAGAAATTCTCCAATGGAACAGAAGGAATTGTCCAGCAGAAAAAAATTTCTGTTAGATTTAAGACTTGCTTCGCTACCTGTCAGACATTTTATGTTACTGGGAAAATAATCAAAAAGTTTTATTGCCGCATATTGAACTCCCCTATGAGCCACTTACAGCTCTAACAACGGATTATAAACGTCATTTTGCCCTCGAGTGTTGTGGGTACTGTATCTCCATCATTGTTCTCCTCAGATTGTGACGGATTATAAAAGAAGAATCTCATTAGCGAAAATATGTATTACGACGGGGCAGTTAAACTGCATAGTTCCTTGAAAAGGTACCTATATGACGTCCGTGAGTGAACACCACATATTGTCCTTACTGCTCGCGTCACTGAAATCAATACTTTCTTTGTAAGTGATGTGTTACCCCAGAAAATTAGTCCATACGAAATTATTGAGTGGGTTAAGCAAAATATATATATGGGGGCTGATACGTTCGTTAACAAGATTAGCAATTATACGAAGAACAAAAGTAGCAGTGACTTTCGCAGCTATTTATTTTTCGTCGCAATCCTCTTCAATGACCGTATGTCACGATAGCTCAACGCACACTTTCGCCTGCGTTGTCACTTAACGGATTATGTTCGTCCTCTTTCCCTGTATGTGGTATAAGTCTTCGATGCGGTGCCTCTTCGAACACCAAACTCTTAGGCATTTACCATACGAGTACCAACAATTTGCCAGCGTTGGATTTCAACCTGCTCGGACATAATGCACTCACAACTACACATAACACCGCCCTGATCGCGACTGACAATGTATTGAGTGCGTTACACAGGTAACGTTCGTCGGCAATTATAACAGAAGAAACTGCAGGCTTGGCTACCATGTGTTTTCGTGTTCTAGCATGTATTTCTCGCGATGTTTTCATATTTTCCTCCAACCCCTGTATGCAAGAAATTGTAAGGTTTACAAGAACAAAGCCGATAAGAGCAAAGACGTGTGGCAAACAACCAGAGAAGGTAAATGGGCAGCCAGTAGTGGCTTTTGTCAGAGAAGTGGAGGCAGAACGGCAGACACTGGGACGCCAGACGAGGGAAGCTGTCCTGGGTAGAGGACGTGTTAGGTCATGCCAGTGAGTGAGTTAGAATCGTAGTAAAAACGTTTGTAACAGTTAGAAGCGGGTTACATGTAGCGATTTGAGCGTCCATCCGGTGGTGTAATTGAGTGGACTACGAAAAGATGCTTCCTAGTACATGGGGCTGGAAAAGGAACTGATGGGAGCGGGCATGAGTCACATTTCAGTGGTGTCAGTTGAGTCTATCAGTAGTTACGGTTTCACTAGGCATGGTCTGCACCTCAGTAGGCATGGGAAGGGGAGGCTGGTAAAGCTTATAGGCGACAGTGTAGTGGGTGATGGTGGGATCACTCATGGAAAAATTCCTATAGTAGTTGGTGCTAGGGCTGCACTTTTTTTAGACTGAAGTCAGCTGATAGGTATACCTGCTTAAAGGAAGTCCATCTAAATAAAGGATCACCTTTAGAGGACGTCATGTTTCCAAGTAGAGAAGGAACTTCATCAAAATATAAGAGGTATGAGAGATAAAGTTAGTGAACTGCTTATAGATGTTGACTCTGAAATTATTGGTATATCGGACCACCACTTAAATAATTTGACAACTCAGAGGCTTCCTTTAGCAGGATACAGATCAGCTGCCTGTTTTTCAAAGAGTTCCTTGCGGAGTGGGGGAGGGGCCATGTGCGTAAAAAACGGTATTTCTTTTAGAGTCCATAGACGTATCACGGCATTGCAATGAATAGATATTTGAATGTTGTCCAGGGGCACTTGAATTTAGTGAAACTAAACTTCTAATTTTTGTTGTTTATAGGTCCACTGACTCTGACTTCAGGGCATTTCTGCTCAAGCTAGAGAGGGTTCTTGATTCACTTTATAAGCAGTACCAGAAGTTAGTTGTATGTGATGACCTCAATGTTAATTTTGTATATGATCGAGCAAGAAGGATGTTCGTAGATTCCTAAATTCATATGATCTGATGCAGACTGCATTTTTCCCAACGAGGATGCAGGGGAACAGTATCACAGCCATAGACAATATTTTTGTTCATTCTTCATTACTAGATGGGCATTCTGTGAGTAAAAGGGTGAATGGTTTTCAGACCATGGTGCATAGATTTTCACTCTAAAAGGCTTTTGTAGTCAAACAAGTGTCACATATAATTACAAACTCTGCAGGAAAGCTAATCCAACGGCACCAGAGAGTTTTTTAAACCTCGTCAAGGATCAAAAGTGGCAGGATGTTTATAGTGCCAATTACATAGATGACAAATATAATGCCTTCCTCAACACATTTCTCATGCTCTTTGAGAGTTACTTTCCATTAGAACGTTCTATACGGGGTACTAGCAGTAAAAGGCAGCCTGGGTGGCTGACTAGAGGGATAAAGATATCATGTACAACAAAGCAGGAATTACATCAAAATGTAAGAAGTAGTCACAATCAGGCTACAGCAGCCCATTACAAACAGTACTGTTAGGTGCTTAAAAATGTTATTAGGAAGGCAAAGACTATGTGGTACGCAAATAGAATAGCTAATTCACAGGATAAAATTGAAACGATGTGGTCAATTGTGAAGGAACTGTCTGGTCAGTAGCACAAGGTTGACGATATAAAGTCAGTTCTCAGTAAAAATATTTCTGTTACTGATAAATCAGATATATGTACAGTATTTAACAATCATTTTCTGAGCATTGCTGGAGAATTAAATAAAAATTAAGTCTCTACAGGGAATTATATAAGTCTCTTGGTAAATGCCTTTCCGAGATTGATGTCTGAAATACTCCTCTGTGATACTGACGAGGTGGAGATTGAGTCGATAATTAAATCACTGAAGACTAAGGACTGTCATGGATATGATGGAGTGCCTAGCAGAATATTAAAGTACTGTGCTGCACATGTTAGCCCTATATTTAGCCTTATTTGTAATTTTTCCTTTAGGAATGGTCAGGTTCGTGAACGATTAAAGTACTCAGTAGTAAAGTGGCTTCATAAAAAATGAGAAAGGGACAAGCAGACAATTTTAGACCTACTTCTATTCAATCAGTGTTTGCTAAAGTTATTGAAAAAGCTGTGTATGTAACTAAAATTGAGCATTTTATATCACACAATTTGCCATCAGATGTACAGTTCGGCTTTAGAAGTCGTTTAACAACTGAAAATGCTGTATTCTCTTTTCTCTGTGAGGTACTGAGTGGGTTAAACAATAGGTTTCGAATGCTAGGCATATTTCTCGATTTAACTAAGGCGTTTGAAGCTGGACCATTATGGGATACGGGGAGTAGCTCACAATTGGTTCACCTCTTACTTTAGCAACAGACAGCAAAAGATCATTATTCACAGTGTTGAGAATGGCTGTGATGTGTGGTCTGAGTGGTTTACAGTCAAAAGGAGGCGCCCCAGGGATCACCGCTGGGGCCACCCCTGTTCCTTATTTATATAAATGATCTGCCCTCTAATATTACGGGTAACTCTAAAATATTTCTGTTTGCTGATGACACTAGCCTGGTAATAAAGGATGTTGTGTGCAACATTGGCTCGGTTTCAAATAGTACGGTTTATGGCATTAGTTCATGGCTTGTAGAAAATAAACTAATGCTAAACCACAGTAAGATTCAGTTTTTATGGTTTCTAACACACAATTCAACAATACCGGACGTTTTAATTTCACCGAATGGGCATATGATAAGTGACACTGAACAGTTCACATTCATGAGTGTTCAGATAAATAGTAAAGTGACGTGGAAAGCCCACGTTCTGGATCTTGATCTAAGACTTAATGTTGCCATTTTTACTATTCGAACGGCATCTGAAGTAAGTGATAGTTCGACACGAAAATCAGTCGACTTTGCTTACTTTTATTCGCTTATGTCGTATGGTATTATATTGTGGGGTAACTCTTCTTATTCTAAAAAGATACTCTCGGTGTGTAAGTTCGCGAACCTCTTGTCGACCCCTGTTCACTAGTCTGGGTATTTTGACATTGCCCTCTCAATATGTATAATCTTCACTGTCATTTCTTGTTAGCAATATCAGCTTATTCCCAAGAATAAGCAGCTTCCACTCAGTTAATACTCGGCAGGAATCAAACCTGCATTTGGATCGGACTTCCTTAAATCTTGTGCAGAAAAGTGTGCAGTATACTGCTGCATCCATTTTCAGTAATCCTCGCGCTTTTAAATCGAAACTGAAGAATTTCCTCATGGGTCAGTCCTTCTATTCTGTGAGGGAGTTCCTTGAAAAATTAAGCTGATTCTTAAACTTATGGCCTGACTTTTACTTTTATGTGTTATTAGTTTTACGTTGTAATGTCATCTACTGACACGTTCCATGACCTTGATGATTTGCTCCTCAGTTTGGTCCTATGGAGCTTGACGTGTAAATAAAAATAAATAAAATACATGGTATGGAGCGTTCGCACAAGAAAAGTCTTTAGGAGCTTGCTTTTCAAAACTACAAACTAATTCATAACATGAAGCCTGTTAAGCGCTAAGAAATTCGGTGAAAATCATGTGCGGTTGACTTCAGCATCTCCATCAGTAGGAATTGTTTTCTGTACCTGTGGAGGACTTTCCACACAAGTTGATTGAACATCTGCTGCGATTTCGAATGATTACATACATGATCCGATCACGCCTATCCTACATGATTACCCGCATCCAAATTCATTTTAAAGCGTCTTTACAGTATGCAAGTTAAACAGATATTAGAAGGTAAGGAGCTCGTGGGGACGCAGTATGCAGTGGTTTCTATTGCCGATGGCCGCTGTAGTACTGTCTTCTTTTTCTTTAGTTTGGTAGTTAGATTTTTCTCAGTTTGTATGCATGCATGTGGTTCCACACTTATGAAGTCTATATACCGTTAAGTATAGTTTGAAATCAGTAGCATGGGAGTCACTAAACGAAATGAGGTGGTTGTTTGTGGATTTTATTTCGTTGTTTGCCATCATGCGAAGATAAGTATGGTTTTGAAGAGACTCCAGTGGCCATGATGATATGGAAATTTGGCCCCGACAAGCGAAGAAGAGTTATTTTCGCAGTGGGTTTGATTTTCTGCTTCTTTGAAAGATATGATGTTTGTTAGAAAAGAAGAAACTAATACAACCATTTTTTTGAATAATGGAAGGTTACGTCGCACGCTTCGCCTTCTGTGAAATAATTACACCATTTTCTTTTGGGTCACTCACCTATGTTGAAGGCGCTTTCCATAATTTTGCTAAATAATTAATTCTTGCATGTTGGTTGTCTTCCGTTAGGCGTATAAGATTTTCTAACACGAAAATGTAATACGTTGTGGCCCTTTAATTATACGATGTCCGTTAGAGTGGCGTATCTAAGATGTAGAAATACTTTCATGGATTTATGAGAGGTGACATTATAAACTTGAATACAGGAGTGATACAATGTCATAGGATTCGTACAAATTATTACAGTCTTCGATCACCAATTCCTTTATTTAATTAAATTACAAGTTTCGATCATTACGGTCACCATCAGCTAAGGGGCAGATGAATCTGATGTTCGTCGTAATAACGCAAACCTGTAATTGAATTAAAAAAGAAAATTGCCATGAAAGACGGTTTTAGTTTCCACGAATACTGTCATGGTTCACAAATTCATCATATTTCGGGACGTATGGTACTCTGATAGTTCTTTTGTTGTTGTTTGCTATCTAGTTATTCGGCATCGATATCACTACAGATGAACTACCAGCTTAGACGAGGCTGAGAGAAAGAAGTGGCAATTTAAATTGCAAGAATAAGGAAGTGAACTGTTTTCTTTCCCAAATCTAGCAGATTTTCCCACGAACTGCGCCTCCTCAATCAGTCGATATTCGTCTTCATTCTTGGAAACTATTTCACGCTCACTTCAGTAGTCGTGTGTGACACTTACCAGGACCCCACTGACCCACATGTAGTTAATTTAACTGATATACAAGAACGTCATTATAGCTGCTAGGGACATTGTGACTTTCTTTTTTTTTTCTGAACAACTAGTTACACAACTCATAAGGCATAAGCCTCTATTGATGACACGACAGGAGAGCAACAAGTAGCATTTCTAAATTCCTGTCGGCTTCTATCACTTACTCCTTCAGTTAGTCTTGATAGGATGGGTAGGATGCGTGCATGCTTTGAACAGCTGAATACGCTTTTCGCTACGATCAGCCGACTTCAGGCTGGTGTCTCGGGGTGTATCGGTGGTGCAGAATCTGGTGTCGCTTGATTCGCCTACGGGCTCTGCTGCCGAGGCACCTCCTACTGTATCCGACGCGGTGGATCCACCCTCACAGCGGGGTGAGAAGCAACTGACAACGCATTGGGGTTGCTCAAGGCGGAGGGCCAGTGTGGAGGCTGGACGTCTGGCCTCGCATATCCGCCCTGTGATTATTTCCTTCAGCACAGTCCGAGAAGGCGCATGTGGGCAGGGGTTGTTAGTAATTGGGAGCTCCAATGTTTAGGCATGTTATGGAGCCCCTCAGGAAGACAGCTTTCATGGCTGGGAAGAAAGCTAGTATCCACTCAGTATATCTGGGGGTATTCATCTGAGATCTGAGGGGTTCATCCGAAATGTGAATGAGGCGTTGCCTGCGGTTATCGAGCGTGCAGGGTGCAGTCGTCTGTAAGCTTTGACTCAGGTTGGCACCAACGACCTCTGTCGCATGGGTTCTGAGGCCCTCCTCTGTTCGAACGGGTTGCTCACGTAGGTGGTGAAGGCTGCTGGCTCCGTGCGCGGTGTGTAAGCAGAGCTCACAATTTGCAGAATTGTTCGCAGAGTAGTTCAGATTATTTTGGTTTGGAGCTGAATGGAGGTTGTCAACCAAATGCTCCGTCTACTCTGTGGCGGTCTCTGCTGCGGATTGCTGGACACGTGTTAGTGGGTTGGGAATTGCAGGACTCCCCTTGATAGGTCAGGTGTGCACTACACGGAGCAAGCAGCTACTTGCGTGGCAGAGAACTTGTGAACTGCACATGGTGGCTTTTTAGGCTTGCCGGTAGTTTCAGGTACTCTGATGAACACTCGCCAATCGACACGCTGGCAACAATGTCATTTTGCGTTCAGAGTAAATTTTTTAAGTAAACTGAAGTATTCGTAACAATGTTCCCAAATTTCTTGCCCTCCAGGAAAGTTGTTGCGCTCAAATTAATCTTGGGACCGAGAGCTGGCTGAAACTCGAAGTAGAAAGCTGTGAGATAGCGAGTAATGGAACGTATATCGGAAAGACGTATTAGAGCCATAGAAGGACGTGTGTTCATTGAGGTTGAAACTGAGTGTGTCAGTGAAGGTATCTGGTCGCGTATAACAGGCCTAGGTGAAATAAGTTAATTTCGGATGTTTTTCCGGCCACTCGATCCTGCTGCGACAGTTCTAGAATCATTCAAAAAAAAATCTATGGTCAGTGATGTGTAAATACCGAGATCATGCAGTACTAGCTGGCGCGACTAACTTAACGAGTACAGATTGGAACGTCTATAGATTCATTGCGAAGGTTCAGACAGACAGTCTTGCGAACTACTTTTGGACACGTTTCCCCAAAAATTTCCTGACGCAGCTAATTTAACAGCGCATACGCAGTGGAAATCTGTGGAAACTGCAGATAAGCTGTTGTTAGCATCTCACTTAGACAATGAATTGACATCATTTCGCTCCAGTGTGGGACACAGGAATTATGGCGAAAGTTTAAACAGAGTGTAAATCGTGCTCTAGACAAGTATGGGCCTAGTAGGTGGATTAAGGACGGAAAAGACCCACCGTGGTTTACCAACGAAATTCGGGATATGCTACGGAAGCAAAGGCTGTGTCACTCTCGGATGAAAAGAGACTGTGCAAATGACGACAGACAAAGTTTAGTAGAAAGTCATGCGTCTGTGGAAAGATTTATGCGTGAAGTACACCACAATTATCAGTTAATAAAAGATCTGGCCGAGAACAAAAGAAAATACTGGTCCTATGTAAAATCGCTAAGTCAGTCTAAGGCTTCCATCCAGTCACTCGTTGACGAGACTGGTGTGACAGTAGGAGAAAGCAAACCCAGAGTTGAAATTTTTAATTACGCATTTAAGAAATCATTGATGCAGGAGAATCGTACAAAGATACCGTCGCTTCACCATCACACTGAGTCTGGGATGGATGACGTAGTAAGCATACCTGGCTTAGAGGAACAACTGAAAGAGTTGACAACAAATAAATCGCCAGGTCAAAATCGAATCCAAATTTGGTTTTACAAAGAGTACCCTAAGACATTGGCCACTTACTTAGCTTGCGTTTACCGCGAATCTCCCGCCCAGCACAAAGTACAAGCGCCTGGAAAGAAGAGTAGTGGGACTACCTGTGTGCAACTCCACATTACATTGTTACCAAATTTATTCAAGACGGCGGCGATGACGTCATCGAAGATGGCGGCATGTAAACTTGGCAACAGCACAGGATGTTATCTAAGATGGCGGATTTTGGCGGGAAGTTTGAATTTTGGCAGGAAGAAGGTCAATTGGGCTACCTTCACTAACCGAACCCTCCAGAAAAAAATTGGCAGGAAATCCAAATTCCGGCAGGATAATGCGACTCACCACGAAAATGGCAGAAAAATAAACCAAATTAGCTACGTCCACTAACCTAACTCTCAACCCTCTAGAAAATGGCAGCAAGTTCGAATTCCAACAGAATAATGCACCACACCGTTCTTATCTCTATTAAGCAAAGAAAAACGCAGGAAAATATCTCATTTGGCCTACATCCACTAACCTAAGTCACCCGACTGCCACCTCTTCCTACGAACTGGCACCAACTTTTAAGTCCCATATATCTACTAAGCTAACAAAATGGCGCGAAAGAAAAGACACTTTACTAAACTCAGTCACCAGACTGCCACCACCTCCTAAGCATTCGTGGGAAAAGGACTTGGACATAATACTTTATTTAAAAGATTCCATGCAGGTGTGTTCACCACAAGGTCAGGACTCCAACTGACTTAGTACACATTGCCACCAACAGAGGGCGCTCTCATCTGTGACATAATCCAAGATGGCGACACCCAGCGTATTCACCACGACGTCTGAACTCCAACATAGCGCCACCGCTAGAGGACACCACTGTGATGTCATGCAAGATGGCGACCGTGATTTGAATCAAGATGGCTGCACCAGGTGTATCCACCATGTGGTGTAAGATTGGACACTTGTCTACCTCCACTAACCTAACCCCCTCCCCAACAAAAATTGTGCGAAGTTCAAATTCCAACATGATAATGTGGCACACCTACGATAATGGCGGGAAAAACGGACTTGTCTTTATTATGATTTAAACAATATCATGCAGGTGTGTTCCCCACGAGGTCTGGAGTCCAATTGGCTTAATAAACATAGCCACCAGCAGAGAACGTCATTCAAGATCTCGGATTTTGGCACGAAGTTTGAATTTTGGCGGGAAGATAGGACAATTGGGCTACTTCCACAAACCTAACCCTCCAGAAAAAAATGGCTGGAAATTAATTCCAACACGATAATGCGTCACACCTAATAAAATAGGCTAATTGGGCTATGTCCACTAACCTAATCCTCCATAAGAAGAATTGGTCACAAATTCGAATTCCAATACGATAATCGGTCACACCTACGAGAAAATGGTCTGAAACAGGTCAATTGGGTCACATCCGCTAACCTAAGTCCACCTCATCCTACGAATTGTCGCCAAGTCTGAATTTTGGTGGTCACTTATGTTTTCGCTGCTAAGGTATGAAATTCGAGTCAAATAAAGTACACTTGTACCAACCTAAGTCAACTCCTGCCGGTTGGCTAGAAAAAAGGACTGAAGTCTTTATTTCAAGCAATACGGTCATCACTTATGCTCCCACAGTGTTAGTACACATCTTCGAGATGGCAACACCCAGTGAGCTCGCCACTAGGTCCATACACCAACTGACTTAGTTCAAATCATCGCCAGCAGAGGAGGCTACCCCTGGCGCCTCCGGTCAGCGCTAGCGCACGCGCACGCCGCTAGTACAGTGGCCGCTCATGTTACAGCCCTTGGTCAGGCTGCACCAAAGTTACTTTTCTGGAGAGTGGAATCTGCCCCGACGTCACAGCCACCAGTCGGTCGGCTGGGAACCCTCCACGTGGCTTGGTGAAGAAAGATCACTTTGCCTCCGCGACGTGGTTTTCATACACACACACAAAGAACGCTCTCGCTAAGTTAACTGATCACGCAAGTCCCATTACTCAACCTACATGGCTCAATTACCTAATCCAAGATGGTCGCGAAAGCATACAAATAATGCGTGAGCCATCGCTCACGTCAAGCTACCTACCTCCGCAAGTCAATCTAACGCAAAGTTCCCAACTCAAGTCCCTATCTACAAAAAAATAAGAACTCACACAAATTCTATATTGTCCCACAAATAGTTAACCTTCTCTCTATTCATACAAAAATTCGCTCCCTACCATAAACTCTTTAACAAGAAAAATAGCTTATAATACCCATCTCCAGACTTTCTATAAATCATTTCCTTCATGTAGGTAAGAAAAGGGGTTCGCTACGCTTTCAACTACCCAGTTTCAACTATTTTTCGAGGACCAGACACCAACCTTTTCCTAGGAACCGGCATCGAGTTTGAATTCTTGCACTAAAGATAGGTCACTCGCTCTTTCGCTACCATCCTAACATAATTTTTGCAAACCAAGCTCACCACTAACCTAAGCCTCCAGGACGCAACCTCTTCCTAGGGGCTGTTGATAAAAGGACGCACTAGGCTGATGGAAAGAGGAAGGAATGTACGTTATTTATTTGGGGGCATTTTATTTAGGGATAGAGTATATGTATCACAGAACACATTCACTGACAAGCCCTACAGCAAACAGACCTGCAAACTACTCTTACATACCTCATTTATAACGCTCTACACATACGCTTGCTAATTCTAAACAGTCAAAAATAACTCATTGGACAGCCTACAGATAAGCGATCCTCTCGTAAATAATGCAACACATTTACTTCCAGATAACCAAACACCTCGTTAATTGTCAAAATAATAATCCATATAAAAGACTCTGATTGCTAATCGTTAACTGTCGGAATCATACACCAGCCTTTATTTAAACAATTAGAGGCAGCACCATCACCCAGTGTATTCGCCACTGACTCTAGACTCCAATTGACTTTGTACACAGTACTGGTACCAGAGGGCTCTACCGTCACGCAAGTACAGTAATCTAAGATGGCACCACCTAGTCGGTTCACCACGAGCTCCAGACCCCAACTGTCTTAGTACATTTCGTCGCCGCCAGAGGACGCCTCCGTGACACCAGCTGACGACGCAAGTACAGTTGTCCATGATGGCGGCAAACAGTGTGTTCTCCACGTGGTCTAGTACTCACTACCACCAGCAGAAGACGCTGTCCACCGTTTCGAGACGTAAACCAAGATGGTGAGGGAAAATGGTGGGAAAATAACTCAGCTTGCGCTGGGCTGCTGGGGGGAGTAAAGAAGGAGTGCACTCTATTTATTTTGAAACATTTTATTTAGCGACCGAATATATTTATCACACTGACCCAAGCTCTCGTCATGTTATGCTTGGGGTCACAATACACAGTATGCAGACACGCAAACAACTCTTAATTTACTCAAATAATTTGAGTACAGACACTCAGACTCCCCATAAATAATGCAGCACAGTGATGTGCAGACACGCTCAGTACACGTAAACTGTCGAAATAACGCAAGGCACAGCCTACAGACATGCTCGCAAAACAATCCAATCAACGCGCGCAAGCACCCTCCGCCACACCCTACCCACAGTACCGCGAAGTGACGCGTTCGTTAGCTGTCAAACCACGCACAGGCTCCCGCTCGGGTCCCACGGGCATGAGGCGACCATATCGCTTTCATACATCATTTCTGAGAAATTCCTATCCAAATACGTGTTCACCTAGACACAGCTCCTGGCGCGACCGGCCAGGGATGTGTGCTCCTCCGCACCCACCAGCCGCCGCCACCGAACACTGGTGAAAGTTGCACGCGTCTATAGACTCACCGTTATACTGTCATAGTATTCCAAAGCGCGTTCATGCCAGTCTCATATTCGAGGCATCTCCAGGCGCCACCTGTCTTTACCGTTGAAGGCAGAATAGCACAGAGCGTGTTGACACACGCGTTCAACCGCATGTACCCGCCCCAGCGTGACCGACGCTACACGGCCAAGTGCACGCGCATAATTAGAAACTCATCTAACAACGTTCCCAGTCTTATTCTTACGACACATCGCTTTGTGAAAAAAATAAGAGCCAAGTCGACCTCTCGAGAATTGTATAGTGTCTCATAAATAGTTAACTCTCGCTTTCTTGGTGCCTCAGCTTGTATGCACGGAAATTCTTACCCTAATACAACCTGTTTACGAAAATAACGCCGAATGCAGTTTCCCCAGCGATCCTAAACGTCTTACCCTTCCAGATTTCAACATACGCAGACGGTCCCTCCGCTATGTAGAGACTCCTATATCACAGCACAAACGATGTCAATGAATAGAGCATTCTAATTAGCTCTTACTGAATTCACACGCCGAATTACTTATGCCGCAGAGATGGAAGCACCATGCAGCTATTCTTTCTCGGACTTCCAGCCGTTATTTTACACAGATCGCTAAATTGCATTGACAGCTAAACCCACAAAATTGTCTCCACCTTATCAAATACATACCCGACTGACAAGAATATTTGAAGTCCGGAATATATTTACCAATGTAACTACAATTAAATATCACAATTTCTACTACAGTCTGACACCAATCATTGTGCACGTAATGTCTCCTCTTGACGACTGTGCTTCAGTATCTATAGCGCTTATAATTTTCCACCTAAGAACTCTCTCTCATACCCTAGTCTTTATCGATGTGCCCAATCTATACTTCCCTCACGATAGGACACACAGTCATCCTCTCTAGTCAGGCCATAACATAAACCATACTAAATTTACAATGCAATATATAGACATTTTAAACACTGTAAGCCACAATAGCTTTAAAATACAACATAGACACATTTTACAGAAACAGTGCAGTTATCTTTGATACCTGTATAGCACTCGAAAAAATTATATATTTCGTGAATAAGTGCTTGCCTCCGATACGAAATAATACTGACCCAAAATCAACAATTCGCGTGCATGTGTCTTACGTTCTTCTTGCGAGTCCTACCACCATGTCATAGATGTAATCGACCGGATGTTAAAGCAAAAAACTCTATCCCAACAGCTACCGCGTGTTACTGTCACAAGCGGTCTTTGTTCTACAGGTGCACACAAGTATCCATGTTAAATGCTATACCTGCTTTACAAATTGAGGTACGACATTACCTCTGAATGAGGCAAAAACCGTGACAGTGGTCGTACGAATACGTGTTATCATCCAACGATTCAACCTCATGATGAAATCAATGAACTTTGAAAGTGATTCGGCCAAGGAACGTGGTACGTAAGAGGCGTTTTCGACTCCCTCAAACGTACAATTCTATACTATTTCCATCGCATTCTATCTCGAGACAATATCAGGCGTTCCACGGTATATCCACTGAACTATAGGCGATGATTGATTGACAAGGAGCACAAACAGTAGTAGTAGATGATGTGTCGATTGACGTCCTAAAGGGAAAAATGTACACTAGCTTCTCAAATCTCTAGTGTTACGCTATATGTTAGAAATTATATACATCATTTGGAATGAGGTCTCTTCATTCAAGCACGTACTTGCATAGCCTCACACCCACATTTCAATCACATTTCACGCACTCTCATATCTCTAAGCAAGTCAACTTCCTCGAACCTGTCTGCTACAGTAAAATTATAACCTCCTTTAGTCACACCCTACACATTTTACAGTCGCTCCCATTTCTACAGCCTTCCACAAGTGTTAGTTCCAATTTAAGTCGCAAGTGAGCAGAAGTCTGCGAAACACATACCCAAGACATCACACACTCCATGTAGAAACAGAACGACCAGAGTTACTGCAACAGGAGCATGTTTTGTCCATTCGACGGAAATGCGCGCAATGTCCTACGACACCAAGCTAGATACAAGTACTATACATCCGCGTCCATTCAAATCAATCAGCCAGACGTCATATCATCACTATTCTCTACCCCTCCAACATATAAAAATTACCAACTATAAATGCTCATTCTATTTACAAGTCACCTAGGCACCAATGCGGGTGCAGTTACGTATAGCTGCGGTGGGCCTCCAGCGCGGAGAAAGAAATTTCACAATACTTCCCCAGAATAGCATGGCGTGCAGCCACCACTGCATTCCTAATGGTTCACCAAGTCCGACACACCAAACCGCAGCTGTCTATGTGGAGGCGATAATATTAAATATACAAACACCACATAGACCACTTTAAACTTTCATCACCTACACTCTAAGTGAATTATCGTATGAGACGCTCCCACTGCTCCTGTTTCAGATACCGTTTTCTAACACGCTTTTGTACAACACCAAACATTTCCTTTTCTGCCATGACTTCCAGGCCTGCGCCAGGTTCTAAACTGACATTAAGAAGCTTTGATCGACGGGATTTCGCAGGAAACTAGACCTTGCACGGTGTAAATCATGTTCTTAGGGCTTATACCATAACATGCCACACATCGGATGATTTTAAATAAAAGACAGCTACAACATAAGGAAACCGAAAGAGCTTGTTCGCGTTGTGTAGAGTCTCCAAATTACAGTCCAATTGTGATTCACGAGCTCTATATTTTCACTCATCTCTCACACTGACGGAATAACTATTAACTCTACGTTCCGTTTCGACTCATTCATCAAACTGCATTCATGTACGCGATCACTGTTCCAGTGCTAACCACCCCAGAAGGTATAGCCCAGCCGCCAAAACTCTCCCTCAAGCAGATGCTTTCCGAATGTGGAGGTGATTGGATACAGTCGAGTGAGTGTTATATTACATGCCCCGATCAATGCATTTGGGCTAGGTGGTGGCAGCTGTGCTACATTTACAATCAATTTTACAGCAGAGATGGAGATGTTATATCATGATCGCGTACATAGATCTGACCTCAAATCGAAAGAACTGCGAAAAGTGAAGAGGGAATAGGTGTATATTGACCGAGTATAGAGCCTAATGCGGTGAAATTGAGGAAGTACTTAGCTATCTTCTGGTTCGGGCAAGACAATTTGTATATAGGACCAAGTATGCTCCAACCGGATGATGGCGAAAGCGCAAGTGACCTTTCTTTAGTGCAAGAATTCAAACTCGGCGCCGGTTCCTAGGAAGAGGTTGCGGTCTGGTCCTTGAAAAGTAGTTGAAACTAGGTAGTTGAAACCGTAGCGAACCCTTTTCTTACCTATATGAAGGAAATAATTATTAGAAAGTCTGCAGATGAATATTGTTAGCTATTTTTCTTGTTAAGGAGTTTATGCTAGGGAGCGAATTTTTGTATGAATAGAGAGAAAGTTAACTATTTGTGGGACAATATAGAATGTGAGTGGGTTCTTATTTTTTTGTAGATAGCGATTTGAGTTGAGTACTTTGCGTTAGGTTGACTTGCGGAGGTAGGTAGCTTGACGCGAGCGATGGGTCACGCATATGCGCGTGTGTTTTCAGGACCATCTACCATTAGGTAATCGAGCCATGTGGGTTGAATAATGGGACTTGCATGATCAGTTAACTTAGCGAGAGCGTTCTTTGTGTGTGTGTACGAAACCACGTCGCGGAGGCAGATGATCTTTGTCCACCAAGACACGTGGAGGGTCGCCAGCTGACAGATCGGTGGCTGTGACGTCTGGGAAGATTCCATTCTTCCGGCAAACAACTTTGGCGCTGTCCGACCGAGGGCTGTGCCGTGAGCAGCCGCTGGACCAGTGCTGCGCGAGCGGGCTAGCGCTGACCGGTGGCGCCAGGGGTAGCCTCCTCTGCTGGCGACGATTTGAACTAAGACAGTTGGAGTCTGGACCTAATGGCGGGCGCACTGGGTGTTGCCATCTCGAAGATGTGTACTGAGTCTGTTGGAGCATAAGTGACGACCGTATTGCTTGAAATAAAGACTTTAGTCCTTTTCCCGCCAATCGACAGGAGGTGAGTTACGTTATTACAAGTGTAATTTCTTTGATTTGATTTTCATACCTTAGCAGCGAAAACATAAGTGACTGCCAAAATTCAGACTTTGCGAGATTTCGTAGGATGAGGTGGACTTAGCTTAGTGGATGCGACCCAATTGGCCTGTTTCAGACCATTTTGTCGTAGGTATGACATATTTTCGTATTGGAATTCAAACTTGTGACCTATTTTTTTCATGGAGGGATAGGTTAGTGGACGTAGCCCAATTAGCCTATTTTTCTTAGGTGTGACGCATTATCGTGTTGGAATTAATTTCCAGCCAATTTATTCTGGAAAAAAAAATCCAACATCTTGAATGACGTCCTCTGTTGGTGGCTGTGTGTACAAAGCCAGTTGGACTCTGGACCTCGTGGGGAACACACGTGCATGACATTGTTTAAATAATAACAAAGACAAGTCTTTTTTTCCCGCCATTATCATAGGTATGCCACATTATCACGTTGGAATTTGAACTTCGCACGATTTTTATGGGGAAGGGGGTTAGGTTAGTGGAGGTAGACAAGTGCACACTCGTACACAACATGGTGGATACACTGGGTGCAGCCAATTTGATTGATGTCACAGTCGCCATCTTGGATGACATCATGATGGCGTCCTCTAGCGGTGGCACTGTGTACTAAGTCAGTTGGAGTCCAGACATCATGGTGAATTCACTGGGTGTCGTCATCTTGGATTATGTCACAGATCTTGGATTATGTCACAGATCAGAGCACCCTCTGGTGGTGGCGATGTGTACTAGGTTGGAGTCCTGACCTTGTGGTGAACACAACCGCATGGAATTGTTTAAATAAAGTATTATGTCCAAGCCCTTTTCCCACGAATCCTTAGGAGGTGGTGGCAGTCTGGCGACTGAGGTTAGTAAAATGTCTTTTCTTTCACACCATTTTGTTACCTTAGTAGACACACAGGAATTGAATTTAGTTTACCACAAAAATTAAAAGTTGGTGCTAGTTCATAGGAAGAGGTGGCGGTTGGGTGACTTGGGTTAGTGGAGGTAGGCCAAGTGAGCTATTTTCCTGTGCTATTCTTTGATTAGTACAGATAAAAGTGGTGTGGTGCATTATCCTGTAGGAATTTGAAATTGCCACCATTTTATAGGGGGTTGGGGGTTAGGTTAGTGGACGTAGCCCAATTGGTCTATTTTCCCGCCATTTTCGTGGTGTGACACATTATCCTGCTGGAACTTGAATTTCCTGCCAATTTTTTTCTGGAGGGTTCGGTTAGTAGAGGTAACCCAATTGACCTTCTGCCTGCCAAAATTCAAACTTCTCGCCAAATTCCGCCTTCTTGGATGACGTCATGCACTGTTGCCAAGTTTACAGGTAGTTATCTTCCATGACGTCACTGCCGCCATCTTTAATAAATTTGGCAACAATGGAATGTGGGGTGGCACACAGGTAGTCCCACTACTAAGAAGCGAAGGTGATTCCTGTATATAAGAGGGGTAAAAGAACAGAACCACAAAATTATAGACCAATATCCTTGTATAATTGACATCGGTTTGCTGCAGATCTCTAGAACATTTTCTTTGTCAAATATAGTAAATTTCCTAGAGACTGAAAAAGGTTATGTACACAAGTCAGCATGGTTTTAGAACTGGTCACTCGTGTGAATCTCAGTTGCCATTTTCTCACACGGTATACAGCAATGTATGGATGAAGGGCGACTGGTGGATTGCATATTTCTAGATTTGCGAAAAGCATCTGATACGTTGCCTCACTGCTAACTGTTAACGAAGGTACGGGAATAAGGAATAGATTCCCAGATATGTCAGTGGCTCTAAGAAGATATAGGACCCAATATGTTTTACTAGATGGCACGCGTTCATCAGGAACCACAGTACCGTCAAGATGCACCATAGAAGTGCGATAAGGCCGTTTTCACTTTCTGTATACATAAATGATCTGGCTGACGGTGTGGACAGTAATATGTGGTTGTTTACTGCTGATGCTGTAGTGTACACGAAGGTGTCGACATCGAGTGATATTAAGAGGCACAAGATGATTAGACAAAACGTCTAGCTGGTGGCATGTAGCACTAAATCTAGAAAAACGTACGTTAATTCGAGTGAGTAACAAAAACAAAGCCTCACTGTTAGGATAGAGCATTATTTGTGTACTATTTGAGACAGCCATGTCGTTTAATTATCAGAGCATAAGGATGCTAAGCGATATGAAATGGAACGAGCATGTGAGGATTGCGGTAGAAAACGCGAATGGTCGATGTCGGTTTATTGGGAGAATTGTAGGAAAATGTGGTTCGTCTCTAAAGGTGACCGCGAATAAAACGCTAGTGCAACCAATTCTTGAGTACTGCTGAAGTCTTTGGGATCTGCGCCAGATCAGGTTAAAGGAAGACATCGAAGCAGTTCAAAGGTGGGGTGATAGATTTGTTACCTGTAGGTTCGAAAAAAACGCAAGTTTTAAGGAGGTAACTCATGAACTCAAATGAGAATCCCAGAGGGAAGGCGGCATTATTTTCAAGGAACATTACTAAGAAAATTTAGAGAACCGGCAATTGAAACTCAGTGCAGAATGATCCTGCTGCCGCCAACATACACTGTGGAGACAGACGTCATGGCCTTATATCCCCTGTGACCTAGTTTTACGCCCACTAGTGCGGGAACTCACGGTGGCATGGACCCAGCAAGTCATTGGGAACCTCCTTCAGAAGCACTGAACCATGTGCCTTTATAACTGTCCATAATTGTAAAAGCGACGCCGGTGCAGGATTTTGTGCACTACCTGACCTCTTGATTATGTCCTGTACATGTTCGATGGGATTCATGTCGGGCGATTTGGGTCGCCGAATCATTGGTTCGAACTGTCCAGAATGTTCTTCAAACCAATCGCGAACAATTATGGCCCAGTGAAACGGCGTATTGGGATCCATAAGAATTCCATCGTCATTTCGTAACATGAAGCACATGGTTTCCAAGTAGCCAAACATAACCATTTCCCGTCAGTGATCAGTTCAGTTGGAATAGAAGAGCAAGTCCATTCTATGTTAACGCAGCCCACATTATTATGAAGCCTCCACCAGCTTTCACAGTGCCAAGTGAACAACTTTGGTCCATGGCTACGTGGGATCAGCACCACGCTCTACCATTAGCTCTTACCAACTGAAATCGGGGCTCATGTAACCAGACCACGGTTTCCCAATTGTCTAGGGTTTAACCGACATGATCACGAGCACAGGAGTGGCGCCGCAAGCGATGTAGTGCGGTTAGCGAAGGTACTCGCGTCTGTCCTCTGCTGCCATGGCCCATTAACGCCAAATTTCGCCGCACTACCCTTACGGCTACTTTCATCGCACATCCCACACTGATTTCTGCGGTCATTTCACACAGTGTTGCTTGTCTGTTTGCACTGACAACTCTATACAAACGCTGCTGCTCTCGGCTACTTTCATCGCAAATCCCACCTTGATTTCTCCGGTCATTTCACGCAGTGTTGCTTATCTGTAAGCACTAACATCTCTATACAAGCGCTGCTGCTCTCGGGCATTAAGATAAGGGCGTGGGCCGCTGTGTTGCCCATGGTGAGAGCCGGCCGGTGTGGCCGAGCGGTTGTAAGCGCTTCAGTCTGGACCCGCGCGACCGCTACGGTCGCAGGTTCCAATCCTCCCTCGGGAATGGATGTGTGTGATGTCCTTAGGTTAGTTAGGTTTAAGTAGTTCTAAGTTCTAGGGGACTGATGACCTCAGATTTTAAGTCCCATAGTGCTCAGAGCCATTTGAACCATGGTGAGAGGTACTGCCTAAAATGTGGTATTCTCGACACACAATGAAACTGTCGATCTTGGTATATTGAATCCGCTAACGATTTCCGAAATGGAATGTCCCATGCGTCTAGATCCAACTGTGTTTAAATTCTGTTAACTCCCGCCTCGCGGCCGTAATCGCACCGGAAACGAAACAATGGTTCAAATGGCTCTGAGCACTATGGGACTTAACATCTGAGGTCATCAGTCCCCTAGAACTTAGAATTACTTAAACCTAACTAAGCTAAGGACATCACACACAGCCATGCCCGAGGCAGGATTCGAACTTGTGACCGTAGCAGCAGCACGGTTCCAGACTGTAGCGCCTAGAACCGCTCGGCCACACCGGACGGCCACCGGAAACGTTTTAACATGAATCACGTGAATACAAATGACAGCTCTTCCAATGCACTGCCCTTTTATACCTTGTGTGCGTGATACTAGGGCCATCTGTACATGTGCATATCGCTATCCCATGACATGTCATCTCAGTGCACGTGTAGCGTAAGGACCTCAAAGATATGACTGGAGAAGTTAGGTCTCATATGTAGGCATATGTATCGTCTTTTTCCTCCTCTCGATTTCCAAGTGGACAGGAAAGAAAATGGCTATTAGTGATACAGGATACCCTCGGTCACGAACCATACAAGGTCTTGCGGACTGTTATGTAGACGTAGATGGTTCAAATGGCTCTGAGCACTATGGGACTCAACTGCTGAGGTCAGTAGTCACCTAGAACTTAGAACTAGTTAAACCTAACTAACCTAAGGACATCACAAACATCCATGCCCGAGGCAGGATTCGAACCTGCGACCGTAGCGGTCTTGCGGTTCCAGACTGCAGCGCCTTTAACCGCACGGCCACTTCGGCCGGCTGTAGACGTAGATGCAGCGTGTAGTTTACACTGTTCGAATCCAGATGACTGGTCGTGAGACTGCACACTGAAGTGCGCAACGATGTGTTTGTTTCACTTACAGAAACAGGGAAACTAGTCAGTATTTCCCAGTTGCAGATTCAGCTATACTACAGGGTAGAGCAGATATAAGCAGACCTTGTACGTGTTAAGGAAATGCAGCGAAATTACTGAAACGAAGAGCTGAAACGGACTTACCATTTACTTACTATGAGAAATACTGTGACACATACACTTATAGAAAATGATGAAAGTGCCCTCCTGCAACATCAACACACAACTGTGCGTGTCTGAGTATACTCGGATACAGCCGGGATAAAGTTTGGCTATCGAAGTGAGCAACTTTACGGCTGATGTTTCTTTCAGTTCATGTATTGTGTGTGTATTTGTTTCATAGGTTTTGCTCTTCAAGTTTTCCCACAGAAAAAAAAATCAAATACTGTTAGATTCGGTGAACGTGGAGGTCGTAAATGTTTGGTGATTGTTCTTTCCTTAGTGAAGACATGATAGACTAGATCCAGGGGTGCCTCAGACTTGGGACATGGTGCCACATCTTGCTGCAAGAAGCGGTATTGTCTTTCATACTCAGTGAGTTGAGCAGCACAAAACGTATCAAAAATTACCATATGTGTAACCGTATTGAACATAGTGTCAAAAATTTTTAGTCCAGTGATGCGCGTTCCTGCTACACCGCACCAAACGCCGATTTTTTTCATCATGGAGTGGTTGCTGACACATGCTGTTAGCGTTCTTCGTCACTAGTACCTCGTGTTCCGTGAATTCCCGTGACCGGAAACATGAAATCATGCTTCATCACTGATTATGTAATGGAAAGACTCTAAGAAACCATCGTTGACGTTATTCGAAAGCCACGTGTAGTAATCTACACGTGTCTATCATCCTTCCGTAATTGCTGCAGAACCTTCACACGATAAAGTCTTTTCGATGTCCACTGAGAACTCTTCCTACTTACATGCGCCTGTTGGGCCAACATGTGTGGAGACTTCTTTGGGCTCTGAATAATTTTTCTGCGAATGTCTGCAGTAACGTCTGATAGGCCAATTCAAGGAATTTTTTCTCGTTTTACATTTACATACAAACCTGTACATGGGCTAATTTTTAAGAGTTAGTATTGCTCTCGTCAGCCACCTCCGCTAGGACCTTGCCTAGTACCACGGTGCGGGTCTCCCGCGTCGTCCCCTACGCTCCTGTCAGTATGGGACCTCATCATCATTGCTCTCTTTGCTGGTAGTCCTCTATCCGGATACTAGACCCCGAAAGCCGGCCGGTATGGCCGAGCTGTTGTAGCCGCTTCAGTCTGGAACTGTGATACCGCTACGGTCGCAGGTTCGAATCCTGCCTTGAGCATGGACGTGTGTGATGTCCTTAGGTTAGTTAAGTTTAAGTACTTCTAAGTTCTAGGGGACTGATGACCGCAGAAGTTAAGTCCCATAGGGCTCAGAGCCATTTATTTTGACCCCGAAAATTTCGCGTGTTTCCTTAATCGAGCCTGTTTCCACACATGCTTCCATAATTTCAATTCCTTCTTCTATCGACAAAGTAATTTGCAGACAACAAAGAGAAACGTCTAAGTTCACCGATGAAATAAATTGAAATGCTGACAGAAGAACGCTAACAATCGATTATTGTATAAAACAGTCCATTGTGGTAACTGTTTATTTCAGAAGTCGAAATATTGCATTCGCAATCAAAGGGGTGGCTGGCTGCTTTTGATTGTGCCACCCTGTATGACAAAATAATACGCGAATTACAGCAAACAAAGTCACACAATTGCCAGCAAGTCAAACCTCACAACATGAAATTAAATACAATACATGTTATACGGCCAAAACGTAATATAAGTTCTCAGGAATTTGAACAATATAGCGCGCTGCCGAGTATTAGGTCCCGCTTATAAATTCAGCGTCGACGATTACAAAGAATGCAATATCAACCTTGATATCACCGGTCGACAATTTATTCATATCTTGAACGATGTGGCACAGTAGTTTAGACACTAGTCTCCCATAGGAAAGAACTGAGATTCGAAGTTCCGGGCAGCTCTCCAGATTTATGTCTCCCGTGTTTTTACTAAATCGTTAAGAACAAGTCTTCCTTTGAAATCGTTTCGAACGATTTCCTTGTACATCCTTTTCATAGTAGAGTCTGTGACCCGTTTACGATGACTTTGTTGGCGACAGGACGTTAAACCATAACCTTCCTATCTTCATTAACAAACTCACGAGCAAACCACAGCTGTCTCGCGTGAAATCACGATTCACCGCATCACAAATTTTTCAGTGCGTTCGTCCATCAAGTCATTTTATCACTGTGTATCAGTAACAGAACACCAGCCTATTAACAAACTTTGTTTAAACGTAATATACTTCACAAGATTGCCGGAAGCCGTTGGTATTCGGACGCCACAACTCTGGAATCAGCTGCATTGGTTTTTGTGTGCACTTCTGGTCAATATTGCGTTCCTCTATGGGAAAAGAAGCACCCACATAACAAAAGCTGCTGTCACGCTTGATGAAGCCATGAGATTTATCACTGGTACTGCTGGATCTACTGTCATCCAGTGATGTTCTAGCTAATATTGCTCCGAAAGATCTAAGAAGGAAAACAACTAAGGCAAGTTAGCGCAAGAAGATTAATTCTCGTAAAAACTCACCATTGTACGATGTCCTACAAGGTCCAGTAACAACTGATTTTAAATTACGGAAGCCACTGTGGGCTGATTCGGAAAGCATCAGTTCTTCCGACGTGACCTCCATGTGACGACGAAGGTTGAACGAACACCCGCCCAATCAGTCGCCAAACCTGGTCGAAGCTAAACAGCATTATGACCGGCGAAGGTAGTTACGGTTGTAGCTTGAAGGAGTAGGTTCCCTGTCCATCAGCTGACTGCGGCTGCGGAGCGGAGGAGCAAACAGTAGAACACATTGTCAACGCCTGCCGGTCTCAAGTATTTGACGATGACCTGAGGAGTCTACACCAATTGACAACAAGTGTTCTGGACTGTTTGTCAAATTTGAAAATTTCCATTTGATTGTAGATATTTCTACGCACTTGTACAAACTTGCATAAACAGATTGAAATAGAAACTTTCCTGGCAGAATAAAACTGTGTGCTGGAACGAGACTCGAACTAGGGACCTTTGCTTTCCCCGGGCAAGTGCTCTACCATATGAGCTACCCAAGCAAGAATCGCGCCGTGGCCTCACAGCTTTACTTCTGCCAGTATCTCGTTTCCTACCTTCCAAACTTTAGAGAAGCTCTCCTGCGAACCTTGCAGAACTAGCACTCCTTAAAGAAAGGATATTGCGGAGACATGGCTTAGCCACAGCCTGGAGGACGTTTCCAGAATGAGATTTTCACTCTGCACCGGAGTGTGCGCTGATAAGAAACTTTCCTGGCAGATTAAAACTATGTGCCGGACTGAGACTCGAACTCGGGAAGGTCCCGAGTTCGAGTCTCGGTCCGGCACACAATTTTAATCTGCCATGAAAGTTTCATATCAGAGCACACTCCGCTGCAGAGTGAAAATCTCATTCTGGAGATTGAAATAGCATTAGAAAGTGTATTTTTATAAATATTCTGTTTTTTTGAAACAGTGCCTATTAACAGTAACAGTATAAAAACATGGTAAATTACATTGTCAGTGGTGATTGTTGCAGGATTCTAGTGCGAGTCGTTCCCTACGTACATACCGTATTTTGAGACGTTTACACACTGATATTTGTTTGTGACATTCAACCTGCGTAGTTCAAATGATTCAAATGGCCCTGAGCACAATGGGACTTAATATCTGAGGTCATCAGTCCTCTAGAACGTATAACTACGTAAACCTAGCTAACCTAAGGACACCACAGACATCCATGCCCGGGGCAGGATTCGAACCTGCGAACGTAGCGTTCGCGTGGTTGCGGACTGAAGCGCCCAGAACCGCTCGACCACAGTGGCCGGCCCTGCGTTGTTGCTAGTTACGATGCTGTTATGGTTCCTTACAGAGTGCTTGTGTGTTCCTTGAGTGCACTGCGAATTGCTGGTCAGTTACAGTGTGACAGAGCGAGTAGTAGTTCGTGAGTGGACGATGAGATTTACCGATGCAGAAAAAGCAGTCATGCTCATGGTGTATGGAGAGGGCAGGAAGAATGCAGTTTGTTTTTCTACGGTGTATGCGGCAATATATCCATACAGATGTCAACCATCTCGGCACTTATTTATCAACATCTTCAATCAGTTGCGTGAAAGTTGTAGTGTATCATCTAGACACCGTAGCAGAAGGAAACAAGTGACGACAGAAGAGGTGGAAATTAATGTTCTTGCTGCTGTTGTAGTTAATGTGCACCTTAGCTCCCGCCCAATCGGATGTGGAACTGGCATGAGTCACGTAAGTGTCCTACGCATTCTCCATCCACATAGGTTATTTACCAATCATGGGGAGGTAAACCGTCGAAACATTTACTTCTGGTCTTTTGATATTTCGCGTTGGCTGCGTCAGGTGGAATTGTCTAGGATAGTGAACCATCAGCTCATAGGCCCGTTTTTCATAAACGGAACAACTGGCCAGAATCCATCTAACTAGTGTATGCACTTGAGTTGTTCCTTAAGGTGTGGAACCATGGATATTGCACAAGTGTCGATGTGGGAACTTTCCAAGATAGTATAGTTGGTAAACGAGTCGAACAAACATCGCTGAAAACCCAGTTCACCCTACATTTAGATTTTTGATATCAATAGGCATTATTCCACTTAAAAAGTGCATGTTTCCACCAACAATACACTTCCTAAGTATTATTACAAACTGTTGATTGGCTAACACGACGAGCCCCTGACTACCAAATGGTTCAAATGGCTCTGAGCACTATGGGACTTAACATCTGAGGTCATCAGTCCCCTAGAACTTAGAACTACTTAAACCTAACTAAACTAAGTACATCACAAACATCCACACCCAAGGCAGGATTCGAACTTGCGACCACAGCGGTCGCGCAGTTCCAGACTGAAGCGTCTAGAACCACTCGACCACACCGACCAGCCCCTGAGTACCAATCTATTCTGTGAAAATCACACCTAAATAGCACTTTCCATTCCCGCAACATTTGCGGTGCAAGTTTTAGATGACTCGCCCTGTACAGACGGGGTTAAGCAGAAGTATGGAACCACCAAAAACGGAACACATTAAAAAGCCTAATACGGTGTAGAAAAACAGTTGACATTCAAAATAGCTTCCAGTCTTCTCGAAATCGATAGATGTAGGTCTTGTATGGTTCCGAAGTGAAATTTATACTATTATTCTTGCAAAATAGTGGTAAGCTCACAATAATTAGGTGGCTTGCAGCCACACGCCCTTCTCTCCAAAATCGACCACAAACGTTCATTGATATTGGTAACTGATGAGTGTGGTGACCAGAGATGTGACAGTTCATTCTCGTGCTCACAAAAACAGTTCTGTACAATGCGAGCTGTATGAAGAACGGCCCTGTCGGCTTGGAACACATGAACATCATTGGAGAACTAACACTGTACCATGGTATGGGTCTGATCATCCAAAATATCACATAATCCTTGGCAACAACGTGACCTTACAGAGTAGCCATGGTTCCCATGGAATATCACGAGCCGGCCGCGGTGGTCTAGCGGTTCTAGGCGCTCAGTCCGGAGCCGCGCGACTGCTACGGTCGCAGGTTCGAATCCTGCCTCGGGCATGGATGTGTGTGATGTCCTTAGGTTAGTTAGGTTTAAGTAGTTCTAAGCTCAAGGGGACTGATGACCATAGACGTTAAGTCCCATAGTGCTCAGAGCCAGAATATCACGACATGGCTTTCAAAATCAATGCCAAACCCATGTCGTGTTTCACTCCTGGGACGTAAACTCTGCCAGAAGTCGGAAACAGTGTGAAATAAGACTCATCTGATCAAATGGCTTTCGTTCGTAGCTCCAAAGTCCACGTTTTATGGCTTCAACACTATGATTTAACGGAACAGGCATTTGCATCACTGATGAGTCGCTTTTAAATTCTAGTTCACCCTGTTCGCTTCATATGGAGCTCTCTTCGAAGTGATTTTTTGCCGACAGGGTTCGTGTGTAATACATTCAGTTATGCAGCACTTTTTGCAGCTGTAGTCCCTTTATTTTCTGTCACAATCCTCTTCAATGACCGTCAGTCACGATCCTCAACACACACATTTGCCAGCGTTCTTTCTTGGCGGGTGATATTCTTCCGCTTTCTCTGCATGTGGTTTGTCTTCGACACGATACCTCTTGAAAACCAGACTTTCGGCACCCACAATACAAGCACTAACAATTTGCTGCGTTCGAATTCACTTGGCTCTGACATAATACACTGATTACTACACATAACGCTTTTCTAATGACGACAGACACTTGCAGCGTAGGTGTGGCCGAGAGGTTCTAGGCGCTTCAGTCTGGAAGCGCGCTACCGCTACGGTCGAAGGTTCGAATCCTGCTTCGGACATAGATGTGTGTGATGTCCTAAGGTTAGTTAGGTTTAAGTAGTTCTAAGTTCTAGGAGACTGATGACCTCAGATGTTAAGTCCCATAGTGCTCAGAGCCACTTGCAACGTATTGAGGACATTGCGTAGACGCCGTTCGTGATCAGGTACTATAGCGCAATCTGAATTCTTGGATAACAGCTACATTTATGTTCAGGCACGTATTTATAACATTGTTTCCATACTTTTGTCCAGCCCATAGTTACTCTTAACTCAGAAATAGAGAACAGAGCAGTTGAAACCAGTCATTGGAATCCGATGTCAGTTTGGTACAATAAAAAGAGATTATCATACTATGTCAATGAATATCAGGTGTGACACACGGAACATGGCTTCAGCCAGGATCGTTAGTTTACAATCACACTATATCAGCAAGAGTAGTTGGCAACGTTGAAGCTGTGCTTTTAATAATGTAATGAAATTCTTCGAACCCGTCACACCGCAGACAAATCAACAGAAACAAAGTGTCTGTGAAATTTGAATAAAAGAAGAAGGAACAAAGATCATATGCACGTTTTGATTACAGAGTCCTAGAATATAAAACGTAAATACCGTGAATTTAATTATACTAATCAGATTACTCTTCTGCGACGTACTCGCCTTAAATACTACGAGTAAGCAGGCGGAAACATGCATCTGGTTAACTACTCACATAAATCTTTGAGGAAAAAAAAGTTTGTTCTGACAATGATGGTGGCGCTAAGACAATTCCTCTTGCAATCCAGACTAATTCTACGATCATTTTTTCACTTATTTCCAGCGTATTGGATGGCAGTAGGCAGCAATCTACTATAATTCAATGAAATTACAGAACCGTCAATGTTGCACAGAAGTTTGTTTTTATTTAAATAGCAACCACTTTCGGACTTCCGGCCATTATTAGTTCATCCACATAAGTCCTACCGTAACACCATAATGAGTGTACCCCACATTGCCTGTATGAGTCGCTAAGTGCAAGATATTATTATGCAACTTTTACGGTTTTGTAATTTGAATGGATCATTTCTTCGTTGTTAACAGCAGACATGGGGATTGATATTACATATACTGCCTTGGATATCACGTCTGTACCGTTGACCACTAAAAACGAGATACCATTTGTTTACGTGAAATATCTATCGAACACATAACTAGTAATGAAATCTGGGTGGATTCAGTTTAAGATGAAAGCTGGAGCAGAGCTTTAGCAATCAAACAAAACGGAAATGCTGCTGATAACTTTGAAAGCTTAGTAAATGGTGTCATTATCTGAGGATAGGCCGCCCTAGCACAAAACATCTGAAAAGTTCTTTGGTATAAGAGAATAAGTGAAGAAGCTATAAAACACAAATATAAGCATTAAAATCGAATAAGCAGTGGATAAGAGGGACAAATTTATTTCCAAAGCTCCATTAAGGAACTTTTAGACGTGTATGTGTCAAAAAAGGTTGTGAAATATAGGAAAGACAAGCATTGTTTCAGTATGAAACTTTGGATATTGCTAAGAAAACGAAGAGAGTTTCACAATAGACTTAGGTCAAGTCATAACCTTGTTGACAAAAGATCAAGGTATAAAAGTCAAAATGAATGTAAGGAGAACAATACGAAAATAGTTTAATGAAATCGATGTTAAAGTCTAATCTACCAAAATTCCTAAGGAGTTTCGACTTTACGTGAATCAAAATTATCTACTTCGTCCATGCGTGACCACACCGACACATGAAGGAGAAATGCCAGACAGAAGAACGAAATACTGATTTCTGTCTTCTGAAATTGTTTCACTGCGGAAGATCATAACGAGACGCCTCCTTTCAGGTATCACCCGAACGCCGAAACGGCATATTTTGAGATATGTGATGGAAGAATAGATCATATAAAATCGCTGATGTGAACGAAAGGGACTAGATTTGGTGGGATGTCTGTAGGGTTCTATATAGACTATCCCAAAGAGATTGCTACCACACTAAGAGACTTTTATTATAGGCCACTGGAGTAACGAAATGCTCTAAGTGATAGGAAAAAAAGTCGTGTACTTCCTTCTCTATAGCTGTGTTCATTATTAGCCTATATCGCTGACATCAATCTATTGTAGCATTGCGGAACACGTTTTATACATGGGGTTTATATCTTTTTGGTGATCGAAAGTAACCTCTGAAGGGTTTGCATCGAATACGCCGCGGAATCAGCTCCATTTCTTGCTGATATTCATCGAAATTCCTTTGCGCAGCGAATACCTTGTAAGCTGCCCCCATTCTTGTATTAGTTTGCTGGAAAATGTTTCAGTCTGGCTGTCTCATATTCTGAAACACTTCAGACACCTAGATTACCAGTTTTTCGAGGGGAAAACGTATTCTCAAGGTACATGCGTTTGTACTCAGTCTCGTTCAAACTAACACAAAGCAGTCCTATCCAAAAGTCATTAAAGTGAGTTAGGTTATACATTAGATATCACAACTGTACAGGACAGTCGATTTTATTCATTCCTTGATTTCAAATTACTTTAACTTTGTTTCTAATCGCACTCGCATTACGCTTGCTGTTGTTTTTATGGACTGTCGCCTTTTCAATATTAAACGTTTCATAATCGACAAATTAATATTTTTAACACAGTTTATGCGATCGCACTCTCATAAACATTCGCGTCCTGGTCACGATATGGCTCCGGGTATGGGTCGAGGGTGACAGACTCACAGCCTCCCGCCTACCGTTCTCTAGGCGATGCCGCTACGCCGAAGCAAAGAGGCGCGCTGTACCGCAACAAAGAAGCGTAAGATGCAGATTTGATCTGTAGAATGCTAAATCGACATCTGTATCCTTAAACTTCCGTGTGACTGGAAAAGAGGGCAGGTACTGTTTACAAAAAGCATGGAAGATTCGGTGCACACAATTACAGACCGATATCGCTTTCGTCCGTCTGTTGCAGGATCCTACAGCATACTCTAAGCTCTAACATTGTGACATTCCTGGAGGAAAACATGCGTCTCTGAAAGGACCTGCATGGAGTCACGAAAAACAACTCATTTGAATAGCCTCCTTTATCCACGTACAACACGTTGTGCCGGTCGGCGTGGCCGAGCTGTTCTACGCGCTTCAGTCTGGAACCGCGCGACCGCTACGGTCGCAGGTTCGAATCCTGCCTCGGGCATGGAAATGTCTGATGTCCTTAGGTTGGTTAGATTTAAGTAGTTCTAAGGTCTAGGGGACTGACGACCTCACATGTTAAGTCCCATAGTGCTCAGAGCCACTTGAACCATTTTTTGAACAACACGTTGTACGCAGCAGACCTCCGAAAGACATTCAACATCATCGACTCCTAACTATATGGAGTATCTTCACAAATATACGATTGCACAGAGGAATATTTGAGTAACAGAGCACAATACGTTATAGTGGACACAGTTGTACCACAAAAATGAATGTAACACCTGATGTACCGCATGGAAGCCTAATGGGACGTACAATGTTTTCTTCACACGTAAACGATTTATCAGACAAGATCAGCAACACAGTAAGTTTGTGCACTGACAGTCTTTTGTGTCTAGGGATAAATGGTCGTTGGACGATCCTAAGGAATTGCAGAAAGAGTTGAATAAGCTTTCCATTCTGTTTAATGAACATGGCAGCTCACTTTAATTATATGTAATATGAGATGTACTATATAAAAAGACAAACAACGTGACGGTATCCGATTACATGTTTATTGGTAAGCATCCTGAGCACATCACATTGAATAAGTGTTTAGAGGTACTACTAATAAGCAATAAGAAATGGGACGCTGACGTAAAATCAGTATTATTTATTTATTTAACCTGATCTGATCAGTTCCTTCAGGTCCTCGGTAAAGGGTTTCACAAATACAGTACCTTTCTTTACATCATAGTTACCTAAGATATAACAATTTTAATGTGGCAAATAGTATTAAAATGATCTGAGTGTCTATAGGCACAAAGTGAGTAAATAATACTGACTATGAACGAATGCAATTAATACCGACTGTGCTTCCACTACTGTTGCAGCTACAACTAATGATGATAGTGATAATAATAATAATAATAATAATAATAATAATGACAGTACTAACAATGATGATAGTGTCAGGTATAAAAACAATTTATCAGTTTACAAAACAGATGTTTTCTGATATTGTGAATTCTGGGGAAGGAAATTTAAGGAGACTGCAGCAGGTAAGAATAATGGCAAATGACGAAGATCTGGTTGGAAAGAAGGATGTACAGGGATAGCGACTGCGTACATAGACAATGATAGTCATTATTGTTGCTTCCGTACATATGTCATTAGCTGTTTCTGAAGCCGGAGATATTATTCAGTTCTCCAGTGTAACACGGGAAGTAAAGCCGGGATGGAGAATGGAAGGCTTAGATTTACTGGAAGTGCTCTGGAAAAATGCAATGAATGCATAAAGGAAATCGCTTACATAACGCTATTGCTTCCCGATATAGTGTCCAGTGTGTGGAGTCCTGATCACGAAAGCACGTCAAAAGACGTCGTAGAATTCAGAGACACTCTGCTAGGACAGTAAAAGGTGAGTATAACCTATACGGAAGCGTAACAAAAAAAGGCTAGGGGAAATTCATAGGAATGCTGAGAAGAGAAACGACATATTCACAGTCATGCAAAACCCTGTTGAGGTAATTTAGAGAGCATATACTCGAAGATAGTTGGGTGAACGGGAGTCCATTATGTTGCTGTCATCGTAGAGGTCATATGAACAACATGAGACGGATTAGGTCTCTTGCAGAGGTGTATAGGCAGTTAGTTATGCCTCTTTGAAATACACCAGTGGAATAAGCACCGTCGGGCGTGGCCAGTACATCGATGGGTGACAGTCCTAGCACGCAGCGCGCTGTTGGCCATTTTACCTTCGCACCAATGTCCTGGACTAAATCTCAAACCTCTCCGCAGTGCCTGATGAAGTGAGGCCATGCGACACTGTTGATAGTGATTCGTCCGTCGGAGTGTGAGGTTAAGCTCGGCAGCCCCTTTGGTGCTATTTGAGAGCAGTAGTATATGTGGCGACAGTGGGTTTCACTCTCTCCCTTCTCTCATGATCATCCTGTGAATACATGACACAACACTACACGCCCACCCATTACAGTCATCTGCACTTAACAGTTACACTTAACGAACAGACAACGCTCACATTGCGCCAGGGAAAGGTGCCCTGTGGGTGCAAAGGATAGAAAACACTTTCCGATTACAGTCTGGAGCCTCGCGACCGCTACGGTCGCAGGTTCTAATCCTGCCTCGGGCATGGATGTGCGTGATGTCATTAGGTTAGTTAGATTTAAGTAGTTCTAAGTTCTAGGGGACTGATGACCTTAGAAGTTAAGTCCCATAGTGCTCAGAGCCATTTGATTTGAACTTTCCGATTCAGGTTGCTGAACGTGCTCTTCGGGATTTTCCAGCCAATAATGTCATATAACTTTTAAAGTGGAACGATGTAAGACTAGCTGCAAGGAAACAGTATGCTAGAATGATATCTATTAGGAGAATCCAAAGGAAATGTAATTTATCCATGAGAAAGAGCCTGAAAGTATTTGTCCGATCGATCCCTGAGGATTAAACGTTGGTCTCTTATCCTTACTAGATAGGGCTAATACGGAAATAGGAAAGATTCGAAGAAGGCCAGCGCATTTCGTCGCGGTTTCGTTTGGTAAGTGCAAAAGGCTGATGGAAGTCACTATCGAAATTCAGTGACGGACGCTGCAAAAGAGGTGATGTTCACCACGAAGAGGTTTACCGCTGAAATATCGTCAGCGTAAATTCTAGAAAGAGTAAGGCAACGCATTAATTCGGTACACATATATTTCGCTTGAAGATTAACAATAAAAACAAAGAATTAAGAGCACAGGCGGAGGCTTAAGGACATTAATGTTCTGCACACGTAATTAGAGAACGGTGTAGCAAAACTGGAATAAAAAACGAGGAAATGAGAGTTGTACATGGAATAGCCTCCACCGCACATCATAAAATGGCAACTGGAATACGTATATAGATATAGAAAACTGAAAGAAACTTTGCAGCTATCTTATTAGTGAAATTAGAGTTGCCAAATACAAACACCGATCAGGAGAAATAAAAATGAACAGGTAATCGAACAATTTCCTTCGCTGTCTTAAGAAGAAATACCACAGGAGATATTTATCAAAATGCCATGTCTTTAAGTTATATTTTTATGACGTGATCTTTTATAAGGCCGATCTGCAGTGTATGGTAATAAGAAAACTTCACAAGCCAGGATCGCTAAAAAAGCATTTTAGTGGATAACCGGTTTAGACAGAGCTATGAAAGATAATATCCCGACGACATAGCTCTGTCGAAATAGGTTATCCTATGAGATACTGTTTAGTGATCTTGGCTTGTGAAGATGTTTTCATTTACCATTTCTTTAAGTAACGCAGTATCCTGTGGAAAATCAAAAATCGACAAGTATAATAAAGCGGTGCCTTGAGGTTCAAGTAATGTCTCAAACCTTGACATTCATTATAAATAGTTGAGTGCTTACCTGATATAGGAAGACGTTATCTGTTTAATACATTAGATGTAAATCCGCAATTGCGAATATGGACAACCACCAGCTGTAGCATGGAATGACGACAATGAAAATTTGTGTTGGACCGGGACTCGAACCCGGATTTACCGCTTATCATGAGCGATCGCCTTATCATTTTGTTTTAATGCCTGAGAGAAGGGTCAGGGCAGAGAGCGCAGTGTTCGCCTTCCGCGGTCAGGCCCAAAGGAAAGAAAGGGGTCTTCTGACCATTAAAACTGCTACACCACGAAGATGACGTGTCACAGACGCGAAATTTAACCGACAGGAAGAAGATGCTGTGATATGCAAATGATTAGCTTTTCAGAGCATTCACACAAGGTTGCCGCCGGTGACGACACCTACAACCTGCTGACATGAGGAAAGTTTCCAACCGATTTCTCATACACAAACAGCAGTAGACCAGCGTTGCCTCTCGAAACGTTGTTTCGATGCCTCGTGTAAGGAGGAGAAACGCGTACCATTACGTTTCCGACTTTGATAAAGGTCGGATTGTACCCTATCGCGACTGCGGTTTATCGTATCGCGACATTGCTGCTCGCGTTGGTCAAGATCCAATGACTGTTTGCAGAATATGGAATCGGTGGGTTCATAAGTGTAATACGGAACGCCATGCTGGATCCCAACGGCCTCGTATCACAAGCAGTCGAGATGACAGGCATCTTATCCACATGGCTGTCATGGATCGTGCAACCACGTCTCGATCTCTGAGTGGACAGATGGGGACGTTTGTAAGACAACCACCATCTGCACGAACAGTTCGACGACGTTTGCAGCAGCATGGACTATCAGCTCGGAGACCATGGCTGCGGTTACCCTTGACGCTGCATCACAGACAGGAGCGCCTGCGATGGTGTACTCAACGACGAACCTGGGTGGACGAATAGCAAAACGTCACGTTTCGGATGAATCCGGGTTCTGTTTACAGCTTCATGATGGTCGCATCCGTGTTTGGTGACATTGCGGTGAACGCACATTGGAAGCGTGTATTCGTCATCGCCATACTGGAGTATCACCCGGCGTGATGGTATGGGGTGTCATTGGTTACACGTCTCGGTCACCTCTTGCTCGCATTGACGGCACTTTGAACAGTGGACGTGACATTTCAGATGTGTTACGACCCGTGGCTCTACCCTTCATTCGATCCCTGCGAAGCCCCACATTTTAGCAGGATAATGCACGACCGCATAGTGCAGGTCCTGTACGGGCCTTTCTGGATACAGAAAATGTTCGACTGCTGCCCTGGCCAGCACATTCTCCAGATCTCTCACCAACTGAAAATCTCTGGGCAATGGTGGCCGAGCAACTGGCTCGTCACAATACACCAGTCACTACTCTTTATGAACTGTAGTATCGTGTTGAAGCTGCATGGGCAGCTGTTCCTGTACACGCCATCCAAGCTCTGTTTGACTCAATGCCCAGGCGTATCAAGCCGTTATTACGGCCAGATGTGGTTGTTCTGGGTACTGATTTCTCAGGATCTATGCACCCAAATTGCGTGAAAATGTAATCACATGTCAGTTCTAGTTTAATATGTTTGTCCAATGAATACCCGTTTATCATCTGCATTTCGTCTTGGTGTAGCAATTTTAATGGCCAGTAGTATATATATATATATATATATATATATATATATATATATTCGCTCAAAGTATCGGAGGGAGGACTCCCTTAGACCGTTTACTCAGGGGATCAATCATGTGCAGCGAATTGTCTTCAAGTGTGCCTTCTAGTACTCTGAACACCCCAAGGGGCAGGAGAATCCTCGAATAATACGCCTAAATAATTCAATAATCTTGTCCGGTACAATACATGGCTGAGAAACGCCTTATCAGCAGTCGTCAGGTGGAACCACAAGTCGAGAGCGCTTTCGGACGCAGCTTGCAAAACGTAGTAGAGCACCACGCCCTTCAGCCAGTTGACGGCGTTCGTTCTGTCGGCGGGAAAATAAACAGTACCTTAGCGTAGGAGTTCGGAATGAAAGACTCTGGCTGTCGTCGCAACAGGAGCGCCAGCATACGTTGTAAAAGATCCCAGCAGCTGTCCGTCGCAGCACATGTCAAGTGGTGCGCGTTCGAATCAACGACTGCACAGTGCGGGCATAAAGGGTCGTCCGTAAGTTGGATGGAGTGGAGGCGCTTGCGTGTGGCTAATTTGACGTTCACGTCCACGTACCACAAAGAACGAGCGCACGTGGGCAGATATGGTACTGTTTGGCAATCCGTGCACGACTTACTGCCAGCTCCAAACTTCCATACGTCTTTAACTATGCTTCTACAGCCTGTACTCGTACATCCATTATGTATATTCCAGTACAGATGAGATATTTTACTTGAATATCGCTCGCCGATTTCGGCGGGTGAATCCGATATTGCAGTGCTAGTGATATTCTGAATTACGATGCAATGTTCCTTTCGACATGTATGCATGTCCAAAGAAACATTGCGTGGTAATTCAGAATACCAGGGGCACTGCAATATCACGTTTATCTGTTTAATGTAGTGTGTAGACACAAGGAGAATATGCTTCATTTGAAACACTACAAATTGTCACTCTCTTTCCTAGCGTTTATCCCGTCGTAGAGGCATCAGTGTTTTCATGACCTGGTAAATGTATTTATTTTAACTTTGTGGTCGGATACTCTTCCCCTTACCGAAGTCATCAGTTTACTTAAGGAAGGGAAGTTATGAGCTCACAAATCAAACATTCATTTAAATATACGGTAAAACAGCTCTTCTATCGTTTATAAGCTAAAACAATTTTTAAAAAAGTTAGAATAATGGCAGCTCGAAAGTAAATCTAAGGTATCTAAGATTTACTTTAGATTCAAGGAGTCCTAAAGGTACACGCTTACTTAACCATGGATGTTTCAAAATGTTTCACTAATACTACATACAGAGCTCGGCAGAACATGGAAACACAAAAAACACAACTCATTACCATGAACATAGAGTGTAACCTTTGTTCCTGCAAAATAATGGCAACTTCAGGTTGGTGGACAGCGGTCACGCACCCTTCTCTCACAAGCAGACCAAAAAGGCTCAGTTGTATGGTGATCTGATATCTGTGTTGGCCAGGGGACAGAAGGAACTTCACCGTCGTGTTCACAAAACGAGCTGCGTGAACAGCGGCCATGTTGTCTTGGCATATAGCTTCACGATTGGGAATCAGCATTGTGCCCTAGGATGGACCTGATCAGCCAGAAAGGTCACGTGATTCTTGCAGGTAGTGCGAAATTGTAGAGCAACCATGGAGCTCATGGAATACCTCAAATTGCCTGCCAAAATCACCAACGAATCCTCACCGGGTTCACTCTTGAGATCTAAACTCGACTAGAAGTTGGAATCAATGTGAAAGAAGACATCCGACCAAATGACTTTCTTGCATTGCTCCATAATCCAAGTTTTGTAGCATCGGCACAACGTTTTCCTGTCACAGACATTTGCATCACGGGTGAGTGCTCTTAGAATTCCAGCTCACGCTGCAATTCTTTGCTAATGGAACTCCCTTCGTGTTGTTTTAGTGCTGACAGGGATCTTGAGTGTAACATTCAGTCTTACAGTGACTTTTGCAGTTTTCGTTCTCTTATTTTTCGTCCCTACCCTCTTCAACGACCGTCCGTCACGATTACTCAACGCGTTGTGACTTAGTGTATAATGTTGTTCTGCTTTCCTCATATGCGGTATCCATTTTTGATTTGGTGCCTCTTGAAACACCAAACACCTCGGCTACCTAGGTAACAGAAGCACCAATCGTACGAGCACAACCAGTTTTCCCACCATCGAATTCACTGCGTTCCGACGTAATACACTCGCAACTACACTGAACACGGTTGTGACCATGGCTGACACTTTTCAACACATGGAGAACATTACACAGGTGCCGTTCATGGTCACGTACAACTTCGCAACTAGTAAGCTTGGGTAGCATCTGCATACATGTTCAAGCATGCATTTCTCGCGGTGTTTCCATATATTCTTCCATCCCCTGTATCATCTAGAAGTCTCTGTTGATTGATATCAACGTAAGTTAATTTAGCCAGTCTCAAAGAGAAAATGCGACATGTATGTACGGAGAGGCTTCAACCCGCGGTAGCCTTCAGAGGTTCACAACTCAACAGACCACAGCAGTCCACCCACCCCACCGCCGTCCCGCACCGAACCCAGAGTTATTGTGCTGTTTGGCCCTTAGAGGACCCCTCCCCTCCCCCCCCCCCCTGCTGCCCACCTCCCCCTGGGAACGTCTCATACCAGATGAGTGTAAGCCCAAATGTTTGCATGGTAGAATAATTATGGTGTCTCGACATGAATCTGCCGGACGGATTCGAGCCGGGGACCGGCACGCCTTCCCGCTCGGGAAGCAGCGCGTTAGACCGAAATGCCACACACTCATCTTTACGAATAACTGTTGTAAATCATTAACTTCTCATTGTCGGGGTACACAGTCATGTAGAATTTTTTTAAGGACATCATATTTGGTGCCAACGCCCTTAGTTTGCATGTTAACAGTGCTCTAGAGCGTTAATGTCTAGCGATTTACGTGTTTGGTGTTAACATTGGTAACATTTCACGTAATTTACATCATTTCAGGAAATACAGAGCTTCGCAATCGTGTGATTTTAATGTACTTTTACAGTGAAAAGGCCTATTTTTAACGATGACATGTACACATGTCGTAGGATTTTCAAGACTGACGTGTGCGAAGCAAAATATTTTTCTGTAGCACTCGAAAATGGCAGAAAGGCAGAAATTGCATTTTTAGAATAAATATGTTCAACAATCAACGGCTAATGTGATATCCTTCAAAAAATTCTGTAACTCTGTTTCAGTAAAACTGGCTGTGATAAAAACAGTTATAAAATACAATGGTAAATTAATAGGACAGAGAACTGCTAGTGGAAGAGCCCCCCTCAAATATTTAACATCCGGACTGTTATTCAATATACGCACACCTGCAACTCACTTCGATATCACTCGACACGATTCAGCTGAAACATGAACACTAATTTCTGTTTTATGTTTACGCTCTTCATTAGGATACGGGGACCGGCTGCTGTTTGGTATAGAGGTAAGTGAATGGCTATGGTTTCGATTGGGATTGGGAGTCATAAATGCAAGTGTGTTACCATATAACCGTTTTCCCCAAAGCAAGACCTGTCAGAGTGTCTGGCAATACGAGTTATACTGCAATCTGAAATTATGTGCACTATTGTTGAGATGTCACACTGTGATATCAGTCTATGCAATGCTTTGCTTGACTGTAATCATCGTGCGAGAAACTTGTCGCCTACAACACTGAAGATACATCACAGGACTTTTCAGAGGCTGTAAAATTAATCGTCGGTAAAGCAGATGTCAGACTGAGATTCATTGGAAGAATCATAAGGAAATGCAATCCGAAAACATGGGAAGTAGGTTACAGTACACTTGTTAGCCCACTGCTTGAATATTGCTCACCGGTGTGGGATCCGTACCAGATAGGGTTGATGGAAGAGATAGAGAAGATCCAACGGAGAGCAGCGCGCTTCGTTACAGGATCATTTAGTAATCGCGAAAGCGCTGCGGAGATGATAGATAAGCTCCAGTGGAAGACTCTGCAAGAGAGACGCTCGGTAGCTCGGTACGGGCTTTTGTTGAAGTTTCGAGAACATACTGAGGAGTCAAACAGTATATTGCTCTCTCCTACGTATATCTCGAGAAGAGACCATGAGGGTAAAATCAGAGAGATTAGAGACCACACAGAGGCATACCGACAATCTTTCTTTCCACGAACAATACGAGACTGGAACAGAAGGGAGAACCGATACAGGTACTCAAAGTACCCTCCGCCACACACCGTCAGGTGGCTTGCGGAGTATGTATGTAGATGTAGATGTAGATAGCATGGTCAGCACTGCGGCCAGAGTAGAAGTTCAACGGGAGAAGTGCGCGTATTTACACCGTATCACGCAACGTACTGGGCCGCACTCTTATCTACCTGACGGATTGCGCGTGCGTGTTCACATCGCAATTCCCTTATCACTGTGGTGACTGTACATCTGTCGCTGCCTCTATCCCACAGCCACCAGCCACTCTCAGCTAAATAGGTGCTCTGTGAGTGTCTGCCGTACTGCGTGATTGCGGGCGTTCGATAGCAATGTCGACGAGGGGTTCGCTAGCCGTTCAGTACTGCCGTGTCGACATCTAATTCCCTACCCTCTCAGCAGCCGTTCGATCCTCAGCACGTAGTTAACATCTGCTGTGTACGCTGCAGGGACATACGTCAAACTCATCTTTATATCTTTAGCATATCTCTTTATGAAATGCATACCGAATGTCACCTGCTTCACAAGCTCAAGGAGCGTTAATCATATTCTACTATAGCTTTTCCTGCATAGCTAAACTTATATTAGTCATGGAAGAAGAAGTTTTATGCGAATAAAATTTAACCATACAACGTTGACCAACAATATGTGTTCATTGATGTTAACCACGAGGTATGCGAAACTTTTTTTTTGTTATTATAATCTGCCTACTGCTATAAAGTTTGACAATGGAACACAGTTTCCAGCATACTGCGATGTCTATCAAATAAAGATTGGATAAATAAAATTAAGAATGAAAACATCCTACTTTGTTCTAGCCTCATAATGATTCGCTGTTTTTCTGACAGTAAGGACACTATAGTTTTGAAGATGTTGATACAAATCCAGGTCAAGGTGAGAAGATGAAAATTATGACTGTGTAAGTGGGGTAGTAGTCGCATGGAGTAGTTCCATGTCTTTTAGTTACAGGGGTTGGACAAAACTCTGGAAACACTGTGAAAAATGCATACTTGAACATAAATGCTGATTACGTAAGTTAAAGGTGTAGGGGGGTGAAAGGGAAGGAAAGGGAAGAAACTGATGATATCAGCTGCATAGGGGCTTTATACGGAATCATCGACGACGAGTGAAAAATGTTTGCAGAAGTGGGACTCGAAATAAGGATCTAGTGTTTACGAGGCAGTTGCGTTACCCACTGCCCCACTGAGACGTAGCGTTTATCGCAAACCCACGGACTATCTCGCCACGCTCCATGGCCGACTCACATTCCCACCTAGTGTCATCACTTTCCGCAGTTCCCATCCATTTCTCCGTGCTCGACAAATTTATATTCCCGATGGAGGTCGAACGAAAATGCACGTCTGAACTGATGGATGTTGATTTAGTCCATTGAGGCGTATCAGTTATACACTGAAGCGCCAAAAATTTGGTATAGGCATGTGTATTCAAGTACAGAGATATGTAAACAACCATAAGACAGCACTGCGGTCGGAAACGTCTGCGTAAGACACCAAGAGTCCGGCGTACTTGTTAGAAGGGTTACTGCTGCTTCAGTGGCAGGTTACCAAGATTTAAGTGAGATTGAATGTAGTGTTATAGTAGGCGCACGAGGAGCGATGAAGTGGGGATTTTCCCGTACGACCATTTGACGAGTGTACCATGAATATCAGGAATCTGGTAAAACATCAAATCTCCGACATCGTTGCGGCCGGAAAAAGATCCTGCAAGAACGGGACCAACGACAACTGAAGAAGGTCGTTCAACGTGACAGAAGTGCAACCCTTCCGCAAGCTGTTGCAGATTTCAGGACTGGGCCATCAACAAGTGTCAGCATGCGAACCTATCAACGAAACATCATCGATATGGGCTTTCGGAGCCTAAGGGCCACTCGTGTATCCTTGATGATTGCACGACACAAAGCTTTACGCCTCGCCTGGGGCCGTCAACACCGACGTTGGACTTTTAATGACTGGAAACATGTTGCCTGGTTGGACGACTCTCGCATCGAGCGGACGGACGTGTACGGGTATGGAGACAGCCTCATGAACCCATGGACCTCCATGTCATCAGGGGTTGTTCAAGCTGGTGGAGGCTCTGTAATGGTGTGGGGCGCGTGCAGTTGGAATGATATGGCACCCATGATACGTCTAGATACAAGTATGGCAGGTGACACGTATGTAAGCATTCTGTGTGATCACCTGCATCCATTCATGTCCATTGTGAATTCCGACGGACTTCGGCAATTCCAGCAGGACAAAGGTACCCCCGAATGGCTACAGACTGGCTCCAGGAGCACTCTTATGAGTTTAAACACTTCCGCTGGCCACCAGACTCTCCAGAAATGAACATTATGGAGTATATCTGGGATGCCTTGCAACGTACTGCTCAAAAGAGGTCTCCAGCCCTTCGTACTCTTACGGATGTATGGACAGTCTTGCAGGATTCATGGTGTCAATGCCCTCAAGCACTACTTCAGCCATTAGTCGAGTTCATGCCACGTCGTGTTGCAGCACTTCCGCGTGCTCGCAGGGGTCCTACACGATATTAGGCAGTGTACCAGTTTCTTTGGCGCTTTAGTGTATGAATGCGTGAAGTATGCTCTTTCAGACATGTCCGAAAGGAAGGAAGAAGGAAGATTGGTTTTAACATCCCGTCGACATCCAGGTCATTATAGACGGAGCAGAGGCACGGATTGTGTCAAAGATGGGAAAGGAAGTCGGCCGTGCCCCTTGGAAGTAACCATCCCGGCACTCGTCTGGAGCGATTTTGGGAAATCACGGAAAACGTTAATCTGTATGGCCGAACGCGGGTTTGAACCGTCGTCCTCCCGAATGTGTGTCCAGTGTGCTAACCACCACGACACTTCATTCGGTGTGTTCGAAAGACCAGACATCACGCATTCATATAAATGCGCTATCGTATTTGACTACGGACGGCACCTGTGCAATGTCCCCTATAAGTTAGAACTTTGTTCGGAGTAGCTGTGAGTAAGTTATGTCGGAGTAAGTGAATTCGTTTGTGGTCAAATTCCTGGCGCTCCTATGGTGAGTACTTCCGTGAGTAAGGGAGCCGAAGTGTCTGGTGATTCAAGAAGCACCGTATGATCGATACCGCATATAGGGAAAACGGAAAACATCACCTGCTAAGACACCAAGCGGACGAAAGTGTGTGATGAGTGATCGTGACAGGATTGTGACCAGAAATACGAGGATGAAAGCTGAAAAAGTCACTGCAGAAATGGATGTAGCTCTCACGAATCCTGTCAGCACCAAAACAGTAGGAAGAGAGTTCCATTAGGACGGAAATACTGGTTGAACTGAAATCCCAAACCAATTACCAGTGATACGCAAATTCGCGTAACTGGAAACGTGGTCGGATGGGTTTTGTTTCACATTTTCCAACTTCTGCCCGAATTTACGTCCCAAGAGCGAAACATGGTGGGGGTTCGATGATGTTTTCGGCTGCCAAATCTTTGAATTCTATGGACCCAAAGTTACTCTGCAATGTCGCATTAACTTCAAGTTTTGTGTGAGCATTTTGGCCGATCAGCTCCTTTGCGTGGTACAATGTTTGTTCTTCAAAGATAATATTGTATTCCAGGATGACAGGGTTCCTGTTCATACGGCTCGCATCGTCCAGGATTGGTTTTGTGAGGACGAGGATGAAGTGTCGCGTCTCCTCTATCCACCACAGTCACCAGATCTCCGAATCATTGAGCCTATGTAATATGCTGTGGAGAGAAGGGTGCGTGATCTCTATCCACTTCCACCATCGTTACCTAAACTTGCCAGTATTTTGCAGGAATAATGGTATAATATTCCGTTGGAAAACATACGTGACCTATATTTCACTATTCCGGGACTACTGGCAGCTGTTCCGAATGCCAACAATTTTCCTACATCGTATTAGGCACGGTAACGTGTTGCATTTTTGGTGTTTCCTCACCTTGCAGGTCGCAAGTATGAGCCGGCCAGTAGCGTAACCACTAGCTACTGTTTATTGTTTTCATTGGTGCTTTTTAATGCGCTACATGTTTACTAGTGCGGTGTCGTCGAGTATTTAGAGCTGCGCAAGAAGTATTGGCCACCGCAGAAATACTGCACAGTAAAGCAACATCACGAGGCGCCAATGAGATATTTATTTTACTTACACGTCTAGTTATGTATGACCAAATTGAGGAGCAAATCTCGAAGTTCACGAAACGTGTCACTACATGAAATTACAAAGTAAAAGTAATAACAGATGAAATAAAATGTTTATGAACCAAAAAAACGTGAAGCCATAAGTATTAACAAACGCAATCAATAATTTAACATAATAATCAGCTTATTTTTTCAAGGAACTCTCAACAGAATAGAGGGAGTGACCCATGAGGGAACTCTTCAGTTTCGATTTGAAAGCTCGTGGATTACTGCTAAGGTTTTTGTATTCTTGTGGTAGCTTATTGAAATACAGCAGTATACTGCACACCTTTCTGCACAAGAGTTAAGGAAGTGCGATCCAAATTCAGATTGAATTTCTGCCGAGTATTAACTGAATGAAAGCAGGTAATTCTTGGGAAGAAGCTGATATTGCTAACATGAAATGACAGTAAAGAAGATATATATTGAGAGGGCAATGTCAAAATACTCAGACTAGTGAACAGGGGTCGGCAAGAAGTTCGCGAATTTACACCACTTATTGCCCAAATAGCCCATTTCTGTACCAAAAGTATTCGTTTAGAATGGGAAGAGTTACCCCAAAATATAATAGCATACGACGTAAGCGAATGAAACTACGCAAAGTGGATTAATTTTTGTGTCAAACGATCAGTTACTTCAGATACCGTTCGAATAGCAAGTATGGCAACATTAAGTCTTTGAACAAGATCCTGGCCGGCCGAAGTGGCCGTGCGGTTCTAGGTGCTGTAGTCTGGAACCGCGAGTCCGCTACGGTCGCAGGTTCGAATCCTGCCTCGGGCATGGATGTGTGTGATGTCCTTAGGTTAGTTAGGTTTAACTAGTTCTAAGTTCTAGCGGACTAATGACCTCAGAAGTTGAGTCCCATAGTGCTCAGAGCCATTTGAACCATTTTGAACAAGATCCTGAACGTGGGCTTTCCACGACAGTTTCCTATGTATCTGAACACCTAGAAATTTGACGTGTTCAGTTTCACTAATCATAGGCCCATTCTGTGAAATTATAACGTCGGGTTTTGTTGAATTGTGTGTTAGAAACTGTAAAAACTGAGTCTTGTAACAGCTGTATCTCCATATTCCTCATGAGCACTCGGGGCAAAGTTAGTACATCATTCCACTCCTTCTCGTTAGGAATCATTTAACTGGAGTGCACAGCAGGTAAACGATTGAATGAAATCAGAGTTTATACTTAGAGCGCCACTTCCTCACATTCCACTTCTTTACAAAACTATCACTTCATATGTGCATGTTTAGTGTGTTATATTTGAACATTCGAATCCAATTATGGCACCGCACTTTGATTATACATCGAACACCGGCTCGCATTTAATGTAACAAACTAATAAGCGAGATCTGAACATCGTAAGCAAAACAGAACTATTTCCGAAGCACTGTCCAAATCAGGTTTATAAAAGTTGCTGGTAATCGTTGGATTCCAGCGCAAAAATTCCGTTGCGGATAACGATAAGTGAAGGACAGAGTCTTAGTTGCTGCGTCAGACTTCTTGGACACTAAGGCGGCTAGTAATAATACAGTTAATTAGAACATTCTAAACAAGTGATACTTTATTAGTTACAGCGAAACTTATCATTGCTCGCTAGCTACGGCTGTAGCTATGAAAATTGACACGTGGATTCCAAAATTGTTAAGGCTTTCGTGGCCACTTGTTGACAAACTGCCTATTGGCTTCTGTCTCGAGTTCTTCGCCCGCGTGTTTTTGGAACATGCGAACAGTTTCAACATGAAAGAGGAAAGCCTTAAGGTAAACGGATCCTGGCTTCCCGTACTGCAGCGAACGACCGTCGCAGGTAGCAAGAGGAGGACCGCACCGGAAATGACCGCGGAGGAGCTCTCTGACGTTGGCGCGCCAGGTACATATAGTATGCGGCCGCGAGCTCGCCTCCAGTTCACCACCGGCAATGGAGGGTGAAACTTTGACAATGCCAGCCACTCGTGCTGGCGAAACGTCAGAAAAATCATTAGATGACCGTCGGCCGAAGAACCCGAGACAGAAGCCAATAGGCAGTTTGTCGACACGTGGATTTTTCAGAACGCACTAAATGAGCCACAATTTCTGAGTGACGAAGTGATATAAGTTCAGAAAGGCTGTACAGTGGCTTCACTGAAGTTACCAAAAATCAAAAGTTCGTAGACACTTGTTGACACAGTTCTGATAGTGGTGGCACATAAGCACAGTTCACAGGAGACGGAAGTGTCTTCGCTCCCCGACGGTGGGCACGGGCTCGGTCATGGCGAGTAGGCAGCACGTCAGGAACTTGCTGCAAGTGGTCAGGATCCGACCTCGAGTAGAGCTGCCCTGCTGGCCTCTGGCGACGCTATTTCAATTCAGAGGGGCGGTAGTGGGGCCGTGGAAGTACGGGAGGCGAGGCTACAGATCGGGCTTCACTGGGCATGGCCTGCACCGCAGTAGGTATGAGAAGGGAAGGTTCGCAAAGCTTATAGGTAACAGTGTAGTGGGTGATGGTGGGATCACTCATGGCAAAATAAGTGATTGGTGTTAGAGCTGCGTCTTTTTTAGACTGAAGTTATCTGGCAGGTATACCTGCGTAAAGGAAGTCCCTCTAACTAAGACATCACCTTGAGAGGTCAGGTAGCCAAGTAGAGAAGAAATTAGCATAATGCATCAAAATACAAGAGGTGTTAGAGATAAAGTTAGTAAAATGCTTATAGATGTTGACTCTGACGTTTTCTTGTATATCGGAGCACCACTTAAATAATTTGACAATTCAGAGGCTTTCTTTACCACGTTACAGATTATCTGGCTGTTTTTCAAGGAGTTCATTGAGGAGTGGTGGAGTGGCCATGTATGTAAAAAACAGTATTCCGTTTGAATCCATAGACGTATCGGGTGTTGTGTGATGTCCCTAGGTTAGTTAGGTTTAAGTAGTTCCAAGTTCTAGGGGACTGATGACCATAGATGTTAAGTCCCATACTGCTCAGAGCCATTTGAACCATAGACGTATCGCGGCACTGCACTGAACAAACGTTTGAATGTTGCGCAGGGTCAGATGAATTTAGTGAAACCAAACTTCAAATTGTCGTTGTTTATAGGTCCCCTAACTCTGAGTTCAGAGCATTTCTGCTCAAGCTGGAGCGGGTTCTTGGTTCACTGTATAGGAAGTACCAGAAATTTTATATATGTGGTGACTTCGATATTAATTTTCTATGTGGCTGTACAAGGGAAAGGATGTCGGTAGATCTCCTAAACTCATATGATCTTTTTTTCAAACTACGGTGCAGGGGAACAGTTTCACAGCCGTAGACAGTATTTTTATTCATTCTTCATTACTAGATGAGCATTCTGTTAGTAAAAGGGTGAATGGCCTTTCAGCCATGATCCACAAATTTTAACACTAAAAGGCTTTCGTACTCAAACAAGTATCACATATAATTACAAACTATGTAGAATAGCTAATCCAACGGCAACAGATAGTTTTTTAAATGTCGTTAAGGAACAAAAGTGGCAGGATGTTTATAGTACCGATAACACAGATGAGAATTATATTGCTTTCCTTAACACGTATCTCACGCTCTTTGAGAGTTGCTTTCCATTAGAACATTCTAAACGGGAGACTAGCAGTAAAAGGCAGCCTGGGTGTCTGACTACTGGGATAAGGATATCATGTAGAACAAAGAGCCGCGCGGAGTGGCCGCGTGGTTTGAGGCGCCATGTCACGGTTTGCGCCGCCCCTCCTGCCGGAGGTTCGAGTCCTCCCTCGGGCATGGGTGTGTGTGTTGTTTTAGCATAAATTAATTTAAGTTAGTTTAAGTAGTGTTAAATCTAGGGACCGACGACCTCAGCAGTTTGGTCCCTTAGGAATTCACGCACGCACATAGAACAAAGCGGGAATTATATCAAAATTTTAGAAATAGTCACAATCAAGCTACAGTACCCCATTATAAACAGTACTTTAAGGTGCTTGAAAATGTAATTAGGAAGACAAAGAGTATGTGGTACGCAAATAGAATAGCTAATTCACAGGATAAAATTAAAACCATATGGTCAGTTGTGAAGGAAGTGTCTGCTCAGCATAACAAGGCCGACGATATACAATTAATTCGTAGTAAAAGTATTTCTGTTACTAGTTAGTGAGATATATGTACAGTATTTAACAATCATTTTCCGAGCATTGCTGGTGAATTAAATAAAAACTCAGTTTCTACAGGGAATCATATAACTTTCTTGGAAAATGCCTTTCCGGGGACGATGTCTGAAATTCTCCACTGTGATACTGACAAGGGGGGATTAAGTCAATAATTAAATCACTGAAGACTAAGGTCTGTCATGGATATGATGGAGTGCCTAGCAGAAGATTAAAGTACTGTGCTGCACACGTTAGCCCTATATTTACCCATAGTTGTAATTTTTCCTTTAGGAATGGTCAGTTTCCTGAGCGATTAAAGTACTCAGCAGTAAAGCCGCTTTATAAAATGGGAGAAAGGAATAATGTAGATAATGTTAGATCTGTTTCTATGCCATCAGAGTTTGCAAATGTTTTTGATAAGGCTGGGAATGTAAGGATAATTGATCATTTTATATCACATATTTGCTTTCAAATATACAGTTCTGCTTTAGAAGTCCATTAACAACCGAAAATGCTATATTCCATTTTTTTTAAGATACGGGATGGATTAAACAAAAGGTTTCGGAGGTAAGGCATTTTTTTTATTTAACTAAGGCGTTTGATTGTGTTAATCACGAAATATTAATCCAGAAGTAAGACCGTTACGGATTACGAGGAGTAGCTCACAGCTGGCTCATCTCTTACTTTAACAACAGACAAAAAAGGTCATTATTCACAATGTTGAGAATGGCTGTGATGTGGGGTCTGAGTGGGAGCACAGTCAAATGGCTGGTGCGTTAGGGATCAGTATTGGGGCCACTCCTATTCCTTATTTATATAAATAATATGCCTTCTAGTATTACAGGTGATTCTAATTCCGTTGAGGAGTAAGGGATGTTGAGCGCAACATTGGCTCCGTTTCAAATAGTAAGGTCCATGACAAGTTCATGACTTGTAGTAATTAAAGTACACTATCCAACTACGGGAGTGCATTTTGCCATCCATTTGCACATTTATCGTCAGGTAAGAGATTCAAGGTATCACTTAGAAGTGGCCCACTGTGATTGACATCGTTCCCATAAGCCAGTCACTTAACGTTTATATGTGATTACTTCTGTCACCCTGCTTCTGCTGGTGAAGAGTAAAATAAGATTTCTGGTTTTCTTATCCCAATGGTCTTCGGATTTCCTGTTTGTTAGCAGTTAGGAAAATGATTTTCGTATGTTTGGACATCGAAATGTCTCCTGCACTTTCCCCTACGAATTGAGAGCAGCCACTTCAGTCTAATAACTATGTACCTACGCAGATTACCTTTAAAATTTGTCATATGTCAGTATTATCTAAGAATATAATCTGGCAGTTGAATGGATATGGTTGTAGACTAGTGCATACATTCTTAAAGGAAATTAACCCAAATCCATAAACATTTAGTGTCGGAAAAAGGATTGAGGGCTTAAGAAAAGTCAGAGATTTGGTCGGTTTCCATTAATAAATGGGAACATACCAATTTCAGTTGGATAGGTTAGTGCATAATGAAGGTCAAAAATATTAAGGAGCCTCAGAAATAAATGCTATTGCAGAGCAATTATTTACAGTTACATGTACAATCGAAGACAGATAATACAATAATTGAAAAACATTTTCTTGTGAAATGTCCAGTCCACGCATAGGAGTATTAATGTAGACGATATCGGCCACAAAGACATTTCGAAACCGTTAAATGAGTTGATAACGAATTATCTGAAACTTTAAAGGAAGTTGGTGAACAAGTCATCAATTAAAACTCCGGCGTCCTCCAGCGATATCACCCATCGCCTTTGATTAGCATCGCATGGGCCGTAGCACGAGTACTCCATAGTGAAACTGTGTGATCAGACGCTGTAATACCTCTCGTCTAAGTATAAAGAAAATATGCTATCTCTCATCCACGAAAAGTATTTTAGTTTCGTACGACGTTGAAGATATTGTATCCGCCCATTGTGTAAGCACTTTGAAATAAATGGTCGCTGCTATGACGAGCCAGGTACATGTTGCTTTGAAGCCAAAATGACTTTAAATACTATAAAATTTACAGACCTTTAAATGGATTATGTAAATGAAATTTGTAAAAATTAGACTAAAACGATCATGTTAATTAAGTTTTAAGCAGAGCAAAGGGTCAAATGGGACAAGATTTCCAGCAAAGGAGAGGCAGAAGCGACGCATATTCTCTGGTGGTGATCCCTAAGCAGAGTAGTATAGCAGTGTAAAGCAGAAACCGTTATAAAGAGCTATAAAGCTGAACTGCTTAAATGGTCGAGTATATGTGGACTTAAAACGAACATCTGCACATTGTGTGTTTTGATTAATGGTCACAACGAAAAAGCCAAACCGTGGCGAAAGACAACAGTGCTTGTGCAATACGCCATCACAGACTTTAAAGGACGACACTAGAGTAGGTGGTTGTATCAAGATACTTTTTCATAGACAAACGTGAAATTCTAATGAAACTATAGGTTTGGTTTCCTTGAGGTAGATTTTTGTGTTTATTTTATCTATTTAGGTTTGAGAACACAACAGCACACTGCAAAATAAGATTTTTGTCTATTTATAACCTTTACCATTGCACTCTAGTTCATTGCCTGTGTAACTCTCAAAGCTATGCTATCTCAGTAGACTAGCCTGTGTGTATGGAGTTATAAAGCTACATACTTACTAGTGAGCAAAATGTGATGTCACGCGGAGTGTCTCAATCTGATAGCATAAAGCTCCTGACAAACATACACACAACAATATCTGCCAGAGAACACTGTCAGTTACTGAGTCCACTTTGTAATACTTCTCTGCCAGGCACTCAGGACAAGACTGACAATCAGCCTGCAACCTGCGCGTGAGAACTTCCCGAAAGCTAGTCACGTATAGTTTAACCTGTGTTTGCTTTGGTTGGCAAGGGTTCCCATTTTATAGTCTGATAGACAGAAAGAGAGAGGACTGTTCGGTACAAGCACCTGGAAACACATGAGAAAGCTCAGGATTTCCCATTAGAAACAAGCGAGTCCTTTATTGGGTAGCTGTTTCCATGACATCTTAGGAATATGGACAAACACTTGAGGCAAATCCTAAGAGTGTGGAATATGCTAGGGACCCTGGAATCAGTGCTGGGAAGTGTCACAATGAGGCAAATCGAAGAATGACTCGGGAATTCCCACGTTACATACCAGCCACCACAAAATCGGAAATTTTTGGAACGTGCAGTAAGATCAAGGGACATTGTTATGTAGTGTCAGTCATTCAGTGGGTGAGATGGCAAATGGATTCCACCAATGACACAGACGGTACAAAAGGTGGAAAATTCAGCGCCATGGAGGACAGAGTGGAGGTCTTTTAACAATACTATCAAGCAGGAGCAACAGATGACTAGTCAGCCAGAGGAATGAGTCAGTCATCGATCAGGCTCAGAGGAATCGCAGAGGAGGAGAGGCAGTGAGTTTCCCCTCTGGAGACATGCCAAATAACTGTCGACTCAGTTTCGGAATTTCAGACATCTTTGCGTTCATTACAATGTCTGTCGTCACTTTGTGACATACTCACTTTTCGTTACATGTCGAATGGGTGTTCCTAGTGCATCAATGCTCCACTCTTTAAGTTTCTGACTGTACTTCCTTCCACCTCTGCAAGATAATCATGGCAGGTAACAGACACTGTGTACTCGCACAGTAATGCCACATTGACCGTTTGGATCACGGTCTACCTGAGAGTATTAACTCAGCCAGCATAGAAGAAGGAACGAGTTAAACCACCCGGGGTGTTGGCTCTACACTGCAGAACATGGAAGATGAAAGGTGTCAGCTGTCATTCTGCAGTCACACGTACGACGAGGTGTGAACGGTACATCATTCTGACAACCCATCTGATTCCCACTTCCGTAGCACTGACACCCCATGTGCCACACACGACTGCATGGAAAACTGACTGTTGAATGGTGAAATGAAATGGTTTTTCACCCCTACCCCTGCGTGCTGAACTACTGAGTCGTATCTATGCATTGTCACGTCAGTCTTGAGTTTATATTTGTATTGTTGATCCAATAATAAACACAAATGTTTCCACATATTAAATGTTCAATGAATTTTATTCACTGTGGCTTCATTTCCATTTTAATTTCTAATGTATAAGTTTTAACTGACGTTTCTTGCTCGTTCTAGCGCATATATTTAGTAAAATATTGTTAACACCATAAATGAAAATGTAAACTAGAACATTCGTCAAAACATACCACAAGTGCATCAATGTCAAAGGATTTTGAACGATACAGGTTTAATAATCATTAAGGTAGAAGGTCCTGGCGTACTGTGCTAAAAATTTTTTTCAGGGAAAATTTCATTTGAATCATCAATAGCTTTTTCTAAGAGTTTCGTTGTGGTGTGTTTGTGACGCCATTGTTTCAGTATGAGACAGCTTAGGATAAACTTTAGAATCTGTGTTGTAGTGTACACACGTGCTATAAAAACTCTTTTAGATGTATATTACTGTCCACTACAATTATAGCAGCAAAAAGGATAGCAAATAATAAAATTTTACATACTGTGCTTGTAAAGTCTAGTGAACGGCACGGGCACAAATCCGGGCCCAATATCGAAGTCCGATCGCGTGCCGACACCCGCAAGCTCAGCACTTACACTTACGCCATACCATCAGCTCCGTCCATCGCTGGGGCAAGAACTGTCGTTTCGAGACATTTCGACTAGGGTGGACCGCTTGCGTAACCGCAGTCACAAAAAGACTTGCCTTGTCTTGTATAAATGCTGGCCGTCCTTCCAGGTTACCACGTCGACACAGCAGGGCTTCGAAACGGTGTCTGTTAAGTGTTACTGCCACCAACGTTCTTCCTGTGGCAGGCCGCTGCCGGATGTGGGCGGGGGTCGATCAGATGCCCTCCGAGTCACCGAGGTGGTGGGTGCCTGCCAGCTGGGCGGGACGCAACACCCCATCAGCGGCGTAACATCATCACATGCCCATCGCATCCGACGCCGTACTACCGGGGTATACCGACCACGTAAGATCTTGGTGCTACTTAGGCAGACAGCAGCTACTACAGTGACAACCTGTCTGGACACCCTGGGTCGCAAGATCGACGCGTGAACGCGACGTGGGTTGACGTCGGCCCGTAGCACAAGACGAGGTTGCACACCTGTGACTGCTGTAGCCATAGACTTTGTTAACTCATCGGATCGACCGTGCCGATGTAGGAGAGCTGTTGCTGCCCTGACCACAAGAAAAACGGCTCTTCCTTCGCTCCGCAGTGGTAACTGCAGTCCCGACCGGCTACAGGAGGAATAATACATTATGAAATTTGGTGGTAATTTGGGCATACACGAAGCTGCTCCCTTAACCCGGCAGCGCATTGAGTCGAGCTGAGTTTAAATGGCAGATGCGGGTATGCCATTCCATTTTACTTCAACTCTGTTCCAGATTTCATCGACTGTAGTCGCTGGTCAGTGGTGGTAGGCCAGAGTCTCAGCAATCCAGTGGCAGATATTTTCAGTGGTCGGATATTTGGAGAACGAGATAGTCGAGTCAACAGTCGAACACCGTCTGTTTCGAGGTAGGACGGGATAGCAACGGCACTACGCGACATTTCGTTACCTTGTTGAAAGATAACGTCAGAGAGGCCACGGAGAAAGGGCATAGCCACCACCCTTAACGAGAGAAATGAAATGGACGGTGTCCCCATAACAACTTATGCGGATCAGAAGCGGTCGTGTTGTGTACCCAAAGGCACCCGATATTATAACTCCAGGTGTCACGCTCGAATGACGATGATGAATGCTGTCTAGCATTATTAGCCCTCTTCGGATAATGGACCCGCTGATACACTCATCTTGGTGCAATATACAGAACTAGGGCTTGACTGAAAAGACTAGGCGGGACCACTCTTGATTTAAGTGTCGCAGATAGGCGCACCGCTGTCGGCGTAGCCGTCTCTGCTGCCGCGTCCGAGGAATCTACAACAATAGTCGCCCTACTACGAATAGATGGCATTGTGGACGTCTTCGTACTTCCAGTAAGTAATCTTGTCTTGCTGCAGAAAAGTTAGTTCCCTGGTTCAGGTATGTGACGTGATTGTAAGGTGAACAATATACATTACTGTCTGGAGAAAGTGAAACATCAAGACCGAAAGATATTATCACAATGAAATTTATTCTACCGATTAGGGTCATGACGCTAGACAAATGATTTGAGCTACAGACCTGTACACGCTCTGTAACTGTGGAATTTCAGTACGGAGTAGCGCCACCACATGCTGCGATAGCCGGCCGCGGTGGTCTCGCGGTTAAGGCGCTCAGTCCGGAACCGCGCGACTGCTACGGTCGCAGGTTCGAATCCTGCCTCGGACATGGATGTGTATGATGTCCTTAGGTTAGTCAGGTTTAAGTAGTTCTAAGTTCTACGGGACTGATGACCATAGATGTTAAGTCCCATAGTGCTCAGAGCCATTTGAACCATTTTTTTGCTGCGATCAGAGGGGCTAGACATCGTGGCATCGAATCAAAGAACGCCTGAATATGCTGCTGAGGAATACTCCACCACTCAGTTTGTAGGCTCTTCCGCAAAGCATCAGCTGCGATTGCAGGAGGATCTGAACGAAGAAGTTGCAGATCGACCATATCCCAGACGTATTTGGTGGGTCAGGTGAACTGGCAGGCTAGGAAAGCAGAGGTATCCATTATTCACCGGAGAAGGCTTGCACCTTCCGCGCCATATGCGGCCGGCCGCTGCCCTGCTGAAATATGACGTATGAAATGGCCTGGAGGAGGGCAGTGCCTCGGGCTCCAAAATCTCCCTGGTGTAGCGGTAGGTGTACAGATTGCCCACAAGACGTCGGAGGCGAGATCGTGCATTTTAGGCAATGACGCCCCAAACCGCCGCACTTGGCGTGTGTCCGCTACGCCGCTCAACAACACAATGTACAACACTGCGTTCACCACGCCGGTGTCGAGCGCGCATGCGACCATCACTACAGGACAAGTTGAAGCGGGACTCGTCCGAAAACACAATCACACCAAAAAGTATTGGCACACGTGCGTATTTATCGTTGCTGGTTACAAACGCCGCACCTCCCGGTACACATCACACGTACGTGCTACCTCTCATACCAAACATTACAGTTCTGCCCACAGTACCTACCACTAACAACGAAATGTAGTGTTAAGGGCAAACATGTATCTCCTTTGCACACAAAAAGTATTGGCACAGAGCGTGGTTTCTCGGTATATTGCTGGGTTTTCAGGTACCGGAACGCCATTTCCTGACGCAATAGAAACTGTGTGTTGCTGATAGCCCAGTCGCTAGTATGTTGCTGTATTGCGCGATAGTGGTCAGCATGGGGCCAGAGAAGAACATTCATTGGCGGTGGGTGAGAGAGTGGTATTGCTCCATTCACAAGGGAGAAGCTATCAAGAAATCGGAGCAGAGGTGTCTGTTAGCTACACCACGGTACAAGCCATCATTCATAAATATAAAGAGGCTGGAACAACAGTGAATAAGCGTCGTCTTGGACGTCCAAAAGTACTTACAACCCGAGAGCGTTGCCGTATCATCGCACTTGCTCGGAAGGAACCTGCTACAAGGGGAGCAACTATTGCTGAGGTTGTTCAGACAACGTCCGACAAGACTGTTAGTGTTCAAACTATACGAAATGTGTTGAATGAGGCTGATATGCGTGGACGTTCTCCCAGGAAAAAGCCATAAATATCGGAAATTAACCGGCAGAAACGCAAGCAGTTTGCCAAGGACTACATCAGCAAGCCGATGGAGTTTAGGAACACTGTGATATTTAGCGACGAATCGAAGTTCAATGTGTTCGGATTTGATGCAAGAAAGTAAGTTTGGCGCAAGCCGAATACGCACTTCGACATCAAACACATGCATCCCACAGTCAAACACGGTGAGGGCGGTATCATGGTGTGGGGCTGTATGGCGGCGTCCGGCGTTGGATGTCTAGCTGTAATCCACGGTACAATGGATCATATGAGATACATCGACATGTACCGAGGTAATTTACACGCTAGTGCACAGGCATTGGACCTTACTGGGCTGTTTCATTTCCAGCAAGACAACGACCCAAAACATACTGCCATGAAAACCCGGGAGTGGTTACTCTACAATGCCCGCAGAAGGGTTCTAACATTACCTTAGAGCCCTGATTTGAACCCCATTGAGAACCTGTGGGCTCATCTTGACACTCAAGTCAGAAAAAGGCGTCCATCCGGTAAAAACGACTTGAAGAGAGTGCTCCTGGAGGAATGGTCGAAAATTACCGCCGCACGGGATTAGCCGAGCGGTCTAAGGCCCTGCAGTCATGGACTGGGCGGCTGATCCCGACGGAGGCTCCAGTCCTCCCTCGCGCATGGGTGTGTGTGTTTGTCCTTAGGATAATTTACGTTAAGTAGTGTGTAAGCTTAGGGACTGATGACCTTAGCAGGTAAGTCCCATAAGATTTCACACACTTTTTTTTCGAAAATTACCCCTGATATCACCCGGAACTTAATACAAAGCATTCCTAAGCGTTTACGTGCTGTTATAGACCCTAAAGGGATGCACACTAGCTATTAGAAGGTGAACATAAAGAAAACGAACACACTGTCCGATTCATACGCATGTGGCAACACTTTTTTGGATGCAGAAGAGCGATGTTTATTTTCATAACACTGTATGTTACTTTACGGATAGGTGACTTGTACATATTTGTAACCTATGTAATGTAAAGTGGCACGTGTCTGGGTTCTGTTCTGAAATATATGTTTCGTTTAACCTACAACCACTAAAATGTAACTGTGCCAATATTTTTTGGTGCGATTGTAATTTTGCCACTCAGCACGCCAGTGTTGGCACTCACGCGCCCATTGCAGTCTGCGGCAATGGTAGGTTCTGGTCAATGGAAGCCAACGCAATGAATGCATACCACCAGTCCAGCCCTCAGAAGACGGCGTCTAACTGTCGACGCAAACACGTCTACACCCGATGTTGTGCTCCAACGTCGCTCCAAAACTGTGGGCGAAGTTGTTCCGTCTGTTACGGTCACGTTGCGTCGTCTAGTACCCTGCTGGCGCTGTGTACGGCCCTCTTCTCACGACTGATTCCACATACTCCTCACCGTTGAAGCAGAGTCCACTGTACGAGCCGCAGTGTCACGGAACGATAGACCCTTCTCCTGGAGTCCAGTGATTCTGCCTCGCTCGAACGTAGTCACATCCCGATATTACATCTGTGATGGCGGCGAGGCCAAGTGGCACTTGGTTACACGTTTGCAATTCGCATGACGAATTTGCACGTACTGAACGTTGCGTAACACTGACCTGTCCGGTCACATAAAATAGAGCGCCGTTGGGCTTACGAGCAAGCTACAGCTCTGCCACTTAAATCACTTATAATGGTTCAGCTGCTCTACATATCCTCTTATCGCGGCGAGTTGCACACCGTTGCTACTGAGTGTTTCCCTTCCTACAAACCGTGGTTTATCTATCCTCCCGGGTGCAAGTCGCTTGGAACTGTTGAGATACTAAATGGCATTTCATATGGTCTTCCTGAACCCAACAGTTTCACATTTATGTGACAGATGAGGGATCTCTACTAACACAAGCAGTAATAATGCGGAACGATGAACCACAGTTTCAGTGGGCCAAAAGCCTGCCGCTGCCGAATTTATATACGTGCTGTAAGCCGTTTATCCTTCTTACAAGAGGTGTAACACGATCTTCTCACAAACAAAAAGCATTCAGATACAATTTCTGAATAAGAAATCCGCTGTAATATCTTTTCTCGTGCGCAGAATGTAATTTGCGTTACTCTTACATGCTTTGTGCAATAGCCCTGTAACGATTTACGTATCTATCCGTAATTTACCTTTACGTACATTTCCTGTTTCTTTGTATGTCTTCAAGGAGCAAGAATTTAAATAACTAGGATTTTATATTAAAGCAGTGCTTGTTATCTTTCAATTCTACAGAACATCTAGAATATACACTGAGAGCCACTACGTGCACTAGAGGGCAAAAAATCAGGGCCAAAGTAACTTTCGCGTGATGTGTTATTGCGAAGTAACGTAGCTCGATGAAACTAGGACCATACATACATAGAACTGTTACATTATGGTGGAGGACGTAATAGAAACAAATACGCCCCGAGACAAACAGAAATGATACTTACACTATTGGCCATTAGAATTGCTACACTTAGAAGAAATGCAGATGATAAACGGGTTTTCATTGGACAAATATATTATACTAGAACTGACATGTGATTACTTTTTCACGCAATTTGGGTGCATAGATCCTGAGAAATCAGTACCCAGAGCAACTACCTCTGGCCGTAATAACGGCCTTGATACGCCTGGGCATTGAGTCAAACAGAGCTTCGACGGCGTGTACAGGTACAGCTGCCCATGCAGCTTCAACACGATACCACAGTTCATCAAGTGTAGTGACTGGCGTATGGTGACGAGCTAGTTGCTCGGCCACCATTGACCAGACGTTTTCAGTTGGTGAGAGATCTGGAGAATGTGCTGGCCAGGGCAGCAGTCGAACATTTTCTCTATCCAGAAAGGCCCGTACAGGAGCTGCAACATGCACACGTGCATTATCCTGCTAAATTGTAGGGTTTCGCAGGGATCGAATGAAGGGTAGAGCCACAGGTCGTAACACACCTGAAATGTAACGTCGACTGTTCAAAGTGCCGTCAATGCGAACAAGAGGTGACCGAGACGTGTAACCAATGGTACCCCATACCGTCACGCCGGGTGATACGCCAGTATGGCGATGACGAATACACGCTTCCAATGTGCGTTCACCACTATGTCGCCAAACACAGATGCGACCATCATGATACTGTAAACAGAATCTGGATTCATCCACAAAAATGACGTTTTGCCGTTCGTGCACCCAAGTTCGTCGTTGAGTACACCACTGCAGGCGCTCCTGTCTGTGATGCAGCGTCAAGGTTACCGCAGCCATGGTCTCCGAGCTGATAGTCCGTGCTGCTGAAACGTCGTCGAACTGTTCGTGCAGATGGTTGTTGTCTTGCAAACGTTCCCATCTGTTGACTCAGGGATCGAGAGGTGGCTGCGCGATCCGTTACAGCCAGGCGGATAAGATGTCTGTCATCTCGACTGCTAGTGATACGAGGCCGTTGGGATCCAGCACGGCGTTCCATATTATCCTCCTGAACCCTCCGATTCCATATTCTGCTAACAGTCATCGGATCTCGATCAACTCGAGCAGCAATGTCGCGATACGATAAACCACACTCACGACAGGCTACAATCCGACCTTTATCAAAGTCGGAAACCTGATGGTACGCATTTCTCCTCCTTACACGAGGCATCACAACAACGTTTTACCAGGCAACGCCAGTCAGCTGCTCTTTGTGTATGAGAAATTGGTTGGAAACTTTCCTCATGTCAGCAGGTTGTAGGTGTCGCCACCGGCGCCAACCTTATGTAAATGCTCTGAAAAGCTAATGATTTGTATATCACAGCATCTTCTTCCTGTCGGTTACGTTTCGCCTCTGTAGCACGTCACGTTCGTGGTGTAGCAATTTTAATTGCCAGTAGTGTATACTCCGAAACGGTAATCACACGTAAGTTGCCGCTATATATGATGTTCCTCTACACAGTATGGTCCTTAATAAGGCGAGTGATCGTCACGGACAGCAGTGAATGCTCCGCAGCGCGCACCGCATCGGGTCACAATGCTGATCGGAGTTCTTGCGGTAGGGCGTTCAATTCCTCCAGCAGCGCAGTTATCTACTGTAAGATGGTTGTTTGTGCACGTGGACATTCTACGATGAGTCTAGCCAACGCATTCCGCACGTGTTCGATGGGATTTAAGTCGGGGAAACGGGCAGGCAGTCAGGGTGCCTAATATCCTCTCTTTCCAAGAGCTCCTCAACCTGCGCTGTTCGATGCCCTCGCGCATTGCCATTCATAAAAATGAAGTCACAGACAAGTGCACCCACGAAAAGACGCAGGTTGGAAAAGTATACGGAATCATAATAACTTTAACCCGTGAGGGTACTGTGTTAAAAGATTTGGACGACAGTATGCCAATACCTCCCCACACCGTAACACCTGGACCACCAGAATGATCGTATTTGACAAGGATCCTAGGTGAATTCCGTGTTTCCACCTCTCGTCATATGAGGGTGCATCATATAAGACTCTATGGTCTCCAATACGCGAAGAGCACGAGACCGCGCTCCTCGTCGGTCCAGTTCAAATGGTTCAAATGGCTCTGAGCATTATGGGACTTCACTGCTGAGGTCATCAGTCACCTAGAATTTTGAACTACTTAAACCTATCTAACCTAAGGACATCACACACATCCACGCCCGAGGCAGGATTCGAACCTGCGACCGTAGCGGTCGCGTGGTTCCAGACTGTAGCGCCTAGAACCGCTCGGCCACCCCGTCCGGCGTCGGTCCAGTGGCTATGCTCTTGGGCAACATCGCAAACGATGCCGTCGACGTTCTGGTGTCTACAGAAGACAACGTATTGGTCGTGGGGCAAGATCACCCTATGCAGTCACCGTGTCGCTGTGGAGATTGAGATTGCGTACCTTGCAGTTTTGTTAAAATGTCTTTCAGCTTCCTGATGATTCTTGCCCACGTGAATTCATCGAAATATTTGAATTAAGAGAAACCAACGACAATAGCCACAATCGGACATTGAAATAAATACAAAATCGTCGGATGAAAATTTGTGCCGCACCGGTACTCGAACGCAGTCACCTTCATCACCTCAACTATCCTGCCACGCTTCCCATCCGAGCCAAACTCCCATCTTGTCGTACGCAAGTATCGTCCATGTTCATTCTCCTCCTCCTGGCAACTCATCCCGATTGCCACAGGAATTAAAACGAGTTGTGCATCCGCACTAAAACAACTGTAAAAGCCGTCATGCTCATAGAAATGAAGATATACATACACAAATATATGGGTGGCGACAATGAAAACAATCGAATAATGACTCAATATACTCGGTATGCGCAATTAACGCTTTTCTTATTCCTATCGTCCCTACGCGAGACACACTACCTGATCAAAAGTACACGGACACCCCTACGTCATGCGTGACTGACCAGTAGATGTCACGAGAGATGGACCCGCCTATATAAAAAGAGGCGGGCAGTATTGTGACGTTACTCGAGAAGTTTCTGAATGGGTCGGGTTAGGAGAACTCAGAGACTTCGAAGTTGCAATAGTCATTAAGAAGTCACCTGAGTAACAAAACAATTAGGTACATTTCAATCCTTCGAAAGTTTCTCAAGTCGACTGTTGGTAATTAGGTTGTGAAGTGGAAACGCGATGGAAAATCCGTAGCCAAACCAAAACAAGATAGACCTCGCGTATTGTCGGACAGAAGACGTCGGTCATTGCGGAGGGTCGTTGTAAGAAATCGCATGAAATCAGCGAAAGGAGTCACTTATGAATTCCAAAGTGCTACCAGAAATCTAGCTAGTGTGCGTAAGGAGTTGAAAAGAATTGGGAACACCAGTAAAAGCAGCTCGTCATACGCCACACATTTCTATGATCAAAGATAACCGACACTTGAGGTGGTATAAAGAGAGACTCCACCGGAAAGTGGATCACTGGCATCGACTGTTTTGGAATGATGACATTCGATGGAAGGGTTTGGATTTGACTAATCCCTGGAGAACATGAGCTGCCGTCATGTTAGTGCCAATAGTGCAGCACGGAGCTGGTGGTGTTACAGTATGGGAGTATTTTTCGTAGTTAGGTTGTGCCCGCCTTACTAGCATTCTGCCATAAAACGGTATTTGTGAGGCAGTGGTTTGTGGATGATAACATTCCTGAACCCAATGTAACACCTGTGAGATGAGTTATTACGTCTACTTCTCTGCAGACACCATCAGCTAACGGCACTTCATTCTCTAACTTCCACTCTTGCGAAAGAATGGACTGTCATTCTTGCACAGACATTCAGACACCCCAATTAAGAGTTCAAACCGTCATAAAGGTGAAGGACGGAGGCACCTAATATTTACGTTCACTAGTTCGAAATGGTTCAAGTGGCTCTGAGCACTATGGGACTTAACTTCTGAGGTCATCAGTCCCCTAGAACTTAGAACTACTTAAACCTAACTAACTTAAGGACATCACCCACATCCATGCCAGAGGTAGGATTCGAACCTGCGACCGTAGCGGTCGCGCGGTTCCAGACTGTAGCGCCTAGAACCACTTGGCCACTCCGGCCGGCTATGTTCACTAGTATGTTCTTTGAGACTCCGTAAGTGTCTTTCTTAATTCCAATGTTTTGGTATTTTGTGGTTGGAATAGGGAATTACCATGGTAAATAATTTTGTTGCTAACAAGGAGAACGTACGAACTTCCCCCAACCGATTTGATTCACATTGATATGGTGCGTAGGGCACGACTAAGTCTTCGAAATATCCAGTCGGGAAGACGCAACTCTCAATCATTTTCGACACAATCAAGTTTACAAATCTTAGCGTGCTACATACTTTTGTAGGGTCTTTAGTATTCAAGACGCCCGCAGCTGAGCGGGTAAAAGCTTAGTTCTACAAACGACAGGTTTGTGGATCGAATCTCGCTGCCTGTAGCCTTTTTTTATCCGTGTAATTCTAACGACACATTTATGACAGTACAAGCTACCAATAATTAACCACTCATTTATTATTTTCCTACTCTTTATCGTGAAAAAGAGAAAAAAGCTTTTATCTTGAGGACATTGTAAATAAAAGAAAAGATACACAGGAACTTCCAATCAAATCGCTATTGCCATGTTATTTATGTTACTACATCTATAGTTGTTAAAAGTATAATGTATAACCTATGCTACACTGCACGAATCAGGATGATACTGGTGGTAGAAGCATGGTAAACAATAATTATTGCGGCATACAGCACATACAGGGTGAAAAGTATTTAAACCGACAAACTCTGGGAGGTTGTAGGGGACATCAAAACAAAAATTTTTCCCTAATGTCATTTTTTCCTATTAGGAGTATTTAAACCGGCAGAGGAAGATTTCTCTGGCGGCAAATTAATTAAACCAACAAACACTTTTCCATTTTTTATGACCAAGAGAACAACTAGGTTGCAGATACGGCCCAATTAGACAGTCTCCAAGAACACTGACCCACACGTTAAGGAAGAGCCGGACTTGATGAGCGCTAGTAACTGTGGCATGTGGGTTTCCTCACTCCAAACATACGAATTGTGCATGTTGAAGACTCCATCACGCCCGAACGTTCCTTCATCGGTAAACAACAAAGAAGATGGAAATCTAGGATGCATTTCACACTGTTCCAGGTACCACTGCGAAAACTGTGCTCTGGGTGGATAATCAACTGGTTCCAGGTTGTGGACACGCTGTAAGTAAAATGGACGTAACAATTGCTCTCGAAGGACTGTTCATACAGTCGTCTGATTCTTCCCCATGTGACGTGCAATTGCACGAGTGCTGATTGAAGGATCCCGCTCCACATGCTGCAAGGCAGCTTCCTCAAATTGCAGCGTTCTTACCGTGCGACGACATCTCTGCCCAGGTAATCTGCTAAATGACCTGGTGTCACGCAGACGTTGGTACACAGCATCAAATGTCGTATGATGCGGGATACGGCGATTAGGTTATTGTTGTTGATAAACCCGCTGTGCAGCTCGTCCGTTGTGGTGCGTTATGTAGTACGCACCAACCATATCAGTGTACTCACTCCAGGTGTATCGCTCCGTTAGTAAACAGAGACAATGCACTACTACACTGGTGGACAGCAGTTGCCTACAACTGAAGAGCGTAATACGGCCTCCAACGGTTTAAATAATCCTCGTAGGAAAAAATGACATTAGGGAAAAATATTTGATTTGATGTCCCCTACTACCTCCCAGAGTTTGTCGGTTTAAATACATTTCGCCCCGTATAACTAACCCTGAAGTTTTGCATATGCGTAGTTTTTTCAATGTAACAATTGCAAAACAAACTTGGTTTGCATTCATAAACGGTTCTTTGTCGGCAAAAAGCTTCGTGGTGTACCACGCATATCGAAGTATATCACCGGATATTGATGCAGATACCTCACAGAAAAAAAGTAGCACCGGCAGCGAGATTTGATCGCGAAACCTCGCCCTTGTGAATCTAAGGGCTTAATCGCTGCCGACTTCTTGCAGTTAAACGACCATATGAAGTGTGTAAGTATGCCTACAGTTTTCAAACCTGCTTATCTCGTAAACCTCTCAGACATTAGTCTTCCTGTTTAGATATGTTGAAGACCCAGTCCTGACCTACACGCCCTGTCAGGAGGAATCATATCGGTGAGTGGAAGTTCGTACGGTCCTTTTGTAAGCAGCAAAACATTGAACTCAGATATTTGGTAAGAATTGTCTTTTTAATGCTTTCAATAACTAGAGTTGTACTTAAACATTTTCGATTGAGTACTATTGTAACTGTTAAAAATGTAGTAAACAATAAGGTCAGTAATTTTCATTCCACAGCCAGTGCCATTAAACGAATATTTAAAAATGTCTCTCAACGTAAAAGGCAGATTTCGAGGTCGTAACGTGCTTAATCTTCATTATGAGCCTGTGTTTTCTCATAAAGAGTGTAGTTAGTATTCGGAGGGGCTGTTAAAAACATAACGACTTTATTTCTGCAAAGAAAATATATTTAAAACCAAGAGGTGAGTGGCGTGTAATATTTTACCATGAAACTCTGTTGTTTGAAATGTGTTCAGCGTCTTACACCCAATTTGAGAGATCCGCATTAGTTAAGCTGTACGTTATTAAGTATTAAAAGGCAAAAACGATTAACTAAGTCCTGTCAATGGCAGCGTAATATTTTCGTTGAGTAATAGGTGTGCTGTTTTCGACGTACCTATTTCGAATGTATAAACAGATTTAGTTGCTGGAAATTAACCAAATATCGTACCGCTTCTCACCATGACAATAAAACTTCAGTTGATTGACTCTTCGTCATACGGCTGCAGAATTTCGGCATTACAATCTATTTTTTTATTGTTGTTCACTCTTTAGCTTGGATAGCCAATATGATAGTCATCTTGCCAATTACGTTACATCTGCTAGAAACAGAAAGAGCTAGAGGTAATTTTCTATCAGCACAAATGTCGCCACAGCCGAAGTTTTAGCACTGTTCTTGCAAAAACAGGTGAGGGAACTAATGCAGCAATGTTGAAGGCACCTAAATCAGAAATTGAGGGTGGGCATTTAACGTCGCTCCTTCAGAATAACAGCTATAGTTTTTACTTAACCTCCTCTACTGATGGTCAATAGAAGCCTCTACATAGTAGTACTTCCTCACTGCACCGGTAGACATTTGGCACAGTCCGATCTGTAAGACGTGCGGTATCATCAATACATGAAAGTAATGTGTTGCTGGGAATCGATACGTTTCACTGACAATGGGATATTCATCTTGAAAATGACGTTAAATCTTCTACAAACAGAACGAGACAGAAGCAGTTTCCTATCTGCACAAAGGCCACAGCAGCCGAAGCATTACCTCAGCTCGAGCAAGACCAAACGACGGAACTAATGTAAAATTGTCGAAGAAAACGTAAATAAGGAATTCAGGGCATCAATTTGCATGGTACATGTTCCTAAGAACAGATAAAGCGCTTTATCAAGCCACCTTCTAATTTGATGTTCAATGGAAGTCTCGTTCCTTTCTGTAACTTGAGATACTACTTTACCACCAAATCACGTTGTTTGTCAGGCATATATCCTCTGCTCCTGGAATGTACCTCGTTTAGTATCCTCATGGTGAGAATTGAGCCTGCGTATAAATTCTTTCCACAGAATATATATATATATATATATATATATATATATATATATATATATATATATATATGTGTGTGTGTGTGTGTGTGTGTGTGTGGTGGAATGATACGATAAATAGGTAACCTTTTAATGTTATATTACTTACAGACATTCCAAAGTGAGCTAAATTCTGCTTGTTTCTATTTATACACGAAGTTTTTTCCTGCTGATAAGCAACGATGGAGCCAATTTTCCATCACTTTGTGGTACACATAGCAGTTACAATTTATGTGGGTGTTCGAGCCAAAGGAAACTGTAAACTTGTATCTATACTCCACAAACTACCTTACGGTGTGTGTCGTAGTGTGCTTCGTGAATAACTATCGTATCCTCCGTTTCGTACTCCAGTCAGAAACGTGTCGCTGGAATAATGCTTGTCGTTAAGCTTCAGAATGACGCCAGATTTATGTTTTTACTGCTGTGGTCATTTGTTAAGAAGTGAATGAGAGGAAGTTATGTTGCTTAGTTTCTCTTGGAATGCATATTCTCAGAACTGTAACCGAAACCTGTCTGCGGTGCACAACATTCTCTACTAACGTCTGTGATTGTAGTTAGACGAACATCTATAGGAAGCTATTATACTTAGAAAACGGACCTGACACGTAACTGTCTACCCTTCTTCGAATCTTCCCAATCACGTGTATCCTACCTTGTAAGATCCCAGATTGACAACCAGCACAAGGATCGTAATGGATGGATGGTTGGAAGGACACCGAGGATGTCTTTCCAACACCCACTTTTATGATCGTTCCATTTTAACGCTTCCAAATACTGCATAGTAATAACAACTGCAGCAGTCGATCGCCAGTCGTTGAATCGAACTACAGTCTGCCATTTCGTCTACACACATCAAAAAACATTTGCATCACCTCGGTTCCGAGAGTTCCGGAACCTGTACAGAAAATTAGAATAGAGATCAACATAAACATCATTCTCCCCATTTTTACTGCTCATGAAAACCCCAGATTGCATGTTGTACCACCACACAGTGAGACCTTGAGAGGTACACACCGGTACCTCTAATACCCCACTCCTCAACGGCGATTCGGCGTAGATCCCTCAAAGTGGTTGGTTGATCACGTCGTCCATAAACAGCACTTTTCAAACTATCCCAGGCATGTTCGATAGGTTTCATGTCTGGAGAACATGCTGGGCACTGCAGGTGAGCGAAGTCGTTATCCTGAAATAAGTCATTCACAAGATGTGCACAATGAGGGCGCGAATTGTTGTCTGTGAAGACGAATGCCTCACCAATATGCTGCCGATATGGTTGCACTGTCGGTTGGAGGATGGCATTCACTTATCCTACAGCCGTTACGGCGCCTTTCATGACCACCAGCGGCGTACGTCGGCCCCACATAATGTCATCCCAAAAAATCAGCGAACCCCCACCTTGCTACACTCACTGGGCAGTGAGTCTAAGGCGTTCAGCCTGGCCGGGTTGCCTCCAAACACGTCACCAACGAGTGTCGGCTTGAAGGCACATGCGACACTCATAGCTGAAGAGAACGTGACGCCAATCGTGACCGGTCCATTCGGCATGTCGTTAGGCCCATCTGTACCACGCTGCATGGTGTCGTGGTTGCAAAGATGGACCTCGCCATGGATGTCGGGAGTGAAGTTGCGCATCATGCAGCCTATTGCCCACAGTTTAAGTCGTAACTCGACGTCCTGTGGCTGCACGAGAAGCATTATTCAACATGGTGGCGTTACTGTCGGGGTTCCTCCGCGCCATAATCCGTAGGTAGCGGTCATCCAAGCAGTAGTACCCCTTGGGTTGCCTGAGCAAGGTATGTCATTGACAGTTCATGTCTCTCTGTATCTGCTCCATGTCCGAACAGCGTCGCTTTTGTTCACTCCGAGACGCCTGGACACTTCGCTAGATGAGAGACCTTCCTGGCACAAAGTAACAATGGCGACGCGATCGAACCACTGTATTGACCGTCTAGGCATGGTTGAACTACAGACAACACAAGTCGTGTGCCTCCTTCCTGGTGGAATGACTGGAACTGATCGGCTGTCTGACCCCCTCCGTCTAACAGGCGCTGTTCATGCATGATTGTTTACATCTTTAGGTGGGTTTGGTGACATCTCCGAACAGTCGAACGGACTGTGTTTGTGATACAATATCCACAGTCAACGTCTCTCTTCAGGAGTTTTGGGAACCGGGATGACGCAAAACTTTTTTTGACGTGTATATGTAACAGCAAACCGTTAGATTTCGTACGTTGAGGGTCAATTTCCAGTGCCTGCAACAAGTCTTAATCCTCTCTTCTTCCGACATTTAGCTATAATTTTCCGGTAATTGACGGATGGAGCTTATTATGCTATCCAATACATCATTTACATATGCCATGAACAGTAATGACCCGATAATTTTCCATTGAGGTATGCCTGACGCTATCCTCACATCTCACGATTTCTACCCTTCAAGAACGACATGCCGAATTCTGTGCCCCAGAAAGTCCTCAAGTATACCATGAGGTTCATTCAACTTTTTTTTTTTGTCTGACAACTTTGTTTAGCCCTCTCAATAGCTATGCATGGGGATACTCCATGCACCTTTTGAAAGTACTGTAATCTAGTCAGTTACTTTATGGTTTAAAATTTAAAAAAATTATTTTTTAAAATTCTTCTACCACTTTTAGTATTTTTAAAAATAATATTAAGTTAAAGTTAACTAAAAAATTTAATTCTTAAGAGTAGATGTCACTTCCCTGATGAATGCATATTTAATATTTTCGTGTCCAGGACCTCACTTAGACATAAATATTTCTTTAAATTGTATGTTTTGGGTGAAAGTCAACAACGATTAACGAACTCCGCAAATCTGTACTTTTTTTAAAAACTTTTTTTGGTGGTACCCGCCCCCCTCCGCTGCCAGTACACGTCACGTCACTGGAAGTGTGTCGATACTCTTAAGTGTGCTAAAAGATATCTTCAGGTTCTGATACCTACTTACATATCAGCATGTCTTTAAAAAGTATGTTGTTGATATAAGTCAACAACATATAACGAATTTTATTTTTTCCGATTTTTTAGGGTGGCCATACAGTACCCTCTCCCCTCCCGTTGGTAGTGTGCGTTATGGAGAATTTGTTGGTACTGCTCGGGTTAATGCTCTATTCCATGATCACTGATCTCAAAATATTTCATTTCTGTGCTTGTGCATGAACCATGGACCTTGCCGTTGGTGGGGAGGCTTGCGTGCCTCAGCGATACAGATGGCCGTTCCGTAGGTGCAACCACAACGGAGGGGTATCTGTTGAGAGGCCAGACAAACATGTGGTTCCTGAAGAGGGGCAGCAGCCTTTTCAGTAGTTGCAGGGGCAACAGTCTGGATGATTGACTGATCTGGCCTTGTAACATTAACCAAAACGGCCTTGCTGTGCTGGTACTGCGAACGGCTGAAAGCAAGGGGAAACTACAGCCGTAATTTTTTCCGAGGACATGCAGCTTTACTGTATGATTAAATGATGATGGCGTCCTCTTGGGTAAAATATTCCGGAGGTAAAATAGTCCCCCATTCGGATCTCCGGGCGGGGACTACTCAAGAGGACGTCGTTATCAGGAGAAAGAAAACTGGCATTCTACGGATCGGAGCGTGGAATGTCAGATCCCTTAATCGGGCAGGTAGGTTAGAAAATTTAAAAAGGGAAATGGATAGGTTAAAGTTAGATATAGTGGGAATTAGTGAAGTTCGGTGGCAGGAGGAACAAGACTTTTGGTCAGGTGATTACAGGGTTATAAATACAAAATCAAATAGGGGTAATGCAGGAGTAGGTTTAATAATGAATTAAAAAATAGGAGTGCGGGTTAGCTACTACAAACAGCATAGTGAACGCATTATTGTGGCCAAGATAGACACGACGCCCACGCCTACTACAGTAGTACAAGTTTATATGCCAACTAGCTCTGCAGATGATGAAGAACTTGATGAAATGTATGACGAGATAAAAGAAATTATTCAGGTAGTGAAGGGAGACGAAAATTTAATAGTCATGGGTGACTGGAATTCGTCAGTAGGAAAAGGGAGAGAAGGAAACATAGTAGGTGAATATGGATTGGGGGGAAGAAATGAAAGAGGAAGCCGCCTTGTAGAATTTTGCACAGAGCATAACTTAATCATAGCTAACACTTGGTTCAAGAATCATGAAAGAAGGTTGTATACCTGGAAGAATCCTGGAGATACTAAAAGGTATCAGATAGATTACATAATGGTAAGACAGAGATTTAGGAACCAGGTTTTAAATTGTAAGACATTTCCAGGGGCAGATGTGGACTCTGACCACAATCTATTGGTTATGAACTGCAGATTAAAATTGAAGAAACTGCAAAAAGGTGGGAATTTAAGGAGATGGGACCTGGATAAATTGAAAGAACCAGAGGTTGGAGAGTGTTTCAGGGAGAGCATAAGTGAACAATTGACAGGAATTGGGGAAAGAGATACAGTAGAAGAAGAATGGATAGCTCTGAGGGATGAAGTAGTGAAGGCAGCAGAGGATCAAGTAGGTAAAAAGACGACGGCTAATAGAAATCTTTGGGTAACAGAAGAAATATTGAATTTAATTGATGAAAGGAGAATATATAAATGTGCAGTAAATGAAGCAGGCAAAAAGGAATACAAACGTCTCAAAAATGAGATCGACAGGAAGTGCAAAATGGCTAAGCAGGGATGGCTAGAGGACAAATGTAAGGATGTAGAGGCTTGTCTCACTAGGGGTAAGATAGATACTGCCTACAGGAAAATTAAAGAGACCTTTGGAGAGAAGAGAACCACTTGTATGAATATCAAGAGCTCAGATGGCAACCCAGTTCTAAGCAAAGAAGGGAAGGCAGAAAGGTGGAAGGAGTATATAGAGGATTTATACAAGGGCGATGTACTTGAGGACAATATTATGGAAATGGAAGAGGATGTAGATGAAGATGAAATGGGAGATAAGATACTGCGTGAAGAGTTTGACAGAGCACTGAAAGACCTGAGTCGAAACAAGGCCCCGGGAGTAGACAACATTCCATTAGAACTACTGATGGCCTTAGGAGAGCCAGTCATGACAAAACTCTACCATCTGGTGAGCAAGATGTATGAGACAGGCGAAATACCCACATACTTCAAGAAGAATATAATAATTCCAATCCCAAAGAAAGCAGGTGTTGACAGATGTGAAAATTACCGAACTATCAGTTTAATAAGTCACAGCTGGAAAATACCAACGCGAATTCTTTACAGACGAATGGAAAAACTGGTAGAAGCGGACCTCGGGGAAGATCAGTTTGGATTCCGTAGAAATGTTGGAACACGTGAGGCAATACTAACTTTACGACTTATCTTAGAAGAAAGATTAAGAAAAGGCAAACCTACGTTTCTAGCATTTGTAGACTTAGAGAAAGCTTTTGACAACGTTAACTGGAATACTCTCTTTCAAATTCTGAAGGTGGCAGGGGTAAAATACAGGGAGCGAAAGGCTATTTACAATTTGTACTGAAACCAGATGGCAGTTATAAGAGTCGAGGGGCATGAAAGGGAAGCAGTGGTTGGGAAAGGAGTGAGACAGGGTTGTAGCCTCTCCCCGATGTTATTCAATCTTTATATTGAGCAAGCAGTAAAGGAGACAAAAGAAAAATTCGGAGTAGGTATTAAAATTCATGGAGAAGAAATAAAAACTTTGAGGTTCGCCGATGACATTGTAATTCTGTCAGAGACAGCAAAGGACTTGGAAGAGCAGTTGAACGGAATGGACAGTGTCTTGAAAGAAGCATATAAGATGAACTTCAACAAAAGCAAAACGAGGATAATGGAATGTAGTCAAATTAAATCGGGTGATGCTGAGTGGATTAGATTAGGAAATGAGACACTTAAAACAGTAAAGGAGTTTTGCTATTTAGGGAGTAAAATAACTGATGATGGTCGAAGTAGAGAGGATATAAAATGTAGACTGGCAATGGAAAGGAAATCGTTTCTGAAGAAGAGGAATTTGTTAACATCGAGTATAGATTTAAGTGTCAGGAAGTCGTTTATGAAAGTATTTGTATGGAGTGTAGCCATGTATGGAAGTGAAACATGGACGATAACCAGTTTGGACAAGAAGAGAATAGAAGCTTTCGAAATGTGGTGCTGCAGAAGAATGCTGAAGATAAGGTGGGTAGATCACGTAACTAATGAGGAGGTATTGAATAGGATTGGGGAGAAGAGAAGTTAGTGGCACAACTTGACTAGAAGAAGGGATCGGTTGGTACGACATGTTTTGAGGCATTAAGGGATCACAAATTTAGCATTGGAGGGCAGCGTGGAGGGTAAAAATCGTAGAGGGAGACCAAGAGATGAATACACTAAGCAGATTCAGAAGGATGTAGGTTGCAGTAGGTACTGGGAGATGAAGAAGCTTGCACAGGATAGAGTAGCATGGAGAGCTGCATCAAACCAGTCTCAGGACTGAAGACTACAACAACAACAACGTGCTTGTGCGACGATTTAGGCAAATACGATTTGCCTCAGTCAAACAATTTAGTAAGACAAACTTAAGTTTAAATTCCTAACGAAAACTGTTAGGTCCTTTGTGTTCAGTGTTGACAACGTCATATTCTCTGAACCTACTGTCTGCACTACGATAGTTTGGTAATTTAGAACAATACACAGCCGACACTCCTACCTTTCATCTCTTGACAGTCAAATCCTGAGTATTAATTATGGCTTCACCGTACGGATTTGAAACTGCTTGTTCCCAACATTACGTGGCTGCATAGGTACAAATCGGTTATATGTTTGGCATTTCGTTTTCACAATTTATTTCACTTACTTAGAGTGAGTCTATTTATAGGATTTTTAATTAACTCGTACTTATCTCCAGCTAGATGCTAATAATTTACAGCGAAGTTCACGTAACAAGAAAAAATAATTGTTCTATTAAGATAAGTAACTATGTTAGAATTTTCAATATAAAAACTGCAAATTTCCGAATTAAATTTCGTCTGTGGTGTAAGAGCTGCGAGGAAAAATACTGTAAGTTAATTTCAAATTTAATTACATGATTATGTAAGGAGTCGAGCCTTTTGTAGACAGGATTACTTATCCCTTCCTGAACTAAGCGATATTTTACTTAAATGTAATGTAGGTGCCGGCTGGTGTGGTCGAGCGGTTCTAGGCACTTCAGTCTGGAACTGCTACGGTCGCAGGTTCGAATCCTGCCTCGGGCATGGATGTGTGTGATTTGCTTAGGTTAGTTAGGTTTAAGTAGTTCTAAGTTCTAAGAGATAGATGACCTCAGGCGTTAAGTCCCTTAGTGCTCAGAACCATTTGTACCATTTGTAATGTAGGTGTTTTTCTTTGTGTTGCATTGTTGTTGTAGTCATCGGTATTGCTTCTTATACTGCATTGACTGTTTAAAACAAGCGTGAACGAAAAATACTCCGATGCTGCAGATAAAAACTTCACCATAAACAGTTACCAACAATACGATCATGACTAAGTAACGTATATTATCCTTGTAACAGGTTTTTGTCGGGTGAATATGAGGCATTATAATCTCACAATACACTAAATCAGAAGACGTAAACACAATTAATGTACGTAGTACTCACAACAAGAGTTGCAATTAAACGAATTGTAAACGTGGCTAAGTTGACTTTTAAAGGAGGCTCATACTTGTACATAAGTTTTTTTTCATAACTATTATTTCATCGAAATGAAAACTGTAATTGTAATTGTGCCATATTTGTTGAATCTTATTCATACTTTACGTTTATCACTGATGTTTCTCTCTTTGAAGTATTGAACTAAATATTTCGTTAAAAAAATGAAGTTCAGACACTGTTTGCAAGGACCCAGACAATATTTCATTTAAACCCAGAATTTAACCTTTGGTCTGTCGCATCTGTTGGTGTTGGTGATCATACATGGAGCATGTGCAAAAAGCACTAATTTGGATTGATTTGGAATGTCATTTGGTAGAAATTAACAGACCATTTAGTCAGAAACGAACATATCCCACGTCTATAGTTATTGATTACATTGCTCAACTTCCTGCATTCCTTCTGTTAAATATGACTTTATGCATTTGTTAGCTATATCCATGATTGCTCAAAAACCATTCAATATTTCAAGTAAAATGTTCTGATTTACCCAATCAGATGTTTTGGATACTCAAACTAATATGGTTGGTTGGTTGGTGAAGGAGACCAGACAGCGTGGTCATCGGTCTCATCGGATTAGGAAAGGAAGTCGGCCGTGCCCTTTCAAACTAATATGCAGGACGGTTTTATTTCATATTCAATTATTATAAAACTCTTAACTGAATAAATTTTCTGATGTCAAAATTGCGATTTAATAATCAGATTAACACTGAAACGAAATTAGGAGACTCCCCAAAACAATTAGAAAATTGAGAGTAATAAAACAGGTCAGAAATTACTGACATATCTCCCATTACCTCTGTTACAAACAATTTAAATAATATCGTATCTCTACTTCCTGAGAAAATTTCCTCGGTTACTGATGAACTAGATATTTTACAAAAAGACGTTTCTCATCATGTGAAGACAACCATTTTGATTTTATATTTGTTATAAAAAAGACATTGTATATGTTTTATTTTTGAGAGAATTTACAATTCTCTTAATTTTAAAAGAAGCTATTTGCAGTTTTTTGGGTGTTTCTTTCTGAATATTTTGCTGTTAATTGCCTTTCCACATCACTCACAGTACTAGCTCTACTGCCATTGTGAAATGATTTCGAAGCATATTTGCTACTCATGACACATTTATTTTTTTCCACGTAGTTCAATAGTGATGTTACACCAATTAGTTACCAACCATTCACTCTTGCTTTATGAGCATATAGATTTAATTATGTTCGCCGAATGTGGAATTTCAGCCATTATATGCATATTTTTAGATGCTTTGATAATTTTTATTCCTAAGTTCTAATCTGGTTTCTATTTTGCAACTAATGTGGTCTTGTTAAAATTTAAGTTTCTTCTTTCTGAGCAATATTCTATCATCTAATTATGTTTGTTTCAGCATGAAGACTTGTTATTCTTAATTATTATACTGAGAAAAATTTCAGATTATGGCAAACATCGGAAGAGAATGTTAAAAGTGACGTTTGCAATATGATCTCAGATTTTGTAAATTACTTCCAAGACCTTTTGTTCTGGAGTCATTAATTGTCCTAATTGATTGTCTTAGTTTTGTCTGTGCTATACGACAACAGATTATTTGTGATAACTAATTGTACATCATAATCTGGTATTCAGTTCACTACATCTTCATCTGTATGATTATTCTGCAATTCACGTTTAAGTGTTCGGCAGACTGTTCATAGAATCCCACCTAGTGTTTGGTGCAAGTTTCATCTACAAAGAAAGTAGCCATCACAGCTTATTATCATGACCCAAATGAGTTGGAAAATTTGATACAGACATCACATGATATTTTCCGAAATAATGTTGCTGGTTCATATTTAGTATCTCCTATATAGAACAACAATCAAACAAAGTGCCTAATAAGCAATTCAGTGTTTGCCATTGGAGATCTCCATATGGTCGCAATTACAAATCACGTATTTCGTTGTACCAACTCGTAAATATATGTTTACTTATCGTGATCACTGTAAATTTTCTTATTTGAATTTGTTTGACCTTGTGGTGTCGCCATGAAAGTATAAGAAAATCAGGACTGGTAGTAACGAATAAAAAGGACGGTAGTTAACTAATAAATATCGTAACACTGTAACAATAAATTAACTACCAATGTGCACAGCATTACGATGAAGTCGCACAGCGTCGGACAGACTCCCGTATGGATGGCATAGTAATAAGCATACTTGGCGTAGAGGAACAACAGAAGCATCTGAAGGAAAATTTATCACCAGCTCTGGATGGAATCCCAGTTCGATTTTATAAACAGAACTCTACGGCATTGGCACCTTACCTAGCTTGCATTTATCGTGAACCTCTCGCCCAGCGCTAAGTCCCAAGCGACTGGATAAAAGCGAATGTGACTCCAGTGTATAAGAAAGGTAAAAGAACAGACCGAGAGAATTATAGACCAATATCGCTAACTTTTGTTTGCTGTAGAATCCTTGAACATATTCTTAGTTCGAATATAACAAACTTGCTTGAGACAGAGAAGCTTATGTGCACGAATCAGCATGGTTTTAGAAGGAATCGCTCGTCCAAAACTCAGCTTGCCCTTTTCTCACGTGATATACTGAGAACAACAGAAACAACAGATGAAGGGTAGCAGGCAGGTTCCACATTTCCAGATATCCTGAAAGCACTTGACACAGTGTCCCATTGCAGGCTGTTAACGAAGGTACGAGCATATGGAGTAAGTTCACAGTTATGTGAGTGGCTCGAAGACTTCTTAAATAATAGAACCCAATATGTTGTCTTCGGCAGCGAGTAATCATCAGAGACCAGGGTATCGTCAGGAGTGCCCCAGAGAAGTTTCATAGGACCACTGTTTTTCTCTATACCCATAAATGATTTGGCGGACAGGTTGAGCAACAATCTGCTGTTCTTTGTTGTTGATACCGTAGTGTACAGTAAGATGTCAAAGTTGAGTGACTGTAGGAAGATACAAGACGATTTAGACAAAATTTCCAGTTGGTCTCATGAATGGCAGCTAGCCCTAAATGTGGAAAAATTTAAGTTAATGCGGATGAGTAGGAAGATCAACCCTGTAATGTTTGGATACAATATTACTAGCGTCCTGCTTGACACAGTCCAGTTGTGAAAATATCTGGGCATAACGTAGCAAAGCAATATGAGGTGGAACGAGAATGTGAGAGATGTTGCAGGGAAGGTGAATGGTCGACTTCTGGTTATTGGGAGAATTTTAGGAAAGAGTGGTTCACCTGTAAAGGAGACCGCAAATTGGACGCTGTTGCGACCTATTCCTGAGTACTGCTCGAGTGTTTGGGATCCATACCAGGTAGGATTGAAGGAAGGCATCGAAGCAATTCAGAGGGAGGGGGGCTGCTAGATTTGTTACCGGTAGGTTAGGCAGACGCTTCGGGAACGGAAATGGGAATCCCCGAAGTGAAGGCTACGTTCTTTTCCAGAAACACTGTTGAGGAAGTTAAGAGAACCGGCGTTTGAAGCAGACTGCAGAACAATTCTGTTGCCGACAACATACATTGTGCGTAAGGTCCACGAATATAAGATACGAGAAACTTAGGCTCATACAGCGGCATACAGACAATCGTTTTTCCCTCGCACTATTTGTGAGTAGAACAGGAAAGGACATGACAAGTAGTGGTATAGAGTACCCTCCGTCACACACCGTGCGGTGGCTTGTGGGAGTTATGCAGAAGCAGATGTAGATGTAGAAGTATAAAGTCGATTGCCTACTTTCAATCTCTAATTTCCAATTACTCAAGTTCTGTTATAACTCAACCCAATTATTATTTTATTTTATGTTGTTGTACGTGTCCAGGACTTAGATAATCGAAAGTAATAAAAATAGTATCAAAATTCTGCCAAGCACTACTGATATACTGTTGCATGGTCCACAAGCTCCGTAACTGAACTGTCTTTTTGGCCTTACCATTTGCTGTACATAAATTTTGTGTGGTGCAAGGATCGGACAGGTTTCTGCAGACCAGAAGGTGTTCTGTCTTCTGGAGGTCGCCACACTCACAGGACTCATCTTTAGTTATAAAGTCCCACTACCTCGGGTTCACCTTGCATCGTGGCACTCCTGCCCTCGATTTCCTGCGACTGTTCTTCTGCGGATGATAGATGGTGCTATACCCATGGTTGGATAAATATTGGTGACAGGAGTAGATCATAGGCAGCCAGTTACAGTGCGCCCATTTTCATTAACGCCGTATCTACCTATTTGTCATTCATGGAGTATTTACAAACTGGTGTTGTGTTTTCTGCTACAGATGAGCGTGAGCCATGGCAGATCTAGGAGCACCTTTGGGTGTGAGCACCAAGTGATGCCAGTAAGTTTACGGCTAATGTGTTCCTTGGCACTGATCTTTGAATATCAGACCACGTTCCACATTCACACCCAAGTATTTTAGAGTGTCATAGTGACATAGTCGTTGTCCTATAAAGATAATATATAACTTCTTCCTTGCTTCCCGGTTTCTCAGATGAAAAGCGCAGACCTGCATCTTTCCGGGGTTTGGCTTTAGACGAATATCACCATAATATCTGTTGCGATCTTCAAGGATTGCTGTCAGCTTCGTCTCCACTTCCTGAAAGGTTTGCCCTTGAGCCATGTCATCTAGATAAATAAATGTTCTTTTTTCAGGGTTGATTGTGTAGATGTACAGTAGGAGTAACAACACACTGTCTTAAGGGAGACCATTCTTTGGGGCCATCAATTGGCTCTCCTTATTCTGCAGAGTGATAAAATACTTTCTGTTTTACAGCAATCAATGGATTAACTGTCTTAAAAGGTAATATTTTGTGATTGCCTATACATTTATTATTAGCTTCTTGCCGTTGGCGGTGTTATACGATGCTGACACATCTATGAATAATACTCCTTCATTTTGTTCTGTTTCGTGTCCATCTTCTACGTACAGAGTCAGGCCAAGAATTTGACCAAACCATGACTTCCTGGGGGAAACCTGACTGCTCATTTGTAAGGTTTCTATCAACAAAATGTGAGATGCGATTGAGGCTCATCCTTTCCGAGACTTTATACGGATGACAAGAGGAGAAAGTGGTCGGAAGTGTTTAGGATCCGTTGGTTCTTTTCCAGGCTTCAGAAGTGCTATAGCTTTGGCTTTCCGCCACATCTTAGGAATCTGAAACTTTGAAATGCAGGAGTTTATTAAAATGCAGGTGCTTATTATTTTTATGATCCATTGATTTGTTACTGGCCCAAAAATTTTAATTTGCTGTGGTCTTAGATCATCTAAGCTTGCAAGTTTACTTTTCTTCATAGATTGAAAAGTTACTTCCAGTTTTTCCGTTAAATTACATGCCGATATTTTAATACATAGCTCAGAATTACGCAGAAGGGCTAAACTACCTCTATCCAACTAATAAAATGGCGTACTGATGTGGACATAAAGAGCTGGTATGAAGTTCTTGTAACACGAGCAAAGTTTTCTACTCTTTAACATTAGTTATTTGCGTGTACTTTAATTTCTGGTCTTACAGTTGTGATAATTTCTTTAAAATAGTGCCCTCCACTCTTCATAGTCGCATTGTCAAATGGGTTCTTAAATTTTACTCACTGAAGATGTGTTCGTCAATCAATTTTGCATTTGGTCTGGGTTGATTTTAGCTTAATGAGGGCATTATTATCATACTTTTTTTGTAACGAACTCGGAATAAGCTTTTTTTTAAATAATTTGTTTGGGTTCTAATATTTCCTGATACTAAGAACAATTTCATGTGCCAAACAATGTTACATCGACAGAAGCCTAAAATGCACATCTAAAATAGGTAAAGAGTAAAAATTCATTTAATGTAATTTCCCTACGTAAATTCTGTTAAGATGTGCCCGATTGTCAAGAAAAATTACATTATATTTAAGAAAAGTCGTCACGTTCTCAAAAGTTACAGAAAAACTACTTCACCAAATCAGTTTTTATCCGAAAGAATTAGCTCCACAGCGCTTTACTCTAAAAGTCTTTTCCACTCTATTTTCTCACTCACGTAACGTTGTTTTCAGATGAAAATTTGGAGAATCTTGTTTGCAATAGTATCTATGATATTTTTAGTACAGTTCGACATTTTATTAAGTGGCCCATTCGCACTTTCGAATAAAATCAAGTATCTGTGCAGATACCAGGACGTGATAAGAAACATTTTCCCACCCACTCCCCTCTCTGAGGGGCAATAATCGACTCATTCTTGTTGGAACTATCTTCCGTGGGAGATTGGTGTCCTAAATCCCAGTCTGCACTTGGATAAAAGAATACGACACCATATAGTATGAGGAAATGATAGCAGAGATCTTGCTAAGAACCAGGTAAAACAGTAACACACAATTTCACGCTTGTCCTGGTGTGTTATGTTCGCGGACGAAACAAATGTAGCTTCTCGGTCCCGGATTTGAGTGAGTGTTGCTATACGGCTACGGCTGTTACCAATGTTTCTTACAGTCAACCATTATACGACTAGCTCTGTTATTCCCTGTTTGACCCTCTAGCAATCTCGAACTGTGAAAGGTGACATGTTACTAATAATATCGGGTTAACATCCTCTCCTGATTGAAATGAAGCATCGGGAATCGCCATTCATAAGTTTTTGATACTTTCTATCAACCATGGGGCATTACGAACAGTTTGAATCATTATCAACTGGCGTAGTTTAGGACCAAGGTTCCTTGTTTAGTTTGTTCCAGTCGTTGCTGAATTACAAATCTAGGCAATCTGCAATATTTTCAACATTCAGAACGATCTTACTCAAATACTTTCCGTACTGCAGTGTCATTATGTAGATTGATCCATAAAGAACGTTGAAAGTAGCCTATCATTCTCAAATCCAAGTTTCCCGTCTGAAATTACCTACACTGTCTAAGTATAAATGCTTTCCGTAATAGGGAGAAAATCACATAAAGAATCATAAAAACTAAACAGAAATGCCGTGAATGTTGAGTGTGATGGTGCACTTAATTATGTGGATGATAATAGGGTGTTAGTTGATGCTGTGATGATTATACACTACAATCAGTAAAGAAAATGAACTATAGGTTCAAATGAATCACTCCAGTGTTCGCCATGAGTAATTTATGGAAACCATAAGAAGCCCAAGTCAGTCTAGTGGAATACCTATCCTAAGCGAAAGACGCCGCTGTAACTACGATGCACGGTCATTGAATCATACATTTTTGTGCCAGTGAATTGAAAAAACAGAAATTTAATTGCACAGCTTAAATAGAGAATGTATTTTTTTCAAGTGAAACGTTGTGCAGAACTTAGAAGTGGGATATAAATAGCTTACACAAGAGGAAAGAAGAAACTTCTGAAATGTGGTGCTACAGAACAATAATTAAAATTAAACAATGGAAAGTCCAGGCTGAAAAATTAGAAATTATGAAAAGATAGATAGGTACTCATCGTATAGGTGGCACATTGAGTTGCAGACAGGCACAACGACAGGCATAACGAACTGAGCTTCGACTCTGTCCGAAAGCTCAGTATGTAACACTCCTTCCGTTGTGTCTGTCTGGAACTCAACGAGTCACCTTTACGTTGAGTAGCAATCTATCTTTTCCATAATGACGAAGATTTGATGGGTACACTGGGTAACAGATGGAGAAGGCACTGAATCTAATTGAGGAAAACATGAATTATGGGAGAGCTTCACGAAATGAAGGGATTGGTTGATAGAAGATGCAAAGCTATTTCCTTTTTGCTGATGATACAGGTGTGGTAATCACAGAAACGGACTGCGGATTATTTGAACATTTAATGTCAGCCATTAATCTACGGTGATAAGGACAGAGAAACTCAGTGGATAAAATTGAAGAGTTTTGTTCAAAATCTTTACACCACACATCTGTCAGTCTATGTTGTTAGTATGATTTACTAGCAGATATGATGCCATATGGAAGAAGGTAATGAAATTAGGCCTATTAGGGCAATTTAAAGATATGTTTACCACCAAAATTTGCAATAGTCCTAATAGTGTAAGTAGATGAACTCAAACGTTTCAGCAGATCACCAATGTGTTTATTCCAGTTCATTTTCTCATCAATGCACACACCCTGAAATTTTTAATAGTCTGCCTTAGCAACAGACTTTTGTTCAAAGTCCATATTTATCAATGATTTTATGCTGTTTACTGTACAGAACTGAATATATTGTGTTTTCTCAAAATTTAGCGAGAGTCCGTTTGCAGAAAACCACTTAATAATTTTCTGAAATAAATTATTTACAATTTTCGCAGCAAAGGAGTACAATTTATGCTTATGCTTCTGCCTACAAAAGTAAAGGTGTATAATTTTAATATTAAGTTCAATAACAAAAAGTTCCCGCTAAGCAGTTCAGAGTGATTGTCAATGTGCAGCTGAGGATGAAGCTACTTCACTGAAAACGTAATACTTTATACACTATGACATAAACGGGGAGTATATTGGCTTATGTTGTTGATCACTGAACTTTTAAAAATAATATGCAGTAGTAAATATGCTAAGAGGTTTTCCATACTTTTTTTTTGTTGGTGTGACGTGACACTAAATTAAACGTCGGAATGTTGGCATGGTGACACGGGCGAGCGTGATATACATCACACAGCGTGCCGCTACGTCGTAATCAAGGCGACACGCCCCACCTGGTTAGAAAAGTGTGATGGACGTTTCTACCTTCTCAGACGACATCATATAAATCACCACCTAGAAGTAAAGAAGTAAAGTGAAAAACAACGGGAAGCGTAATGGTTCTGTGTTTCGTACTGCGCTGCAGTTCGGAAGCATATGCGGAAAGTGGATGTCGATTTAGCACGCGCTGGAGCGGCGAAGCGCGCAGGTGGCCATATCCACTCCGCGCAACTCTTAGCATAATCGAGCGCCGTGTGCTTTGATCTCAGGAAGCGGTGAAATGGCTCTCATAGCTTCCCAATACGAATTACCGTGTTTACAGTGTGAACTGAGAAACAGCGTATAACCACTGCATGGGAGGCTCTACGGAAGTTGCAGTTGCGTCTAGACCGTACAATAATGGTGATATACACATCAGTAAGACCGATCATGAGTATTTTAGACTTTTCCTTAGGAATCTCTTGTTTAAAGCGCATGTTAGTGAGAGGAGAAAACTCTAAAAAATATAGCTACTTACTATACTGCCTGACAAAAAAGTGAAGCATCCAGAAGGGGAAGAAGAAATGAAATGAAACATTACGGTTGTTTCCAGAATGAGATTTTCACTCTGCAACGGAGTGTGCGCTGATATGAAACTTCCTGGCAGATTAAAACTGTGTGCCGGACCGAGACTCGAACTCGGGACCTTTGCTTTCGCTGGCAAGTGCTCTACTAACTTTCTTTTTTTTCTTTTTTTTTAATCTCATTTTGCTCGTTTTCTTTCGATGTATGTGCTCGGGGCGGACGTTGCAAGACACACGTTTCAGTTCGTCGTTGATCCATTAACTCAGTTTTTTTTTATTACAGAGGGTAGCTGAACCTCTGACCGTACACGCTGAGTTACCGTGCCGGCGACTCGGTCCCGTGTTCGAGTCTCGGTCCGGCACACAGTTGTAATCTGCCAGGAAGTTTCATATCAGCGCACACTCCGCTGCAGAGTGAAAATCCCATTCTGGAAACATCCCCCAGGCTGTGGCAACGCCATGTCTCCGCAATATCCTTTCTTTCAGGAGTGCTAGTTCTGCAAGGTTCGCAGGAGAGCTTCTGTAAAGTTTGGAACGTAGGAGGCGAGGTACTGGCGGAAGTAAAGCTGTGAGGACGGGGCGTGAGTTGTGCTTCGGTAGCTCAGTTAGTAGAGCACTTGCCCGCGAAAGGCAAAGGTCCCGAGTTCGAGTCTCGGTCTGGCACACAGTTTTAATCTGCCAGGAAGTTTCATTACGGCTGTTGTTTCACTAACTACAAAAAAGTAATATTTACAAAGGACTTGGCAGTATTAAGCCATTTATCGGTATTGCGTTGCACTCAGTCTCGCGTGCATTCATGCGCTGATACTGTTGGGAAGGACATCGTGGAACCATTGTATCCTCACCTTACGTAACCTGGCCCACAACTGTTGTAACTATATCTAATAAAAATGAAACACCTGCAACTGTCCTTTAAATGTTATCTGGTATATAGCAACCAGTTCCGATGAGTCAATACAACGTTTTCAGGACTAAACTAACTCAGAGGGGGTGAACTACAGTCGTATAAACGATCCCATCAGTGACCAACATCTATGAACTGGTTTTCGTGGACTGCTGTAACAGCGACTTTGTGTCTGCAACTATCGGCTACCAACCGAAAAACCTTCAATCTGAATGATGGACGGACAAAAACTACTGTAATTGCTCCTTATAACGTATATGCTGGCATTGGGATGGAGCTGGTGTCCGAGCTGGTCTGCCAGCAACACATAGACATTTCATGGAGGCACATTACAAAATGACACCCTGATACGTGAGAGGTAATACATGAGGACGTAGGATCTCTGTGATGTGCTGTTGTGTCGTCACAGTTCCCTCACTCACTACCAGCCATGACCCTTATGGCCCTTTCCCCAACACCATGACGCCAAAGTAGCACCGCTTTACGTTTCGAAACACTGGAAGAATGGGACCTCTCCCAAGGGTGCGACCTTACCCGCAGACGATGGTCATTCAGGGTATTGCTGAACAACGACTCATCACTGAACAGAGGGCGACGACATTCATCTGGAGTCTACGCTTCCAAGTCACAGCACCACTCCAAAATCAGCCTAGGCATGGGACGTTAATTCTCTAGTCCGACTGTTGTTAGTCTCCAATCAATGGTGAGGGATGACACAAGATGTTGCAGAGAGGCAAGACATACGAATGGCCAACAAATCTGATATTACACGACTCGATTATGTGAACTCATAATGAAGGCCTTTTCATCCCATTCAGGTGCTGATAGCACTATATTACACGACTACATGACATCCCCGCGTTTTTCACAGTTAGTACTCAGCATCTGACACCGTTTGCATTCCTTATAGACACTATCAAGTGTGGTAAAGGCATCGTACATGAGCAACACTAATTCACTCTAGTGGCCGTTCTCCCGGTCACAGGGAACAGAAACTCTAGTCATTTACATACCCACCGATGGTGAGCATTTTAGCAAAGTTACAATGAAATCCGGCCAGTTCAGGCTGTATGTTATCAACTAATAAACTAAATGTGATACACTTTCTTATTCGGAGCACTGATAGTGGAGTCTTCTATTTGAACTAACAATACAGGATGTCCCAAATTTCAAGGTTCAAACTGTAATTTTGGTAACTTCTTTCAGGCAAGCAACTGTCAGTGAAAAACGAATCATTTATTTATGAACGTAAACAGCATCTACCTTGTAACAAAAATTCAGTGACGAACGATAGGCATGCATTACAGTAGCTTACAAAACGTTGTCTCTCAGTTAACTCAGTGGTATATTTCATAGTGAGACAGTCAGATAGGCACTCAACCAAATGTTTCTGCTCCTGTTTCTGCTGTGTTTGCATACACCAATGTCGTCTAAACCACTGGGTACAAATTCAACGAGATGAGATCCAACACCATCTCCTCAAAATGTAAATTGTGAACATCTATCTCTCACGAACCTTGCCTCTGTGACTTGAAAACCCAGTGTCTCTTCCAGCCGACCGCTGTGGCCGAGCGGTTCTAGGCGCTTCAGTCTGAACCGCACTTCTTCTACGGTCGCAGGTTCGAATCCTGCCTCGGGAATGGATGTGTATGATGTCCTTAGGTTAGTTCGGTTTAAGTAGTTCTAAGTCTAGGGGACAGATGACCTCAGATGTTAAGTCCCATAGTGCTTGGAGCCATTTAATTTTGTCTCTTCCATTGTGGCAAAATTTCTTCCGTTAAGGATTACGCCTGTTGCGAAGCTTTTCTCTGTGCACTCGTTTTGTTTTCTGGATTCTGTATCTAGCTGCATCATGTATGACGTATGTATTTTAATGTTCCGGTAACGAGGGATGCTCCATAATCGAGAACCTATAAACATTTGTTAGATCCGCTGTAGTCTCATCACAGGTGAATGTGTATTATTTTTCAAGTTAGAGATGTCTTAAAACGTTTTAGGAGACTTTGTCATGCCTTTGCAGTATTCGTATCTTATACTAAACTATTTGTCCAATAGAACTTTTTAATCGGTCCGTCATAGAATTACGGTATACATTCGTTAGGAATGTAATTAAGGAATCGACGATAATTCACATGATTTGACATAAATACGTTGCATTTTTATTGTAACTACGAATTTTGTGCATTGTTAGACTTCTTGCGAACAGGTCACATTCTTCTTTCTGTATAGAGTTACATTAAAAAAGGACGTACGGCGAAGGAATAACCCGAAGTGGAAATCGGGAAATCGGTCGATGTATTGTACCTGTACAGACAAAGAAATGGTTGCAGTTTCAGGAAATATGAATGATTTATTCAAGACAAAGAGCTTCTCAAATTGAGCAAGTCACAAACCGTTGGTCCACCTCTGGCCCTTCTGCAAGTAGTTATTCGGCTTGGCTCCGAGTACGGGGTCCCGGGTGCTATTCCCGGCGGGGTCAGGGATTTTTATCTGCCTCGAGATGACTGGGTGTTTGTGTTGTCCACATCATTTCATCATCATTCATGAAAGTTGCGAGATTGGACTGAGCAAATGTTGGGAATTTGTACGGACGCTGATAACCACGCAGTTGAGCGTCCCAAAAACCAAACATCATCATAATCATCATCATCGGCTTGATGTTGATTGACAGAGTTGTTGGATGTCCTCATGAGGGAAATCGTACCAAATTCTGTCAAAAATTGCGCGTTACATCGTCAAAATCCCGAACTGGTTGGATGGTCCTGCCCATAGCCCGGCGACTTTGCAGGTCAAGGTAGCGTTTGGCAAGCACAAAGACAATCAGTAGAAACTCTCGCCTTGTGCAGGTGGACATTATCTTCCTGAAATGTAAGCTCAGGGCGCGACTGCTACGGTCGCAGGTTCGAATCCTGCCTCGTGCATGGACGTTTGTGAGGTCCTTAGGTTAATTAGGTTTAAGTATTTCTAAGTTCTAGGGGACTGATGGCCACAGCTGTTAAGTCCCATAGTGCTCAGAGCCATTTGAACCATTTTTGTAAGCTCAGGATGGCGTGCTATGATGGTCCGCAAAACGGGGCGTAGAATATCGTACACGTGCTACTGTGCTGTAAGGGTGCCGAAGTTGACAACCAAGCGGGTCCTGCTATGGCGCCCCAGACCATCACTCTTGGTTGTCCGGTTCTATGGTGGTCGACAGTCCCGCCGCTGTCCAGGGCGTCTCCAGACACGTTTCCGGCCTGGAATCTCGTTGACTGGAGTAGAATTGTTTTCAGTGACGAGTCTCGCTTCAATCTGAGCCATGATGACGAGTGAAAACTTCTCTGTAGACGCTCTCGACAACGATGAGATACCAACCTGACTGTCTCCCACCATACAATCCGACAACCACGAGTGATGGCGTGGGTTGCCATTTTTTTCATAACAGGACCCCTTTAGATGTTATCTGCGGAGTCCTTGCAGGTAGGCGGTACGTCGACGATATTTTACGCCCCGTTTTGTTGTCCTACACGGCAAGGTATCTTGGGCCTACATTTCAGCAAGATAATTCCCAACCGCACAGAGCAAGAGTTTCTACTGCTCGTCTTCGTGTTTGCCAGACACCAACTCGGTCAGGAAGATCGCCGGATCTCTCCCCGATTGAGAACGTTTGGAGCATTCTGAGCAGCGTCCTACAGTTGGCTCCGGATTGTGACGTTCTAACGGGAAAACTGGACACAATTTGGCACCATGTCCCCGAGGAGGACGTCCAACAACACTATCAATCAATGCCAAGCCGAATAATAGCTTACATGGGGGCCAGAAGTGGACCAACGTGTTACTGATTTGCTCAATTTTTGAAGCTCTTTCTCTTGCATAAATCATTCAATTTTTGTGAAATTGTAATCATTTCTTTGTCGATACACGTACAGCACATCTACCGATTTGCGTCCCATTCGGAGAATTCCAACGCTCTTTGTCGTTTTTTTTCTGTCTTAGAGTGAACATTCTTAGAGGATCAGTAGCCTAAAGTGCCAGTTGACCATAACATTTAGTAGGCAGCTGCTTGTCAGTTAATGGTAGCCTAAGGAAGAAAAGTGGTGAGCTGAGTTAAGGTACAGTTTTTGTTTAGAACTGACTGGTCAGAGTATAGACGAATAAATTAAGTGATTAGATAAGTCTCTTCATGTCACTCTACCATACTGAAACTGTTAATAGAGGGATACTCAGAACTCGGGTCAATTCTCTACATCACTCACTAAACGGAAAGGAAGATATCATTCAATTTTAGGCGTCGTTAAAGCGCGCTCGTCTCCAGAACCCCTTTACTGTGAGAAAACGTAGTTATTTGCTGATGGTGCGAAGGCTTCCAAATAGTGAATGAATGTTAGAAGATGAAGGGGTAGCTATCACATTGTATCTGGTACTCATTTTTAAGTCGAACTTCAAGATTATGAAAAAGCGAACAAGTTAAAATTTACGGTGTATCCACTGTGTATTCATAGTGTTAACTATATGTCGCGTTAAATAGCCTTTACCGTTATGGCGGGACCATTCATATCACAAACTGTAATCTTTTGATACTTAATGCAATACAGTACAATACAATAGAAAAAATGTGAGTGGGAAAAAGTATACATCTAAAAAGTTTCTGACAATGAAATTTTTGGAGATAAGAGAAGGAGTCAAATGAATATCAAGTGCTCAAATGGTAAACCAATACTAAACAAAGAAGAGAAGGCTGGAAGGTGGAAGGAATATACGCGGAGACTGTATAAGGGAAATGAACTTACGGCAATATTAAAAAAAAAAAAAGTAGTTGAAGAGTTAGGAGATACGATACTGCGAGAAGAATTTGACAGATCACTGAAAGACTTAAGTCGAAGCAAGGTCTCTGACGTAGACGTAATGGCCCCAGAACTATTGATAACCTTGGGAGAGCCAGCCATGACAAAACTATTCCATGTGGTGTGCAAGATGTATGAGACAAGCAAAATGCCCTCAGATATAAAGAAGAAAGTAATAATTCCAATTCCACAGAAGGCAGATGCTGATAGGTGTGAATATTACTGGCCTATGTCAAAATCGTGACCGAAAATCTTTACAGAAGAATGGAAAATCTCGTAGAAGCCGAGCTCGGAGGAGATCAGGTTGGTTTCCGGAGAAATGCGAACACGGGAGGCAATACTGACCCTACGACTTATCTTAGAAGCTAGGTTAATGAAAGGCTAGTCTACATTTATAGCATTTGTAGACTTAGTTAAAGTTTTAGACAACGTTTATTAGAACACACTCTTTGATATTCTGAAGGTAGCTAGGTAAAATATAGGCATGTAAAGGTTATACACAACTTGTACAGAAACTAGACGACAGTTTCAAGAATCGAAGGGCATGAAAGAGAAGCAGGGGTTCAGAATGGAAAGATACAGGTTTTCAGCTGATCCCCGACGTTATTCAATATGTACACTGAGACAGCTGTAAAGGAAATGAAAGAAAAAAGTGGAGATGCAATCATCAACCAGAGGGAAGACATAAAAAATAAGATGTTGCCGATGAAACTGTAATTATTTCAAAGTCAGCAAAGTACTTAGAAGAGCTGTTGAACGGAATGGACAGCGTCTTGAAAAAAGGTTATAAGACGAGCATTAACAAAAACAAAACAAGGGTACTGGAATGCAGTCGATGCTGAAGGTATGAGATTAGGAAACGAGACACTAAAAGCAGTATATGAGTTTCGTAAAATAACATAATGGCTGAAGTAGAGAGGATAGAAAATGTAGACTGGCAATGACAAGAAGAGCGTTTTTGAAGAAGGGAAATAGGTTGATATCGATTATAGATTTAACTATTAGTAAGACTTTTGTGGAAGTATTTGTACGGAGTGTAGCCATATACTGAAGTGAAATGTGGACGATGAACAATTAAGAAAAGAGTAGACACTTTTGAAATGTGATTCTACGGAATAATGCTGTATATTAAATAGGTAGATCGTGTAAATAATGATGAAGAACTGAACAGAATTAGTAAGAAAAGTAATTTGTGGCAGTATAGGTTTCAGTAGTTATTCTGTGGTGAAGAGCCCTGCACAGAATAAAGTAGCTTGGAGAGCTGCATGAATCCAGTCTTCGGATGGAAGACCACAACAGGAACAACAACGTAAATAATTTAACAAAGCGACATGTTTGAGGCACAAACCATATCTTCACACTACAATGACAGTACAAAAATATTTAAAACAGTTAGTTGCTGTTTACAACGTTAGCATGTGCTGTGAACACCCTCCCAAGAAAGGAAAGCTTAACCAAATAAGAGGCATATTTCTCTTCAATTGTTAGTTTGCTGTTACCATTGAAAAAGTTGCAAATACTTACTCACTTTGTTCATATGAACTGGCTGTCTTGTTGTGGTGTGTTCAATTACTTCCGTTCATATGGCTTCCCCGATTTTTCTAGTCATTGTTTACAAACTTTCAAAGCACACTTAAAACCTGTCATCATAATCAACTCCACCATGCTGCAGAAACAAGTCAAACAGGCCTTGAATGAAACGAGAGTACTTGTAAAACTAAGTTACTCATTATCATGGCAGTCAGCTAACTTCTGCTGAACGCTGCACTACATTTCATAGTCACACAGATAGATAGCACAATTTTTCAAAAAAGTCACAAAGTCTCTTTAAACAATGTTTGGACCTTTCCACCAAGCGTTCATTTCCACGACTACAGAAATCTGATGACGGAACCATTCGCAAACAGCGTTATGAATGTCCACATGTTTGGAAAATATCCGTTTGCTGCCAATCAGTTCCTCTACTGACTAGACATTCTTGCCTGTAGTCGATGCCGGCCGTGGTGGCCAAGCGGTTAAAGGCGCTACAGTCTGGAACTGCGCGGCCGCTACGGTCGCAGGTTCGAATCCTGCGTCGGGCATTGATGTGTGTGATGTCCTTAGGTTAGTTAGGTTTAAGTAGTTCTAAGTTCTAGGGGACTGATGACCTTAGAAGTTAAGTCCCATAGTGCTCAGAGCCAATGCCAATGCTGTAGTCGATGTTGACGACCTTCTTACCCAATTCTCATTACCCAGTGTGTGTTGTCTTGGTCAAATTGTTGGTTCCATTTCACTATGACTAGAAAATACACAGCGTTGTGTCTATATACCACTAGAATTCCACTGTAAATCTGTGTGCTATTTAGAAGTTTTTCCCACAAGACTTGCATTGTCCCCGTGCTACAGCTTTGGAATGGGTTACCAGTTGACACGCCATTTCACTCCTACAATGCGATTCAACTGCTAACGGTACAGCAGCGAAAGTGTGTCGGCATGAAACCCTGAACACATACTCTCTTCTGAGAATGCTCTGTTCTTGTTGAACAAATGTCTTAACGTGGGACGGCATGTGTAACTTCCATTATGAAGTATCCTCGGACTATGTGTTCCGTCATATGCCAAATTACTGTTCTTCACACAACTTTGAGGCTAGATGTTCCTTATTGGTATACTTGATCAATATCTGGAGATCACGGAGTTGACTGTACTTAGATGTTACGAGGAGAACCCAATTTAGTAGAGCGTGTTCATCAATAAAACTACTACTGATGTATGAATGTAACTGTAGACCCTTAAAATTATGCCACCAGATCAAATTCTGAGTGATTAAACAAGACTGCTGGAACATCTGCCAAATAGGTTGACACATAATTATTGTTCTCAGGAAAAAGAAGACAGTCTAAAAATTGTATCAGATAACTAGTAATATATAGAACAACCAAATATTATTACTCCAAGTACACTATTGGAGTGTAATTAAAACAAAGAGACAGCGACAGTACCACGATAACGTATGGATGTCAGACTCATCTGACGTATGTTACAAGTTTTATAATGTTTCCGAAATAATATTTACGTACAATGTTAGAAATATTGCACCAAAATATGTATCACTTACTGACAGATAACATGACGATGCCTGTTTGCAGAAATAGGCCTATTGTAACGAACAAAACAATCTGACTTAACAGTGTTTTCGGAAGTGTAAATATATCATACACATTATGCTCGTTTCAGTTGGTGAGAGGCGCCACGGTAAACTTTGCACGAACTTCTTTTTCCCCAGTACTGACAGTTTTTACCAGAGAGCCGAGTCACAAAAATTTAAACATAAGAAACGGATTCAAAGAAAAATTCACACATTTAGTGAAACGTACAGAATATACACCAAGCTGACAAAAGTCATGGGATAGCGACATCCACATAACAGCTGGCGGTAATATCGCGTTCACAAGGTATAAAAGGGCAGTGGATTGACGGAGGTGTCATTTGTAGTCAGGTGATTCAAGTGAAAAGATGTCAGACGTGATTATGGCCGCACGACGGAAATTTACAGGCTTTGAACACGGAATGGATGTTGGAACTAGACGCATAGGACATTCCATTCCCACTGTTAGTAGTTCAATATTCCGAGATCGACAGTGTCAAGAGTGTGCCGAGGATACCAAATTTCAGGCATTACCTCTCACCAAGGACAACGCGGTGACCTTCACTTAACGACCGAGAAGAGAGGCGTTTGCGTAGAGCTGTCACTGCAAACAGACAAGTAACACTGTGTGATATAACTGCAGAAATCAATATGAGACGCATGACGAACCTATCCGTTAGGACAGTGCGGCGAAATTTGGCGTTAATGGACAATGGCAGCAGACGACGGACGCTAGTATCTTAGCTAACAGCACGGCATCGCCTCCAATGTCTCTCGTGGGCTCCTGACCTTATTGCTTGAACCCTAGACGACTGGAAAACCGTGGCCTGATCAGATGAGTATCAGTTTCTATTGGTAAGAACTGATGGTGAGGTTCGAATGTCGTGCAGGTTCCACGAAGCCATAGACCCAAATTGGGTCCAATTTTGGTGTGTTTGTTACTATGTGTGTCACTCCCTGTGTGTATTACTGTGCGACCCGGTGGTGGCTCTAGAATGGTGTGGGATGTGTTTGCATAGAATGGACTCTGTCCTCTGGTATAATTCAACCGATCACTGACTGGAGATGGTTATGTTCGGCCATATGCAGTCCATTCTCTGTCATTCATGGACTTCACGTTTCTAAACAACGAGGGAAATTTTATGGATGAGAGTGCGCCATGTCACCGGGCCACAGTTGTTCGTGACTGGTGTGAAAAACATTCCGGACAATTCGAATGAACGATTTGGGCACCCAGATCGCCCGATATGAATCTAATCGAACATCATTGGGACATAATCGAGAGGTCAGTTAATGCAAGAACTCCTGCACCGGCAACACTTTCGCAGTTGTGGACGGCTATATAGCCAGCATGGCTCTATCTTTCTGCAGGGGCTTATTGAGTTCACGTCACGTGGAGCTGCTACGCTGAGCCGGGAAAAAGGACGTCCCAAACGATATTAGAAGGTATCTCATGACTTTTGTTACCTCAATGTGAAGTACGAATTAGTGAAAACTTCCTGCGCACCTGATTTCTGCACGTTAAGCGCACGTAAAAACACGAAAATATAAACAACCATAAGACGTTGTACCTCTTGTTCAACCTCATTATGGTAACGACGAAACTCTCCCGAGGCGAACAACGGAGAACATCTTGACAGTTTTATTGTACAATAATTTGTTTTCGAGCGTGAATTGTACTACACATCGAACGAACCCATTTGCACATGTACAGAAACACTTTTAAGTGATGTGGCAAACGGAAAACATCTCGCAGACAGATATAAGACTGGCAGTGTCCTCAAAACGTTTAGGAAACTAATGATGTAGTTCTTTCAGCGCCACAATAAAATCTTCAAAATATACATTATCTTTTACGTCAGTGATTCCAGGGAAAGAGACAGCTTTTTCAATAAGAAGTTGTCGCTTCCACAGAGTGATTTTCTTCTGAAATGCATCCCTACCAAAAGTGATGTAATTTTATTCCTACCATGCTACGTCTTACTGCTGATTGTGTGCAGTCACGTCTACTTATAATGAGAGATCTTTTGCATATTCTGCGTGTTCTAATTTTCGTTCCTACTTAGGTCTATACTTCAGAGATTTACTAATAACGGGTCTTAAATTGAGAAACCTTTCCAGGTTTGCCCATCGACTTGACGAACGTTCGTTGCAGTAATACATAACATCTCCGTACAGTTCATTCAGATCCATCAAAAACTGTTGTAACTGACGATGTAATAACGTGTGCGACTGCCGAAAATTTATTGTTTATAGCACCTATTTCATTACGTGCTCCATGCCTACTAATTTAGCACAAAGTGCTTCTTGATGTAGAGAGTAATGACTCACATACAAACCATCTGTCGATCGCTGCTCTTTTATCGGTAACTGCAACTTGAAATATTTCCTGCATGGTTTTGTAATGTCGTTCCATGCCAAATCTGCGGTACCTATTTATTATGCAAATGCATAATAGATACTGACAGTTCTCGTCTTTCCCTTCTGTGATTCCCATTCATTTTTAAGGGTTTGACTGCCGCGTTTTGTGCAAACAGCCACTGGACCTATGGGCTTCCTTTATACCACGACTAAGAAGCAAAGGAAAACAGCACTGGCACCACGACTCTTCGGAATTGAAGAAAATCGATCCGACCTCAAAATGCTGCACCAAGTGGCGGAGGAAACAGTGTCGCATCGCACTGCTAAAGGAGATGTCGCGCTGTACGGAATAGTTCAAAAATGCGTGTGAAATCTTATGGGACTTAACTGCTAAGGTCATCAGTCCCTAAGCTTACACATTACTTAACCTATATTATCCTAAGGACAAACACACACACTCATGCCCGAGGGAGGACTCGAACCTCCTCCGGGACCAGCCGTTCAGTCCCTGACTGCAGCGCCTAAGACCGCTGGGCTAATCCCGCGCGGCTGTACGGCGTAGTTCCTAGGATCGAGCAATACCGAGAGGTGCCGAGACAGGCCAAGCCTCGGACCGCGCACATGCTTAAAGTATTACTCGCCATGGCCGACCTTGGATTAAACGTTCATTCACTCAATATTGTAGTTCACCACCAACGTCAGTATCATTTGTGCCACTTAAATCAGCTAACCACAGACCTCCATCTCCCCCCCCCCCCCCCCGCCACACACCACACATACAAATGCACAAGCACGCACGCACGCACACACACACACACACACACACACACACACACACACACACACACACATACAAACACATACACACACATGAAACGCTATCGTATTCGTTGTGGAATGGAAGCAATACCTGCGAGATATTCTTGCCATTTGTACAACATAAGCTGCGTCAGTTCGCGAATATTTCTTGCTAGAAGCTCCCAGGAAACCATACATCTTCCCATCGTATCCCAGCATGCTCTTAAGGTGACAGATCGGTGGACAGTGCACGTCAGTAAAGGATACGTACATTCTCTAAGGCGTCTGTGGTGTGAACTGCCTTTTAGGGTCATGCATTATCCAGCTGGAACATGTTATTTAGTATCCTTATCATGGATTTATCACAACAGGATTTATCATTACCGCCACATACAGCTGAGCATTCAGCTTCCTCTCAATGATTACGAAATATGCCCCGTTGTAATATCGTACAGCTCAACACACCATGATTCTAAGAGATAACGAGGCACAAGTCTTGAGAACTGGAGCTTTCTGTAATACTTAACTACGTCATTTACAGGCCCACTTTCGTCGATATAACAGTTTCCTACAGTTCTTGGCGACACTCTGCTGACACATTCACCAGGATTTCAGCTATTGTCACCTATATATTCATCAGAGACAGTCTAACCCCCATACAATTTTTCTTAGTGTACTCCTTTTTTAAGGGCCCGTGACTCATTGTTTTCCCGAGGCCATATCACTGGAAATTTGTGGCAAGGTCTTATGGGACCAAACTGCTGAAGTCATCCGTCCCTAATCCTACACACTACTTAAACCAACTTACGCTATGGACAACACACACACCCATGCCCGAGGGAGGACTCGAACCTCCGACGCGGGCATCCCCACGGACCGTGCAAGGCGCCCCAGACCGCGCGGCTACCCCGCGCGGCGCCATATCATTACCACTCGTATTATAGTCATTGTACTGCAACTAACTGTCCATCCTATCTGTCAGTATGATGCCTCATGTCCCTCAGGGGAACGTTTCAAACTTTCTCAAAGTCTGAAAGATGGCGGTAAGCTGCAGTTGCATGTGCTCTAGGCTTACTGTGTGGCGAGCTCCCCCTGGAATGTTGCGGTAGTCTTACACGGCCCAATAGCCATCATCTACCCATATTTCTTCATCTGTAGCAATGGATTTTTCCTGCACTTACACTGGCATAAGGATGTAGTTTTAATAAATATGTACAACAGGTATGGCGCACTACTGGAGTATCTGTTTGGTAGCTTTCGATCACTGTGTTAGACGTGCATCTGTTCACATCTCCGCCTGTGTACTCACGATGTAGTTGATCAGTATGCCGCAGACACTGCTAAATGACAGTGCATATAATAACTGAGTACAAATAGACGAAAACACACGATATCGTCCGACTTCCTGATCGGCTATCACTCACTGAAATCTGAAGGATTAAGATGGAGCTTACGCTACGGAAGGGCAATGATGGGAAAGGGAGACGGTCGTATCCTTTTCAAAGATATCATCCCGCCAGTACTCTTAACTGATTTAGGGAAACCATGGAAAACTTACGTAGCTGGCAGATCGGGAATTAGAATCTTATTCCTCCGAAATGAGAGTCTAGTGTCTTTTAACACAGAGTAGCTGTTTTAGCCATTGGACTCAGTCAGAATTTCAGGTACCAGATTTAGCGTTCTCATGATAAACCAAAAGGAATATTTTTCACCTACAACAGTCTCCTACGTGCATCTCACACAATAATAGTGGCCAAGTTAATTTTAATTAAATTCATATTTCTGTGTCATGTCATGTTTCACCATCGAATGTTAAAAAAATAGTGTACGATTGATTCTGGTACACTTTGAACTTCCCCACCACGGAGAACTACGGAGTATAAATTCGGAGCACAAATCTGGATGTAGATATCTTCGCCGGTAAATTACAACAACTGTAAGTGTTCTCTACTAGGAGCTGTATGGCGTTGCACCATGAGAAATAACTGCACTGTTGAAAAATGGTTATAGAATATTATACATATTTTGCAATTACTGGCGTATTGTATTCGAGAACGGCGGTGAATTAATATCTAAGGATGGTTTTATAAGGTGAAGTTGGATTGTTATATGATATTTGGCCTTTTGACCATCGATATAATGTACTGGATTCTTATTCCTGTCCAAGTCATACACATGCCACCGTGTGGAAATGTGCCACAGTCTCTGCTTTGGTGACATTTAACTACGGTCTGCATATTATGAACGTACACCTAAGTCACACAGTGATGTAGCAAAAGGCGTCGATTATATCTGCAGATGCACAACAAAATGAAAGTTGATATTTCTAAACCGTTAGTTTCTTGAAAAACAATAAATCATGTATGTATCACAAGAAAATAAAGTTGTCCAGAATCAAGATTTTGCCGCAGTGTATCCAGCACACCATCTCCAAATTGACCAGTTACGGAAAATAAATGTTGTATTAGCCACATTTTGGTCCATACATCTGCAACTGAAGCCACTTTGGTAGTTTTTTATATCATTGCTACTGCTAATATTTTCACGCATCTTGTCACATGGCGTCAGACAAAGAGGAAAATCATAAATATCGGAGTAGTTCTCCGGAGACTGAACTCTTTGCATTTGCGTGTGCCATTAGAGACGTAAACTACATCTACAAACGAATGTTTTATTGAGAATTAAGTCACTGTAAAATTACCACTGACGAAAAAATGATACTCTGGTAGCATGTAACGATACAGAAACTGCTCTCATCTAACGAACGAGCGGCAGCGTCATGTTATCAGAAATTTCCGGTAGGAAGTAATATGTGCGGTATACGAGGTTAATTGAAACATGTGGATGGCCTGAAATTAATTTATAGCCTCCAGTGTCGGAACTAATTAACGGCTTGTAGTTAGTATCGTGAGATCTTAAACGAGACAGGACGCTGTTTTCGGTCAGCGGCGTTTGGATGCAGCACGTGCTGGAAAAGGACTGTGAGTAAGCAGCGTTCCAGTGACCGTAAAAAATAATGTGGAAGTGTATTTTTTCTCATTTTTTCTCATTTGTCCTTTTCTCTCTCTCGCCCTCTCTCTCTCTCTCTCTCTCTCTTTCTCTCTCTCTCTCTGTGTGTGTGTGTGTGTGTGTGTGTGTGTGTGTGTGTGTATACCCAACCCACTGCACGCGCGCTCGTGCGCGCGCGTGTATGTTTGTGCGCGTGTATGTGTGTGTGTGAGCGTGTGTGTGTCTGTGTGTGTGTGTGTGTGTGTGTGTGTGTGTGTGTTCACATGTGTACTGTTACGAGCATTAAAGGAACTCTAGTTCCACGAGAGCGATAAATCTGCTTGTTCAGGAGCCACGATTTTTACACACATAACGATACTGAACATTTCCACACTGGATGGAGCTGACATTTTACGCTCAAGTATTACCTATGTTAATCTCTTAGTTTTGCCTCTCACTTACTGACAAATGCTTGGCTGATACTCGTATCAAAGCACTGTTGATCGTATGGGATATGTTGTTGGTTTCCATGTCAGAGAAGTTTTGTTTCTTTATACTTAATCCCGGTATCATGCGGCATTCACGTTGCATTTACTATTGTGTATTTCCGATTGTTGAACTATTGTGCCACACGTACTTTTGTCTCATATTTCTCAAGTTATATTTCGCCCTATTGAACAGTCCTTGAAAAATCTATAGTGCATACGCAACACTACAATTCTTTACATTGTTGTTGTTAGCGTTGGTATTTCCTTTTCTATATTTTTTTATTTTAAGTGCCTAATTCCGTAGGATTAAAATGAGAGGGAAATCTTCAGGATTGTGGAATAAGTCAGTACATGAAATTAACATCGGGAAATTTAATAACAGATAAAATCAAGTTCACAAAAATTTTATAACGATGACCAGCTGATGAGTATATAATAGCACAATCAACAATACAACACCATAATTTACTTCATTTTTTCCAAGAAACTCCCTGAAACACCAACAAGGTGTCTGTAAAGATCGCAACACATCTGCCTTAACAAAGGTAACAGATGACATGAGGCGAGTTTCATGTCCTTCTTAGCCTTCAGTAAAGCCTTTGACATTTTCCTTGCCAAACTTAGCAGCCTAAATTTCTTACCCAGTTGTGAGTTAACGAGCATTTCGCAGTCATTTAAATATATGGCCAAAAGAGTCGGCCTTCAGGAATTGTGAAACGAACCCTGTCGTCCAGGAGCAGGGGCCACAAAGGGCGTAGATTCACCACGAGATGGGGAACTCACAGACGTCTATTATCTATTGAGGCCTAAGCGGTGTAGTATGCGAGTGAGACAGACGAGAACCTAGGTCATAGTGAAACCCAGTAGAAGTTGTTTGTGACCAAGGAGATATAGCAGTGTTAAACATGGTGAACCTAAGATTGGTGATAAAGGAAAACATTTATGAAAACTATTTAATTCTGTAGTAGTGCAGGGAATGAAGCCACAGTAATTTTGATCAACCATCCTTCATAAATTTTCATAGTGATCCCAATGAAACTTGAATATTGACCATATCTATAATAGTGTAGGATTTAGTGTTAAAGTGAAATTCACAATTTTTGTAACAGAGACCTGAATGCTAAAATCTGAACGCTTTGGTCGATCTTAACGATCGGCATTTCATATAGAAGCACATCATTAAAATGAAAAATGTTATAAATATCAATACTGCAACATTATTTGTTTAAAAGATATAGTAAATTTAAATTATCAGCATTTTCAGTTAAGCGTAAGATCGTCATTTCCTACACACAAAACACATTGAACGATGACAGCATGACACCTTATTGAATCATTAGGTAACAGAATATTTGTAGCAATGTTTAGTGCATAGTAGTTACTTTTGTTCTTTCTTTATTTATCAGAAAGCACAATGGTGCAAGGCTACTGGCCGTGGCATTCAAAGCTAAGAAGAAAATTGTATTGTTTTTATGTAAAAGAACTTAACGTTTATTATGTTATGGACATCATTGTTACTTTATTTAGAACGTGAAAGTGGTCAAGCTTTCATTATTTAAATACGTTAAAATGTAAAATAATGTAGAATAATCTGCAGCCAACCATATAGACTGCTACAGGAAAGGGAACTGCCCTAGTCAGTTGAAGGAGGATATTCGGCGCGTGGGAAACGCGGCCGGGGACGGGCAGAGGACAGTGCTGGCGCAACGCGAAAGCGAACAGTTCGGCTGGAGACACGGATTGAGACGCGAAAGCGGACAGTCGGTCTTTAGGCAGCTATGAAGTAAAACGACTTCGAAAATTTCGCGTTGTGTGGTCCACGGGACTTAAGTCCCTGAGCGGCGAGCAGCCGCGCGCCTAGTGTGAATTTTAGCTTTTCGCGTATGAGATTGTGAATGATCGAACTGTGTCAAATGGATATGCGCTCCTGCTTTCATAAGTTGCCCACAGTTGACCACCTTGTTCACGGACTTTGCCCTAGAGGAGCAGATTCTTCCCTCATAAGCATCCTCTTCCGGAGCCTATTATGATTGAAATAAAACCCATTTTAGACACCTGAGTATCCCTGTTTTGCTTAGTAAATGTCTTCATGGGGACACTCAGAATACAAATGAAAGTTTCAACCATTGCATATGGGAAAGATTACCCAAGAATGTTTTTGTGGGACTAAATACATTAAACGTTGGTGTACTAGATGAAGTGATATGTTTCAGTGATGAAGTGATAGGAAGGTTGGAAGTCCTGAGAAATTTAGGCATTAAATGTGGCTCTAACATGGAAAATCAGTTGCTTGCGTGTGACAGACAACGGGTGCATGAAGCTGAAAGATTCGCTCTTCACGTTATTAAAGAAGCAAGGTGCTAAAAGGAATGCCAATAGGAAACCTGAAGATGAAGAAATGCTGCAGAATGAAGACTATGCTTCATGAATGTTCTGAGGCACAGTTTAATTGGACTCACATCTTCATTCGCAATTTCGCGCAAGTTGTATTTTTCAGAATTCAGGTACAAACGTTTTCTAAAGTTTAATCCGCATTGCTCTAATTTTTTCTGAAGCTTGCAATAATCCATACTTATGTAGTAGACCTAAGATTTATTGCAGAATCAACTAAATTATAGAAAAATAACATTTTTATTAGGAAAAAATTATAAAAATTAAAATCTAAGATGAGATTTTTTTATCCTTGTAATATACATAAGAGGTAGAATTAAATAGGTCCAGTATCTCATCAATTATGTCATCATATCTGGTAAAAATCTGGTCTCCTTCAAATTTACAACATTGGATTAAATGCTACCTCAGTTCGGCGAAGCATTTTGGGAAAAAAATTGCGTCAATTTCTTTTTAATTTTTTAATAACCTTAAGCAGGTTGAAAAATATTCAAAATACCGTACTTCTAATTTGTTTAGAAAGCGTGCTGCATTATCTGATATCTACAAAAATCTGTAAAACATATACATTATAAACAGTGCCTGAAAGACATAGGTGTTGATTTTTAAATAATATTGAGCCGGTAAAGCACCCTGTGTCCTTAAGTGGTGATCTGATATACCAATAATGTCAAAGTCAATATCTATAAGCAGTTCACTAACTTTACCTCTAAAACATTTTATATTTCTATGTCATCTAGATATTCCTTCATTACTGAGGTAACCGATCTATTTTCTAGGTGGTTTCTTTGTTAGAGATACTGTCCTTAACTAGAGGTACCTATCAGCTGACTGTAACCTAAACCTGTTGCAGCTCTACCGGCAGTTACTACAGAGATTTTCCCATGAGCGATAACACCGCCCCTCCACTACACTGCACCTTCATCATCAGTGCCTTCTCAAGCCCCTTGTTAATACTCCTAGCAGTTATGGTGCTGGAAGGGCTGCACGAGACGCACAATATGTCACCAGCCTGAGGAGCTATCATATCCAGCTCACCATCTATGTCACCCTCCCTGTCCGTCTCAAGTGTGCTCCTAGTGCCACCCACAGTCACTCTCTGATTCTCTTGTGTGAAAGTCCTACATAACTCCCTTATTTTATCAGTCACTGAGGCAACGCTGAACTAGGTTTCAGAACGCTGGTGAGCTGGTACTCACTCCCCAGCATTTCCTGCAACTGTCGACATGAACCACAGCCGTGAGAAGTACCTAAGAGTTCAGAATGAGATTTTCGCTCTGCACCGGAGTGTGCGCTGATATGAAACTTCCTGGCAGATTAAAACTGTGTGCCGGACCGAGACTCGAACTCGGGACCTTTGCCTTTCGCGGGCAAGTGCTCTACCAACTGAGCTAGCCAAGCACGAATAAGAGTTGTTCCTTCTTTTCGAATTTACAACTAATTTTGGTTTCCTAATATTTGAGGTTTCCTGCATGTTTGCTGTATCAACAGCTACAAGAGACTCGTGTCCACAAAACTCTGATTGTGAAATCTACTGGCGATACACGAAGTGCAACCATCGGAATGTATCCTTCTCCTACCAGACTTCTTACTAGTCACTGTTAGCATTTCCCATTCCGCAGGCCCCTTCTCCCTTCTCACCCTATCCAGTTCCTCCCTTGTGTTACCTAACTAGCTGCACCTAAAGAACACAGAACGTACTTTCTAGCTCATCTGTTAACTTATTTTGCCAAAAATCCTGCAGTTACAGCGGAGGATCGCACCAGTAAGCTCACTGGTTTCCCCATTGCATTCCCGCCAAGGAAATCACTTTGCACATCTCTCACAGCGTAACCCACTACTCATAAACCTAAGATAAAGCCTATACTTCTTATTCATTTAAGAATTGTTAAAACTATTGAATCAACTATATCGCTAGTTTTCTAAGTTTTGCTACCACAGTAAAGAGATTTTATGAAATAACTGCCTTAACTTCTAATTTTTCACACTAGAAAGAAAGTAACAATTGCTAATAAGACTGCCAATCCAACATTAATACCACTACCAAAAATGTTTCGCACGATTTCTTGTCAAAAACAAAAATTTCACGCATCCACTGGTACTCTCAACGAAACTGGATATTACGCATTAAGCGATATTTTTCGAAATTTTTTCTACAATTATTTCACAAGAAATAGGAAGAAGTGCTGGCTGAAAACTATTGGATACAGTAACTGACTACAACACACAATCAAATTTATGAGTAATTAGCTTTCAGATCTACTCCAACCGCTAACTGCTGGCCACAAAATGCAAACACATAGCTTACAGACTTTTATACAGGACGTAAACACACTCAGTTCGAAGCAGTAACAGCACAACGTAGTCAGAGGTGTACATAATTCCACTAATGGATTGCTTTTAGACCAAATATTATCGCAAGATATTGTCAAAAAATGGTAGATGAAACCTAACACTATGTTTTTTTTTTTAAATTGACACCAAACTGACTAGATTTCGCTACCTATGATATCTCAACAAAGTGTCAGTGTCAGATAGATCGTTAGAGGCAGAGCACCTTGTGTTCCTGCTGCTAATAAGGCGAGTACACTGTTTGTGTGTTGTATATTCTTACGAGCATCCAATAAGAGCAACTGCAGTAATGGATCGGAATTGTAATTGCTGTGTACACATGCGAGCTGAGTTGGTGACCCTTCACTCACAGCTCCAGGCTGCGTTGGCTTCTGGCACACTGCTTGAGGCTGCTGCCAAGGGGCATCACTGTGGGGGGTCGGATGCAGGTTTGTGAGGAAAGTCGAGCACGTCCTACGTGTACCCCAATCGGTCCACAGCTATGGTCACCCAGGGTAATGCCTGTACTGAGGCTGACCCCTCACCCAAGGTCATGTAAGAGATCAATCCAAAGTCTGGCAGGCGATGTAAAACTTTCCGAGGGGCCAATCGTAGGGCATCCCCAGTTCGTTTGACGAACAGGTTCGACAAAAGCAGTTTTAAATTAAAAAATTTGACCAGGTATTAAATTTGACTAGTAGTTGTATAATAGGTCTCCCTACTCATTGTTCAGTTCCATTGATAACTGTTACAATGGACAGCCTTATAATGACTGCGACGTCAGAAAGTTTGGCATTCATACCATCAATTTCTTCAAGTGCTCCATGCCTGTAACTAGCACAAAGTGCTTCTTGATGTACAAAACAATGAGTCCCGTCTGCTGATTGTTGTAATTTCTTTTTCTTCTATTGCCAACTAAATCTTTTAAATCTTTCTGCTTGGTGTTGTAATGTCCAGTCATAGCTAATTTGCGCTACCCAACTCTTATGTGACAGCTTAATATGGATCGATATTTCCGATCAATCTCTTCTTTAATCCCAATTCACTCTTAAAGGCTAGTGATGACAGATCGATAGACTGAATCTTTTTGTCCAAACAGCCATGTAAACGTCCTCTGTATCACAAACAAATAGCGAATGGTGAACAGCACTGACACTAAGATTCTGTCGAATTGAATAGAGCTGTTCCGACCGAAAAGTTCCTCACCGCAGTACTCAATGATGTGTCTCGTTGTACCATGTATTTCCGAGGAGCCGAGACACACCTTGACCCTCCCGCGGTCCACACATCCTGCATGCGTAAAGTTTGGAACGCCGTTGCCGGCCCTGCTTTACGGCATTTTGATCCTTTCTTCGAAGGGTTACTTCAAGTAGCTCAGACTTTCAAATTAATACAGGAAACCAACAGAAAATCGGAGGCTCGGTCCGCAGTGCCCCCTGTCACACCTCTCCGGTGAACACCCTAATCCTCGCCGACTTCCTTTGCCCCAGCGCAACAGACTAGAGCATAGATCGGCAAGTAATTGAAGATTGGATCCAGATAACTTTGAAAATTTTTGTCGAGGTCCAGAAGAAAAACCTCCTATTCCTTGCTACGTTTTATTTTAATTTTCATTCACAAAAAATAGGAAATACAATAGAAGGTATATTTGTATTCAAAAACCCAGAAAAAACTCATATTCCTTACTAATTTTTTATTTTAATTTTAAATCTCAAACTAATTTGAAATACAATAAATAGGCATATAAGTATTAAAACGTCCTGAACAAACTTAGATTCTTCATTATCTTTTATGTTTATTTTCACTCACAAAACAATGAAATACAATAGATAGGCGTATTTGTACTAAAATATCAACAGGAGAAAATAAATTTACGGTCTTGAGCCAGTTTCTTAAAATCAGGTTCACTTGTGGAGTATCTATTGAGAATAGTGTCTTCAAGGTTGGCGACCGTTGATCTTGAGCGATACCTTTTCTTCAAAGAATTAATTTTTGAAAATGAAATTTCACAAATATACATGGAGCCACACATAGAAACAAGATAGATGGATAATTTTTTGCCGTTCTCATGTTTTTCTGGTATACATTACCTCCAAAACTCTTCAGTGGATGAAGTTTTATACGTTTGCTAGGAAATATCTCCCTGCAAGTTTATTATCTCCATTTGGAGAAAAGACTTTGAATGGATGAACAACATCACAGCCACATTCGTCCATTCTGACGCTGGAGAAACTTCAAAACGTGATTTTAATAATAGCGACAGCTTATTTGTCTCTGAAAAGTCTTAGAATCTGGCTGCAAATTCTTTCTTAAGATCGGACATAAAATTTGACACTACTGAAATGTGTATTACAGAATTATTTTAATATTCAAAAATTGCTGAAAAGTGAAAAATTCTTTAACTGCAATGTCTTTTTCAAAAATATCCAGTTTGCGACGGAAAGAAGTCACACTTGGTATCAGATTACAAATTAATTTCCCATTTGCTTGTAGCTCGGTGTTCAACACGTTTAAATGTTTCAGGATGCCTTTCAAGAAAGCCACAGCTAGTGTACTGCTTTCGTTTGCTAAGGACTTCGAGTGGTTTCTTGATTCTTGTGAATCCAAGTTTTCTAAGAAGGAATTTACTTTTTCTTTTGTTCGCAAAAACGCTCAATCACTTGACCCTTACTTAGCCAACTATGCTGTACTGCAGTAAGTCAGAATGCGCCTAATAACACACAGGAAAAAATTCTTTGAACTGTGTGTGCTGAAGAGCATAACGAAACCTCACGAAATTAATTAACTTGATCAACCAGTCCATTACTTCTTTCACAGTCACACTAAGTTTTCCACAAAGCGCTGCCTTGCGGATTATGGACTGATAAGACAGTAGCCCAGCATTTTTATCTTTGATTCTATTTACTAGTCCTTTTTCTTTGCCGATCATCGCTGGAGCCCCGTCAGTTGAAAGAGACACTAATGTATCATTACTAATGTTTGATTTTATCTTGAGGTCAACGACACTGTTGAATAAATTTTCTCAGCCAGTCTTGCCTTTCAACGGCAATATCGTTAGCAATCTTTCCCTAAATTTCTTACTTTCAATATAAAAAAGTAGCGCCAAAGTAGACATTTGTTCTTAATCAACAACGTCGTATGATTCATCTAGCGCTGTAGAGTAGCAAGGCGTCTCCTGAAGAAGTTCGAGCAAACTACTTTTATTGTCAGCACCCAAAATTTCGGTTGTTGTTGTTTTACTTCTTGCCGACAATGGAATACCTTGAACTGCAGCAGCAACATCCTTTTTCTTTCAAAAAGTGCCACGGCCACTTCCAACATACATTTTTTTTTAATATCTCAGTCTGAAAGTGGCTTCTGATGTTTATTAAGCGTCAACACACACAATTGCTGCTAATGCAGATTTGTCTTGCTCGCTCATAGACTGAACCAGGAAGGCCGTGCTTTCTTTGAAAGAAGATAGATATGTCTGGAGTTTTTATTGACGCGGTAAAAAATGGAAATGAGCATATGGCATAGTTGGCCGGGAGGCCCCATTCGGGGAAGTTCGTGAATTGATGAGGAGGACATCACAATATCCAGTCAGCGAGCGGAGAAAATCTCCAACCCGATCGGGAATCAAACCCGGGCCCGCTTGCACGGGAGGCGAGCACGTTAACACCCAGCTAAGCAGGCGGAATCTTGAAGAGGTACCCAGAGCCAAGTTTTTATGGAACTGCTGATGAGGTGATTCGTAGCGCCGCTTTAAATTGGCCCTTTTAACAAGAGCGCATATTGTTACATATGAGACAAATTGGAACAGCTCAAGGCCTATCAGGCAGCACAAAACAATATTGTACAGTTCACTCGGTCTAAAACTTCCTATTTTCACAATCAACTTTACGCTTTTTAGGACTCACATAGATGCAAAAGAAACGTTATAAGCCTCAATAACAACGAAAAGCTCCGTACGCGATCGCAAGGAATTATGAAGCAGTAGCGATAAAAATTTGTGTACTTTATTTATATTCGTTCTGTGTATAAATACTTTCGCCCGGTACACAGCACGTGCCGACGCACCACAAAGGAGCTACTTGAGCTACTACCGTGTCAAAGAGTATGCTGTCGCAAACCAAAGCAGCCGCACAGCAAAGGAGCCGCACTGCAAGGGAGGCGCTTCGTTGTCAAAGATCGCCACCACTGAGTGAACTCGCCCCAAGTTTCACAAAGTAGCTTCAAGCTATCGTTTTAATCACGAGCTCAAAAAACGAGGTTTAGATGAATATGCCCTCTCCGATTTAATAGAGGTTTCAGAGGTTGTCGGAGTCTGAAACCGATTCATAAAATGTCCTTTCTCATTAAACAAATTTTTTCTGTTGCACTCGCATGTACTTATTCTCTATGTTGGTCGACATGACATGTAGCGCCGGCGGGCCATCTTGCTTCCTTCCGTTCCCGCCCTTCAGTGCACTCTCCTGTGCTGTACAGCATAGCAACTATGTATTGAATCTACTTATAACTAACCATTAAAAATTCTAATTATTCAGCAGTTAATTGTAAACTACAAGAAGAAATTATGAGGGTAGGGATCAAACGAATTGTTATCTACAAAAAATACTTTTTTAAATAATTTTAGTACGTAATTTATACTTTCAAAATATTTTTGGCGGGTCGGTTTTTGATCTTCCGCGCTCCGGACCTAGACCACAGTCCGCCAGTTTCTGACCGCTGGGCTAGAGATACACGGACGGAACTGCGAAACTTCAAGTGTTTCGAATGGTCTCCTTCTTAGTTCATTTATCCAGAACATTCCGAGTAACCCGTCTGAAAGACACTACCATCAGCGTCGTTTACCCTCTTGTTCTCAATCCCTCTGCCCCCATAGGTCACGTACCTGCTTTTCTTGTTGTATTAAAGGTCTCATTAATAATGTCAGTAGCCGTCCACACGGCAGCACAGATACGACGAGGAGTTTCAAACGGAGCTTTGATCTACCAATTCGTCCTTTGGTGGATCTCGTCGATGTACGCCATATGAAGCAGCCCACACTGTTGAAATGTTAGCTCATCTGAAATGAGTAAATGCGCTAAACTGCTACTAACGCTATAACCTACGTCGCGTTAGGTTCCCCTACGCTAAATTTTTCGTAAGAGAGCAACCGCATAGGGACGATTAAATACACAAGAGATGTGTTTTCTCAACAGAAGTCTCTTAAAATACGTTTCGAGGAAACTTTAATTCTTGGTAGTTAATTCCTGTAGTGCGGAAAACGTATTCGGGTTATATGCATTGAAACAGGCAGAAAATGTGTTTTCGTGTACACGGAAAATGAGTTCCAAGGGATAGAAGATTTAAATGCCTCATATTCGGATCTCTTCATTCCTGTGTTAGATCGGGCTACAGATGTGGCATTTAAAATTCATTTCACACGTTCACGCCGGAGGTGAGAATCATGTTCCCTGCTGTGGAGCGGCGTGCATATTCATGCTCTCCTTCATCTGGAGGCATTGCTTTCCCTGTTTCTCGCAGTGTGGCTGTGGTTGTATTCAAATCCCATAGGCTACTAATTGAACATATTGACCTTATACAGGGTGTTTCAAAAATGACCGGTATATTTGAAACGGCAATAAAAACTAAACGAGCAGCGATAGAAATACACCGTTTGTTGCAATATGCTTGGGACAACAGTACATTTTCAGGCAGACAAACTTTCTAAATTACAGTAGTTACAATTTTCAACAACAGATGGCGCTGCGGTCTGGGAAACTCTATAGTACGATATTTTCCACATATCCACCATGCATAGCAATAATATGGCGTAGTCTCTGAATGAAATTACCCGAAACCTTTGACAGCGTGTCTGGCGGAATGGCTTCACATGCAGATGAGATGTACTGCTTCAGCTGTTCAATTGTTTCTGGATTCTGGCGGTACACCTGGTCTTTCAAGTGTCCCCACAGAAAGAAGTCACAGGGGTTCATGTCTGGCGAATAGGGAGGCCAATCCACGCCGCCTCCTGTATGTTTCGGATAGCCCAAAGCAATCACACGATCATCGAAACATTCATTCAGGAAATTAAAGACGTCGGCCGTGCGATGTGGCCGGGCACCATCTTGCATAAACCACGAGGTGTTCGCAGTGTCGTCTAAGGCAGTTTGTACCGCCACAAATTTACGAAGAATGTCCAGATAGCGTGATGCAGTAATCGTTTCGGATCTGAAAAATGGGCCAATGATTCCTTTGGAAGAAATGGCGGCCCAGACCAGTACTTTTTGAGGATGCAGGGACGATGGGACTGCAACATGGGGCTTTTCGGTTCCCCATATGCGCCAGTTCTGTTTATTGAGGAAGCCGTCCAGGTAAAAATAAGCTTCGTCAGTAAACCAAATGCTGCCCACATGCATATCGCCGTCATCAATCCTGTGCACTATATCGTTAGCGAATGTCTCTCGTGCAGCAATGGTAGCGGCGCTGAAGGGTTGCCGCGTTTGAATTTTGTATGGATAGAGGTGTAAACTCTGGCACATGGACGTAGGGGTCATTTGGACCGCAGCTGCAACACGGCGAACGGAAACCCGAGGCCGCTGTTGGATCACCTGCTGCACTAGCTGCGCGTTGCCCTCTGTGGTTGCCGTACGCGGTCGCCCTACCTTTCCAGCACGTTCATCCGTCACGTTCCCAGTCCGTTGAAATTTTTCAAACAGATCCTTTATTGTATCGCTTTTCGGTCCTTTGGTTACATTAAACCTCCGTTGAAAACTTCGTCTTGTTGCAACAACACTGTGTTCTAGACGGTGGAATTCCAACACCAGAAAAATCGTCTGTTCTAAGGAATAAACCATGTTGTCTACAGCACACTTGCACGTTGTGGACAGCACACGCTTACAGCGGAAAGACGACGTACAGAAGTGCGCACCCACAGACTGCGTTGTCTTCTATATCTTTCACATCACTTGCAGCAACATCTGTTGTTGAAAATTGTAACTACTGTAATTTCGAAAGTTTGTCCGCCTGAAAATGTACTGTTGTCCCAAGCATATTGCAACAAACGGTGTATTTATATCGCTGCTCGTTTAGTTCTTATTGCCGTTTCAAATATACCGGTCATTTTTGAAACACCCTGTATTTTGAAAGTGGGAGAAGTCCATTCTTTTAAAACAACGGCAAATCACACAAAATAATTTTACACTACATTAATCACATATTATGCGATATCTCGTTTCTTCAGAAAGCTCTCCCGTTCAAGGATCATACAACATTGTGTTCACAGCTGTTCGGTGTGTCTGGCTGATAGGATATACATCATACGTAGGTATATTGCTGATAGCATGATTGATAGGGTCAAATGTGAGCCCCCTGTGATAGACGCTGGTGTGAACGTGTTAAAACAATGGTTTGTGTCTCGCTTCACGTCGGTGCGACGTCCTACGGGAAGCAGAAAAAGTTGAAGTGGACAGGCTGCAGGACCTTGAAGTGATTGCCCCAGTCTCATCGAGCCAGTCGAATTTTCCACTCATGATAGTAAAGAAAGCGCATGGCTCTCTCCTGTTATGTAGCGATTTTAACGTCGTTAATGCCCAGATCGTCGGGGATACTTCGGTGATGCCGCGTCCGAAAGATCTGCTTTCACAGCTGCAGAACAGTATCTCGTGAACTGTTGATACTCAACTTTAGATCTGGCCTATACCGGTGTAACCGTCTACCCTTTGGCATTTTCAGCACCCTGACATAGTCTTGAACAGCTGAGACGACAGGACATACCTTCGCGCTGCAGTTATCTCAGTAGCCTCATGGTGATAGTGGTAGTGAACACCTTACAAGTTTGCGCAAGCTTTATTATGTCGATTAACTACTGCAGGCCTGAAATACAACCTACAGAAGTGCAAATTCTTCAGAAAACTGTTGAATACCTTGAGCCTATAATTAGCAAGCAGGGCTTTAACGTTACCAATCGGCCGGTCTGTGACATAGATAATATTCCCAAATCCCCGAATCTCTAGGAACTGCAATTCTTTGAGGGTGTAGCTACTATGGTCATTTAATTCCCCGTCACAAAAATATCCAACCTGCTTAAGGAGTTGCGGAGGAAAGCGGCTAAATTCGAGCGATTCCTGGAATATGACACACCTTTCCTCCCGCCACCCCTCCTTTCCTTCGATATAGGATTATTAAATTCTTCCTGCAGCCCGACAATCTTGCATACTAAGTGTAATGGTAGGGTCATGGTTCCCTCTCTTAGGAGTATCAGTATCTGAGGGAGAGTCGTCTGCACCAGGTGCCTTGTTTCGATTTAGGTCTTCGATTTGTCACCTTCTTCTCAGAGTCGCGTGTCTCTCTTTCTGTATTCACCTGCCTCTTAAAAAATATGCAGTCGGTAATGGGAAGATAAATCACACAAAAACATACGTAAGAGATATTACATTAAAAGTCAAATATGAATTAAGCGAGGAATAAAATAAATAATGGTGAAAATGAAAGTTTAGGAATATAAAAGTAGTACCGCATTGTCTACAACGGCGCTCCGAAGATCTGTCAGCCTGGTATCGCCATATTTTAAACAAAGAAATTCTGTTTCACTACACTGTGGTTATCAGCAGTGAAAGGCAAGTCAGAATGACCTCCACAGGTGTTTATTCTCCAGATGGAATAGTCTGGCATGGCGCTTGACTGGGTTCCTATGAGACCTTGCAGCAACTATCGGCGTGCTAGCAGAGCGCAGTAATAGCAAGAGTCCGATGACGCGCCATTTAATCGGTACCCGACGCGTGGGGTACTATGTCTCCTAACTAATATTTTCTTTCTTTTTGCTTTTTTCTGGTTTTTGGACTGTAGTCCATGCAGTCATCTCTCTAAATTTACCATATATATTTTACTGAACGACTAACCTGGGGTACGGTCACGTGGTCCCTATTGCAGAGTGTCAATTATTGATTTTCTGTGTTTCATATAAATATCGACTGAATTTGAAAATTTAAATTGCTGTCTTAATCTACGCTTTGTGATTTATAATCTCATATTCAAGTTTTTAAACAGTAAGACAAGAATGTCTTGAGGAATCATAGATCACGCCCGCATCTCGTGGTCGTGCGGTAGCGTTCTCGCTTCCCACGCCCGGGTTCCCGGGTTCGATTCCCGGCGGGGTCAGGGATTTTCTCTGCCTCGTGATGGCTGGGTGTTGTGTGCTGTCCTTAGGTTAGTTAGGTTTGAGTAGTTCTAAGTTCTAGGGGACTGATGACCAAAGATGTTAAGTCCCATAGTGCTCAGAGCCATCCAATCATAGATCACGGCGCGCAACTTACCCACACTGTTCATCGAGGATTTCAGGAGGATAACACTTAGCGACTTTCAACGAACTTTAAACGTATTTGCAAACTATTATGGAACATTTTTCTCAGTGACCAGAATGTGGATCAACGAACACAAAACGCTGGCTGCAATGTCTTGAATATATTACTCCGAAGCGAAATCATCACAAAAACCGAAGGAACGAAAAGTATCAGCCGTTCACAATGGCTACAATGTAACTGCTGCCAATAATTTGTCAATGAAAGCTTATAAAGTAGCAGGAACAGTTTCGCGGTGGTGAGCGTCGGTCGGAATTTCATCACAGCCGCTCGCAGTTGGCATATTTTGCACATACCGGGTGGTTGTAAATAAAGTGCAGCTACACACAGATTTCGAGTGCGGGCTGTAATTGTCGTATGGCAGCGAAACGTGGTATACATTCTAATGCGTTAATGTAGAACCGATTTACACTAAAGAAAGGTAGTTCCTATTATGGCCATCAGATGCAAGTCTTGTAACGTTACGAGTATGTGGGCTAGTTATTCGCCTGCTAAGAGCTGGTACTGAAGAGAGATGAACTTACTTTCTGGGCTCGGTGTCAGTCGGCGGGACAAGGACGTCACGCTGCCGCCCCAGGCTAGCCTGAGACAAGGAGCGCGTCGCCGGAAATGAATAAATCCCAAAGCTGGTAATTTGGACGGCTGATGCTCACACTGCCTTTGTGCGGGAGATGCACCAAAAATGGCAGAGTACCAGACAGTCTTAAAGAAGGCTCTCTGAGAATATATATTAATTTACAATCAAATTTAAATGCAAATCTCAACACATCAGTGACCTCAGGTAAGTGAGGCACATCCGGTGTCACAACAATGTTTCCTACAACATAAGTTAATATTTCTCACTAAATAAACATTCACACAGTAAACCTCTGTATTATCAACTTTAAATCGCTTCCTGCGATTTCGACAAACGATGAGTCAGGTTATAGCGTTGCACTATGGCCACCACCTCTGAAGGCTACGTATGTGTATCTATTTTATTTGCCGGCCACTGTGACCAAGCGGTTATAGGCGCTTCAGTTTGGAACTGCGAGACCACTACGTCGCAGGTTCGAATCCTGCCTCGAGCATGGATGTGTGTGATGTCCTTCGGTTGGTTAGGTTTAAGTAGTTCTAAGTTCTAGGGGACTGATGACCTCAGATGTTAAGTCCCAAAGTGCTCAGAGCAATTTGAACCGTTTTTTTATATTTTATTTTGGAATTTACGATGCTCTTTATATCTTTTTCGTTACGAAAATGGGTGTCGGACCATCGTGTTCTCCACAATAACACAATGGAAATGAACGCAAAATGAATACCTGACATTTTGTCATACTTGTGTATTTATTTACTGAACAGTTTATTATTTTGCCAGTAACTTTATTTAAATGTTGATTGCAAGTCTTATTAAAAAGGCCATGTTAATTAAAGAGTGGTCAATAGTTGTGTTAGCTGATACCACTACTGTAAAAAGTGTCAAACGCATTGCTGTCAAGCAGGCATAAATAATTTTATAAATAATGTGTAACAATAACCTGTAGTCATTCAAGGTTCTCGCAGCTGCACAAGAATTCTGACTTAATTACTTATGAGCAAAGCTTTATTTATATTTATTGTTAACGATCTAAGTGTGACTGGATGTTTATAACATTTCTTTATTTAAATATTGTTGTAATACACTACTGGCCATTAAAATTGCTACATCAAGAAGAAATGCAGGTGATAAACGAGTATTCATTGGACAAATATATTATACTAGAACTCACATGTAATCACCTTTTGAAGCAATTTGGGTGCATAGATCCTGAGAAATCAGTACCCAGGAGAACCACCTCTGGCCGTAATAACGGCGTTGATACGCCTGGGTATTGAGTCAAACAGAGCTTGGATGCCGTGTTCAGGCACAGCTGCCCACGCAGCTTCAACACGATACCACAGTTCACCAAGAGTAGTGACAGGCGCATTGTGACGAGCCAGTTGCTCTGCCACCATTGACCAGGCGTTTTCAATTTGTGATAGATCTGGAGTATGTGCTGGCCGGGGCAGCAGTCGAACATTTGCTGTATCCAGAGTGGCCCGTACAGGACCTGCAACATGCGGTCGTGCATTATCCTGCTAAAATGTAGGGTTTCGCAGGGATCGAATGAAGGCTAGAGTCACGGATCGTAACACATCTGAAATGTGATGTCCACTGTTCAAAGTGCCGTCAATGCGAACAAGAGGTGACCGAGACGTGTAACCAATGGCACCCCATACCATCACGCCGGGTGATACCCAGTATGGTGATGACGAATACACGCTTCCAATGTGCATTCACCGCGATGTCGCCAAACACGGATGCGACCATCATGATGTTGTAAACAGAACCTGGATTCATCCGAAAAAATGACGTTTTGCCATTTGTGCAACCAGGTTCGTCGTTGAGTACACCATCGCAGGCGCTCCTGTCTGTGATGAAGCGTCAATGGTAACCGCAGCCATGTCCCCGAGCTGATAGTCCATGCTGTTGCAAACGTCGTCGAACTGTTCGTGCAGATGGTTGTTGTCTTTCAGACGTCCCCATCTGTTGACTCAGGGATCTATACGTGGTTGCACGATCCGATACAGCGATGCGGATAAGATGCCTGTCATCTCGACTGCTAGTAATAAGAGGCCGTTGGGATCCAGCACGGCGTTCCGTATTACCCTCCTGAACCCACCGATTCCATATTCTGCTAGCAGTCATTGGATCTCGACCAACGCGAGCAGCAATGTCGCTGTACGACAAACTGCAATCGCGATAGGCTACAATCCGACCTTTATCAAAGTCGAAAACGTGATTTTACGTATTTCTCCTCCTCACACGAGGCATCACAACAACGTTTCACCAGGCAACGCCGGTCAACTGCTGTGTGTGTAAGAGAAATCGGTTGGAAACTTTCCTCATGTCAACATGTTGTATGTGTCGCCACCGGCGCCGACCTTGTGTGAATGCTCTGAAAAGCTAATCATTTGCATATCACAGCATCTTCTTCCTGTCGGTTAAATTTCGCGTCTGTAGCACGTTCTCTTCATGGTGTAGCAATTTTAATTTCCAGTAGTGTATATTAGTTTAGTCTGGGTAGTGGTCATGTTGGGTCACATCATGTCTGTAGAACTTAATAACGATGTATTTTTCGTGGGGAGGACCTTCAGCCAAACGAAAAGCAAACAGTACGGAACACTCAAGGAGTGAAGTGGTGACTGCGACTTCTCGAGAGAAGAACTCAAGGGAGCGATTCTGGAGATTTGGATGTTCGTTCTGGAAGAAGGCAGACCAACCTGTGGTATCGTGTGGTTTCTGATGAAGTGGATGAGAGATTCCGGCAGGTGAACGGCCGCAGCCATACTTCAATTTCTCAGGGTCCATCATATTTCGGTAGGTCTGAATGGGCTCCATTGTGGGACTCTAATTGTTCCGCTTGAACTACGGAACTGAGGACAGACAGAGTATGAGTTATTATTCTTTGTATCACGGGTATTAATTTGTCAATCCTCATGATGAACTCTGAACTATTTTGAGCGGTGAATATTTCGTGTTTTGTGATCAGAAAATGGACTTAGTTATCGCGTAACTTTGATGACTGCTTAGTTTTTGGAATTTTGTAACGTTCTCGGGCGCTCTCAACTTAACTTTACTGCATTTCGTAACGGAATTTTCTGACTGTATTACATCTGAATATCGCAGGAGCACTTTGCGTTTATTTGAGATGTCCTTTCATGAATAGACATTATTCAACATAGTTCTCTGTTGTCTATACCAAGAAGAGATTTCAGAATAGAACCCTTGCTATTAAATTATTCATTTAATTTTCATGTTGTTTTTCTGTGTGTTTTATTAACTCGTAATTGTAGCCAATGCATACACTATTTTACTGAACGATCCCAGCAACAGGTGATTACTTGCAGGAAACTAGCTGAAGCCCATGAAAGCAGATATTCACGGCTCGACTCTATGACTACATTGAGTTATTCTTTTTTAAGAGTGCCGTGCATAACCACGTCCATAAAATATATGTCAAACAATTGGTTTGCTGGTATGGACTGATATTTGGAAGGACAATTACATTATCAGTGCCGGTCAGGTACCGTTGCAATCTGACACTGTCAGTACAAGAGAGGCCTACATGTTATGGAACAGGAACTGGACGTGAACAGAAAAGGTCAAACAAGTGAGAAAGATATATACTACTGGCCATTGAAATTGCTACACCACGAAGATGACGTGCTACAGACGCGAAATTTAACCGACAGGAAGAAGATGCTGTGATACGCAAATGATTAGCTTTTCAGAGCATTCACACAGTGTTGGCGCCGGTAGCGACACCTACAACGTGCTGACACGAGGAAAGTTTCCAACCGATTTCTCATACACAAACAGCAGTTGACCGGCGTTGCCTGGTGAAACGCTGTTGCGATGCCTCGTGTAAGGAGTAGAAACGCGTATCATCACGTTTCCAACTTGGTAAAGGTCGGATTGTGGCCTATTGCGATTGCGGTTTATCGTATCGCTACATTGCTGCTCGCGTTGGTCGACATCCAATAGTGGTTAGCACAATATGGAATCGGTGGGTTCAGGAGGGTAATACGGAACGCCGTGCTCGATCCCAGCGGCCTCGTATCACTAGCAGTTGAGATGATAGGCATCTTATCCGCATGGCTGTAACGGATCGTGCAGCCACGTCTCGATCCCTGAGTCAACAGATGGGGACGTTAGCAAGACAACCACCATCTGCACGAACAGTTCGACGACGTTTGCAGCAGCATGAACTATCAGCTCGGAGACCATGGCTACGGTTACCCTTGACGCTGCATTCCACAGAGGAGCGCCTGCGATGGTGTACTGAACGACGAACCTGGGTGCACGAATGAAAAAAAAATTTTTTTTCGGATGAATCCAGGTTCCGTTTACAGCATCATGATGGTCGCATCTGCGTTTGGTGACATCGCGGTGAACGCACATTGGAAGCGTGTATTCGTCATCGCCATACGGGCGTATCACCCGGCTTGATGGTATCACGTCTCGGTCACCTCTTGTTCGCATTGACGGCACTTTGAACAGTGGACGCTACATTTCAGACGTGTTACGACCCGTTGCGCTATCCTTCATTTGATCCCTGCGAAACCCTATGTTTCAGCTGGATAATGCACGACCGCTTGTTGCAGGTCCTGTACGGGCCTTTCTGGATACAGAAAACGTTCGACTGCTGCCCTGGCCAGCACATTCTCCAGATCTCTCATCAATTGAAAACGTCTGGTCAATGGTGGCCAAGAAACTGGCTCGTCACAATACACCAGTCACTACTCTTGATGAACTGTGGTAACGTGTTGAAGCTGCATGGGCAGCTGTACCTGTATACGCCATCCAAACTCTGTTTTACTCAATGCCCAGGCGTATCAAGACCGTTATTTCGGCCAGAGGTGGTTGTTCTAGGTACTGATTTCTCTGGATCTATGCACCCAAATTGCGTGAAAATGTAATCACATGTCAGTTCTAATATAATATATTTGTCCAATGAATACCCGTTTATCATCTGCATTTCTTCTTGGTGTTACAATTTTAATGGCCAGTAGTGTAATATTGGCTCTGAGCACTATGAGACTTAACTTCTGAGGTCATCAGTCCCCTAGAACTTAGAACGACTTAAACCTAACTAACCTAAGGACATCACATACACCCACGCCCGAGGCAGGATTCGAGCCTGCGACAGTAGCGGTCGCGTGGTTCCAGACTATAGCGCCTAGAACCGCTCGGCTGTGTAATATTCATTTTATTATTAACTACTACTTCTACAATATGTCAGTGTGAGCACCGTAGACGCCGACGAGATGCTACATCCGTAAAACAACGTGATCAACAGTTACTCGCAGCAGCTGCTGTGAAATCTGAGCAACGTTTTCCTGTATACTAGCCTTGAGGTCAGGTTGAGACCGAACATGTGACTGGTAAACGCGTACTTTTAGATATCCTCAGAGCCAAAAGTCACATGGATTCCGATTAGATGACTTTGTAAACCATGGATCTGTAAAACCTCCGGAGATAACACGTTCGTGGAAAGTGGCATGAAGCAAATGTTTCACTGGGCGAGCGGCTTGAGATTATGCCCCATCTTGTGTGAAAACAGTGTTTTCGAGACAACTGAGGTTTTCCAAAGCAGGAGTCAGATGTTGTAAATGGAGGTCTCGATAACGTGCAAGTATACCTCACAGGCCCTGTGGGTGTATTCTCTTCAATGAAGAACGGACTGAGAATAAAATTGATTGCAAATCAAAATGGTTCAAATGGCTCTGAGCACTATGGGACTTAACATCTGTGGTCATCAGTCCCCTAGAACTTATAACTACTTAAACCAAACTAACCAGAGGGCATCACACACATCCATGCCCCAGGCAGGATTCGAACCTGCTAAGGAGGCTGCTAACGTTTCTGATATATAACTTATTGCAGTAGATATGAGTTTACAAGTGTTGACAGCTGCCCCATTCCTAATAAGGTATGTCTTGATACTTGAAAGATCATAGCATTAATTTACATCTGGTTTGTTTGCCATTTGAGGCAATGTTCTTTTGTTGCCTCTTACGGCAATCATTTCACACAGACTGCACAGAAAAGGCATTATAGGTCCTGCACACAAATCAGGAGCAACGGTATTCATGTCGTTTGGACACTTTTGAGCCTCAGTTTACCGCATGTCACAGAGAACACGGATGATTAGTAACGTTTTGAGAAAACAAATTTGGTTAACTCTCTCCAAACCAGCCCACGGATTGTGATTATGAGCATTTTCATACTAATGCAGAAGAAGTCGGATTCTTAACTGTTTCCATAGTGGGGGTATAATCACTTAACGAAATCATTTTCCACTTCTTCGCTGACAAAAAGTGGCGGAGTTTATCATATTCCGATAAATATCGCGCTATCACCATTGTGATCACTTTTTCCTGTGTATCACCTGGAATATTAAATTTGAGGCCTGTGGTCTCTTGACGGATCTTTATGTAACTGACATCTGTACATGAAATACAATGAACGTCTCTCGCAGTAGATGAGAAGGATGTCTGATCATCGTTCCGTAAAGAACAACTGAGAGTTCTGAGGTCCCTGTTAATTACTTCCCCAGGCATAGGAGAACGATAGTTGGATGCAGTGATTCGCTAATCCATCCACGTTACAATCTGAATACTGAAGTCAGCTGCAAAACAGTTTATTACATATATGACGCCTTTGTTAATAATCTCAAGGAGCTACGAGTCGCAGTAAATGACCATCTCATTGCAACTAGATCACCAACTACTGATTTCTTGATATTTAAGGTTAAGAAGTAGGGTTAACAATTATACAGAGTACTGAACACATTTAGAGCTCTTTGCTTGTTATCGGTTTAAAATATGCACTACAGTTATCTTAAGAGAGGAAAGAAATTCAAGGGCGGAGAACATTTTGCGAACGGCTGTGTGGCGATGAAGTCTGTGAAATGAATGCATAACGAAATTTCGTCGCAGTAAATGAGGAATAAAAGATGAAGCCACATCATAGGAAAGGTGTCCTCTGACAAGCCCCGACTGGTGCGTTCACAGCATGAAAAATCGATGCATCGCCTTTGGCAGCTGCCTGGCAAGAGTCTTGCATTTACCGGGCTTTTACAGTTAACTCAGTAAGGAAAAGAGAGGCGTGAAAGAGCGTTCCGTTCCCAAAAGCATCGAGAAAGCTTGACACGTTACTAGAGGCTACACTTGCAATATTCACGTTTGACCTGATACTCGCACGATCGTGGTGTTAATATACATTTGAACTGACTGCTATACAGAGCAGAATTCGCTAGGGGTCACTTGTGGTAACATTTTGTATAGTCTCACGATTATACTGAAAACAGTGTAGAGGGCCTGCAGTAAGCTACGCTGTGTGGGCTGCATGCAAATCAGGTGGAATGCAAATCAAGTCTCTCAGATACTTTTGATACTGTCGCGTCAACGTGTCAAGATTTTTCCTTTGTCATTACCGTTGCGTATCTACCCTTGTTAAGCGCAGCAGGCGTTTGCTGACTCAAATGAATCTAGACTGTTTACCTTGACATTTGCTTCTTTATTGTTAAAGCCATTGTCATTTTAGTGAATTTCTGTTGCTGTCCTCAACAAACGGGCATGGTAGCTCATCTGCACATCTAGAACCTTCGAGTCGGCTAGTGTTATTGTATGGTTGGTTTCACAAAGCGTGTATCCCGTCACAGCCTATTCCTCCACCTGTCCAAACTTGCAATACCGTTTATGTTCGATGATCCTGGTACTGATGGACTGTCCGGTCAGTTCAAAGTCGATTTTTCCACATGTAAAATAAAACCGGTATATTCTCGACATTGTGAATTTTTTGCCGAGACGAGACACTTCTATTCACTTGGTCGGTTTGTAAATAGCATTTACTTCCTGTTTGCGTAAGATACGACCAATTCTGTCCGTCACCCTGGCTATGTATACTGTGACATTTGTACTGCCACGTCTCACTCCGCAGGGTGTCAGGTTTCGTGACACTCACGCAACCGATCGTGTAACCACTGCTCCTTAGAACGCAGTCCAGGTGTTTAATTTGACGTCCTCTCTACTGCGGTTCACAGAGACGTCTTGCGCTCGTTATAGGCGTTTCAATCGATCTTCTTTTATTGTCTAGGTGATGATTTAGATATCTGTGCACATACTGGTTCATGTGCGTCGGGTTTCAATACGAGCTGCGACCCGTGAAGGAACTCAATTAGCAGCTATAACACACGTTCAAAAATGCAATCTTTGTTGTCATGTGCCGTTGTACTAAAGCCTGCTATAGTCATTCCGATTAATTCTGTACTTACAAGGAAGACTTGAAAATCGTTCTAATTTCACGTCCAGTTGGTCAAAATCTTGACGATGCGATGTTATACTTATGGCTGAATGTTGGATATAATTCGTGTTTGATCATGTGTAACTAACTTCGTTGTACCATTAATCTAGAACCCGTGTACTCCTTAGCACACAACAATTTAGAATTAGCTTCTTGGTACACCTAGTTACGTCCTCGTTAGAGAGGAATAATTTTGACTTTGCTGACAGCGATCAACGTTCATTTCTGTGAAGTATGTACCTCGAGGAGTTTTGAACAGTAAAGATAGACAGATAAAAAGTCGTTTCTCGTCGAAGAGCTTTACTCGACCATTCTGCTGATGCAGGAGTTCGACTGAAGCCATGTCCCAACTTCTTCGGAATTGGCGCGGTGTTTGCAGTAAAAATCGACGAAACGGTCCAGTAAAATCTTCGCGAGGTAGCAGCACACGTAGTGAAACTTTGAAGAAGAGCGCAGTGCACTCAAAAAGACACACTAGAACTGAATATCTGATGGTAAAATTCGTCGCCGCCTCCCCCTATCCAGGCCGTCTCGTAATTCCACAATTCAGCTTTCTCCATTTGTTTGATAGTCGTATCAGTTTACTTTCTAATTCTAAATATTCTACCCAAAGCTGTAACATGAACGGAGGAGTGCATAGGCAGCACAAAGAAATATTTGTTGCACATACTGTGCTAAACTGGAAGTATGTTGCTTCGAACATGATGTAAATGACAAAATAGTGATACAAAAAGCAAGAAACATCTAGTGAATCCAACATGAAATGTCACACATGACTTCAGTACTGACATAACTGGAAAAAAGCATTATTTACCACATAGATTACGAAGTGCAACAGATAAGCCATTATAAGCGAATATGGTCACGTGTGGTCTCTTAATTGGCTGTTCAATTCTGCATTCTTTATAACATAAAACTGTAGGTGAACACATAAACAAGAGGTTCGGAATTTGATTATCTCAGAATTCATTCAATCGAAATCATAATAACTTTTCTTGAGGGTATGATCTCTAATAAGTTTACGATAATCGTTGAACTCTTTATGAGGCATTTAACGTACAATTTCAAATAATTTTTTAAAAACAGAACTGCAGCTATCAAACCATCTTCAGTATTTTCGAGCATATTAGTTCTTTTGGATATATTTATTTTCTATCTACAGTTTTCACTGATCATATTTTAATTATTTTTCCTTCTCGTTTATTACCAGAGAGTACCTTTTCTGTATGATTAGAGTTATGTAACATAACTTTAGTTTTCCAAAGACTAACGACAACTGATTCAAAGTCAGCAGTAACTGATGTATATCTTTTAATCATTGGTATAGCAATTTTCCAGTAAATACACTGCGTAACATCAGTTAGCTCGTTTAGGTACATAGACTTCCGTAAATGTCAGTGAAGGTAAGAGACATTTCGCAGCATATTTCAGTCACATGCGTAACTTTTAATTTGTGTGTGTGTTTGTGTGTGTGTGTGTGTGTGTGTGTTTGGATTGTAATAAGCAATGCTATCTGCAGCGAAACCAATTTTTTAAATGGACATCTACACTCAGCAAATCACTGCGAAGTCTATAGAAAAGGGTATTTACCATTGTTCCGGTTACTGAGGCTTCTTCTCGTTCACTCACTTATCAAGTGAGGGAAGAACGATTCCTTAACCCTAGAAAAACTAAAGCTTGAGGGAGCGGGGGGGGGGGGGGGTGTTTAAACTCGTCTTTTTAGACTACTATAATATAATCATGTACCTTATACTGTATTTTAAAAACTATGAAAATTATGTTTATTGTTTTTGATGATTTCTTAATCAGATAACTTAATTATTTTAAACTTTTCAATAAAACGTTAAACAAAAGTTAAAATTTTGGTTTTGAATGTGACTTTTCATAACAAATTTCATACTCATATTTTCAGGTTCAGAACCCTTATTACATAGTCATGTATATTTAAGAATTATATTGTGAATGAAAATCAACAACAATTAACAAAATTTGAGTTTCTTAAATTTTTTGTGGTGGACATAACGTACCGCTCCTCACGGTGAACATTCTTCGGAAAATACGTTGATACTGCTAAAATTGTGCTAAAAGATATGTTCACGTTCTGGACCCTACTCTTACATCAGCAACTAATTAAAAAGTATATCGTTCATGAGAGCAATTTTTAAAATTTTTTTCTGTGGTGTACATAAGGTGTGCACTCACACAAACTGGTTACTACATTTTCAGAATTTATTTGTAATTAATGCTCACTGAATATTGTACTCTCACAATGTAATGTTTATTCTTTGTAATACAAATGCTTGTAATGTTAACTTGATACTTTGTAAAAATTCCACTGTCAAATCAAAGCTATATATATATTGTAATACATGAACTTCTATGGCACTGCTTTACACCAAAATATAGCTGCCTGCTCAGTCACACATTATTGCAACTGTAAAATTGATTCAAAATGTCAGTGCGCCATACTATGTTAAGATAACTGATACTGTCATATTATTCATTTTATCTCACCTCTACGTTGTTCCTTGTAGATAGCACAGTATTTACGTAATACTATGTAAGTAGCATTCACACAAACCGGTTACTACGTCTGTCAGCTTCATCTGTAATATTATATGCTCATCATGTAAGCTTTATCTTTGTGTTTTAATTGATCATGACGTTACGTTTATTCTTTATAAACATTCATACTGTGAAATCAAAGTTATCTATATGTGGTAATATCTCTGAGAGATAACATATGTAGCACTGCTGTATTTTTGAAACCGCAATCATTGTTAACTTCACATATGGCAAATACTTTTTGGCGTGCGTGTGTGTGGTGCTTTGTACAATATGGTGATATGTAATCATATAAGTGCTGCATATACTTTGCAATGTATGTACAGGCATAACAAAAAACTTGTAGGTCTGAAAGGTAAAAAAGGTACCTTCACTGCAAAAAATCCCCATGCTAACCCACGTCAGTTCCATGTAGGAGTTATTATTTCAACTAACATCACTTTTTCAAATACTGAACTTGCCCTCATAAACAAAGGCCCTAAGCATGGCATAGACCCAAATCTCAATGGCAATAACCTAAAAAGCCTTATTGCATTCACTGCAAAATTAAATTCCAGTGAAACCAATGCAATAGCCTTCAAAGCCAATAAAATAATCACAAGACACCTAAAAAATACTTCACATCAAAACAGTGACCAAAAGACACTGAACTGTATCAACTCCAAGCTTTCTAACAGTAAAGCTCTAAAAGTCAAGGCAGACAAAGTTAACTGTGCAGCTGTAATGTATGAAAATGAATATGTGGACGACATCATGGAATTTTTCAGTAGTAATAACATAATTGAATTAGACTTTGAGTTTACTTCTAAATTTCAAGCCAAACTTAAGAAAACTCTTAAGAACTGTAATTTCCTTCTAACTAAGTGAGAAGTGTGTGACTCATTGCTATGAATTCCACTGCCCCTCACCTTCAGTCACAACCTAAGCTACATAAACAACATTGTCCGATCAGGCCTAATGTTAACTCTAAGAACAGCCCATAATATAGATTAATCGACGGCAAAATTAACGAACTTGGTGATAAACTCACTGCCCTATATGACAAACACGCACCTGCACGCACAATCCGTGTAAGAAAATCTCCTGCTCCATGGCTGACAACTGAATTACGTCAAATGATGACTAATAGGGATGCTGCCCACAGGCGTTTCAAGGCAGATCCGAAACCCGAGCATTTCGAAGAATATAGAAAGCTATGGAACAGAGTGAATCAATGCATTCGCAATGCTAAAATCAGGCACGCTAGCTCCCTTGTATGCAGCGATCTGACGCCCACGACTCTATGGAAAAATCTCCGTAGTTTGGGGGTCGGAAAGGCAAAATCGGAAAACTACTTTTCATGTGTCAGCTAACGAATTAAACGAATTCTTCTCTGCACCTCTGAATACCTGCACGGCTGATAATTACCGTCCACAAGAATCTCCAAACAGGATAACTAACAACGATACCTTCCATTTAAAACATGTAACAACAAATACGGTAAGAAAATCAATAATGAGAATCTCTTATGATACAATAGGCAACGACAGTATCGGTATAACCATGATTAAGAATGTTGCCGATATCTTAGTACCTGTCTTAACTGGCATATTTAATTTTTCCCTCGTGAACGGAATATACCCCACTGCATGGAAAAGAAGCATAATTCGACCCATCCCTAAGATTGAAAACCCGCCACTGCCTAGTGATTACCGACCAATTAGCATACTGCCTGCTGTTTCCAAAGCACTTGAATATATTGTTCATGACAAAATCACTGAACACTTGCATGGATTCAGCCTATATGACAAATTTCAATCCGGTTTCCGTAAACATCACAGCACAAACACTGCTCTAATTAAAGTAACTGATGACCTGAAATATGCCATCGACAATCGAAAGGCAACAATATTGACGCCACTGGACTTCAGCAAAGCTTTTGACACTGTTAACGTTGACATATTGCTCAGAAAAATGCAACAGCTTAATTTCTCAGATAGTGCAATGAGATGGTTTGAAAGCTACTTAAAAGACAGACAGCTATGTGTTGTTTGCGTAAATGAAAAATCTTCCTGGAAACATGTTTCCTCGGGAGTGCCACAAGGATCAGTCTTAGGACCGCTTTTGTTCTCTTTATATGTCAACGATATTTCGTCGGTTCTGTCCTCCTGTAAATATCATTTCTATGCCGACGACCTCCAGCTCTACCTAAGCGTCAGACCTTAAGATGTAAACACTGCAATCGCTCAGATGAATGATGATCTGTCTTGAATAGTGACATGGGCGAAAAACCTGGGGCTTAAACTAAATGCAAAAAAGACGCAAGTAATCTTAATATCCCATCAGAAATTAATAAGTTCAGATTTCCGCAAACGGCTACCTCCTTTTCTGCTCGATGGTACTCCAATACCATATCAGAAAACAGTTAAGAACTTGGGTGTAACTTTGGATGAGCATCTCAACTGGGCGGAGAATACAGTCGCAGTGTGCCGAAAGTCGTCTGCTTGTCTCTATGCTCTCAAGAAGTTTCGGAACATATTTCCACAGGACTTGAGACGCCAGCTCGTGCAAGCACTCGTTCTACCGAACCTCCACTATTGTGATGTAATTCAACAAGGCATGAGTAGGGAAAACAAAAGACGGCTAGAACTAACCATGAATGCCTGTGTGCGTTACACCTGCAACATTCGCCGATATGATCACGTTAGCGCTTCATACTCCGAGCTAGGGTGGCTGCGGCAGGACAAATTGCGTGACTACCACACTCTATGTCTACTTCACCGACTCCTCGTCGCGCAAGCACCCCAGTACCTTGCTTCAGAGATTAAATACCTGTCATGCCATCATAATCGAAACATAAGGTCACTCTTATTTGGTATCCTAACTGTGCCCACTCACAAAACAAAAACTTATGCAAACTCCTTCTCAGTTGCCGCTGTCCGCCTCTGGAACAAACTGCCCCTTACCTTGCGCAGAATTCAATCTCCTGCTGCTTTTAAGAAGAAGTTGAAGCATTTCCTACTATCATCCTCATAACGTTCTCCACAAAATTAACGTAGAAGGCCAATCCTCTCATCTGTCAAATAGCAAAGCTAGCGACTCCTATCTTGCTCCTGAGATGCCTTCCTCTTCATCTATCTCTATTAGCCACGCAATCTTATTTTCCTTTATATTTCCGTAATTAGGTTTCATCATGTCTCTCTATTCTCCTCCTCCCTTCACCATCAGTCTCCCTCATACTCCCTGCTGCTAGCACTCCTATCTAAAATCTGCCTCTTCAATAATGTCTAATTATAACAGTACTTATGATCTACGAATATAAACTCTATATGTATGTATTTTTCCAGGTGTGCCTTTCTAATTGTTTATTTCACTTTTTGTACTAGATGTAGTTTAACATGCCTACTAAAACATATGAATGTAAAATAAGTAGAATGTGTGGTTAGATATAAGAGAGGGCCTGATGGCCCTAATCTTGCCAGGTTAAATAAATCAATAAATAAATAAATAAAATAAATTACAAACTGCTAGCTCTTCTGAACATCCAATATACTTTTGAAACTAACTACTCCATTAGGAACACATATGAGCTCATTGACAAAATTAGGGATGAGCATATTCCACTGACAGCCAGATTTGCATTGCTTGACATTGTAAATCTTCATACTAACATCCCTATACAGGATACCATAAATATAATCAAGAACAACCTGCTTAAACGTAAGAAACTGAGCATGGCAGAAATCTATGAGCTCATTCAGTTACTCACATTGGTGCTGCCATACATTTACTTCAGTCTTAATAAAAAAATATACAAACAGAATGATGGGTTGACAATGGGTACCATTCTAGCTGGAAAGCTAGCAGACATTTACATACACCACTTAGAGAACACACTTTTCAAAACTAACTGTCACATCAACAGCAAAATCATCTACTATAAATTGTATGTAGATGACACAATTACTCTTTTTGGTGGCACTAATGAAGAAACCGAGCTGAACAGCATGCACAATAGCATCGAATTCACTGTTGAACATGAATCCAATAAAAGCATCAATTTCTTACATATAAAAATTTCTGTCAAAAACAGAAACATTACTTTGAAATGTACAGAAAGCAGACGGCCACAGATGTGTGCATCAACAACTCATCTTGCCATCCAAACCAACATTAGAAGGCATACTTCAGGTCCATGCTGAATTGCCTACATAAAATACCAATTGAACAAGTTGAACAACATAATTAAACCAATATCATCAAAGCCATAGCTCTAAACAATGGATATAACTCTCACACGACTTATAAATTATCACAAAAAATCCAAAAAATAGCAGACAACAAAGCCCCACACCAGACGCCTATGCAGTCAACACATGCGACAGAAGACAGCAACAGAAAATGTGTGTCACTTCCATATCTAGGGAGAACATCCCATAAAATAAGTAATCTTTTCAAAAATACAAACATATATATAAGCTCCCACATAAACCATTAACGACTGCAGCTAGCCATTCATAAGATAAAGAATAACCACCCTCCATACAAAAGATCAGGTACATACAAACTCAGATGTCAAAATTGCCCCTCCTATATTGGACAGACTGGGAGAAAGTTTGAGATTCGATTCAAACATTTAGATGCCATACATTTGACCAATCCTTCAAAATCTGCACTTGAAATGCTCACAACTCTCAGCAAACATGGAGTAAAAAACATCGAAGACCACATCCAAATACTGCATCATATTGTGAAAGGTCGCCTCGTCAATCTGCTTGAAGAGATAGAAATATATACACATAAAATCACCCCACCATATCATCAATGAACAGACATAGCTAGCCACTGTCTCACCATTTTAGTTTCAGAAAAAATGTCAAATCTGTCTTGCATTTTACCTACGAAATTTTGTAATGAAAGTGTGCTTGATAATCGAAATCTTGAATTACCATGTTGTCAAACAGTAAGACGTGTAAATGATTTACCTCTATGGAGATAAGTCAGTTTTACCCTTTGCAGCTACAATATCTGCATAGTTCAATTCTATGTTGTACATTTTCATAATATTTCTTTGTTCACTTAGAGCCGGCCGGAGTGGCCGAGCGGTTCTAGGTGCTACAGTCTGGAACCACGCGACCGCTACGGTCGCAGGTTCGAATCCTGCCTCGGGCATGGATGTGTGTGATGTCCTTAGGTTAGTTAGGTTTAAGTAGTTCTAAGTTCTAGGGGACTGAGGACCTGAGCAGTTTTGTCCCATAGTGCTCAGAACCATTTTGTTCACTTAGATTTCGAAAAAATTTCTAATGTGTTAATTACATACTAAAATTACACATGGAGTAAATAAGATTGCAATACCTTGTGTGAAGAATGCGCACCAGCCATTCCATGGACTGAGCCCACTAGAGGTGAGGAAGGCGGCAGTATGTTTCGTCAGCTGATTACACACATTTTTATCAACAGAATGTGACAACGGTATATCCACGTCTTAACTGTATTTATTATTTATCTATAACAGTTTAGAACACATGTAGCTAAAATAATAAGCTAAGTAGGCAAGGCTGACAGTTCATTTTAGGCCTCCGGAAACTATGTTGTGGTGATACAAGAAAGAGTCATCGTCATTTGACCACCCACAATTTCGGTCAGGGGATGGGGGTAAGAAAATAATACATTCATGCTCTGCAGTAGCAATATAAAATATACAAATAACGCTACTGACTGGCTAAGATACATTTTTTATTAGTTTTAATTTTTGGTCTACTTGTGGCTGTGCTACTGGTGATACAAAAACCAACTTTTACAGTGGCTGCGAAATCTACTGATTGGAACTATGGAGCTAACACTTCCTACAAAAAGTTTAAAGACTGTGTCACCTCTGTTTTCCATACTCAACTATTAATTAACACTAAGTGGGCGTGGAGGTAGGTTGATGGGTGAATTGAGAGCTACATGGTTGCGATGTTCGGAGAGATTGTGCTGAAATATGTACCTATGTTTAGTCAGCAAAGTAAAGTATCAGACAAGTAGAGACTAGCTGATGTGTTCAGACTTGATAGTTTCTTATTTCTTATATTGCAGAAACGTGGGCTGAGTGGAGGGGAGCTTGTGTACTGTAGTGGACCGCCAAGCCCAATTAAAGAAGCGATGGTCTGTAATGTTAAAGATGAAGTAAGGGGTATACTTCATTGATACCTATGAGTATGAGAAGACTGGGTTATTGTGGCAGCCTTGCACAGACAAGTGTTACCTTAATGATCTGGATTTAAAGCTAGATTTTGTTGCGATTTTTAACAAAATTGAGATGGGTGATTGCAACATCAAACCATGAAATCCGTGTGCCAGAGGACACCCAGGGAAACAAGAATGAGATTTTGAACAATAATAAGGCAGTTAGTTATAACTGACAGTGTAATGTGGATTATTTCCAATTGTAGAACATATAACTATAACAAATTTATACGTCAAATGCAAAACGCATGAGTGAATAAAGAATAACGATCTTATTGTTTTATGGAGTGTCTCTTCCATGCATCTATGAGGAACTTTTACATCTTACTTGGCTAAAGAAAATAATACTACCAAACTGTAAGCTATGATTTATAACTACAAATTGGATGGCGCGTCTGAATCTGTGGAAGACTGTGTAAGTCTAACAATTGTCGACCTCCACTGAGCGTCAGCTTTCGATATTATTATCAGCAGAATATTGCAAAGGATTTGTACTGGAAGATCGACTTAATACAGTAACATGAGGCTGCTTTAACGTTTGCCTTACTCTGAAAAGTAGTCGGAAGTTTGAGCTAATAGCATAGCAACCCTTTTTTTTCTTATCTACTTAAATGTAAATTGAGTAAAGTTGATAAAGTGATTGATCAGTGTGTTATTTCATCATAGTGTCATGTAGTTTCCATTGTTGGAAGCATAAGTTGGTCCTGACAAAGTGCACATTAACCTGTAAGTTACAACAGTATTGACAATATGGGAAACACACGTAATTTGAACGGTTACAGAACAATAATAATGATAGTTTTTTGCTCATTTAAAGTGGTATTTTAGTTTGGAGCCTAGTTCGAACGATCCGAGATCGAGCTTTACTCTGTGTTGGGGCATGTCCATTGTAGTATTACCTCTAAGACCATGTGGAATGACTTTGACAGAAGCAAACTGAGCAGCCACAACGTTGTTTTAAGTATTTACGAAGCTAACGTAACGTATTTAATGCATGTTGTAACTATACTTGCATATTACGAAAATATTGTCGCAAAAGGAACTGAGTAACACAGTCACTGTGGTTATGATACTAAACTGTTGGTTGGATGGAGGGTCGTGAATTCATAACTCACCCGAACTGTAAAATTTTAATTTATATATTCGGTTAGAGTACATTTTTGAAGTATCCACAAATGTCAAGAGTCATTGTACTGGAATGTTCTGTAACTGTATATACTGTATGTGTTCTGGCCGGAGGCAGTTCGCTCCGAGCTCTTGTATGTGCAAGTGCTGAATGAACCTTCGTTAAGTGAAGTTAGTGTTCGTCATTCATCTAATTACACCTTCTTCTACGTGACATTATTCTGGTGGAGACGCTGAGTGTTGGAATTTGTGATAGCGCACATTATCGACGACACAGTGGCTCCCATCAGGCCACGACAGAGCCGCTGTTTACGTGGTGAGAAACCCGAGTTCGATCCATATTCAACAGATCGCAATCCATCGGAGACAGAAGAAGAAGAGGACGTTACGGTGACAGCAACTGTGTGCCACCACATGAGACATCCTTCCGGGTTCTCTGGTCACGATGGCGAAGATCCAGACAAGTGACTGAACTTATATGAGCCTATAGCCAAATTTAACAAATGGGATGACACCGTGTGTTTGGCAAACGTATTTTTCTACTTGGAGGGCACTGCCAAGCAATGGTATAAGAACAACGAGCAGAAGTTCACAAGCTGCGAAGTATTCCGGGTGGAACTGCGCAAGTATTTCGGCGACACACAACGACAGAAGTGCAAGGCTGAAGATAAATTAAAGTGACCGTCACAGCATCCAGGAGAAACTACAGTATCCTACATTCTACACGTCTTGGAGCTGTGTAAAATAGTGGAGCCTAGGATGAAGGAGGAAGGTAAGGTTGCACATCTCATGAAGGGTGTCGCTAAGGACATGTACTTCTGAAGGAGGTTTCGACAGCAGACCACTTCATAAAATAGTGCCAGTAAATTGCAACAATGAATCAAAAAAGAATTACACGCAAGAAGTTTGAACGGCTTCCAACCGTCGTATCGATGTCTGTGATGGAGGAAGCAACTGATTTCACAAGTGTTCTTCGTGAGATAGTGAGAGAGGAATTTCAGAAGGCACTTGGATTGCACGGCGAGCAAAAAACCGAGACGCTTCAAGAGGTCATAAGGGAGGAAGTGGAACAGACATTGAACCCAATCTCTCTTCCTCCATTTCCCTTTGAAACGGTGAAAAAGTCGAGACACAAGCGAAGTTACGTTCCTACAATGCCGCATGAGGAACCTGTTTGGGCACCAAGGAAGACTGACGTCTGGAGGACCCAGGATTGTCGAGAAAGGGGGCGGATATTTGATGAAGCCTACGACAGAACACAGCATACCGATCTTAGCCGACGCCAACTTCGGGACGACGAAGATGAATAAGAAGATGATGCGGGACGATGCAAGCTAGCCGCTGGATAGGGCGCTCCCCAACACGCCGATCAAGGTCTCCATCGCCGTTTAGAAGCCCCAGCCGATCACCTAGCCGCCGCAACCTGGAAAACTAAAAGGTGCTACCTTCCTTGGAGCTGAGGCAGCCGAAGAGAAAAATCATCCGCCACCGATCACTGCAAAAATGATAGGAAACTACGTCGATATCATCATGGATGGCCGACCAGCCCAAGCTCTTGTGGACTTTGGAGCATCATATTCAGTCATTTCGGATAGGTACCGTCGCTAGTTGCATAGAACCGTATTCGCCGACAGCAAAACATCTCTGCTGAAGGTGACTAATGGGAAATATGTAAAACCTACAGCAATATGTGTCATTTGTGTGGGTACAGGTGGCCATACACAGCCCTTAGAATTCACAGTCTTAAACGAGCGTAGTGATGACGTCATTCTCGGATGGGAATTTTTGAAAGCTTCTCAGGCAACTATAGATTGTGGTCGCTCGAAGATCATGCTAGACGAGATGAGATACTGTGACCAGGAAGATGCGTATCATTCCTGCAGTCAGCGCTAGAAAGGTAACTGTAATGTGTCATGCCATGCATCAGCTCATGGATCTTGTAGTAGAATGTAAGCGAAGCATACCACTGAAGAATAACTTGGTCATCCCAGCCTCTGTCGTTTCGTTTAATAACGGATTTAGTGAATTGTGGATAGTTAACTGTTGCCGAGAACCGCAGATCATTCCAAGACGCATGTGCATAGCAAACACTGAGCCATTAATCGCCGAACATCTGAGCGTCATATAAACCTCTCATGCCGAGTCTGTGGGTGAAATTGACCCTACCACAACGAGACAAGATCTTCTAGGTCCACTACCACCAGAACTCACTAAGGAACAACAGAAGAAGCTACTTGCCATTCTTCGAGAGTTCTCTGAATGCTTCCATGCACAGGTGGAGAGCAAATTAGACAAATCGACGGTGAAACATCGGATTAGCACTGGGGACCATCAAACAGTAAGCCAGAGAGCATACCGCGTGTCAGCAACGGAACGTCGAATAATTCGCTACGAGGCAGAGAAAATGATGAAGAATGACATCATTCAACCTTCGCAGTGCCCATGGTCGTCATCGGTGGTTCTCGTCAGGAAGAAGGATGGCAGTTGGCGCTTTTGTGTTAATTACAGGAAGCTTAATAAGGTAACTAGAAAGGACGTTTACCCCATTTCCACTAATTGAGGGTAGACTAGATTGTTTTAAGGAGCAAAGTTTTTCTGAAGCATGGACGTGTACTCGGGATACTGGCAAATCGAAGTAAATGAGGCTCATCGTGAGAAGACTGCGTTCATCTTCCCTGAGGGCCTGTATGGTTTAAGGTAATGCGGTTTGGTTTGTGTAATGCACCAACAAGTTTTGAACGGATGATGGATAATCTTCTACGCCACCTGAAGTGGACGTCTTTGTTATTTAGATGACATTATAGTGTTCTCAGAGACATTTGATGAACACGTAAAAAGACTGAGGGCCGTTCTTAAGTGTCTCCAACGAGGCTGGCTGAAACTTAATCCAAGAAAGTGTCTCTTTGGACCAAAGGAAATCAAAATACTTGGACACCTTGTGTCAAACGAAGGTGTGCGGCCAGACCAAGTACAGGTGAAATCTATAACGGAGTTTCCTATTACTAAAAGTATTGGAGATGTGAGAAGCTTCCTCGGATTATGTTCTTATTACCGTCGTTTCATCAAAGACTTTTGTATCAAAGCCAGGCCACTCCAAGAGTTGTTAAAAGCCGATGCTAAATTTATCTGGAGTGGTGCTCAACAAGATTCTTTCGATGTGCTGCGAAGAGCTCTGACTACTAAACCTGTACTTGGTCTGTATGATGAGAGAGCACCTACAAAACTACGCACAGATGCCAGTGGGTATGGTGTCGGTGCTGTTATGGTGCAAATTTCAGATGGAAAAGAAAAGGTTATAGCCTATGCTTCTAGCACTCTTACAAAAGCCGAGAGAAACTATACAACTACAGAAAGAGAATGTCTGGCTGTGATCTGGGCCATGTGCAAATTTCGACATTATTACTATGGAAGGCCATTCACAATTAATCGGTTGAGAGGTCTTAAGGATCCAACAGGACGACTCACCAGGTGGACACTACCTCTTCAAGATTATGACATTACCATACTGTACGAAAGTGGAAGAAAGCACCCAGATGCCAACTGTCTCTCAAGAAACGCTGTGCAAGACCATCAAGACTTTGATGAATATAGTGACTGTCTAGCTGCACTCCAGGATCTCCCTGCTGAGCAGAAGAAGCACGCCAAGATATTTCAAATTATGCTTGTCTTAAATCGGTTACAGGATGCGAAAGGACAATTTAAGGTAGTTAACCGATTACTTTACAAGAAAAAAGAAAGAGGTGGCCACCAGTGATTCCTAAACACATGCGCTTAGATGTTCAACAGAGTTTCCGTGACACACCTGAGCCCGAACATTTAAGATTTATTAAGACATACGATAGGATCCGCAAGAGATTTTTCTGGCCAGTTTTATTTAGGAGTGTTCGTCACTATGTGTTGCACTGTCGAGAGTGCCAGAGAGAAAGGCAGTTCCTCAGAAACCACCTGGCCGACTCATACCAATTCCACCAGCCGAAACGCCTTTCCAGCGCGTTGGGATTGACTTCCTCTGACATTTTCCAAAGTCTGATAGTGGCAATAGGTGGATTATTGTTTGCACTGACTATCTGACACGCTATACCATTACAAAAGCCATGAGAACTGCCGAAGCATTCGAGGTAGCTAAATTCATCGTGGAAGACATCGTATTAATACACGGTGCCCAAAGGTCGTTAATTACGGATCGAGGGAAAGTTTTTCAATCGAATCTTGTGACAGATATAAGCCGTAGGTGCAACATTACTCATCACATGACGACTGCCTACCATCCGCAAACTAACGGGCTTACTGAACGCCTTAATAAGACCTTGGCCGACATGCTGTCAATGTTCGTCAGTGTTGAGCAGAGTAACTGGGATGGGGTGCTACCTTTCGTCACGTTTGCCTACAACACCGCCAAACAAGACACCACAGGATTTACGCCATTTTTCCTCGTGCATGGGTGTGAGGCAACTACGATGATGGACACTGTGTTTCCGTTACATCCCGATGACGTGGACGACGACTACATCGGCCAGGTGTTAACCAGACCTGAGAAAGCTCGGCAGTTAGCCCGACTCCGCACGCCACAGGCTCATGAAAACGATCGCCGAAGATATGACGCTAGCCACCGCCCTGTTGTCTACCAGCCTGGTGACCTCATCTGGGTCTTCACTCGTGTTCGGAAGCTTGGTCTGTCTGAGAAGCTCCTCAGGCGCTACTTTGGTCTTTATAAGGTTGTAAAACAGTTGTCTGATGTTACTTATGAAGTTGAAGCTTTTGACCCCGACACAAGACGACGAAAGAACAGAGATACGGTCCACGTCCTTCGAATGAAGCCCTGTAAGGACCCTGCAAACGAGGGTAAATTCAAAGCTCCAGCGACAGGCAACAAGCGGAAAGGTGATGAAGAGCGTAGCAGCAAAGGAAGTTCTAAGAGTATCACTGCCAGAGCGAACACCAGTCATCGGGAGTCGGAGTATGCAGGACCGATGACTAGTTCCCGGTCTAGGAGGACGTAACACCGAGACGCTGTTCTCTTAAGGAGGGAGCAGTGTCGCATAAGAAGCTGAGCAGAACAGTCACCGTGGTGAAGTAGTTATGAAGCTAAACTGTTGCATGGCGGGTCGTGAGTTCAAAACTCAACTGAACTGTGAAGTTTTAATTTCTATATTCGTTTCAAGTTCATTCTAGAAGTATCCACAAATGTCAAGAGTCATTGTATTGGAATGTTTTGTAACTGTATATACAACGTATGTGTTCTGGCCGGAGGCAGTTCGCTCCGCGCTCTTGTATGTGCAAGTGCTGAATAAATCTTTGTAAGTGAAGTCAGTGTTCGTCATTCATATAATTACATCTTCTTCTACGTGACAATATGCGGTTTAAGTAATAAACCGCAATAAATATCACTGTAAATCTCATATTTATAGTATGCTTTGTCGTACTAAGGCGTCGGAAATATGATGTCTACGGCTAACATGCTGTATATCGACGTATTATTTAGAAGTTAGTTGTGGAATAGAAAGTGGATACATTGTGTTAACATTTTTTAGAGAGCGTTTGCAACATATATCCTACCGATATCTGTCGAGGCCTTCTTGACAGTTTGTTTCTGTGGCACCATTAGAACATAACCTCAGGTAGGCCCAAGATAAAAAGTAATAAAAAAGCTCATTAGCCGGAAAATAATATCAGTTTTGTTTTTCTGGTCCAAAACACGTTGCATTATGTTCTTGCCACCTATAGTACTGCTTAGTCAGGAAACTGAAGTTCGTTTATGTACCATCAGTAACACTGCCTTAAGTAGTCTTTACAGGAAGTTTGTACTATTACCGCCTTACCTACTGAAGGTATTATCTTAGCCACATATGTTTCGTACTGTTATAGAACAATAACACAAACAATTTAGATGTAGAAATAGCATTGTGGCTCTTAATCTGAACTCCAGAATCGTTTTTTAGGAGTCAACTGCATTTTAAGCTGAATCTAACACCAGTAGTGCCTGTATGTTTAAACGTTTCTGGTACCTTATATCGACATTTTGTAGACGAGAAAATAACGTTGTGACACTCTGAAAGTCCACAGTCAAGTTTTGGACGTGAAGTGAATATTAACCTGTAAGTTACACCAGTAATGCCAATACTGTTACTTATTTTTATAACTCATATATATACGGGGGTTGGAACTTAAATAGTGGCTACTTTTATTCACAACCGATAAAAAAGAGTTACATGTTTGCACCCGTTACTGTCTTTCAAATTAGTCACCAGCGTTGTGTAGAACCCATTGCCAGCGATGTGTAAGGCGTACTATACCGTTAGCAGAGCCTTTTCTGATGATAGTGCGAACGGAGCGGTCTACTGCCTGTCGAATCTCTGGAGCAGTTCTGAAGCGAATGCCACGAAGTGGTTCCTTCATCTTCGGAATCAAATCAAAGTCATAAGGACTTAAGTCCGGGGAGTATGGTGGATGGTACAGAACTTCCCAGTCCCATCGACCGAACAGAGCAGACACAGCTTGCGCCGTATGCGCCCGCATATTGTCATGCAAAATGATGGGTGGGTTGCGCAGAAAGTGTCGCCGCTTCTTTCGCAAAACTGGTCGCAGGAGACGCTCCAAAAACGAATAGTAATGCTGTGCATTGACGGTCTGTCGTGGAGGAATGTAATGCGTAAGGATAAAACCATCACAGTCGTACACGAGAATCGCGATAACTTTCAACATACTGGTGCTCTGACGCACTTTCGACTCTCGTGGCGACCCACAATGACGCCATTCGTTGGATTGGCGTTTCAGTTTTCGTCCGTACGATGTGGACCATGTCTCATCCAGTGTTACTATACGGCGTAAGAGAGCCGCTCCTTCGCGCTCATAGCGCTTCAAGTGCGTTTGAGGAGCGTCGTAACGCATCCATTTCTGCATTTCGGTCAAGTCATGCGGAACCATTCGTGATGCAGTTTTTCGCATGTCCAGGCGTTCCTTCAGGATGCGAATCACAGTCGTATGCGCTAATCCGGTTTCGTGGACGAGCTCATGAATGGTATGGCGTCGATCACTGTCCATTGACGTGGCAACACCATGCACTTCTTCAGAGACGCTAGGACCACCTGCCGATGCATGTCTGCCACAGTTTGCCGACCTTCGTTGAAGGCTTTTAGTCAACGTGCCACTGTTCTGTACGGCAATGCCGATTTCCCGCACGCCTCTTAACGACCTTGATGAGACTGTCGTGCTGTACGACCTCTGGCACATTCAATCTTGATCCAACTCCGTTGTTCCTGTTTCGAAAACATAGTGACACCGTTACGTTAGACCGCTCGCTCACAAGTGGCTGTGTCTCCTTCGACTCTCGATTGTGTGCACGCCGGTGACGTGGGACGGGCGAGTCCATTTGCTCGGAGGTAAGGTAGGCATGTCAACAACGTGTGCTATCAGCGGCAGTAGTAGATTCCATTGCACAGTGATTTCACAGCAGTGTTGCCACTATTTATAGGGTGGACCACTTTAATCCATAATGATGAATAACGTGGATAGAGATGAGATACAACAAAATGTTTCAGGTAAAAGTTGTAGGGGGCACAGAGGGTCACGCATTGCTACTTAAGATTATCACCATGAATGTAGTTTTCAAGGTGAGTCATAAGTTAGTGATTTCTCTAAATAGGAGCCTTAATATTTGGTGTAATATTTGGAGACGGCGGCAAATTTTACGTATCAAATGATATGTTATTCAAGATCATGGCACGTTTCGATGAAGATCAAGTAAGTAAATATGTTTTTAATTCTAGTAGGGGTCAATTCGGAATAGAGGAATACAGCAAAATACAATGTCAGATACAAATTGGAAGGGGCATAAGGGGTCACCTATCATTATCAAAAATTCAAATGGCTCTGAGCACTATGGGACTTAACTACTGTGGTCATCAGTCCCCTAGAACTTAGAACTACTTAAACCTAACTAACCTAAGGACATCACACACATCCATGCCCGAGGCAGGATTCGAACCTGCGACCGTAGCAGTCGCGCGGTTCCGGACTGCGCGCCTAGAACCGCTAGACCACCGCGGCCGGCTTATCATTATCGATCACCATAATCTTAAAGTTAATTATCGAATGATATTGGATGGTTGAGTTTTGTTTCATGGAAATTCGTATGTTTGAAACAAGTTTTTTGGCAAAAACAAATACATCACAATGTATAACTATTATTTTGACATTTACAAGGCTGAGCAAACATAAGTAAAACGTAGACCATTGATTTGCAAGTCGTAGAATGAGTCCCTTGCCTTTTATTCCTCGGGATGCCCCTTCCAAATTGGATCCAACATTGTATTTTGCTGAATCCCTCGTCTGTTCCGAGTTAATCTATACTAGAATTAAAAACATGTAACTTTATTGAACCTTGTGCTGGCTTTGAATGATGTGTCATTCTATACGTAAAATTTGTCACTCTTTTCAAATCTTAAATCAAATATTAAGATTCCCTTCTAAAAAAAGTCACTTTCACTTCCAAATCACCTTGAAAATCACGATCTAGGTCGCGGCCATTAGAACCAACGCGTGACTCTCTTCACCATCTACAACATTTATCTGAAACATTTTGAGAGATCCCATCTTTGTTCTCAGTTATTCCTCCTCATTATGCATTAGAATGGTTGTAGACCAGTGGCGGCCAAGATTACGGCTCTCGGGGTTGCCCTGGTATGAGTACCATAGCATTTATTCTCGCTACACATCTCCCCCACTACTACGCCACGCAGTCTGAGAGCTTAGAGGTGGAGAGGGGAAAACTGCGAACGCACCACATGTAAATGGCAGTGCAGTCGCAGCTGCATATGACTTACCTCTATTTTTCACATTTTTCCAGAACATAGATCACAACAAAAACAAATTTTAACTATTATTTAATTATTTTTGGCCCGTTGAAGATATAATACGATGTATATCTGGTACAAAATCTCAGCACAGGACAGACGTAGATTTTTGCACTTAGGTTGCCACGTAATTGTGACTTATTTAATTTCAAAATCGATGAAACGTGTTACTCACAAATATCTTGATCGAAGGTTGTAACATTTCTGCAATCTCTTTACGGGATCTGGAATTTGTGCCTGAGGAAAGCAATGGACACGGTTCTGGGCAGTATTTACGTAAAAAAGTTAGTCCTTAAAAAGAGAATTTTCTTGTAGGTCAGTTAGTTACATCTGCACATACACAGGGCCCCTATCAGCTGAAACGGTAACGGTCTCGAAAACAGCTCGGAAACAGGTGCAAGACTGACAGTGTTCTGAAAACTTTTGGGAAACTATCCTTGTAACTTTTTCAAGACCAACATGGATTCTTAAAACCTTGCGTTTTCTTTAAAGGCAATAAGCTTAGGAAACTGGACAGCGTTATTCAGAAAGTGTCTCTCCTGCAATACGATTTTCTTTTTAAATGCCTCCCCATCAATTCAGAAAGACGTTGTTTCTCACTTTGAAATGTCTTCCTGTGGACATTCTGCAGTCAAGTACACTTAAAATGCAAGGTCTGCAATCCATTCCTGCTATTCTAATTTTAGTTCCTGCATTCATTTTTCCTTCATAAATTCAACAGTAGCGAGTTTTAAATAAAAAATTGCTCCAGGTATGCAGGTATGCCAATTGACTTAACCAACGTACTTTGTGTGGTGTCCCAAAATAATGCATACACTCTTTGAAACTGAATCTCCCTTTAATTAAAGGAGATAGAAATACAGTAGAACGTTTGTGGTGTACCTTAAGGTCCAACTACAGTTAGTAAATGTTCAAAATGGCCTCCTACTGCCGCAGTACATCGTCGAAAACAACTTAAAACAGAGCGACAAGCCAACTGTACCGTTCTTAATGAAATAGCATCTCAGGCTTGCTCAATTTGCTCTTTAAGATCATACAGTGTATGTGGTCTTGCAGGTTACTGTGTTCTTGAGAGTACCCACATATAGATGTTTAGAGGAGTTAAATCAGGAGATCGAGCAGGAAACTACACACTCCCTTTCTGTCCAGTCCATCTCGCAGGGAATGTACGACTGAGAAACGCCCTCACACCAATGAGAAAATTAAAGTAAATAGTAATAAATTTTATTTTCAAAAAAGTCTTTAAAACCAAGATTTATCACAAGCAACATTTCTAAGTAAGGGTCAGTTGGCTGGCCAAGGTGGTCGAGCGGTTCTAGGCGCTACAGTCTGGAATCGCGCCATCTCTACGGCCGCAGGTTCGAATCCTGCCTCGGGCATGGATGTGTATGATGTCCTTAGGTTAGTTAGGTTTAAGGGGACTGATGACCTCATCAGTTAAGTCCCATAGTTCTCAGAGCAAATAAGAGTCAGTTGTGACAGTGTTTTCAAAGAAGTGCAATTCGATTAACCCTCTAGAAGACAGGACACACCAGACTGATATGGCTTCGTACTGGCCCAGTGTACGCAATTATGGCGGTTAATTGTTACGTTATGTTTAAAGGTGCTTCACCCGACCAAATAATTAGGTCTTGGAAACGTCCATGAACCATGGACCTTGCCGTCGGTGGGGAGGCTTGCGTGCCTCAGCTATACAGATGGCCGTACCGTAAGTGCAACCACAACGGAGGGGTATCTGTTGAGAGGCCAGACAAACGTGTGGTTCCTAAAGAGGGGCAGCAGCCTTTTCAGTAGTTGCTGGGGCAACAGTCTGGATGATTGACTGATCTGGCCTTGTAACAAGAACCAAAACGGTCTTGCTGTGCTGATACCGCGAACGGCTGAAAGCAAGGGGAAACTACAGCCGTAATTTTTCCTGAGGGCATGCAGCTTTACTGTATGGTTAAATGATGATGGCGTCCTCTTGGGTAAAATATTCCGGAGGTAAAATAGTCCCCCATTCGGATCTCCGAACGGGGACTACTCAAGAGGACGTTCTTATCAAGAGAAAGAAAACAGACGTCCTACGGATCGGAGCGTGGAATGTCAAATCCCTTAATCGAGCAGGTAGGTTAGAAAATTTAAAAAGGGAAATGGATAGGTTAAAGTTAGATATAGTGGGAAGTAGTGAAGTTCGGTGCAGGAGGAACAAGACTTTTGGTCAGGTGAATACAGGGTTATAAATACAAAATCAAAGAGAGGTAATGCAGGAGTAGGTTTAATAATGAATAAAGAAATAGGCGTGCGGGTAAACTACTACAAACAGCATAGTGGACGCATTATTGTGGCCAAGATAGACACGAAGCCCACGCCTACTACAGTAGTACAAGTTTATATGCCAACTAGCTCTGCAGATGATGAAGAAATTGATGAAATGTATGATGAGATAAAAGAAATTATTCAGATAGTGAAGGGAGACGAAAATTTAATAGTCATGGGTGACTGGAATTCGAGTGTAGGAAAAGGGAGGGAAGGAAACATAGTAGGTGAATATGGATTGGGGAAAAGTAATGGAAGAGGTAGCCGTCTGGTAGAATTTTGCACAGAGCACAACTTAATCATAGCTAACACTTGGTTCAATAATCATAAAAGAAGGTTGTATACATGGAAGAATCCCGGAGATACTAAAAGGTATCACATAAATTATATAATGGTAAGACAGAGATTTAGGAACCAGGTTTTAAATTGTAAGACATTTCCAGGGGCAGATGTGGACTCTGACCACAATCTATTGGTTATGAACTGCAGATTAAAATTGAAGAAACTGCAAAAAGGTGGGAATTTAAGGAGATGGGACCTGGATAAACTGAAAGAACCAGAGGTTGTACAGAGTTTCAGGGAGAGCATAAGGGAACAATTGACAGGAATGGGGCAAAGAAATACAGTAGAAGAAGAATGGGTAGCTTTGGGGAATGAAATAGTGAAGGCAGCAGTGGATCAAGTAGGTAAAATGACGAGGGCTAGTAGAAATCCTTGGGTAACAGAAGAAATATTGAATTTAATTGATGAAAGGAGAAAATATAAAAATGCAGTAAATGAAGCAGGCAAAAAGGAATACAAACGTCTCAAAAATGAGACCGACAGGAAGTGCAAAATGGGTAAGCAGGGATGGCTAGAGGACAAATGTAAGGATGTAGAGGCTTATCTCCCTAGGGGTAGGATAGATACTGCCCACAGGAAAATTAAAGAGACCTTTAGAGAAAAGAGAACGACTTGAATGAATATCAAGAGCTCAGATGGCAACCCAGTTCTAACCAAAGAAGGGAAAGCAGAAAGATGGAAGGAGTATATAGAGGATCTATACAAGAGTGATGTAATTGAGGACAATATTATGGAAATGGAAGAGAATGTAGATGAAGATGAAATGGGAGATATGATATTGCGTGAAGAGTTTGACAGAGCACTGAAAGACCTGAGTCGAAACAAGGCCCCGGGAGTAGACAGCATTCCATTAGAACTACTGACAGCCTTGGGAGAGCCAGTCCTGACAAAACTCTACCATCTGGTGAGGAAGATGTATAAGACAGGTAAAGTACCCTCAGACTTCAAGTAGAATATAATAATTCCAATCCCAAAGAAAGCAGGTGTTGACAGATGCGAAAATTACCGAACTATCAGTTTAATAAGTCTCAGCTGCAAAATACTAACACGAATTCTTTACAGACGAATGGAAAAACTGGTAGAAGCCGACCTCGGGGAAGATCAGTTTGGATTCCGTAGAAATATTGGAACACGTGAGGCAATACTGACCTTACGACTTATCTTAGAAGAAAGATTAAAGAAAGGCAAACCTACGTTTCTCGCATTTGTAGACTTTGAGAAAGCTTTTGACAATGTTGACTGGAATACTCTCTTCCAAATTCTAAAGGTGGCAGGGGTAAAATACAGGGAGCGAAAGGCTACTTACAATTTGTACAGAAACCAGATGGCAGTTATAAGAGTCAAGGGGCATGAAAGGGAAGCTGTGGTTGGGAGGGGAGTGAGACAGGGTTGTAGCCTCTCCCCGATGTTATTCAATCTGTATATTGAGCAAGCAGTAAAGGAAACAAAAGAAAAATTCAGAGTAGGTATTAAAATCCATGGAAAGGAAATAAAAACTTTGAGGTTCACCAATGACATTGTAATTCTGTCAGAGACAGCAAAGGACTTGGAAGAGCAGTTGAACGGAATGGACAGTGTCTTGAAAGAAGGATATATGATGAACATCAACAAAAGCAAAACGAGGATAATGGAATGTAGTCGCATTAAGTCGGGTGATGCTGAGGGAATTAGATTAGGAAATGAGACACTTAAAGTAGTAAAGTTGTTTTGCTATTTGGGGAGCAAAATAACTGATGATGGTCGAAGTAGAGAAGATATAAAATGTAGATTGGCAATGGCAAGGAAAGCGTTTCTGAAGAAGAGAAATGTGTTAACATCGAGTATCGATTTAAGTGTCAGGAAGTCGTTTCTGAAAGTATGTGTATGGAGTGTAGCCATGTATGGAAGTGAAACATGGACGATAACTAGTTTGGACAAGACGAGAATAGAAGCTTTAGAAATGTGGTGCTACAGAAGAATGCTGAAGATTAGATGGGTAGATCATATAACTAATGAGGAGGTATTGAATAGAATTGGGGAGAAGCGGAGTTTGTGGCACAACTTGACGAGAAGAAGGGACCGGTTGGTAGGACATGTTCTGAGGCATCGAGGGATCACAAATTTAGCATTGGAGGGCAGCGTGGAGGGTAAAAATCGTAGAGGGAGACCAAGAAATGAATACACTAAGCAGATTCAGAAGGATGTAGGTTGCAGTAAGTACTGGGAGGTGAAGAAGCTTGCACAGGATAGAGTAGCATGGAGAGCTGCATCAAACCAGTCTCGGGACTGAAGACCACAACAACAACAACGTTGCTCTTCTTCGCATCTGTTAATGAAGCACTCACGAAGTACACTTTGCCGATCTCGATCCTCCTCGTAAAGAACATGGAAAAGTCGTGGAATGTAAGGCTTAAATTTCTGAGCCCGCAAAATTCTATGAACACTGCTTTTCAGATCCCAGTCTCACGAAAGTATTGCCTCATAGATTTCTTCTGCGATTGTGTGTACGGCCGGCCGTTGTGATCGAGCGGTTCTACGCGCTTCAGTCCCGAACCACGCGTCTGCTACGCTCGCAGATTAGAATCCTGCCTCGGGCGTGGATGTGTGTGATGTCCTTAGGTTAGTTAGGTTTAATTAGTTCTAAGTTCTAGGCGACTGATGACCTCAGAAGTTAAGTCGCATAGTGCTCAGAGCCATTTGTTAAGTCCCATAGTGCTTAGAGCCATTTGAACCATTTCTGTGAGTACGCCCAGATCACTGCATCAACAATTTCACTGTCTGTTGAACGTCTCTTTATTCCAGCGTGTTCCTTCGTTTCCTGCACGTCTTATTGCGGATTCTTGTGACTGTTACCCTTGTCTGTGGTGGTGTTCCACATTCTACCCCCCAACGTCGTCGTACCTCACTCACATTCTCTGTTTTAGAGTAACGTTTTAGCACCCATTTCGACAGATCCAACGATAACGCCATGTTTGTTTACGATTCTGAAACAAAATAAAGCGTTGTTATGTTTTTCACCACGTTTTTAATTATTACCCGCAAAAATATTATTCCTGTCTTCTTTAGTTAAAGAGAGAGTGTATGCTTTATTTTGGGACACCCTGTACTTTAGGTCTCCATACTCTTCGTTCAGGTCCATCGAAAACTGTTGGAACGGCCAGTGGAATAATGCGTGCGACTTCAGATGTTTTAGTATTCATATCGCCAATTTCTTCACGTGATCCAAGCCTGAAAATTCACTAAAAATGCTTCTTGGTGTACTGAACAGTGAATCCCAATTGTCGATGGTTTTGATTTTTTGCTATTTCATTGTCAACTAAATCCTTAAATTTTATCTGCACGGAGTCCGCCCCGGCACTGAGTGGTCAGAGCGACAGAATTTCAATCCTAAGGGCCCGAGTTCGATTCTCGGCTGGGTCGGAGATTTTCTCGGCTCAGAGACTGGGTATTGTGTTGTCCTAATCATTACCATTCCATCCCCATCGACGCGCAAGTCGCCCAAGTGGCGTCAAATCGAAAGACTTGCACCCGGCGAACGGTCTACCTGACGGGAGGCCCTAGTCTCACGAGATTTATACACTCCTGGAAATTGAAATAAGAACACCGTGAATTCATTGTCCCAGGAAGAGGAAACTTTATTGACACATTCCTGGGGTCAGATACATCACATGATCACACTGACAGAACCACAGGCACATAGACACAGCCAACAGAGCATGCACAATGTCGGCACTAGTACAGTGTATATCCACCTTTCGCAGCAATGCAGGCTGCTATTCTCCCATGGAGACGATCGTAGAGATGCTGGATGTAGTCCTGTGGAACGGCTTGCCATGCCATTTCCACCTGGCGCCTCAGTTGGACCAGCGTTCGTGCTGGACGTGCAGACCGCGTGAGACGACGCTTCATCCAGTCCCAAACATGCTCAATCGGGGACAGATCCGGAGATCTTGCTGGCCAGGGTAGTTGACTTACACCTTCTAGAGCACGTTGGGTGGCACGGGATACATGCGGACGTGCATTGTCCTGTTGGAACAGCAAGTTCCCTTGCCGGTCTAGGAATGGTAGAACGATGGGTTCGATGACGGTTTGGATGTACCGTGCACTATTCAGTGTCTCCTCGACGATCACCAGTGGTGTACGGCCAGTGTAGGAGATCGCTCCCCACACCATGATGCCGGGTGTTGGCCCTGTGTGCCTCGGTCGTATGCAGTCCTGATTGTGGCGCTCACCTGCACGGCGCCAAACACGCATACGACCATCATTGGCACCAAGGCAGAAGCGACTCTCATCGCTGAAGACGACACGTCTCCATTCGTCCCTCAATTCACGCCTGTCGCGACACCACTGGAGGCGGGCTGCACGATGTTGGGGCGTGAGCGGAAGACGGCCTAACGGTGTGCGGGACCGTAGCCCAGCTTCATGGAGACGGTTGCGAATGGTCCTCGCCGATACCCCAGGACCAACAGTGTCCCTAATTTGCTGGGAAGTGGCGGTGCGGTCCCCTACGGCACTGCGTAGGATCCTACGGTCTTGGCGTGCATCCGTGCGTCGCTGCGGTCCGGTCCCAGGTCGACGGGCACGTGCACCTTCCGCCGACCACTGGCGACAACATCGATATACTGTGGAGACCTCACGCCCCACGTGTTGAGCAATTCGGCGGTACGTCCACCCGGCCTCCCGCATGCCCACTATACGCCCTCGCTCAAAGTCCGTCAACTGCACATACGGTTCACGTCCACGCTGTCGCGGCATGCTACCAGTGTTAAAGACTGCGATGGAGCTCCGTATGCCACGGCAAACTGGCTGACACTGACGGCGGCGGTGCACAAATGCTGCGCAGCTAGCGCCATTCGACGGCCAACACCGCGGTTCCAGGCGTGTCCGCTGTGCCGTGCGTGTGATCATTGCTTGTACAGCCCTCTCGCAGTGTCCGGAGCAAGTATGGTGGGTCTGACACACCGGTGTCAATGTGTTCTTTTTTCCATTTCCAGGAGTGTATCTGCATGGAACTATATGTAATACCGTTCACAGCAAATTTGCAGTATCCGTGGTTTTCTCGACTGCTAAATAGATACTGAACATTATTGTCCCTCTCTTCTTTCATTCCCATTCATTTTTATTGGTGTGTGACGATAGATTGCTATACTACCTCTTTTTGTGCAAACAGCTACTCTACCTGTGAACGTTCTTCATACCACGAACAAATACCGAAGTATAAACAGCGCTGATACCACGATTTTGCCGAACTGAAGAGTGCTGTGGCGATTGAAAATTGCCACGCCGCAATACTGAATGAAATGTCGCACTGTACCGAGTACTTTAGGGAAAGTACGAGCAACGCCCGACAGGCCGAGCCGTCGCTCGTACGCTGCTCGCCAAGTTTGGTTCGCCGTGGCCGGCCCGGCGTAGACCACTATAATGTGTTACTTGTGTGTGTGTGTGTGTGTGTGTGTGTGTGTGTGTGTGTATGGACGAAACACTTTTACTACAGATGTTACAATATGTTTCTTTCATTTGCACACAGAACAAATAAATTTCATATGTTGCTAAATATTGTGAGTGTATTTTAGCAGCACCGGTACTAGAAAGAAATGAACCAACTTTTGTCTGGCGAGCAATCATCTCGACCTGTGAGTGGCGATACTAAAGTTGTGTAAAGTGTGGGATAGATGACGTAATAAAATCAAGACAAAATAGCTCCTCTAAATTCATTGGAAGCTTTTGCAAAACGGAAGGTATCCTCACCACAGTCAATCAACGTAAGTGACACTGAAATTTTATAAGGAAAGTTTCTGTCCTCCATTTATCCGTACGTGTAGAAATCTAGTGCGGTTCTGGTTAACGTACATTGATGTTGCACTTAAATGATGATGACACAATTGCGGAAAAGCATATTCTTGCTGAGTTACTGCAATAGATATCTCGTCTCACTGCCGTAATGTCAAACTTTACATAGTAAAATTATGCTGCTGTCACTTAAACAGCAAAAGTTACTAACTAACAGCGGCTGGTGTACTTACAAACGAGAAGTCTCGAATATTAATGTTTATTACTTATACGACATATGCATTCACACATTCTAGACACATCAAAAATGTTTTGCATCACCTCGGTTCCGAGAGTTGCGGAACCTGTACAGAAAATTGGAATAGAGATCTACATAATTTTCGCCCTTTTTATTGCTCATGAAAACCACTGATTGTATGTTGTACCACCATACAGCCAGAGCTTCTGAGGTACACACCGGTACCTCTAACACACAGTGGAACGTCCTCTTGCATTGATGCATGCCTGTATTCGTCGTGGCGTAGATCCTTCAGAGTGGTTGGTGAGCCACGTCGTACATGAACAGCACTTTTCAGTCTATCCCAGGCATGCTCGATAGGGTTCATATCAGGCGAACATGCTGGCCGCTCTAGTCGAGCAAAGTCGTTATCCAGAAGGAAGTCATTCACAAGATGTGCTCGATGGGGGCCGCGAATTGTCGTCCAAGAAGACGAATGCCTCGCCAATATGCTGCAGATATGGTTGCACTATCGGTCGGAGGATGGCATTCTCATATCGTACAGACGTTAAGGGGCCTTCCATAACCACCAGCGGCGTACGTCGGCCCCACGTAATGTCAAACCAAAGCAGCAGGGAACCTCAACCTTGCTGCACTCGCTGGACAGTGTGTCTAAGGCGTTCAGCCTGACCAGGTTGCCTCCAAACACGTCTCCGTCGATTGTCTGGCTGAAGGCATATGCGACAGTCAACGGTGAAGAGAACGTGATGCCAATCCTGAGCGATCCATTCGGCATGTTGTTGGGCCCATCTCTACCGAGCTGCATGGTGTCGTGGTTGCCAAGATGGACCTCGCCATGGACGTCGGGAGTGAAGCTCCACATCCTGCAGCCTATTGCGCACAGTTTGAGTCGTAACTCGACGTCCTGTGGCTGCACGAAAAGCATTATTCAACATGGTGGCGTTGCTGTCAGGGTTCCTCCGAGCCATAATCCGCAAGTAGCGGTCATCCACTGCAGAAGTAGCCCTTGGGAGGCCTGAGCGAGGCTTGTCATCGACAGTTTCTGTCTCTCTGTACCTCCTCCATATCCGAACAACATCGCTTTGGTTCACTCCAAGACGCCTGGACACTTGCCTTGTTGAGAGCCACTCCTGGCACAAAGTAACAAAAGCGGATCGAACCGCGGTATTGACCGTCTAGGCCGGCCGGAGTGGCCGTGCTGTTCTAGGCGCTACAGTCTGGAGCCGAGCGACCGCTACGGTCGCAGGTTCGAATCCTGCCTCGGGCATGGATGTGTGTAATGTCCTTAGGTTAGTTAGGTTGAATTAGTTCTAAGTTCTAGGCGACTGATGACCTCAGAAGTTAACTCGCATAGTGCTCAGAGCCATTTGAACCATTTCTTGACCGTCTGGGCATGGTTGAACTACAGACAACACGAGCCGTGTATCTGGTTCCTGGTGGAATGACTGGAACTGATTGGCTGTCGGTCCCCCTCCGTCTAATAGGCGCTGCTCATGCATGGTTGTTTACATTTCTGGGCGGGTTTAGTGGCCTCTCTGAACAGTCAAAGGGACTGTTTCTGTGATACAATATCCACAGTCAAAGTCTGTCTTCAGGTGTTCTCGGAAACGGGGTGATGCAAAACCTTTTTTGATGAGTGTATCAATCAGTAAAACAGCGATGCATATTGTCATAAAAAAAGATGTAATTGTTCTGTGTGCGTGTGTGTGTGTGTGTGTGTGTGTGTGTGTGTGTGTGTGCGCGCGTTTGTGTGTGTAGACTGTCGGTCAAACGCTGTTCACGTAAGCCAACACAATGTGTTACTTTCATTTGTACACACAGTAAATTGGGGGTATGGAAATAATTAATGGAAATATGCTGCAAAATATAAAGAACATGAAGTAGCATCAAAAGCCCCCAAAGAAACATACAAGATTTTACCAGGCAAATGATCGTCTGAAACTGTGAATGGAAATTAGAAAGCTATGTAATTGTAACAGGCAATATAAAGTGTAAACCCGAACTCCACCTACAAATTTCTGAAGTTGTCATGGGATGAATTTGGTACGAAAGGCTCTTGGTCTCTTTGCCGCGTTGCGGAGTACTAATGTAATTATGATTTATTTGATTTCTTACCCAATTGCATTTGTTTCTCTGAAAATACTTTTCTCAAAATGAAAAAAAAAAACCTATAATATGCAATCAGCAAAACGTACGACACAAAACACATAGTACTGAAGTGACCCTCAGGCAAACGACATACATTTTCATCACAGAGCGTTCACTGCGTTCTCTGAGTTTGTGGTACAGTACTGTACCAGAACGAGCCACAGCCACAGCCAAATACTGAATCTAGGACATCCGCAAGTGGTCCCAGTCACTGCCGTGCTGTTGCAGCACCCGGCAGGAGCGAGATGCTTCTGCATTTCTAACCATCATGGTATAGCAACATCCAAGAATAGGTCACTGACCTCTATTCGAAATGCTTGTGTGTGACATATGTACACGGCTGACACAGTTAGCCCTAGACAACAACATTTAAACCCCTGTAGCCAGCTGGTCAGCTGATGGAACAGGTAGGCACTAGTATGCATCCTCTCTGTGCTGGACAGCATCGTACCAATGATGCTGCTGTCACCACCGACGCCGTGTCTCGAAACGCGTCCGCCACCTGACCACCCGGGTGCTTGGGCAGCTCAGCACCCTACCACCATCATGGGCTTACGGCATTGCTATTCAGCGATTGCCGCATGTGCCGAGGTTCTAACAGTGGGCGCCTGCGCCATTCTCCTCTGAGTCGATATTTAGTGTGCCGTATTTGCGACGAGAGCAGCTGATGCTGGGCCGTCTAGTTACGGATTGGGTACTGAGAGACTTCCCTTGACACAGCAGCTGCCACGGTGGCCCAAGGTCCACGCTACCGCAGGCTGTTACGCTCGGACGTCAACACAAGAGACGCCTTGTCAATGTATTTGCCACGCTCGCCAAGGATCTGCACTACGTGAATCGAAGACTGACTGAAGTAAATAAACATCAATAAAGTGTTTCATGTATCCACAAACTGCCTACTTCTGCTGCACCCACATCCATTATGATAGAGAATCATCTCCCACTGCAAGCCGCGGTAGGCACCCCTTCATATTTGGCTTCAGAAGTGTGCCTTCTTCTACACCGTATTATTTGACGTCGGAAGAACTACTGAAGATGAAAGTCGACAGCAACCAAAAGACAGCAGCCAGTTCAGTGGTTCTGCAGCAGGGTCATCCTAGACAGCAATATGAGTTATGTGCCGCTTTGGATTTTTTTTTCCTATATGGCTGTCTTTCCTACTGTTTCTTCTACCTTGTTGTTTTTTGTAAACTGTGCACTTGTGGTGGCAATAAGTGATCAATATCATGAAACATATTCCGGATCGCGATGCGATTCAGCATTTGCTGGATCAGATAGTTCAGTTACAGACACAGTCAGGTAAGCTAAGGGAGGAAGTGAAGGAACGGCTACATCCGAGTGCACCTATCTTTGATACTTGTCTCGTTGTGGTAAACCAGGGGAAGATATTTTGGCGTTTTTATAACTTACATACAGCCATCATGTTGGGAAATTGAAGTAATGAGCAATTACTAAGTGCAGCTAGTCTGAAATTGGCGCAGGTCGCTAATACTTAATGTGCCAAAAGAAATAAAGGAACGCACAGTCCTTTGTTGATCGCTGCATGTGGTTGGTGGAAAGGTAAACGTAAAGAAAAAACATCAAGGCACTACTGTGAGCAGTTTAACAGGATATTTCAGAAATATGTAGAGTAAGTAGAGAGTTTGCAGACCGCGTTTGGAAAATTAGCATTAACTCTTATGTACTGCTTGAGGATGATAAAGCAAATAAGGCTAGAATACAGAAAGCCGAAAGGACAGCATCTGACGTGTTGTTGTGGGGTTTACCACGGGATATGTCATGTTGGGTATACTTGTATATAGAATTCGCAAAGTCTTTGAATGAAGTGGTAGACACGGCCGCAGTATTAGCTGAAATTTATGTGACCACTGAACCACGAGCAAAGAAAGTGACACTTAATTGAAATGTCAAGATTTCCGTCCAGGTCATCTTGTATTGCTTTGTATTGTATTGTATGGAACCGGGGACCTAGAAAAGATGGAGAGTCTTCGTCCCCGCCGTAGGTGTAACCCCAGTGTCCGCGTGGTAGAGTGATTATAGTGTAGGCGTACGTGGAGAAAGTGTTTGCGCAGCAATCGCCGACATAGTGTAACTGAGGCGGAATAAGGGGAAAATGCCCGCATTCGCCAAGGCAGGTGGAAAACCGCCTTAAAACCATCCACAAACTGGCCGGCACAACGGACCTCGACACTAATACGCTGGGCGGATTCCTGCCGGGGACCGGCACGCTTTTTCACTCGGAAGGCAGTGCGTTAGACCGTAACCGGGCGGGCTCTAGGTCATCTTATTCGTAATGGTAGGAAGCAACAGTGTCATACATATATGAGTAAACGGTTCGACCATCCCGAACAAAATTGTGGAAAATCTTCTGACTGGTTACGTCAAAAGAATATTGTCCAAAAACGTACTAGATTCTGGATCTCAAGTATAGGTGGCAAGTAAGAGTAAACTTGATGAAGGAAAACTGAACTCGTCATGCTGGAGGTCAAGTGGCTAAGGTGGGCCTAATGCTAATTCACTCTGTTCTGCAATGCTGGGGTTCTGAGATGGGAGGTTTGTTCCGGGTGGAAGGTCTCCCTATTTTGGGCAGCAGAAGTTACACTTCGTTGTGGTTTCCCACTTGCGTATCACACCAAGGTGAATTATATCGACGCATGGTAGAAGTGGTTGGAACTCTGTTTCATCTCAGTTTTACAGATGGAGACCGTTATTGTCACAACGATCAGTGCTAGACCAGATGCTGCCACCTATATTGCACACAAGCTTTCTTAAAGCAGCTCACGGGATATCATAGCGAAAGGTACCAGATTATAAGTCTGGGTAGACGTAGGTGCTGATCTGCTGGTTAATTCTTTGTGTGTGGTTGAATATGTGAATGACAATAAAGAGTTTGGTAAAGCACAATGTTCTGCATGACATAGTTTTTCCCATGTGCAGGAAAATGACGGAAACTGAGTTGAGCCTGTCAGCATTGGAGAGCTGTAAAAAGGCCGTTGACACCACCAGCACCTGCTGTCACCGACATTCTAATGCTGCAACCATAAACTGGGCACCTGCATCCGTGTTGACCTCCTCCTGCTTCAGTCTCCTTGCACGTGATTACACTCACGTCTAGAACACTGGCCCCGTTCATGAGGATTCGACGTGATCCAGAAACGCCGCTTCTTCAGCGACGGTCAATACTGTTTAGTAGTACTGAAACACCGCAGGACCTGCCCTTCGCCAGCCGGAGTGGCCGAGCGGTTCTAGGCGCTACAGTCTGAAACCGCGCGACCGCTACGGTCGCAGGTTCGAATCCTGCCTCGGGCATGGATGTGTGTGATGTCCTTAGGTTAGTTAGGTTTAAGTATGCCTAAGTTCTTGGGGACTGATGACCTCAGAAGTTAAGTCCCATAGTGCTCAGAGCCATTTGAACCATTTAAACCTGCCCTTCATCATCAAAGAACTGAGCTGTAGTATGATGTTCAGTGTGTGCCCACCAGCGCTGTATCTAAGGCTTTACGACACGTTTGCCACCACTGTTTCCTGGAAGTGAACCTCCAACCATTGACTCCAGGCAGCCAGCCACACTACCTCTGCCACATGATCCAACACATAGAGTTAGGTCCAGCCAGCTCGATCCCACCATTTCCCAGTCTGCAAGGTGTGAGCTCAACACCCTGTCGGTCAGGCTGGGCGATCGTGTCAATCCTTGGCCACCAGTAGCTGTCCAGCTGCCCTACCGTCCTACATAGCGAGCATCGCCCGCAGCCAGGAACAGGTAGCAGAAAGCTGTACACCACTGTTGTCGGAGATCACCTGTGGTGGCACGCTCATACTAGCATGCTTGGTTCCGAGAGTCAACGCCTACACCCAGCTGTCTGGCAGCTGCAGACACAATGCTCTACATTTGTTTATGATTGTTAATAAAGGGTTTCAGCAACAAGTTGGCTGTCTGGATCATCACCCACTACATTTGGTGCCAGAAGAATTGTAAGAGTGCAGAAATGCAGAAGATGCAGCTGTAGGGGAAGTTAGCGCAGAGAGTCAAGTAAGTACCAATACTGGAAGACGGTAGCCAGTATAATGGTTTTGCAACAAAGGCATCTTATGTGACAGTACGAGGAAGATCCGATTGGGATTTTCTTTGGAATTGACTCACTATGTTTTCCTTTACCTTCTTCTTCGTTTGGTTTTATTGTGCGCCTGTACTAGTAGTAGTAGTAAGCGAAATGTCTGTTGGAACATGAGCGACAATCCGCGAAACGATTCTGCACTTGATAGATGAGATAATTACGGTTCAAACTGATAATGAAGAACTAGATTGTTTAAAGCGTGAAGGAAGGGAGCGGTCAAACTCCAACGTGTCTCAACCCATTCCTGATGCTAGTTCTGCGCTATTGGTATCCCCATTTTCTGGTAAATCAGGGGTAGATGATGTGGTCGGTTTTAATACTTTGCATATAGCAGCGAAGTCAGGGAACTGGAGAAGCAATCAGTAGTTAAATCTGGCTTGTTTACTTACTAGGGGTTACTTAAACATATATAATGTGCAGTTAGAAACTGCTGGAAAAGTATGCATGTAATTCCCGAAAACCTTGGACGAAGCAGTAGCAATTGAGGCATTTTTGGCTCAGATTGATTAAGTGACTAGAAAGAAGGAGAAGCGAGTAATTTTTAACAAAGGGATCACTGACTATAGAAGTGCTTTTCCGGGCCACATTCAGCTGTTTTGCATGGAACTACTGTTCCAAAGGACCAGACGGTGGGCATTCACTTCAAAAATGTCAACAGGCACACTCGCCTATGTGCCTAAACGGCTCAATAAGGCGGAGAAGAACTAGTCAACTACCGAAAAGAAAATGCTCGGGCTAAATTTTAGCATCACCTGTTTCCGTTGTTATGTATATGGGCGACTTTTTAGGGTCATATCAGATCATGCATCACTGAAATAGCCTCTGGGGCTAAACGGTCCCACAAGTTGTTTGACATGCTTGGCTAAGGATAAGGTCTAATTTTGAGGTTGTATATCATCCAAGTAAATCTCACGGACACACAAACAGACGAAGTCAAAAAATACGCAACATAAAATATATTGGAGTAAGCATGGGAGAACGATGAAGATTTCAGGCTGTTCACTACATTAGTTAGCAGTTCATGAGGCAAGCACTATAATTCAGCACTGACGACGGGATGCTGTACAAAGAAGCTGTGACCGCCGCATAGTTGTGCCAGCAAGTTTGTGGGAGGAAGGAGGGCTCATGACTCCACTATGGCGGTGCATAGTGGACGACGTGCCTCAAACTCCGTGTCGCCTAATACTATTGGTGGCTGGCGATAAAGTGCCATAAAGTGCCGGGCGAGGTGGCGGAGCGGTTCTAGACGCTTCAGTCTGGAACCGCGCGACCGCTAAGGTCGCAGGTTCGAATCCTGCCTCGGGCATGGATGTGTGTGATGTTCTTAGGTTAGTTAGGTTTAAGTAGTTCTAAGATCTAGGGGACTGATGACCTCAGATGTTAAGTCCCATACTGCTCAGAGCCCTTTTTTTGGCGATAAAGTAAGATGTGGAGCGTTACGTAAAGAACTCCATTCCTTGTCCTCAAAGAGACGAGTTGAGTTGTCAGAGAATCCCAAAGGCTATCCCAAATGATCAGAATGGACATTATTGATCGTTTTGCACATGTAGAAGCTTTGAACAGATTTTTAACGATAACTAATCATTTCTCATATTTATTGGCCATGACTGTCATACCAAATCAGCAGGCAGAAACGGTGTCATGGTAGTTGGTTTAGCACTGCTTCCTGAAATTCCGAACACTAGAAGCCACAATACGGAAAAACAAATGGCAGAACTATAAAGGTATACTAAAAGGTGACAAAAATGATGAAAGGAAAAAAAACTAACTAATTTATTTTGCCTTACCATGGAACTTATCAGGTAGTTGAGATAATGTGTCAAGTTACTGTCACACTGCAACTTCCGACCAGAAACTCTCAACAGTACATGCAGAAAGAGTTCGTCCATTTCAGGGTAAACCAGAAATACTGCCACAATTTCTGGTAGCTCCCTCTGATGGAGAAGGGAAGTCGAAGAAGAAAATACGATAAATAAAGGTAAAACAGGACAAGTGTCTCGGGATGTACAGAAAGAAGTTCTGATATATTCGTATGCCTCGATATCACGAGGTTACCACGTAAGATAATTCTTTGTGTTTCCTTATTAATTGATAGAAATATTCGTGGGTACCTGTGAATGTTATAGTAACATATATGCTTATTTTGTTGTTTGGAGTCGCGCGTAGTGGCCACACGATTTATGGCCCCATGTCACGGATTGCGCGGCCCCTCCCGCCGGAGGTTCGAGTGCTCTCTCGGGCATGGATGTGTTTGTTGTTCTTAGCATAGGTTAGTTTAAGTAGTATGTAAGTCTAGGGACCGATGACCTCAGCAGTTTGGTCCCCTAGGAATTCACAAACATTTGAACATTTGTTGCTTGGAAGAGGCTCATGGGTGAATGTAAGGGAAATTTTTTTATTAGGTAATAGGTTAAAATAATTTTCGGTTCAAATTTTATTTGCAGTGTTGTTGGAAACTTAGTGTGTCTCATTTATAGTGTCCATCCATATTTACGAAACCACGCGTCGAAAACCTGTCTAACCACCTTTTGCAATGTGGACCGCTGCAGGAAGAGAGTCAGTGACGTTGTAGAAAGTACCGACAGAGATGGGAAGCCATACCGACTCCAGTGCTGTGTTCGGCTGCGCTGGGTTTCTCGGTTGATGATCCCTGGCACGAACAGCCCGATCAAGGTGGTCTCACAGGTTGTCGATTGGTTTTTAATCTGGGGAGTTTGGTGTCCGGAGGCATTTGGTAAACTCATCCTGATGCTGTTCGAAACACGCACGTACACTGTGAACTTCGTGACACGTTGCATTGTCCTGCTGGTAGATGCCAGCGTGTTGAGGAAAAACAAACTGCATATGGGAGTGGATATGGTCTCCAAGAATAGATGCGTACTTATGTTAATCCATTGTGCCTTCCAGAACGACGAAGTCACCCAGGAAATGCCATAAAAACACTCTCCACACCATAACTCTCCATCCTGCGGCCTGGACCCTTCCTACGATTGCAGCAGGGTCTTTGCTTTCAGATGTTTCACAACGTTCACGCAAACAAACATCTCCACAATGTAGTATAAAACGTGATTCATCTGAAAAGCCCACGCGTCGTCACACAGTGGACGCCCAGTTGCGATATTAGCGTACGAATGGCAGTCAGCACGGGTACGTGAACCAGCCGCCTGCCATGGCGGCTCATACGTAGCAACGGTCGCTGAGGAGATACTATTGAGAGCCCTCTGGTTCACCCGGGCGGTCAGCTGCTAAACAATGCTCGTCTATTCGCCCGTACACATGTGTTGTCTGTAGCGCGCCAGTGTTGCCTTGGCGCCGGCTTTGGACAGCGCCATTTTGCCATGCACGGTACTCTTGAACTGTGGCGGCACGGAAACAGCTTACAAACTCAGCAGTTTCAAAAATGTTTCGACACTTCCCCGAAAGCCCGTGATCACGCCCTTTTCGACGTCAGATAAATCGTCCGTTTCCACATTACGACAACGACTGCACTATTTTCCGCCACCCATTAAAGGGTAAATAGTGTTACATGGTGCAGTATGTTACCGTTATCTGGGTGGCTTGTGAATAAGTAGTCTGGTAGCCATGCATCAAGAATAGATTGGTAGTAGCTGAGAATGAATGAACATAGGTGTGACTCACTTTCATGAATTCCAGGTCTATTTAGTCATTAAAGGTAATGTGGGATCACACAGAGTCCCTGAGTCATATGGGTAAACTCTGTTTCGCTCCAGGCAGCCTGTGACCGAGTGCCCCAAGGAGGGTGTTACAAGCGAAACCAAATTCTTTCGAAAGGTAAGATTACATAAGCTATTCTGAGTAACAAAACCGGTAGTCTTCATTTGCACCTGCTACGAACAACGTCATTTTAGCATTGCATAGTGAACAGAACTGCAGGGGCATGTTTTGATGATTAGACATCTCATGACCTTCTTTCTGGTTACCTTCACTGGAACCACACCCAAAACATCAGCTACTCGTTGATCTACCTGTCAGACCTACCCTTCGAAGTTTTACGGATGACAAGCCGCAAGTTCCTTAAATGGCATAATAGACTCGACCTTTATTGTTTCCCTGGATCAAATGGCAGCCACACAAAATGGCTAAAAGACGATGGAACACCTGGTCGATCATATGAAAAAGTATTGAACTGGACATTACCACAGACTCATGACAATACATATTTCCACATCAGCTGCCCGCGTAACTGTGATAATAATAATTATTGTGTACTGCCACCTCAGATGGAGAGTTGTCCAAAACCTACCCATGCCTTCCTTTAACCTTTGTATTCATAGTTGTCTTACTGACACCAGTGAAAAAATGAATCAACCTCAGTGAGTGAAGAAAAGGTGTGAAAAAGAACACAAAGAATGAAGGTGAAAGAACCTAGAAACTCCATGATGAAGCATCATAAGAGAGAGAGATAGTGTACAAATTTAATGTAGAAAGGGAAGAAAGACTGGCCAAGGGGACTAGTTATGCAAGAATTGTTTACTCTTCATGTGTGCTGTGTAGTGTAAAACGTAGAAACAATGATAAATATATCACAGTTACTGTTGCAGTAAGACCCTTGAACAGCAACCGGGTAAAGTAGCTTAATCTAAGGAAAGAGGAAATGTAACGGCATAAATCTCTGCCAGACAAACTGAAACAGTCAACAGATACAATGGCTGTGATACCATTACTCCCTTGTAGTAGGGGTTTTTAACTCAAAAGTCAATGACAGTATAGGCTTATCCACGTATTAGGCTGTTTCTGGTCAAAACATGTCATTACCTCTCGAGCTTTGTAACCCCTTCCGACAAAATGTATATCATCAGTTCGAAAATTCACAAAAAAATCTGAAAAATATTTGGTGCTTTGTTAAGAAAATGGACACCAATGGCTTGTAACAGCAGAGAAGTACTCACAATAAAAGTTAAACATTACTACAGTGCCTTGATGGCCAGTGGGTGTTGCTAGCCAAACCCTAAGTGTCGAAGGGAAAGACAAAAGCCTTTGTTACATGTTTCCAAGAACCCAATCAACTAATAAATATGATGCCGCTTGTTATTGTAAAATAATGAGTCCGAAAGCCGTCCGCAGCAAAGCACATAAGTCACGTTCACCCATTTAAAGGGACTCCAAAAGTGCTGCCTCCTGCTTCAGCATCACCTACAGAATGGGGAGGGGTTGGAAAGAAGAGTAAGATCAGGCAAAAGGAACAGGATACTGCAAGAATTATTCTGACCTATCCATAAGTGTTAAGGTAACTAAAGGCATTGAAAGATAACTGAGGACCCAATTTGTATGTGAATTATATGTGTTTGCATTCTGGGGTCATGTGTAAGTAAATTTTATGGCTATGTCTATGTTTTAAGAAGTACCTGATCATAGAGGAATTTGTTTACATGAAAAAGGCTCTTGAGTGACTGTAAAGAAGACATTTGGCTTACGAACTTGGTTGAAGCGTCTTTTGAGTCAAATTCTTATTTGAAATTTTGTTAATGGTAGTAGTTCCTTAGCGATTACGCTGATGGAAAAACATCGAGGATACATGGTACAAGATGTTTGTTATTTTGTGAAATATGAGAATCTGGTTGACGTAGATGTATATGTCCATTCTGTACAGTTATTGTTCATGAGTGTGTGTATATGTGTGTGCTTTAATCATGGGTATGTAGCTTGAAGGTCAAAGATTTTTCTCATAAGTCATTTTATTCAGATAGGATGAAGGGTAGCATTAGATAGAAATTCCCATTCCCTGCTCTCCAAACCAATCCAGTCACTATCTACCCTACACATTGGGTACACACTGTCTCACGTCGTGTGGGTTCACTCTGTTCTGTTCCCATAAATCTGCGGCGGAATGTCCCAAGAAAATTATCACAAATAAAACTGAATTCTTCCGAAGGTTAGGATAGCAATGGTTATACTTACCCAGCGGTCATCATTTTACTTGTTATGAGTAAGAACGTTACAAAGATGCACAGTGCACAGAGCCAAACAGACAAGAGTCATGGTTCAGTGGCAGCTAATGCAATGTTTGTGGGCCAACTTTCCGATTATCTTCCGCCATCACTAGAACCACCTCTGTAGATATTACCCACACTTTAATTTACCTACCCGACATAACTCTTGTGATCCTACTCACTGGGAAATTGACGTATATGATTAACACTTTAGACCTGATTCTGCTCACCTCTCTAGATAAAACGTTAGCTGTATAAAACGGAAGTGTATCAACGGAAAACCTATTTGACCACTAAAAAGTTATCTCGCCTCATCATCGTCAACTAGTAACCACAGGAACTGTGACATCCTCTGACAGAACAATATAGGTACAGCTTACTACCATTTCAAGTGCACAGTTGCCCAAATTCCATCCCTCCCCATCCTTAACCTAAGGCTTCATACCAGTAACATTGGCGCCAACGAGGAACAGACTGCCAAAGTGAAGAACCAGACATGAACCAGTGTGTGTGCCAAATGCTGGCGCAACAGCAAAAGAAATGTAAATAGAGTAGAAACAAGGGACAGTTTGAGTGAAGTAGAGGACACAAATCTTAAATATATATAAATCTGTCAGTGCTAATGTTGCAGCCAGCCTGCAAAAGGAACCCAGAAGATCAGATTTTCTTAGAAGAAAGTGTAAGGAAACGTACGGCAATCACGCTGAAATACGAAATCTACGACATTCGGAACTGGCCGCAGTCGCTGACCTGCCGGCAAAGCACGCAACAGCAGAGAGACGCTTCCGCAGCTCTAACAACTATGGTGTAGCAGTAGCCAAGACTAGGTCACTGGTCCCTGTTTGAGATGCTTCTGAGTGACATAGAAACACGACAGCTTCGAAAAAGTCAGCCCTGGACAGTTGCATTTAAATCACCATAGCCATAAGACCATCTGGTCGAAAAGCTGGGCAGCAGTATAAAGTCCAATCTGTGTCAGTCAGTGCCGTACCGATGACTCTGCCATCGTCACTGTCACTGGAATTTGTACCTCTTCCCGCCACCTGGTCATTCAGTGTTTGGGAAGCTCAGCACTCTGCCGCCTTCGTGGACCTACGACACTGGGGACCAGCCATCCTCACGCCTAACGAGGTTCTATCGGAGGACGCCTGCGTCCTGTGCCATAGGGATGACGTTCAGTTTGCAGACTCGCTGTAACAGCAGCCGATGGCGGCCCACCCAGCTACAGGCCAGGTAATGCAAGATTTCCCTCGCTACAGCGGCTGCCACAGCAGTGAACGGCCCACGCAACCGTTGACTACGATGCTGCGAGATCGACATACCATGAGTCGTTGTGTTGATGTTTTTGTACTCTCTCCAGGGATCAGCACTTAGGAGCGTCGATGGCTCACGAATGCAAATAAACAAATATGTAGATTATCGTGTATTCACGGACTGCCTTCTTCTGCTGCACCCATAGCCACATCTCCGGTAGAGAATCACCGCCCACTCATAACCTTCTTTAACACTCTATTACAGTACATAGCAAATTATCCCACACAGGTATTGTTTAAAACGTTGACAACCATGATTATGACAGTGTGTGCAGTGGTGAACCATCGAAAGTCTTACACGTTCCAGAATCCCACGAGTGTTCAAATGGTTCAAATGGCTGTAAGTACTATGGGAGTCAACATCTGAGGTCATCAGTCCCCTAGACTTAGAACTACTCAAATCTAACTAACCTAAGGACATCACACACATCCACGTCCGAGGCGGGATTCAAACCTGTGACCGTAGCAGCAGCGCGGTTCCGGAATGAAGCGCCTAGAACACCTCGGCCACAGCGACCGGCTCCCACGAGTGTGATGCACTACATCTGCAGCTGTGCCAATCCTTGCAACCATGTCCACTTTAGTATTTACCACCGTCTCATAAACTAGGCTGTTCACATATCTCTGTTAGAAGTTGTCTATTCGTGTCATGTCTGGTAACCCAGCTAGATAAGAACAATACTACTGGAACCAACACGTTGCTCTCCAAACCATACATCATTGTGTTCGTGTGCAAATAGTGTTGGCGCCCAGTCATGTAGAAACCACATAAGCTGACGATATGCTGCAACGACAGTACCTTCTGCGAATGAGACATGTCCAGTTGTCACTCGTGCAACGCACAGACTACCGGTGGAACGAATTTCACCAGACGCGAGTAATCCATTCTCCTCCAGATGGTGAGTTCAGGCATACCTTGTACGACCAATATCTTCCGTTAAACAAATAATAATTCTGTTTCTAGTAGGCGCCTATGTGTAGTTGCAGAAGTACAGTGATACAGCTACTGTCACTGCGGAAACAGTTTAATATAACATAGTTGCACTACTCCTCCATTTCATTCAGTGAACACATGAACCGAGTGCATGTCGGCAAACTTTTCATCGATACACGATCAATATTGCTCTGTATCAGTGTTAGCACTGCCGGAAAAACGAACCCGAGACAGAACTTAACGATACAAATTTCAGTTGTAACTGTTGTCAAAAGCAAATAGCGTAAGTGAACGAAATAGCTTTTTTTTCAAGCAAAGCACGCTTCTCAAGCGATCGACATTTGCATTTTTTTGCAAATATTTTTCCTCTGCAATAAGTCGCCGGAGAGCATTGATCCTTATACCAAATACTCAGCAAATGACTCTGAAGAAACTCGGAAAAGTTGCCACTGGACTTGGTGTTGGCCCTGTAAAGTAATCAAAACAAAATTTTTGCTCTGAGCTACTTCACGATACCCGCTGTCCTCGCTACGGTTCATTGGCATAGATGACACTGCAATGTTTGGTGAAGAACGACTGTCTTTAAATAATTTCAATATGTTTTGGCTTCGTACTACTCTACTCACGTTGGACTGAGGTATTAGAGGCCTCTAGAAGAGTTGCTGGAATGCAAACTATGCCACATATTTGTATTTTATCAATGAATATAAGTAATTTTCTTGTATTATAAGTATTGACGTTTGATTTCAGAAATAATGTATAATTTTAGGTCTTTGTGGCATTGTCTCACCTAGATTAAAAATAAGAAAGAAGAGGGTTTAACATCCTGTTTACGATGAAATCATTACATACAGGATCCTTATTAAAGTAAAGCAAATAATGGTATCTGGAAAGAAAGGCCGTTGAGGACTCTAAATGTATATGATGTGAGTACCGATAGTTATTTAAAAATTTATTTCAATTCCTTATTCAGTCTAGTGCTAAATGCAACTGTGTGCTCGAGAATGGCTCAAATGGCTCTGAGCACTATGGAACTTAACATCTGAGGTCATCAGTCCCCTAGAACTTAGAACTACATAAACCTATGGACATCACAAACATCCATGCCCTAGGCAGGATTCGAACCTGCGACCGTAGCGGTCGCGCGGTTCCAGACTGAAGCGCCTAGAACCTCTCGGCCACTTCGGCCGGCTGCTCGAGAATGTGAATACAGAGTGTACATACTCAGAGGTAAAGGACAATTGACAAAAATAATCTATAATAATGGAAATTATTTGTCTCGGTACAGTATCCTTATCAAAGTAAAGCAAATAGTGGTATCTGGAAAGAAAGGCCGTTGAGGACTCCAAATGTATATGACGTGAGTACTGATAGTTATTTAAAAAATTATTTCAATTCCTTATTCAGTCTAGTGCTAAATGCAACTGTGAGCTCGAGAATGTGAATACAGAGTGCACATACTCAGAGGTAAAGGACAATTGACAAAAAGGTACAATAATGGAAATTATTTCTCTCGCTGTTGAGCTAAACGGAACGGATGTTGAGAACTTTACTAACGTAAAACTAATAGTATCCTTAATACAAGGGTAGTAAACACAATACTGCTACAACATTTCATATTCAAGCTGATATCATTCAGTTTCGTAGGCAGTTTCCTAAATAGTAAGTTAACATGTAGTCATCGATACCTTTTAATTCTGTTCTGACAGTTATTTGCCCTGCTTTATAAACGTCGGCTGGAACTGTTACGTTTCTTCTGGATTTGTAGCACGATAGCGTGTAGCGCCGGAGAAGCCCATCCACTTTCATCAAGAATGCAGCTGGGTCCGTGTAACAGGGTACCCGCAGGTCCTAGGGGAGCCCAGCTGCTCCCTGACGCGGACTGGAGAGACGCGTGTTCTCTATCTCCTCTAATTACTTCTACCCGACCCAACGTTTCGATTGCGTTCACAGCAACAGAAAGGCCCACCGTCATCCAACAAGAGTTGCAATAGAGCACTTATGGATGTAAGCACACACACACACACACACACACACAAACTCATTTTTTTCTTCGTGCATTAATTAACTCCAGGTATCGTTCACAAAACGTCAGCATCTTCAAACAAGTCAGACCGTTTGCTTTCCTTCCTATTGTGTGCTGTGCTCCATGCCCTAGAATGTTGGCCAGGTACTATTATCTTTTGACATTTGCCTACACATTTTTATGAAAGTTCAAGTTCCAAAAAATTCACTGTGTGTCATAAATGATTTTTCTGTCAATCTTATTTGAAATGCGCCCTAAGATATTTTTAGTACGAAGAACTGAACACGAAAGATCGTTCAGCAGCTTGTAAATGAAGGAGCATTTGAAAAACTAATGTAAGTTCACGTGTAACTTTCTAGGTGAACTGTGAAGAGGAAACAGATAATTCCTTGTGAGAGATATATTATCGGAAATATTAATTTTTTCTTTCCATGCATCAAGCTAAATTCTCGGTCGAAGCTTCTTAGTCTGCCTTAAAGCATTCTATTCTAATGGCAAGAGGGTCCTAACGCAGCTACTTTACCCCGATGCTTTTGAACATTAGACTTCAACTTCAGTGAAAGCTTAAATGCTAGCTGCTCGAGGGGGCTGCGTGCATTTTGATTAAGCGTGAGAAACGGGCACTTTGAAACGGTTCTACTGTTCGATTTGCAAAAATTTACGAGGAGGAATCTGTGACTTACACAGTTGGTTAAGTCGTTCCAACACTGAACGAAACACAGGAGATATGACCCTGTACCGAAAGCCTTGTCGTTTATTGCTACACACTGAATACGATGTACGTCATGGATGAATCACACGTTGTTTGCATATAATGTTGCAGAGTTCGACAAGCTTGCGTTAGCCTGACGTCAAAGTATAGTCGTTGCGATAATGTTTTTTAGTAGGATATCGTATGGTTGGAAGAATCTGTCATTTGAAACTTCGATAGAAGAAGTAATAAACTTCCTTCTGGAGGGCCTTGAAGATTTCTTGACTGACTAATTCACAGCCTAAACACTTTTAGGTGCTCCAATGACGGTGTTTTACTTCATTTCAGAGGTATCTTAATAGTGTTCTGCTTGGAACCAACAGTAAAATCATGTTCTGAAAAATCACGATAGAAAGGAAGTGCATGAAATATGTATCGCTTTCTCAGAGACATTTTTAATTAGCTAAATAGAAGTTTTCATTTGCGTACTAGATATCGCTGTATTCGGCATCTGCATGTTAGGGACAGAGGCTCCTGGGAAATAAATGATTACCAGCAGATAATGTCTACTGTTCGGCCCTGTTTACTTCTAGAAGAAATTCCAGTTAAGGATACCGACCCGAATGGACAAAAAACTAGAGCAGTTACAGACAACAGTAGACTCGCTTCTCAACACTGTCTCAAATCTGTGGCAATTTGTTTATTGTTCCATATCATTTTATAAAACAACGAAAGACAATTTTCCCTCACGGATGTGCAGCCAATTAAATATTAATCATAAATTATAGGTTCAAGACTTATTTGAGCTCTTGCATTCTTTATCTAGGGCAATGAGTTTGAAGAAATGGCAGAAGTAGAAGTGGCAAAATCATTCAGTGCTACAAGTCACTACGAAGTGAAAGGTACTACACTAGTGTCGTAATGTTTGTTAGGGTGAAATGGGAAGACAAAATTAATGTAATGCCTATGACTGGTCATCCAGACTTTCTAAAAACGCAGGTAATTGTATACGATTGGAGTACTCCCTCTTTCTGACTTGCCATAGGAGTAAAACTTAACGAAAAACAGTACTTTCGACATTAAATTCTGTTATGTTTGCACATTCGTTTTCATCAGATTGTAGTCTCCTGCTGAAATCTATAAGGTAACGCTACACAGGCACTATTAGGGCCAAGTTTTTGGGGGCAAAATATCTGGCTCCATGGAAGCAAGTCGGAAGGAGACTGCTCTCTCAGCAGCTTTGAGTGATTCACAAGGCTCTGGGAACATTACCGTATAAATAAGTGGTTTCGGCTTGTAAGTATTCAGTATCTTTATGTAAACTGCTGCTGCGTCAGATGTCTGAGGTATCTTAAGGCCTGAGAGAGACATAATTAGATGAAGTGACAGAAGATTTTAGAGTAAATCCAGAAAAATGTGAGACAAAAAATGTATCAAACAGCCACACATGTCCTCAAAATTGTTATGCTCTATTCAGAAGTAATAATAATTTATTATTGTCACTGAAACCACGTCTACATCTACGTCCATACTCTGCAAGCCACGTAACGGTGTGTGGCGGAGGGTAACTTGAGTAGCTCTATCGGTTCTCCCTTCTACTCCAGTCTCGTATTGTTCGTGGAAAGAAAGATTGTCGGTATACCTCTGTGTGGGCCCTAATCTCTCTGATTTTATCCTCATGGTCACTTCGTGAGATATACGTAGGAGGGGGCAATATACTGCTTCATTCCTCGGTGAAGGTATGTTCTCGAAACTTCAACAAAAGCTCGTACCGAGCTACTGAGCGTCTCTCTTGCAGAGTCTTCCACTGAAGTTTATCTGTCATCTCAGTAACGCTTTCGCGATTACTAAATGATCCTGTAACGAGCCGTGCTGTTCTCCGTTGCATCCTCTCTACCTCTTCTATCAACCCTATCTGGTACGGATCCCACACTGGTGAGCAGTATTCAAGCAGTGGGCGAATAAGTGTACTGTAACCTACTTCTTTGTTTTAGGATTGGATTTCCTTAGGATTCTTCCAATGAATCTCAGTCTGGCATCTGCCTTACCGACGATTAATTTTATATGGCCATTCCATCTTAAATCACCCCTAATGCCTACTCCCAGATAATTCATGGAATCTACTGCTTCCAGTTGCTGACTTGCTATGTTGTAGCTAAATGATAATGGATCTTTCTTTCTATGTATTCGCAGCACATTACACTTGTCTACATTGAGATTCAATTGCCCCTGCACCTTACGTCAATTCGTTGCAGATATTCCTGGATTTCAGTATAATTTTCCATTGTTACAATCTCTGTGTATACTACAGCATCACCCGCAAAAATCCTCAGTCATTTATATATATTGTGAATAGCAACGGTCCTACGACACTCCCCTGCGGCACACCTGAAATCACTCTTACTTCGGGAGACTTCTCTCCATTGAGAATGACATGCTGCGTTTTGTTATCTAGGAACTCTTCAATCCAATCACACAATTGGTCTGATAGTCCATATGCTCTTACTTTGTTCATTAAACGACTGTGGGAAACTGTATTAAACGCCTTGCGGAAGTCAAGGAACACCGCATCTACCTGGGAACCCATGTCTATGGCCCTCTGAATCTCGTTGACGAATAGCGTGAACTGGGTTTCACACGATCGTCTTTTTTAAAACCCATGCTGATTCCTACAGAGTAGATTTCTAGTCTCCAGAAAAGTCATTCTACTCGAACATAATACGTGTTCTAAAATTCTACAACTGATCGACGTCAGAAATATAGGTCTATAGTTCTGCAAATCTGTTCGACGTCCCTTCTTGAAAACGGGGATGACCTGTGCCCTTTTCCAATCTTTTGGAACGCTACGCTCTTCTAGAGAGCTACGGTACACCGCTGCAAGAAGGGGGGCAAGTTCCTTGGCGTACTCTGTGTAAAATCGAACTGGTATCCCATCAGGTCCAGCGGCCTTTCCTCTTTTGAGTGATTTTAATTGTTTCTCTATCCCTCTGTCATCTATTTCGATAGCTACCATTTTGTCATCTGTGTGACAATTTAGAGAAGGAACTACAGTGCAGTCTTCTTCATTGAAACAGCTTTGGGAAAAGACATTTAGTATTTCGGCCTTTAGTCTGTCATCCTCTGTTTCAGTACCATTTTTGTCACAGAGTGTCTGGACATTTTGCTTTGATACACTTACCGCTCTGACATAAGACCAAAATTTCTTACGGTTTTCGGCCAAGTCACTACGTAGCATTTTAAAACATACTTGGTGGCGCTCAGGAGTTGAATTACCATCTACGTGTCGCTGGCGTCGAGAAAAATAATTTGAATTTCTGTGTTTTGATGCCAGAAAACAAATGAAGCGTTGGTTCTCGGAATGTGCGAGTAGTTTGTCTTACGGAGTATACTTTTGTACACATTCCAACACTTCCCATCTTTGTGAAGTGCTTTCGTAATAATGTTTTATAAGAAATAAAACATGTTCAATTCTCACAAACTGTTAGAGAAAGAGAGAATCACCCATAAAATGGGAGGAGGTAAGAGGTCTGAACAAGCAGTAACAGGTGCAACCTATGGCGAATAACACAATCCATCTGACCAATAGCACAAAAAAGGAATAGTGGTGTCCCGGGAGATAATGAAGACTGAAAAATTAAAAGAAGACGCATACGCAATGACTTCTCCTTACTTTATCGCCTTATGACGACGCTTATTTCTCATTTGAGGTAATTAGAAGCATGCATCATTGCCCATTGATAATATTTTGTCGGCTTACGTGCTGTATGATTCGCGGAAGCTAACCTCTGCTACACATGCGTTTTTTCCGGTGCAGTTAGAGCTGGAGAAAATGTGTCAGAAACTCAGAAACAGAACTGCAGCGTTTAACAGAGGGAACCGCGACTAATGCTCATCACCGATTTCGTCAGAATTTGTAGCATTACAGAGAGTGGCCATACATGAAAGCCACAGAAGTTTGAGCTCCAGAAGGCCGAGTGTTTAGAAAAAAAAACAGCACTTTGATGCCGGTCGGACAAGGCGTGAGCCATTTATTATGACATACTTCCCAGGCAGCGTTTCGCGCAGCGCAAGGAGTACAGAATTGTAAACCAAGGCTCATGGACTGGATTCGCTGTGCAGAAACTACTTTTAATATCAATTTTTACGCCACTTACATTGCAAATAAACTGAAATAATGCTCAAATGTTATATTTATTAATATTTTGCAAAATAGGAAAAAAGGAAAGGCAAAGGGAAATTGTGTGTATGAGTACATGGCAGAATGTAGGAATGCAGTCATTACTTCATCAAAACCTTGTAAATTTACAGCACTCTTAAACAGAACCTTTTGGAGGTTTGTACCGTCTACGCAACCAACTGAAGGCAGTTTGTTTGTTGCCTTTCGTTCCATTTATTTGGGAAACATCATCAGTGGCTGTAATACTCTTTTCCGTTTTTACATACAATAAACATATTATGTGGTAGATATAATATGGTGCTATGTTACATTTTGTCGTGCCTTTCTCTTGCTTTATTTAGGTTACAATCAACTTTAGTTGCACAAAGATCGTAATGTGAACTTATTTTTCTGTGTTATTTACGATTTACAGAGCTGTTAACTCATGGGTGTGGTCCTAGAGATGTACTCATTAGTTTCCATACTCCAGCTGGCCGATTTCTGGCGTTCGAAAGAACATCGCACATATCACCTGCACTTTCTATTTTGTGATCAACATATGTGTGTTTTCGGTGTGTAGTGTTGTCAACTATTGTTGTGTGTTTGTCTTTCTTTAGTTTGTGTTGTGGTTTGAAATTTTTTTTTCATTTGTTGTGTGTGTGCGTGTGTGTGTGTGTGTGTGTGTTTTCTGTGTGTAATTGTGTAATTTTTAAAAGATATTTGTAATTATGTGTGTGTGTGTGTGTGTGTGTGTGTGTGTGTGTGTGTGTAAATGATTTTATTTTACTTTATTTATTTTTTCTTCTTTTATGTGTGTGTGTGTGTGGGGGGGGGGGGGGGCAGACAGAAGCAGGGAAGGAGATTCAGTACCTGGTTTCATTTCGGTTTGTTATTGTTTTGGTGGCTACCATGATCATAGACGTATTGCTTATTTGGATTTGTTCGTTGAGTACCTTCTTTTCCATTGCAATGGTTCTTTGTTTGTAAAAGTTTTCTTGCAATGTCAGGAGCCTTTTGTTGTGATTATTCACTCTGATAACTGTCATGTCGCATTGGATTGTTCATGTCCATGTTTTATCAGGTTTTTGGCGAAGGTAGAATGGCTATTTTCATATTTCCAACTTCTTTGTGTCATTTATATCTAGTTTTGACTTTCCTGCTTGTCGTCCCCAGATATACTGATTTACATTCTTAGCATTCTAGCTGGTACATACCAGCTCCGTTGATTTTATCTGGTTTGTCTATAGTTTGAAAATGTGATTCGAGTGTGTTTCTTGTTCTGTATGCTATGTGTAATCCCTGTTTCCTTAGTATATTTGCTATTTTGTGTGTTGCTTTGTGTTTGTATGTCAGAGTGTACTACCTTTATATGTTATTTATGTCATGAGTGTTATAGTTTTGTGTTTCTGTGTGTGCTGTAGTGTCTGCGGGATGCTTTGTTGTTCGTGTTCTCTGCTTGTTTTGATTTTTCTTTAGTTGTGTTTTAATCTTTTGGTTGAGTTTTTGTACTACATTGTATATTCACATGTAAAGAGCAATTGCAATGGAAAAGAAGGTACTCAACGACCAAATCCACATAAGCAATAAGTCTACCAGGTATGATCATGCTAGTCACAAAAACAATAACAAACCGAAATGAAACCAGGTATTGAATCTCCTTCCCTCCTTCTTTCTCTCCCCCCCCCCCCCCCCACACGCACACACATAAAAGAATAAAAAATAAATAAAGTAAAATAAAATCATTTACACACAGCAAAATACACACACACATAAATGCAAATATCCTTTAAAAAATTACACTATTAGACACAGGAAACACACACACACATACATCAAACGAAAAAAATGTCAAACCACAACACAAACAATAGAAAGACAAACACACAACAACAGTTAACAACACTGCAAACCGAAAACACACATATGTTGATCACAAAATGGAAAATGCAAGTGATACATGCGATGTTACAAATGTGAGTGAAAGAACGCCAGAAACCGGCCAGCTCGAGTATGGAAACTAACCAATACATCTCCAGGACTACGCACATGAGATGACAGCGCTGCAAATCGTAAATATCACCGAACAATAAGTTCACATTACGAATTTTGCGCTACAAAAGTTGATTTTAACCTAAGAAACAAGAGAAAGATACGACAAAATGTAATATAGCAGCATATTATATCTACCACATAATACGTTTATTGTATGTAAAAACGGAAACGAGTATTAGAGGCCACTGATGATGCTTTCCAAATAAATGAAGCGAAACGCGTACGACAGCAAATAAATTACCTTCAGTTGGTTGCATAGACGGTACATACCTCCAATAATTTAAAGCAGCTAAAGGAAAGACGGGAAAGAGAAAAAATGGTGAAAACCTTTTGGGCTCATGTGAAGGAGCCTAACCTGCATGAGAATACATTTCTTCTATTAATTGACTTCTGGAAGTGACAAACAAATCCACAATTATATGACGAGATTTTTTTACAGTGACTTGTCCCCTAATTCATCCACCCCCCCCCCCCCCCTCAGAAATAATGCACTAGATACTGCAATCCTGCGATGCCTGTTTTTATTCTCAGGTGAAGAACTTGATTAAAAAACTTAAAAACTACTCCTATGTCATAAATAGAGGAAAAAAGTTACATGCTGGTTTAACACGAGTCATATCGCCGTATTACTTGCACTAGTCGAGCGCCAAGTTTGAATCACTCGCGCAGGTATAATCCGTTTATCATAAGAATAAACACAAACGCGATCATTGGTCAAAAGCCGTAGCACACGTTCACTGGTGTTACGCTCTTGGAAGTTTGTCCAACTTATGTTATTAGATACCTTATTAATAAGTTACGTTAAATGAAACTGTAAGATATTCAAATGTATTAACAGCCATCAACGCTTTTGTTAATCATGCTTCAGCTGAGTAGTTTTTCTTTCAAAAACCGTGTACAGTCACAGCCTCTGCAGCGTTGTGTTCTGACAGTCGAGCGGTTAATGCGCAGTATGAAAATGGTTAAGGCAGCTTTCTGTTCCGTAGTGAAACACGCGCTTGGAACATGGTTAATAAGTTCCGAGAAATGGGCTGTTCTTAATGTTTTTCATAAATTTACGGAGATAATCGGGTCTGATGTTTTCCCACGGTTGTATACAATACGGTTGTTAACAAACCCACATTGAACGTGTAGCGAAGTAAGTGGTGTATTGGCATGTGAAACAATGGAGTATTTCATGCGTTGGTTCATATCTCCCCAGCATCAGTTTTTTTTCCTCGTTCAGTTTGAGATACCTACATCTCATAATTATAAAATGGCTCAAATGGCTCTGAACACTATGGGACTTAAAATCTGAGGTCATCAGTCCCCTAGAACTTACAACTACTTAAAACTAGCTAACCTAAGGACATCACACACATCCATGCTCGAGGCAGGATTCGAACCTGCGACCGCAGCAGTCGCGCGGTTCCGGACTGAAGCGCCTAGAACCACTCGGTCACAACGGCAGGCTCATAATTATAAAACTCATCGTTTTTTATGAATGATGCTAGTCTTCTAGTTTCTAATTACATATTGGACGCGAAATTCCTGTTTCCATTTCAAATACAAATTCTTAATTATCGATGTTTTATGCAAGACTGTTAATAAAAGCTGCTTAAATTACGAAAACATAACAATTTAGTTTTAAGGCGAAAATGAAAAACCAAATCCTCTTTATCTGGACTACATCGATTGTTTTATAACACAGAGGTAAATAAGTATCATAGAAACATGAAAAACAAATCATTTTCACAGCATCGAGCACGTCATACAAATGCTGCATTTTTACATTTGCTGCTGTACCATTACAATATGAACCCAACAGAACTGAGAACTGATCTGGAACTAACGCGCGCAGCTTTTTCACACGTCACTGCCGAACGCTAGCGGGATAAACGGCTCGTCATAAAAGAAGAAAAAGTGCTGCGCCTAGTTGGCTTCATGGATTATGTTGTTTATATGCTCGTTATCAACAAAGGTGACACTTACGGAACTGAAATGTATTGCTCGGTTTCGGAAAAGGAAGGAGCTAAGAGATTAACAGACGAATGAGTGTAAGTAATACCTTCAGTGGCTTCAATATGTGAAATCCTTCAATACTCTCTTACGTTACACACAGCATATGCAGGAAAATTACCATGTGGTTAAGGCAGGAATTTTCTTCATTCTTGTTTTTAATTACAGTAGTATGTTAGCTAAAAACGATAACGTGTTGCGGCATTCGTCTAGTCGTCTAAAGAGCATATTGTGGTAGATTTTCAGTGTGTTATTTCATTCTGCTTAAAAATTAAATGACATTCAAAGCTGTATTTCTTCTTTGTTCGACTCTTTTTATGTGTGAACTGCAGCTGGCCATGTCGCTGCAGGCTAGCTGTACCTGCTGACCGACCAGTGCTGTTCAAGTTAAATGCGGCGATAAAGCTGCTGTCCCGTATTATCGCTAAGTCGATGTGCGCATAGCGCACAGCGCAAAACGTACCCTTATTTATGTACTTGACAGTACTCGAGGCAGACTGGCTGCAGTCCCACGTGAAACGAAAATCCAATGAGGTTCCAGCAAACGCGGAAGAATACGTGGTGCAATGTTTACATTAGGTTTATTCTTGTGATGAACGGATTATAGCACGGAATGGCTTGTAGCCTCTCGCCTGTCGCCGGTGGTGCAGGGAGCGCGTTTCCCGCTGTTCAGCTCCTTTCCGCTGAGCAGAGCGTGGACCACGAGTACGTGTTTTCGCGAGCCCGTGACATCAGTGGCTACTTCCCGTTGGCAACTCGCAAGTGCTTTGTAATCATCTGCGCATGTGCTGTGCAAACCATACTATGTACAAACACAAAAGGTGTCGTATCAGAGGGGGTTTAATTACGCTTTCAATGAAATAAAGATATTATCTAAGTGTTTTATATAAAAGAAGTTACAAGGACAAATAGATTTACATATAAGATATATACTTTGTAACTTATAACTTATAACGTATTGAAGCCGCTAAAGATGTTGAGCTATCAAATTGTTGTTTTTGATGAGACATGTGGACTGAGATAATGATATGACCCATAATTCACTAACGAAGATGAGAGAGGCAGTTTAATTGGAAATTAATCTGGCATAATTTACATACACTATTGGCCATTAAAATTGCTACACCACGAAGATAACGTGCTGCAGTCGCGAAATTTAACCGACAGGAATAAGATGCTGTGATATGCAAATGATTAGCTTTTCAGAGCTTTCAAACTAGGTTGGCGCCGGTGGCGACACCTACAGCGTGCTGACAAGAGGAAAGTTTCCAACCACCGAGCGAGGTGGCGCAGTGGTTAGCACACTGGACTCGCATTCGGGATGACGACGGTTCAATGCCGTCTCCGGCCATCCTGATTTAGGTTTTCCGTGATTTCCCTAAATCGTTTCAGGCAAATGCCGGGATGGTTCCTTTGAAAGGGCACGGCCGATTTCCTTCCCAATCCTTCCCTAACCCGAGCTTGCGCTCCGTCTCTAATGACCTCGTTGTCGACGGGACGTTAAACACTAACAACCACCACCAAAGTTTCCAACCGATTTCTCATACACAAACAGCAGTTGACCGGTGTTGCCTGGTGAAACGTTGTTGTGGTGCTTCGTGTAAGGAGGAGAAATACGTACCATCACGTTTCCGACTTTGATAAAGGCCGGATTGTAACCTATCGCGATTGCGGTTTATCGTATCACGGCATTGCTGCTCGCGTTGGTCGAGATCCAATGACTGTTTGCAGAATATGGAAGTCGGTGGGTTCAGGAACGTAATACGGAACGCCGTGCTGTATCCCAACAGCCTCGTATCACTAGCAGTCGAGATGACAGGCATCTTATCCGCATGGCTGTAACGGATCGTGTAGCCACGTTTAGATCCCTGAGTCAACAGATGGGGACGTTTGCAAGACAACAAGCATGTGCACGTACAGTTCGACGACGTTTGCAGCAGCATGGACTATCAGCTCGGAGACCATGGCTGCGGTTACCCTTGACCATGCATCAGAGACAGGAGCGCCTGGGATGGTGTACTCAACGACGAATGTGGGTGCACGAATGGCAAAACGTCATTTTTTCGGATGAATCCAAGTTCAGTTCACAATATCATGATGGTCGCATCCGTGTTTGGCGACATAGCGGTGAACGCACAATGGAAGCGTGCATTCGTCATCGCCATACTGGCGTATCAACCGGCGTGGTGGTATGGCGTGCCATTAGTTACACGTCTCGGTCACCTCTTGTTCGCATTGACGGCACTTTGAACAGCAGACGTTACATTTCAGATGTTTTGCGACCCGTGCCTCTACCCTCCATTCGATCCCTGCGAAACCCTACATTTCAGCAGGATGATGCACGACCGCATGTTGCAGGTCCTGTACGGGCCTTTCTGGATACAGAAAATGTTCTACTGCTGCCCTGGCAGCACATTCTCCAGATCTCTCACCAATTGAAAACGTCTGGTCAATGGTGGCCGAGCAACTTTCTCGTCACAATACTCCAGTCACTACTCTTGATGAACTGTGGTATCGTTTTGAAGCTGCATGGGCAGCTGTACCTGTACGTGCCATCCAAGCCCTGTTTGACTCAACGTCCAGGCGTATCAAGGCCGTTATTACGGCCAGAAGTGGTTGTTCTCAGGAGCTATGCACCCAGATTGCGTGAAAATGTGATTACATGTCAGTTCTAGTATAATATATTTCTCCAATGAATACCCGTTTATCATCTGCATTTCTTCTTGGTGTAGCAATTATAATGGCCACTAGTGCAATACAATAGCTGTACTAGCAGCAGTACACCACAACCTACGGATAAGAGCACGGAAATCACACCGCTATTCCAGTGTGACGGTAGGGAGTATTTTCAAAATACTGTATCGTCATTAGTATCATTCGTACCACGTGTCACTGTATCAAGGACTTTATGTCGCCGATTTCCACGAAGGGATAGTGTTTTGTGAACGGACAAATGCAAACGGCCCCACGTTCTTTACCGAAGTTCTGTTTTCCAATGAGTCTACATTCACAAGCGTTAACCGGCATAACATGCATTACTGGAGTATAGATAATCCCCACTGGTTACGGCGGGAAGTTGCCCATGAATGTCCTCTCTCGGTTAACGTATGGTGTGGCATCATTGAGAACAAACTCATCGGCCCCTTTTTCATCGACGGCACGTTGAATGGACGCAAATATCAACTTTTTGGAACAGGAACTACCAGTAGTACTGCAGGATGTTGCCCTTGACGTGCGACAGCGTATGTGGTTTCAGCATGGCGGTTGCCCACCACATTACACAACTGCAGCACGGGAAGTATTAGACCGTGTTTACACCGGTTGGTGGATCGGCATATATGGCTGTATTAATTGGCCCGCTAGGTTGCCGGATTTGACGTCCCCGAATATCTTTCTGTGGGGATATTTAAAAGATAAGGTCTACTAGCAAGTGTCAACAGGCCGTGAAGACGTGGTCGGCCACAATAGAACCACCTGTACTGACAGTCCCGCAGATATGCTTGTGTCGTGTGTACGGTCATTTGACAAGAGGATCACTAAGTGTATTATTGACGTTGGCGGTACAAACTTCGAACATCTACTCTAACAGCAACAGTAGAGTGGCGTTCTTTGTAAGGTGGCTATAATTTCGCACCTTACAAGCACTCAACCACATACTTTGCCATGATCTACTAACGCAATTAGGTATCCTGCGATAGGATTTACACCGTATATATGAACATATAAAGGAGACTGACGTTGTCACGTATGTCTTGTAACTAACTGTTAACGCTTATTGCATGAAAGGTGACGGAGTGTCTTCATTATCAGAATGGCGAAATGAATGATAGCCTATACTAGTAGAGATTGGAACGACAGTGGAAATGAAATGGCATTCGGAACTCAAGCCCTGGGTGGAAGGCCCACACAGGTGTCTTGGTCCTGCTTAAACACAGGAAGTAGCAAGACGGACGTTGGGTCACCTGAGCGCAGGAACACAATAGAGTCGCCACCGGCTGATGTTGTAGCTGGACGAGATGGATTAGACTTCGGAAACTACAAGGCAGCTGAGAGGAATGAGGAAGCGTCACCTTGGAAATCACGCAGGCTGGGTTATTTCAACGGACTTTTACTAAGAAGCGTACCATTGTATGAGTATAGGTATTTGGCTCTGAGCACTATGGGACTTAACATCTGTGGTCATCAGTCCCCTAGAACTTAGAACTACTTAAACCTAACTAACCTAAGGACATCACACACATCCATGCCCGAGGCAGGATTCGAACCTGCGACCGTAGCAGTCGCGCGGTTCCGGACTGCGCGCCTAGAACCGCTAGACCACCGCGGCCGGCAGTATAGGTATTTCCTCGCAAGCTTTCCGCGCTGGACGACAAAAGACTAAAATATGGTTGGTCGGCGTTCGGAAGAATCTGTAGAGAGGGGGAATATTCCGTGGTTTCGGGAATATGATTCGTTTTCGGAATTACGAAGGCGGGAGCCGAGCCTTGCGGGGAAGCCGGCGGTGTAGAGAAGAGGTCTTCCGTTGTGAGCGCCCGTGTGTGACTGTCGCTCGGTAACAGCTTTGTTGGTACAGACGGACTTGCTGTCTTTGCTTTCAGGAGAGTTTATAGTTAGAACAGTTAGGCACTGCACTGTTGCGTACCTATACTATTCTGGACTTCACCTCCGGGTTGGAAGTCGTCATTGAGTATGCAGCGTTCAGTAATTGAGAGCACTTCTTCTGCCTATACTTACGTTAAGATGTTATCTGAACTCTGTCCTTGTGGCTGGGAGCTCGAGTTTCTCGTCTGTAGAACACAGAGAGGAGAAGACAGTATTAGAGTATATTAGCCAGAGGACCGTCTTCTGCCGTCCTGGGGTTTGGGAGAGTTTATTTTGTGGCTGGAGTTCTTCCATCACCGCAGACGAGTACGAGAACCATCACTCTGATGCACCGGAAGCAGTATATACGATGATATCGCAAATTACTTCTGCTTATTATGTCTATAAAGGTAAACAGGTGTGACCACGTTAGTTTATTTCCACTGAGGTTCCACACCACCCTACATCATCTTTGAAAGTAGTGTCTTCTAGTGTTTGGTACATACATAGTGTCAGTCGTTTCGCGTTATTTATGTTAGATCGCGTGGCAAGGAAAAGGGGCAGAGCCGAGCAATTGATTAATAATTTTACTTAGGAAATATAGTCATTTACAATAAAGGTTGATTTTTAATCTACAATAAACGTATAATAAGAAACCACGTTTCTGATTTAGTAGTATTAGTTGGCTTCATTATTCATTTATGTTTATATTGTAATTTATAGAATTAAGAGATCCTAAGATCTGCTTCAGGGGGTAGTCAGACAGGGCCAAATCATCATTTTAGCGTTTATTATTTTCCGTTACACACATTCATTTTACACCCGCCTGGAGTAGCATCTTGGATTTTCTCGGACCTCGAGCACCGTGGCTCTATGAGTAGTCTCCTTTCGATATGTCGGAGGAATACAACGCTGTGAACGGGGTTTCCAATTAGAGGTTATGGAATACTATCTGTCCTAACCTAACAATATGGAGGTGGTGGCACACGTGTTATTGGAAATTCAAGTGCCATTGAGTAGCACGTCGTCAATTACTATTGTCTACCCATTTCTGTTTTTCCGATTAGAGCGTCATTTGAGTCGAAATGAAGAAAATGCTTCATACAAAATCTATGTAGATTTTGTAGTTTAATCGTAATCTGCAACAAAAAACTGGGATTCCCATTGAAGATTTTTAAAGTAGTCCCCCCCACCAACCATGCATGGGGTGAGGTGGGGGATCGGGTGTGATATCATCGGATATCTCCCTTCGAGACAGACAAATTGGAACTTTTTGTTCATGCGATGTATACTTCTCGAGATATTTAACGTCTTCAGTTAAAGTGTACACCCTGTATATTGACAAGCAAGTCCATTTTCACATTCCGGTTGAGAGAATCGTTTAAGGTTTACACGTTGCAGCAGATTTTTTATATTTATTTTAGTTATTGGCCTATGACATTAACTATTTAGCCAGGGAAGTCATTAAATATCTGGACGCCTAAAGTCGGCTCAGCAAAAGTAACCACTACATTGCTTGGCACTCAGCGTGATGCCAGAAAAGAAAACCACTGCAGTATAATTCTCGTTGATAAATGTTTATTTGTTAATTATTATTGGCCAGAAGCTTAAGTCTAAATATTTATTTGTAAAAATATTTATCGAAGTTTTAGGCAAAGTAACAGTGCTGTCGTTACGTAGATAAATAATTATCTATATTGATTATCTGACGTAAGATGCTGGTTTGGCCTGAATTTCACGGAGTATTATCTTTCTCGGTTACATCACTTCTTCTTCCAACGACTCATAGTCTTCAGAGAAATAATGCCTGCCAAAGATGTCATTATCAGACTCGTCCAATCGCTTCCGCGTCACTGAAACAAATGCAACGAAGGTTTCCTGAAAAAAGATAATTTTCTCGGATCTCTTTCTTCCGTGTTGTAGATCTGGCAGTGGCACTCTGGGGCGGACTGGCGGACTGTGGCAAAATGTGGAACGGATGTGACAGCTGCGACCGACTGCAGCAAGCGAGATATTGCTTGCCGCCCCAGGGGAAGGGGCACTGAGTGACAGCCTATTGTAACGGGCCATTCACATTTATCCGGGCGGCCGAGGAGCCGCAAAACAGTCCACGTCTTTCTTCATTGTCGTACTCAGCTAATGTAACCTGATTCAGTCTCCGACCAACGGGTCGGAGACTGAGTCAGGTTACTTTTTCCTTATGTGAAACTGTCTCAACGTAACAAAGTTTTCAGACCACCCCTGCAAAGACCCGAAGTAGGCCGATCGGTGAAAACCCAGAGAGAAATTCCAGTAATCGCAAAATTTTTCCCCAGTGGGAGGGGGGACTGCCATGATCAACATAATAAAATTCTTTACTAATGGGGTGTCAGGGATGGGATGGGAATGTGTTTCAAAGTCACTTTCTTACATTTTTTATTGAATATCCTGAAACCTGTGGCTTCTGACTAAAATGTCTCTAAGCACGAAATTAAACTATATTGAATTTTCTACAAAAAGGTGTACTTAATTTTTTTGTTAGGACTAATAGTTTCCTCTTTGCAGTCGACGGAAAGATCACAAATTATTAAAAACATTGTTTTACGGTATAAAACTAAAGCTTATAAGTACAGTAGAATCATATGAAGGGATAAATTGTGTTCTGAGTGTGTAAGAGGGTGGAGGGGGTGAGGGATGGGTAGAGAAATGTGTGGGGTGGAAGTGCGACGGAAAGTGGGTCGTCCAATTGTGTCCATACACTTTGTTCCTTCATAGGTGTGCAAACTTAAGATCTAGCAGGTGATTTCGCACTCTGTCTATCCCACTACGTCACAGTTAGCAACTACAGGGTGTTTCACAAATTATACCGACTCTCCGCAGCACTCCTTATGAATCACTGGCGGTTCGTTGTTTATTTTCACAGAATGCTTTAACCTTACATGGAATGTAGATATGAGTTACTAATAACACTAACGCAATAAACGTATCTGGAGAGAATGTACGTAAATCTCATAGAGTTGTACACTGCTATTAGGGGAAATAGTATCTTAGTCGTCCTGTACGACGGCTGAAGTGTTCTTCCGGGAAAGAGAAATTCCCCCACCACGGGTGTTTCTCGCTTTTTGGTTTACAGACAGACTATACCTCCATAGCATCTCCTGTCCAGCTGTCTTAAGTGAATAGACAAAATGCGCAAGTGTTTATATAGCGAAGTTATTTTGTGTTTACTACTTGAGTACTTATTTGCAGTTTTTGATTGAGTTTTTACGTAAAAAAGCTCAACAGCTGTTTACCACACTGAAGAGCTTGTCCCAAGTGCAACATGTTGTCAACTGCATTCGAAACTGTCGATTTCATTGTCTCCACTGTCACTGACTGGAATAATTAGCACATCATGAAGAGTATCAAATGCGTCACCCCAGTCTTAGCTCTCCCAACATCCGATCAGGCCCATGGGCTTGTGTCCTCAGCGAAAGTTGTACGTCACCCAGGCGATACAGGATTTAAGATATTTCAACGGAAGTCAAGCAATGCTTTCCAGCAGATTTTTGCTCCAGACTTGAACAGGAGCTGTCCTATTCCATTAGACATACTCCAACCCAACTTTGGAGATAAACTGTGAATGTGTGGTAAGTGACTCCACTTAGTAAAGTCCAGTCTAGAGGTGCTAGCAATTCCCGAATGGAAAAGACTTACAAAGTCTAACAGTGATACAATTAATGGTGAGAGAAGTGCAATAACTTTCCGCTCATTCATTAATTCACCATAAAGTGACTACAACTTAGTTACACAGCCTTACAGTGCTCTGTCAACGATAGACAGCAAGAAGGTGCCACTTCTACCAACGCTACATAATAGGTCACTGAGAAATCATAATTACAAATGAAGCACCTCTTAGCCGTTATTTGCAGTAACATATTTTACACAAAAGCTCACTTAACAACTGAAAATAAGCACTCATGTAATAAACTGAAAGACTCCACTGTATAAATACCTGTGCACTGAAGTAATTTTGTCTGTTCATGTAAGAGAGCTGGGCCGGAAACGTTGTGGAGGTACATTCTGTTTGTAAACTAAGAAGCGAGCAGCGCTCATGGTGGGAGAATTTTCCGTTCCCAGAAGAACACTTCAGCTGCTGTACAGGACAACTATGATTCAGTTTCCCTAGTAACAGGAGAGAACTATGTGATGTTGACGTACATTCTCTCCACACGCGTTTCCTTCTTTGGCATTATTAATAACTCATACCTGTTAACGAATTCTGTGGAAAATAAACACTAGAAGTGCTATGGGAGGTGGGTCGCCGCATTGTGTTTATGCACTTACCTCCTTCATAAGTATGCAAATAAGATCGAGCAGGTGGTTCCCCACACTGTCTATCCCACTGCGTCACAATTAGCCACTACACGGTGTTTCACAAATTATACTGACTCTGTGCAACACGCCTTTTACACCTCTGGTTCTCTACCAGAGATGCAAAGGCGTGTTGCACAGAGTCAGTATAATTTGTGAAACATGTAGAGTGCCATTTTGACAACTGGGTCCATGACTTCGTGAGGTCTGCGTCACACTCGAACCCTATCATCAATTCTCATCATCTGAAATCTGACGAGGCCACAGTATTCCAGTCGTCTAGGGTCCAACCGATACGGTCACAAGCCCGGGAGAGGCACTGCAGACGATGTCGTGCTGTTACCAAAGGCACTCACGTCGGTCGGTGTTATATTTATATCATTCAAGAAATGTTTGTATTGATTGTATTTCAATTCCTAAATAACTTTAGTATATTGAGAAACCAAAATTTCAAGCACTGGCGTCCGTCGTTTGCTGCCATAGCCCATTAACGCCACATTTCGCAGCACTGTCCAAACGGATATGTTCATAGTACTTCCCAAATTGATTTCTATGGCTATTCACACAGCGTTGTTTGTTTGATAGCGCTGATAACGCTATGCAAACGCAAAAACTGTCGGCGTCTGCGTTGACTGCGGTGAGAGGTGGTACCTGTCGTCACGCTCTTGACACTGTCGATCTCGGAATATTGAGTTCCGTAACGATTTACGAAATGGGACTTCCCATGCGTCTAGCTCCAAGTACTATCCCCCGTACAAAATAAGTTGTTTCCCGTCGTGCCGCCATAATCACGTTGAACAGTTTTTCTCATGGAGGACCTGAATACAAATATACCTTGTGTACTAGATACTACCACCATCTGTACATGTGCATATCGATATCCCAAGACCTATGTCACCTCAGTGTAACTTGAACTAGCAGCTTCATTTGCACGCTTAGGTCAGAGTGTATCCTAGTGCCAGGGGTCTCTAGTACAAAATTAAGTTTTCGACTACTTGATGGGGTGGGGGGCTAAAGATATAATTCAGGGACTGGAAGTGAAAGCTTGGACCTGTTGCACAGTGGAGGTATTGGCAGCAGGAGTCTCTTCCTTCCCCCTCCTGCCACCCGGGTTCAGAATGGCTGGAGAGAAAGACTTTGGTTCACTATCCCGCCTGGGTCGATATGTAATGCTTTTAGACTGCGAAAAGAGTATTTTGTATAGCTTTCTTTATTTGATATTTCACATATTCAGATCGGTTCTTCATCGCACTGGTGTTTAATATTCGCAACGCATGATTATTCATCATTTTTCGCGTTATTTTTTCGTGTCTTCTGTAGCATGCTCTGTTCTGGTTAGTGACCCCTAGATCCTGAAACTGTGGCAGGTTCCGTGATGCAAAGACCAACGACCTTGTTTGTGGAAACATTCTATCCGCTGTAAGGTACACAGACCTTGCCTTGAGGTGATCGGTACGATTCGAAATGACACTTCGTACTCCGCCAGTCCAAAAGATTTGTGGCAGGTACTTTCCTCGCCCAGTGTCATCACGAACGTGCTGAAATGTTGTCCTCCCGGTTCTGCGATTGGCTCCTGTGAAACCTGTAAACTCCTGCGGGATGCGTCACTCACTTGCGAGAAATTGTTCACTAGATACTTTAATACATATGTCAATGGCATACGCTGTACAGAAAGTGATAGTGGTGTTAATTCTGATGCCCATTATTCCGTCCCTGATACTAACAACAGCTCCACAGCAAGGGAACATAGCGAAAAGGGAAGTCCGCACCCATGCCGTAGTCTTTTTCCGACGATGACTGCCTTACTTGTCTATCCGTTTAGCAGCACACGTGACAAAGCATTTCTGATGACTTTCTTGATAAGAGTAACAAAGTTGTGGCCAAATCACATCTTGAGAAGTGTCTTGAGTAAGTAGTTATCCAAGATGCTACTCCAGGCGCGTGTAAAATGAATGTGGCAACGGAAAATAATAAACGCTAAAATGATGATTTGGCCCTGTCTGACTACCCCCTGAAGCAGATCTTAGGATCTCTTAATTCTATAAATTACAATATAAACATAAATGAATAATGAAGCCAACTAATACTACTAAATCATAAACGTGGTTTCTTATTATACGTTTATTGTAGATTAAAAATCAACCTTTATTATAAATGACTATATTTCCTAAGTAAAGTTATTAATCAATTGCCCAGCTCTACCCCTTTTTATTGCCGCGCGATCTAACATGAATAACGCGAAATGACTGACACTATGTATGTACCAAACACTAGAAGACACTACTTTCAAAGATGATGTAGGGTGGTGTGGAACCTCAGTGGAAATAAACCAACGTGATCACACCTGTTTACCTTTATGGACCTAATAAGCCGAAGCAATTTGCGATATCATCGTATATACTGCTTCCGGTGCATCAGAGTGATGGTTCTCGTACTCGTCTGCGGTGATGGAAGAACTCCAGCCACAAAATAAACTCTCCCAAACCCCAGGACGGCAGAAGGCGGTCCTCTGACTAATATACTCTAATACTGTCTTCTCCTGTCTGTGTTCTACAGACGAGAAACGCGAGCTCCCAGCCACAAGGACAGCGTTCAGATAACATCTCAACGTAAGTATAGGCAGAAGAACTGCTGTCAATTACTGAACGCTGCATACTCCACGACGACTTCCAACCCGCAGGTGAAATCCAGAATAGTATAGGTACGCAACAGTGCAGTGCCTAACTGTTCTAACTATAAACTCTCCAGAGAGCAAAGACAGCAAGTCCGTCTGTACCAATAAAGTTGATACCGAGCGACCGTGACACAAGGGCGCTCACAACGGAAGATCTCTTCTCTACACCGCCGGCTTCCTAGCAAGGCTCGGCTCCCGCCTTGGTAATTCCGAAAACGAATCATATTCCCGAAACCACGGAATATTCTCCCTCTCTACAGATTCTTCCGAACGCCGACCAACCATATATTAGTCTTTTGTCATTCAGCGCGGAAAGCTTGCGAGGAAATACCTATACTCATTCAATGGTACGTTTCTGAGTAAAAATCCGTGGAAATAACCCAGCCTGCGTGATTTCCAAGGTGACGCTTCCTCATTCCTCTCAGCTGCCTCCAAGATTTTCGTAGTTTCCGAAGCATAATCCCTCCCGTCCAGCTACAAATCAGCCGGTCGCGACTCTATTGTGTTCCAGCGCTCAGGTGTCCCAACGTCCATCTTGCTACTTCCTGTCTTGAAGGAGGACCGACACACCTGCGTGGGCCTTCCACCAAGGCTTGAGTTCCGAATGTCATTTCATTTCCACTGTCGTTCCAACCTCTACTGTTATAGGCAATCATGCATTATGCCATTCTGATAATAAAGGCTCTCTATCACCTTCCATGTAATAAGCGTTAGCAACTGTTTACAAGGTGTACGTGACAATATCTGTCTTCTTCAAATATTCGTATATACGATGTACAACCTATCAAATGATACCTAGTTTCGATTGTAAATCATGGCAAAGTATGTAGATGAGTGCTTGTAAGGTGCGAAATTATAGCCACCTTATAGTCATTGCTTGTTCGACCGAATGCCTCCTCAAAATCTAAGAAGCGTAGCACTCCATTGCCTCTGGTTTCGGAATATCCACATATGACCTCTCTAAGTTGGCGAGCTGCACTTATCATGCATCATCCAGGCACAGGCACTTTTAAATCATTTGCATTCGTAGTTTCATCGATCTCGTGATGGTCTCAGAAACACCGTTCAAGAATGTAACTGGGCGATTTTATGAATTCCCCTGCTGCTGCCTTTCTTGGGTACTGGGAGAATGAAACCATCCTTAATTTCTTGTGGGACATTAGTGTCGCTGAACAGTTTATTGGCCATTTCGGCTTGTGTAGGTTCAGAGACGTTCCAGTAATGTTAGCAAAACACAGCACAAACGCATTCAGGCTCAGGAGACTTCCTTCTGTTGACGGCAGTCTCAAATACTTCGCTAGTGAACGGTAGGTTAACTGTCTCAGTCTCTTCCTCAGACATACCGCGGCATGCTTTCTCAAGCACTCTATCACAAAGACGTTCTTTTACATCCCTCTTACTGTAGGGACTGCAGTAGTAATACTGTTCTTTCCATGTTATGATAGGCTTATCAGTAATTTTATTCATCGTTTCATCTATAACGTAATCCTCTGCACGTGGTAATCGGTCTCAGTTAATTATATTACTTTCCATTTGCTTTCGAATGAAGGTAGTAATTTTAGACTTGCATCTCTTCGGCACGTATGAACATACTGGATGTTGTCGCTTTGGAACAGCTCGTATAGGCATTGAAAGTGGTATTCTTAGGTTTGTTTGTGCCAATATTGTTTTCGCTGTGAGTATCTGATAAAAGTGGACCCTAACTTAGATATGGGATCAGATATCCACCACTCAGTGGCACTGGCGTATCAACCCTTACACCGTTCATCTTGCCCGCAGGCCTCATGAATTTTCCTATCACGTTCTACCCTAATAAACTTCTAGACGTGCGGTAGTGACGTAACAAAAATAAGCGCAGTAATCAGGAGAGTTATTTGGCACTATGTCGCAGTCATTACTCGCGTGCCGAGGATTGCCGAAACACAAATCCTGTCGATGCGACTGGCTGACTGGCAGTTCCCATAGATATATTCAAACATATGTTCAAGTTCGGCGACTGGTCTTGCACATTTAAGGCACAGTTTACATCGCCTCCAATGATTAGATTTCTATCAGGATTATCAGGCATCACAGGTGTCTTATACAGGGTAACTTTTTTCATCGTGTACAAACTCTTGGGATTCATCGATGAGAGGATATGGAACAATAAAGGTGTAATGAACTTATGTCCTGAAATGCATGGTTTCCTTCCTAGAGACCATTTATTCAGTCACACGTTGTTACAGAGACTGCGGTCAAATACGCGCTGTACCATGCAGCCACACTTATAGTATGTGTTGAAAATGGTTTCAATGTGCCTCAATGCATGCGTGTACTCACTGTAACATGTTCTGTCTCACACATTCACATCGGCCAGGCTGCATCCGAACAGTGTCAAAGGCAGCATGAATACGCTGCTCCAGTGTCTCCACATCTGGGATGGGCTCTGCATACACTATATTTTTGAGATGGCCCCATAACCAGAAATCGCGCGGGTTGAGATCCGGTGAACGAGCAGGCCATGCAACTGGACCCCCTAGTCCGATCCGTCGACCAGGGAAGACACGATTGAGATGCGTCCTTACGTTAACGACGAAGTAGGCTGGAGCACCATAATGTAGCAGCCACATAACCCTTCGAATCATCAATGGCACTTCTTCCAGTAGGGGAGGCAAAGTCACCCGCAAGAAACGCCGATGTTCCAGCCTGTTAGGAGGCGCGGAAGGAAGACTGGCCCCAAAATAAGGTCGCCAGTTATCCCGGCCCACGCATTCCGGCTGAACCAATGCTGATGATTCGCTGTCACCATACCATGGGGGTTCTGCATACTATCCCACAGATGACTGTTAAGAAAGCTGAAGATACCACTGCAGGTAAAAGTGGCCTTATCTGTGAATAGGATGGATGACACAAATCCCGGAATCGTGGTTGCCTGGTGAAGAGACCAGTGAACAAACTTCTCCCGATGTGGAAAGTCTGTCGCTAGTAAGCCAAGCACACTCTGTAAGTGATAAGGGTAGTAACAGTTGTCGTGGAGAATGTTCCACACGGTCGTCTGGCGTACCCTGTACTACCAGACCAACTGCCTGGTACTTACACGGCCGTCGCCTGCCACAGTGTTAGTCACATTTTCATCCAAGAATGGTGTCCGAACGTTTCGGGTACGTCCTTCATGATTTCCTGCTTTCTGAAATGACCCTATCTGAGACAAAAGGCGAAACACTGTTGCAAACATTGAATGCTGTGGTTGTTGTCGGCGGGGATATGTCTCCTGATACAACCATGTTGCCCGCCGCCCATCGCAATTTGTCTTTCCGTAACTAAACACCATGTCGGCAAGCTCTCGATTCGAATACTGAACCATTGAGTAAAACGATGTATCACATCTACTACAAGGTGAATCAGCAACAGAAGTGAATCGGACACATAATTACCAATTATTATGGTAGGAGAGGGTTCTGGGGCATGTCGTATGAGGAACAGTACCACTCTCTAGGAGCAAACCATGCATATTATAACTGTGGCTACATGGTACAGCGGGTATTATGTCGCAGTCTCTGTAACAAAGTATGACTGAATGAATAAGCTCTAGAATCGAAACCATACCTTTACGGACATAAGTTCATTAGACCAAGTTCATTAGACCTTTTTTATTTCGTATCCTCTCACCGATCAATCCCTAGACTTTGTACACGGTGGAAAAAATCACCCTATATGTGAAGAGAAGCTCGCGTCTGAGGTTGCCATCGAAATAAGGATACACGTTAACCAACAGCACATCGTTCACTCTGCAAGATACCGCTCTGCCGATTAGGGGACGTTTCACAGGTGTAGTATGGATACCTTCGCGCAATAAAATAGCAGTACCAGTAGAGGTCTCTTTATTCATGTTGTCAATCGAGCCAGAACCCGACATACTAATCTCATCTGTCACCTCCTGCAACAGCGCAATTTCTGCGTTGGCATTGTAGACGAGATATGTAAGCGAATGCATCTTGCCGACATTTTGGTTTCTGTTCGCGTTAACAATTGTGATAATGTAAGCATGGCTATCATTCATCAGCAGGCGAAATCTCCCCCTTCCTCCGTACCACCGTCAAGCCACCACAGATAGTTTGAATCTGTGACAAGTGGTTAGATGTCCGTCTCCATTCGTTTTCCTTTTGAATTTTTTTGCTAAGGGTAGCAGGGCCTTTCCCCCCCCCCCCCACCCCCACCCCCCTCACCCCCTTTTGAGCACTTTAACTGATTTCTGAACTTTCGGTCTAAGTTTTTGAGATGATTCGACTGCGCCTGCGGACGCAATGTGGATATTCTCCGTATCATAGGGAAGTGCTCCAGTCTCGGCATTGGGCTTCTCCGTCTGAGATGGCTTTTGCTTGTTTGGGTGTTTGCGAGTATATTCTGTCATGACCTTGACATTTGTTACTACCTCGCCTCGCTTAACGCACCTGTCTACGTAACCTGAGCTTTTGCTACTTGGTGTAGTTCATAAACCTGTTCTGATGAAGCGTACTGTACTTCCACTACAGACATGCTGGAAAGCCTTTCCTTTGGAATGGGGGCAATATCAACTGGCGACTGTATGTTGTCATCAGCAGACGATGTATTAGTCCTATCGCAATCCATTGTGACATGCATCTGCTCCGCAAAGACTGTAGGTGCGATCCCATCAGAAGCAACAGAGTCTGTATGAAAGTCGGAATTTCCTACCATGGCTGAGTATATGTTACGCAGAAGTCACTTTGAGGTTCAACAGCACCAGCAGGCAGTTACATAGCACGCCTACGGACACGTTCCGTATGGTGGTGACCAGCAGCTTTCACAAATAACACGTTTTAGATTACTCTTTATAAATAACAAGAGTTTTGAATTAATTTACGTTGATGCAGGAGTAACAGAGTATCTGAGTATCGGATGCCTCGGAGCACTATGGGACTTAACAGCTATGGTCATCAGTCCCCTAGAACTTAGAACTACTTAAACCTAACTAACCTAAGGACATCACACAACACCCAGTCATCACGAGGCAGAGAAAATCCCTGACCCCGCCGGGAATCGAACCCGGGAACCCGGGCGTGGGAAGCGAGAATCGGAAGATAGTTTCATAAAATTATAGTCTTGCAATCGACAGCAATTAAAGTAGAACTGCAATGTACTGAATAATCGAGCTAATTCCCACACAACCAAAATTTAGGGTATTTTTTTTATTTAACTCCTACTACCCTACAACTAACATTAACAAACGTGCAATGTACACGATCTCAATATGAGTACATCGTGTTTCAGAGTCGTAGGAAACTTGCATATTACCGGATGTTTATTTATCGTCGAATGGTCCATTAACATTTTATGCTACAATTCGTCTTAAAGCTACATCGTAGCTGAGCACAAGGCGGATTTCAAAGGGCTACCAGCGAAACGTAGGTTATTGGTAGAGATCCCATATATCACAGGCTCAGAGAGATAAGCGACACATGCACCGCTTTGTTTATGAGACGAAACTAGCGAACTCATAAATTATAAACACACTTCATCATCTAATAACTGTCCAGAAATAAATGTCAGCTCTCGACAGCTAGTTGCAGCGCCAGTAGAAGGGATTTACGAAGTGGCAGTTAACCAGACAACTTGTTTCCTATAGTGGATCAAGTGCGACCAATTTATCATCATTATAGTCACTGAGGTCGACTGTACCTGGCTCTGAATTTGACTGTGATTGTTTCGGACATGTGTAAAAATTGATTACCACTCAACGAGCTTACGCCGCATTATACAAACATAGAAATCATTAATGAGTAATAATGTTACGCACGATACCAGTGTTATAGAGTACTTCAGAGTACAACATAGTAATAGTTTTCTTTGTTGAAATACAGCGCCTGTCACTTTGTAAAAAGCCATACAATTTACTAACGGAGCTGCGTTTAAGGAAGTGACGTATTTGAGTTCCGAATGCTTACACTTTCACATCGTTTTTGTACAAGGTTACCATCGAGTTCAAGACGCATTTTATGTCATGAAAGAAGTTTCCTTCAAACTTAATATTGCCTGGAAGTTACTTACAACGTACTCTGAAGTTGTTACCTCCTCAGCTACATGAACAGTTCTTTCCGGGACAGTTATCGACACGCGGGATTCTATCACAAACTGCGGCGAGGTGTGCACTATTAACTAGAAAAATCTGGAAACTTCTCTTGCGATTTTCTTCAGAAGTGGAATGCGAACGTAGAGAATCGTAAAATGGAATGATCATTGTAACTGTTCAGGCTTTCCCGTTGATCTGATGATATCTTGGGTTGTCGAGTGTTCTGCCGGATATTAGCGTCGTACTTGCACGAGATTTCGGAATCATAGCTCGTAACCTTCATCAAGTGCGACATGAGACTGCTCCTTTTTTTATGGGCATGTTGCGTCCAAAGAGTGATCGCCTTTGGCTGTTTTTTTCTTCTGGAGTGGCAAGGCGTGAGAAATGGTTAAATAATTTCACTTTATTGTGTACTCTCTTCCAAATGGGCTTGGGCTCTCTGTGGGTCCTTGAGTCCTTTGAGGGTGTTGGTTAGGTAGTCGTACAAGTGATGGACAGTAACTACACCGAATAACTGAAGACTGCATCATATTTGATGGTCCCGTGCGGCTGCAATAATAGCTCGAGGCACCTTGTATTTGTGCCAATGTTTTGGTAGGGCCTGGCGGTCATTTCCCCGATACTCGTCTAATTTGTGAAAAAGACGAGTCGCCTGGCCTTTTATCTTCTCAGCGACGTATTTTTCTCCAGTCATCTGGTGTATTTCTCTCGTCGTGGCCCATCGTGGGACGACGCCTAGGCTCCACTTCAGACACCTGTTTTATAATGGTTGAAAACTACGTGTATTAGAGTCACATGTTGTTCCCCAAGACGTCGAGCCGTACAGCAGGGAGGGTTTTACCGTTTCTCTATAAAGTTTTAATTTCGTTGACAAGTTTAGATTCCTGCTCGTGGAAACGGCGTGAGCGCCCGGATCATCTTCATAGCATTCAATTTTCTATCTTGTATGTGTGGGGTAAACGTCATCCCTCTATCCAGTATCACCCTCAGGTATTTCGTGATCGTAGTCGAGGGTATTGGCTGTCCTTGATGGCAAGTCGCGTCCTCAGTTCCGGCCGTTTCTTCGTAAACAGTATTCATGCAGTTTTCGTAAGGTTTAGGGTGATTTATTACTCTGCCTATTGTTCGGTGACAACGAGTTGTAGCTGCATCCAGTTGACAAGTTGTTCGATGTTCCTTCCAGAGGTTAGGAAGGCCGTGTCATCGGCGTACAGACTGGTGATGACGTGCACAATGGTGGGAATGTCGTTAATGTACAAATTAAACAGGCATGGCAATATCACCGCTCCCTGTGGGACGCCAGCTGAGACAGTTATCACTGATGATTTCTTCCCATCTATTTGTACAAACAGCCGCCTCTCCTGCAGAAAGCCATCAATCAGCTAGATGTAACAGTAGGGGAGAAGGGTTTGATCGACTAGTTTGACTATAAGCCTCTCTTGCCACACCCGATTATATGCCTTTTCGATATCTCGGAAAACTCCAACTGTGGAGTTCCGTCTATTCATATTGAGTTGTATGGACTCTCTAATCCGAAGCAACTGAAACTCCGCCGATAACAGTGGTTTGAAGGCAAACTGTTCGTGGCAGATGATGCTATTTTCTTCCAGATAGGCTTTGAGACGCTGTAGTAGCACCCGTTCCAGTATTTTGCCGAGTGTGGGCAACAGACTAATCTGGCGGCAGCTGTCAGGCAACGTTGAGTTTTTTTCTCTTTTGGGAATAGGAATCATCTTCACCGTCTTCCAGTCTGCAGGGAAGTAGCCATTGAGTAAGCAGCTGTTGATAATTTGGGGTAAGAGAACGATGGCCTTTCTCGGAAGATGCTTAAGACCGGCGTTGGTCACAGAGTCCTTGCCAGGCGCCGAGCTGTTCGTCTTCCTGATAAGTTTTCTAACTTCAGCTCTCTGTTGTGTGGGGAGTTGGCGGAAGTCGGCGATTCGCTGTCGGATACAGTCCTCTTCCCTTGCGTCCTCTGCATCTTGTTGGGCGGAGCTGTCATGTGGTGTTCATATGCATCGGCATACAATTAAGCTTGGCGAAGACAGTCGTATAAGAGGCAATCGGGGCCTCGTATTGCTCTCCTTGGTGGTCTCGGTTGGCGTAGTGCCCTGACAAGTTGCCACTCTTCCCTAGTCAGGAGAAACATTTCGATCATCTTTGTTTCCCAGAGGTCTTGCCGCCATTCTTCAGCTCGGCGACGTAGCTCCCGGGCCAACGATGCATCAGCCGTCTATCTTCTGGATTTCTATATCGTGGCCATCGTTTTCTATGAGTATTCCGGCGATGCTTGATGTCGGTGAGATGAGGAGGGAATGTTTCAAATTGATGCTCATGACGATTTTAGCTGTCAAAGTTGCCACAGCGATGTCAATTTCAGGAATTGTAGAGACTGCTTTGGTCGGTCGGACGTTATTGTTAAGGTATGTTCCCAGTTAACAGCCCTGGAGCTAGGAGGAGGTACTGGGAGGCCGCCACCCTCGAGAGGTCCGAGAACTGGTAGACGATCAGATGACAGGTCCTGGATGGTCTTGAGCTGTAGATTTGCAGCGACATTTTTGACAATCGCTATATCGAGAACGTCGTCAACGGCCTTGCCACAGTGGATACACCGGTTCCCGTGAGATCGCCGAAGTTAAGCGCTGTCGGGCGTGGCCTGCACTTGTATGGGTGACCATCCAGCCGCCATGCGCTGTTGCCATTTTTCGGGGTGCACTCAGCCTCGTGTTGCCAACTGAGAAGCTACTCGACCGAATAGTAGTGGCTCCGGTCAAAGAAAACCATCATAACGACCAGGAGAGCGGTGTGCTGACCACACGCCCCTCCTATCCGCATCCTCAACTTGAGGATGATACGGCGGTCGGATGGTCCTGATAGGCCACTTGTGGCATGGAGACGGAGTACTTTATATCGAGAACGTCAGCCTCCTGGACGGTGAACTCAGGTATGCGAGTCGGCTCCCATGGCACATAGATCGTGACTTGAAGATCGTTCTCTAGATCATAGAGTTGCTGTTCCTTTCAGTTGGCCCTCCTTCAATGCCAAGTCCCATGTTTGGAGCTAAGGTCTCCTCCCAGCAATACCTTATTGAATAGATCGAAGACAGAATGAAGATCTCTGGCCACCAACTGTTTCTTGGGGCTAAGATACGCCGCCACGAGAGTTATGTTTCCTATTGCCGTGAAGATTGTAAGCGTTGTGGCTTCCAGCGAGTCCAGGGGCGGTAGAGCCTCCTGATGATGTCGTATGGTGTTTTTGACGAACGCCGCCACCTCGTTGTCCAACCCGGTCTGTCTTATAACCATGCATGTTGCGTAATTTGAAACTAGCCATCTCCGTCATGTGCGTGTCCGATATCAGAACTATATCCAGTCTGTGCCGACTAACAAATTCGTTCAGTTCAGTTTGTTTACGTCTTGCGCCATTGGCATTCCAAATGCATAGTCGGAGGTGTCTTGTTCTGCGGCCTTTATCCATTACTTAAGGAGCGTTAAACGCCTTGATTATTCCATCCATCAGTGTGAGGATTTCTGTCGGTTTTTTTTTTTTTTTTAAAGTTGTACAAGTAGGGTTGCGATGTCCGATATGGCTGGCGCCAAGGTGCCTAGGGTGGTAGGGTGGCTGTAGTGGAAGTAGATGTTGCAGTTTGGTCGCACTGAGCCGACATTGTGTCTACATAGGATCGTGAAATCCGTCGTCTTGGAGTCTTCTGTAGTGAGACTGATATTTGAGGCCGTCCGGTTGGCTGTTGTTCTGGTGCCTCACACTCCATTTTGCTGGTCGTCGCTGGCGTTGTCGATTGTTGAACGATCTTCACCGTCGGTTTCTTGGCCTGCAGTTACGGCTGTACTTTATATTTCCGGAGGAGTGTCTGGTATTTTTTGCAGCCGCTCCATGAAGCACAGTGGTCTTTGTCACAATTAGCATGTTTTGCTTTGAAGGTGCAGGGCAGGCTGCAGTCTTTGGTTCGATGGTCTACAGCGCACTTCAGGCAGTGGGGTGGCATCCAGCAATAATTGGCTGTATGCTCGAAGCGTTGACAGTTTTTGCGCTGTGTCGGCCCATCCTTGGACCAACAATCATCAATGTGCACCCTCGTGTAGAGAAGGTACCGGTTGTCGTAGATTTTATGGTTGTCCTTTTCCTTGGGAAGGCTGATCCAATATGTGGGCAGCCTAACTAATTCACCACTGACTTGATCTCCCTCTCTCCTTTTATATTGATGTACCCTGCGCGTGGGGGGGGGGGGGGGGGCAGTCCTCTTTCACTTAATGCCTCCTGGAGTTGACATTCTGTGACCTGTGCAGGCAGTCGTTTGGTCACCACCTAAAGTTCCTACTTCTCCAGTGGTTGATGTGTGAAGTGTAGCAAGTCGTAGGTCTCAAAAAATTTCAGAGCCTTTCTCTGATCCTCAAAGGACTCTAAATGGAACTTAATCCGGTCCTTCTGGAAGATGGCCTTTAGGGTTCCGGAGAGTTGTTGTTGTAGCGCATTATTCAGTTCCACGTACTGGCCAGTATAATAAATCGTCACTGATGGACCACGTTTTTGTTTTGCTGCGTCTGATGCAGCAGCAGCTTGTTGGTTCCACGTTCCTAGTTTGAGGTTTGGTGTCTGCGTGGAGTCGACCTTGTTATCATCTGTAGGGGTAATAGGTGTGAGCCTATTGGTAGTCTCAATCGTCTTAGCTCGTCGTTTCTGAGGGTTCGCGTCCTTTCGAGTTCTCCGGTAGTGCCCTTTTTTGTCGCACCAGGAGGAAATCACCTGTGTCTGCAAATCTGGTGTCTCTTTCCAGTGGTTCTTGGTCCATTAGTTCGACGTCCTCTCCGAATTCTAGCAGTGTTCTGTCCTGTTCCACATCAGATTCGCCGTAAAGGACGCCACTGCTCCGAGGATACGAGTTTTCTTCGTCCATGAAGGTCGAAATTATGCGTGGTGCCGCCGGCTTCCACGAACGCTCTTGTTTACCGGTGGAAGCGGTTGCTGGTGTCAGTTCGGCGTGGTGTTCTCTCGTCGCCGCGGCGTCAGGCGGTTGCACAGCTCCGCCCGAGTGAAATGTTGAACTCTCATAAACCAATTCCATAGCCTGTGTCGACTCCCTCCAATGTCCATCTGCCGGTGGCGAAGTCTTCATATGTGGAGTGGCCGATGAGGCCTGCGGCGGGGTAGACCCCACCGACTGGCGATCGACCCCCTTCTGCAGGCACGCTGCCCGGTTTGACATCGCGCTCTCGGCTGCTCCTCGAGTCGACCTGGTCCCGTATTTACGTATGTAGCCTTCTCCCTATACCGGCCCACCGGCGCTTGCAGGCGTTCACTCTGCGGTCCGCGCGCACTCCCTGCGATCTGCTGGAACTTTTCGTTCCGTTTCCCGTCCACTGCGGTACTGGGTGTTCCCTCTGTGGTCCGCGCCCACCAGACTTGCTGCTGGGTGTTCCATCTTCGGTCTCGTGCGTTTGGAATTCTGTCTGAGGTACCAGGCGTTCCCCCTGAGGTCCGCTTCCTCTCACTGCTATCAGTTGGAATGCTGCCATTCCGTTTTCGGTCCGATGCGGTTCTGGATGTACCCTCTGCTGACGGAAAACGGAACGGCAACGTTCCAGAAGATCGCAGGGAGCGGGGGCGGATCCAAGAGGGAATGCCTGCAAGCGCCGGTGGAGGGGGAAGGCCACAGACATAAATACCGGACCAGGTCCACTCGAGGAGCAGTCTCAGGTCGCACCTGATGTAGGTTACGAGCTACGTTACTGAGATATCGTGCAAGTGCGAAGCTGATTTCCGACAGAACACCCGACAACCCAAGATGTCATAGAATGATTATTGATGCCATCATTCCCTTCCGTCGGTTATCAGTGACACAGAGTTGTTTGGAATATCTTCTATTAATACATCTACAGTCGTGGTTGTTTCCAGTTTCAGATTCTATGCAATCCATCACAGTACGCGTATCATTTCTAAGGTCATTGCTGTCTCGATTTACTATGGACAAGATTGGGCTTACTAGGAATATTTCGGATTAGCTGAAGAAAAGATTGATAGACTTTGTGTTGGATTGTCATCGAAGCCACAAATGTGCCACTGCTTGATGTGAGCAAAAATGTTTAAATGTACATACAATTCCACGCACAGGGTAACATTGTATTAGTCACCTGCTGCAACGTATACATCAATCCGACTCCAAGAACGAAGCTACAGACTTCCCAGAGATGGTGGGTACGAGGAAGCTGTAGAGGGCCACTTCAAGGATACGACTAACTTGCTCCATTGAGCCAACACGCCACAGGTGTCACATGGGAAGACCCCGTTACTAACACAGCTTGCTAGTGGAACGACGCACCTCACTTTTCTGTGTGCGGCTGTAGTGATGAAGTATCGTTTCGACTACTCGTGCATGTTATTATTGATCTGATTTTGGACATTCTAGATGTTATTTGGACTCGCTGTGCTTGCATATTTGAATATAATCGGCTAAAGATTCGGACCATCATCGACTGTTTGTAGTGCAGTGTCTGCTTCTCATCATGATCACCGGAAGTCACTCAGAAATATTTGTAGTTTCAGTTAGGATATACCCTTCGATGAGACTACATCTCAACAGTGACGACGAGAACTTAACATACAGCACGTGTTCGTTACGGATATCAATAACTTCTCAGTTTCTACAGCTCAATAAGCAGCAACAGCATGTGACGTAGCAGCTAAAGAAATGACTGAAGAAGCAACAGATACATTTTCTGTGCTAATAACACAGGACAGAGAGATATGTGCCACCTCCCACATCTCCCCACTCAGTGAACCAAGAGAGGAGTGCGACGCATACTTCAGGCGCTTACAGCATCACTATCGCGCTTTTTAGACAAGGAGACTGAATCTGAAGATTAGGGCTTCACATGTCTTCATTAAGCACACATTAGAGACGGATTACAAGTTAAGATTGGGGCAGGACAAAGATCGATATCTCTGGAATCTAATTTTGATTGGTAGAACATGAATCTAGTATCGTACCATTGCATCGTCTTGCTCGGTTTTCTTAAGGTACGTAGATTCCCTGAATTACGCCTATCTGTCTTTCTGTCATGGTCGACTTTCGAGTGTCAGTCGCTATCGTGAGCCCAGTCCGCTCCCCTTTTCAGGAATATGTGATATGCTGTGAGCGCGAGACGTATCTAGGGGCTGATCTACATCGCCTTTATCACCGTTTTCAATTTATTTGTTCGAACCTAAACTGCCAATTTTGCTACGCGGCCTTCCTTCGTACAAGAAAGTCACCTCTGCGTGTTTGAAGCTATAGTCGAAATAGTTTTTGCTACTGAGCAAGCTTTAGAAATAACACAAGTTACGGAATAGCACATACACGACACTTCGCAGCCGACCGGAGTGGCCGAGCGGTTCTAGGTGCTTCAGTCTGGAACCGCGCGACCGCTACTGTCGCAGGTTCAAATCCTGCCTCGGGCATGGATGTATGTGATGTCCTTAGGTTAGTTAGGTTTAAGTAGTTCTAAGTTATAGGGCACTGATGACCTCAGAAGTTATGTCCCATAGTGCTCAGAGCCATTTGAACCATTTGACACTTCGCTCGCAGCAGCCTTCTGCAGTCGCGGTTCACTCGTAGAAGGGTAGAGACTATACTCACATACGCCAGAAAGCGTCAATCAGCAGATATTCTGGCACAACCCACGAGTACATTATCATACCATCAGCGTCATCATCTGACATTCCATCACTGTGAACGCAACGAAGAGATTCTAGTTCAACGTAGTCATCCCTTTCCAGTCTTTTGAAACATGCACCGCACGAGTATCCCAGCAAGAACAATAAATTTGCATATTACCATAGGCTAGCCCTTGTTCTCAGGATCTTCTGAAGTGAGTGCGACATGGACGAAAACCATAGTATTGACTCACTACTGACCATACACATCCTCACGACAGTGATTAAGCCAACGACAGATAAGCAACTAAAGCTCATTATTAATTTGAGGACTAAATTTTTTTGTCTGCTTTCAGTTGAATAAAACCAAGTAATTTATTTCATGATCTGGCAATGTATAGACATCTAAGTTCACAAGCACCTCTAGCAACGCACCTTCGTTTGTTAAATTACGATAGGGAACAAGTTTCCATGAAGGGAGAATTTTCCATGGTTGTTTCGTTTAAAAGGGTTGCCCATAAATTACCATTCTTGGTAGTCAGATTTCCAATACATTCATACGCATTCGGTGCTTCTACCGCTACCGAAATCAGCTGCTCCTGCAGCAAGCAGCCGACAACAGCACATTGAGGTACTTACTAACTTCATTGCCAAATGCCTTCCGTCGTGTGCAAGCACTGGTTAGCAGACTGCCAACAGAGCGGTAGACACGGATTGCTTCTTATGTCTCGGGCTCTCCCCACGTCAGAGTCAATGGCGGGAGGCACATGGCCGCCTACCATTGCAAAGGACTCGTCCCTGTTGTCGCCTCAACTACTCTAGCGTCAAATACAGAGCCAACTTGATGACAACGTGGTTGCCCTTCCCGCCCATATCTGGCGCATATCAAACCCTTCCACCAATACGTGTCATTTTTTTAAGAGAGAGAGAGAGAGAGAGAGAGAGAGAGAGAGAAATAGAGAATGAGAGAGAGAGAGAGAGAGAGAGAGAGAGTAGAGTATCTGTTCGAAACTATCCTAAACCCATTAGTGGAAATCAATATAGGATATATCGACCCTTCGCCTTTATGACGGTTTCAAGTCTGCAGGGGACACGTTCAGTGAGATGTCCGAATGCCTGTGGATGAATGGCAGTGCACTCGAGGGGAGAATAACTGTTGAGAGCCCAGACAAACGTGGGGTTCCTGAAGAGGGGCAGCAGCCTTTTCAGTAGTTGCAGGGGCAACAGTTTGGATGATTGACTGATATGGGCTTGTAACACTAATCTAAAAGGCCTTGCTGTGCTGGTACTGCGAACGGCTGAAAGCAGGGCGAAACTACAGCCATAAATTTTCCAGAGGGTATGCAGTTTTACTGTATGGTTAAATGATGATGGCGTCCTCTTGGGCAAAATATTCCGGAGGTAAAATAGTCCCCCATTCGGATCTCCGGCCAGGGACTACTCAGGAGGACGTTTTTATCAGGAGAAAGAAAACTGGTGTTTTAAGGATCGGAGCGTAGAATGTCAGATCCCTTAATCGGGCAGGTAGGTTAGAAAAATAAAAAGGGAAATGGATAGGTTAAAGTTAGATATAGTGGGAATTAGTGAAGTTCGGTGGCAGGAAGAACAATACTTTTGGTCGGGTTATTACTGGGTTATAAATACAAAATTGAATACGGGTAACGCAGGAGTAGGTTTAATAATGAATAGGAAAATAGGAATGCGGGTAAGCTACTGCAAACAGCATAGTGAGCGCATTATTGTAGCCAAGATAGATACGAAGCCCACGCCTACCACAGTAGTACAAGTTTATATGCCAAGTAGCTCAGCAGATGACGAAGTGATTGATGAAATGTATGATGAGATAAAAGAAATTATTCAGATAGTGAAGGGAGACGAAAATTTAATAGTCATGGGTGACTGCAACTCGATAGTAGGTAAACGAAGAGAAGGAAACGTAGTAGGTGAATATGGAATGAGAGTAGGGAATGAAAGAGGAAGCTGCCTGGTAGAATTTTGCACAGAGCATAACTTAATAATAGTTAACACTTGGTTCAAGAATCATAAAAGGAGGTTGTGAACATGGAAGAAGCCTGGCGATACTGTAAGGTCTCAGATAGATTATATAATGGTGAGATTCAGGAACCAGATTTTAAATTGTAAGACATTTGCAGGGGCAGATGTGGACTCTGACCACAATCTATTGGTTATGAACTGTAGATTAAAACTGAAGAAACTGCAAAAAGGTAGGAATTTGAGGAGATGGGACGTGGATAAAGTGAAAGAACCAGAGGTTGTAGAGAGCTTCAGGGAGAGCATTAGGGAACGATTGACAAGAAGTATCAGAGGATCTAGTAGGTAAAAAGACGAGGGCTAATAGAAATCCTTGGGTAACAGAGGAGATATTGAATTTAACTGATCAAAGGAAAAATTATGAAAATGCAATAAATGCAACGGGCGAAAGGAATACAAACGTCTCAAAAATGAGATCGACAGGAAGTGCAAAATGGATAAGCAGGGATGGCTAGAGGGCAAATGTAAAGATGTAGAGGCGCATATCACTGGGGGTAAGATAGATACTGCCTACAGGATAATTAAAGAGACCTCTGGAAAAAAGACAACCACTTGCATGAATATCAAGATCTCAGATGGAAACCCAGTTCTAAGCAAAGAAGGGAAAGCAGAAAGGTGGAAGGAGTATATAGAGGGTCTATACAAGAGCGATGTTCTTGAGGACAATTTTATAGAAATGGAAGAGAACGTAGATGAAGATGAAATAGGAGATATGATACTGAGTGAAGAGTTTGACAGAGCACTGAAAGACCTGAGTCGAAACAAGGCCCCGGGAGTAGACAACATTCCATTAGAACTACTGACGGCCTTGGGACAGCCTGTCCGGACAAAACTCTACCATCTGGTGAGCAAGATGTATGAGACAGGCGAAATACCCTCAGACTAACAGAAGAATATAATAATTCCAATCCCAAAGAAAGCAGGTGTTGACAGATGTGAAAATTACCGAACTATCTATTTAATATGTCACGTCTGCAAAATACTAACACGAATTCTTTACAGATGAATGGAAAAACTAGTAGAAGCCGACCTCGGGGAAGGTCAGTTTGGATTCTGTAGAAATGTTGGAACACGTGAGGCAATACTGACACTACGAACTATCTTAGAAAACAGATTAAGGAAAGGCAAACCTACGTTTCTCGCAGTTGTAGACTTACAGAAAGCTTTTGACAATGTTGACTGGAATACTCTCTTTCAAATTCTGCAGGTGTCTGGGGTAAAATACAGGGAGCGAAAGACTATTTACAATTTGTACAGAAACCAGATGGCTGTTATAAGAGTCGAGCTGCATGAAAACGGAGCAGTGGTTGGGAAGGGAGTGAGACAGGGTTCTAGACTATCCCCGATGTTATTCAATCTGTATATTCAGCAAGCAGTAAAGGAAACAAAAGAAAAATTCGGAGTAGGAATTAAAATTCATGGAGAAGAAATAAAAACTTTAAGGTTCGCCGATGACATTGTAATTCTGTCAGAGACAGCAAAGGACCTGGAAGAGCAGCTGAAGGGAATGGACAGTGTCTTAAAAGGAGGATATCAGATGAACATCAACAAAAGCAAAAAGAGGACAATGGACTGTAGTCGAATTAAATCGGGTGATGCTGCAGGAATTAGATTAGGAAATGAGACACTTAAGTAGTAAATGATTTTTACAATTTGGGGAGCAAAATAACCGATGATGTTCGAAGTAGAGAGGATATAAAATGTAGACTGGCAATGGCGAGGAAAGCGTTTCTGAAGAAGAGAAATTTGTTAACACCGAGTACAGATTTAAGTGTCAGGAAGTCGTTTCTGAAAGTATTTGTATGGAGTGTAGCCTTGTATGGAAGTGAAACGCGGACGATAGATAGTTTAGACAAGAAGAGAATAGAAGCTTTCGAAATGTGGTGCTACAGAAGAATGCTGAAGATTAGATGGGTAGATCACATAACTAATGATGAGGTACTGAACAGAATTGGAGAGAAGAGAAATTTGTGGCGCATGTTGACTAGAAGAAGGAATCGGTTGGTATGCAATATTCTGAGGAATCAAGGGATTACCAATTTAGTATTGGAGGGCAGCTTGGAGGGTAAAAATCGTAGAGGGAGACCAAGAGATGAATACACTAAACAGCTTCAGAAGGATGTAGGTTGCAGTAAGTACTGGGTGATGAAGAAGCTTGCATAGGATAGAGTAGCATGGAGAGGTGCATCAAACCAGTCTCTGGACTGAAGACCACAACAACATATGATTAATTTAAACAAATTATATTCGATTTGAATGAGCAGCGTCTAGTGGAGTCAACACAATGGTAACTCACCTCAGCTGCAGGAGTAAGCTCATAGAGCAAAATTAAGGTCTATTTTTGCAAGAGGTTGGCGAATACACTTGACAGTGGTACTGCCTCAAATTGTTTAAATAAACACTTATGTCCAGAGCTGAATGAGTGCAAGTAATAAAGCTATCGATATCTCAGCGTCTTGTGGCGGTAACACTACACTATTTCTGTAAGTAGATAATAAATTTAAACAAATTTTAACAAATTTAAGCACATTTAAACATATTTATAAAAATTATATTCCAGTTGAACGGCAATACCATACTAACTTGCCTCAGTTGCAGAAATAAGCTCCTAGAGCAAAATTCGAAATTCCAAGAGGATGGCGAACACACTTGAAGGTGGTATTGCTTCTAATGGTTTAAATAAAGTTCCTAGGAAGAGTTGACTTAGGTTAGTGGAGGTAGCTCTTTCTTTCCCACAATTTTCTTAGGTTAGTAGAGGTAGCGCAATTGAGCTACCTTCCCCCCAAAATTCAAACTTGCCGTCAGGGGAGCGTGACACTTCCTTAGGTTAGTACAGGTACCGCAATTGAGCTATCTTTCCACCTAAAGCTGCCATCTTGGATAACAGTACTCGCGTCATCAGTTGATGTCAATCTCGTTATTTACTGACGTCACGTGACGCCACATACTTGCGTCGTGGCAGCCATCTTGGATAACGGTACTTGGGGTGACCTACTTTGTGGTGATGTCCTGGTTGCCCTACTACTGTAGTCCAGAAATGCCAATGAGAATCATTGACATATATTTTGGGTATTCCAGCCCTTGGCAGCCATGTCTTTGAGACCAAAACTGTAATCACTCCTAGCCCTGTCAGGGAACACATAGGCTGCTATCCTTCCTGGTGGTAGTGTAACTGAATAGTGACAAGTACGCAGGATATGTTTGGCAACCCCATGACCAACGCGATACTTCTAGCAGGGCACAGAATTATCCTGCTAGATTCAATTGTTACATTCGTATCATTTTCATTGAATAATCAGAGTGATTTTCACCTAAGATGTGAGTTAATGTAATACTATTTATGGTTTTCAGTCCAGGAAAGTTGATCTCGCGGAAATTGCAAGTACTCTCGCCTTTTTTATCTATGATAACCAGGAGTACAGCAATAGGGCGGTACAGATCGCTGTAGTCTTCGCTAGCTCTGCGGTAATGTGTTTGTCTGTAAAATGAAGTCTGCGTTGGCACGAGGTTCCAGTCTCGCTGAAGACTAGATTTCTTACCCATCCATCCGGCCGCTACGGGCAGTCAGATCGAAAATCGTTAAGAAAATCTTGGGGAAACTTCTCCATCAAAAGTCGTCTCACGGTTTCTCGTCGCCTGTAGCGTAATGAAGAAAAACTAATATTGGACAATTGATATTGCCTCTTTCCACTTCTGCCGGAATAATTTTTGGTTTTTCGAATATCCGTTTTTATTTATGGAATGCCACATTACCACACCACTTTAGTGTGACAAAGGCCAGCAAATAAACACATATCGTTCGATAGTCCGAAGTGAGTAATATCTTACTAATAATATAGGCACGCAAGTATAACAGATATTTTGATTTATTAAAATAGATTTTCGTCGTGAGGTTATCGTGGTAAGTTGTATTTCATTTGTACTAGCACAGTGCATATTTTAATAGTGTTTTCTCTTTGTTTACTGAAAAGAACAGCAAAAATGAGAAAGAAATTATTCATCATCAAAACATTCTCTCTCATTTTCTGCAACAGTGTTAAGGATGCTCAAGTAGTTTACTGATTCCAAGTCAGTAGAAATTCACTGCATCTGAGTTAAACTTGCCGTCGAACCAGATTCGAAGAACATTTGCGTCTCAAACGGAATTTTTTGGCGCCTATTCGATCAGGAGAGGGAAAGATCAACATCTGAGGGCGTAAGGTCACAAGAAGAAGTGTGTGAAGAATGACTTCCCAAACAAACTCCTAGATAGTTTTGCTTTTGATATAAGCAGAGTGCATTATCGAGTAGCAGCAACACATCATGCGGTTTTGTCTATCTTTTCTTTTACAAAGCGAGTGAAAGGTTTCTCAGTTGTTGGTAACAAATGCCATCTACAATGGTGATACATCTAGTGCACAACCCCTCTTTGAGGCGCCAAAGTATTATGTCCACAGTGCCCTTCGATCGGGTTTATGTCTTTTGTTAGGTCTTAGCTCTCAATGGCTTCTGAAGAATTAACATTAAAGCATCACCACTCGTCACGAGTAACAATATTGCCTTGGAGTCTTCATCGAGAGAAATGATGTTGTTCAACTAGAAATACATTAATAGTCACCCCTTTAATTTTTGTTGCTTTGAATGTTAGAGCACGCAATACTCCTACTCCCGCCTCCTGAACGTTGTCTATTGAATGGAAACGTCGCACGACACTGAAATGGTTGCAGTTCATCACATATTTCAGCTTCCGAGACTTCCTGAACATGGAAAATCATTTATGCCAGAACGATCTTCCTTGAAACAAGAAATTCCTTCTCTTGAGCGTTTTCCCCAAACGTACTCGCGCTACACACAATACAGAACTTTCAAGCTATCTGCGCTACCTTCACCCCTCTATTAAACCTAATGTGACCATATAATACAGCAAATATTTGATCTTTTTCCACTTGTGATTATTACAATTCTTGAATGTTCGTAAGTTTCGTATTCAAAATCAAATAGGTAACTACAAGACAAATACTATACCTTCACAAATGAAATAACAATTGATAAATACATACAGAGCGCCTCGCCACGGTTATGTGGTCAGGCCACGCCTATTGTGAGCTGCGTGGTGGCGTGTAGCTGCGAGCCGGTCGCCATTGTACAATGAACAAACTCGCAAGCTTAAACTGCCCTCGACGTAGCCACAACCTGTTGGTCAGAATTGTCTTTGGAAGTTTGTGTCACTACTGGTGGGCTATAAAGTGAAGCGAACTATCTTTGAGCGTCTATCAGACTGATAACATTAGGAGCCAGCCTAAATCCGCTTTTAAACACAAGAAGATGAAGGGATATCGTACTCTCTATCTCAAACCCACATTCCACAACTGTTACCACTATATCACGAACAGATACAGCACTGCAGCAGCTCGAGAAGGAGACAGCACGTCCTCCGGACACTCCCACATGCTACAGTATTTCCAGAGAGAGCATGTGGCCGGATTGAAAATTCTGAGGGGCGGCCGGTTTTATTGGCCGCCTTAAGTGAACGACTCGACAGTGGCCGGCCGACGGCCGGGTTTTATGTCGGAGGCAGTACAGTCGGTGACAGACTTCACGAGTCCTCTCGCCTCACCGTTGAGCTGAACTGCGCAGCAGAGGAAAACATGCAAGGAGACGGAGTTGTACCAATATATAGTCTACAGAAGAGAACTCGAAAATCAATATGAACATTGCCAGAGGCTTTTAGATAATGTGGGAATCTGCAGCGTTGCTGATTTACATATCTGCTGTGTTCAGTAAACTAACGGAAAAACGCTATTTAGCGTGCACTGCACAATGACAAATGAATTACAGCTTATCATGATAATGTTATGAAAACAGCCTTTTCTGATAATACAAAGTATTCCATATTGTCAATAATTAGCTAGATAACAGGCACATTCAGCTTCGAAACATACTGTGTCTACATGCAGTTCAGTCATACCGAAGTAGCACTGTAGGACTAGAAAGTATCCAAGTGTAGCAGCAGGGGTAGATACATAGTAAAATCCAGTTAACAAATCATTCAGTGCCACAGTTAAGTCAATACATTTCACAGATGTAGAAGCAGAAGGAACTAATAAGTGTCCAATTCAGGAATTTTTTCACCTTTAGATCTACAGGGTCCAGATTCAAGGTAGCGACGCAACTTACGGAGAAGAAGTTGTCTTAGGATTTCTGTACTGATTCTGAATCTGCCCGCTATTGGTTCTTTCCCAAAAGAGGTAAACATCTTGTGTCCAGCAGGATTAGAACCAAAAATTATCGTGGATTTCCACTTCAAGGGTGAACTCCGTACGACAAAGCTAACATGCAACTGCAGCAGACGGCGCTCCGTCGTCAAACAAGTGATGGCTAAGACCAAGAGCTCGCAGCGTAAATGACGAAGATAGCTGCAGCTTCCATAGAAGGAGCCTTCTGGACGCAAAAACATAAATTTGCAACTTCTGTGTCATCCCTTAAATGAGAAACATTTGTGGTGGTGTGGTAAGTTCCTATGGGACCAAACTACTGAGGTCATCGGCCATTAGTCTTACACACTACTTGATCTAACTTAAACTAACTTACGCTAAGGACAACACACACACACCAATGCCGGAGGGAAAACTCGAACCTGCGACAGGAGAAGCCGCTCGAAAAGTGGCAAGGTGGCTAAGACCGTGCGCCTACCCTGCGCAGCGAGAACCATTCAGAATATTTAATTTAAATGACAAACAGTATCGAGTGAATACCAGGACAATTCTGAACCAAACGAGGAAGTAAATCGACGGTCCCATAGTGGCCAAAACATATACGAAACTGCTTACAATTCTTCATTACATTAACAACAGCCGACGTGAATCTATAGCAGGCTGGTACCGTTGAAACACGGCCTTCAAATACAAGAAGTCGCCGGCTGCCACTGCACTGACTAGAAGCAGAAATAGCTAGTATAGCAAAATGAGTTTTATTCGCAATTCTGGAAGTATGATTTGAGTCCCAAGTGTAGTTACAAGTAACGCTCAGATGCACCGACTCCAACTCAAACATCATGAATAAAAAGCAGGGAAATTATTTCTGCGGTTCTCCTATTCTGTATCTGTCATAAGTATTTCTGTTTTTCTACCTTAAGCAAATTCCAAACAAAAAGAATTCATTCCTTGGGCAATTTCACCAGACGCCATTAGCTTTATAAGTAAAGTACATTCATTCGAGTATTACATACTTGAAAATAGTTTTGCTGATGAATGCATGCATTGGCACCACCACTAACACCTTATAACAGAAATGAAAGTACAACATAGCAATGGTTGCCGATGTTCCTAGTTTTGTAATCTAATTTCTTACTCTATGAAACACGTATACCTTCATATCTCATAAGCAAACCGTGAAAAGAATGTTTCTCAATGCCAGAAAATATAGGACTGAAAACCGCGAAAATTAACGATCTACGGGATCATTGGATTTGTAGTTCGATTCCTGTTTATGATAACGTGAAACGAGGAGCAGCTGCAATTAGAAATTGAAACAAAGAGCAACAAGTGCTGACAGTAACGAATCAAATATGTCATTCATAAGCAAAACTTTCATTCACTCTGTAATAACCAAAGAGACGACAAATATCGTCTAGCAGTAAGGAGTAAAATATAACTGCTGGTGATGCTTCGTCTATAACGGCGAAATCTCTTGATGAATGAGCTTTTCAACCTTCAGACAAATTAAGACAGAGACGAACCAAAGTAACAAGATGACGTGAACCCAGGTAAGCGTGGTAAGCAATTTCCGAGCTGGAGCTCGCAGCTGGAGCATTTTTCTCATAGTTTATTTCTCGGTTGCTTCACACTAGCGACTCCTTCAGGCTACCACAACAATCATGCTTTTGGTGCAGAAATGCCGCATGAACTCCATGGTCCAAGAGTGGGCGTAGAGCTATATCAGCTGTCTCCTGAAGCTACACTACTGGCCATTAAAACTGCTACACCAGAAAGATGACGTGCTACAGACGCGAAATTTTACCGACAGGAAGAAGATGCTGTGATATGCAAATGATTAGCTCTTCAGAGCATTCATACAAGGCTGGAGCTGGTGGTGACACATACAACGTGCTGACATGAGGAAAGTTTCCAACCGATTTCTCATACACAAACAGCAATTGACCCATCGTTGAATGGTGAAACGTTGTTGTGATACCGCGTGTAAACAGGAGATATGCGTACCATCACGTTTCCGACTTTGATAAAGGTCGGATTGTAGCATATCGCGATAGCGATTTATCGTATCGCGACATTGCTGCTCGCGTTGGTCGAGATCCAATGACTGTTAGCAGAATATGGAATCGGTGGGTTCAGGAAGGTAATACGGAACGCCGTGCTGGATCCCAACGGCCTCGTATTACTAGCAGTCGAGATGACAGGCATCTTATCCGCATGGCTGTAACGGATCGTGCAGCCACGTCTCGATCCCTGAGTCAACAGATGCGAACGTTTGCAATACAACAACCATCTGCACGAACAGTTCGACGACGTTTGCAGCAGCATGGACTATCAGCTCGGAGACAATGGCTGCGGTTACCCCTGACACTGCATCAGAGACAGGAACGCCTGCGATGGTGTACTCAACGACGAATCTGGGTGCACGAAAGGCAAAATATAATTTTTTCGGTTGAATCCAGGTTCTGTTTACAGTATCATGATGATCGCATTCGTGTTTGGCGACATCGCGGTGAACGCACATTGGAAGCGTGTATTCATCGCCGTACAGGCGTATCACCCGGCATGATGGTGTGGGGTGCTATTGTTTACACGTCTCGGTCGCTCCTTGTTCGCATTGACGGCACTTTGAACAGTGGACGTTACATTTCAGATGTGTTACGACCAATGGCTCTACCCTTCATTCGATCCCTGCGAAACACTCTATTTCAGCAGGATAATGCACGACCGCATGTTGTAGGTTCTGTACGGGCCTTTCCCGATACAGAAAATGTTCGACTGTTACCCTAGCCAGCACATTCTCCATATCTCTCACCAATTGAAAACGTCTGGTCAATGGTGGCCGAGAAACTGGCTCGTCACAATACGCCAGTCAGTACTCTTGATGAACTGTGGTATCGTGTTGAAGCTGCATCTGCAGCTGTACCTGTACACGTCATCCAAGCTCTGTTTGACGCAATGCCCAGGCGTATCAAGGCCGTTATTACGGCCGGAGGTGGTTGTTCAGGGTACTGATTTCTCAGGATCTATGCACCCAAATTGCGTGAAAATGTAATCACATGTCAGTTCTAGTATAATATATTTGTCCAATGGACACCCGTTTACCATCTGCATTTCTTCTTGGTGTAGCATTATTAACGGCCAGTAGTGTATATCCTACAAGGAGGAGCAGCAATAGTTCATTTTCTGACAGAGTCGAAATTTCACTTGGTGAAAAAAGACCGAAAATAAATGGACCCTTATTTGATCTTAGGTGCCAACACCCAGTAGTTTCCGAAAAACTGACACTCAAAGTTTGACGCTACTGCATCAGAACGCACGGATGGTGTTACAGCAAGTGTGTCGGTTCGAATTTTTGCGCTCGGCGTTCAAAACCAATCTTATGTTGGTACTTATTTTCTTTCGTTGTCGTGATATCAGTGACTTGTAATTTGATAGTAAGAGTTACAATGGAGTTATTTACTAAATAAATAATCATTTAAAACATTATTAAAATTGGATTATATCATCGCAGATCATATATAACCTTTTGTTACTAACAGTAACTGAAAATGCAAAACATGTAAGTTTTAGTGCATCAATTTTTCTTTGATGTTTACTTTTACACTACAAGAGTTCCAGTGTATTCCCCAGGTAGCCATCTAACATAAACACGTTCTAACCATAAAGAATCGAAGCACTATGAGGAACGTGCGAAGGTACATTTGCCACAGTCACATTCTTTAATTTGATTATCATTAGGAAAAGCAACGTTGTTAACGTTCTAAATACCAACATTCTGGCGATAATTTCGCGACAAACCAAGCATATCAAAACATTTTCTCGCAAGCTGGAGATTCCAGCTGATGACATAGCCAGGCGTATATTTTATTAATTTCATCGATTCTACTTGTGATTTGCTGTGTGACGACAACAGGCACTTCAGTAATGGGCGAATGTATTTCTTCACCCGTCAGCAAAAGTATACTTCGTAGAGCTGACAGAGCGGAATAGACTTCAGCGGATTTATTTTCAATGAACACGTCGATGTTCCGATTTCATCGACAACCAGACCATCAGGTAAAGAAGGATGCACTTCCACACCCCAAGAGTCAATAATGCACAAAAACATCTCCAATTTTAGGTTACAGATCTTGAGTAGGTAACAACGGAATCCTTATGGTATGTGATTGCTGTCCGTATGTCTCGTCTGTCTGTTCGTTTGTCTGCCTGTCCAACCGTTATGACTTCTTTTATGAGGTACGTGTAGCGGTAAAAAGTTGAAATTTATGGCAGGTACTAAGGAGTACGGTACCTTTCTCATACAGACACTGTAAGCTTCTAAGCCAATGCAATCAAAAGATACCGCCAAATATGAAGGAGACTGATGAAACATTAGCGTTTATGCAAGATGCGTCCGTGGAATGTGTGCTATCGAACACGCTTTAGTGTGCGGAGAGTTTACATAGCCGGCCGCGCTCCAGTCCGGAGTACAATCATGACGATACATGCTTAACATGTGAAAAGATATTGAAACAGGTGTCGAGCAATGTATTTACCATCCTTTTCGAACAGGACGCCACAAACCAGTCTCCAGCGAAGCATTGTAAAGGATAATCGTTGTGAAAGGAGCGGGTTCAAAAAAATGGTTCAAATGGCTCTGAGTACTATGGGACTTAACTTCTGAGGTCATCAGTCCCCTAGAACTAAGAACTACTTGAACCTAACTAACCTAAGGACATCACACACATCCACGCCCGAGGCAGGATTCGAACCTGCGACCGTAGCGGTCTCGCGGTTCCAGACTGAAGCACCTAGAACCGCTCGGCCACTCCGGCCGGCAAAGGAGCGGGTACTAAATTCGATTACGTGCATGGAGGATCATGCGCAGTATAGTTAAAGAACAATTACGAATAAGTCCGCAGAAATATGACCGTGTACGGCATAAGAAAAACTACGGATATTCAGTGGAGGAAACGGCGCACTTGTTATAAAAACTTGTGTTTGCACCTTTCAGGGATTCTCGATACAATTTACCGGATGTGCATGATAGTGACATCAAATAGCGCGACGTATATTACAGTAATTTCAAAGGAAGTAGTGGATGGTTGCATAACTTCAGACGGTTCTACCGAATTGGATGACGTAAGATAACGAAATTTCAAAAAAACTTCATGATGCACAGCAATCTGCGGAACTGGCCCGAAAATTTGTATATGAGATAAACAAACTGATCCCACCGTTCAGAAACGAATTTGTTTTCAACTTCGACCAATCAGAATTTTGAGAGGAAACCCATATGAAAGGAATCCCGGAAGTCAGAGGTACCAAGAGACTTGTATGAAGACCAACAAACATCTTTGATTTAATCTGGATGTTAATTTGGCTGGAAAGTTATTTATTGTGCTGCGATAGGTTGGAGCTGCTCTGCCTCCTGCGATTATTCCTTATGTGCGTGATCTTGCAAGGGCAGTAGGAAATATTTACGTCACAGCAAGCAAGAATGGGAAAATGGGCATGAGAGAACTATAACTACGGTATGGGTATTACTTTTGGCCAACAGCCGCTAAATAATTAGCTTTAGCTGACTGCAGTTCATATCACTTGCAACCACTGGACTAATTCGGCCTCTGGTAGTCTTGTTTTCTCAGTGTCTATAAAACATATTATCGCACTATCTGCAGCTGCGCCTTAGTGGATACCCAGTTTCAAGATTAGCTCCTCGACAGACGGTATCGCATTCGGTTTTATGTCATCAAATTCCGTTGGTTCTCACCCCCCTGAGACAACAGTATGATCCTGTATGCATCTTTTAAGATTGGATACCTTGTTGAACATCCTGCAAGGTTTGTAAGTCCCAAGGAGTTCGCTTTCGATCTTAATAGTGCGAAACTTCGTGATCACTATGGCACGCCATCTTTCATTTAGTGTCTATGGTGCAAGTTAATGATTTCTTTTAAACATTTATTGAATGACGACAATGTCCACGTTTATAAGTATAATACATACATCCCACGAAAGGCTGGTCATTGCACCTCGTGGACACTCATTATTTGTCGCCCTCCTGATGCACATGGTGAGTCACTAGCAGCTAATATTTCTCCTGTCATAACTGTCGACACGACAAGACTGAACTTGAGACCTGACACTCAAGGGATTCCTTGTTAGCTTTCAATACTGCGAATCTTTCGCCCAGCGCAGAGTCTCAATCGATTGGAAAAAAGCACAGGTGACTCCTGTGCATAAGAAGGATAAAAAAACGGACCCGTAAAATTACAGACCAGTATCCTTATCATCGATTTGCTGCATAAAGAACATATTCAGTACGAAAGTAACAAACTTCCTTCAGACGGAAAATCTTCTGTCCGCCGACAGTGGTGGCCGAGCGGTTCTAGGCGCTACGGTCTGGAACCGCGCAACCGCTACGGTCGCAGGTTCGAATCCTGCCTCGGGTATGGATGTGTGTGATGTCCTTAGGTTAGTTAGGTTTAAGTAGTTCTTAGTTCTAGGGGACTGATGACCTCAGAAGTTAAGTCCCATAGTGCTCAGAGCCATTTCTTCTGTCCACAAATCAACATGGTTTTAGAAAACATCGCTGGTGTCAAATACAGTTTGCCCTTTTCCCACATGATATGCTTCGAACTATGGATTAAGGGCAAGAGACGGATTCAGTACTCCTAGATTTCCGAAAAGCATTTGACAGGATGTCACACTGGCGGTTGTAAACGAAGGTGCAAGAATACGGAATAGGTTCCCAGATACGTGAGTGGCTCGACGATCTCTTAAGTAACAGAACTCAGTATCCCTGACGGTAAGTATTCATTAGAGACAAGGGTATCGTCATATGAGCCCCACGGAAGTGTTTTAGGACCCTTGTTATTTTCTATATGCATAAATGATCTGGCGGTCAGGGCAAGCAGCGGTCTGCGGCTGTTTGTTAATGATGTTGTGGTGTATGGGAAAGCGTCGTCGTTGAGTGACTGTAGGAGGATACAAGACGACTTAGAAAAATACCTAGTGGGTTTGATGAGTGGCAGCTGCTCTAAATGTAGAGAAATGTAAGTTAATGGAGATCAGTAGGAAAAACAAACCCATAATGTTCGAGTGCAGCGTTAGTAGTGTGTTACTTGGCACAGTCACGTCGATTAAATATCTAGGCGCATTGACATCTTCAACTTTTGTAGTCTTGTCTTCCTCAGTTGCGTGTAATATTACGGTATATTAATAAATTTTACTTATGGACCGTCTGAGAAGAAATGAAAAGATAAAAAAAAAGAAAAAGAAAAAATAAGGAAACGAATCGTTCCTCTCACGCAACCAGGAAAAAACTACTCCCCCTTCGCCTTCTGGACACACACGCACACACACACACACACACACACACACACACACACACACACTCACACACACACGCACGCACGCACACAAGCACAGCCCACAAAAAAATTAATAAATGAAGAAAATAAAACAAAAAATTATATCACACCAAAATACACACACACACACACACACACACACACACACACATACGCACACACACAAATGCATACACGAACAGATCACAGCCACTTCAGTCATTACACTCGAAAGTTCGGCAATAAAATTCGATCTTTGGCAAAAACATCTGACAGTCGACAACAGAAACCAAAACATTGCATCGAAACAAGTGTTCAGTTCATAGTACTGCGAAAAATGGAAAAAACCGCAAATTGGCATTTATAAGAAGAAGAACAACACCAAAAATGCAACAGGAGCGTAATATATAGGAAATCGTCCACGCACCTGTAGGTACAGTTGACAATATTACTACTTAATAGGAAATACCAACCACCAGAACTCTTTATAACCTATAGGTACAGTGACCAAAATGTAAATTAAATAGCAAACATACGTACATATTCCAGGCCACTGCTGATACCTTGCAGAAAATAAAGGCGAAACGCGTATGGCACTAAAATTCTGAAAGTTGCTGTCAGACGGTACATACGTAAAAATTATCAATATACCGTAAACTAGGCGTAGCGTTGCAAAGCGATATGAAATGGAATGAGCATGCAAGGATTGTAGAGAGGAAGGAAACTGGTCGACCTCGGTATATTGGGAGTATTTTGGGGTTGCGTGGTTCACCTGTAAAGGAGATCATATATAGCGCGAAACATTGCTGAGTACCGTTTAAGTGTTTGGTATCCATGCCAGATCTGATTAACGGAAGATATCGCAGCAGTTCAGTGGCGGACTGCTATATTTGGTACCGGTAGGTTCGAACAAGACGCAAGTATTACGGGGATGCTTTGGAAACTCAAGTGGGAATCGCTGGATGGAGGGCGACGATATTTTTGAGGAGCACTATTGAGAAGATTTAGAGGACTGGCATTTAAACAACCCAGATCTACTCTAGTGCCACCAGCTTACATTTCGCGTAAGGTCCACGAAGACAATCATTTTTCCCTTGCTCCATTTACGAATGCAACAAGAAAGAGAATGTCTATTAGTGGTGCATGGCGCACTTCCATCACACACCATACGGTGACTTGCGGAGTGTGGGTGTTGATGCAATAGAGATGTAGACACTAAGTTACGTTGACAACCCAAGATAAAAAGATGGGAATTATGTTTTGTGCTTTTTGATGTTATGGATGTCCGAGAAACTGGTAAGACAGCTTTTCGTGAGCGTACATAAATACAGAGTGGGGCTATAGATAAAGATACAATACTGGCCATTAAAATTGCTACACCACGAAGATGATGTGCTGCAGACGCGAAATTTAACCGACAGGAAGAAGATGCGGTGATATGCCAATGATTAGCTTTTCGGAACATTCACACATGGTTGGCACCGGTGGCGACACCTACAACGTCGTGACATGAGGAATGTTTCCAACCGATTTCTCATACGCAGACAGCAGCTGGCGGCGTTGCCTGGTGAAATGTTGTGATGATGCCTTGCGTAAGGAGGATAAATGCGTACCATCACGTTTCCGACTTTGATTGTAGCCTATCGCGATTGCGGTTTATCGTATCGCCCCATTGCTGCTCGCGTTGGTCGACATCCAATGACTGTTAGCAGAATATGGAATCGGTGGGTTCAGGAGGCTAATACGGAACGCCGTGCTGGATCCCAACGGCCTTGAATCACTAGCAGTCGAGATGACAGGCATCTTATCCGCACGGCTGTAACGGATCGTGCAGCCACGTGTCGATCCCTGAGTCAACAGAGGGGGACGTTTACAAGACAACAACCATCTGCACGAACAGAACGACGACGTTTGCAGCAGCATGGACTACCAGCTCGGAGACCATGGCTGCGGTTACCCTTGACGCTGCATCACAGACAGGAGCGCCTGCGATGGTGTACGCAATGAGGAACCTGGCTGCACGAATGGCAACAGCATGGACTATCAGCTCGGAGACAATGGCTGCGGTTACCCTTGACGCTGCATCACAGACAGGAGCGCCTGCGATGGTGTACGCAATGAGGAACCTGGCTGCACGAATGGCAAAACGTCATTTTTTCGGGTGAATCCAAGTTCTGTTTACAGCATCATGACGATCGCATCCGTGTTTGGCGACATCGCGGTGAACGCACATTGGAAGCGTGTATTCGTCATCGCCATACTGGCATATCACCCGGCGTGATGGTATGGGGTGCCATTGGTTACATGTCTCGGTCACCTCTTGTTCGCATTGACGGCGCTTTGAACAGTGGACGTTACATTTCAGATGTGTTACGACCCGTGACTCTACCCTTCACTCGATGCCTGCGAAACCCTACATTTCAGCAGGACAATGCACGACCGCATGTTGCAGGTCCTGTACGGGCCTTTCTGGATACAGAAAATGTTCGACTGCTGCCCTGGCCAGCACATTCTCCAGATTTGTCACCAACTGAAAACGTCTGGTCAATGGTGGCCGAGCAACTGGCCTGTCACAATACGCCAGTCACTACTCTTGATGAACTGTAGTATCGTGTTAAAGCTGCATGGGCAGGTGTACCTGTACACGCCATCCATTCTCTGTTTGACTCAATGCCCAGGCGTATCAAGGCCGTTATTATGGCCAGATGTGGCTGTTCTGGATACTGATTTCTCAGGATCTATGCACCCAAATTGCGTGAAAATGTAATCACATGTCGGTTCTAGTATAATATATTTGTCCAATGAATACCCGTTTATCATCTGCATTTCTTTTTGGTGTAGCCAATAGTGTAAAACTGGTTAACCATAAGGGGCATGCATTCATCCTACAATCTCAAAAACAATGATTGTGTGCTTTAGGCCCTTGTGGTTCTCAACGCCTTTCTAATAGTCTCCAGAATAAAATGAAATTACAATTTATTTTGTTCACTGAGACAGATCCGGCCACCAGTGCCGTAATATTTAAAATAGTAGCCTGTTTTAATAATTACACTTCGATAATTCACACAGAGTTGTTGTGGTTGCCTAAGGGCACGTTAGTCTCAAACAATCGAGAAATAAACTACCAGCAAAATGTACCAGCTGAGATACTGCATGGAAATTGCTTGTCACTCTTACCTGGGGTCACCACTTCTACTGACTTTGGTTCGCCCCTGTCATAATTTGTCTGAAAATTGTAAAGCTCATTCATCAGGCGCATTTAGTTGTTGCTGACAAACCATCACCTGCAGCTATATTGTAATCTTAATGGGTAGACGAAACTTTTCGGCTCTTTGGTTATTACAGGATGAATTACAGTTTTGCTTAAGAATGACATACTCGACTCATTATTAACAACATTTGTCGTTCCTTATTTCACATTCTTATTCAGCTGCTCCTCCTTCGATGTTATCACAAGCAGGACTCGAACTTCAACTTCAATGATCCAGTAGATTAATTATTTTCGCGGTTTTTAGACCTATTTTTCGGCCATTGTGAAACGTTCCCTTGCATGGTTTGCTTTTGTGATATGAAGGTATACGTGTTTCGTAGCATATCAAATTTGATTACAAAACAAAAAAACATCGACAACCATTGCTATGTAGTACTTTTTCATCCGTCGCTCAGTGCAGGGCTCGAGTTCGTTCTGCATGCTCCTGTGAGTGATGCTCTCGATTTTGTCCCAGTCACCTCGATTTTACTTTCGTTGTGTGGAGCCATGGTGAACAAAAGCTCGGTGACTTCCTAAGACCCTTGAACTGCCTCCATACCAATATAAAATTTACCATGGAAGTAGAAAAGGGCAAGAAACTACTATTTCTAGATGTGCTGGTCACAAGGGATGGTGAAAACCTGGGACACAGCGTGTATCGAAAACCGACACACGCGGACCGATACCTGTACAATTTATCAAATCAACACCCGAGCCAAAAAAGAGCAGGTAACGCGAGCAGGACGAATATGTGAGCTGCATCACCTCAGACGAGAAATGCAACACCTGGAAAGTGTTCTGAGGAGCAATGGGTACTCCACAAGTTACATTAGAAGTGTAAAAGAGCCAGACACTCGGCGAAGCGACAAATCGGAAAAGGAAATGTCTTGTGCGGCCTTTCTGCCATACAATCCCAGAGTGAAGGACAGAATCGGCCGTATATTGCGCAGACACGGCGTAAAGACGATTTTGAAACCGACAAAGAAGATCAAAGAGTGTCTTAGTTCGGAAAAGGAGAAAGACACTTGCAATGTCGGGAATATGCCGCATACCATGCACATGCGGAAAATTTTATGTCGGAATGACTGGAGGACCAATCAACGCCAGGATCAAAGAACAATAGCGACATTGCAGATCGGGGCAGGTGGAGAAATCGGCCGTGGAAGAGCACGCTCTATGTGAGACCGACCACGTTGTAAAATTCGCCGACACGGAAGTTCTGGCTGTAGAGAGGCACTACCACACCTGCTTGTTCAAAGAGGCTATAGAAGTACAAAAACAGGGGAATAGCCTCAACAGGAAAGAAGGAAGCCTTAAGGTAAACGGTGCTGCAGCGAACGACCGTCGCAGGTAGCAAGCGGAGAACCGCACCGGAAATGACCGCGGAAAAGCCCTCGGACGTTGGCGTGCCAGGTACATATAGTCTGCGGCCGCGAGTTCGGCTCCTGTTCACCACCAGCAGTGGAGGATGAAGCTTTGACAATGCCAGCCACTCGTGCTGGCGAAACGTCAGTAAAATCATCGGACGAATGTCGGCCGAAGAAACCGAGGCAGAAGCCAATAGGCAGTTGATTTTCTTATAATGCTAAGCTCTTCTGGTGAAATTACCCAAGTAATGAATTTTTTTAGTTTGTGGTTTGCTTAAGGCAGAAAAACAGACACACTTACGACAGCTGCAGAAGAGGAGAACCACCGAAATAATTTCCCTGCTCTTTATTTATGATGTATGAGCTGCAGTCGGTACTTCTGAGCATTCCTTGCTACAACGCCTGGGACCCAAATCAAAGTCCCAGAATTGCGAATAAAACTCATTGGTCTATAGTAGCTGTTTGTGCTCCTAGTCAATGTAGTGGCAGCCGGCGACATCATGGCTTTGAAGGACGTGCTTCAACGGTATCAGCCTACTCAAGATTCAGGTCGTTTGACCGAACGTAATCTGTCGCTAGTTAATGGAGCGTTTAAGCTGTTTCTAACATGTTTTGGCTACTATGGGACCGCCGAATTACTTCCTGGTTTGGTTCAGAACTATTCTAGAATTCACTCGATATAGTTTGTCATTTAAATTAAACATGATTCTCATTTAAGGTATGACACAAAATTTACAAATTTATGGTTTTGCGTGCAGAAAGCTTCTTCTACCGAAACTGCAGCTACAGTCTCCATTTACGTTGCGAACTCTTCGACTTAGCCACCGAGCGAGGTGGCGCAGTGGTTACCACACTGGACTCGCATTCGGGAGGACGACGGTTCAATCCCGTCTCCGGCCATCCTGATTTAGGTTTTCTGTGATTTCCCTAAATCGTTTCAGGCAAATGCCGGGATGGTTCCTTTGAAAGGGCACGGCCGATTTCCTTCCCAATCCTTCCCTAACCCGAGCTTGCGCTCCGTCTCTAATGACCTCGTTGTCGACGGGACGTTAAACACTAACCACCACCACCACCACTTAGCCATCACTTGGATGACATGGAAGCGCTCTCTGCTACAATTGTATGTTATCTTAGTCGTACCGAGTTCGCCCTTCAAGTGGGAATCCATGGTAATTTTCGACTCTAATCCCATTGGAGGTAAGGTGCTTACTTCTCCTGGGAAAGGGCCAGAAGCGGGCAAATTCAGAACCAGAACAGAAATCCTAAAACAACTTCTTCCACATAAGTTTTGTCATTACCTTGAATCTGCACCCTGCAGATCTAAGGATGAGAAAATTCTGAATTGGACGCTTATTAGTTCCTGCTGCTTCTACATCTGTGACATGTATTGACTTAATTGTGGTACTGAATGATTTGTTAATTGGATTTAGTTACATATCTACCCCTACTGTTACAGTTGCATACTCTCGTTGTAGTCTTGTAACGCTGTTTCATTATAACTGACCTGCATGTAGACACAGCCCATTTCGAAGTCGAAAGTGCGTATTATAATGGTAATTTGTTACAATATAGAATACTTTGTATTATCAAAAAAGACTGTTTTCATAACGTTATCATGATAAGTTGTTATTCATTTGTATTACTACAGTGCATTCTGAACCTGTTTTAGTGTGTAGAGCAGGTAACCATAAGAGATAAATTAATCACTAGCAGTAAAGTCTCCCACACTATGTAAAACTGTCTAAAGACGTTCGGGTAATTTTTCGAGTTCACGAATACTGACAATATGTCGGTACCACTTTGTCACCTTACCTGCTATGGTATGTTAATATACAGTAAAGTTATGCAATTCAGGATAACGGTGAGGTGACAGGTGTCGCGAATTCTGTCACCGATTATTCGAGGGGCTTTCGGAGCCACCCCAGCAGTTTAGTCGCGGTAACTTGTGTTCGTGGGAATTTACAACATCGCAGGAAAAGTGTGGAAACGCTGTTACACTTCACTTACTTCCAGTTGGGGCTGAACTACCCGTCTACAATCATTTGATACTTTGCCATCACCTCGATAAAATATTCTGAATGGCTTCTATTTAAAATGTGACATTGAAAAAGTAAAATACGTTGTTTTAACCCAGGATTGATGTTTGTCACCTAACTACGATTGCTCTCTCTTTGCACGTTCCGACCAACTACCTTAGGCAGCATGAAAGTCATGAGGGAAGATGTGATGCAGTTACATCTTATTGGCTTGGCGGTAAGACGCTCAACTTGTAACGAGGTGGTTTATTTACACGTCGGTTCGTAAGTCACGGCATAAACACTGTTGTTTGTAAGTAATTTTCTCGTTTTTCTTTTTTTATTCAGTGTGTAAGCAGCCAGAATGATATGCAGTAATGAAATATTAAGAGAAGCTTTGCATCATAAGCCATCTCATAACCCTGATTCAACACACTGTAGGAGTAACCAGAAGTGTCTGTTACGCAAATAATGAGTTACTTCGTTAGAAGTGTCTTGGAAAATCTTGAAGGAAGCATTAATAACAGATATTTGTGAGTTGTTCGTCGTTTAGAGAATCATCATCCCCGACAAACGTTATGGATGCAGTGAACACACTGAGGTAAATCTCTAGGTGAGCAATTATCGAATAGTAGCATTGCTCGCTTATTCATACCACTATTTTTGCATCTGCATCAGAAGACATACATTTCCCTTGTGAGTACACATTTTGAGTACCTTGTGACATACTTAAATTTATCACAACTGTGACTCAAACAAACAGTTAACCTTTTTCTATCTATACAAAAAACTTTCATCATAAGATAAATAGGTGTATTATTCAACAGCATTTGTTGATAAATTTTAATCATGATGGTAGATTATAAGGCTCAAAGATTCTGAGGCCATATGCAGCATGAGAAATTGACACACGAATAACTTTGCCATTCTTGTGTGGAAATTTTGACACTTGCGTTAGCAGCTAGTGAGTTTTCACATTCCTCCGCACTCGGCATCACAAAAACAATCAGCTGGTATAAAATCTATCAAAATACATACTGTGTCACTTTGGTTTCTTATTTTCTTCAGATCTCTGTTCATGGTATTCAGAGTCAGATGGCCTCTCTGAGTTTCCATCGATGGCGCTCTGTGTCACTTTCACTCTCCATATGAAAGTATTTTTCCACGAAAACTCGCACAGCTACTATGAAAAGTATTAAACTATCCAAAGAGAGATCTGCCGGTAGTGGGTTTGAATACTCTTTCATCCATTAATTTTAATTTGTGATAAGAGTTATCAGTTTAGGAGGACAACGACAGTTGTAGCGTTTAAAGTTTTCGTAATTATGTGACTGAGAACGTAGTGGAGTCAACTACTCGACTTTGTCTACACTACAGGCCTTTCACCACTCTCTCTTAATGTATTGTGCTTTCTGAAAAATCCTTCTTTTTGTTACAAATTAAGGAGAGGCATGAAAAATGTTATAGCAGCTTCTTTATTAGCTTGCAAAAAACAGATGATTACAGTAGAGGTGACTACGTATCTTCAGTGGTTCCAACTCAATACAATTCTGCAACTAATACCCAGGAGCCGGAATTGAATGGAAAAGATTAGCACTTGATGAACTGTTGCCTACCACGAAGCCTAATTTCTCTGCATGACGCAATCTTCTCCAACGGCACGTCGCCGAGAGCTTAAGCGATGGACTGCAAGCAGTTGGCACGTGAGTCGACCAGCTGTCGCCGACGGGAACTGTCCGCAGTGGTCCCTGCGTTGGCTTAAATAGCAACTCTTCAGGAACAGACATTCCGCCCCAAGTCACTCGTGACCGGAAGTAGGCGCGGATTTTTGGTTCGGTAAGCGACTTCTTGCTGAAGACTGGCGATGTACTCGGTAGTTTGTAGCTTTGTGTGCACCTCCTGGCTGCCTGTGTATACACTGGATTCTCCCGTGTGGCTGCTATGGCCCGCGTGAGCGTTGTCTACTTTCACCCCGTGCATCGTAATTGGAGTGAGGTTTGCGGCTGCTACCACTGGTCACCGTAACACTATCTACTTGGCTTTAAAGGAAACTGATTTTGAAAGGTCCCTGTTGGATTCCTTTCATGTTAATCTCTTAAATCTGTTGTCATTTGCGGCATACATTCCACTTCTAAATTTACTGTGGTGTTTCTGACTATCTGGGAGGAGACTGAGCAGTGGAACGTGTTACTTTTACACATAATCAAGAACGGTCTCTCACACTACTACACTTTAAGACACAGTTTATATGTAATTCATGTCACAAAGTCTCATACGGAACCTACATCTGTTTTCTTTTATGTACTGTATATGATAAGATACTATGATCACCCTTCCCTTCTGTGTGAAAGAATGAATGAGCAAATGTGTTTCTAGTTGCATGCCTGATGGTATCAGACAAGCCAGTCTGCTAGAGAACAGTAGGACCAACGTCGGAACAGGTAGCTACGCTTTCTAAAAGCAGAGAGGTTTCTATTCTTAGTATGGTCCTGTCTGTCCCTTGTCATGTTGGTATAGGAAGCTGCCTCTCTGGTCACTTCCGTTTGTATCTGTGAAGCACCCTCGGTAGGAGCCCAGGCCAGTCTGTCGGCGGTGAGCGTCTGAAGTGGTAAGATCTCTGGCTAAGTGCGTCTCTGCCAAGTCCGTAGGACAATGGATTTCTTAAGTTCAGCCTAACTGAAAATTTAATCACCTTTATTTCAGGTTTAGATCTAAATATCTAATGTTATTTTAAATTGCAACACAGTGTAATTCGAGTGTGAAGCTCAGAATATCTTCCAGTAGTTGCTTTGTCACTACTTTGTGAGTAAAGTGGAACCACGTGTCGATGATCCGTAACTCTAACTAAGATCATCAATCTTAAATGTGAATGTGCATGAGATTATAACGTCTCGTCTTGACAATACTTTTCAATATAGCAACTTTTCATTATATTCATCCCACGTGGTGTGTACTTTGTGAGACCAGTACCATGTGCTTATATAAATGTTTGACCCATCAGGTTAATAGTAAGACGATAGTAACCAGTTCGAGGCTTTTTTTTTTTGTACATTGTGTTTCGATGTAATTTATTTTAATTATCAAAATTATTGTGGAGTTACACTCTTTGTGTAAACCAAGTTGACCACGTGAAGCATGTGGTGTAATCATCAAAGTAGCCCTCAGCTATTCTTTTCGGGAAGATTTCACAGAGTGTTAGTATGAATTTAGTATACCAGTATGTGGTAATTTCATGACAGACAGGATTGCGCTACGAACATAACTTCTTTAGGTAAAAATTGAATCGGTTGGTTGTGGTTAATTTCCTCTTGCATATGTTCCAATGTTCTTCGTGTGTTATTTTATGAATGCAGTGTTGTATGCAGTCTCCCAATCTTGGCTCTATATTTGATGTGTTCCGTAAGATTACAAACTCACATTTTCACAATCCTAAATAAGGCACCAGTTTAGTTATGAATCAAGTTTAATATGCTGAAATTTTAACGGAACAGTGATCAATGTTAAAATAAATTTCCAAATATAAACTAATTTATTTCTTATTTAAATTCTCTTTTTATATATATGTCACCGGATGTCGTAAGATGACTACTCAAAGTTTATAATTAATGTTAGTCTGGTTGGGAATTTGGTAAGCTAGACTGGATACCTGGTGAAACAGTTGCTCAGTAAGGCAAGGTTGACTTCCCCAGATAGCTCACAGATTTTAACCCGCTTTTATTGTCTTGAATATCAGCTCCGCTTTCAGAACAACTTAATGCATCAACATTACAATATCTACCTTATGTCTTTGTCGGTATTGGCGTCCTGCGCCATGTAAATAAAGAGACCTCAATTTAGTAGTATATCTTCTTCTTGGAGTAAAAAACTGAATGGTTCCTCTTTGATGCTTTCACTGGCACTGGCGTTATGCAGTATGTGAAGAAAAATGTTTTCCTGTTGTTGTTGGCCTTCTTGATCAGTGGTTGTAAAATAATTTAAATTGAAGAGTCTGTCGAATGATTCGAGAGTGTGAGTCAGATTTATTGAATTTCTTGCATATTCTGCTACTCTTCTTTAAGTTAAATATCTTAGACATTGTTGCAACAACATTTACGGTTTAGCTATGTTAACCTTTATTTTTTTAAAAAAAGATTATGACAAACGATTCTTCCTTTTGTATGCAGTAGCGTACATGCTCAAGGAAAGCAATCCAAGGAAAAACAAAACGTACTTTTGTCAAAAGGAAAATTTTCCTTCTGATGACACAATAGATTCAGCGCCGTGTCCAGTTTCCATCCTCATCTACTACAGCGTTTAGCCACCGGGCAGCAGAGACTACAAGTTTTCGGACGATGCTGTTATTCTGAAACACCTCTTCCCACACATCACGAACTGCTTCGGACAGAACTGCCATGGTAGTTGGTGCAGGTCTTCTACACCTAACAAATTTCTCCATATCTGCCCAGACATTTGTGTATATGGCTTCCAAAGCTCACTGGAGGAAGGCAAGAAAGAACAGTCTCTACTAACATCAGTATAATAAATATGCCTCGGTTTCAGGATGATTTCAGTCTTCGGATGATGATAAGATTTCATTTCGAGCAGTACCGTGCCCATAGCTGGAAACTCGGTTTCAACTAATGATTTTCACAACTTGCGATACTTCTTCGGCAAAATACTTAAGCGTTGTGGCCCAGACTGTGCGGACTTTCTTTTTAAACCTCTTCCTACCTCGACCATGAGTTTTTGTTATTCGGGAAATCTGTGAACGTTGTTGCTTAAGACGTTCTAAAAGTAAACTAAATCCTTCCATTTATGACAATGGAAAAAGGTAGGTACTTAACAGTACTTAATAGCGGTTTGTGATTCAATTACTGGCAACAATTTGTCAAATTTCGTTGACTGGAACGAAAAAGGCTAAATGACAGAAAAACAAATATCTCACAGGGAAAGCAGGAGCGAAATGAAACCTCTCATGTTGTAATATGACTTTAATATTGGTGATTATAAATCAATTGAAACGAACACTGAAATTGCGAGTACGAGCGCACTGCTGGAAAACGTGGGACCTAAATTGATAAGAGGCAGTTTAGGTCAGGCATATACGCTCTAAGACAAAAAACGACGCACCATGGAGGAATCATCCAAATACGACGGAAATCGATAGTCAAAAGTCATGGGATAGTGATATGCATATATGCAGATGGCGGTAGAATGTTGTAACCAAGGCATAAAAGCAAGGTTCATTGGGGGAGCTTTCATTTGCTCTAAGGTTAACCATGTGAAAAGGTTTCCTACGTGATTATGACCGCACAGCGGGAGTTACGGAACTTGGAACACAGAATGGTAATCGCTGCTATACTCATGGGACATCTCATTCCGGTATTCAATATTCCGAGATCCACTGCGTTAAGAGTGTGCTGAAAATACCAAATTTCAGGCATTACCTCTCACCATGGAAAACGCAATGAACGACGACCTTCACTTAACGACCGAGAGCAGCAGCGTTTGTGAGCGTTGTCAGTGATACCAGAAAACCAACACTGCGTGAAATAACTACAAAAATAATTGTGGGACGTACGACGACTATATCCGTTAGGACAGTGGGGCGAAATTTGGCGTTAATGTGCTATGGCAGCAGACGATCGGCACGAGTGCCTTAACTAACAGCACCACGACATCGCCTGCAGCGCCTGTTCTGGGCTCGTTACCGTGCTAGCCGGACCTTAGATGACTGGAAAACAGTTGCGTGGTCAGATGAGTCCCGATTTCAGCTGGTAAGAGCTGCTGCCAGGGTTCGAGTGTGGCGCAGACCCCACGAAAACCATGGACCCAAGTTGTCAGCAAGGCACTTTGCAAGCTGGCGGTGGCCCCATAATGGTTTCGCCTGTCTTTACATGAAACGATCGTTGATTGTTAATAGTTATGCGTAGCTGCTTGGAGACCATTTGCAGCCATTCATGGACTTCATATTCCCAAATATGTCACTGGACCACAGTTGTGCGCCACTGGTTTGATGGGCAGTTGGAGCGAATGATTTGGCCATCTAGATCCCCTGACATGAATCCCATCGAACATATATGGGAAGCAACCTAGAGGTCATTTCATGTACAAAATTCTTCAGCGCCTACCCTTTCACATCAGTTTGTGCACAAAATTCTTCACCTCCTACACTTTCGCAGTTATGGTGGCTATAGATGAGGCATGGCACAATATTTCTGCAGGGGACTTCTAATGACTTGCGTCCATGCCATGTCGAGTTGCTCCACTCCGCCGGCCAAAACGGGGTCAGACACGCCCATGACTTTTATCACTTTAGTGTACATGGACAGCCAAAGAATCAGGAATCTCATTGGCTAAAGTAGAATTGTCCTCAGTGATGGGCCCTGCTTCGAACTGAGCCCAGATTACTCGCGAAAACATGTCTGGAGACGCCCTGGAGAGCGGTGGGATACGAACCTTATTACCACTCTCCAATCGACTCGGCAACCTGGTGTGGCGGTCTGGTGTGCCGTTTCTTTTCATCCCAGGATTCAATTGTATGTCATTCACGGCATACTTACAGCAGAGCCGTACGTCGACGATATTATAATCCACGTTTCTTTGCCGTTTAAGACAAGGTATCCTCAGCTTACATTTCTGCAACTCAATAGCCGCCCACACACGGTAAGTGTTTCTGTTGCTTATCTTCGTGCTCACAAAACCCCTGTAGACCAACAAGTTCACCGGACCTCTCGCCATTTGAGGACGTAAGGAACATTATGGGCAGGACCCTAACGGTCTCGAGATTTTAATGTTTTGACATGCCAGTTGGACGGATTTGGGCACAATATCCATCAAGATGAGATCCAACAGCTGTATTAAACAATGTCAAACCGAGTAACTCCTTGAATAAGGGCCAAAGTTGGACCAACGCGTTATTGACTAGCTAAGCTTGTGGAACACCTTATCTTGAATAAATCATCCAATTTTTCGGAAATTGTAGTCATATCGTTGTCTGATATGTACATCAAATCGGCCGGTTTCCATCCAATTCGGATAATTCATTCGAAGTGCATTTTCAACACTATTAAGTCAGTATTTGTTACAGCAGGTTACTGAAACTGGTGTTCCGCACAGTTAGAAACTCTTGGTGGCGTCTAAGTGAAAGGTCATTGAGTCTGATGTAAGTTTTGCAACTGCGCAATGTTTTTCTTCATTTCTGTAGTGGATATTAGAGTTACACTACTTCTGAGAAAATGTTATCTTGTGATGCGTAAAATGGAAAAAATTGAGTTTAATCCAATGAAAACAGATAATTTTCTGCAATGTTTTCTTCGTTATACCACTTGAAATAAGTGACCTCGGCCATGTCATCTGGAAAAAGTAACCGTGACATTTAATGGACGACATTAACATTCTCGGGCTTGTGGAATGTCATTTATCACCTGATTTAGCATTTTACAAGCATCGTTGCAGAGTGCATTCAAGTAAATGAAGTAATGACATGAGAGTTCTGTTACCAAGTAACTTCTTCATCAATTATTTCAGTTTTTGGGGAAGGCATAACAGAGGTGGGGGTCGTGGAAATCAGAAACTCTGCCACCTGCGAGATTACTTACATTAGAAATTTTATTATATTTAATTATCCAATGATCACTTATGGTCCCGGGGCTCTTATTTAGTTTGAGTCGTTTTAGTTTTTGGTGTCAGTCTAAGACTCGAATTCGGATCTCCTCCTTCGCAGTATTTGACCCTCTCGAAACGACCCAAGACAGCAAACTCCACTATATATCCACGTAAGGTACGTATCAAGGTTCGTATCCTGGTCCAGCACAAAAATATTTAAAATTCTATTTCAAGTCCTAGCATGTGCACAGGGAACTACTAATGAAAAAAAAATCATTTTTAATGTCTCTTCATGTAGTGTCAACAATAATAAGAAGTGTTGTTATTTGTAGTAAAAAATGTAACCATATCATTCCTGGTGAGCAAACAAATGATACTTAACGTCTGCACGTGGAAAGAAAACAATGCCGGTACACGCTGGTTCTATTTCTAGTCGGGAAAAAAGAATTGTCTCCTCACTCGCTGCTGGTGAAGATATTCGATATCTAATGTCTGGTTTTACTTAGTTAACAATCCGATGGGTTAAATCTCGAAATGCATCAATTTCTCCACAACATGGTTCTGCACTGTGCCATATGGATGGAACCCCACAACAACTTCCTGGGCAGGCAATTGAAATAGCAATTCTAATTCACAGATGGTCTAATGCCTAATCTGGCATGGTCCACAGTGATATTACGTTACCATTGGCATGGCAAAACTGGAAGCCATTAGTTGTCTCCTTAACGATCGAGTCACATTAAATATTGTTAATGACCTTGACACAGATCGTGCAACTCACGATTAACAGATGGATGCCTTAGTGTTGGTTGTCACAAACTTCTGTCTTTGTGTAGAAATTGATCCATCTCCATGGCCATGGGCTGCGAGTAGATGCTGCAGAATATAAACTTGAACGTTCTTTTGCGGTCCCCATTCATCATGTTTTTGTTTACAATAGGGTGGCATACAAGTGGGAGCCAGTTGAATATCAACACAGGTGAACACTCGCTCCACAAGCAGTGTGTCTACACCACTACGCTGCCAAAGGCAGTTTATATCACTAGACCATCACACTTGGGTGACGCATTCAGCTCTCTCAAGTCATAGCTCCTCTCTCGCGTTATGACAGCTGTTATTTAGGTGGGCAATGATATCGTTTATACAACTTAATATTGTATCTGTTAGTAGAAACCGGATCAAAATCCCTACAGATGGAAAAGCCTGCTTATATAAACGAATGTGAGTTGACTACTTCAATTTGTATACTGGACCGTTATAATTAAACTTTCCTTATTTATGTCATGGAAACAAATTATACCGTAAGAGAACCAAACTTGGTAGCATTAATGTCAAGGACATGGGGAAGAGAAATAATGCAGAATAAATTAAGGTGAAACATATTTCATGCGCTGCTTCGGTACATCATACCATTACACACTGGTACCATTACTGCTACAAAAGTGGCTGATTATGGCGCCCATCAGTGCCCAGAAGATTCTGAAAGCGCTGGATTCCATGCTGCACAGCAGAACAAAGCATGTCCATAGGTATATTGGCTACCTCTCTTGATATGCTGCGCTTCAGATCAGCTCTTGTGCGAATGTTCCCCAGGAAAACCCTGTTCTTCAGGTAGCCACGCAATTAAAAATCACAGAGTGAGCTCACATGATCGTGTCAGCCAAGCATTTGGAAATAATCGGTTATAATTAGATCGTTTCCAAATGTCTTTCGGAGGAACAGGTGAACTTCACGAGCGACGTGTTTTGGGCCCCATCTTGCATGAAAACTGTTGAGTTCAATGTTTATCTCTACTGTACGGCAGATATGACATGCTGGCGAAGCATATCGCAAAACGCTGGCCAGTCACACAGCACATCTTTTGTCCTTCGGCGCCAACCTGTTCACAAAAGAATGGCCCAATGATGAACACAGCTGTGAAGCCACACCATACGTTGACACGTGCACCATACAGAGGAACTTCATGCACAGTGACTCGAGGTCAAGATCACCACACTTGGCAATTCTGTATGTTCACCTCACCTGTCATAGGATGGTCCAGGGCAGCCGTCGACAACTTAAGACCTTGCGAGAAAGTGGAGAGCGATGTGAAGACGTCGTTGAGCGTCCTGTGGTGCAAGCTGCTGTACGATATCGATCTTGTACGGATACCATTTGAGAATGGTTCAAAGCAACTTCCGTACAGTGGACCACGCGACGTTCAACTCTCGTGACAGCACGCGCACTGCCTGATGATCGGGAATTGCGAGCAGCGTTGTCTGCCATAGCAACAGCGATATCATCAACCACCTGTGGTGCAACCGGTCGTCGGCCTCTTCCTGGAGTGACGCTCAGTTCTCCAGTTGATTCGAACTTCTTCGATCATGCTTCGCACAGTAGGTGGGGAAAGACGACCCTCCCGTAAGCCTTTCAGCCGGCGATATTCTCGAAGTGCAGCAGCAGTATTACTGTTGTTTTGATAACAGAGCTTCACCAATAATGTCCTGCTCCTTTTGTCCAAACTCATGTTGACACGTCAACAAGTGCACTGTGAGTGCTCAGGTGTGTGAGACTATGCAGCATGATGGCTGATCACAGCATCTGGTGGCCGTCGTTGGAACTGGACGGTGGCGCTGTGACGCAGGGAACTCATGCACCTCATAGTCTGGACATTAATGCTATCAAGTTTGGTACGCATAGGGTAATTAGTTTCCTTGTTAAACAGGGAAGTTTAATTATAACCACCCGGTACATAGGAATGTTCTGAGTGGGCCCGAATGTTAAGAACATTCCGTTTATTAAATATTGTAACAACATGTTAGTTTAATGCGGAAAGCGATCACTTTAAGTCGAAACAAGTCTTTAGAATCTGAGAATACTGTATACTTCTGTGGGACAGCTTTCAGCCAATGAGAATCAGGCAGTGGCAGAACGCTACTGGATCGTAGAGCTGAGCAGCGTGCTGAAGACTTACACTGATCGAGAGTTAGAAGAACGTAGTCATGCCTGAGGTAACTGGTGGTACTGAATCGTGAAGGTGATAGAGTATGGGCGGTAAATTGCCGCTTGAGTACTCTAACATTCGAGGGGAGTTTCACCTTTGTGAATTCCAAATGTGTTCCAATTCTGAACTTTGATTTTTTCCGCTTACATAACGGAGTTAAGACTGGACGGAGCATGAGTGTCTGCTCTGTATCTCGCGTATGTAGGATGTACATAGCCATAGTGGACTCTAAATTGTTTTGAGCTGATGTTTTGTGATCACGGAATGCGACATAGTTTCCGCGCGACTTTGATGACTAGATAGCATCTGTGGATGCTGCTGCCACTGTTGTAGCGCATTTAATGCCACTTTACTGCTTTTGAATAAAGTTTTATTTCTGTCTCTATTATAATGTTTAGTCGCAGGACCTCCTTCTCTATGTTTATGATTATCTATTTAATTAAACCAAAAACTAAACAACAGATTCCTCTGGTGCTGTCTACGTAAGTTTCAGACTTTGGAATGAAACCTATTTTATTGATTATTTATTTATCTTCATATTTAACATACAAGATTATTTAATTAATTCGTAATTCTATCCAATGCATAAACTATTTCGCTGCAGGATCACAAATACAAATTATTGTTTGGAGCAGGTTTATCTAATGGTCATGAGTAGAGAAATTGGCGGTCCAGCCTAAAAATTCAACGAACCATGATTTACACTACTGGCCATTAAAATTGCTACACCACGAAGAAATGCAGATGATAAACGGGTATTCAATGGACAAATATATTATACTAGAACTGACGTGTGACTACATTTTCAACCAATTTGGGTGCATAGATCCCCAGAAATCAGCACCCAGAACAACCACCTCTGGCTGTAAAAACGGCCTTGATACGCCTGGGCATTGCGTCAAACAGAGCTTGGATGGCGTGTACAAGTACAGCTGCCCATGCAGCTTCAACACGATACCACAGTTCATCAAGAGTACTGACTGGCGTATTGTGACGAGCCAGTTGCTCGGCCACCATTGACCAGACGTTTTCAGTTAGTGAGAGATCTGGAGAATGTGCTGGCCAGGGCAGCAGTCGAACGTTTTCTGTACGCAGAAAAGCCCGCACAGGACCAGCAACATGCGGTCGTGTATTACCCTGCTAAAATGTAGGGTTTCACAGGGATCGAATGAAGGGTATAGCCACGGGTCGAAACACATCTGAAATATAACGTCCACAGTTCAAAGTGCCGTCAATGCGAACAAGAAGTGACCGAGACGTGTAACCAATGGCACCCCATACCGTCACGCCGGGTGATACGCCAGTATGGCGATAGGAATACACGCTTCCAATGTGTGTTCATTGCGATGTCGCCAAACACGGATGCGACCATCGTGATGCTGAAACAGAACTTGGATTCATCCGAAAAAATGACGTTTTGCCATTCGTGCACCCAGGTTCGTCGTTGAGTACACCATCGCAGGCGCTCCTGTCTGTGATGCAGCGTCAAGGGTAGCCGCAGCCATGGTCTCCGAGCTGATAGTCCATACTGGTGCAAACGTCGTCGAACTGTTCGTGCAGGTGGTTGTTGTCTTGCGAACGTCTCCATCTGTTGACTCAAGGATCGGGACGTGGCTGCACGATCCGTTACAGCCATGTGGATAAGATGCCTGTCATCTCGACTGCTAGTGATACGAGGCCGTTGGGATCCAGCACGGCGTTCCGTATTACCTTCCTAAACCCACCGATTCCATATTCTGCTAACTGTTATTGGATCTCGACCAACGCGAGCAGCAATGTCGCGATACAATAAACCGCAATCGCGATTGGCTACAATTCGACCTTTATCAAAGTCGGAAACGTGATGGTACGCATCTCTCCTCCTTAGACGAGGCATCACAACAACGTTTCACCAGGCAACACCGGTCAACTGCTGTTTGTGTACGAGAAATCCGTTGGAAACTTTCCTCATGTTAGCACGTTGTAGGTGTCGCCACCGGCGCCAACCTTGTGTGAATAATTTGAAAAACTAATCATTTGCATATCACATCATCTTCTTCCTGTCGGTTAAATTTCGCGTTTGTAGCACGTCATCTTCGTGGTGTAGCAATTTTAATGGCCAGTAGTGAATTTACTGGTTTATTCTGTTTAGGGAATTGCGCCATGTTAATGCAGTTGTAAAAACTTATTATCGTCGCAATACCAAGAGCAAAAGTAACTGGTCTTAATTTTTTGAGTGGCCCAGTTCAAGCTTTCATCAATACGTACACCGAAAAATTTGGAGCATTGTACGCTATTTACTGACCCCAGCTTATGTTCTACATCAGTTGTTGGTGTGACTCTGTTGTACAGCACTTAATATAGTGTGCTTTCTCAAAATTATCTCTCGAATTTCTCCGTGCACGTAAAATTATCATGCGATATTACAGTGCCTGTGTTATTCCGAATTACGATGCCAAGTTCCTTCGGACATGCATGCAACCTTCGGACATGCATGCATGTGTGAAAGAACATTGCATCGTAATTTGGAATAACACAGGCACTGCAGTGCCGTATTTATCCGACGACTCCGGGCAAGCGACTTTCAAGTAAAATGTCTCCCCTGCATGGGAATATACATAATGGATGTACGAGTACAGGGTGTAGACACATGGCTGATGACATATGGAAGCTTGGGTCTGGTCGTGAGTCGTGCTCGGATAGCCAAATGCTAAAGCGACCGCTCGTGATAAGCGGGAAACTCGGTTTCGAGTCCCAGTCCCGCATAAAGTTTCATTTACGTCATTTCATTGAACAGTTGATGGTTATCCGCATTTGCATCTGCGAGTACATTTAATTTAAAATTCTCATGTTCATCAGCTGTTGTGCTGCTCTTCCGGGTCATGACGGTTCAGTAGCTGGCAGAAGAACATTTTTGTTCAGGCTTATGTGTAATCTATCGTGTTTCATTACATATCCGCGATGACAATTTCTAGTCAATGTTAACTGGCTTGGCTCTGAGCACTATGGGACTTAACATATGTGGTCATCAGTCCCCTAGAACTTAGAACTACTTAAACCTAACTAACCTAAGGACATCACACACATCCATGCCCGAGGCAGGATTCGAACCTGCGACCGTAGCAGTCACGCGGTTCCGGACTGAGCGCCTGAACCGCTAGACTACCGCGGCCGGCCAATGTTAATTCTGAAGGTATAGTTTTCCAAGGAAATAGGTCATTCGTCAACCTTTGTCTTTTTTATTACATCTGTGTTTACGTTACATGCATAAGTAAATTGCATGACACTCTCTCCTTCTATAGTTTTTTGCAGCGTTTATCACATTAAACAGCTATGAACATCAGGCATTGGAACTTCGAGTTAATATAGTTTTCTAGGCAAGGGCTCACGTTAAAATAGTTCTTTTGGGCTTATTCTCTTAGAAAATACATCTTACTAATTACTTTGGGAAGACTCCAGTTCATCATTCTTATTTATAACTGACCAGTGAAAAAATGTAGCAACAGCTTTAAAAATTCATATTGACACTGTGCTTTGAGCAATCGGTAACGAAGAATGTCTTCACTGCGCCTGTGATTATGTTAAACTTAGAAATGTAAACAGAAGAGAAAATATTCGTCATTCAGTGTTGCTGTAAACTATCTCATTTAGGTTGATTAACAAATGACTATTCAATAATTTATTTCGGTCCACCGACATATGCTACAGAGGAACGCTGAAAATGGATCAGGAGAGGAACAACCAAGGTTAACGATCATTGTCCTGAGACTATACGGCACCATAAAGACACTTCATTATGTGTTGGGTTCTGCAGATTAATTGCTTTCATGGCCGTTAAATGCGTATCTCATATCTCGGAACACGGAATGGGTCCAAGCCGCATTAAAATTGGAACTGAGATACCGAGCCTCATTTGCAGGTGCATGTAGAATTTATGTAAAGTGAAATAAAATTAAATGTCGTGTGACGAGGGCCTCCCGTCGGGTAGACCGTTCGCAGGGTGCAAGTCTTTCGATTTGACGCCACTTCGGCGACTTGCGCGTCGATCGGGACACACCACCCAGCGCCTGAGCGGAGAAAATCTCCGACCCAGTCGGGAATCGAACACGGACCCTTAGGATTGACGAGTAGATCTTCCACGAATACGTGAATTATCCATACAAGTTTTATCTAGAGCTTGTGCAAGGGCTAATGCTGCGCAACACGAGTTTTTCATTTATAAAATAGCGATCAACATGAGCTACCGTTTATACACTAGGTGAGGTAACTAACACAGACCACCTCAAATATAACTGGAACTAGAATATATATCGACGAGTGGTTTTCGATGGGTTAAAATGGACAAAGTCACGAATGTTTTGACATGCGAGAGGAACTTTTACCGTTTACAGTTGCCGAATTATCACAAAACCGCGGTTTTTGAACGTAAATATCTATTTTTTTCTTAGATTTAAACATCTTGAGTGCCATCAACACTACCTGTACGAATCGCATTGAAATGAGTTTTATTGTTTGTGTGCCTTTCATCATGACATTTATTCACATGGAACATACAGGGTGATTCAAAAAGAATACCACAACTTTAGGAATTTAAAACTCTGCAACGACAAAAGGCAGAGCTAAGCACTATCAGTCGGCGAGTTAAGGGAGCTATAAAGTTTCATTTAGTTGTACATTTGTTCGCTTGAGGCGCTGTTGACTAGGCGTCAGCGTCAGTTGATGCTAAGATGGCGACCGCTCAACAGAAAGGTTTTTGTGTTATTGAGTACGGCAGAAGTGAATCGACGACAGTTGTTCAGCGTGCATTTCGAACGAAGTATGGTGTTAAACCTTCTGATAGGTGGTGTATTAAACGTTGGCATAAACAGTTTACAGAGAATGGGTGTTTGTGCAAAGGGAAAAGTTCTGGACGGCCGAGAACGAGTGATGAAAATGTAGCACGCATCCAGCAAGCATTAGTTCGCAGCCAAGGAATTGGCTGTTCCCTCAGCTCGAACAAGAAGCACAACAATTCATATTCCAGCAGGATGGAGCGCCACCACATTGGCAGTTATCTGTCCGTAACTACCTGAACGTCAACTACCCGAGGCGATGGATTGGCCGCCAGGCAGCCCGTGACAGAGCACTTCATCACTGGCCTCCAAGAAGCCCTGATCTTAACCCCTGCGATTTTTTCTTATGGGGGTATGTTAAGGATATGGTGTTTCGGCCACCTCTCCCAGCCACCATTGATGATTTGAAACGAGAAATAACAGCAGCTATCCAAACTGTTACGCCTGATATGCTACAGAGAGTGTGGAACGAGTTGGAGTATCGGGTTGATATTGCTTGAGTGTCTGGAGGGGGCCATATTGAACATCTCTGAACTTGTTTTTGAATGAAAAAAACCTTTTTAAATACTCTTTGTAATGATGTATAACAGAAGGTTATATTATGTTTCTTTCATTAAATACACATTTTTAAAGTTGTGGTATTCTTTTTGAATCACCCTGTATGATCACCGCCTATTTTACGTTAACGTCATTTTGGATTTTCACTGCAAAGGTTTTCCTCCAGTGATGATGCTTGTGATAAGTGAAACTGGTTGAGGAATTAAGATTTCCGTGTACAGCTGAAGACTTAAGATGCTCCACTTCACGTATCTGACGGTTGTAAGAAGTTACCTTTCTAAAGTTTGAGATATAGGAGACTGGCGAAACCCTTCAAGACGAACGTTCCAATTCTCAAGAAGGCAGGTGCTGACATGAGTCAGCATCACCGGACTGTTAATCTAAATCATAGTTGCAAAACGTGCATAAGAATTGTTTTCAGGAGAATGGAAAAACGGGCCGAACTCAGGGACGATCAGTTTGGGTTGCGGAGAAATGTAGAAACACGTGGTAACACAACTGACCCTACGACTTATCTTAGAAGATTCATAACGTTTGTAAATCTAGAGAAAGCTTTTGACATTGTTGATTGGAATACACTCTTTGACATTCTGAAGATAGTAGGAATAAAATAAGAGAAATGAAATGTTATATACAACTTGTACAGAAACCAGGTTGCAGTTATAAGGGTCGAAGGACATGGAAGGGAAGCAGCATTCGGATTGGAATAAGGTAATGTTGTAGCCCAACTTCGATGTCATGCATTCTGTAGATCGGTCCCTATGCTTACACACTACTTAATCTAACTTCAACTAACTTACGCTAAGGACAACACACACACCCATACCCATACCCATACCCATACTCGAACCTCCGACAGGTGGAGCCGCGAGAACCGTGTCAATGCGCCTCAGACGACACGGCTACCCCGCGCGGCCGCATCTTACTTGCGACGCCTTTGTAAAAACAAGTTAAGTATTGTCAATCTGCTTTATAGAAATAAAACTACTAATTTTATTTGCTTAAACTGTTGTATAGCATTCTGAGAACGCAGCATCACTTAGGCACCCTATAATCGCCGAGTGAGCAAGATTCAACATGACTGTTGCTATTTGGGTAGCGAAATAACACGAGGAAAGATGTTCAGAGGATATCTCTGTATTTCAGTACGCATGCCTATACCAATTTCTTTGGCGCTTCAGTCTATGTTATTCTCAATATATCAGGTATTCCTCCCTGGTGACGACATTACAAATACACATTTAATTGTAAAGAGTTTTGGATCCTTGGATTGCAATACAAGTTTAATTAATAGTTAGTATGATTTTATTTTTCTATAAATGTGAAATAGTAAAATACTTCTGATTTTCGACTCATGGCACCTGTACAGCCTGTTTACTTGTTACAAATGGTTCGAATGGTTCTGAGCACTATGCGACTTAACATCTGAGGTCATAAGTCCCCTAGAACTTAGAACTACTTACACCTAACTAACCTAAGGACATCACACACATCCGTGCCCGAAGCAGGATTCGAACCTGTGACCGTAGCGGTCGCGCGGTTCCAGACTGAAGCGCCCAGAACCGTTACTTGTTACACCTTTTGTGGCTATTTGTAGAGTCTTCTGTTGATTAACAGGCGGTTTCTGTTGCGGTTGTTGGCATCCATATTGCACAATCCTCGTACGGTTGGGTACGTGTAACGTACGTCAAAAAACACAAATGTTATATACATATAAAAGAAATATTTTACATTATAATGTTCCTGAAACAATTACGCAGTTACGTATTTTACAAAAGAGAAACATAAAACCGTACGTATATAAAATGATATTAATTTAACTCATTACAGTTTCAGTAAACTGTTTTATTTATCAACGTTGGATGATGTCTTACAGCTCGACCCGTGTCGTACATCGATGCGTCATCCACGTTCCGCTGTGCTGCGCTAATGGCGACCTTGCCGACCAGCTGAAGCACTGTCAGTTCAGTGGCCTAAACCACATTAAGCACTTCTCAGAACTGGTGTCAGTTGCTAGGCTGGGTTTGACAGCCCTTATTGTATCATTAAACTACGTCATTTCATTCATTTTTAAACATAAGATAGACACAAAGTGTGAACTACGTCATATTACACATACACAATACTAAAAAGTGAACTTAACGTTATTGCTTTCCACTATGCTCTATTTACAAAGATGTTTGAGATCTGCGGCAATGTAGACGGCTTTCACCTGTTTGTTAAGAGTATCACTAGTTCCATTACATTTGAATGAGCTGATCTCATCTCTGATGAGATCATAACGTTCCTTTATCTCAATCTATTATTTGAAGACTTTCTCAATGCCTTGATCAACACATCGACTTCTTCCCTTTGTTACACTTTTCCTTACTCTTTTTCGCTATGTCTTGTAACCTATATAGTTCGAACCGTCTGATCTCATCGAGTGACATCTGTGTCTTTGGTGGAAATTTAATGATTTGTACAAACATGGTTGATGGCGTTTCATCAAACATGACATAATGAGGTGACAGTTCAGTAGGTGAATGTGGAAGTTCATTCATTACATGCTCGAAATCCTATAAATATTTATCTCAAAATGAGATTTTTTTCCGCAATTGGCTCTGAATATACGAACTCCTTCATCTCTCTCTTGGCCATATCCGACAATAGATAACGTTTTGAGATATAGTGGGTGTTACCTGTTCTTTTTTAACATATCCTCCAAAGTTTTGAGACAAGTAGACGCCCATTATCACTACGGATCTTTTGCGCTTTCCATCATTTTAAAAGTAATCCTTTCTCACAACAGTTCCTATGGCTTTTCATATGGTTCAAATGGCTCTGAGCACTATGGGACTTAAAATCTGAGGTCATCGGTCCCCCAGACTTAGAACTATTTAAACTTAACTGACTTAAGGACATCACACACACCCATGCCCGAGGCAGGATTCGAAACTGCGACCGTAGCAGCAGAGCGGTTCCGGACTGAAGCGCCTAGAACCGCTGGGTCACAGCTGCCGGCCTTATGCCTTCTTCCTGTACTCTTTCTCAAATTGTTTTACATGCTTAGACACAACATTTAAAGCTACTAACACATAATTGTATCTTCTCATAGTTGCCGGCCGGAGTGGCCGAGCGGTTAAAGGCGCTACAGTCTGGAACCACACTACCGCTACGGTCGCAGGTTCGAATCCTGCCTCGGGCATGGATGTGTGTGATGTCCTTAGGTTAGTTAGGTTAAAGTAGTTCTAAGTTCTAGGGGACCTACGACCACAGCAGTTGAGTCCCATAGTGCTCAGAGCCATTTTTTTTCTTCTCATAGTTGTCAGAAGACATCCACAGAAGTCAATAACAGTTATTTCTAATACAGAACTTAGAATAGCGCTGTATATAAGCCCTGAATCGGTTGATTTGTCTCTTTAGTTTTCTGCCACAATTCACATTTCTACAATACTTTCCTCGCCCTCTTTTCCATGTTACGAAGCATACATATTTCCTTGAGTTTATTTGTATACGTTTTGGACCATAACCACCGATTTAAGGTGAGTGTACTGCATAAAATTCCCAATGACATTTCTGTCAGAGATATATTGCAATTATTTGTTTCATGACTGACTGTACAGAACAATTCCCCGTCCTTAAGTATATAATATTTCTCCAAATTATCTCCTATTTAGTAGTAGCCACTCTTAGAACATCATTATCATTCTGTTTTCTCCTCATATCTTTTAAAACTGTCTTCACGTGACTTTTAAATGTAACATTTTTTAACAACAGTATATTGACTTCTTTCCAATATTACCTTCAGAATCGGCTTCATCCATACCGGTTGGTAAACGATATAATGCGTCTGCCACAACATTTTCCTTTGTAGGTTGATATCTATTGAGTTGGTGCATAAGTTTGTACTGTTTTTGTTCTAACCCAAAGTGTACGAAATTACGAAAATAACACCTAACCATTTAAACAAAATTTGTACATTTTCTACGTTCTTCAGCCAACGGTATCTGCCTGAAATTGGTCATCAGATCATATTGGTCATAATCTGAATAATATTAAACTTTTGAACCAGCTCCTCTAATATTTCTGGTCTATCCATTGGAGGAATAATAGATTGTTTATCACTCTCGCATCGAGGGCTATTCTTAAGGATTCATCTTCTTACAATTTGGGTTTTGTTATCTTTCAATTACGTCTAATTTTTTGTTCTACAGCTTCCCGTTTTGCTACAGGGATAATACAGGCTCTCAATGTAAATGGATTATGCTCTTTTACTTCGAACTGGAAGACATAGTCCTCCCTTAGACCAGATCTATTAGAAAATACTATTAGATGCTTCCTTAACAACGTACTTGGTGATTTCCACTTGCTCTACTCAGTCAGTAATTAAGTCATCAATTGAGATGCCATTAAGTTTAGCATTAGCCTACAAATATTGTGTATACTATTCTCATTTACATTTTTTAGTAACACCTCTTCTGCACTAAACATGGTACAAGTCACTGCCTCGCCGTTTTCTCCATTTGTACCACTTACACCTTCTATAATTCCATCTGCAGTTTCCTCAGGGTAATCATTAAAATAAACCTCGCTCTGTTTGTCCCTTGGGATCACACATCCCCTAAATAACAACTCATCTTCATCTCTACCTATACTTACTTTGACAGCCCCTCTTGCGCCGGCCGCTGTGGTAGTGCGGTTCGAGGCGCTTCAGTCCGGAACCACGCGGCTGCTATGGTCGCAGGTTCGAATCCTGCCTCGGGCATGGATGTGTGTGATGTCCTCAGGTTAGTTAGGTATAAGTAGTTCTAAGTCTAGGGGACTGATGACCTCAGATGTTAAGTGCTTAGTGTAATTTGAACCAACAGCCCCTCTTGCAAAGTCTACAACTGCACAAATCTCTCTTAACCATTTCATCCCCAAAATTAGTTTCATACATAATCCAGGAATGATCAGTACAATTACATTAAACGTCCTATGTTTAATCTTAATTAGCAACATTGCTTGGTTCTTTATGAACTTGCATTTAGCACTAGGTGCTCCAGTAATTTAACACCTTTTACTGGGAATCCTGGAATATCGTTTACCTCCTTTAACTTGAAATACAATTACTTATTTATCGCACAAACATCATTCCTTGTACCACATAACTGTACCTTCAATGTTGGAAGATAATTTGCATGACCTCTTTCTATTCCTGAAATGTTAAATCTTCCTTAATGGCATCCCACTCCTCATATCCCAAGTAATTAACATTGATTGGCCCTTGCTCAAAAGCAATTCTCGAATGGACCTCATCAGAACTCCTTAACTGTTCTCCTGTCTTGGCCTGCCCGTTTCCCTCCTATCACCCGAACTTTCTGCTCTCATCTTTTCTATGTCATCTCTTGCTTCTCTTTGATACTATGCATTATTGGTGTGGAAACCTCCACTGTTCCATTCATCTCTACCTCTAGCAAATGGTTCACTATAATTTTACCTATGATCGTCTCTTTTCCTAACTTCATTACTCTGTCAACACCCATTTTCTCGATATCCATCTCTATGTTGACTTACGCCAGGTAATGAAACCACCTGTTCAAGAGCACGTAATGTAGCTTCAGTACTATCTTTCAGTATTCCTAATAATTTGTCTTGCACATGTACATGTAATTTGACCAATGCAACAGAAATTAAATCCCTTTCCATCAGAGGATCCTCTAAATAGAAGTTCTCCTCCAAAAAATTTTCAAAGATTTCTTTACAACTTTGACATCCACTGTCAACAAATTTTCTTCCCATGAAAATATCACTTCGTGCACTATTTTATGCATCGTTTGGCCAATTTCTTAAGGAAACCTCTTATAAATTCAGCGTATGTTCCACAAGAAGAGTCAATACTCATTGCTAATGACAGTGCCTCGCCTTCCAACCCACTTATAACACATCCAATTTCCTTTCTATCATTCCACTCTCTAGAGAAGGCTCTCTCAAATTGTTTTAGAAACGAAACAGGATTAATCAAACTCCTTGTGAAAAACTGACGGAACGTGCAAACCTGCAAAAATCTCTCATCAGTTGCTTCACAGCTTCCTATTCCAGTCCGATTCCTTTCCAGCAAATATCTAAGCTTCTAACTATTCTCTAATGCTATTTTCCACTTGAGCACCACGTTAATTTAATTCCTGCTTACTAAAAGCAATATTTTTAGTTACAGATTCTTCAGTTTCTCTCATCTTTTCACTAACTGCTCTATTACGACACTGAGTTTTGGCATTACTTATTTCACAGGCGTTGTCATCTACTTTTTTATTTATTTGCGTAATTCCAGCATTGAAACCTGTTACTCTGTTATGACAATACTGAGCTGTATTATCTGATATTTTTCGTTACTTGATCAGCACGATATGTTAGGCATTAATTTCATCATCATGTTCCTTGATTTTACTTTCATTGTAGCTAATCCTTTCAGACAGTTTCCCTTCTTTTTTCTCCTGCGATTTCCTTAGCCGATCAATTCTTGTGTTTGTCTTTTGATTTTCAGCGCTAAGCATTTCCATCATGTCTGCAGTTCATCCTTAAATATAGATAATCCAACCCTAACTTCTTTTTCAATTCATTGCAACGTTTGGTCAACTCACTCATCAGTTTCCTTTGATAAATCCTTTCTAGGTGACCTGGACTCACTATCAGTTTGTCCAATTTCCTTGTACAAATTAACATTGTTTTGTTATAATTCATTATTAGTTTGGTCAGTTTCCCTAGTCAGAATATTATTAGACTCATCTGTTGTACTAATTCCCCTCAAGTTAATCCCATGATTTGCTTTTGACATCTGTCTTAGTGTATAAAAACTATGCCAGAGACTACGCTCTTCTGGTGTTCCAACGCTAACCTCGTCATTACTTAAACTATCATCAGTTTCTTGTTCCCCATTTACTCCAACAGTGTCATGACATGGTAAATCATGAGATTTACTAAATGGCTGTAAATTACTATCCTCATTATTGCTTAACTCAACAGTATTGTTTTCACCACCATGAACATCTGTCTGAATAGTAACCCACATTAACGTTAACTAATTCATTATAGTCCTCTCCATTTACATCAACATTCACTTGACTGATGACTTCATTATTGACATTTAAGTTAGTAGAACTCACGTTGCTCTAATACCGATTCACAAAACAAATCAGTTTTAAATTTAAAAAATCCTAAACTACTGTTTCTTAAAACTAAAGTAAAAGTACCTGTCTCTAATAATAAGATAAGCGCAACTTACATTAAGAACACTAAAGTCAAGTATCAGCTCCACTGTATCACGTAGTCGAGTCGGTGCTGAAAACTACGTCCCCTGCGAGATCCCATCCAGACACCGTTAACCGCTGCTACCGATGATCGGATCAGCACGATGCTGAATTTGAGATGACGATGATGTCGCTGTCGATCTGCGTTGTCAGCTGCGGGTATCACGCCTCCGTTGTTGCCGTACACCAAAATGCGCACGCTGTCAACGTCTTCACTCGTTCAGCCCACTGTTCATTAATATTTTCTGCCACATCGACTGAGCACAGTCCACTGGCCGTTCCCCAGTTGAGGCTGCCAGGTGTAACGTTAAATATAAGAACAGCGACGCTGTATTATGGGTATAATCTTGGCCCACAAATTCTTTACATGGTGGCCTTCATAAAATGCCCTACCCATCTTGCAGAAATGTCACATTCTATCAGTACTACAATTTATGAGCCTATGTCTTTCCACATTCCTAATATACTGCCTTTGGTTTTCTTGCCTCACGTCTTCTGAAGTTGTCTCGTAGATCTCGCCCCTATTTGCTTCTACTCCATATATGGACTGTATCCGATGTGCTAGCAACGTGTTGTTGTTGTGGTCTTCAGTCCTGAGACTGGTTTGATGCAGCTCTCCACGCTACTCTATCCAGTGCAAGCTTCTTCATCTTCCAGTACCTACTGCAACCTACATCCTTCTGAATCTGCTTAGTGTATTCATCTCTTGGTTTCCCTCTACGATTTTTACCCTCCACGCTGCCCTCCAATACTAAATTGTTGATCCCTTGATGCCTCAGAACATGTCCTACCAACCGATCCCTTCTTCTAGTCAAGTTGTGCCACAAACTCCTCTTCTCCCCAATTCTATTCAGTATCTCCCCATTAGTTATGTGATCTACCCATCTAATCTTCAGCATTCTTCTGTAGCACCACATTTCGAAAGCTGCTATTCTCTTCTTGTCCAAACTATTTATCGTCCATGTTTCACTTCCATACATGGCTACACTCCACACAAATACTTTCAGAAACGACTTCCTGACACTTAAATCTATACTCAATGTTAACAAATTTCTCTTCCTCAGAAACGCTTTCCTTGCCATTGCCAGTCCACATTTTATATCCTCTCTACTTCGACCATCATCGGTTATTTTGATCCCCAAATAGCAAAACTCCTTTACTACTTTAAGTGTCTCATCTCCTAATCTAATTCCCGTAGCATCACCCGACGTAATTTGAGTACATTCCATTATCCTCGTTTTGCTTTTGTTGATATTCATCTTATATCCTCCTTTCAAGACACTGTCCACGCCGTTCAGCTGCTCTTCCAAGTCCTTTGCTGACTCTGACAGAATTACAATGTCATCAGCGAACCTTAAAGTTTTTATTTCTTTCTTTTGTTTCCTATACTGCTTGCTCAATATACAGATTGAACAACATCGGGGAGAGGCTACAACCCTGTCTCACTCCCTTCCCAACCACTGCTTCCCTTTCATGTCCCTCGACTCTTATAACTGCCATCTGGTTTCTGTACAGACTGTAAATAGCCTTTCGTTCCCTGTATTTTACCCCTGCCACCTTCCAAATTTGAAAGAGAGTATTCCAGTAAACATTGCCAAAAGCTTTCTCTAAGTCTACAAATGCTAGAAACGTAGGTTTGCCTTTTCTTAATCTAGCTTCTAAAATAAGTCGTAGGGTCAGTATTGCCTCACGTGTTCCCATATTTCTATGGAATCCAAACTGATCTTCCCCAAGGTCAGCTTCTAACAGTTTCTCTATTCGCCTGTAAAGAATTCGCGTTAGTATTTTGCAGCTATGACTTATTAAACTGATAGTTCGGTAATTTTCACATCTGTCAACGCCTGCTTTCTTTGGGATTGGAATTATTATATTCTTCTTGAAGTCTGAGGGTATTTCGCCTGTCTCATACATTTTGCGCACCAGATGGTAGAGTTTTGTCTGGACTGGCTCTCTCAAGGCTGTCAGTAGTTCTAATGGAATGTTGTCTACTCCCGGGGCCTTGTTTCTACTTAGGTATTTCAGTGCTCTATCAAACTCTTCACGCAGTATCATATTTCCCATTTCATCATCATCTACATCCTCTTCCATTTCTATAACATTGCCCTCAAGTACATCTCCCTTGTATAGACCCTCTATATACTCCTTCCACCTTTCTGCTTTCCCTTCTTTGCTTAGAACTGGGTTTCATAACCAATAGATTGTGGTCAGAGTCCACATCTGCCCCTGGAAATGTCTTACAATCTAAAACCTGGTTGCTAAATCTCTGTCTTACCATTATATAATCTATCTGAAACCTGGCAGTATCTACAGGCTTCTTCCATGTATACAACCTGCTAGCAACAAACTATGCTACATTTAAACGACAGTGTGGGATGAAATGCGGTGCTATGAAATTAAATTATCAGAACACAGGGAGCCACTTGATTTTTAGTAAAACACTAATTATGTTAATTCATTAGCTCAAATTGCCCGCCGGGGTGGCCGAGCGGTTCTAGGCGCTACAGCCTGGAACCGCGCGACCGCTACGGTCGCAGGTTCGAATCCTGCCTCGGGCATGGATGTGTGTGATGTCCTTAGGTTAGTTGGGTTTAAGTAGTTCTAAGTTGTAGGGGACTGATGACCTCAGTTGTTAAGTACCATAGTGCCAGAGCCATTTAGCTCAAATTCCGCTGAAGCTGTTTTCAGAGCACCGTAACAAGACAGTATCTAAAGAGCTACAGTATTGCTACATGTTCAGAACTTCACACGACCGTTCACCCAGTAGCTGATTTTCGGCAAAGCATCTCACTACACCGTGGTGACAAAAGTCGTATGATCACATTTTTGGGTCGCAGTAGTATTGCGTATATAAAGTATAAAAGGGCAGTGCCTTGGTGGAGCTGTCATTTGTACTCACGTGATTCATGTGAAAAAGGTTCCGACGTGATTATCTCCGCGCGACATGAATTAACACATTTTGTACGCGGAATGGTGATAGGAGCTAGACGCATGGGACATTCCGTTTCGGAATTCGTTAGGAATTCAGTATTCCAATATCCACAGTGTCAAGAATGTGCTGATAATACAAAATTTCGGGCGTTACCTCTCACCACCAACAACGTAGCGCCTGACGCCCCTCAACAATGACGCATAGCAGCTGCGTTTACGTAGAGTTGTCAGTGCTAAGAGACAAGCAACACTATGTGAAATAACCATAGAAATCAATGTGGTACAGCTGACGAACATATCCGTTAGGACAGTGACGTGAAATCTGGCGTTAGTGGGCTATGGTAGGAGACGACAGTCGACAATGCCTTCGACAACAGCACGTTATCACCTGCATTGCTTTTCCTGGGCTCGTGATCATATCGGTTGCACCCTACACGACTGGAAAACCGTGGCCTGGTCAGATGAATCCAGAGTTCAGTTAATAAGAGTTGATGGTATTGTTCGAGTGTGGTGCAGACTCCACAAAGCTATGGACCCTAGTTGTCAACGAGGCACTGTGCAAGATGGTGGTGGCTCATAATGGTGTGGGATGTGTTTAAATGGGTTGGACTCTGTCCGCTGGTCCAACTGAACCTATCACTGACTTGGAGACTATTTGCAGCCATTCATGGACTTCATGTTCCCAAACAACGATGATATTTTTATGGATCTCAGTGCGACATATAACCGGATCGCAATTGTTGGTGACTGGCTTGAAGAAAATTCTAGACAATTCGAGAGAATTTTTTGGCCACTCAGGTCGCCTACCATGAATCCCATCGAACATTTATGGGACATAATCTGGAGGTCATTTCGTCTACCAAATTCTGGACCGACAGCACTTTCGCAATTGTGGATGGCTATAGAGGGGGTACGGCTCAGTATTTCTACAGGGGACTTCCAAAGACTTGGTGAGTCCATGCCACATCGAACTGCTGCACCACACTGGGATAAAGGAGGTCCGATACGATATTTTTACATGACTTTTGTCATCCCAGTGTACAGCGTCCAAAGCGTGTGTTACATTTGTTCATACCTGATATAAAACTATTGATCCATCCAGGAAGAGTCCACATGCCTAGGTAAACTCTTACAACTGAGGTACGGCAGGTGCAGGTTCCCCAAAGGTGCTCTCCTAACGACTATTCACTTCAACAGCCACACCTCTTATCGTCGCACTTTCAGACTGAGACGATTTTCCCCTAGAGGTTTGTACCATCCTTGCGAAACTCACGTTTAAGTCAAAAGGCCCGTTCCCGGTGACACACAGCTTTCCTCCGCCACCAGTACGCCCACCATTTGAGGAACCGAGTGGACATGTGTGGCATGTATGGCCACAGATGCGGCGAGCATTAGCCTCTTGCTGGAAATGGATTAACGCTACGTTCCAGCTGACGAAAGGCCATTTCCTTTTAATGACGTAGAATCAGCATCACTGTCCACCGGATACTCTGATTGAGCAAGGACTGGCGCCGGAACATCAAAGTAGATAGGCGGCGGGAGTACTGGAACAAACAAGGTCACTGATGACATTGTTCCCCCTCAAACTAAGAAATGTAAATTGCCTTAGATATAAAATGGGCTTACATTCAAATTCTGGTGGTGTCTGGCCCTACTCTTGTTAAAGTAAGGGTGTGGTCCTATGTACACATTGGCGGGAAATTAAAAAATCCCAGATTGCTCATTGTCATGCTGGCTGACCTTGAACACTGGTACAGTCGCCATAAAGTCATAATCCAAGATGGCGAACCTCGATAGCTGACCTGGAATACTTGGACGTGCTCTGAGACATCTGAATCCAAGATGACTGACCTGCAAAACTGGGACTATCTCCATGACATCAGGTTTCCATACAGGTCCAACCCTGTGGTTCTAGAACAAAGGACGTCAATCTGGTGATCCGACATTGCTTCCTTCCTTACTATTCACTTAGATGAGTAGGGAGCTGCTGCAGTCATCACTGTCAGATCATTTGTTCTAAGTATTGAATTTTAAATGGGCACTGGATTCTCCTTAATGTTACTCACCATATGCGCCAATTTGATGGCCTTCTGTTCATGCACGGAATAGTTCGCCAAACCACTCTGTCAACGTAGTTTAAACACATAAGTTTGGGGTTGGCTTGGCCATACATTTCATTCCACTCAGCATGCTGCTATCACCTCACAGTCTGGCACATCATTAGCCAGGAGTTGCATTATCGTTAGCCAACCCCGTCCGTTTCAGACTATACAGGCCCATATCGGGCCACGAGCACTGAGTCCCACTTGCAATGGAGTTGCGCCACCGTCCACGAGTGACAGCTCTGTGCTGAGAGATGCAGCATGCATATTACCGATATATCGATTCGTTAAACTAATGCGAAGGGGGATATAGAAATTCCAGTTCCCAAGGCTAGTATGCTGTTACTACGGCGCTATGGGTGTCTTTATTACAAAATGCTCAGTTACCTAAAATTACGGAATAAACAGTTTTTATTCCGAACAGATTTATAAGAATACTGTACCCAGTAACGAACGAACAAATTTAAGAGCAATAATGCTCTAGTCACGTAAAATACTTCTTTAAGAAGTAAATGTTAAAACTACATGATATTAAAATCATTGAAATTGACATAAAGCTGTTAAACCATAGCTAAATTGCGTAGTACAGTACACGCCACTAGGGGCTGCAAGAGGAAACAGTCCATGGAGGTGACACGAGACTAAAAGGCTCAAATGCCGAAGTTATCACAATGTGGATGTGAAAAAAGTCGCGCCATCTAGTAACAATCTAAGATTGCAGCTGCTTAATTTACGAAAAACATTTTAAATAGCATTTATGTGTTCTTCTCACCTGTCAACAGCCTGTATTATGAAAAATGAAAAATTATATTAGACAATGCAACAGCAATTATAGGTACATGGTTTTACGAATCAATTACAATGTAATAAATGAAAAAGGGAGAGGGAAACGACATTTCGGACTCTACTCTGAGGAGGAAGAGGAATCAATTTTAGGCATTTATAAGGAACGGCTTTTTACCTTTAAAAGAACTTTTATTACGTAACTACAACTGTTCATTAAGAATGAAATCACTGTTCAAAGAAAGATGTTTGAAAATTTCTTCTTGACGATTAATTATGAAGCGTTTCCTCTCTGTGTGGAGGATGCTGACGTCATGAACTTCTTTAGGCTTATGACCTGTAATTAACAAATGATGGACAAAGGACAAGTTACATGTTTGTATCATTTTTCGTAACAGATGTTCTTTCTATTTCACAGTAATTGCTCGTCTTGAATTTCCTACATAATAGGCCGAACGTGTGTCACAGCTAATTTTATAGACACCTGAGTTTAGTAAGGGGGAATGCGCTGCTTTAAAATTATGAATAAGATAATTTTTTAAATTAATGTTAGCAGAAAATGCAACATTACAGACATAGTTTTTTGAAGGAGACACTGAATCCTGTAAGGTACAATTTTTAAAACGGAATAGGATATCCTTTTTTTTTCATTTCATTACATTCGTTATTAGAAGTGCCAAGAATGGCAATACTGTTATTAGCTTTATTTTTGAAAATATTATCCACTGCTGTTAGCTATCCATTATCGGCAGCAATAGCTATAATCAAATGATTGTCAGCTTCGAGATGTTCACCAGATAAAGAAGTAGAAACGGCTGTGTGAATGGAAGAATAGCAAAAGGCTTTTTGTGAGAATGACGATGTGTTGAACAGGACTGCACTGTGTGATCATTGCAGGTGTCTTTGTGAAAAATATTGAAAGAAATTTTGTTATCAACTATTGTTAATGTTAAATAAAAAAAATTACGAAATACGTTTTCGAAATCACATGGATCACATGTGAGAGTAATTTTCTGGGGAAGTTCGTTGAAAATTTTGAGCAGGTGATCACTGCCGTTGTTATGCCCCCTGCAAAAAATTAAAATTTTGTTTACCTATCTGGAGTATAAGAGAGCTCCTAGAGTAGTAGCTAAAATTTTCTTAAAAGCTTTTTCTTTCATGGAATTTATGAATATATCTTTAAGAATACCAGGTAATGGATTACCCGTTGGAAGACTGTCGGACTGCTGATAGAACTCTCCATTGAAATCGAAATAGCTAATTGTACTACAATCTGAATTATATTTACGAAGTCAGTAATCTGCTTATCAGGAATCTGCTTTTTAAAAAAATGCAGTTTTTTACAGTATCCAAATTAGTTTGTCCAGCTACGTTCGTATAGATTTTTAATCTCGAATGAAAGCAGCTTTGAATTTTGATCACTATTTTAATTTACTAACGAGATTTTGAGTGTTAGAAACTGAGCAATTATTTTGAAACATACAAGATTTAGTAGGCGTTTTTGATTACTACTATTCGAGTTGTAAGTAAGTGTACGTGTGTTTTATTCTCAAATGTTGCTCTACATGGTTGGTGCATATAAGAACGATGAGCTGATAGTAGTATTCGGGTGGCTGGCTATGTTGTTTCAGGTGAAATATCCACCAACCTTTTCATACACAAATATTTTGTGGTGAATTTCACAAGCAGAGTACCTGAACTTCTTCTTTCCATCAGTGCCAACGCACAAGTGTCTACCCTCAGGAAGATGAATGTGAATCTCTTGATTTTCAACCTCTGTTGGTAGGTTGGGTCACAGGTCATTTTTAACGTATGTGAATCTTTAATCCCTATCATTTGGGTTAAATCACAAGTGTGCTTGTTGCATTTTTCTTATTTCCCATCATTTTAACTCACGCCGTGTGGTCTGTGGCTGCAGTGCGGCATAACAGCATACTAGCATTGGGAATCGGAACTTATATACCCCAACTTCGCATTAAGTTATGGAATCGGTAGTATGCATGTTGTGTCTCTCTGCACGAAGCTGTGACTGGTGGACGGTGATGGAACCCCACGGCAAGTGGCACGTAGTACTGGTGGCTCAATCTGGCGCCGCACAGCTTGGCCCAAACGGGCTGGCTGGTGCTAGTAGAACTCCTGGCTAAAGATGTGCCGGGCTGTGAAGTGATGGCAGCATGATGAGTGGAAAGAAACTAATGGCCAAGCCTGCTCCAAACCCACCTGTTTGAACTAGGATGACAGAGTGGTTGGGGGAACTACTCGAAGTATGGATGGATGGAGTTCAGCTTGGGGTATGTGGTGGGTAACGTCAAGGAGAATCCTGTGCCAGTGCCCATTTCTATACTTACACCCAAACGTACAGATGTCAGACAGTCAGAGCATATCAAACGTTGTGAATCGAGAGAATATCAATCAAACCTCTGATATAGTTAGTGCTATGAGCTGTCCATCAGGAGAACGTGCGTAAACGGTAAGTAGTAAGTAACTCCTGATTTACAGAGCACAGGAAAGCATAACTGTGAGCGTCTGTCTTCTAGAGCTTCCGTGGAGCAATGGGTAGAATGTTTTTGTCGTACCAAGAATCCTGGGGTCGAGCCATGGTCATGCCAGTTTTTGTACTGGAGTATGTGTGACAGTGTTATATTGACCAACATGTTCCTGACATGGAACAGGATTCTTCCGATTTTATAGCAATATTTTATTTGCAGACCCCTTTTGCTTCGCTTTTTTTTAAATAGCAAATACGAGGGTTGGAACTTTAATAGTGGTAACTATTTATTTACAGCTCGTACAAAATGGATACATGTTTCAAACTTTTGCTGACCTTCAAAGTAGTCACCAGCATTGTGTACAACCCGTTGCCAGCGATGTGGAAGTCGTAGAATACTCCTAGCAGTGCCAGTTGTGTTGACAGTTCGAGCGGCGCGGTCTATTGCCCGACGAATTTGTAGCAGTTCTGAAGCGAATGACGTAAAGTGTTTGCTTCAGTTTAGAAATCGAGTTGAACTCACGAGGACTTAAGTCAAGGGAGTGCACTAGGTGGTATAGCACTTATCAGCACCATCAGTCAAACAAATCAGTAACAGCTTGCATAGTGCGTGCTTGAGCATTGTCCTGCAAAATGATGGTTAGGTCCTGCAGAAAGTGTCCTCAGTTCAGTCTCTATGCTGTACAGTTTTGGAACACAACCAACGAAGCTGGACGCATCCCCTAGTGGATAATACTCAAGAGAGCACCGACCTTTTACTGTAGAGGAAGGAACACAACTGAAGAATTCAGATAGCAGATTCATCAAAATACTTCCCTTGAGAAATAAAGGAAATTACAAAACCCCATTTGTGTGAAAGTGAACTTTAACAGAATCTAATATTAATCAAGAGCCAGTCACACCCTTGAAATTCAGTGCTGAATATAATGTACACATCGGGTTTACTAACGCTATTATTCATTTAGGCCCTACCACTGAATCTGAGCGTGGGGAAAATGACATAATATTTATCATTGAAAAGGACTGAATGTGACAGGTAACTCAAGATTTAACTGTGCTCTATAGTTTATTACAATAGACAGCTGGAGTCACAAAGCACTAAGAAACAACTATGTGAATTTGAACTCTACAATTATATTCTTTCCAATGAGAACTGACACGAAAACTCTGGGTTGACAAAGTTACTGAATGGGATGGATTTGCTTAATGATCTTTCATCTGACTCTGCGACTCTGCCAACAGATTTACAACCAGACTATGACGATCACAAAGACTTTTTATCACCTGCGTGGACCGAACAATTCCAAAGATCTGAGGAAGCACTGACGAATATGAGACAGTGAAACCGGTCTTGAATGTGAATTACAAAACTCTCGCTTGCCTTAATATTCGGAAGCTAGAAGCGGTACTTGCCATGATCTTCAGTGTAATGTGAGCAGAATGGAGACACCGTGGCACCTGCGTCTGAAGTTCAGCACTGCGATCAGACACCTGACGACTCGGAAATTAGACCCCAGATGATTCTGCCACTTCCGAGTGTAGCTGCAACTCTTGCCACCATCTCCTCTCTGCGAACTGAATGCATTTCATGTTCTCCAGTTCTCCAAAGAGCAGCTAGCGTCTTCTTTCTTGCCAACAAAATGTACCTACCAATCCTCTCAAAAGTTACTACAACCCTCCAATGACGTAACTGTTTTTTGATAATATATCGGACCAAGAAATGCCGAAACCTCAAGAAGCCAATGAATTAAATTTCTCCCCACCCCCTTCTAAAAAAAAAAAAAAAAAAAAAACCTCAATCAGTGATCATTAAAGGTCCTGTGAAACGTCAAAAAAAATGTCCATGAGGCTAGTTGCCATCTTTGTAAAGCTAAGAGATGCTCATCTGCTCAAGTATTGCTTCTAACAAGCATCTACCTTCTGCCAACCCTCACTGAGTCCTGTCTTTTTGAAAAAAGAGTTTTCATCTTTGCTGTCCGCGAGACTGTGCTATAAACCAGACAATGGAGTCTCCACTTACTAGCCGTTTGGCAGTGCGAATTTAGCTTCCCAAAATGGTGAAGACGTTATACTTGCACTTCCTCTCTCTGTTTTTCTATGAAGGCCACTGTGCCCAAGGCTCTCCGTGGCTCATTTCGCCCGGCCTCACTACGAGTCACCCGTCTCATATTCACAGCGGTCCTGTCTTCCAAAGCTCGCCCATAAAAATCAAACTGATGTACCCAGTAACATGGTCGGTTACAGAAGGTTAAGAAGAGGAAGCGAAATCAGCTCATATAATAACTGTGATATCATGACACTCATTAAACAAATTCAGCTCTCCGTCAGCTGCTTAACTACAGATGAATAAATGAAAAGAGATGAGCCGTATGGGTTGCCGCCTTTCAAAATATACGGTTTGATTCAATTAACTGGCGAGTCTCTCATCACAATATGTGGCGGATTCCTTCTTTAGTGCACGTAATCATTTCTTTGCATCACCACAGTTCATAAGTGAATACTATTTTATTCATTTATGATTACTCATAAACGACGTTACGATATTCACAACCGGTGGTGCATTTCTTATATTACCATAAGAGTTTCCTGAGTCTGACAGAAAATTTCTGTTGTGGCGTAGCAAGACAGCCACGCCACGGAAGTAGCCGAAAGGCACGCGCTAAGTTAAAGCCGGATGGCGTGAGGTCTGAAACAGGATACGTAATGAATGCTAGAAAAAAAGTACGTAGCTTCTAGAATACTTAACTTTAATCCATCCTTTTGGTACATCGCTATTGACGATATAAGTGAGACTCCATAGATACATGCAATGTTACTAATGGCGCCTTGCTAGGTCGTAGCCATGGACTTAGCTGAAGGCTTTTCTAACTATCTGCTCGGCAAATGAGCGAGGCTTCGTCAGTGTAGTCGCTAGCAAAGTCGTCCGTACAACTGGGGCGAGTGCTAGTCAGTCTCTCGAGACCTGCCTTGTGGTGGCGCTCGGTCTGCGATCACACAGTGGCAACACGTGGGTCCGACATGTACTAATGGACCGCGGCCGATTTAAAACTACCACCTAGCAAGTGTGGTGTCTGGCGGTGACACCACAATTTCCGTCTACGTTTCTGAGTCCATAGTTTAAAAGTACACGCAACGTAAATAATGGACACACATACGACAAGTACAGTGGTATCCTTGGTACTTAATGTCATGGTTCTGTCAAAAGAATCATCCATACTGATGCAATTGAAACAGAAAGTTGGGCAAAAGTCGATGATAAGACTCAATGCTTAATTTAAATTACAGGAAGTTACAGCACTGATGTAGGCAACTGGGAGGGCGTGGTAATTAAGTTTCGAAATTTTCAGTAAATTCGAACGAAAAATGTGAGAAGAGGTGACACTATTCTGTCTAATTGATAGGTTCGAGCATGAAATCCATTACTGAAGTTTGGAAATCTGAGTTCCACAAATTCTTGACAGCCTAAGTTCAAAGATTCCTTTTGTAACACAGCAAACGTCATCGGTCACGTAACAATTCGAGCTGATACAACAGTGAAACCAGTCCTGCTATGTTTTGTATGAATCTTACCTAAAAATTCGCGTTCTGTACCGAATTTTCTTGTATGGACATCGACTAAAGTGGCGATCGTTCTGGGAACATGTTAGAGAAGAAGGTGGGACAAAATGTCGGATACAAAACTCTTACAGTTTGTTTTCTTACACATTTATATATTTTAACTGAGTCAAAAACAATGAACTGATCGTTACACATTACGATTGTTTCTGTTTACTCTCCAAAATTTTCTACTTGTAGATCAGAATCTTACTGTTAACCTCGTATTTCACCTCATAACGTAGTACTCTCTGTATCCCAATAACTTACAAGGGAACCTCCCCATCGCACCCCTCTCAGATTTAGTTATAAGTTGGCACAGTGGATAGGCCTTGAAAAACTGAACACAGATCAATCGAGAAAACAGGAAGAAGTTGTGTGGAACTTTGAAAAAATAAGCAAAATATACAAACCGAGTAGTCCATGCGCTACATAGGCAACATTAAGGTGTATGTGAGATCAGGAGCGCCGTGGTCCCGTGGTTAGCGTGAGGAGCTGCGGACAGACAGGGCCTCGGTTACAACCTTCCGTCGAGTGAAAATTTTAGTTTCTTTATTTTCGCAAAGTTATGATCTGTCCGTCCGTTCATTGACGTCTCTGTTCACTTTAATAAGTTTTGTATCTGTGTTTTGCGACCGCACCGCGAAACCGTGCGATTAGTCGACGAAAGGACGTGCCTCTCCAATGGGAACATAAAACATTTGATCGCAAGGTCATAGGTCAACCCATTCCTCCACAGGAAAACACGTCTAATATATTCTGTACTACACTGGTGACGACATGTGCGTCACATGACAGGAATATGTTGTCGACTCACCTAACTTGTACACTTGGCGAATGGGTAAAAAGATTCTTCTACCTTGTCCGATTTAGGTTTTCTTGTGGATGTGATAATCACTCCCAAAAAAGCGATGAAAACATAAGAGTTTGCCACATAAACTGCAACAAATGAATGCAACAGTTTCATAGTCACACAGTTTTCCCTGTGCTCTGTCAAAACATATGTTTTTAACGTTTTCATACAACGTCCCCATACTACGGTGCAGTTACCTCGCATCGGACGGACGGACGGACGGACAGATAATAATTGTCTGAAAATAAAACATTAAACTTTTCAGTCGAGGGAAGACTTGATCCAAGGACCTCTGATTCCGCAGCTCCTCGCACTAACCACGGGACCACGGCGATCCTCGACGTAGACAATCCTTGTTGTTGCCTATGTTGCGCATGGACTACTCGGTTTGTATATTTTGCTTATTTTTTTCATAGTTCCACACAACTTCTTCCTGTTTTCTCGATTGATCTGTGTTCAGTTTTTCAAGGCCTATCCACTGTACCAACTTATAACTAAATCTGAGGGGGGTGCGATGGGGAGGTTCCCTCGTTAGTAACTGTTCCAATACGAATGACTCTGTTCATGAAGTTCTTTAATCTTAGGTAACAGCACTAAGGCCACTGGCATAAACTGAAACATACAATTGCCGCAAGAGAAGTGTAAAACAATTGTTCACATCACACACACACACACACACACACACACACACACACACACACTCACACACACATCAGGTACCCTGCGGGAACTAGGCTTTATCGGAAAACAGAGCTGGAAGTGACTTGCATCTTCCTCGCCATACTGTTAAGGAAGTGATTAACTGTCATTCCCCATCGCTTGTTCCAGCAGCTGTGTAACTGCCTCTGACGTCACTTTAGTGAGGGACAAATAAGCGATCAGAAGCAATAGACGCAGCAGTGAAACATGGCGATGGTCTCTTTCCTCCCACTCCGTCGCTCCCATGAAATCGAGTGCACGCTTATGACACAAATTAGTAAGCTAAATATTAATTCGCACTTTGTTTTCGATACGGAGACAGATTCTAACGACGAGTAGAAAAGTATTAAACACAGTTATGTTAGCGAAGAGTGTACCGTTAGTGTACTACGAACTTCTGGCAACGTTTACGAACAACATCCGGGTCATAAATCAACATAAACTAAGATAATTTTCTGTGGTTTCTTTCGAGAGAATTTTCTTGTATATTTAAGAATCAGAAGCTGTTTTATCCGTTAATATAATCAGAATAATAAAGACAATAAACTATATGTAAAACAAGCCATTCCAGATGTGAAAGGAATAAATGAGCCTGGAGTTAATGTAACAAGACGAATAATTGAAGCTGGAGGGAAAATAATAAACAAGGAAATTGCTAAGTTATTTAGGGATTGTCCGGGAAAGAAATAAAATCGCAAAAACTGAAATTATGTTGTAGTTGTTCTGCTTCACAAGACCGGAGACAAGATAGATAGAAACAGTTTATAGACATTATAAAGGTCCCTTTCAGAGTAGTGAGCTAAAGCACACAACGGATCAACGAGTCTCACCTGCCGAATCGCTTGGGGTTCATAGATCTTGAAAAAGCTTTTGAGTCACTTCCAATAAAATCTATACCAATTGTTTTTGATGAGCAAGACATTAATATATCCCACGGTAGTACATTGAAGAATATATATATGAATGATACTGCTAAGTATTTATCAACAAAGTGATAGTCTACACTGAAAGAGGGCTTTAGCAGAGAGATTCCATATCACGAAAGCCATTTCCAGCAGCCTGGGACATCATTTTTGGATTCCTAAAAACGTGGCTGGATGACTCAGTGGTAAAGCAAGCAATAGGCTAACGGTCGGAAAAGTTGAAGGAGGGCATACATTCAGAACGAGAAATATCGAACATAGGAGAGAACCATGTCCTCACTAATTTTACACGTTCCGTTCAGTGTATGTCATCTTTGTAAAACATGTTTCCAAATCCATGAACTATTTGTCCTGCATATTTTACATTAGCGTTTATTATTGGTTGGTTGGTTGAATTGGGAAAGGGGAAGAAACAGCGAGATCACCGGTCCCATCGGATTAGGGAACGATGAGGAAGGAAATCGACCGTGCCCTTTCAAAGGAACCATCCTGATATTTGACTAAAGCGATTTAGGGAAATCACGGAAAACATAAATCTGGATAACTGGACGCGGGTTTTAACCGCCGTCCTCTCTAATGCGAGTCCAGTGTGCTAATCAACGCACCACCTCGCTAGGTGTTTATTGTTGTCGTAACTACTTTGTGTGGGAGACTTAACACTTATTTAATTCATATCCATTCAACAGAATTACACAAAGATTCCCAAAGTAGAAACAATAATGTTTATCTCTTATTTTAAAGAACACATGTGAAGAAGTTTCTTTCTGAGAAGGTGCAGTTTTTTTTAAGTGGACGACTTTATTTCAGAAATGGTATTTATTTACCCGAAAAAGTAACTGTTTGTTATCAATAAGCAGTTACGTGTTCATGAAAAAGCAAGGATTTATGTTTATTGCAGCTTCTCTATACGATGTTCATCCAAAAATGAATCACTTTTCTTCAAGGACAGAAAATTTTTTGTCGTGAATTTTGAAGCCATTCCTAGAAATCAAATACTGTTGAGCTAATTTGAGGAAGCAGGGCCCTAAAAAAAAGTGCTGAAGTGACACACTACAGATCCGAAGGTCTCAGGAGCAACCTCCGGTTAGTCTTAAGATTTCTATTTGTCAAGTATCACTTAATTCACCTCTGGAAATCTTTGTTAATGTGGAAAAGGCCGAGTAGCACCGTGGTTCGGAGTTCACGTTAAACGGTGTTTCCCTCTATAACTGGCTGGTAAGTCAGTTGAAAGGTGGGAGGAAGCTAGCTGAACACGACCATGTCTAGTAAAGCACTTTTGTATTCAAATCAGTCTTGGGCTTTTAAGAAGCTTGACTTTTTTTATAATGAAGAGGAAATACAGTATTTGTTGATACTCTTCCGCAAAATATCACGTTTTCCGAAGAGAGAACGAAATAAATATCGTCTTCCATATGCGTGTTATCCAGAATCATTACACGAGGTCTGAAGTTTCCGAAGGTAAATCCTTCGCTTGAAACTCCTCTCGAAACTGTGAATGTGTCCTTTATTCCCTTTTCCCGTTGTAACCTGTTCATTTAAAGAGCACCGTTGGCGTGAGGAAGCATGAGATAAAAGAACACCTCACTTCCTCCGGAATCTTTTTGTTCCGCTTCTCGTCGTCAAAACAGTGAATGGGTTGATGCTTTGCCTTCTCTGCCTTTGCTCGTTCATGCCTCCACTCTAGAAGGCTCCGCATAGCCTCAAGTGAAACGTAGTGGGCCACAAATCGTTTCGGAGGAAGGCAGCACTGTAACTAAGACACTGCACTCGTAATCGCGAGGAGCAACCATCAACTCTCCGTCCAGCCGACCTCCTGTAGGTTTTCCAGAACTCGTATCTTCATCGTCCAATTACTTCCTCAAAAAATGTCACACTACAGTTTATTTCCCATGCGTGCCAAACATGAATCTTGTCTTTAGAACATAAAACTCTTAAGAATTCTTTTTATTCACTTGAAATACAGACGGGTCGCTTGAGTACGACACCACAACCAGAATAAAACTGACATCCCTAAAACAAATCTTAATGAGTAATCATTCATTATTGATGTTGCCTTGCCTGAGATCACTATAACATTTATTTGGTCAGTTTGATTCGGCGTGCTGAAAAATAATGCATCTGAATTTTTTTGACTTCTCAATATCAGCTGAGGCATTATATGTTATGCATATTACTCTGTGACTTTTCACGCTTCACTGATGTGAGTAGCAACCATTTGTATCTATAGGGCTAGGAATTGTAACATAAGGCTGTGTAATGAAACTATATCGATGTGTGCGAAACAGCGTGCTGTAATCCCTCGGAAAACTGAAAGTACGAATTCGAAGAGCTCTTCCATAGATGGATCACTCTCTTCTTTAGCCGGACCACACACGAAGTCTGCAACATCTACAACAATGCGACGCCTGGGGTTCACTGTCATCGATCATCCTTCATACAGTCTCGACTTCCCCATACGTTTTTCATCTGCTCCCAAAACATGAAGAATACCTTCGACGGTTTCACTTTGACAGTGATGATGCGGTGCAAAGTGGACGTGCCCTGAAGGCTACTGCGCAACTCTCGTACTACGCACGCCGCCATTGCCGACCTCAAGGCATCAGTTTGCGTTGCAAGTGGTTCAAATGGCTCTGAGCACTATGGGACTTAACTTCAGCGGTCATCAGTCAACTAGGACTTAGAACTACTTAATACTAACTAACCTAAGGACGTCACACACATCCATGCAGTCTGCGTTGCACTACAGCCACGTAAACATGGCTGCCGTCATAGTTGCTCCTGCCATGAGTGAATTACGAGGCGTAATTCGGTTTCTGCAAGCAGAAGGGAATAGTGCAGCAGAAATTCATCGGAGAATGAGCCGAGTGTACGGTGTTAATGAGGCGTAGCACCGCATACCGATCCCGTCTTGGAGGCGGTTAAGTGGGAGATGTGTCTCAGATCTGGATAGTGACAGATGGTGACTCGAGACTGGACGCCCACGTAGTTTACGTATCAGCTGATAGAGAACAGTATTGGAGAGGGGACTGTGATTTAGTTTCGATTGTGCCGACTAGAGTGCGCTAAAGTAATAGAATGTTTTTCATAAACTGTTCTAGTTCAAAAAAATGGCTCTGAGCACTATGGGACTTAACTTCTGAGGTCATCAGTCCCCTAGAACGTAGAACTACTTAACCCTAACCAACCGAAGAACATCACACCTGCGACTGTAGCGGTGTGCGGTTCCAGACTGTAGCGCCTAGAACCGCTCAGCCACCCCGGCCGGCAAACTGTTCTAGTACTTTCATAAAGTGTTATTATGTCTTTTTGTGCACGTAAAATGTTATAAATGGATTTTAGCAGCATGAATGATGCGTGAATGTAGTTTAAGGTTAATATGAAGATAATTGTTTAACGAGTTACGTAGCGGGATTTAGTGTGGGAACATATCGAAGAAGTATGGATGTGGACAAAGGGGATTTTTGTACAACAGATTTGTAAAGTAAGTTTATGGTAAAGTTAATTCAGGTATAAATAACAATAGTAAATAACTTTATGCATAAACAAAACTTCAGCATATTAGATAATTACGTCGGTAAAAACTGCAGTCGTTAGGTTTACTATTTCGCGATTGGTTATTGATGAAAAGCGCGGACTGACGCGGGAGAATGTTGTATTGCTATTGGCTGTTGAGTAAACTAACCAATGGTAAAGCAATATTCTTCGCGCGCCTTTCTCTGCTGGTAGAGAAGACCTACAGTATTCTAGAGAGGAGTTGGAGCCTAGCCATGAAACAGTTCGGACGTGTGTAGTAGTAGTTCCGATGGAAATGATAAGTTGCCGGTTCTAGCAATGTTTCATACATCAAAAGTGTTGTAAAGTGACGGCATAATTATTCCGATGGGTGTGTAGAAATTTCGGAATTTTTAAGTGATTTTTGTGACGAGAAAAGACATAAATTCTGCGTGGCGTATTGAGCAGGCCGGTGGCTAAGAACTGTGACTGTATTAGGTACCGACAGACTTAATATTTGGCGAGTATTCTCAATCAAAAACAATCCATATTTTTGTAGCTATTACGTTTTCGGGAAATGCAACACCATAAACTTGCTAACGTCAGTGAAAGGGATTGTAAGTAACTGTGTTGAGACTAGCACGGGTTTGGCAGTGATACTCGTTCACCTAAGTTTCAGACTATATTAATTAAGGACAAAATTTCCAACCTTTCATTTCATGTGAAAACTTTCTCCCGAAACGTAGATTAGTGACTTCAATTGCAGCCTGGTTCACGTCGAAGTACAGTAGGTTTCACTCGGCTTCCCTACTGATGATCTGCTGAGATAATGTTCAAAGGTAGGTGCAGGTTCGTCGTTAAGGGACGGAAGGAACCGCGCCCCCGCAATAACTTCGTGACTGATGGTGTTGTGGATGAATGGGGCCGAAAGTTTAAAGATTGCCGAAATGACGTGCATGATGAAGGGGGCCAAGGACGCAAGTCTGCCGTTACAGCCGACTTTGCTGAACGGGTTGACAGAATGGTTAGAGAAAATCATATGTTCACCATAACTGCTTCGTCTATGGAAAATTGGGAAGTTTCAAGATCTGTAGTACACTCTATCGTCACTGAACATTTAGGCTACAAATAGCTTTGTGCTGGTTGGGTTCCAACAATGTTGAAGGAGTCACCAAATGGCGTCAGCTTTGAATTTCCTAGACTATTATCACGATGAAGGAGAGAACTTTCTGAAATGAATTGTTGCTGAAGATGAATCTTGGATCCAATACGACACACCGGAAACGAAACGACAACCACAATAATGGATACATCCAAATTCACCAAACGAACAAAAAAATTCAAACAAACATTAAACAACAGAAAGGTTATGGCTACCGTGTTTTGGGTCCAAAAAGGTGTGTTGCTTGTAGAATTTATGCAGCCTGGAACCACTATCAATGCAGCTGCTTATTGTGGAACTTTATGACGTCTGCAGAGAGCCATTCAAAAAAAAGAGGAATGATGATTTCAAGAATTGTGTTGAGCCATGATAATACTCGTCCACACACAGCTGGCACGCCCCAACGGCTCCTTGAACAATTTCAGTGGCATATTTTCGAACATCCGCTGCACAGTCCCGACCTGGCACCCAGCGACTTTCACCTTTTCCCTGAACTGAAGACGTGGCTAGCAGGGCAGCACTTCCAAACCAACGAAGATCTTCAAATCAACGTCAATGCTCATTTGAAATCATTGGCGGCAACATTTTTTGAAGAGGGTATTTCAAAGCTTGTCCACAGGTACGATAAATGTCTTAATCTTTTAGGTGATTATGTTGAATAGTAACCGTAAGTGCCCAAAACTTTTGGAAAAAAAATAATTGTTTCCTATGAATTTGTCCTTTATTTATTGCCTATCAGAGGTTAAAAAAACGGCCATTGTGTGTTCTGTACACAAACAGAGATCGCATGTTGTAGCTGGTTTCGCTCCGAAACTTTAAATTTCCCTTTTGGAGACGATACCACTCAACAACGCGGTCTGCCAAATTGCGGTCACTATAGCAGCGTGTTACATGTAGAGCTTACGAAACCAACACTACAGCAAAATTTAAAGCTGAACTCGCCTGTTAACTTAGCCTTTTGTCACTCGAGATTACATCAACAGGGTCCACGAGTCGATTGCTGAGTGTCACAGTTGTGGTTTCTGCTCAACGGAAGATATTGCAATGATCTATGTGCACATAGTGATCTGTATACTCTCTTGGGTGGTCACGTCAGCTGTGTAAGGACATATCTTAAGGATGCCTACACAGTCATCTCATATTCATCGTCCAGAAAGGCTGAAGTCACGTGCAAGTTTGACCTGTCTCAATGTGATAAGGGTTATTTACTTATTTCTCGTCAGTACCCTTATGTCATTCACTGCACTGACATCGGAACCAGGGAATTACCGTATTAACACAAATTTCCATTAGAAGACGCCCACTAAAACAGAATAATTCCTTCAGATAAGCCACGAATTTTACAGTATTACTAGTGGTTTTGTGTGTTCGTTGCCATTGTTAATTTCACCACACCCTAGGAAATTCTGAAAGAGTAATATCATTCGAATGAAGTAAATGTTACATGATTATTTCCATCAGGACATCTCTATTTAATACGTAATTGACACGTGGATGTCACGAGAGACGGACCCGCCAGTGTAAAAGGAGGAGGGGAGCACTGAGTTGTTAGTAGAGAAGCGGTAACAACCGAATGGGTCAGACAGGAGATCTCAGTGACTTCGAACGTGGACTAGTCTTTTGATGTAATCTGAGAAACACATTCATCTGGAACATTCCAGCTCTTCTAAAGCTGCCAAAGTCGAGTGATGGTGATGTGAGTGTGAAATGGAAACGCAAAGGAACAACCACAGCCAAACAAAGATCAGGCAGATCTGACGCAGTGACAGAAGACATGGACCTTCGAAAACTGCGGAGGGTAGATGTAGAGATTGGTATGAAATCAGCAGAAGGAATTACTCTTGAGTTCTAAAGTGCCACTAGCAGTTGAGCTAACGCAATTACTGTGCGTAGGAAGTTAAAAAGAATGGTGCACGATAGTCGAGCAACTCCTCGTAAGCCACACATATCTGCAGACAACGCTGAACGACATTTGAGGTGGCATAAAGAGCTATGTCATTTGGGTTTGGATTTGGCGAATTTGTGGAGAATGTTACCAGCGATAATGTGTAGTCCTAACAGTAAAGCAATAAGGAAGTGGTGTTGCGGTGTGGCCGTGTTTTTCAAGGTTACGGTGTAGTCTCCATATTGTGCGTAAGGGAACACTAAATGCAGATGTACATGAGCAAATTTTGTTGCATTGTGTACTACGTACAGAAAAATAACAGTTAGGAGACGAAGATATCTTGTATCAGTATGACAGTGTATCCTTATCGTAAAGCAAGATCTTAGAAGTAATGATTTGTGAACTGTAACGTTCATGTGATGAGATGGCCTACCCTGAGTCTCGACCAGAACCCAACGGAATATCTTTGGAATAGTCAGAACGTCGACTTCGCTCCATACCGCAACGTCCACTATCATCTCTCACTCTGGTTTCGGCTCTTAAGGAAGAATGGACAGCGCTTCCTTCACAGATACTCAGAAACATCACTCAAAGTGCTTCCAGTAGAGTTCAAGCGGTCATAAAACCGAAGTATAGACATCCCACGTTATTGTACACTAATAGGTATCCAGACACTTTTGATTAGATAATGTATTACTTTCGCCACGTATTGAGAAGATGAGACAATTCCTTCGCCCCCCCTCCCCCCCCCCCCCAAAAAAAAATCAAGTTCAACAGGAGAAATTACTTTCCTTGTGTTTCTTCTTTCAAGCAATCAATTTGCATAAAAAAAGACAGCGCGTCAACAGCAGCATCGTGAAACGAATGGTCTGGAGTGTGAGTTCCATTTAGACAAGCAGTTATAAACTGTCCATAAGATGATGAGATGATGTCGTTTGTTGATTGTCACTACAACGGCTCCTCCCCCCTCCCCCCCCCCCCCCTCTTCCGAGAGTAACACTAAGCTGCCGCTAATACATTAATAAAACGTACAAACCCAGTATTCTTTAAATTTGTTAAATGATAAATTATTTACATGTTTTATAGTTATTAAATCGAATGGGTTAACACTGTGCCTTTAAAATAAAAGTTGGTAGTGTTTTAAAATATACGCAAGCCTAACGATGGTTCTATTTGAATTCTATTCGAGAATCTGCAATGTAATCTGTATTTGCTGGTATTCAGAAATTACTACACAACAAGCTTACAAAGACGTTTTCATGTACACCTCCGGGTGTTGTGATTAGTGATTTTTTTTTACGTCTTACTTATGATCAATAACGTAATTCCTATAAATTACATTTTTACTTACATCTAGGTGGAGTTGACGATCATATGGCGTTCAGGGAGCAACTGTGCGCTGCCTGTTATGAACAAATATCTTATAATCACGTTTTTTTATATGAAATTTTTCCTGATTTTTATTTATTTACTTATTTTTGACAGCTATTTGTAGGTCAGGATCCTTAGGCGCTATATGTTTATAGGTTTTTCGTCTTTCGGAGTCACAGATGATAATGTATTGGGAAAAGAAACGGACCACTTCATTTCATTGTAATAAGTTGCAGGAACTGAGCAGTAGGTGAGGAAGTTTGCTCTGGGTGTGTGTTTTGGAAAGAGTGTTGGATGAAAAAGATGGAGAGAAGCAATCTCTTAAGACTTACATTACTTTCTTATTTTTAATTGATGTTGAAGAGTGTTTTAGCTAGAGTGCCAGATGTATTTATTTATAAACCGTATCATGCCTGTTACGATGCGGACATGATAACCGACGCACACGGAGAGAAATAACATTCGTCCAAAAGAACGTGGAAAATCGTGCGAAGTGATACAAGTTGGTCGACACGTGGCTAACCAATCGATGCGCTACCAACACGCCAAGGCAGTTAGCGCCCCCACTTCTCTTCCCCTCCAGCTGCACACATAATTCACTGTGCGTCAGGCGGGGTCCGATACACCCCCACGTTTCGGTGGCCCTCACACTAATTAACTGGCCTTAACTATTGGGCACTCCCTCAACTCGTTTAGGACAGTGATTTTGGCTGGTCACCGAGTTAGTTCTCACACAAAGTATTGAAATACACGAACCTGCGTATACATTCTGTACAGCATTATAAACTATAGCAGACACCACGACTGTTATTAAACCCATCTTTAGAACCATTCAGAAGTAAACTGAGGAAGACTCTATAGCAGTAATAGGCCATGGGTGATGAGTGAAGTGCGGATGCTAACTGAGGAATACCTCGTTGTTGGCTCATACCACTTTTGTTAAGCTTTAAGTGGAAGAAGTAACGTTATGGGAATTTAGAAATACAGGTGACGGCACTATCTGCCCAGAGACAAGAGATAGCAAATATGAAAGTGTTATCTGATTGTGTCATTAGTGCGGAAGTTGAACGTTGTCAGACTCTTTCGATCAGTAACCAAAACAATACGTATTATAACTATGCGAGTAGAAAGGACATCGCGATTCTTTCCAGACACATACAACTATCAGAAATAAATAAACAAAATAGGAGCGGGAGTTTAGATAAATCAAGGCAGGCTGAATAATCACGGCTAGTGGAAGCAAATTAAGGAAACGATCGGTTTCAGACATCACGACCATTTCAAGCGATCATCTGAATAAAGGTACATAACAATGTTAAAAACGGTACCAAATGTAACAAATTGCATATACAGAGAAAGTAGCAACAAAAAATTTATAATGGGGTGTCTCGGATGGCTTGGTGTGGAGGGTCATTATCTAGCAGAGATGGATGTGCGTGCTGCGGAAGTTGGGTGTGTAATTTGGAATTTATAGGTGACGTCATTTTTATTGCTTGACAGAGTCCTTGGCAATGGATAAAGAACTTTTCAGACTGTCTCTTGGGCAAATAGGGATTGATTAGCATTACCTTTTGTCAACAAGGTAGTTCGATAGTGTTGCTTTTCTTATCTTGGGTAACTACCTGTCATTGTAGCACCTTAGTGTTCATCTTTTATCTTGACGCCAAATATTTTTCTACCTTTCCGAGAAATTACGAACCGATGATCTAACTTTTCCTGTAGGGGATTTACATAGCTCAAAAGGAGACTGCATCTTCTGACTGAAAATAAACTCACAGGGAAGTAGGAAGGTACTCTTGTGGAGTATTTGATTATAAGCTGCTACTACGTACAAGAGTAAGGCATCCCATTCATTGTGATAACTGTTAGACCCTTCACATAATGTCCCAATTTATCACGTATTTATTATTTTGACAGAAACTTAAAACCCCGAGTATGCTCAGAAAACTTAAGAACATGCCTGCGAAAAAATAAAATCTCAATTATACCCGTTTCCGCGTTAATAGTTAAGTGTTTGGCCGCTAAATAGTATCCGCTCCTACTTTCTTAGCCTGTCTGTTGTCTTTTGGTTGAGATGGTAGCTACTAGACCTCGTTTTTACTGTACACAGGTTTGGACAGTTGACAACAAAATGCGAGCTTTTAGTCTCTCTTCTCTGTTGTGGCTTAGGTAGTGCTTCCGAAAATGTATATCTATAGTGAACCTGAGTTTGATGTTAAATTTAGCGGCTAAGAAAGTGAAGAAAAATGAGATATTACTTCATTAGAGATAGAAAATCATCACAGTTTGTCAGATGACTGGCCAGTGCTCGCCAGTGGTACGAAATAAATACATCCACCGTGCTCGACCCAGCTCCAACAGGATTTTTGTTCACAGGAAACCATTGTGCTACATTTCATGACATTTTACTCAAAGCCTAATACGTAACTGCACTTTGTATTTTATTAATGGCGACCTTCAAAAGTTAGTAACGCATTATTTTTGGCCTTAAAGATTAACTTTATATCTTTATGTAATATAATTTATTATAGGACGTTTTTCATTAATAAAAGCTACTGTATTTTGCAAAATAATTTGTAAGACAATTAATATGTTAGAGGGTTAAGTTAATAACTGAACATTTTGCCTGACATATGATATAGTTCCTCAGTTTGCCCATTTATCTCGCCGGTGCGTTGCGCTGCTTCTGAGTTCCTTAACGTTCATTAATTGGCTCAAACTGTTTTATTAAATATTACATAAAAAATCATTCCTTGGTTTGTTATCATTGTTTCAATTGCTCACATACTTTAGTACCCACTGACTATCACTTGTGCTACTGTTTGCGCCTACTGATATATATAGCTGTCGTAGACATGAAAAATCATCGACTACTGCAAGCAAATAACGGTTTATTGCTGGTATTTGGGGGAAAATGTCCATGTGTATCCATGCCAGTCGTCGGAAACGGTTTATTCACCTCTGGTAATACCTGTAATGCAACCTTCTGATGACTGAGTGGCATTCTTTGTACGCATGGGGGACAGTGTCTGACGTCGCGGTTGACATCTCTTTTTCGCATCATCCACCAGTAATTTTCCGCAACTCTGTGTTGCGTAGCTCAGCTTTTGCTCTGTCTAGTTAAAATTTAACCATCAGCGTGCCTCAGCACCTTGTTTCTTAATGTTGCCGGTACCACTATGCTCAAGCCCGATCTTGGCTTTTGGCTGGCTCTGAGCACCATGGGACTTAACATCTATGGTCATCAGTCCCCTAAGCCCCATCTTGTCTTCCTACAGAGCACTCCATCTTCCATGCTAAATTGTATTTGCCTCGTGAAATGCCTTCTTTCACCTTGTTGCTTCTTGCCATTCGACTGTGAATACCCCGCTTCATCCCATGAATGATTTAGCCATTCTGTGTACTACTTCAAAATCGAAATCACTCAGTCATAATGCCCAAATAGTTTAATGACATGTTGATCTGTAATTTCCATTAGTTATCTAAATGTAACATGATCAGTTGTTACAATGAAGCGTGTGTGTAGAGATAACAATGGAAACTGGTCATTCCATATATTAATGTTAGTATGCTCTCCTCAGTGTTTGCATAACGTTTCTCTGCCTTACTGTGCTGTATCGACACATATGCTATTGGGGGTTATGGTAAATCTACCTCCTGGCTTAAAATGCAACACAAGGCAAAACTACTAGCATCACATGATGGTATAAACTGTGTCTGGTAGTCTGGAAAAGCGAGAGCTGAACTAATGATTCATAAGTGTTTAAATTTTGCAAAGGTTATTCTACAATCCAGAGGATGTTTAAATCTTCAACATCTACATCCATACTCCGCAAGCCACCTGACGGTGTGTGGCGGAGGGTACTTTGAGTATCGGTTCTCCCTTCTATTCCAGTCTCGTATTGTTCGTGGAAAGAAAGATTGTCGGTATGCCTCTATTAAATAAGTGTGTGACGACTCTTGGAATTACAGTGTATTTTGGAGTAAATCTTCGAGAGAAATTAGACAGGTTTAGATATGATTGCAATTTATTTTCTGTAGTGGATATAGAGAGGTTCCTCATGACATCAGCAAGTCGTGGTTCTGAATGTGCAAGGTCCTGGCTAATACGACCACTTTTCAAAGATGAGCATCAATTGTGCTTCATGTAAATGATCAACGATTTCAGATAAGCACATTATATGCTGCTAGAATTCCTTGACGAATACGATTGTGTCATATAAATAGGTCACGTATTGCTCTGGTTATAACCCCTGTAATAGGTCAACTAGCAGGTATTGAAAAGTTTCCCGCACATTTTTCAGTCTAAATGCCATATGGAAATAGTGATAATGAGTGGATGAAACTGTGAAAATGGTTTTTATATGATTTTCTGGTGCAATCTCTAGTTGATGTAACTAATGGTTCACACTTCAAAGGTCCACAGAAACATAAAGACACTGGTCTAGAGTTTCAAATGTGTCTGTTACATTAGACATATGGCAGACTTGAGCGACTGTCTGTGGTTTAAATAATGGTAGTCACAAAAAGTCTATACGCTTTACTGCCATCTGATGATTGGTTAGGCACAATGATAGCCTGTGTGACCAGGGATTATTATTCTCTTCTATGATCCCACCCTGAAGTTACTGATTTATTCACTCTTAACTCTATATGGTTTTTATAGACAGGCAGTTCATTCCCAGTGTGAATATGAAGCTGGGCTTTCGGCAGGCAATGATTCACGAGGATCAAATAAATCAGCACATTCTTCCAGTAGTCCCTTCATGTCCTACTTATCCTGCCCCTTTCGGTGTGACACTTTTATCCTCAGAGCGTATAATCTGACAGACTGTCCTGGCATGACATAAATTCGCTATTTAATTGATCATCATCCAGTGCCCCTAAACTATCTGTCAGAGCGCCTTATGATCGCTTCATTTCTTTGGAACTATAGTTATCAGTGCTTATATCCACAATTTAGCTGATATCAATTTCCCATATGTAGGATGAACTAAATCATGTTAAGAATTGTTGGTTATCTAGCTCTTTACTCTCAGGCAAAGGTTCTACCATACATAAAGAATTAAGCAGCAGATCAGTTCATGCATCTTTCCAGGTTAATTTCCCTGTACGTTTTGGTATATCCTGTGATATGATGTCAAGAGACCTAGTATGCAGTGCAGATACAGGGTGACACTTATTGAACTACATGAAATAACATCATCATAACTTTGAACAGTTCAAACTGCACGGTTGGTCACGGGACATGATGGGAATTAGTAAGTGCTCCATGTGGCGACGAAGCTCACTTTCATTTGGATGGGTTCGTCAATAAGCAAAACTGGCCCAGTTGAAGGACAGAGAATCCGCATTTCACGATCGAGAAATCTCTTCGCCCTCAGCGGGTCACTGTGTGGTGTGCAATGTCTAGTCACGGAATAATCGGTGCGATATTCCTTAATGGCACGGTTACTACTGAACGGTACGTGAAGTTTTTCGAAGATGATTTCATCTCCATTATCTAGAGTGACCATGATTTCGACAAAATGTGGTTATTGCAAGACGGAGCTCGACCCCATCGAAGCAGGAAATTGTTCTGTTTCACAGAGGAAGACCGCACTGCAGTTCCTTCTCTAAATCCTCGCACGAACGAAAAAATGGCTGACATCGAAATAAGTGTCCAAGGAATAGAAAAGCAACTGAAATCACTCAACAGAGGAAAGTCCATTGGACCTGACGGGATACCATTTCGATTCTACACAGAGTACGCGAAAGAACGTGCCCCCCTTCTAACAGCCGTGTACCGTAAGTCTCTAGAGGAACGGAAGGTTCCAAATGATTGGAAAAAGAGCACAGGTAGTTACAGTTTTCAAGAAGGGTCGTCGAGCATATGCGCAAAACTACAGGCCTATATCTCTGACATCGATCTGTTGTATAATTTTAGAACATGTTTTTTGCTCGCGTATCACGTCATTTCTGGAAACCAAGAATCTACTCTGTAGGAATCAACATGGATTCCGGAAACAGCGATCGCTTTATTTGTTCATGAGACCCAGAAAATATTAGATATAGGCTCGTAGGAAGATGCCATTTTCCTTGACTTTCGGAAGGCGTTCGATAGAGTTCCGCACTGTCGCCTGATAAACAAAGTAAGAGCCTACGTAGTATCAGACCAGCTGTGTGGCTGGATTAAAGAGTTTTTAGCAAACAGAACACAGCATGTTGTTCTCAATGGAGAGACGTCTACAGACGTTAAAGTAACCTCTGGCGTGCCAGAGGGGAGTGTTATGGGACCATTGCTTTTCACAATATATATAAATGACCTAGTAGATAGTGTCGGAAGTTCCATGCGGCTTTTCGCGGATGATGCTGTAGTATACAGAGAAGTTGCAGCATTAGAAAATTGCAGCGAAATGCAGGAAGATCTGCAGCGGATAGGCACTTGGAACAGGGAGTGGAACTGACCCATTACATAGACAAATGTAATGTATTGCGAATACATAGAAAGAAGGACCCTTTATTGTATGATTATGTGATAGCGGAACAAACAGTGGTGGCAGTTACTTCTGTAAAATATCTGGTAGTATGCGTACGGTACGATTTGAAGTGGAATGATCATATAAAATTAATTGTTGGTAAGGCGGGTGCCAGGTTGAGATTCATTGGGAGAGTCCTTAAAAAATGTAGTCCATCAGCAAATGAGGTGGCTTACATACCCTCGTTCGACCTATACTTGAGTATTGCTCATCAGTGTGGGATCCGTACCAGATCGGAGATAGAGAAGATCCAAAGAAGAGCGGCGTGTTTCGTCACAGGCTTATTTGGCAAGCGTGATAGCGTTATGGAGATGTTTAGCAATCTCAAGTGACAGGCTCTGCAAGAGAGGCGCTCTGCATCGCAGTGTAGCTTGCTGTCCAGCTTTCGAGAGGGTGCGTTTCTGGATGAGGCATCGAATATATTGCTTCCCCCTACTTATATCCTCCGAGGAGATCACGAATGTAAAATTGGAGAGATTCGAGCGCGCATGGAGGCTTTCCGGCAGTCGTTCTTCCCGCGAATCATACGCGACTGGAACAGGAAAGGGAGGTAATGACAGTGGCACGTAAAGTGCCCTCCGCCACACACCGTTGGGTGGCTTGCGGAGTATAAATGTAGATATAGATGTAGATGTTCTGGAGGAGCACTTTGGGGACCGCAATCTGGCTCTGTGGTACCCAGAGGCCACTGGTATGGGCCTCGATTGGCCTCCGTATTCTCTGCATCTGAGCACATATGACTCCTTTTCGTGGGGCTATATTAACGACAAGGTGTATAGCAATAACCCCAAAACCATTTCTCAGCTGAAAACAGCCATTCACGAGGTCATCGATGTTCCGACATCTCAGCGGTTCATGCAGAATTTCGCTATTCGCCTGCTCCACACCATCGCCATTGATGGCAGGCATATGGAATACGTCATAACCTAAATCCGAATATCTGCAGTGACGTTTACATGTTGAATAAAGTATATGCACGCCGTTCTTTGTAACTAATTTACCTGTTTCTCATATAGTCAAATAACTGTCACCCTGCAGCTGCACCTGGCCTAGTGGTGATCCTTAGAACAGTGTTGGCTTTCTGGTCATAAAACGGAGACGAAACGATGTTCGATACTGTTCTACTATATGCCACTGTAAGTCAGTTTTGGGGTGGAGCTCAATCAGAAACTGGAAACCAAGTATAATGTTGTAGCTGCTGCCCACTGCAGGCAGACTTTCTACACCAGGAAGTTAATCTCAGCACGTTCCCCACTTGGAATACCTGCATTGTCAAACTGAGAGAATTAACACTACCTCATGTGTGCTGCTTAACTTCCAATATGGTTGATTTAATTTTACTTCATGGAGCATACTCTTACTTGCTACTGATACTCGAGACTCAGTATCTGATAAGAATTGCACAATTTTCTTTCATTATTAGTGGTCAGAATAAAATATGTCACTGATTCCATACACAGTGACCTGTGTTAACCGTAAGTGGGACACTGGGAGCGTTTAACAGCGGGAACACCACCCGCTTCCCCTGTTTTACGGAGGTTTTCCAGGACTACCCAGTGACCACATTTCCTGTTTCTGCGGACCTTCGAGTGTGCAATTCCATTTGGTGTGCCCATGCCATTTACATACTTGACACTGTTGCTCCTTGCAATTACACTTAACTTGATCTGTATGACCGTGTTTAAAAAACTTGATATCGTTATTAAATATCACTATCTTTTCCTGCGGTTTGGTGACCACATAAAATTCACCTAGTGCTTCTGCTGTGTCTACCATTTCATGCAAAGTCCTTGGGAGTTCCGTGTATACCATACGTGACATTTCTGCTGATAAACCCCCAAAAACACTCCAAGTGCTCTGTATTTGCCTTCCTGTAATATAGGCTTCTTAGCATTATCATTCTCAGTCAGCTCATACGTGTTTATATTAATTTTCTAAATTCAGTCTACAAAAGTCTCTAGTGATTCTCCATGTTTCTGAAATATCCCATTAAACTTTGCACAGTAGTACACCGATTTATTTTTTTCTCCTATATTTTTCCGCTCAAGGCGACAAAATGCTGTAAACCCCTTAATTTCTTGTTACATGCTGCATAACCTGTAGCATACCCTGCTGCCTTCAGTCAGACTATAGTTAATAACTGCTTATTATTCTAGTTTCCCAACTTGGTAGTTGTATCCAAAGTATAAAAAGAATCCATCTTCCCCTGGTTTACCGGAACATAGGTTTACCTAGGAAGTGACGTTAGTGTGAAGGATAGGTTCACTAGGATGTGATTGTTCCTTTCTTTCTTTCCTCAGGTTCCCTGTCCCTGCCTGTAACCGACCTATTTGAACCAGTAAGTGCTGGATCGTAGCCTGAGCCGGATCCCGCTTACACATGTTGCTTACTTACTACTACTACAAGTACATAGTATACCAAAAATAACAAGGAAGAAGAACTAAATTCCGTCCGAACACGCATTGGAAGTGTTACCAGCTGATAATCGTCCTTGGATGTGGAGATTGAGGTGCATGCAGTCAGCATACTGGTGTTCCAGCCGTTAGCTTCCATGGCTGGAGTCAATACATTTCAGTCAAGTAGCGCGTCAACTGGTCTCAAAACGACTGCGTCAACCTCACTTGGAAGACCCAGACAGTAACTCATCGCAGTATTAGACAAGCACGAAAGCGCTTGATTTTGGTGATCTGATAAGAACTGGCGTTACCATCACAGAAAGGCCATTGGTAACAAAGAAGAAGGAAGGATAGGAAAATCAACCATACACGCTCAAAAAAATGTCTAAAATCGGCACTTACATAGCCGTATAGCACACTGCTGCTGAAGAATCATGAAATTGGCTGCTATCTTCCAGTTGCAATCCATCTTCATCTTCAGCAGTTTTTCTGATATTAAACACAATGACGACAAAGGAGAACCAATTTTGACACCAAGTGCACTAAAGAGCCAAAGAAACTGGTACACCTGCTTAATATCGTGTAGGTACCCGCGTGCACGCAAAAGTGAAGCAACACGACGTAGAATGGACTCAACTGTTGTCTGAAGTACTGCTGGAGGGAACTGACACCATGAATCCTACAGGGCTATCCATAAATCAGTAAGAGCAGGAAGGGGTGGATATTTCTTCTGAACAGTAGCTTGCAAGGCATCCCAAATATGCTCAGTAATGTTCATGTCTGGGGAGTTTGGTGGGCACCGGAAGTGTTTAAACTCAGAAGAGTGTTCCTGGAGCCACTCTGTGGCAATTCTGGACGTGTGGGGTGTCGCATTCTCCCGCTGAAATAGCCCAACTCGGAAGGAATGCACAATGGACGTGAATGGATGCAGGTAATCAGATGGGATGCTTACGCGTGTGTCACCTTTCAGAGTCGTATCTAGACGTATTACGGGTCCCATATCACTCCAACTGCACACGCCTCATACCTTTACAGAGCCTCCGCCAGCTTGATCCATGGATTCATGGGGTTGTCTCCACACCATACACATCCATCCGCGCGATACAATTTGAAACGAGGCTTGTCCGACCAGGCATCATGTTTCGAGTGATCAAAAGTCCAATGTCCGTGTTGACGGGCCCAGGCACTGCGTGAAGTTTCGTGGCGTGTAGTTATCAAGGGTAGACGCGTGGGCCTTCAGCTTCGAAATCCCATAACGATGATGTTTCGTTGAATGGTTCGCACGCTGATATTTCTTGATGGACCAACAATAAAATCTGTAGGAATTTGCGGAAGGGCTGCACTTCTGGCGCGTTGAACGATTCTCTTCAGTTGTCGTTGGTCCCGTTCTTACAGGATCTTCTTCTGGCCGCAGCAATGTCGGATATTTGATGTTTTACCGGATTCCTTATATTCATGGTACACTCGTGAAATAATCGCACGGGAAAATTCCCAACTCATCGCTACCTCGGAGATGCCGTGACACATCGTTCGTGCGCTGGCTATAACACCATGTTCAAAACTCACTTAAACCTTGTTAACCTACCATTGCAGCCGCAGTAACCGATCTAGCAACTGCACCTGGCACTTGTTGTCTTATATAGGCATTGCTGGCCGCAGCGCCGTATTCTGCCTGTTTACAAATCTCCGTATTTGAAAACGCATACCTATATCAGTTTCTTTGGCGCTTCAGTGTATAACGGGTTGTCTACGATCACTTGTTGTGTGCGTTGAATCTTTACTGGAGACTGATTTGGGTGCCGCAGAAGAAAGCAGTTTCTTGAAACCATTTATTTACATCTATCACTCCACGATATTACTAATATTCATCCCAGGTGAGCGTGTCAAATACATTAGCACGGCGACTCTCGGTGTACTGACCTCGCAGCGTTAACCTTGTCAGCAAGAGCGAGCAGCTATCGCCGTTGTGTAAGTGATGTCGCGCGTTGCCACCCATAGCTAGACGGCTAGGCGTCAGGTGCTTATACCGTTGATACAGAAAACAGCATTTCTGCTCAGTGGCACAGTGCAAAGCAGTCCCTCGTTCAAGCTCTGCATATGCAGCTTTGTCTAGACTCCATTATCGTGTTTCCCTGAAGACGGAAAATTGCCAAGCTGTCTCTACAAATGGATGATCAGGCGGAGGACAAATGGAGGACAAGTGATGGTGGTGATTACAGTATGGGTTTTAAGACAGTGTTATTACTCAGGGAACATACACGTTGAAAGCACCGATGATGGCTGTTAATCAGTCGGAATTGATATGCAAAATTAAATAAAGAAAACATGATCTTGCGACTGGTTGCTGCTTATTTGGTAATTTTAATTAGATTAAAGTATCATGAGGATGGCGCTGACCGGCACAGGCTTGATGTGATACTGCTATCAGGTGTCTGCCGATAGTATGCTGTTCACGAAGGTTTAAATGCCGCTGTTTAGGGCTGGATCATTCGTGTTTCTGTATCATTCGGAAATTTCTCAAATGAGGGCCACTTACTAAGTACCAGTGTAGTCACAGTGTATTGAATCGGACCACAGAAACTTGCTGGAGGTTAGTCAATGTTCCAGGCTGTTGACTCAGAGAAGTTCCGGGTAAAATCATCTTGTTGCTGCTGATCAGCTAGGTCATTGTCTATGCTTGCGACATAGTTACATCTCTGGGCTGTGATAGTGGATTTACGCCACTGCACATCATTAATTAAAGATAGAAATTTGTAAATTAAGTAATAAATATATGTCGCGTGACTAGGGCTTCCCGTCGGGTACACCGTTCGCCGGTTGCAAGTCTTTCGATTTGACGCCACATCGCCGACTTGCGTGTCAATGGGGCTGAAAATGATGATGGTTCAAATGGCTCTGAGCACTATGGGACTTAACTTCTGAGGTGATCAGTCCCCTAGAACTTAGAACTACTTAAACCTAACTAACCTAAGGACATGACACACATCCATGCCCGAGGCAGGATTCGAACCTGCGACCGTAGCGGTCGCTCGGTTCCAGACTATAGCCCCTAGAACCGCTCGACCACCCCGGCCGGCTGAAATGATGATGATTAGGACAACACAACACCCAATCCCTGAGCGGAGAAAATCTTCCACTCAGCCGGAAAGCGAACCTGGGCCCTGAGGATTGGCATTCTGTCACGCTGACCACTCAGCTACCGGGGGAGGACAATTAAGTAATGTCAAATGAGTAATGTTGTACAACAACTTGGTCAAATTTTAGCAGCATTATATAAATACAGACTGCAGGATTTCATGGAAGGTATGTGCATGGTTTAAGGGAAGCAGTAGGTCAAACTTCGTTCCAGCACACACTGCAGGGCCGGCCGCTGTGATCGATCGGATCTAGGCGCATCAGTCTGGAACCGCGCTGCTGCTATGGTCGCATGTTCGACTACTGCCTCAAGCATGGATGCATGTGATGTCCTTAGGTTAGTTAGGTTTAAGTAGTTCTAAGTATAAGGGACTAATGAACTCAGATGTTATGTCACATAGTGCTAAGAGCCATTTGAATCATTAGAACACATTGCAGGTTGCCTACATCCGGGGCAAGCATACATTCAGGGGTTATCCGCTTGTTCTCTTTCGACTGACAGGTCCTTAACCTATTGTCTCACTAAGAGGTTTAAGACTCTCTGGGGATAATCCATCATTTTGACTGACAGGTTATGACACCCCTGGAGATAATCATTTCGTTTGATTGGCAGGTCCTTAACCTATCACTCCCCCATCATTTCCCCACCACCACTTCCCCCTCCACCTCCTCCTCCCCCAAACCTCTGGGAATTCCTCTCGCTGATACAAGCACACTTTTTATGTCAATTTGATTGACTAATTAATTAAATCGATCAGTTAATTAAATCCACCCTATGGGAAACCCCACAGCCCTACTACTCCCCTGCCCCTCTCAGAAATTGGGGGCAAAAAGACAGTTTATCGTCCAATTGGAGGGAAATCGAATGCAGTGTATGCGATGTTGTTTAAACGATTTAGACATTGAAAAGCTGAGTGGGCTTAGTTTATATTTGCTGCCGGAGTCTGGGATGTTAAGGTTCTAATTTTTTATTTTCCTCACTTTTCGAACGATGCTGACGTCTAAGCACCGACTGAAAAATCAGAACCTTTACATACCTAAAAATTCAAGCCGTATTTCGAAACCCAACGTCGCTTTCTGCAGACGGACAGATTGCGAGAATTTCCACGGCAAATTATTTTGTATACATCGACAAACATACATACATATATAGTGCACTACAACATCTGTCTACAATGATGTAATGGAAGGAAGTGCGGTATAGTAGTCACCGTTTGAGATTTCCCGTGTGTGTGTCTATTGTCAGGGCGCCACCACGAAGGTCAAAACAGCCCAATGTTCTAATTACAGATCACGTTACTAAATCCCACCGACCGGATATCGGCCTCCTTTCATCTAACTCCACCCAAACAAAGCACCAAGTAGCTGCATTCTGTTGATCGCAAATTCCGGACACGCTTCATGTCTCTGTCTCCTTCAAGAGGCCACTCCCTATTTTTATGTGTGAAACAACGACTCCAAACACAAAGATGGAGGTTTTCATCTCTCCTTAGAATACTGTATTCCTGTTGCGTAACGCTGGAGACAAAGAGAAAGCTGGCGCAATTTCGATATCAAAAATAGAGCGAAATAATTAATTTGCATTACATGGTCAAATTAATTGTTTAACAATTTACAGGATACATGTAGACCCCCTTAAAACATTCACCTCCACCTTATGATGATCCCTCTTCATAATCAAACATATTGTCATCGTCTGAAAATCATATGCAAACATTAAATAAATCAAGTAATGAAATGTCAGTGGTAAACGTATCGCAATGCTTAATATATACGATGTATTGTACGCACCGACATTTAAGAACACAAACCCCCTCCTCCGCTTCTGTTGCTCACCCAGCACGCTGGTCACTTCACCAGCCCTCGCTGCTGGGGGCAAGAACAGACAGGTTGGCGCATTCTTTGTACCCGTCACAGGCTTAGCTAATCTATTACTTCCAGTTGCCGACTCCGTGTGACCGCCCTTGCAGCAGCTACGGTGCAAGGCGAAACAAGCAGCTGTAACTTGGACTTATACAGTAATTCTAAACAATTACACCCCGACATAGAAGGCCCACTTCAAAAAATCTACATACACTAACCAAACCGGGGAAACGATGTTGTTGACCATACACATAGAATTTCGCATAGAAGAAATCTGACAGTACACTCCTTTTCACATCACTGAAGTATCGTTACTTGTTGTGTAAATAAGGTACAGGACCATTGCATAGGCTATATTCCCTATATTCTTTCATCAGGTAGAAAAATATCTTTTCTTTTCTGTCACGTCCTGCATCACAGGACTAGGATTTTAAACTCATTTTTGGCCCATGACGGAGTGGTAAGATCCACCACTGTCACACGACGCCTCCTCACTGTCGGACTCTTCCTTAAGGTAACAGCACAGAGAAGTTGTAAATACTAGGTTTATACTTCGTTTCACTTTATAAATTCGGTATTACATCTGATTTTATTACGATGGTCGTCTCTTCCTGTGTATGTGAGGGATTCAAAGATCGTTAAAAGATATCGTCGCAACGAAAAAATAAGAAACGCCAAGTCGGGGATCGTACCGTGGTGCCCTAGCATCACCTCCACTCGCCTGCCGGCGTGTAAATGTTATCAAATTGATAGGCTAATTAATTAAATTGATAATGAGAACTACTTTGGATGGCGAATAAGTTTTCCTTGTCAGTAGTCGGATTACACTCACCAGGTAGTTAAAATGGGAATCTCTGTAGGGAATTCGATGATCTTTCCGAGGAACACTACTGAGAACCGACATTTGAAGCTGACCAGAAGAGGAATCTAAAGACGGCAACATACATTTCGTGTAAGAACCACGCTATTAAAAACACTATCACAAGTACTATGTTACCATCATCCTGCATAAAAAGCGGTCTTGGTTCTATAGGCACACACAAGAGTCGCTGATAGCGTTACGATTTCTGGAAGAAATGCTGTCTGCAATTTACAGTCAAGTCCATCAAGTCAACCACATACTTGCATTGGATCCTATGAGATGTCTTTTAATGATTACAGCCACATAGTCATGCCATTCTCATAACTCGAAACGAGTCTCCTTTTTCGAACCCATCTGCTACAGCAAAACTCCAACGTGGCTTTAGACAGTCCCTTTACATCTTGCAACTGTTCTTTAGTCTCTGCCTCGTCATCCCTGCAGCTTCGCCCATATGATCATTCTAACTTAAGTCAGAAGTTAATACATTTGCTGTGTGGCAACACTCTATTCTATCTCTATTGAGGTAATAGTGATTCATGCGAGATGAGTACTGTCTTTGATGCTTTCCTGGAAAAATGAGAACCGTCTGCCTCTAAACTTAAATGCATCTGCATTAACATTAAAAATCGATGGTAAGTAGATGGAGTGGTCAGTTCAGAGGCAGTTGTTGCCGCAGGTCATTTATCAGGCATTTAACCATAGAAGTAGCGCTAAACATCGGACCATGCCTTCTGTGTGCAAGAGGAGGGTCACAAGGGGTGGTGGTAAACTGTGGTAAGACTGTTACATGTCCTCTGGCTACTGATCGTGGTGTTTATTTCCTCCTAAGATGTCACTTTTTATTCGCATGCAATTTCGGCTGTCGACGATCATTTTATAGGACTGTTGTGAACGTACCATAATTTCCGAACCCTAATCGGGCATGAACTTCATAAAGAGCAGATATCATACATCTCTGGAAAGGTGTTTGTGCTACAAAGAATCGATGTTTTCTTTGGTGTGCAAGGTAGTAGTTTTATCACTTTACAGTTTGTCACCATAGTTCATCGTAGAGAAACTTGCATGGATAATGTATGTCATGCGTTCGGGGTATATTTCTTGTAGTGGGATATTAACAGCACTGCGTTCCGCACTACTAATAGGTCGTAAGCCGCGCCGGTGTAGCGTTATAGCGTGTTTTAAGTGCAGAACGGTGTAGCCTTAGGAATGTACGTGTTAAGCTCTCCCTTACCAATGCCTTCATGGTACTGACCCCGGACACTAGAACAATACTTAAGAATTGATAGCGCAGTTGATTTACGTAAAATGCTTCAAACACTGTCTGTCTGGACTACCATTATGCGTAAAAACCACACCTTTCCTCTTCTTTTTCTTAACCATATGTTATATTATCACAACACTTTCATATATACTATAGACCGATAAGGGGTACTACCCTCCTCGACATGCGCGCATCTGAGAAAATCTTGTGCACTTCGATGGGCGCTGTGAGTAAGATTGGTGTGGCTCGCTCTGCTCCTTCACGAGGTGTGGAATGTAGCGGGCTACTTCTGGTCAGCTGCAGATTATATCCATGACAGTGTTGCAGGGAGGATTGGTCAAAGAGAGTGCCTGGAGATCTTTCGATCTCTAACTTTAACCTAAGACTGCAAGAATGCTCTGTGACTCCCATCCTATGGGAAAAGATGGACAATCGTGACTGTAAATTACGCATTATGATCGAAGTGCTAGAAATATATAGGTCACTGTGTGGTATACTTTGGAATATATGTTCAGGAATTAGCAACGAATGGACGTACTGCACTGTCGTCTATCTACATTTACAATGGTGCTCGCAAAATAGAGGAGGCGCGCTGTTAGCGATGATACAGATATTGAGGAGCATACTGCCATGTCATTGTTCGACGCTGAAAGTACAGAAAGAAACAGGCGAAATTGCTAAAACTGATCGCAGTATCAACTGTGGTGTTTATTGCAGTACATCAATGGTGTCTTTTCCGTGTAATCCATTCACTGGTAAGCTGTGGGTTACCACTTAATGACCGACTGAAATTACTTCTTTGATATGGAGGAAGAGTCTAGGTGGAGTGACAACACCTTCTGGGGATGGCCAGCACCGAAACAGTGATCGGTTACATGATTGTAATATGAGGAATCAACCAAAACGGAACACTGAGCCATCAGCTATCCTGTATCTGTGAAATATGAGTTTACATGTAGAGGTTGTCAGTCACATTCGGACAGTTGCTGGGAAACGATCCACAAAGCCGCCAAACTCTTCCAGTTTCCGTATGTTGTAACCGTATCTTACTTAAGATTATGCTGTGTATGTACTGTGGGAGGAGCAGCAATGTAATTTACATCATGCAATGTCTAGCTTTCAGTCAGAGCCAATTGATCAAAACGTGTTAATGTCAGGCTAGAACCTGACACAGGCCTCAAAGTTGTGGTGGAAAAAAAAGTATGGGATTGTGAAAAGCTGTGTCATATACTGTTTGGAAGTGCTACAGCAGAAATAAACAGTGCATCAGACAACAAAACAGGGACCCTATCTTGCAACTGATTGGCCTTGAGGTGTGGTCCTCCTACAGTATAGGCGATGAAACTTTACACTGGTCTGTGCGAGTGACTTCGATCACTGAGTGGATCAATATCTGTATATTTAATAGGATCACCACATATGCTCAATGCCCACGCACAGACAGTATTTGTTTTCTATATATATCGGAAGACACAGACGCGGTAAAATCTTATCGAGTTCTCTGTCGGATGCAGTTAGAGGAGTTTTTATGGTTTGTAGTTTTTATTCTCTGTTGAATGGTACAAAATAAAGACGACAGAGAGAATTTTTGGCTCCAGAATGAGGTTTTCACTCTGCCGCGGAGTGTGCGCTGGTATGAAACTTCCTGACAGATTAAAACTGTGTGCCAGACTGAGATTCGAACTCGGGACCTTTGCCTTTCGCAGGCTAGCACGACTCGCTTCCCGTCCTCACAACTTTACTTCTGCCAGTACCTCGTCTCCTACCTTCCAAACTTCACAGAGCCTGCGAACGTTTGGCTGACAGACGTGAATGCGCCCTGAGGAAGATCCCCTTCAGTCTGTAGTACCTGTAAGTGGTTTGGAGAAACAAAGCAATGCAGTGGAAAATCCTCATCCCTCTTTAAGTTCCCATATTGTCATTTATAGTACCTCGTGCTCCAGGAGAAAGATTCGTTTTGGCGCTGGCCTTACACATCGCACACCCGTTGGCGAAGCTAAGACAAAATGTCCCCATTTCCACTGACCGGTCAAACCAAAACAAAAGTGTCCTGTCACAATAACTCAGTTCAACTTGTTGCTTCACGTGGTGCAGAAGGTGGTAGATATAGCGCTCTCCGAATTGTGTTCAGTTCTGACTTATATTGGAATGAACACATGGACGAAGCTGCAAGAAGGGCGGTTCACAGACTGAGTAACAGCTGCAAGATGCAAAGGGAATATTTAAAGCCACATTAGAGTTTGTAGCTGATAGGTTCGAAAAAGGAGACTCACTTCGAGACATGAGAGTGGCATGTATATGATTCACTAGTGTCTGTAGCCATTAAAAGACGTCTCCATAAGATCCAATGCAAGTACGTGGTTGGCTGGATAGACTTGATTGCAAGTCGCAGACAGCTTATCTGCCAGACATCGTAACGCTATCAGCGACAGTTTGGTGTGCCTGTAGAACCAAGACACCTTTTTTATGCTGGGTGATGGTAATATAGTAGTTGTGATCGTGTTTTTAATAGTGCAGTCGTTACGCGAAATGTATGCTGCTGGTAGTAGAGTCCTCTTGTAGTTAGCTTCAAATGTCGGCTCTCAATAGTGTTCCTCCAAAAGTTCATCATCTTTCCTCCAGGGATTCCCATTTTAACTACCTGGTGAGTGTAATACGACTACTGAAACAGAAAAATTACTCCACATGCAAAGGGACTCCCATGATTAATTTATTGCCCTATCAGTTCGATAACAGTGACACGCCGCATGGCGGGTGGATGTGGTGGTTAGGGCACCACGGGTTTGATTCTCGACTTCGTGGTTTATTTTTTCTTTTTCGTTGTCACGGTTTCTTTTAACGATATTTCAATCTCTCACCTACGCAGGGAGAGACGGACACCGTAATAAAATCAGATGTATTACCGAATTTATAAAGTGACGCGAAGTATAAAACTAATATTTACAACTTCCCTGTGCTACTACCTTAAGGAAGAACCCGAAAGTGAGAAGGCGTCCTATGACAGTGGTAGATCTTAGCATTTTGTCATGAGCCATAAATGAGTTTAACATTCTAGTCCTGTGATGCAGGACGAAACAGAAAAGAAAAGATATGTTTCTACCTGATGAAGGAATACTTAGAGCCTATGCTTTAGTACTATACAGGATTTTCACAACAAGGAACGATACTTTAGCGACGTGAAAAGGTGTGTATTGTCCGGTTTCTTCTATCGTCGAAAATAACTCCTATAAACGGGGGGAATCTAAATTTTGCATGAGAAATTCTGTGTATGGACAACAACATCGTTGCCTCGGTTTGGTTAGCGTAAAATTTTTAAGATAGGTGGTCTACGTCGGGGTGGAAATGCTTAGAACTACTGGATAAGTCCAAGCTGCAGCTGTTTGTTTCTTAGTGCACAAGGGCGGTCACGAGGAGTCGGCAACCGAAAGCAATAGATTAACTCAGCCTGTGACGGGTACAAAGAAAGGACCGACCAGTCTCATCCAGCCCACAGCAGCGAGGGCTGGCGAAGTGACCAGCGTGCTGGGTGAGCGCAACAGTAGTGTACAAGCGTGTGCATTGCGTGAGAGAAGATTCGAAATGATGAGTGTTTGCGCTGGTCTTATTGGTAATATCTGAACTGCTACGTCTTCAATCATTCCCGGATGTCCTAAATGGCTAGAGGTGGTGCACCCTGGTGTACACGCGCGTCCATGACTGAGGCTGAGGCTGCGGCTGTTGTTTCCTCTGTTCCCTAAAAGTTGGCGACGGTGGCGTTTGAGGGGTTTGGCGCCTGTGTGTGCGCGTCTGGGAGGTGAGTGCGCGGGGTGTGCATGTGTTTCCAACTGTAACCGGCTTCTACCCATAGCAACTACTGCTACGGATTGGGACATGCTTTAAGTGTCTCATACTTAGCACTTCTCAAACCATCGCAGGGGAGTCCGTGTTGCAGTGATATTTGCTACTGTACCTATTCTGTCATGCACTAGAACATTCCCGTCTCCTTCTGAATGTAGTGGAAGAAGCTTATAGTCCTTTAAAGCCCAATCGAGACGGCAGATTCCAGATTCATAGCGATCTCTGACATTTAACCATGAATAGCTTTTTAATACCGATTGGATCACGGCTTAAGCGTGTCGTGTTCAGCATTACTCAATACATTGCAATGGACTCTTCTTTCAGTGGTATTTGCTGTTGTGTGTATTCTATCATGCAGTAGAACCTTCCTCTTTCTTTCTTTCGCTTATGCCATAGTCCCGCAGTGATCGCCGGGTCGCAGTGGTTACAAGGGATTTGGCAATGATAGTTTGAGGGATGGCCGGTTGCCCTTCCTGCCGCCACCGCGTACCCCCCAGGACGGAAATCACTGTACCTCAACTGTCTGCGTCTAGTGCAAATCGTTAAATAGTGCGGAAATGTTTCAAATGTCTGCGACGCCTGTAACTGAGGTGGAACGTGGGGACCAGCCCGGTATTCACCTAGCGGGATGTGGAAAACCGCCTAAAAACCACATCCAGGCTGGCCGGCACACCGGCCCTCGTCGTTAATCCGCCGGGTGGCGCGCCTACCCGAGTCCAGGAAACAGCGCGTTAGCGCTCTCGGCTATCCTGGCGGGTCCAGTGGAACCTTCCTCCCTCCTTCTACATCTACATCTACATACATACTCCGCAATCCACCATACGGTGCCTGTCGGAGGATACCTCGTACCACAACTAGCATCTTCTCTCCCTGTCCCACTTCCAAACAGAACGAGGGAAAAATGACTGCCTATATGCCTCTGTACGAGCCCTAATCTCTCTTATCTTTGTGGTCTTTCCGCGAAATGTAAGTTGGCCGCGGTAAAACTGTACTGCAGTCAGCCTAAAATGCTTGTTCTCTAAATCTCCTCAGTAGCGATTCACGAAAAGAACGCCTCCTTTCCTCTAGAGACTCCCACCCGAGTTCCTGGAGCATTTCCGTAACACTCACACGATGATCAAACCGACCATTAACAAATCTAGCAGCCTGTCTCTGAATTGCTTCTATGTCCTCCCTCAATCCGACCTGATAGGGATCCCAAACGCTCGAGCAGTACTCAAGAATAGGTCGTATTAGTGTTTTATAAGCGGTCTCCTTTACAGATGAACCACATCTTCCCAAAATTCTACCAATGAACCGAAGACGACTATCCGCCTTCCCCACAACTGGCATTACATGCTTGTCCCACTTCAAATCGCTCTGCAATGTTACGCCCAAATATTTAATCGACGTGACTGTGTCAAGCGCTACACTACTAATGGAGTATTCAGACATTACAGGATTCTTTTTCCTATTCATGTGCATTAATTTACATTTATCTATATTTAGAGTTAGCTGCCGTTCTTTATACCAATCACAAATCCTGTCCAAGTCATCTTATATCCTCCTACAGTTACTCGACGACGGCACCTTCCCGTACACCACAGCATCATCAGCAAACAGCCGCACATTGCTATCCACCCTGTCCAAAAGATCATTTATGTAGATAGAAAACAACAGCCGACCTACCAGTCCCTGGGGCACTCCAGATTATACCCTCACCTCCGATGAACACTCACCATCGAGGACAACGTACTGGGTTCTATTACTTAAGAAGTCTTCGAGCCACTCACTTACTTGGGAACCAATCCCATATGCTCATACCTTAGTTAGGAGTCTGCAGTGGGGCACCGAGTCAAACGCTTTCCGGAAGTCAATGAATATGGCATCCGTCTGATATCCTTCATCCATGGTTCGCAAGATATCATGTGAAAAAAGGGCGAGTCGCGTTTCGCAGGAGCGATGCTTTCTAAAGCCGTGCTGATGCATGGACAGCAACTTCTCTGTCTCAAGGAAATTCATTATATTCGAACTGAGAATATGTTCGAGAATCCTGCAACAAACCGATGTTAAGGACATTGGTCTGTAATTTTGAGGATCCGTCCTTCTACCCTTCTTATATACAGGCGTCACCTGCGCTTTTTTCCCAATCGCTAGAGACTTTACGTTGGGCAAGAGAATCGCGATAAATGCAAGCTAAGTAAGGAGACAATGCAGTAGAGTACTCTCTGTAAAACCGAACTGGAATCCCTTCAGGACCTGGCGATTTATTTATTTTCAACCCATTCAGCTGCTTCACAACCCCAGGGATGTCTGTTACTATGTCCTCCATACGGGAATCTGTACGAGACTCAAATGGCGGTATGTTTGTACGATACTCCTGCGTGAAAGATTTCTCAAATGCTAAATTTAAAATTTCAGCTTTCGTTTTGCTTTCTTCCGTTGCCAGGCCAGACTGATAAATGAGTGACTGGATGGAAGCCTTCGACCCGCTTACCGATTTTACATAAGACCAGAATTTCCTTGGGTTTTCAGCAAGATCTTTTGCTAAGGTATGACGGTGGTAGTGGTTGAATGCTTCGCGCATCGTTCTTTTTACAGCAGCACGAATCTCTACTAACTTCTGTCTGTCCTCATTCTCCCTATCTTTCTTCCGAATGAAGACAAGGGAAACAATCTAGGATTTCTATAGTACTTTTCAAAACCCAGTGGCGTTTCCGGTAGTTGTATTGCACACACGCTTGCATTTCGTACACGCGGGCATTGGCGGGCACAAGTGTGTGTCTCCTCTGCCGGTCGGCGCGGACGGGGCTACCCTGCATGCAGCGGACGGCGAGCATCGTGATCGCGAGTTTGTGTGACCGGCAGGATTTTTTTTTCATACGTTAGTCCCTTCCAGCAACTTCCGGCTCCTGAATACCACCTAATATGTTTGTCGTTCCCAGAAACTCAAGGTTCCTGAGTTCTACCTTTCTCTATCAGGAGCGCTCTACTTGTAACTCATTCAGTCATTACACTTCAAATACTTTACCGACAATGGGGGACAACTGAAGGACGCACAGAAAATATGTTCAGACACACAGAAAATATCAATTATTTCTCGTTGAGCTTATACGCAATCATTCAAAATATGAGACGTGCACAGCAGTGTTTGTTCCTCATTATGTTCTGACACACAGAAAATATCAACTTTCATTCGTTGCGACTATCTACAGGACTATTACAAATGACTGAAGCGATTTCATAAATTCACTGTAGCTCCATTCATTGACATATGGTCACTACACACTACAGATACGTAGAAAAACTCATAAAGTTTTGTTCGGCTGAAGCCGCACTTCAGGTTTCTGCCGCCAGAGCGCTCGAGAGCGCAGTGAGACAAAATGGCGACAGGAGCCGAGAAAGCGTATGTCGTGCTTGAAATGCACTCACATCAGTCAGTCATAACAGTGCAACGACACTTCAGGACGAAGTTCAACAAAGATCCACCAACTGCTAACTCCATTCGGCGATGGTATGCGCAGTTTAAATCTTGTGGATGCCTCTGTAAGGGGAAATCAACGGGTCGGCCTGCAGTGAGCGAAGAAACGGTTGAACGCGTGCGGGCAAGTTTCACGCGTAGCCGCGGAAGTCGACGAATAAAGCAAGCAAGGAGCTAAACGTACCACAGCCGACGGTTTGGAAAATCTTACGGAAAAGGCTAAAGCAGAAGCATTTCTTAAACAGGAGATTGGAAAACCGATGGATCGGTCGTGGTGGAGATCATGATCAACAATTAATGTCATGGCCTCCACGCTCTCCCGACTTAACCCCATGCGATTTCTTTCTGTGGGGTTATGTGAAAGATTCAGTGTTTAAACCTCCTCTACCAAGAAACGTGCCAGAACTGCGAGCTTGCATCAACGATGCTTTCGAACTCATTGATGGGGACATGCTGCGCCGAGTGTGGGAGGAACTTGATTATCGGCTTGATGTCTGCCGAATCACTAAAGGGGCACATATCGAACATTTGTGAATGCCTAAAAAAACTTTTTGAGTTTTTGTATGTGTGTGCAAAGCATTGTGAAAATATCTCAAATAATAAAGTTATTGTAGAGCTGTGAAATCGCTTCAATCATTTGTAATAACCCTGTATAATCATTCACAAAAGGGTTTATGGGGGTCAGAAGAGCGACGCCTAGCACTATAACCACACAGGTTCTTTATGAGTGGTCGAAGATAACATTTCAAACACACCGCTGCTCACAAGCGACACGAAAATGCCTCAGGAGCTGGCATAACCACCGTTAGTGAAACAGCCCTTTCCCCGGCGTTTCTTTGCGCATATTTCGATCTCGAATACACAATTTTGCAGCGCACTGCACAACAGAATGATGATCTTGACATAATTTTCTACTGCTGACACCTCCCGGACTATTCAATCCTTTTATAAGGACATCACCCCCCTCCCCCAGGTCAACAACGCCATCGAATCCGCCTGCGCACCTTTGATGGGCAAGTTGAAAACGTCTCTGTAGGGAGAGGCCCATAATATCAATTGAGGACATAAAGTCTGTACATGAGACCGCGATCACTTTATTTTGAGCACTTTCATTTTTACACTTTATGTGATCAAGACGGACTCGTGAAAATAAAAATACTCATATATATCGGTCTCTATCTACCGGCCACACAGACAGCCCTTTCGATACCCCTCGGATTTCGTATGTTACCAGCAAGTGCTAGCGTGGAGCAGGTTGTTCATCCTGCCCGCTGTTAGTGATCGGTGGATGAGTGTCTGTGTACAAGGACATCTTTAAAGTGCCCAACAAAGATGGTCGAGTGATACCAAGGATGTTGCCTAACAATGGGGCTCGTAGAGGGACACTTTCCCTTTTCATTCAGGTGCGTGTCAATGTCGCACTCCTCCGCGCACACGCCACACGAGGTCGCGAAGTACGAGGGACGAGAAAGCATAAACACTCTTCTTGGGATCAGGTTCAAATTTCGTCGAATGGTATACCAAAGCAAAACTTGTGTTCACACAAAATTCCAAAGGCGTAGATCATGTTCAGTGTGGTTTCAGTCGTGTTATGTCCTTGAATCGACCAGGAGTTGTCAGTAGTGGAAGAATTGCTGTGTGAAGCGTCGCCGAGCCCGAGGTTGAGGTCGCAAGACGCCACGGTTTCGTGGCGTCATTGCAGAGGAAAGTTGGAGCCACCTGAGAGACAAATTTCACACTTCTCCTTCGCTGTGGTTGACAATAACGGGATTTCGAAAAAGTGATCCCTTATCTGGGTTGCACAGTGTTAATCTATACTAAAATCCTCTAAAATATATACTACTGGCTTTTTACCCGCAGCTTCGTCCGTTGTGCCTACGTCACATACAGTGCACACATTTCCTTCTCCTCCCTCTCTTTCTGTCCATCTCCTCCATCCACTTCTCTCTATCCATCTCCTCTTTTTCCCTTTCCCTGCTCATCTTCTCTTCCTTCCTCTCTATCCATCGCCTCCCCCCCCCTCTCTCACTCCAACGCCTCTTCCTTCTTTATCTGTCTATCCAACTTCTCCTTCTCCCCCTCACTGTTTGCCCATCTCCTCCTCCTCCTCCGCCTCTCTGTCCATGTCTTCTTTCTCCCTCTCTCTCTGTCCACGTACCCAACACTACTTCTTTCAAACCAATGAGTGGTATGCGTATCAGGCTTGGTCGAAATGGATTCATTGGTTTAGGAGGAGCTGTGGAACATAAATACTAACATACATCCGGTTTTATAGAGGGTGTACCGGGAGGAATGGACAAAATTCACGGAAATGTCAGAAACGAACATTCAAAGCAAAAAGTGAGTAAAAATGTGCTCTAAAACGTATACCTTAAGATGTATGAGCACTTCTTCGTCTTCGCTATTGTGAACCACATCTCTTCTGCTGAACAAGTGCTCACAGCTCTTAAGGTATGCATTTTTTAGCCAAAGTTTGCTAGACGTTTTTGCCGGGAGCTTGCTGGATCTCCCAGTCTTCTGTTTACTGCAAACATTTCGAATTTTCCTTTCTTACTCTGCTGCTAAGACTCTATAAAGTGGCTTTGAGCTAACCACATAAATTTCGAATCGTCTCCCAAGAGCTGTTATGCGGCCAATCATTACGAACACAGTAAGCGGTAATTCCCTCAACCTAACATGGCATATCGACAAAAACTATTTCGAGCATCAACGGAGTGGGAGTGGTGTAGTCACATATTTACTTGCCATTTTTTGTGATAATAACAGTTATTTTTATTGTTCCAACTAGTATCTGCTAAAACAAAAGCGATGAATTGTAATGCCTCTACACTATAAACTGACGGTCAAATATGATCCGACATCACGGCGATATGATCTGGGATTAACATTTATACAACGCAGATATACAGGTTATGCTTTATCTCATGTCATATTCTGTCTTAATCAATGGTTAAATGCATTCTACAATCGGCCCTAAGTGGAATAACAGTAATGCTGACCACCACAACATAGAAGCCCCAACCAACAACGCCCAGAAATGCAGCTTCCCTGCAAAATATGGTGCCTGTTAAACCGTGTAAAAACTGGACACACAAAAACTGAATCCACGATGCACAAGTAGGGTACCACTGACAGTGTTACGTGACTGAGAAACTGATGAACAATCATTGCTACATATAGTAGAAGATCTCCCGTTACGTAGATTCTCTGTAAAAGTGAAGGATTCTATCGGGGCTAGCACAGCTGATATTGAGTTAATGTCTTGTTTGCATTTAATTTCACAGTAGATTATAGCTGCCTTTGAACCTTTCTCATGTGAACATTATATGTACTGGTGTTTGCTGTATTCATATTAATGAGTACTTGTTCTGTATCAACATGGTTGTAATTCTTATGCATTCAAATTTCTTGAACATTTCTATTCACATCCATGTATTGCATCTCTGTGAGCCTACCTACATACATTTCCATTTCAAAGCTCATTTAATCCGAAGGAATTTTAAATGACAGCATAATAAAAACTAGGTTCCTCGTAAAACGTATGGTTAATGGACGATTTCTGTACATTTCGTCGGCGAATTTTTGGATGCTTCTCCAGACAGAACGCTATCGATTTGCTAGTCCGTCCAGCAGAAACTCATCCCTATCACCAATGGCGTTTCATTTCAACGTTCTTATTTCTTCAGTAGATCTGCTTCGTAGTACAGTGACCTAGAAGTATACGGGAATAAATAGAACCGAGACATTTTACAAACGAAAGAAAACTTTAGCAAGTAAATAAAGCTTGCTGGATGTGTGGCTACAAAATGAAGCGCAAAGGGGTTGATCTTTCTGCCTCAGTCCTCTGCCGGGAAGTTGTGTAAACAGACGCTGCCTCTGCAGTCCACCCCTTATCCCATCTTCCATCTGCTCTCGGCGGTGGCCGGCCCGCCATCTGGCTGCCTGTGGCGCGGGAACCGGATGATGTAATACTTTAATAAGAGCTGTCATCCCCCACTCGGCATCCACATAATTTCAAGTGCGCATGATTAACTGCTCTCGGGACTTTGTAACCTTTTAACACGTGCGAAGGTGCAACCGCGGACGCGTGAGTTAGTGGCTGCCAGCGGCTGCGATGGAGATGGGAGGTGACGGCGGCGGGGGCGGTCGCGAGGGTGGAACTGGTGGGAGGCGGGGGCGAGGGATCGCCAGTGGCAGGCGGCAGGCGGCAGGCGGCAGGCGGAGCGGAAAGCGAGCAGGGAGCGGCAACTGTGTTATGCCTGCCCGCGGCAGGCGTCTTTGATCTGGCACCGCGCCGCTGACAGAACAAGAACGCGCTGATTGCCGCTGCCCTTTGAGATTTGTTACCGCTAGACCCTACACCGGAGCCTTCCGCCGACTCTCCATTTGGATTGCAGTCCAAATTGTACGACCCTGAAGGAACAGAAATGTTTGCGGAGGGTATGCAGTTTGTTTGGCGATACGGATGAGTAATCAAACAGCAGAGGTACTTCGGGCAATACGTCAAATTTCATTTGCTTATTGCGATTTCCAAGTAAGCAGAACTATCAGACAATGCAGTGTGTTTTTGTTTTTGTTCATTAACATTTCTGGTGTTTCAGCTAACACCACCTACTGAAAAGCTGACAATAACGAGCGCCTTTTCACGTGAATCTGGCATACCGTAAGCCGCGTACGCTTTGACCGCCTTGGTTACTTTGACCATTCATGCAGCAAAAGTTTTATAGCTCTCTACTGGCACTCATTTGGGTGTCTACTATATGGTGTTCGGTGGTAAAGTTCCGTCAGTATATGCTAGAAGGAGCATGTGTTGCCCATTTCCTTGCGCAACAGCTGGCGAACCTCTTGTGACTTTCAGCTGTATACGAAGAAATGTGTTAAAATATGGTTGTGTAAAATCCACCGATATCATTTTCCTGGAAAGCCATCGGTGTTTTCAAATGTATCTTGTGTTCTACTTTGATAATTCTCGAAACAGTCACTGATTAGCTTTTGTTCACATATATTCATGTACCAGTATATTAAGATTTCTAAGGTCATGTGTATTATGTATCTTAAATTTTGGTAAGGACTGGGTCAACAGCCTTGGTAAAGTTAATGAAAGTTGTCATTCCGTTTAGGCTGTATCAAAAATCTGTACTGTTTATCTATCGAAACTACAATTTCGACATTTTGTCACCATCAGGTGGTCTGGAAGCGACAGTCCCTAAAAAGTTACTCAAAGTTAGCATATTAGACCACAAGAAAAAATAATAATGTGATGCATGGAAGAATGGACGTATTTATGCCACCAAATGCTGTTGATTTTATAATGTTCGGTACCATATTGCCACACATAACTTCAGCCGAACGTAGGTAATTCTACATTCTTATTTTTCTTTGTAGTCTAAACTTTGTGTACCTTTTTGGGGGGACTCATTGCTTCCAGACCACCTGCTGATGTCAAAATGTCGAAATTGCAATCGTGGTACATAAACAAATGGTTCAAATGGCTCTGAGCACTATGGGACTTAACAGCTGAGGTCATCAGTCCCCTAGAACTTAGAACTACTTAAACCGTACTAACCTAAGGATATCACACACATCCATGCCCGAGGCAGGATTCGAACCTTCGACCGTAGCGGTCACGCGGTTCCAGAATGATGCGCCTAGAACAGCTCGGCCACCACGGCCGGCGTACGTAAACAATAAAGATTTTGAGACAGCCGAAGCGGAATGAAAACTTTCATCTCCTTCGGCGTTACTTTGACAGCTTGTTACTGCTATCCCCGGATTACAGATACACGTTTCATTAAACAGTATTCATGCAAACGACAGTGTAGACTTGAGGAATAAAAACATTAACCATCGGTATGTAGACAAACGCTCACTTCGAATTGTTAATATGCCCATTACTAAGAAAAGCATATGTCGTCAGTCATATACTGCCGAAATTGCGAGCTATTATGGTTCAGGCAGAGATTCAGGTAAGCTGCAACATACACTTGTAATGTCAAATACCTCCGGAAACAAGGTATGAGGTTTGTTTGGCCAGAAGTGCCAGACATTGATGAAACATATGAAGAATAGATAACCTTAGTTCTAACTGCACTGGCTGATTTGAAACGAGGATTTAGCTTTAAGATGGATGACCTAATATGCTCAACTAAATTTGGAGCTATGTATATTGTACTACATCCCAGTACCGTTCATTATATTTATAATTTTGGTTACGGATCCACACTGTTTACATATCGGACTGTTTTTTTTTTCTTTTTTATAAGGCGTAATCAAGCACTTAAGAAAACTTGAGTGTATCTTTTTGTAGGTGATCAAAGTTTCATTGTGTTTTGGAAATATTGACGACAGATGGAATGATAGTTGACACTTGTGGTTTAAGTGTAGGCTGGTCTTCCCTGTGATCTATAACATGTGTTGTACTAAATAGTGTATAATCGCTCCATAAAAGACCCTATGTTCACTATTATAAATATCAGAGAGGTTAAAAAACAGTCATGATAATCACGTTTGTATCTGAAAATCAAAGTATACCCAGTTTGCGGCACGGATTCTGTTTGGTCGGGCTGTCGATTGGCGTGTCGACTGCAGAACTCGGAAGCAATGCCAATTTGCTAGTGTGAAAATGTAGTGATCTATTATTAGACACTAAGGTATCTGAACTCTTGTCAGCCAATTGGAACGCGAGGCGGTAGTTTTTGCCCGTTCCGGTCACGCGGCTCACGGCATACAAGGCACTCTTCCGCTTGGCTAGTCTTTGTTGGGAGGGGTCGGCGCGCTGGCTACGTTGAGTGTCGACGGTGGCGTTCCCGTCCCTTTTGTAGTTGCTGCATAGAGTTGCAATGTGCCGTAACTACAGTTCGGTAGTAACTGGTAGGATTCCCGGTAGTATTGGTAGGGAAAGAAATATAAATGGATGTCTAAGAGAAGAAATGGGAGCCGATTTCCCTTTGTGTTTCTTGGTTGGTTGTTCCTTTTGCACATAAGCAGAACCACACGTCATTTAGTGTTTGTCCAATGTGTATTTTGTACCCTTACAGAATATTAATCGCATTTTATAAGTAATAAAAGTAATTTATTCGCGTAAGTCCTGCGCTTTTATGTAAGCAAAGTAATTACTAACGACGCAGATACAGTTTACATGCACAAACTTTAAAAAACATAAATAATTATTGTAGTTATTTTGCACCCAATAGAATGCTCTTCATCACGATCGAACGCAAGAGTTTAAAGAGTTTACTGTTATTATCCATTAATGCGAAAGCTGTTTATGAATAACAGAAACATGTCTTATATAAGTTTGATAAAGAATAGAAGCAATATTTGATATATTTTCGTTTTGATTGTTTTATATTTTTCATTTTTGTTGAGTAAATAGCGTTTTCAAGCGAAGTATGATAAAGCTGTATTGGTTTCTTTATTTTTACTACAACATCCCTCTTTTTCGAATTACAAATCAAATATTTTCAAAAAAACCTGAATCAAACAATGACAGTTTCGGTTTTGCTGTCAGTACCGTTCGCTCTTAAGTAACAGACAGGAAGATAACTGTGTAGAACAAAATTGTTCCATAAGTTATCCAATCTGTTATATTTCCTCACTCAGTTTCTAAACGGTTCACCTCTTCCGGTTTTTAGGGAGCTGTAGTAACACACTGTTTACATAAAGAAAGCGATCGTTATGAGGTAACGCCCGATAGATATGCAACACACCCAACTTACAAGTAACGTGGTCAAAATCTCCTCTGAACAAAGCTACTACAAAAATTACCGTAGTCAATGCTTACTTATGGGAATCTCTGGAAGACTACCGTAGTTTTACAACTCTAATGCGGCAGTAACGCGGCATTTCCTGGGAAAATGGTTTGCACGGTGGCATTTCTGATCAGTCAAACCATTCGTGCAGCTGTCTTTGACGCTTCAGCAGAGAAGTGTTGCGGTATTGCTGCTCATTTCACTAGCAGCAGTTTAATCTTTAGTTTTTTAATCATATTACAAATTAAAAAGTAACATGCTTACGTACTATGTGCATATCGAGTCCTAATCTTAGATTAAATGTGAAGGGATATTCTTATTACAAAACGATAGCCATGGCTAACACCAAACAGTTTTGCACTATGGTATTTCTGACCCAAGCGTCCCCCACTGTCGAGACTGCTTTTGGTGATCTGAAAAGCTATGGCTTAAAGATTTGTGTTTGGAAACACCACAACATGCATCGAAATATTCTGGTGAGTTGCATACCGTGGCACGTATTATGTTTGGCTTCATTCTCAGAATGCCATACAGGTTTATCAGGACTATAATTTTGGGTGATTAACTTGTGACTTTGCTCTGGTGGCTAGGTACGACTGACGGTATCCGCACGTCGACGCCCCGTTTCTAGAACACGCGCGCGAAGAATGCGCAGGCGCGGAAATCGCGCATGCGCAATGTTTTGCAGATAGGTAGTGTCACATTGATACTCCCTCTGCCGAAAATCGCAGAGCGGCTCACCTGCGTGTGCACTGTACCCTGCGTTTGCCAAGAGTGCGGCCAGTCGTTACTCACCAACGGTCGTACTAGACCAATGTTGTGACGGGACTGTTATCGAAGAATCTTGATTTTCGCGTCGTGATTTAATAGCAGCTAAAGCAGGGTTCCAGGCTGTGCTCAGCTGAAATCCTGCATCCTTGTTGATGAGATTATCGGCTGTACGGGTTGTGTATTGCTTCCTTAACGACGCAATCCCAGAAAGATGTTGCCGGGGATAAAACTTCCGTCTTTTCATAAATCATCCGATGTCCTGTATTCAGACAGTGTTCTGCAATTGCTGACTTTTCCGGTTGACGAAGGCGTGTGTGACGCTGATGTTCATCGCAGCATTCTTGTACTGTGCAGCACGTCTGGCCTGTATACGCTGCCCCACATTGAAAAGGAATCTCGTACACACCACATTTCCTCAGGCCAAGGTCGTCCTTAACCGGTTCGGTGGTGCGTCATACACAACCCTTATAGATGGTTGCATGCTGAGGAGGTTAGCACTCCTTTTTGGTGTACAGTGCCGGCCGGGGTGGCCGAGCGGTTCTAGGCGCTACAGACTGGAACCGCACGACCACTACGGTCGCAGGCTCGAATCCTGCCTCGGCCATGGATGTGTGTGATGTCCTTCGGTTAGTTAGGTTTAAGTAGTTCTAAGTTCTAGGGGACTAATGACCTCAGAAGTTGAGTCCCATAGTGCTTAGAGCCATTTTTTGGTGTACAGTAAATACGAGCTTGGTGCATTAGAAGGTGTTATGGTGAAATAAAAGGCGATCAAGAATAATAATAATAATAATTAATTTATGGTTTGTTCATGAGGTGGCTCCTGGCGGAGGGAATTTGAAACATTTTCGGAAAATCACTTGTGCTATGAATTTTATAATATTGTACTAGGAAGAGAGAAATGATTGTAGAACATAAACTCACATTCCTAAGGCACATGGTTCTGCACTTAAGCATGCTATAATGTTAAAGCAGTATGGGTTTCAATTTATTAGTCGCATTGAATGAGACGCTATTAATACTCCAATGTGCAAAATATATTTCCAACACCTGACAAACATCCACCTTGCTTGTTTTCTATCACACTCACTATGGTGAGAAACTTCAAAATGGTTAAACTACTACCTTCTATACCAAAGGAAAAAACATAGATCCTTTGTGATACATGCACTATATAGCTTTCCAGATGTGTATAGCGCCCACTGTTCACGTTAGATTACGGTTCGGAAATTATGCTATGCTTGCATCAGCCCTACAAAATGATCATCAGCTACGGAAAATGCATGAAGCAACGACATCTTATGAGAAAATAGACAAACTCATGCAACGGTGTCTGACATGTGAAATTACATGGTGACCTGCACTAACTCCGTGAACAGAACGCAGTCTGTTCCAGTCACATTTGTGAAGCAGTTGTATAAACAGTGATTGCAGTACCTCACAAACCACTGTCTGTAGCTTAGAAACATTGCAGTTATGAAACTGAAGACTCAATTTTTGTACAACATGTGGCAGGGAACAGGAATACCTTGCATATATCTTCGTCTAGATAAGGGTGCCTAAATAGGTTTTCCATCGGTATGATCGACATGAGTCATTACTCATGTGTTGGAAGTCCTTTGCTGACTATGGTATGGAGAGATTTGCTGCTAACGATTGCAGGTACATCGCAATCTAAGACACACACAGGACACGGGATTGTATACGAGACCAACGCAAGTTACACCGCACAACTGATTCACCCCCCCTCCCCCACCCCCACCAAAAAAAATGTTAAGTGTGCTATAAACGATCTGCCGCAATATCTTCCTCTCTATAGAATGCATCATCAGTCTACCATCAAATCATACCTCGTTGCAACTCCTCTCAACCCACTATTCCATCTACGCTCTATTATCCTTTAATGCAGACCCATGTCACTTTAGAAGCAGACAGTTCTTTTTTCCAAAAAAGCGTCAAATACGGCAGTCAACTTGTATGTATTCATATGTAACAACTCCTCTGTAAGGTATATGTTAACTGACACCGCATGATTCTGCTGCTCTGTACTCTATACCAATCACATTCTCTCACTCTTCTGTAAGTATAAAAAAGCGCAAAGATGTTTGCATGCCAAAATATTTGGGAAATGTAATGTTGCTGAGGAAAGTAGTTTGAGGCAGCTTTTACCTGACTTTTCTAAGAAAAGAACTTGATGGGTCAGCAAAATTTTCATAGTTTACTTGTGTGAAACTGAAATAACGCAGAACTAATTTTAATCCTCAGGCCGGATATCACGTGCACAAACATTTTGAATATATATCAGTACTACACCATGTGGTTCCCAGAACCGTTCTGATGATAAAGGGGACTCTTTACAGCATATTTCCCTGTCCTACATCACTTTATAAATTACGCTTTCGCTGAACACCCGATTTTACTTGCTTATTTTACGAGGGGCGTTCAGTGTGTAATGCAACACTTTTTCCTGTCCAAGTTCGGTTTAAAAGTGCTCCCTATAGTTCCACGAAGTTCCAGTAGGTGGTGGCGCTATACATAGCCTTGAAAATGTCGTCTGTAACAGGGGTGCTTTCCAGGCAGAGAGCTGTCACTGAGTTTCTTTTAGCGGAAAACCAGTACATAACAGATATTCATAGGCGCTTGCTGACTGTCTGCGGAGACCTGGAACTGAAGAAAACGTGTTGAGTCCTTGGCCGAGGCGTCTGTCATCACTGCAACAAGATCGCTCAAACCTGTGCGACCTACTGGGTGCCAGCCGGCCGCGCACAGCGGTGAGTGCTGTGTTGGAACGAGCGGACACTCTCATTCGACTCGCTGCTGAACTGGACGTCTCTGTTGGTAATGCTGACACACTCATCCACCAGCTGGGACACTCAAAGTTATGTGTCTGCTCTTTTCCTTCCCATCTAATAGGACACTGTATAAAGCAATGAAGATCCTTCTGTTAGGAATTGCTTTCGCGTTACGAGGCTGATCGTTATAGTATTTTCGAACATCATCACAGACGATGAAACATGGTCCACCACTTCGAACGAAAAGAAAACTGAAATCCATAGAGTGCGCCACATTACCTCGCCTCCGAATAAAATGTTCAATGCCGGAGCATCAGCCGACAAAGACATATGGGACTCTGAAGGGTCATTGTGCTTGGTGCCTTCCATCAAGGTGCAACGATCAACTCTGAAATGTAGTGCGCTATCCTCAGGGAATGGAAGAAACTACTCTACCTTGTTCATAGTCCGAAAAATGGAAACGAGCTGCTCCTTCTCCATGAGGACGCAAAGCCTCACACAAGTCTGCGCAACCGAGGGGAGTTCACAAAACTTCAATGGACTGTTCTCCGGCCTACAGCTCGGATCTCGCACCTACCGGTTTCCCTCCGTTTGGCCCAATGAAGGATGCACTCCGCGGTAAGCAGTACGTGGATGAAGGGGAAATCATTGATGAAGCAAGAGGCTGGCTCCGACGTGCTACCATGCTGGCATCCACACCCTCCCCGTAACGTGGATTAAGGCCGTAGGATTGAACAAAGAATATGTTGAAAAATAGGGTTTCTTAGCCAAAAGAGTGGGCAATAATATGACGTATTGGAATCCTTAAGAAAAACAACCTACTTTTAGAAACAAAATGTGTTGCATTACTTATCGAATACCACTCCTACACGTACAATCAGAGGAACTTTAAACTCCTGTAGCTTGGAAACAGATAAGGATTTCAAGACAACGCCCAAAGCTCTGGTGTAATGTTCTAAAATATTTATTATTTATTTCACAAACCGGTATCTGGCTGTTACGCTATCGTCACGTACAAAGATACGTATGTGGTACAGTGAAATTTCGTTGGATCGAAGATTTTAAACTAGTGCATCTACAGAGCATCTCCATTTACAGAGATGACAAATAATAATGTTAGATTCTGGGCTAAAACAAGAGGGATTACTTCACGGTAAATGCGATGTAAGTAAGATAAGATATGTGGCACATTAACTAATGAACCATATACAAATTACGACAGTTGTTCACAGAAGCAAATAAATCGAACAATAAGCTTTGGTGGTGTATTCCAAAGATGTGGGTGAAAAAAATGCTTTTGTCTTTGATGGGTCCTAAATTACGAACAGATAAGATATAATAGTGAAAGTAATCACGTGAAAGAAGCATCTACGATTACATAAAGTAAAATTTTCTAAGAGAACGAGAGTAATTGTAACAACTGATATAAAGGAAAATGAGTCATGTGACTAAGAGGGGTAATTATAACATGGCCTGAATGGGATTATCAGTAGTACCTGCAGTCAGAAGTGGCGGCTAAGGGAATTGTGTCTGGTCATTCAGTACTACACTTGGGCTGATGGGCATATGTTTATTAATTTCCGTTACTTCAATGTAGTTCATCTTCCTTCCTTTATGGATATCATGTAATACTTCATGTTTCTCTATGTCACTATAGCCTTCTTTAAGCAGGGTATCTGACAAAGTATAGTCTCCTTTTCCGATTTTCCAACGTTTGTGGTTTTCCTTCAGGCAGTACACGTTGATGGATACATATTGCCCTGCCAGAGAGACCTCTATAGAATTTGCCACAACTACAGGTAATTTTATGTATTGCTTTCTTTCCCAAAGCTGGAGTGCTGTCTTTATCTTTGAGCAAATAGTGTCAAACATTGTTGACGCTTTTATGTTCCTGGACTTCGTGGTTAAATCCAGTGAGAATTTTCCTAAGTATGGAATTTTGCAGTATTTATTGCGTTCTTGAGGTGGTGGGTCAAGAATAGGAAAAAGGAGAGAGTATACTTGTTGTTTCTGCGTTCTGTGCATCATGGAGGCTGCTAAGGTAGGGATTTAGCCATTGTTTGGTGCTATTTGTTTGGTTGCATTTAATTTCTTTTGAAAGTTGTCTTCACTCATGGGGATGGATATTAGGCAATGTATCGTTGAATGAAAGGAAGCATTTTTTGGAACACTGGGGGCTGAGAATTGGCGGGTATTACTTCTGTGGTGGTAGGCTTCCTACAGATTTTGGAAGTATGAATATAGTCAGTGATATCTATGGCTAGATCTAAATAATTTATGCTGTTACCCCCAAAGTCCATTGTGAATTTTATACTGCTGTGTTTAGAATTCAGTTACTTGAAGAATTTTTGAAGTTGTGTGGCAGTACCAGACCATAAGCACAACACTTCATCAACATGCCTAAACCAGTTTCCAAATTTGAAAGAGAGGAGATATTTTCCAAAAAGTGTATTGCAGAACTGTCCATGAAGATTTGAGTAAGGACTGGACTGGAGGTTGACGGAATTCCCTGGTTAGACCATCAAAATATTTGTATATTGTACCACCATGTATATCCTGCCTTAGTGGAGTCCATAGTGCACAAAAAGCAGAAACAACAGGTGTACTCCCTTCTTTACCCTGTTCTTGACCAACCACCTCAAGAACGCAGTAAATGATGCACAGTTCCATATTTATTAAAAGTCTCACTGGATGTAGCCACGAAGATAAAAAGTAAAAGTCTCATTTTATGTGCACAACACTGTTGGACACTTTTGTCCCTTGGTAGAGACTGTTCTCCAGCTTTGAAAAAGAGTGGAAATATAAAAATTTACTTGTAATTGTGGCAGATTCTATATAGGTCAGTCTGGCACGGCAATATGTACCCGCTTGAAGGAACATCACAGAATTTGGATACTTAGAAAAGGAGACACTACTTTTTCAGACCATTCGCTTAAAGAAGGTCATAGTTACAAGGTCAAATATGAAGTATTACATCACATCCATAAAGGAAGAAAGATGAACTATCTTGAAGTAACGGAAATTAATAAACATATGTCAATCAGCACAAGCTTAGTACTGAATGACCAGACACAGGTCCCTTAGGCGTCACTCCTGACTGAAGGAGGGACTACTCAGGAGGGACTGCGGATAGGACTACTCATAATCCCATTCAGGTCATGTTGTAAATTACCCATCTTACCCACATGGCTCATTTTATTTATGCCACTTTCTATAACTTCTCTCGCTGTCGTGAAAAATTTTGCTCTGTAGAATCACAGCTGCTTCACTCACCTGCTTCATATCACTTTTATACCTTAGCTGTTTGTAATTTAGAACCTATTGAAGACAAAATTATTTTATTCAGCCAAATCTTTGGAATATATCAGCAAAGTTCACTGTTCAGTTTAATTTCATCTATGAACAACTGATCAAATTTCTATATAGTTCATTAGTTAATGTGCCACGTATTTCATCTTAGTTAAATGATCTTATATCGCAGTTACCGTGAAGTAATCCCTCTTGTTTTATTCCTAAATCTAACATTATTATTTTTCATCTCTTTAAATGGAGATACTCTGTAAATGCACTAGTTTAAAATCTTTGATCCAACAAAATTTCACTGCGCCACATACGTACCTTTCTACATAATGATGGCGTAACAGTCCAAAACCAGTTTGTGAAATAAATAATAAATATTGTAGAATATTACACCAATCTTCTGTGTGTTTTCATTCATAATGTATAAATTATTTTACCAGGAACCGATAGAACAGTCAATCAATTCAATATCAAGAAAATTTTCATGTTTGTTCGTGATATGGAGAACGGCAATAAATCGACAAAATTTCAGCTACTGATCTGCATACCCGTCTTCGAATCCGCGGCTCAGTTTTGTTATCAAAAACCATGTCTGTGGAGTGTTTTTGGAGTTTTTTTCGATAAAAGATGCAGATTTTTGAAAACGGGAAGATAGTACTTTTAGATAAATGCCTAGAGAACACACCATTAGAATTTGAGCAGTTTGCTGCTGCAAGTCATTTAGACATCCGCCGCTAACTGCGAAATAATGATAAAAAATGTTTTTTACTGTTTTTGTCAGGAACCACCCATAAACTAAAATTTGCTTCCATAAGCCATTAAGGCGCACCGTAGACAACATCTCAAGCAAAACTAACCAACCGATTTTCTCCATTTGTCTAAGCTGGAGGAAATGTGTAATGTTCCAAAATTTATCCTGTTGGGCATACAAATGGCCTATAGCCCAAGGGCTATCCAATACACTTGACCATACCTTTATATCATCCAGAATCCAAGGTATGAGCCCTAGAATAATCCTGTTGTTATACCTTGCGTTTTTTAACATAGTGGTAGCGCATGCTGTCGCATGGGTACCGATACTTAACTGAAAAATCTATAAATGAAAATCTATAAATGTAAATGACTGAGACGTGACCAATCTTATAAAAGTAATAAATAATAACGTAGGTTATGAGTAAAATAAAGTCGTTGGTTGGCCGGTAGAACCAACTCCTAACGTTCTATTTAATCGCACCGAGTACAGTGTTTACTTCACCCAGTGTGAGAAATGTGCATCATTTCGATGGGTTTTGATGTAGTGTTCGTGATGTTTACGTCTGTGAGAGAAAAGGAAAAGACTGAAAGACTGAAACCGCTGCCGGCACTTGGGCTGCTTAGCGACAACGGAAGAAATACCCTCGCTCGAACGGCTCAAACTGAATAAAATGATTAATAAATACTTAAATGTGTCTACCAACTATCAAGGTCATATTTCTGTAAGACTTTGCATTTGTGTGCCATTGTTGTTTGACGGCTAACGAATCAAAAGACTGCAGAAGTGGCTGGAAAAACGAAAGGGTGTAGAAGAGAACTGCCACCAACAAATTCACAACATTCATAAATGGGGTATTATTTGGCAAAAACCTAAACATTTGATTCAAACAAAGTAAGAGTTGCTGCATTGTTTCACGTTCTTTCCTTATTCTTCATCAACTGGAAGTGTGGAGTTTTGATTAAATGGTTAAAGCACAACAGAATGAAAGTATATGTTCACTAGGCGTATTGCATTATTTTGTTTGTAACGACACTGCAATAGTCAAATATTAAAAGCCATTGTGATTACATTACCGAGATCGTTGCCGTAAGCTGTCTTGATCAGTTAGGCGGAAAAGTTTGATGCCCACGAGATTGTCGATAAATGTGGTTTAGAAGAGAGACTACGTCTGCATCTTGCGCATTTTAAAATGTCGTAATAATTTCATCAGCACCTGTAACCTTCTTCACTGAGTAGTTTCAATTGTTTCTCAGTTCTAGGAGTACTCTTGCTGGATAAAAAGCCTGAAAAGCTACTGCACAATTGGAGAAAGAATCCAAATGAAATTCTGAAGTGTGTATGTTTGGCAGAGGGACTGGAAGAAGTCTGATAAGAGTGTTTAAGAAGTCTCCTAATACTACTGGGAAATACTAAAAATGAATCACATCTCTCTTAGCCCGGAAATGAATGACAGTTTTCTATTCGCAACATCTAGATGAAATCCAGCAACAACAGAGTGGACAATGAAACAGTGGAAAATATGGAACTGTAGAGAGTATTGTAAATCTAGGTCGGAGGAATCAAGTGATCACAGCCACAGGTGTTAAAGGTCATCCTCCAGATAGCTTAACTAGCGAACCAGGTCTGTGGCAGCATGTCAGTCATGTTCGTAGTTTTATTCGGACTCATCCTTGTACGAAATAACGCACAAGAAAGTGAGTCTCAAACCCAAATGATTTAGTGTTAAAATGACAGTGGCAGCCCATCGCTCGTAAATCTAGAGTAAAAAAAGTTACTAGCAAGAGACTTCCAGATGCTTCACGACACTCACTAAAAGAGCAAAAGTGGTGGCTGCACATGTATCTCCAAACGGAGTAAGAACTATTATTTTTCTGGGATTTATGTTATTGTTTTACTTTACCTCTTTCAAGCAGTAATTTATTTTATGTTACTTTATGTGGTGTCACCGCCAGACACCACACTTGCTAGGTGGTAGCCTTTAAATCGGCCGCGGTCCGGTAGTATACGTCGGACCCGCGTGTCGCCACTATCAGTGATTGCAGACCGAGCGCCGCCACACGCAGGTCTAGAGAGACTTCCTAGCACTAGCCCCAGTTGTACAGCCGACTTTGCTAGCGATGGTTCACTGACAAATTACGCTCTCATTTGCCGAGACGATAGTTAGCATAGCCTTCAGCTACGTCATTTGCTACGACCTAGCAAGGCGCCATTATCAATTGCTATTTATCTTGTGATGCATGTACCGTCAGACCGATGTTCACCAATTATGGATTAAAGTTAATTATTCCAACTGATACGTACTATTTCTGCTAGTCTCATATCCCTGACCTGTTCCAGACCTCACGCCATCCTGCGTGAGCTTAAACGCGTGCCTTTCAGCTACCCGTCATTGTGGATTGGCTGTCTTGCCAGTCCACAACACTTTATCCATTCTGAAACTTGCTGAACTTCGCTACGGTTAGGGATGGTTGGTGAAGAACGCAATCAGCCACGAACACCTTTAAAATGCTTCATTTTTATGCCATTATTGGTTTGAGACTATCATGCCCATCTTCAGACATCTAACTTGGATACATTAATGCAAACGATAAAGTTAGCCGACTGAAGTCGGGCATAACAGCCCAAAACCGGTAATAGCACAGGCCTGGCTGCGGCCTTCATCGATTTATTTTATATTAAGCAGTAGATATTTGTTGTTATTCTAATAGTTATACTTAATTCAGTAAATGTTCAGGAAGCTTTGCAGTGCATTGCATCACGTATTCGTTATTAAACATACGTTATTAAGTTCATAATCTGTCTAAATATAACGCACTCTGACCTCCTACAGGAAGGCAGAAGCAAAAGAAGGCAATGAAATAATAATACAATAGATCTAGGAGACGTCTCATGTAGGTCATTGTGCAGCATGTCGCATTATAACACAAACAAAATTCCTTGGATGCCTTCGCAGTGTCACGCTGAGAAAGATGTGCTTTGCCCTCGGGGCTATTGTACATGTTGTATCAAATTAGCAAATTAGTCTAATAACGACTGCCAGTAGCGACTTTTAAGGGACCTCTATTACATCAAGGGTAACTACTTTTTCAGCGAAAGTTAAAGTTATCCAAAAAATCTACCACTAGATGTTCTTCAATATAGCATTGCTTCACTAGCTCTCAGTCTCGATTTATTGGTCTTCAGTTTTTTTCTGGTACCTTTCCGTCACCCAGTATACGAACTTTAATGAGACAATTGACCAAAGGACCTTGCATTTCTTATAAATTTACTTTTGAAGTTATGTTCAAATTTGATACTCGCCTGTGTATTGCAAATCATTCTTCAATTATATGGATATTTTTTAAAAATTTCAACGTATAGATCTGTTGAGTAGTACTGAAATTTGCTTACATTCCGTCACATGTATTACTGTCTAATAAATCTTTGACCTATTCTTCAGAAAATAAATGGTCATATGGCATTGTCAGCTGTCAGATCCCGAGTTATTATTGAGTCGCCTAATGGGAATGGATTTTTCCCATCCTTACAGCGGCAGTGTGTGACAGATGTGTGTACAGTGCGGTGCTACGTTTGTGTTGTACCGTGGCGAGAGAAGGGAGAGCGTGAAACCTGGTGCCAGTACGTAGCCTAATCCCTTCCATTTGTACCATGGGGACCACAGAGCTTAACGTTCCATTCCAACAGAAGGCTCACCATTAACGGTGTCACATGGGCTAAATTCCTGATCCACTGCGAGGAGATTTGTGATTTCATCCAGGGCATTGACGCGGATACAGATGATGAGGAACTTTAAGTCACCAGGTATAGTTAACTTGCCGACAAACTACTGCTTTATTCCATGGTTCTATCAACGTTATATCGTTTCATTGTCTGCGATGTATGTAGATCATAACGCATTCATTTCTGAATAGCAAATGGCAAAATTAATGGTGAAGTTCATTGAAAATACAAACCTACGTAAGGCAATCAGTTTATATTTAAAATTGTCTAGTAATGTCAAAATGCCGTAATTCACTCTGTGAACTATAATAACTGACTGTTGATTTCAACTGAAAGTCATGATTAAATAAAACGAAGTAATTAACCCCAAAATGAAAGACTAGTACATTTGGTATTTTTAAGGCAATGGAGTAAAAAAGAAGATTAAGATACGACTAGCAAAGAATATGTTAGCATTGGAGCTCTCCTTCTGTGAACAGATTCATTCACTAAATCCTATTTTGAGATTGGTGAACCCAGCTAAAATTAACTTCTTTCACTGTTATCTGTCCTAATTCGATTTTAGAAGAGTAACGGCTCAATCTAGGTGTAGTGGCTGCCAGTGAAGTCAAATGCATGGTAGATGCGGATTTCTGGACAGACGAATGTAGAGAAACATCAACAGCAGCAGAAAGTGATATAACAGGAGTGGGATTCGTTATGAGTAGGACAGTACCGCAGAGAGCGACGTAGTGCGAACAGTTCAGTGATAATATTGTTCTCATCAGAACTGACAGCAAACCAATGCCAGCAAACAATATTCAGTTGTGCATGCCGACGTCACGAGCAGAAGACGAAGAGATGAAATATGGTTGTGAGTGTAGTGAACGGATAATTCAGTACGTAAAAAGAGATGATATAATGATCATGGAGGTTTGAACGTGGTAGTATAGGAAGTAATAGAAGGAGTTGTGGGAAAATATGAGCTTGGTAGTATAAATGAAGGAGGACAAAGAACAAATGAGTTCCGTAACAAACTTCAGTTAATAATGGCTGGTACACTGTTCAGAATGTCACAAGAAGAGGAGATATACATGGATAAGGCTAGATAATAGAGAAAGCTTTCAGCTGGATTGCATCATGGTCAGACAAAGGGTCCCATATCAGTCACTGGAATGTAAGATGCAGACAGGAGCAGATATTGACTCTGACTACAATGTAGTAGTGAAGAGTAAACCGATGTTTAAAAGAAGAGTCCGGAAGAGTCAATGTGGAAAGACGTAGGATACTGACTTACTGAGATACAACCAGATGCTCTTAAAGTTCTCCAGGGCTTTAGATACTGCGACAATTAATACCACAACAGGCTGTTCAGTTTAAGAGGGCAGGATATGTCTAGAAAGGGGAATCACACAAAGAAGAAATTTCAAATTATATTCAGACAGAGATAGAATACAGCAGTATGATTCACTTTAAATTGAAATAAATCGTAAGTGTAGTGAAGCCAAGATGAAATGACCGCAGGAAAAATGTGAAGAAAGCGAAAAAGAAATGGTCGTCGGAATGACTGTTTCAGCCTATACAAAAATGGCCGGCCGGAGTGGCCGTGCGGTTCTAGGCGCTACAGTCTGGAACCGAGCGACCGCCACGGTCACAGGTTCGAATCCTGCCTCGGGCATGGATGTGTGTGATATCCTTAGGTTAGTTAGGTTTAATTAGTTCTAAGTTCTAGGCGACTGATGACCTCAGAAGTTAAGTCGCATAGTACTCAGAGCCATTTGAACCATAGACAAAAATGAAAATTATTGGCTTTCACTGGAAATGGCTCTGAGCACTATGGGACTTAACATTTGTGGTCATCAGTCCCCTAGAACTTAGAACTACTTAAACCTAACTAACCGAAGGATATCACACACACCCATGCCCGAGGCAGGATTCGAACCTGCGACCGTAGCGGTCATGCGGTTCCAGACTGAAGCGCCTAGAACCCCACGGCCATACCGGCCGGCCTTTCACTTGACAATGGAAGCAAAGCTTAAGAAAAATCAAGATACCCTCCCTGAATTTGTCGACATAGAAAGAGCTTTTGACGATATTAAATGGCGTAAGACGTTAAAGAAACAATAATAATCGAAGACCAAGAAAAAAGCCTTCGGATTAAAAAAAATTGAAAGAACCCGGTGAAATGTTTTGTGAAAAGCAAGAAGTGTAATAGGTTAGAGAAATATTTGACAAATCCTTCGAATGATTCTCGAAATCATCTGCACCGAATGAGGCACCGACTGAGAATTTAAAGTTCAGTGTTTAAGTTATAATTTTAAATGAATATTTGTGTGGTGAATAATGTAGGCGGTGCAGTCTGCTATTGTGAAGCACTGACATGCTATTGCTATGTGAAGTGAAGCGGTAAAATATTTTAGCACATGAGACACTACTGGTACGAAAGATCAAACTATTAAGTATTTTTACAGATGGAGCTACTATTGCTATTCAGATCGTTAACCTTAGTGGCTGAGATGCTCGTACGTTAGTGACATAAGGAGACCACTGAATGAAATTCGGTACCAGACTCCGACTGCCGTCTGAAAGCAGCTACAAGTTTTATTCCATTTCCTTCGATAAATCTTTCTCTATACACAGTTGTCAGTAAGCAAGGGTAATGTTGTCAACAGCAATGGGAAGAGAAGCATTCATTTGCTGCACATGGTTTCGAGTATTATGCAAAGGCTCGTCAAATGTTTTTCTAAATTCTTTTATATCTTACTTTTAAACACATCATTTCATAAAATATTTGACAGCATTTTTCAAATTTTTTGTTACCAATGTTAGCTCAGATGCATGAAAAATAAGGTATTTAAATAGCGATTGTATTATTATGAAGAGCCAGGTCAATTTGATATCCAGTTTGTCCATTTCCCACTCTTTGTCTGGCTATGGAAATTCAGAAAATAGTCCATTGTGTAATTTCTAATGAGTCATGTTTTTGCTCCGCTCAGAAGTTAGTTCAAAACGTATGTAGAACTGGAATGCGGACCTTAGAACCTACAGATCAATCTGTACATCGAAAAAGCGATGACGAAAATAAAAGAAAGGTGCAGGATTGGGATTAAACTTCAGAGTGATATGATATCAACAACAAAACTCTCTGATGACATTGCTATTCTCAGTAAATGTGAAGAAGAATATTGAATAGAAGGAACATTCAAATCAGTACATAAGATGGATTGAAAGTAATCCTAAGATACACGAAAATAATGAGGAGTAGCAGAAATGGGATTATGATACATGTAACACGAAAATTGGTGATTACAAAATAGACGAAGTTACGGAATACTGCTGCCTTGGAAGAAGAATAACACACGACAGGGCATATGCACAGTAGAATGACCAAAGTAAGTCAACTAGTGTCAAAAATGGAACTCAATTTCAGGAAGAGATTCTTGAGAATGAACGCTTGGAGCATAACATTACTTGGTAGTGAATCACGGGCAGTTGGAACACCGGAAAAGAAGAGAATCGAAGAGTCTGAAATGTGCTGCTATATGAGGATATTGAAAATTAGGTCGACTGATGAGGAATGAGGAAGTCCTCCGAACAACCGACGAAGACAGGAACATATGAAAAACTTTGACAAAAACACGGGACAAGATGAGAGGGCATGTATTAACACATCAGTGAATGGCTTACATGGTATAAGAGGAATTGTAAAAACGTGAACTCCGTACGCAGGCCTTGACAGGCCCAATAGTAGCGACCGACCGCCGTGTGATCCTCCGCCAACTGCGTCAATGGATGCAGTATAGAGGGACGTGAGGCGAACGCACCGCTCTCCCGGCCGTTAATAATTTTCTGACATGGAGCCGTTACTACTTTGTCAAGCAGCTACTCAGTTGGCATCACGAGGCTGAGTGCACCCCATATACCATTTCTCCCACCAAGGAGAAATACCTGGCAGTACCAGGAATCGAATTCGGGTCCTCCATCCACAGTGAGCTACGCTGAGCACTCAGCTATGGAGGTGGACCACAAGCAATGGTCGTGGGTAAAAGCTACATGTGGAGACAGAAATTCGTGGCCGGATGTATCCAACTAGTCAAGACTGAAAGACTGATGACACTAAAAAACTGATGAAGTAGAAACACGTCAGGAATTGTCTCAGCCGCATTATCATACTCTAGAACAGAGACTACGAATCATCTTTGCGTTATGGAGTGTAGATGCGATTTAGAGAATTGTTGGTGAAGAAGTATGTAGAACTTAAAAAAGTGGTCTATTCGTCTGAGGCGGCAGACGCTAGACATAAGTGTGTGGTTCAAATCATCGCCAAATGACCTTCGGAGGGGTAGGGCACTACGTACTCCATGCATACCGGTAGCTCTGAAGCAGACGTTATGTCAGACTTAAGAACACCTCTAATTCTTCCAATAGCCGCAAACTGGAATGAATATTTCTTATTAAAAAAGATAAAAGGGTTATTTAAAAATATAAGACAACAACTGGAAAAAGTTGTCCTACACTAGCGAGTGTTTGTGGACAGGATTTCTTAATTCCCTTAAGGAATCCTCGTTATAATGGAAATACGTCGAAGGGAAGGAAGAAAGAAGATTAGGATTTAACGACTCATCGAAAACGAAGTCATTAGAGGTGCAGCACAAGCTCGGATTCTTTAGAGGATGGGGAAGGAAATCAGCTGCGCCCTTTCAACGGATCGATCTCGGCATTTGCCAGGGGCGATTTAGGGAGACCACGGAACACCTAAATCTGGACGGTAGGATATGGATTTGAACCACCGTTTTTCCGAAAATTAGTCCAGTGTGATAACCACTGTGTGAACTCGCTTGGTTTCGAAATATTTCGTGGTAGAATCTGAAAAGACGTAGTAAATAAGAGCCGTGTGAGAAGGAAGGTAACTCCACACACTGTTTGTTCGCCCTCAGGTATGAGAAGACTACTGGCTCCCTTCCAGCTGCTCTGCCATGAGAAAGGGCTAGTAAACAGAGCTACCTCAGGGCTAACGGAGAAGGCGGTTGCGTGTCTACCGACCATAAGCAACGGTTGCTGGAAGACGCGACGAGGCACGCTGCGAATATTACGGCCAGTACCAACGAACAGGTAATAAAACGACTTTCGCCACTCATTTCCATGAAAGGGAACTTGTCTCGATTCGAAGCTTCTTTGCTATTTCAAGACAGGTTGAAAGACCAATATGCTCGAGCAATCTGTTACATTTAGCATATATGTAAATTGGGAACCGTCAAAATATGAGACTTCGTCTTTACGCATTCCACTGAAATACACAACGAATCACGGGTACTGTTTACTGAATATATTACTGTTAGTAGCAAACCGTTTTTGAGTTCTGTCTCCCAATTCAAAACATCAGCTTTGAACAGTAACCATAAAATAACTCGCTAACTGGCTCTTAGGCAGACTCCGTTGATTATTAGAATGTTTTCAGTTAACAGACCGGGAAACTAACACTCTTATCTCTCTGAAATTCTTTCCAGTACTCTATTGCTACGCACATGTTATGAACTGTAGGTATCTGCCTAGCTGAGACGGTTTCAGCAAGGAAACGGGTTTGGTAGTTCTTAAGGAGTTTGTGACAACTATGCAGACTGACACTTGTGCGGAAACGGAATGTGTTGACAGTTCAGGCAGTGTATCTCGGAACAGGTTGTTCTAGAAATAGCCTATCCGTCGCTGCCTGTGACGTACTAATAGAAAAGGGCAGTTCATGCACTAACAACCATGTCGTCGTCAGTTAATTGACAGAGGGCTGTGGTGCGTAGCTTCCTCCAAGAGTTCACCACTGTGGTTGATCTCTCATTAGTATATAGTGTTCTCTGTTCCAAATGTTATGGAGACTGAGAGCACAGAGACCACCAATTATTGAATTACACCGAGCATCATTATATAATGGACTATATCAACAACTTACTGGGGTTATACAGCATTGTAGAGAATAAAAGCAAAGGAAGACTATCCATTGCAAACAACACAGTTTAAAGCGAAGGTAGCCTGTATTGCAAAATAAGCAGCAAATGACGCGCGAAAACATTTTGTAAGCTCATAAAACAGCGTACAGAAGAACAGGCACTTCAGCTTCATCAGTTTACACTGAAAAATATGGCAATTCTTCAGTCGAAGCTACCACCACATAGAAATGCTAAACAATCACTGCATCACATTAGGCGAAAATATTTTGGAAATGCACAACATTCGGCCAGTTCTGGAGGAGTATTCTTTCAAGACAATAGTTTACTGATGAATGATGGCAGAAAATTTTTACTTGTTGATTAAAACAGTGATCCGAATGAAAGATTATTGGCATGTTCCAGCAAAAGTGAAAATCGTGTTTATCAAGGTGTGAATCATTCGTCTTGGACAGAACGTCCAAGATTTCGAGCAAGCAGTTGGTCAGTTGTTTAGACTTCAATTCTATTCCTCAAATTATTGGGAGGAAACAAACACTATTCTAGCTGTGTATGCTTTTTTACCGAACAAAGAGCGATAAACATACGATAATTTTTTAACTATTAAAATTAACGTGCCCGGATGGAACACTGTATCTCTCATGATCTACTTTCAAGTTGATATCGTCCAGTTAGCTAGAAGTTTATTTTCTGAGACACAGTTATTTTAATCGATGTTCGTGGCAACAGGTTTAATGCTGCGGCCTTGTTTCTGCTTATAATGAAAACGAAGAAATACGCTGTCGCATAACAATGTGTACAGCCGTAGTATATCGTCCCCTGGAAATTTCGGGTGATGATTTGCTGAGTATTCAAAAGAGCACTCCTGAAAATCAAAATCTTCAGGACATATACGACTATTTTGTGGACAAGTGGCTTGATAACGCGCATATGTCAAGAGATTTGCAGAACTGCAGAGTATTGCGCTATTTCACTGCCTTACTCTCAAAAAAATGGAACCCAATTATAAACACATAGATATCAAATGTTGTTCGAAATTTTTATTCATCAGTTAAGGAATATTCCACAAGGTCTAGAGTACCACGGCCACCAGTGGGAAAATTAATTTTACACTTTAATGGAAAAAGCAGAGGGATGTCAGAAATTACGACAGGCTTTAAAAAGACTCGAAAATGGTGACGACTTACAATCAGTTTGAATATGCGTGGCCTACGCTCAGAAACTACAGTGAAGAAGCAAACGTCGCAACCATCTGAAATTATGTAAGTACTGAATAATATTTTAATTCGCGTCTTATTCAGTAGATGTCAATTGAACGTTATACATCTGTATCCGAAATAAGCCGTTATCAAGACGATTTTAGGCCTGTCTTAAGAGTTCGTTATCAGAATATATGAGACGATCAAACAGCTTCCGTTCGAATGCCACATGCACCACGTTCCCTCATGTTGGTGCTTATATGTCCGTATCAGAGTCGCGCTGGGTTCCATATATGCTGCAGCAACGCCCTCAAACGGAAACATTTTGACTGCCACTTATATATCAGTGACTATACTTTTCCATACAAATGCACCAGACGACGACGGCCACTTTTAGGTATAACCTCGTTAGGATCCATATTAAGCATATTCATGAATGATGACACAATGTAATTTGCCCCAATATGATCATATTAGTAAGTATACTGGATTCATCATCATCTGTAAGTAAACTTCTCCTACTTTAGTAGGATCTATCGATGTTGATTATGCCAGCATTCGATTTTTTAAAAAATTGGTCGATATTTGTCATAGAAGCTAACAAATAAATGTAACAAAAATTGAAAATTTTTTCTGTAAAAGCAATAATTGATTTTAGTTATATTTACATCGTTGAATTTATCTTTTCGTGTAGATTATGTTAGCATTTGGAATTTTGATAATCGGATGATATTTGTCTTGGAAATCATCAATATACATTTACTCCTTGCCCCTGAGAGATAGGGAATCCACATTACTTCCGTGTACTGATGCGGACGTAATGTGAAATAGCTCATCGGTGTATGCTTAACTTAATACACAGTTTGTTTAAAAAACAGAGGATATATTTTCATGTGTGTATTCTCAACACGCAGACAATAAAGAAGCTCATTGCAACGTATTAGTGCCTTCAAAACAGTGATATTCCTTGGAACGTTTGTCTTCACGCAGGTTGTTGGCATGGCAGAAGATAGTTAATTCCGAGGCGACGGGTAGATTGAGTGTTGTTTGGCGGTCGGCATGTACTCAAATCAGGATAAGGCAGAAGTGCATTTCACGCACAGTAAGCCAGACAGCAATATTGCTCCGGCACGTCATTTGTACAAAGGATTCGCGTAAGGCGATGACGTCCAGATCGATCATTTGAACTTCCACGTCTCCATAGAAGTCTGCGCGTGTGGAAAGTTTACATCTCCTGGTTTGGAGAGGGTACTACCAGATCTACAACACCAAATGAAGAGGAGGAAATTTTGAAAACTGTGCACACGACTTCTTACATCAGCATATGACGGTCATCGTTGCAAGGAAGTGCTACTCATACGGCTCTCTGGGGAGTGTTGCGAGAGCAAGATTTGTATGCTTATCATTTGCAACATGTGCTGGGTCGGTAATCAGCAGATTACCCATAAAAAAAAAAATGCTCTGACAGTGATTCTTGCAGCAGTGTCCTACAAATTTGAACTTTTCCTGCCTTTGTATTATTCACAGATGAATCACAGTTCACAGCGGACTCATTTCAAACTGCCACAATCAGTACGTATTCGTATCCAGTGCCTGACATGGAATCTAACTGTGGCAGGTTGTGTGGAAATACGCAGTACTCTAGGAATCTGCGGTCGTGTTCGTAGCGCCATGAGGCATCGCTGTCAGACCTGCATTCAAAGAGGAGGTGGATACTGTGAACATCTTCTGTAAAGCAACTACCCGTGGCAAGAAAAGCGTTCCAGTGAATATAATTATTTTGAAAGCTAACTCGGAAACCAAGCGTTTCCTGACATGTTTTAAGGAACTTTTTCTCTGACGACATATGGGGAGTTTTCCTGAAATTGAGCCCTTTAATTTGAAATACGATGTATTAAACTGGAGACGTAGAAAAGTGATTCTGTATACAGAGACAAGCTATATATCAATTTACATCATTTTCTGAGATAAAGTATTAAATAAAAACAGAATTAGGTTTAGGCTCTCTATGTTGAGATTCTTAATTTGTCCCATATTCCTTATATTTCATCAACATAAAATGTAAAATCCGTATTTTGGAACCTGTGAAGCTGGTCATAGGAAGATACCTGTTCTTGAAAAAAAATCTGTAAATGTTTGAATGAAATTATTCTTAGAGTGTCCCTTATATTTAACTTCTGAACAGATTAAATAAGTTGGACTTCAAATGAACAATAGTCAGGCAACTTCTAATGTAGTATATGCCGGGCATTTATCACACGAAAAAAGTTTCGTATATTATATGAAGAATTGTGTGGTCTCGTTTTTAGGTACATTTCCGCGACCTGAAACGATGGTGACATATTCCAGGCTCTTGTATGGATTCCGCAGGGTCAGTCGCAGTCTTCTGTAGTTTGCAGTTCGTCCACAGAGTTACGCCGTTCGTTCGTTAATACCGTGAAATTTACATACGGCGTACTCGAGATTACAGCGTTGACGGATAATAGATTTTTAATGTCTTCTACATGACTTGAGAAAGAATATATGTACCATATTAAAATTTTATGAAACACAGCAATTGATGTCTAAATTTCTTTTATTAATGTAACATGGGAATCTTGATATTCGCAGCACTGCCGTTTGGGGTTCGGTTCCACGAGTTCTTCTTGACGAGCTTTACAGAGTACAGATGCCAACATTTGCATACTACACAGATGCGAACGGTAGCCTTCAAAACAATGATATTCACCGCAACATTTTTCTTTCCGCTTGTAGTTGCCTTTACAGGAAATGTTCAAAATGCTCATCCCCCACTTCAGTACAAAGCTGGCATCATGTTTTGAATCAGTTACTGCGTTCACCGGAGACTGCTCTTTCTGAGTCCTCTGTCAGATGGAAAGATTGCGTTTTCTTCTTGCACAATCATTTTGTGAGAGTTCTGCTTGTGACGATGACGTCAGAAGACTACTGGACTGCGTCACAGAGAAATAAAATTTGTGGACGTAGTAGTTTGATGAATGTGGTGACTATGTGTTTCCATTGCAACATGTTAACTAAACGCAGTAGCAGATAGAGAACGAGAAGGAAATATAGTGCCAAAACAGTGTAACGTAGTTTAATTTTTTAATTTAAAATCCAGCGAACCACTGCCGTGGGTGGAGTTATTTCTCCTCTTAATCCATAACTTGTAATTCGTCGTAGCAATTGAGGAATTTTCTCTATAATGTGCCATTTGTTTGTATATTCTTGCAAGTCTCTTCTGTGTTTATTAATCCTTTAGTTTCCTTTCGCTAGAAATTTTCTAATAAGCATCCTGCAAACTACATACTGACTCGTTCCAGGAACAAGTAGCTTAAGCCCGTATCGTACCACAAGACCTGATAAATAGTTTAAGAAAAGTCTGTCCCGTCGATTTTCAAATCTTGGTTATCTCAATACATATGGTTCTGTTCCACATGATCTTCCTGGCAAACTTTACAGTGTAGAGATGCCAATACTTTCATACTATAGAGGTATGATTGGTACCACCTGTGTCCTTACAGGTTGCTAGGTATGACGTTTATATAATATTGTCCAAAAGAATCATGTTGTTTTTAGGATTACGTAGGCGGATTTTTGTGCTGTTTGGTCCATTTTTTAATTATTTATTTAACACGCGACTCAGGAAGCAATGAGTCACAGTTTAAGGCATTATTTGTGATTAACAAAAGTAGTTAATGGAAAATATCTCTCCAACCTAGAACACATAACAAATGCATCACTACACAAGTGGCTAACCCAGTAAAGGCTTCACAGTGTATTACACTATTCAACTATTTGCATGTAGCGCAACACTAAAAAATATCGCAGCCGTCAGAAACATTCTATCAGAGAAATATAACAGAATGGTTACAAAATTGATCACTGAATATCTCTAAATCTTACGAGAACCTTTTGCATAAAAGTTACAAGCTTCAAACGAAGAAGGTAAACTTTTCGGTCAAACTTTGTACAGGTCTATACGACACCATTCGTTGCGCATCTTCATATACTTCTGGCAGCGCCTTCATTCCCTGTTTCATTGTTTAAGTCTCCCTTAATTTATGGAGCTGAGTTTCTTCTTTCGCCTTCTCCACATTTTCCTTCACGTCTTCCTCAATTTTCCACTTTGTCTTCATTAAACGACTTTGCTTTCCTTTTGCTTACACCCTATTATTTTCATTTATTTTATCATACGGCTCTCTGAGGAAGCTATTGAGGCTCAGTTTCCTCAGAGTGTCAGAATTCATGTACAAATATTCTTATGGTATTCAAATTTTGTGAGCTTGTTTGGACAATGGTTGAGACAATACCAGCTGTATATATACTGACGCCGTATGACTAGTATAGGCCCCTACTGTAACTACTCAGATGTGAAGATGGTCATTACTGACTGCAGTTAATAATCACATATACAAATATTTTGTGGTCAATGACAGGAATATATTAGAATAAATATCCTCCAGGACCGCTGAAAACGTCACTGTGACTACGTCGCAGTTCTTTGTTGCATTAATTACTCATTTATTTTCTTGTGTAGTGCTTACATTGATATCGAAAATGACCATCCTTTGAATTCTCTTATCTAGGAGGGATTTTAAACTATCGGCGATTATAAGTTTCTATTGCAGGTGGTTTGCCATTGCTCTTCTGTGACCATGCATCCTGATCTCTCACTGTGTGAACAGAATCTGAATCGAGAGTAGATCCATTGTCACTGAGATATTTCGCACTTCTCATCACGCAATAATGATGTGGATAATACCCATCGTTATAAAGGAATACTTTGAAACGCTCATAATGGAATGATAAGCTAAATACCAGATTAAAGGGAGTTTGATGAGAGTATGCGTATATCAAATTCCCTCCACCTGTAACTCATTCCTGACACCAACAGTCTGGGTTGGTTCCAACAGCACTTCGGTTCATAAAATTGCTACGTTTGATGTGGTGTTTTATAATGTAAATCTGTCGCAATAATTGTGGTACTCATAGCAGAAAGTGAATAGCCAACGCTGGCAGTTACAAAATACCGATTTCTTTCGAATTACACGCAGCACTTTACACGTAGGCACATTACCATAATCATTTATTAAAATTTAATAACACCGATTGCCCACATACATTTGGCCGGAATCTCTGGAAATCTCATTGCACTGGATTTTTCTGTGATTGATTCACCGTTCCATTAGCTACAGCGTCGATTCGAATACTGTAACAATTTCCAAAACTCTTGTAAATCATACATGGCTCAGCGCTTTGTGGTCATTATACAGCACGCTATTTAATTCTTTTTGTTTTCTCACACAGTATTGCACTTTTCAGGACAGTAAACGTGATTAAAATCTTCTATGATTTGTTTACCCTCGAGTAAGTACATACGCACATCTTTTACATAAGAGCTAAGCGTTTAATATTGTTATGAGTCTCAAGAACCGACAATAAAGATGTGATGTCTTCCGAAGAATCGTATCGTCTACGGATTTACATGTGAAAGAGATGACTGACCCTCTCAATATGATAATCATTTTTTCAATACAAAGTTATGCGCCAGTTTCTTGCAAGAAAGAGCGTACGAATTTGCTGTATTTACGGAGTATTCGCCGGGTGCTGCTGCTGTCAGACATTGCTGCCACTGTAATCGTTGTTTGGAAGGGAGAGATAATTGCACACTTTCACTCACCTTAACCCCAGTTTCTGTAGTCTGGGAGACAGGCTTCGCCTCATTACATGTACTGGCCTTCCTCATGTAACATACACACCAATAGCCTAAATGGTAACCTGTTCTCTACGTTCTACATATATCAGGCCATGGCTGAGTAACAACATAGACAACGAAGTATAAGATCATTCGGCCTATTTTTATAATTTTAACAGGATGTACTGTGTTTCCTATGCTCATGCTAATCTCTGTACCCGATGACGTGCAGTAAGCAGAAGCATACGTGTATGGTAGTGATTTCTGTCAACCAGAACGAGGGATTAGCATGTACTAGCAGCAGCAGCAGCAGCAGCAGCAGAAGTAGTAGTAGTAGATGTCGTTATTGTTGTTATTATAGATCCCTGGGAAACTTTTGCAAGGAAACTGGACAAGTCATTGTATTACAGTTTAACAAAAACTCTCATATATGCAACCATTTACATACTTACTGCTCTAGTGTCACAAAGATGAGACACACAGTCGATTGCGTCCTTATGGAAGTACTGATGCCGACATTTCCCTGAAATAAATTAAGGGAACCACGGAAAACCTAAATTAGGATGGCCGAGTGATGACTGGAACCTGCATACTCCCAAATGTAATGCCAGTTTGTTTAAACCTTCGCAATCTCACTATGTTTACCCGTAGTGTACGATAACTGTACTGCAAAGGACTTATTTAATAATGTAAAAAACTAGTGCTACACTGTTCTTTCATTTCTCAATACCGACCACCACACACACTACCGCACAATGTAGCACTACAGCTACACTATCACCTAACATTAGGACCATAGCGATGTTGTTTGATTTCAACATTAAGCACCGAACTTCCCGTTCGGTTCCCTGCAAATCTGAGCCACCATCACTCCATACTGTGATACTCAGATAAAGATAATATGTTAATACTATTCGTCTCAGAGCTTTAGAGTAATGTTCTCCACAAAAAACAATGTACTGTGTAATGACAGAAATATTTTAATATAAACATTATTATTATTTATTTGCCTTACGTCTTTTACCGACCACCAACTCTGTGTTATTTAAGTAGTCCTTCGCTATACTGAATGTATTGTTCAGTTGCTAATGTGTATCTACCTTTATACATAAATTTGTTTCGGTTATCTTTTTATTCTCCTTGAGCAATTTATTGAACAATTTTGTTCCCCAGTAGAATTTTTTTTTTTTTAGTTTCATGTTCATTCTCTTGTGGTAAGTGTACGTTCACTCCAGTTATTGTTGGATAGTCATCGGCAGAGTTGTCTGTGCAGTAATTATGAAGGTTATTCTTCATGTTCATAACTAAATGTACTCACATGGTGTTGTTAAAATCTCTGACCTTTATAATGAGAGTGATAATTATATTTGGTTATTGTTCTCATTGCTACACTACTGCCATTAAAATTGCTACACCACGAAGATGACGTGCTACAGATGCGAAATTTAACCGACAGGAAGAAGATGCTGTTTTATGCAAGTGATTAGCATTTCGGAGCATTCACACAAGGTTGGCGCCAGTGGCGACACCTACAAGGTGCTGACATGAGGAAAGTTTCCAACCGACTTCTCATACACAAACAGCAGTTGACCGGCGTTGCCTGGTGAAACGTTGTTGTGATGCCTCGTGTAAGGAGGAGAAATGCGCACCATCACGTTTCCGACTTTGATAAAGCCTATCGCGATTGCGGTTTATCGAATCGCGACATTGCTGCTCGCGTTGGTCGAGATCCAATGACTGTTAGCAAAATATGGAATAGATGGGTTCAGGACGGTAATACGGAACGCCGTGCTGGATCCCAACGGCCTCGTATCATCAGCAGTCGAGATGACAGATATCTTATCCGCATGGCTGTAACGGATCGTGCAGCCACGTCTCGATCCCTGAGTCAACAGATGGGGACGTTTGCAAGACAACAATCGTCTGCACGAACAGTTCGACGACGTTTGCAGCAGCATGGACTATCAGCTCGGAGACCATGGCTGCGGTTACCCTTGACGCTGCATCACAGACAGGAGCGCCTGCGATGGTGTACTCAATGACGAACCTGGATGCACGAATGGCAAAACGTCATTTTTTTTGGATGAATCCAGGTTATATTTACAGCATGATGATGGTCGCATCCATGTTTGGCAACATCGCGGTGAACGCACATTGGAAGCGTGTATTCGTCATTGCCATACTGGCGTATCACCCGGCGTGATGGCATGGGATGCCATTGGTTGCACGTCTCGGTCACCTCTTGTTCTCATTGACGGCACTTTGAACATGGACGTTACATTTCAGATTTGTTACGAACCGTGGCTCTACCCTTCATTCGATCCCTGAGAAACCCTACATTTCAGCAGGATAATGCACGACCGAATGTTGCAGGTCCTGTACGGGCCTTTCTGGATACAGAAAATGTTCGATTGCTGCCCTGGTCAGCATATTCTCCAGATCTCTCACCAATTGAAAATGTCTGGTCAATGGTGGCCGAGCAACTGGCTCGTCACAACACGCCAGTCACTGCTCTTGATGAACTGTGGTATCGTGTTGAAGCTGCATGGACAGCTGTACCTGTACGCACCATCCAAACTCCGTTTGACTCAATGCCCAGGCGTCTCAAGGCCGTTATTACGGCTAGAGGTGGTTGTTCTGGGTACTGATTTCTCAGTATCCATGCACCCAAATTGCATGAAAATGTAATCACATGTCAGTTCTAGTAGAATATATATGTCCAATAAATACCCGTTTATCATCTACATTTCTTCTTGGTGTAGCAATTTTAATGGCCAGTAGTGTATATCCTGAAGTGTGAAAATTGTCTTCGTATTTTGTGTCTTTTTACCCATAGTAGAATCTCATAGATGCAAGTGCTGCGCACGTACCAATAAATGGTTATAAGATGATGAGGGTATAATTTTTGCAAATAACCTAATATATACACAGCACTTCAATTGTTGGAATCAATACTCATTCTTAGGAATTTTTTGCTCATAACTGACACTATAGAGAAACTCATAGCTGTATATCTGGAACAGTATTGTTATTAACACGTCTCTACCAGGAAAAACTGGTAGGATCCGACCTCGGGAAAGATCAGTTTGGATTCCGTAGAAATGTTGGAACACGTGAGGCAATACTGACCCTACGACTTATCTTAAAAAATGGTTCAAATGGCTCTGAGCACTATGGGACTTAACATCTGTGGTCATCAGTCCCCTAGAACTTAGAACTACTTAAACCTAACTAACCTAAGGACATCACACACATCCATGCCCGAGGCAGGATTCGAACCTGCGACCGTAGCAGTCGCGCGGTTCCGGACTGAGCGCCTAGAACCGCATGGCCACCGCGGCCGGCGACTTATCTTAGAAAATAGATTAAGGAAAGGAAAACTTACGTTTCTAGCATTTGTAGACTTAGAGAAAGCTTTTGACAATGTTGACTGGAATACTCTCTTTCAAATTCTGAAGGTGGCAGGGGTAAAATACAGGGAGCGAAAGGCTATTTACAATTTGTACAGAAACCAGATAGCAGTTACAAGAGTCGAGGGGCATGAAATAGAAGCAGTGATTGGGGATGGAGTGAGACATGGTTGTAGCCTATCCCCGATGTTATTCAATCTGTATATTGAGCAAGCAGTGAAGGAAACGAAAGAAAAATTCGCTGATGACATTGTAATTCTGTCAGAGACAGCAAAGGACCTGGAAGAGCAGCTGAACGGAATGGACAGTTTCTTGAAAGGAGGATATATGATGAACATCAACAAAAGCAAAACGTGGATAATGGAATATAGACGGATTAAATCGGACGATGCTGTGGGAATTAGATTAGGAAATGATACGTTCAAAGCAGTAAATGACTTGTGCTATTTGCGGAGCAAATTAACTGATGATGGTCGAAGTAGAAAGGATATAAAATGTAGACTTGCAACGGCAAGAAGAACAGAAATTTTTCAACATCGAGTATAGATTTAAGTGTCAGGAAGTCGTTTCTGAATGTATTTGTGTGGAGTGTATCCATGTATGGAAGTGAAACGTGGACAATGAATAGTTTAGACAAGAAGAGAACAGAAGCTTTCGAAAAGTGGCGCCACAGAAGAATGCTGAAGATTAGATGGGTAGATCACATAACTAATGAGGAAGTAATGAATAGAATTGGAGAAAAGATAAATTTGTGGCACAACTTGACTAGAAAAAGGGATCGTTTGGTAGGGCATATTCTTAGGCATCAAGGGATCACCCATTTGGCATTGGAGGGCAGCATGGAGGGTAAAAATCGTAGAGGGAGACCAAGAGATGAATACACTAAACAGATTCAGAAGGATGTAGGTTGCAGTACGTACTGGGAGATGAAGAAGCTTGCACAGTATAGAGTAGCATGGAGAGCTGCTTCAAACCAGTCTCTGGACTGAAGACCGTAACAACAACAACATGTCTCTCTGAATAAATCCTACATTAGTGTATTTTGGTTTTCGTAAGTGTTTCTTTTAACGTTTAGTCATGTTCGAGATTCGTGTGAACACCACTGCACCCTATCTGATAGGGATGAGTGGAACCAATCATTAGCTACACCTATTATTCGTAAAAATGCTACCTTATTTAGTAGAATCTGATGATGAACAGTACCAAAAGATGTATAGGATAGATCTAAGAATATGCCTATGATGCACTCATCTTTAGCACTTGCATTAAGTACCATTGTTGTTAATTCAGCTATGGAAGACCACTATGGGACCACAACAGTAATTCACTTAGGTTTTCAAATCCTGAACACGACTGTAAACAGCAACTATAAAGCGATAGTCTTGGAAAGGATGAAAAAATCAGTCAACCCGTTGCGAAACTTTGATTTATTAGAACTCTTAACCTAATTTTCGATAATTATCAAATTATATTCTTCAGAAGGATACTGTGACGTCTAGAAACTGCACATTTGTTACAAGAGATGCAAGTAATACAGAAATAGTAAATTCGGATAAAATACCAGAAGCCAAGGGTACACACTTACATGTTACATATTGTGATGTAAAGGACCGTTAGAATAATTAAAATTTCACTTTACAAACAGTAAAATAGCAGTCAGTTGACAAATATTATCCTTTATGATGGCTAGTTATTTTATAGTTTTTGAAGTGAATTTTTACTTGAGAAGAGCCAAGCGCATTTAGTCTAATGTAATTTTTCGGCATACTATGCAAGAAGTAAATGAGTACGCTTGGCTCCAAGTATTTTAACCGGATTTTCTATTTCTATTTTACTTGAACCTTTCACCACCAATGTGTAGTTTTTAGGCGTCACAATCTCCTTCGGAAGACGATAACTATATAATTATCGAAACCGAGATCAGGAGTCCTAATAGTCCCCGTGTTACGCAACTCGTTGGCTCACCTTTTTTCATCCTTTCCAATCCTAGATTATTTTATTTATTCAAGGATACATAAAAGTATCTTTCATAATAGACTCTAGTGTTTTGAGAATGATGACATCAGGAAAGAGAGTCTTTGTTTCCTGCGTCCTCTGCATTACCTTTACTTAACTGAGGCACAATTCTTCTCTGTGCATCCGTTTTGGTAACACATGATCCTCAACATACTGTCGCTCAGGAGATAAGGACGGAGGTTTTCCAAAAATACTCAGGATAATATTTTTACTTCGCATCATGTTAGAATCCGAATATATTTTTGTAGGCTGTATCCTACTCGTCGTGCATCCGCGACTTGGGCGCTTTTAAATGATGATCCTACACCTCATTACACTGAGGTGACAGAAGTCATGGGATACAAATTAATATCGTTTCGGACCTTCATTTTTCCCGTAATGCAGCTATTCGATGTGGCATGGAACCCACAAGTCGTAGGACGTCCCCTGCAAAACTACTGTGTCGTGGTGCCTCTATAGCCATCCATTATTGAGAAAGTGCTGTGCTCGAACTGACGTCTCGATTGTGTCTCATAAATGTTCGACGGGATTGATGTTGGACGATCTGGGTGACCAAACCATTTGCTCGAAATGTCCAGAATGCTCTTAAAATCAATCGCGAACAATTGTGGTCCGGTAAAACGATGTATCTTTGTTTGGGAACATGAAGTCCACTAGTGGCTCGAAAAGGTTTTCACGTAGCCGAACATAGCCATTTCCAGTCAATGATTGGTTCAGTTGGACTAGAGGACCCAGTGCCTTATTGACTTCTTGGGACCATTGCTTCGTGGCGTCTGTGCCACACTGTAACCATACTGTCAGCTGTTACCAACAGACATCGCGACTCATCTGACCGAGCCTTGGTTTTCCAGTCGTTTAGGGTCCAGCCCATATTGTCACGATCCCAGGAGAGGAGATGTGGTGCTGTTAGCAAAGACACTCTCGTCTGTCGTCTGATGCTGTAGCACATTAACGACAAATTTCGCCGCTCTGTCCTAACGGATGAGTTCATCGCACGTCCTAGATTGGTTTCTGAGGTTATTTCACACAGTGCTGTTTGTCTGTTAGCACTGACAACTCTGCGCAAACGCCGCTGCTCTCGGTGTATAAATAAAGGCCATCGGCTACCGTGTTGTCCGTAGTGAGAGGTAATGCTTGAAATTTGGTATTCTTGGCACGCTCTTGACGCTGTGGATCTCGAAATATGGAATTCCCTAACGATTTCCGAAATGGAATGTCCTATGCGTCTAGCTCCAACTACTATTCCACATGTAGAGTCTGTTAGTTCCCGTTGTGCTGCCGTAATCATGTTGGACACCTTTTCACATGAATCGTCTCCGCCAACGCACTGCCCTTTTATGCTTAGTGTACGCCATACTATCGCCATCTGTATTGATGCATATCGCTATAGCATGACTTGTCACCTTAGTGTATAATGCCGACACGTGAAATGATCTAAATACCCTGCAGTCATGTGAAAGGACGACCTGTTCAATTCACAATGAAGCTGGTAGCTCTCTCCCGCTAATAAAAGAATCAGTCCATACCTCAGTTGCTGACGGACGTAATAAATTCATGTGATGCAGCTGAGGGCATTTTTCACCCAAGCATTGCTTTTTTATTGTTTGAAAATTGAAAGCTTTCTATGCAATACATTTGTGTAAATACCGTTCAGCCAACTGACCATATCACCATTTTATCTGATAACTACCGAAGGCACTTTCACCATTAATTGGTATGGTACCCACCTTAAGCACGGCAGCTGGGAAAGTTCACATAGAGTCTGTGTGGGACAGTAATTAACTGCAATAAGAACTTATTTCATTCACATCTGTCACTATCTGCGGAGTCGTTATTGTGGTTTTGGTTCATATGCCGTAGCTGTAATTGTGTCTTCTTTCGCGACGAAAATCGGTGTAGGGAAACATTATTAATTTTGCTAATATATCCAGATATGCGAAAGATGATTAAAACTACTTTCATTTCTGACGTTTCCTTGCTCACGGAGAGGGTTTTCCAATTGTCATCTTTTTATCACCCGGCTTCATAAAGTGGTTGAGCTGCGAAACGTTCATTATGCTTTTGTTGGGATAGTTTTTACAATGACAACCTTGTCCATTTCTGTTTTAAGAAATTACCACATCCACCACTTTGCAAGTTGATTATTGGTTTAAGTTTCTTTTTGTCGAGTCCTTATTATAGACTCCTGATCTAGATGCGCAATTTCATTTACTGATATACGGGAAACATGTACTGTGTTCTGGATTTTCATTTTCGTATATTTGCATACAGTTTATTCTTGAATAAATTGTGGGTCATAGAAACATATTCGCTACACGCAACGAAATTATTCCGGTTCTGTTTTATTTACTAATCTAGATAAATTTTAAGGAGTTACTAACATTATTGTTCGTTGATGCAGTACTAAAAATTAATAAACATATAAAAATAACGAACATATTGGGGCACTGTATGTTAAAGCTTGCTTCTGACACCCCTGTAACGGTTCTTTGCATACAAATAGCTAGATTTACTCTTTAACATCGAGCATAATAGTTCAATTTCGATCAAAACTAGCCAAATATACCGCAATATGTACCCGTAGTTCAGATAAAGTGGAGTATTGTGGCAGTCAGTAGCTTCCCACTTTATTATTATGAGTCTTTTTTTAAGCCCATTTATTATTTAACTGAACTGTTTACCTTTGGCGAGACTGTTACAAATACACACTACCAAGAAGAAAAACCATCCACTCAAGACTAACCTAAACGTAAACCGTCTTTCGTACACACTACAGGCTAACAACAGTAATAAAAATAGGACTGTGTTTGAACCTATAGTATCCATCAGGCAGACTACACTACAGAAAAAAAATGTTTTCGTGAACAGCAGTGCATCGCTGCAATTGTGGTGCACCATGGAGTATATTAGTTTCGTGTTCTGATAAGCGCACACGTAGCTAGTCGTGAGCTTACTCCTGAAACGAGTCAATGTATTCTTTACAAGAAACAATGTTTCAAATGATGTTTTGTTGCCTTTTTAATGTCTCACGTGCAATGACAAAACTGATTTAGGGTTCAGTTGTTACTTCGATAAAGGAAAATTTCAAAATGTCTCATACCTTTTATCTGATAGATGATTGTGAATACGTTGCTGTATTTGGAGCTGACGTAGAAATTTAGATAGCTTTAACCTCTAAAAATATCGTTGACCCTCCACACAGTCCTTGTACCGAGTAATGTAGTGATTTAGCCTTATAGCTGCGAGTTGGAATGACAGGATTGACAAAGGAGGAAAATAACGGCAGGACGCAGCCTGCCCCTCTCAACAGTACATAAGGGAGCTTTTGAGCTTAACGTCCGCATCCGGCGGTTATATGAGCGGCAGTGTCTTGTGCACTCATTCTTCAACGCACTGCAGAAAATTGTGGAATTCAATTATGAAGACGGGCACAATACTCCGACGCTAGTAGATCCGACAAGTTCTGAAATTCGAATTTTTACTCCCAGTATTAAAACTCGTTTTGAAGTTACCTTGATCCCGTAGGCGGGCTCCAATTACAGAGTAATAACTCAAGTTTATCAGCTTTGCACATCTTAGATTTTTCTATATAAAATAAAATTTTCATTGGTCTCTAGCTGATAATGCGGGAATTGACAGCGGAACTCTTAAGATTTGATACACAACACTTCAGATTTCCCCAGTGAATTGCGTCTACGTCAATGTACCTATTTTCTGCCCATATCTAGTATCGCATTGCTGTGTTTGGCAGTGTGCTCAGTACTGTCTTTGTCGACTGAAACGTAGCAGTATCGCTTAAGGCTCATTCTAACAAACATTTGAATCTGTTTATCGCGCAAAAGGATCATGTTAAATTTAACGCCGCTAATTCATCTTGCAGACAGGTAGGTCTTAGTCCAATTCACTAAGAAAATCTGAAAGACTAAATTTAGTGTACTTCGTTTTTCAAGTGAATGTAATGTACGTTATTTGGGATGCAATGGATAAACAGCTACAAAAATATATGTACACTGCTGCAATGGAAGGGGTAATTACGTCTGTTACAACATTTTCCCTTGACCATAACACATTCAGTATGAAATTGTTTCACTTACTACTCCTGCTATTTTCCTTTTGATGAAATCATAACACATCGTCAGAGTAAATTCTATATGTATCTCTTTTCTACAGTTTGTTGGCGTTCCGTACAACAGCATTTGTGGCGACAGAAATTGTCAGCATCATGGTATAAGGACATGTCTTTTAAAAACCTTACAAATTTGTTTTCTCGACCCTTTTAAAAAATTATAATGCTGTTATATTAGAAGCATCGTAGACAAATGCTTCTAATACCGAGCTCAAGGACCCGCTGAATTATTGATCTGGTGGAGCGTACCTGTCCTAGTTCATGGTAGACTGCCTACTGCTGGTACTGAAGAAATATACAGGGTGACAGTTACTGAACTATATGGAAAAAATGTAAATTAGTAACAAACAACGACATGCACACAATTTATTCAACATTAAACGCCCCTACAGATATTCTGATTTATGTTATGACATGTTCGATACGCGGTGGCGGTGATGTGGCGCAGACGAACAGCAAAATTCTGCATGACCCGCTGAATTGTCGGAACATCGATGCTGTAGATGACCTCCTGAATGCCTGTTTTCAACTGAGAAATGGTTTTGGGATTATTACTGTTCGTCTTGTCTTTAATATAGCCATACAAAAAGGAGTCGCATGTGTTCACATTCGGAGACAATGGCGACCAATCGATTCCCATGCTAGTGGTCTCGGGTACACGAGAGCCAAGATGCGGTCCCCAAAGTGCTCCTCCAGGGCTTCTTCTAAAACCTTCACGTACCGTTCGGTAGTTACAGTGCAGTCAAAAAATATCGCAGCGATTACTCTGTGATTGGTCATTGCACACAAAGCAGTCACCCACTGAGTGTGAAGAGTCTTCTCGATCTCGAAATGCGGATTCTCATTCCACCAAATACACCAATATTGCTTAGTGACGAACCCATCCAAATGAAAGTGGGCTTCCTCGCTAAACCAATCCAGACTAGTTTCCATCACGCCCCGTGGCCAACCGCGCAATTTGAAAGTCCTGACGCAAACCGTTCGGAAGTTATGACGATTTTATTTCACATAGTTCAATAATTGTCACCCTGAATCTGTTACCTCGACGCTGAATACATTCCGTGATACACGGCAGACTAATATCGCTACTATGAAAACAGAATAGCAGTAGTCAGGTCATGTGAGAAATTAAACGTTAACTGAAAGTTCTGCTTTTTCTCCCTGCTCGTTGTGGATCATGAGAATTTCTAAATATTTCGGAGACAGGGAACTAATAGACATAATTAGAAAGCAAAGTTGAGTTAAAACAGTAGTAATCATGTATACAACAACTGATCCGTTTTGCACTCATATCCCACAACCACATAAGAAATATTTCGTAGTGATGACATCAAGACAGTCTATATTGGACTCAAAGCACGAGATAATCGTGATACTTATCGCCCTGTAATAAAATAACGAATAAAGTTAAGTGAAGAAATATCAATGTTCCATTTCAATACAGCATTGGTACTTCCTCAGTTCTAAATTGTATTTTCTGGCCACTGGAAGTGAAATTGTACGACGACGTTGGATGAACTACACTACACAACTATATTAAAGGGGCACGTTATTGACATCCAGTCATTTTCTTCCACTCCAATAGGGAAGCTCGAAATTTGGCTCGAAGGTGCCTACAAGCGTCCTTTGTAATGGTGTAAACGTGATGCGTCCTGCTACAACAACCTGGTCTCGACCACGCAACGAATAGCAAAGTATCGACAGAAGCAAATAGGTGCCAGAGCTCAGGTCATATGACCTGTAAGGTGTGTTAATAGCGTCATATTGGTATCAAATTTCACCTCAATTCTGCCCAACACCACCATGGACATGCCAAACCCTGGACAGTCGTCACACCTTCATTCACCCACATCTCTCCCCTTCCCTTGACGCCTCTTCAACTGACGTCAGAACCTTGACAAGCACCAGATAAATCACCCAGTTTTCTTATGAATGGTTGAGGAAAATATTTCTGCCACACCGCTGAGCAGAATTGACACAACAAGACCGCCATAGGTGTCTTCAAGGGCGTAAATCAATCCACCCCTCTTATTGTGTGTTAATTTTTACACAACTTGCAGTCAAAAACGACAGTTTGCATTTCGACGGGCAACAGGACCATGTTCTTGACAACCTTCGATACTACTGACAAGCCTCACCCCCATCCTCGGACGATTCAACCCTTTTCTAAGGACCTCATTTGGCTGCCACCATATTGAACGTTTTATCACTTCTTTGGGGTGTAGAATGACTGTAATTGTTCCTTTGGTATACAGGGTGCAATCATCTGTGACCGTTGAAAATCATTCGGTAAAATTTATACGCGATCTGAAGCAGAATAGGGTGTTTATGCTTTTTCATCCCTCCTCTTTCAGGCCCTCCTGTGGTATATGCACGGTGGGGGAAGGGTGGGGGTTTACGTTGATGCGCATTTCGTAGTCACAGCTGAGCAGCCGACCCAAGAGGACGCCTGCTCCCTGCTCACGGCACAGCTGTCAGAAGACATTTTTGTCGTGAATAAAGTCGGCGTAACTGCCAGAGGACGCTCTTCGGAGTGTCATGAACAAGCCTCTGAACCCTTCCTAGCACTAAGCGAGAAGACCTCGGCTCAAAGTTCCCACTGCTTTGGTTGCATACTCCCCAGCAGGACTCTCCAGTTCTTTTTTAGGATATTTCAGTGCCAGGGGCCCATTCACGTCGGATTACCCGGCGCACTGTACACCACTCTCTTCCTCCCGCGCTCTCTTGCGCCGCTCATTGCACTTCGCTCAGATAGGCCGTAGAGATCCCCTTCTCCTGTAGGCACACAAAATATTTCGTATTTTGACGAAAAAGCAAAACTGTCGTTTTCGGTAGAAAAGCCAAAATTGCCGAGCACCCATAAAATAAAAATATCCTTATGCAGGTATGCAAGGGAGATGGCCGATCTTCCCTGCATATCCCTCCACTCCTGGTCCTGATGACATTCAAGAAGGAGTTCATGGATGAAGCTACTGAGTACCTAACACACGTAACGACTGCCACCCTGCAGCACCCACACTTCCCTGACTACTGGAAGGCAGCCAAGGTCCTGATGTTCAGGAAGCCAGAGAAGAACACCCACTCCCACAAAATTACCGACCCATCAGTTTGCTGTGCTCGCTTAGGAAGTTTGTTGAGAAGGTAAGTCTCGAACGTCTCACTAGGCACTGCATCACCAGTAACAACCTGGTGACGTAGCTCAAATGGTTCAAATGGCTCTGAGCACTATGCGACTTAACTTCTGAAGTCATCAGTCGCCTAGAACTTAGAACTAATTAAACCTAACTGACATTCGAACCTGCGACCGTAGCGGTCGCACGGCTCCAGACTGTAGCGCCTAGAACCGCACGGCCACTACGGCCGGCGGTGACGTAGCAAGTCGAGTACAGGAATCATCACTCCAAAACGCAACAACTTCTCCGCGTAGTGGAATGTATCACAGACGGCTGCACCACCAACAAAGCTACAGGGGTGGTGTTCCAGAACATCGTAAAGGTCTTCGATCGTCTATTTCACAATGATCTCTTTCACAGACTCAGCGATGCCAGTTTACAGAACATCGTAAAGGTCATCGATCGTCTATTTCACAATGATCTCTTTCACAAACTCAGCGGTGCCAGTTTCCCGAATGGACTCATATGTCTCATACACTCATACACTGAAGAGCCAAAGAAACTAGCACACCTGCCTAATACCGTGTAGGGCCCCGTGAGCACGCACAAGTGCAGCAACGCGACGTGACATGGACTGCACTAATGTCTAAAGTAGTGCTGGAGGGAACCGAGACCATGAATCCTGTAGGGCTGTCTATAAATCCGTAAGAGTACGAGAGGGTGGGGAACTCTTCTCAACAGCGCGTTGCAAGAAATCCCAGATGTGCTCAATAATGTTCACGTCTGAGGAGTTTGGTGGCCATCGGAAGTGTTTAAACTCAGGAAAGTGTTCCTGGAGCCATTCTGACGTGTGGGGTGTCGCATTGTACTGCTGGAATTGCCCAAGTCCGTCAGAATGCACAATGGACATGAATGGATGCAGGTGATTATTCAGGATGCTTACATACGTGTCACGTGCCAGAGTAATATCCAGACGTATCAGGAGTCCCATGTCACTCCAACTGCACATGCCCCATATCATTACAGAGTCTCCACCAGCTTGAACAGTCCACTGCTGACATGCAGTGTCCATGGATTCATGAGGTTGTCTCCATACCCGTACATGTGCATCCGCTCGATACAATTTCAAACGAGACTTGTCCGACCAGGCAACATGTTTCCAGTCATCAACAGTCCGATATGGCTGTTGACGGGCCCAGGCGAGATGTAAAGCTTTGTGTCGTGCATTCATCAAGGGTACACGAGTAGGCCTTCGCCTCCGAAATCCCGTATCGACGCTTGTTGATGGCCTAGCACTGAAATCTGCAGCAATTTGCATTTCTGTCACGCTGAACGATTCTCTTCAGTCGTCGCTGATCCCGTTCTTGTAGGATCTATTTCCAGCTGCAGCAATGTCGTAGATTTGATGTTTTACCGGATTCCTGATATTCACGGTATACTCGTGAAAATGTCGGACGGGAAAATCCCCACTTCATCTCTATCTTGGAGATGCTGTGTCCCACCGCTTTTGCTCCAACTATAACACTACGTTCAAAGTCACTTAAATCTTGATAGACTGCCATTATAGCAGCAGTAATTTATCTAACAACTGCGCCGGATATCTATTGTCTTATATAGGCGTTGCGGTCCGCAGCGCCGTATTCTGCCAGTTTACGTATCTCTGAATTTGAATACGCATGCCTAATCCAGTTTCCTTGGCACTTCAGTGAATCTCACCAAAGGATGCTTCTACACTGACATTCAGGGCAGTCAACACAACACGGTATGCAAGTGGGAGTATTCCAAGAAAGTATCCTAGGCCCCCTTTTGTTTAACCTCCCAGGTACAGAAACACGACGGTAGCCATTTACGCGGATGACACAGCCATCCTAGTTCAAGTCTGGAAACCGACAAAAAATAATTCACGATTATAGTCACCACTCAGAACTGCCAAGCTTTGGTTGGAACGATGGCGTGTTAAAGTAAACGTCGACAAGAGAGAGGCTGTTCTGTTCACAAGCAAACCGGAACACAAAAACTGCAGACAAACAGCGCTACACGTGTCTGGCTGGACCAGAAACTTACATGGGGGGACCACACTGAATACGTGACCAACCGAGTTAATGCGAGGCTCTGACAGATTTACCCTACGCTCAACAGGTAAACCATGCAGAGTAGGAGGGTGTTTAGGTCCATATACACAACACTAATTAGACCACCGATAACGTATGCAGCTCCAGTCTGGGTATACGCGGTTTCAGCTCGCCTGCGTCGCCTGCATATCATACAGAACAAAAGGCTACGCATCATTAGCAACGCTCGACGAGACACACGCACCACAGAACTTCACAGAGAATAGAGCCTTGAGACTCTCATGGAGGTATCCAAAAAAGGCACCGCACCAATGAACAGGAAAACGAGACACTCGAACAATCCTCCCATTCTTAGCCTGGGATACTACGACCACAACATAGATGGAAACACAACCGTCCAAAACACTACCAGTTGGGGGCAGTTAATCATCTCTGAGTAGCACCAGCACACAGACATGGCAAATACTGGTGAACCCCTGCACCACAGCAAAGCTAAGTGGCATTTCCAGCTGTAAACTACGAGCAACACAAGAATGCCGTATTGCATACTAAATACATACAAACCCAGCCAGAACTCTTACACAGCGTGATCGATGTATGACCAATCAAATGGCTCTGAGCACTATGCGACTCAACTTCTGAGGTCATCAGTCGCCTAGAACTTATAACTAATTAAACCTAACTAACCTAAGGACATCACACACATCCATGCCCGAGGCAGGATTCGAACCTGCGACCGTAGCGGTCACGCGGTTCCAGACTGAAGCGCCTTTAACCGCACGGCCACACCGGCCGGCTATGACCAATCGACTACTCATATGACGACCTTGGCTTGATACGGGTATAGAAACTGCAGCTGGCCCATTAGACTTACAGGTGCCCAGCCAATACCTACCCCTCCTCGACAGGATTGCCACTCTTTATGATGACCTATGACAATGGTACCGAGGAATGCACAATACCCAAAACAAACAATAATCCCAACCTTGCATGATCTGTCACTGATAAGAAAAGCGTTACTCTCTTACTACTAACGAGATTATAGCAGAGTTTTTTTCCCTTGGCACTTGCCACTTTTTTTACTCTGCCCTTGAAGCCGCTGCCCTTCGTTCGCTTTTCGTCTACTGTCTATTTCCTCGAAGCAACCGTGTTGACGGGTAATCCTGCCGAGACGTACGGAGAACATCATGGCACCACATCCCGTGAAGTCCTTGATTAGTAACTAACAAATACGGAAATGACAGTAGATCTTTCGAGATGGCCACCACGTTGGGGTGCGCGTGGAGGGGCTCTACCTCTTAGAAAAAGAAAGATGCGCTCTTCAATAGAAAGACAAAGCGACCCTCTAAGACCTCACCGTTCGGCAACACCTTCGGTGCCACCCATACGCCTTAAAGGGACACGGATTCACGAATGACTAGACACCGTCAGCACAAGTAAGTCTTTCGACATACTTCAGATTTTGCATGCGGCCAAAAGACGCTAATGCAGCAGCATAGCAAAAACATATTGTGAATTCTCTGATACCGAAAGGTATCTGTAATTTCATTTTGTAAACCAAAAAGTTCGTATAGAACTACAACCACAAAAATTCATGATTTCATGCATAGCTATTTATATTTTGTGTGTTTAGGACAAGTTAGTTTTAACATAAAAATTTAAAAATTTAAATTTACCAAGTTTCCCTAAAAATTTATCACCTGATGTCTTTGATAAAAATTTAAACCTCTTTTCTTCAAATGTTATCTAGAAATGTTACTTTGTGTTAATCCATGTTTAAAGAGTTAAATTACTAATATGTGAACGTGGAGACATTTCATTTCATTGTTAGTGATTCAACACTCTTTCAGAATCTTAGTGTCAGTAGATGTTCTTGGAACAAACGAGACTTGTGTTGTTATATATCAACAAGAAGACAATGAAGTCCACTTTAAGAGAAACAGCTAATGAAAAAGTTACATTTTTGTAAAGTACATGCACCCTTCAGTGCAACTCCTAAAGAATAATGACACACGTCTATTCCATAGGCAAGTCATTGCATAGACAGTACTGAATTGACATATTACACCTGGGTATATTGTCCTGGGATACTAATATTGTACAAAGAAATGTTAATCGCTGTTTTAATTTTCAGATGGCCTGAAAGTGAAAAATTTTACGACGAATTCGAAAGTCAACAAAGTATAGACAAAAGGCAATTATGAGCTGTGAAGAATAAGACTGGAGCACAAAGAGATATGCAGATATTCAACAGTGAATGTTAAGTACCAAATTTAAGTGTCTTCTTCAGTTATTTTCTCAAAGTAGAAACAGTGAAAAAATATTATTAATTGTGATTCTCCTTTGTGTGTGATATATTTCATAGACTTCGCTATTGATCAGACTTGAAGAATGGCAGTAAAAAGAGAAACCAGTGGATCAGATAAGGTATGAGGAGGACGATTCAGGTAAAGGACTTCAGAATCAATGTATGGAAAAACTCATTACACTCAGCATACCAACCATCAGTAAAAAAGTTTACTAAAACATAAGAAAATTATGTCATTCTAATGAATGATTTACAAATTCATGTTCTAAGGACGCACATTATTGATATAAATAATAAAATCTCTTAAAACAGTCCATCTTTAAGTAAAATGGTTAGAAACACTGAAAATTTACAAACTGAGTTATGAAATAGAATTCCCGAAAATTGTGGTGCTGTTAAACTGAAGCTAGGGAATCAAATTATGGCATTCCATGAAGGGTTTTGTAATCTACACATGTTCTTAAAAACAAGTTAGGTGATTTAGTTAATCTGCAAATATTAGATTTAACGACAGTCACAAACACAAAAATCCGGTGTTTAGATTGTTAATCAAAAACTAAATTTGAAAATTAATTTCTGAGGTGACGAAATAAATCTCGGGTGAACAGCCAGGCTGTTTACCCAAGATTTATTTCGTCATAAAATACGCCTGGAGAAATTGAAGAATCACAATTTCTGAGATGTAATTTTATAAGTAGAATGTAATTTATTTTATAAAGTTGTGACTGTTAATAACAGTTGTGAGAGAAAGTTTTGTAATATAAATGAGAAACTTAGACTATTTGTGAAAACAATAATAAACGTAAGAGCAGTGTGTAATGTTTGAGGCATAGCTTCCTTGATGTTCAAAAACAATTACGTAATTTTTTAAACTGGTTGTAATGTTTTTTCTAATAAGCCAGTGAGACGTTTTCCTGGAATTGGTAGATTGCACCATTTTCTTTTTTTTTTTTTTTTTAAACGGTGAAGAAATATTTCATTCAGTACGTTACTGATATTCTTAAAATTAAATCAATGAAAAGGCACTTGGATGTGCATCCATTATCTTAGGAAAATCAGACTTGTAAATAAGATCTACCATAGAGATTTCGAGAAGTGTTTCGTTAATAAATTTTGGTCACAGCCGGAGAAGGTTGGAATTAAAAGCAAATTCAGTCTATGGGGCAGATGTTACAGAGGACACAGAGGTGTATTAAAGGATGTTGCAAAAATCAATTAAAGAAATTCGTTTGTTTGAATCAAATTTTGGCAAATTTATACAAATCGATGCATTTCAGAGAACGTAAGATGAGACTATTCAATAGGGGTTGGTGTATGGGCCTGATGGATCAACTGAACAATTCTTCAAACACATAGATAAGATGGATAGAGCTTTTGAAAGAAATGACGGACCTGGTTTTGATCCAAACTATTTTAACACGGTATTTACAACAGAAATTGGGGAAATAACAATTATCATGGGAGGAATGAAGAAAATAATCACAGAAATCAAGAAACGGGACAACCAAAGGAATTTAACAACAGAGGGAAATATAATAACGGTGAATATGAATGAAGTAATAGAAACTGGAATCATAGTTAACGTGCACCTCAGTATTTCAGTCAGAGTGCTAAATAAATAAAACAGTAAACTAAAGGCCACTCCACTAGAGGTCCGCAAAGTGAGAGCAAGTAATAATAACTTCAATTCATGGACTAATAATGGTGACAGATATCCATTATAAAGTGACTGCTACAATTGTAGGGTAACTACACAAGTTTATCGAAGCTCATAAAACTAGAGAGGATTAAGAGTTTGGCGTGGTTCCTGGCATGGGTTAAAGAAACAGAAAACCTTAATTGTGATTTTTAGGAAGGTGATCTAGAAAACTTTTACAATACTAGTGCAGGCTAAAATTTTAACGGGTCTGGTGATGATAACTGAAATATATGAGATCTTTTCTAAATGTGAAGAGCTAGTGGACCATGATATGAATGAGAAACATATAGTAGATAGAGATGCAGCTAATATTTGTAAGTGATGACGGAGGTATTAAGAGAAATGAAAGTGAAGTTGTGGAGTATTTTGTTGTTAAAGGATGATTTGTTGGATGAGGAGGAGGATGATTCTGTGTTATTCATTAAGTAGTCAAAGGTAAATGAAGAAGGAATTGAAATTGAAAATCAAGTATCTGACTCTATTGTATGTAGAAATACCAATCATGCTCATAACTTATTCACAGAATGTATTCAGACCAAATCTGTATGTGAATTGTCCAATCCGTTTTAAATACCGAAGTAAGTAATAACGGTTTTCTGTGCACAGTTTGGATAAATGTTACGTTCTGGATTTTCCACGCCTGAAGAGTTAAAATTCAAATATTCGAAAGTGCAGATATTTATTTCATATTGTAGTTACTGTGTCAACGCTCTTTCTCAGTTCTAGCTTGAGTTAATAGTTTTCATACAAATCAGACCTGTGTACATTATTATATGTCAATAAGAAGACAACGAAGCTAGCTTCAAGGTTATCTGCTAAGTAAAATATGATATTTTAGCTATGTGGATATACCCTGGACAAGTCATTGTATGTGCAGTTTTGCATTAGTGTAGTACACTGGGTTGCCAGGGGGCTTGCTGAAGAACTGGGGAGCCATAACGGACTCTTCGACACTTTATTCATAGTGTGTTAATGTCGACCACTCAACCCACCCCGTGCAAACGCCACAGGGGGCGCGATATAGGAGGGATGGAAAAACATAAACACCCCTTGCTGCATCACATCACGACCAGATTTCATAGACACGTTTCGAACATTCCATAGAAGTTTCACCCTTTACACCTGACCAAAATCTGTGGTCGTGCTGCAATCCAAAGGGATCAGATCACATACCTATTTACGAGTCGCAACACTCCGGTATAGGCTACATTTTATGGATATTTCAAGAGGACACCAGAGCCTACATGGAAAAAGGCGCGAAATCCGTGATCAGCGGACCAGCACCAACGTGTCCTGAGTGTTCAGACCAGCATTCATCAGCTGCTGGAGAGGAATGCCATACCCCTATTGGCTCCGTGGCTGAAATGGTGGAGGAAGGGGGTAGAGGTTATGTAAATCGTCGTGTTGGTGGAGTCGCTGTCATTCTGCCAACGTAAAAAAAATGGCTCTGAGCACTATGGAACTCAACTTCTGAGGTCATCAGTCCCCTAGAACGTAGAACTAGTTACATCTAACTAACCTAAGGACATCACACACATCCACGCCCGAGGCAGGATTCGAACCTCCGACCGTAGCGGTCTCGCGGTTCCAGACTGCTGCCAACGTCAGCTCACCTGTGTGTTTACTTGCTTTTTTTGCGTCAGTATTTTTCTCGGGAAAAATGAAGCACTCATATTCCAGCGACAGCATCAGCAGCGGTAGCAGCAGCAAACGCTCTCGCCAGGACAGCCTGCCATGTAAGCGAATTGTTTTAATCATTCAATGTACCTGTGTACCGAGCTTTTGAATGGTTTGCTGCTGTAACTTGTCTGACGAATTTTCATTCTGTATATGGTATTACAATCTTATTTGTTTCTGGTCGTTGCAGCATTCATTCCTGAGATGGTGGCTAAGACGTCGCTGGAGGCAGAGAGAGCATTTCAGCTGCCTCCAGTAATAATAGTCAAGCCAGATCAGCGAGAACGTAAGTGCAGTTTTTTTTTCGTAGCTGTTAGGGAAAATATATTTCTTTCGCATAACATACTGTGGTTCTAATGATGAGGTCGGGGAATATATATACATTTATCTTTTGTAAGATGTTACATTCAGTTGTCTGAGACATATCCTCTGATTTTCTAGGTGTTTATATGGACGAAGAAGAAGGGGTCTTTGTCCAAGCCGAAAATCAGGAGCCATCGACTAAGTTTTGTCAGTACCAGAATACGGTTTCCAAATTCAGTGTGTGTGTGTCTTTCATGTATAAGCAATTTCAGTGAAGTAGAGAACACGATTTTCTGTTTGTATTTCAGTGAGCTAAGGAACTTGATTTTCTGTTTGTATTTCAGTACGATTTTCTGTGTATGTCTATAATATATTTTCTAGAAGTAGCTACGTTCAATATCTTATTGTAGAAGGCAGCGGCGACAAGCTACATAGATGGCTCCAAGGAGAGGGTGAAACACCGGAGTGGGTACATGAGATGGTGGGTGCTGAGGATGCAGAAAGGCCTCTTGGAGGAGGAGGAAATACCGGATTGCGTGGGAGAGCTACCAGGAAGCCCGACTAAACTGCTCAATCTTTAGACCCAGAGAATAAAAGGTGATAATAATGCAACTGTCCTCATTACAGAGCGTAATATTTATTCTGGAATGTTGATGTACTTCATTGTTGTTGTAATTTGCTTACAGCATACATTTAAAAAAATTTTGAGCGTTGTACTTTTTTTTCATTATTCGTTCGTTACAGAGGCGTCACCAACACCGCCAAAACAACAGCTAGCTGTGGTACGGGTGCCTAGAGCAGTAGTTGTGCGGGCAGGAATCAAACTCGCACCCGAGTGGAGAGCGCCACCTCGTGGCTGCGAGGGAAGCGACCACGGTCGCCGTGGCCTCCCCCTCAACAGCAACCCACCACTGCACCATCGCATACACTCTGGCGTCCGTGGGAGGTTCAGTGCGAGGAAGAAGAACAGCAACGAGCTGCCACCCCTCAGGCTAGCGGGTCAGGCCTACAACAGCAGCAGCATCAGCAGCCATCGCCGCAGCCAGGTTGCTCCCACTGGCCTCACCCGGTAGCGCCGCCTAATCCTCCTCCTCATACTCGTAAGAATCGTTGTCGTCAATAAAAGGTGTGTGTGCCTCGGTGGATACCCCTGTGAATCTCACCGACTCCATCATCAACAGGATAGACCTCATCACCCGCTAGCAGTAATATTAACAGAGCTGACCCTGTGGCTGGCAGCAGTTCCCTCTCCTGCCCTTTTAGTGAAGGACATCAGATCGGTGACACCACACTGCAGTTGGAATACTCGGTGATTGCAAACCCCTTTGAGGAGCGGATCTCGTTCATTAGAATCAGAAATCCGCATGCTCAATCCAGGCTAGCGAAAGAAATTACGAGAAAAATCCAGAGCACACATCTCGATACATCATATGAATTGACTTTCGTAAGTGTTATAACTTTGATGGCATCTTCAAGTTTGCTTATATTCAAGACCCGGAATTCTACAGTTGCCCTGCTGTCTATCAACTCAAGAAGATGTGTGAAAATAGTGTTGCTGTATCTGCTTATGAAAATGTAAAATTACTTTCAACTTGGATGAGAAAAAATGAGTTTTTACCTCATAATATGTGTGTACTTTTTTACCGAATTCACCCAGTTCCCCCTTTAAAAACATTCAGTTTTAGCCAGATACTATGTCTGTGGTTTTCTTCAGGCACAGGAGGCATAATTTTAGACATGTTTGCTATATGTCTTTGGAAGCAGACACGGTTAAGTGCCTCCCGTTCCCATAACCCAATTTGAGTACTGCACAATAGGCCTAATCCCATCCAACCATTCTAAATATTTTGTTGTCTTTCATCTTAAAATCCCCTAACAGCACTCCTCTTCAGGAAAAGTAATCTCACTTGTGTCATGCACGTCCTTGATATACATATTGCAATAGGGGATAGGATTTCTTTTGTAAATAACAACAAAGACGTATGGTAACGAATTTTTTTCTTTTATTCAGTTCACACGGACATCATTTGATTTTTGGTATACAGCTTGGTTCTTGAGATACGATTCAGTTCTTGAGGCACAGTTCAGTTCTTGAGATACAATCTACCACTGATATTTAAATGCAGAGATACTTTTAACTTACACACTACAACAGTAATACTGGTTGAGAATATTTTTTACTTTTTTCCAGTAGCACTGGACGAAAGCGATTACAATTTTTTATATAAATTTGTGCCAAAGACTAATGCAGAGACACTTTTTTAGTGCAGCTAAATTCTACAGTGGCACCACACAATTTTTTATATAAATTTATGCCAAAGCCTAATGCAGAGATACATTCGTAGTACAGTCTCGGATACCTAGCGGCAGGTGAAACTTAAAAAGTTTTTGTATTTACATGTTTAACATGGTGCATAGATATATAGATATACATTTACGCAGTATGCATATGCTGTGTATATTTTTTTTACTTTTTGTTTCACACATGGTATATATATATATATATATATATATATATATATATATATATATATATATATATATATATATATATATATATATACAGGGTGAGTCACCTAACGTTACCGCTGGATATATTTCGTAAACCACATCAAATGCTGACGAATTGATTCCACAGACCGAACGTGAGGAGAGGGGCTAGTGTAATTGGTTAATACAAACCATACAAAAATGAACGGAAGTATGTTTTTTAACACAAACTTACGTTTTTTTAAATGGAACCCCGTTAGTTTTGTTAGCACATCTGAACATATAAACAAATACGTAATCAGTGCCGTTTGTTGCATTGTAAAATGTTAATTACATCCGGAGATATTGTAACCTAAAGTTGACGCTTGAGTACCACTCCTCTGCTGTTCGCTCGTGTGTATCGGAGAGCACCGAATTACGTAGGGATCCAAAGGGAACGGTGATGGACCTTAGGTAGAGAAGAGACTGGAACAGCACATTACGTCCACATGCTAACACCTTTTTATTGGTCTTTTTCACTGACGCACATGTACATTACCATGAGGTGTGAGGTACACGTACACACGTAGTTTCCGTTTTCAATTACGGAGTGGAATAGAGTGTGTCCCGACATGTCAGGCCAATAGATGTTCAATGTGGTGGCCATCATTTGCTGCACACAATTGCAATCTCTGGCGTAATGAATGTCGTACACGCCGCAGTACATCTGGTGTAATGTCGCCGCAGGCTGCCACAATACGTTGTTTCATATCCTCTGCATATCCTCTGGGGTTGTAGGCACATCACGGTACAGAGGTGTGAGATCAGGAGAACGGGCTGGCCAATTTATGCGTCCTCCACGTCCTATGAAACGCCCGTCGTGTAGTACCTAAAGAAATATGAATGTTTCAGTTGGACCACTTTTTTCGCTTTGTGATAGATGGCGCTGTAACAGCCACAAACGTATAAGGACGTGGTACCACGTAACATTCCGCCAGTGCGGATGGTATTTGCTTCGTGATACATTACCCGTGTTAAAATGGGCCGTTTACCAATTGCGGAAAAGGTCGACATCGTGTTGATGAATGGCTATCGTGATCAAATTGCCCAACGGGTGTGTGTTATGTATGCTGCTCGGTATCCTGGACGACATCTTCCAAGTGTCCGGACCGTTCGCCGGATAGTTACGTTATTTAAGGAAACAGGAAGTGTTCAGCCACATGTGAAACGCCAACCACGACCTGCAACAAATGATGATGCCCAAGTAGGTGCTTTAGCTGCTGTCGCGGCTAATCCGCACATCAGTAGCAGAAAAATTGCTCGAGAATCGGGAATCTCAAAAACGTCGGTGTTGAGAATGCTGCATCAACATCGATTGCACCCGTACCATATTTTTATGCACCAGGAATTGCATGGCGACGACTTTGAACGTCGTGTACAGTTCTGCCACTGGGCACAAGAGAAATTACGGGACGATGACAGATGTTTTGCACGCTTTCTATTTAGCGACAAAGCGTCATTCACCAACAGCGGTAACGTAAACCGGCATAATATGCGCTATTGGGCAACGGAAGATCCACGATGGCTGTGTCAGGTGGAACATCAGCGTCCTTGGCGGGTTAATGTATTGTGCGGCATTATGGGAGGAAGGATAACTGGCCCCCATTTTACCGATGGCAATCTAAAAGGTGCAATGTATGCTGATTTCTTACGTAATGTTCTACCGATGTTACTACAAGATGTTTCACTGCATGACACAATGGCGATGTACTTCCAACATGATGGATGTCCGGCACATAGCTCACGTGCGGTTGAAGTGGTATTGAATAGCATATTTCATGACAAGTGGATTGGTCGTCGAAGCACCATACCACGGCCCGCACGTTCACCGAATCTGACGTCCCCGGATTTCTTTCTGTGGGGAAAGTTGAAGGATATTTGCTATCGGGGTCCAGAGACAACGCCTGACAACATGCGTCAGCGCATTGTCAATGCATGTGCGAACATTACGGAAGGCGAACTACTCACTGTTGAGAGGATTGTCGTTACGGGTATTGCCAAATGTATTGAGGTTGACGGACATAATTTTGAGCATTTATCGCATTAATGTGGTATTTACAGGTAATCACGCTGTAACAGCATGCGTTCTCAGAAACGAAAAGTTCACAAAGGTACAAGTATCATATTGGAACAACCGAAATAAAAAGTTCAACTGTTCCTACGTTCTGTATTTTAATTTAAAAAACCTACCTGTTACCAACTGTTCGTCTAAAATTGTGAGCCATATGTATGTGACTATTACCGTGCCATCTATCAAAAAGGGAAAAAAGTGGTCCAACTAAAACATTCATATTTCTTTACGTACTACACGAATATGTAATAAAAAATGGAGGTTCCTACTTAAAAAAAACGCAGTTGGTATCCGTTTGACCTATGGCAGCGCCATCTAGCGGGCCAACCGTAGCGCCATCTGGTTTCGTCCTTCCAGCTAGACAAGTTTCGTTCTTTGTAGTTTTTTCGTTTGATGCTTATTTTGTGGGGTATATGTGACCACTATATATATATATATATATATATATATATATATATATATATATGTGGCACAAATAAATAAATATATATTTACATGATACACAAGCACATACGTGCGCGCACACACACATACACACACGCACACACACATAGCCTCACTCATTCTCTCCTTTTCACGCAGTCAAAGTCTCCACCCCTTCTCTCGTTACAGTGTGAGTACAGGAGAGTTTCAAACCCATAATTACTAATGACCTTTTTATCATCATGAGGTTACAGTCCAGTCTTCGCCTGCAGCACAGTGTACACCTCTTGTTCTATCGATCGAATGCTGGTTTGCCGTACCAAATGCGGCGGCTGCGGTGCAGCACTGAACTGCATTGAACTTCAATGAATGTATATATATATATACAGAATAAGCATCTATTTGTGTGAGCTCTGAAATGCATCTTCATCCCATTCCACTGAATTGCCATTATTTGTCGAAAAGCATTTATCCTAAGCTCATTCACTATCTTTTCTTTCCAGTCTTCGCGTAGGAGGCTCTGCGTTTAGTACATTTGTTAAACTCCTCTCTGTTCATAACCAACATCTCCTCAATTGAACACATTGTGCGCACATGGGGTCTTACCCCTTGTGCTTTGGTAGACTGACTGGGCTTTTCTTGAATGATCTACAGTTACAGCACAGACATTTATCCACATGAGTTGAGAAGTGTAGCTTTACCCCATGTTGCTACATCTTAATTATTTGATGAAGTGTATTCATGTTCTTTGTACCCTTCCACAGTATCATTACTTACCAATCAGTTTGTAGAGAGCTATGGGGGTATGGTCCTCTACTAAATAATTACAGATAATATAACAGTTACACTCCTTGAGCGACACAGATATCTCATCCATTCAACACATAGTATAGTGTAAAGACTTATGTCAGTGAGTGGTGGGGCTGTGAATGGCAAGCAGTGCCGTCTTGGTGGTGTTGTGAACTACGTTAGTTGATTTCCAGACCTCAGGCCGAGCACACCAAATTTCATATTCCCATTAATAAATTTGAATTTCCAGCTAAAATTTCAGTTTCCCATCATTTCAAGAGGAGGGAGGTAGGAGAGGGGAATGTGTGGACCTCCCAGTCCATCAGCTCGACACAGACTTAAGCGAATTTCTCGCAATCTCACCGTCTTGGCTTTCATCATGGGTGGGGAGGGGGAGGGGAAGGGGCTGGGGTTGGGGTCGGGTTGTTTGGGAGAGGAGACGAGACAGCGAGGTCATCGGCCTCATCGGATTAGGGAAGGTCGGGGAAGGAAGCCGGGCGTGCCATTTCAAAGTAACCATCCCGGCATTTGCCTGGAGCGATTTAGGAAAATCACGGAAAACCTAATTCAGGATGGCCGGACGCGGGATTGAACCGTTCAAAATGTTCAAATGTGTGTGAAATCTTATTTGACTTAACTGCTAAGGTCATGAGTCCCTAAGCTTACACATTACTTAACCTAAATTATCCTAAGGACAAACACAAACACCCATGCCCGAGGGAGGACTCGAACCTCCGTCGGGACCAGCCGCACAGTACATGACTGCAGCGCCTTAGACCGCTCGGCTAATCCCGCGCGGCGGATTGAACCGTCGTCCTCCCGTCCAGTGTGCTAGCCACTGCGCCACCTCGCTCACTAAGGGGCTGGGAAAACCCATCATGTCGTCGGGAGGCTGGTAATAAATTGATCAATTTAATTAATTTGCATAATTAATTTGACATCAGTTTGATATCAAAAGTGTGCCAGCACCGCGGTGTCCCACTAATGAGGCCTCTTCATGGCGATTCTGAGTAGCGGAGAGTCCAAAATGTTTTACTTGACCACCGATGAGAAAACCACGTGGTTTCAACGCTGAGTGTTGCGGTTCTGACCTCTGTCATAGAGATGTCAACAGAAGGGGTGAAATGCAGGTAACATGAAGTGCGACAAGCTTCCAGTGGTGTGACGCGTCCACGGTGACTTTGGGAAGACTTACACATCACATGAACTTCTGAGCTCTGCCTTTTTTCTCGCTCGTGCCAACCTGCTGCTATTTGAATTGTCGTCGAGCTCGAGGGTGAAGTCGCAGGGCCCCACGCTTTTGCACCATTGTAAAGAAAGTTGTAGACCCTTCGAATCACATTTCGAACTTCTGCATCGCAATGGGAAAAAGTGATTGGATATCAAAAAGTGTCCCTTTATTTTGTTGAGCTATATAATGGTTCAAATGGCTCTGAGCACTATGGGATTTAACATCTAAGGTCACCAGTCCCCTAGAACGTAGAACTACTTAAACCTAACTAACCTAAGGACATCACACACATCCATGCCCGAAGCAGGATTCGAACCTGCGACCGTAGCAGTCGCGCGGTTACGGACTGAGGCGTTTAGAACCGCTCGGCCACCGCGGCCAGCAGCTATATAATAAAGTACATGTTCCCCTGACTTCTATTGGGACCGTTTCTCACCATCTACATCTACAAGACTACTTTGCATTTCGCGCTTACATCCCTGACAGAGACTTCTTCCAGCCACCTTCAGACTATTTCTCTACCGTTCCGTGTTCGAACTGCGTGAGGGAAAAATGAACAGCTAGTAAAATACATTGGCGTCCAAAATTCAAGTAACAAACGGAAATTCTGCAAGGTTGCTTTTATTTAGCTGCAAAACAGTACAAACAGGTGGTAGTAAAGTAGAAACAATGTACAGAATTGAGAACGTAATCAACTGCAACATGCATAACGGTGGACCAAAATGTTCCTCGTTTCTTTCACCTTAACGGGTTTGCGCACGCCTGCCGATAACTGGTTAATGTGCTCAGCGTGGGGTGTGACCATCTTTGGCAGCAATACAAGCCTGACAACGACCAGGCATGCTGTGAATGAATTCATCTGTCTCATGTTGAGGCAATAACGCCCATTATTCCTGCAGAACTGCTCTCAATCTTGGAGAGTGGTTGGTCGATGCTGATGGGATACAAGGCGCCTTCCTAGTGCCCTATGAGGTCGAGCATTATCGTCTATCTAAACGAAGTCTGGGCCCACAGCACCTCGCAACAACCGCACATGAGGTCACAAGGTGTCGTCATGATAGCTGAAAGGCCGGCCGGTGTGGCCGAGCGGTTCTAGGCGCTTCAATCTGGAACTGCGCTACCGCTATGGTCGCAGGTTCGAATCCTGCCTCGGACATTGATGTATGTGATGTTCTTAGGTTAGTTAGGTTTAAGTAGTTCCAAGTTTTAGGGGACTGATGACCTCAGATGTTAAGTCCCCTAGTGCTCAGAGCCATTTGAACCATTTTGATGCCTGAAAGCAGTTAAACCTTGCCGATTCACTATAATGGCTCCGAGCACTATGGGACTTAACATCTGAGGTCATCAGTCCCCTAGATATTAGAACTGCTTAAACCTAACTATCCTAAGGACATGACACAGAACCATGCCCGAGGCAGGATTCGAACCTGAGACCTTAGCAGTCGCACGATTCCCGACTGAAGCACCTAGAACCGCTCTGCCACCGCGGCCGGCTTGTTGCCGATTCACCCGTATAATTTCGTGAATAGAGGTTCGAGTGACAAACATAATCCCTGCCCTCACCATTAGCGGTTCTCCTCGATATTGTTCTCTTTTCACAATGTTTGGGTTCCGAAATCTTGTTCTACGTTCGCTCCAGATACGAATTCATCGAGCATCACTGTCCAGACTAAATCAGGACTGATATGTGAAAACAATTTTTTTTTTTGCTTTAATTTTGGGCACCAGTGTATTTTCTCAATAAATGTTCGAATGTGCGTGAAATCTTATGTGACTTAACTGCTAAGGTCATCAGTCCCTAAGCATACACACTACTTAACCTAAATTATCCTACGGACGAACACACACACCCATGCCCAAGGGTGGACTCGAACCCCCGCCGGGACCAGCCGCACAGGTATTTTTGCATTCAGGGGAGATAGCTACTGACTAAAATTTCGTGAAAAGATCTCTTCGCAACGGAAAACCCCTTTGTTTTAATGATTACTACTCGCTCCATTATCATATCCATGACACTCTCTTCCCTGTTGCGCGATAATACAAAACAAAGTGACGTTCTTCGAACTTTTTCGATGTCCTCTGTCGATCATCTCTGGTAAGGATCCCATACCGCACAGCAGTATTCTAACAAAGAAGGACAAGCTTCAGTGTTCTACCAATTAAACGCAGTCTTTAGTTTGCTTCCCCACATAAGTATATATTCCTAGTCATTCAGATCTATTGATAGCTTTAAGATTTGTGTGATTAATCGCGTAACCGAAATCTGATTGAATTTTTTCTCGTACTCAAGTTGATGACCACACACTTTTTCTTAGTCAGAGAAAATTCTCACTTTTGCGCCATATAGAAATTCTCCCTAAGTCATTTTACAGTTGGTTTTGATATTATGTTGATTTTACGTGACGAAAAATGACAGCATCGTCTGCCAAATATCTAAGGAGGCAGCTCAAACTGTCTCTGAAACTATTTATATAGATTAGGAGCAGCAGACGACATTTAACACTTCATTAGGGAACGCCAGATATCACTTCTGTTTTACGGTTTCAAGCACAGGTAATTATAAAGGGTATACGTACCTTAGCACCGAACGAAAGATAGCATATTGTATGACAAGTTGACGTCTATGTGGCCAATGTCATAGAATTTTAAGATGGTCATCTGAGTGGCTGTAATAACATTTAACTATTGAATAATGCAGTTATTTCACAACTTTCTGTAGGCACACAATAGTTTCATATTTCCCGTGTGTTCATGAGTGTTTTAACGCGCAACGCATAGTTTCATTGTTCAAGAAACATTCATTTCAAACTTTATGATCATTGTAAGTACCAAGACTGACATAATTGTTCCTTTCACTTGCTCATGATCTAAAGCGATACAAAAATTCCCATTTACGTTTTGTTAAATTTTCCACTTTGCCTTCAAAGCAACACATTACGTATGTGTCACACTCAGCTTCTTTGTAAGATTAAGACTGAGCATTACGGGTTGAGTGACTTACTAGAATACTGCATGTTATTTCTACTTTTATTTTCATTTCCATTTCAGATATTTCTCAATTTACGTTTTCCGCTGTAGGAAACCATGGCATTCACAACATCTAACAACTAATTAACAGTTCGTCCTTCATTTCCAGCACATTCATCTCACGATGAAGCATGAGTTCGAAACCGGTATTGGTAAGGAACAATAAAATGTTTTAGAAGTGTCACCAATTTAGTGTTTAGTTGATGTTTTAAAATTTATCTCAATCTTACTGGTACATGTTTTAAACACACCATAAAAAAGGATAATAGTACAGAAATTACACAAAATGATGGAGAGAAAAAATAAGGAAAAGTGCAAACTGACTTAGACCTTATTTAAAAAAAAAAAAACAATGGATTTCGAACATATGTCATATGTTAGCTAGGTAAACGGTGTACGGTGGAAAATTTGTGTTGTAGTTGGAGTCGAAAGTGTTCTGCTCTTGATTAACATTGTATTCTCGTTAAGGCTTCTGTAGTGACACTTCAATTGTTAGCAATCGATACGCATTCAGAAATACTCTGAAAATGTAATTGTAAGCCTAGATACAATACAAATTTTGATCGATGGCATACAGTGACCCGATTTTCGTTTTTCGTAAGGATGTAAGCTATGGAAAAACGCAAAGTGTCTCTGACAGTTGGAGACAGGACGCCCATGTCTTACGTCGCAGGTGTCTGATTCATTCGCAGATCCACATCAAAGCGCAAGTATACTTCATAATGTCATCATCGTTCAAATGTTGTGCGTGGACTTGCCGTTGTAACAGAGCGGTTCTAGGCGCTTCAGTCTGGAACCGCGCAACCGCTACAGTCGCAGGTTCGAATCCTCCCTCGGCCATGAATGTGTGTGATGTCCTTAGGGTAGTTAGGTTTAAGTAGTTCTAAGTGCTAGGGGACTGAGGACCTCAGATGTCCCATAGTGCTTAGAGCCATTTGAACCATTTGGTGGACTTGCATAGCGGTGAGTGATGTGACACTGCAGCAAACACACTGGAGTCGCTTTCATGAGCTTTCAGATCCAGTCCGGTTCTACTGATTTAGATTTTCTACGGTGTGTCAATAACCCTTGGAGCCTATACCAGTGTGGTGTCACATAAAAATCTACGGCTAATTTTTTCCTTATACAGTGAGCAGCACATTTTAAGGGTCACATTTTCGAAACGCCGTAATTGTCTCCCACGGCGCCGCAGAAGTTTGAACTTCGATACAAAAATACCTACAGCTTTCCTCTGTAATGCTGCAACAAAGGAGTGGCACCCTGCGACGTTGCCTTCGGGCTCGGCGATGCTTCCGACAGCAAGATGTCGACACATGTGAAGTGTAAGGTGGCTTAATGTCACATTGGCTCTAAATTACACTATAGCTCTGCCCACCGCCACTGTGGACATGTCACAGGATGCTAAGGTCGTCACAACCCCTAACCCCCACTTCACTCCTTCTTTTAACGCCTCTGCAATGGATGTCAGAACTACGATGCCAAGCAATGGGATCGCGGTTTTCTTATGAGTGGCCGAGGAAAACATTTCAGGCACACCGCTGCTCAGAATCAACACGAAAAGGCTTCAGAGGGAGGCATAAATAGCGTCAATGAAAACACCCGTTTCCTTCTGATGTTGGCTCCCAAATATTTCGCGGTAGAAAATACAGTTTGCACTGCAATGAGCAACAAGAAGACGTTCTTGACAACCCTTGACGCTGCTGAAACCCCTCCCACACGATTCAACTATTGTCTATGGACATTGTGGGCCAGCAGAGACACTCCTTTGGAGTGCAGTGCGGCAAATAATTTTGCTCTGGTGAACTAGGTGCAAAAACCAACGACAGTTTAAAACAATTCCTCAAAATTTCAAACTCATCCGAAGCACCAACGGGTGTTTATGCTTTTTCAGCCCTCCTGTAGCGTGATCACGGAGAATAGCGATGCTGACACATGTGTGAATAAAATGATAAACTGTCCCTGCAACATCACATCTGTCGCATCTGTTAAGCACTTTAAAAATATACCAGGACAGTGACAGTCCTAGGCACCTGAAGGTAGTCTACACCATCTTATCTCAAATAACATACTGTCAAAGTCGCACTGCGGATTTCTAAAGGGATCTGATATTGAGAAAGCTATCCTACAGCGGAAATGTGCTTAATTCATTAGACAAAACATTGCAGGCAACTGGTATATTTTGTGATCTGTCAAAGGCATTTGACTGTGTAAATCACAGTATCCTTTTAAGTAAATTAGAATATTATGGTGTAACAGGAAATGCTGCAAAACGGTTCAAATCTTATATCTCTGGCAGGAAACAAAGGGTGTTATTAGGAAAGAGACATGTATTAAGCTATCAGGCATCATCCAACTGGGAAATAATTACATGTGCGGTTCCACAAGGTTCAGTTTTAGGGCCCTTACTTTTTCTTGCGTGTATCAATGAGCGTTCATCAGTAACATTACCAGATGCCAAGTTCGTTTTGTTTGCTGATGATACAAACATTGCAATGAATAGCAAATCCAGTGTAGTCTTAGAAAGATCATCTAATAAAGTATTTGTGGACATTAATCACTGGTTCCTAACCAATTATTTGCCACTAAACTTTGAAAAAACACACTACATGCAGTTCAGTACTTGTAAGGGACGTCCCACGAGTATATGTCTAACATACGATGACAAGCAGATAGAAGAAATGGACAGTGTCAAATTCTTGGGATTACAGCTTGATAATAAATTCAACTGGGAGGAGCACACCACAGAACTGCTGAAGCGTCTTAACAAATCTCTATTTGCAATGCGAATTGTGTCAGATATAGGGGATACAAAAATGAAAAAGCTGGCATACTATGCTTACTTCCATTCCATAATGTCATATGGGATTATTTTTTGCGGTAATTCATCAAGCCAAGCTAAAGTTTTCCGGGCACAAAAACGTGCAGTAAGAGTTATATGTGGTGTCAACTCAAGAACATCCTGCAGAAGCCTGTTTAGGGAACTAGGGATACTGACTACTGCTTCCCAATATATTTTTTCCTTAATGAAATTTGTCATTAAAAATATATCACTTTTTCAAACCAACAGCTCGATACATGGAATCAATACTAGAAATAATAATAGTCTTCACAAGGATTTAAAATCACTAACTCTTGTACAAAAACGTGTGCATTATTCAGTAACACACATTTTCAGTAACTTGCCAGCAGCCATAAAAAACTTAACAACCAATGAAATTCAGTTTAAGAGATGCCTAAAGGATTTATTGGCAGCCAATCCCTTCTACTCCATTGATGAATTTCTCAGTAGAACCAACTGATTTGTGTGTGTGTGTGTGTGTGTGTGTGTGTGTGTGTGTGTGTGTGTGTGTTTCTGTATGTGTAAGTACAATCTAACTTCTGCACCATTTCAGTGCAGTAATGTGTTGATTGTAAATAAGTATTATAGTAGTTCTATTACATGTTTATTACCATAAATAAAAATTTAATTTTAAATTCAATGCATTAGTGTTTGTACAATGATTCTTTCATATGGTGTTCATTAAAAAAATGACGATCATTCCACTTGGGACCTGTGGAATGGTACATTAGCTTATTTGTTTGAGTTGTAAATATTTGTCATGTGTTATTGTTTTTCTGATATATTAGACATTCTGGAGGACCTCCTCACTACGGATCGATTGGAATGAAAGTAAATCTTATCTACACTGCTACTCTAACCCCTGATAGCGGATACGCAGTATCTGAAGCGTGTCAGGGTGTCGCCTGCCTGCAGGCGCTTGGGATTAAAAAGTGTGCTCTACAAAAAAAATATGGGCGTAGCTGAGGGTGTTGCTGATCTGAGTAGTCTTAGAGAGACCGTTTCCCATTTTATCCATGCATGAGTAAATGTCGCTCCACTCCCTTTCTCCACTCCCTCCCCCCACCACCTCCACCATGATCACGTCAAAGAAGGTCGCAGAACTGGAGGGCTGAAGAAACAATGCACCCTTTGCTGCTTAGGATCACGTTCAGATTTCTTCGAATGGTTTTGAACGGTCCATAATGGTTACACCGTACACACCAGAATAAAAAAATGTGGTCACACTGCACTCCCAAGCGGTGCTATTACGTCAATGAGGTTACTGTCCTACAGTGTCCTTGGACAAGAGTTGAATCATCCGGGGGTTGTCAGAAGTGTCACAGGTTGTCAATAACGTCGTCCTGTTGCTCATAGCATTGCCAACGCTCGTTTTCGACTGAGAAATGAGTGGGAATCGAAGGAAAGGTTTGGTTTCATTAACGTAGTTTATGTCACAATCTGAGGCCTCTTCGTGTCGATTCTGAGCAGTGTTGTGTTTAAAATGTTTTTCTCGTGCGCCCACTAGAAACTCGTGTAATTTCAGCGCTGGGCGTCGCAGAAGTGTCAAAATAATGGGTAATATGTGGGTAAATGGTTCAGGGTGTGATGATATCCTCATCGTGGGCACATCCATGGTGGCATTGGGTGGAAATACAGTGAAAGTTGGTGCCATTGTGACATCATTAACCCTCCTGAGCTATGGCCTTTTTTTTCCCTTGTATCGACGTCTTCCCGTTTCAAGCGTCGCCGAGTTCGAGGGTGACGTCGCAGTGCGCTACTCTTCTGCATTGTTAGAGAGGAACGTCGTAGGCACCTTAGAGCCAAATTTCAAACTTCTATGACGTTAGGGATTTCAAAAACGTGTCTGTGGATTTCCCCATTTCCGGCTCGTATCGTCGCTAGAATGACTCCACATTCGTCTCTTCTCCACTTATAAATAGGGTGGGCAAAACCAAAGTGGTCTGGAATAACATTTATAAGAACAGCGAAGGAGAGTGGATCACTGTTAGTGAACAGGAGAACAGCATGTCACAAAAAATGCTGCAAACTGTCGCCTTGACCCACCAATAGGTTGTTATCACATGTTTGCACATGCGCATCTCGCGCGTACTCCATTCCAAGTACTTCGCTGTGTCGTTACACTAGAGTGAGACACAGGCTTGAGCGTGTTTAGTGACCAGGTGAATTCAACACAAAATTGTACTCACGATAAAAATGCGCATGTATATTGTCGAGTCTTATGCGAGACTTGTGGGAGCCGGTCGTTGCGACCGAGGGGTTCTAGGCGCTTCAGTCTGGAACCGAGCGACTGCTACGGCCGCAGGTTCGAATCCTGCCTCGAGCATGGATGTGTGTGATGTCCTTAGGTTAGTTACGTTACAGTAGTTCTAAGTTATAGGGGACTGATTACCTCAGATGTTAAGTCCCATAGTGCTCAGAGTCATTGGAACCAATTGAAGACGTGTGGGAAACTACTTTGCTCAAGAGTTTAAGACTGGAAGTGTTTTGACAAAACCTCCTGGAATTCTGCAATGCAATACATAGTGGCAAAATGGTGCGAAATGGTGGTCATTTCTAGCATCCTCTGTGATGTTCATTAACAAGGTCCATATCGCAAAAATCTTGTAAATATCATCCGGGACACCTTTGTCTAGTCACGCTGTAGTTTACTCACCGCGTCGCATCCCTGTAACTACCAGGCGGCATTTAAGTCTCACGGTCAGCAGCTGTCACAACGTTCTAAATTATTAGTGTAGGCTTTTACGACTGTTCCAATGAATGTCAACTTGGCACCAACTTTCCCTACTCCTCCTGTAGTTTTATGTAATTGTTACATATTAGGTTACTCCAGTTAGTTTATCCAAGATATTTTACGGTTACTGTCTGTAGTGATTTATTGCCAATAGTGTAATCGAAAAATGTGAGACGGCAAACTTTCTTAATACGATTTAATTTCAAATATTTAAGAAACAAATATAAATTAACCTTAAAACGTGCCTTGCAAATGGTACAGAGTTTCTTAAGTTAAAATGGATCTGAGCACTATGGGACTTAACATCTATGGTCATCAGTCCCCTAGAACTTAGAACTACTTAAACCTAACTAACCTAAGGACATCACACAACACCCAGCCATCACGAGGCAGAGAAAATCCCTGACCCCGCCGGGAATCGAACCCGGGAACCCGGGCGTGGGAAGTTTCTTAAGTTAATGTTACATATCATGCGGTAAGCCCCTTCAGACCTATAGCACATTTCAATGTACGTAAATTTAAAACCAAGTGAATTGACCTCAAACTGAGAGAAATTAGTGATCCCTGTGCTCGTATTTCATTTTGGCAAAGTTTTGGTATTTTTATTCCAAGTTATGGACAACTGCAAACTGGCAACATCTACAGGAATTTATAGCTTTAATAAAAAAAATGACCACTTGTTTTTTTTGGCTTCATTATACTCAAAACTTTTCTTCTTTTATAAAAAAAAACTAATATGTGCTCATTAAAATGTTTCTGAAATTTAGGAAGGAGATGCCATTTGCTAAAGCATTGTATACACAGCTACGAGTTTTTGAAAAATGGCCTCTTGTCGGCCCCCATTATTTCCCCATAACGACAAGTGGTCCGTTTTCAGATGACTGATATTGATTACTTTTATTAATATTATTGACTCATGTCGGATCCAGACTACTTTCAAATCGCTAACGTCATGTGCAAAATGAGGGAAATTATTATAAACCACAAAAAAGAAATTTCATATTTTAAACATTATCGGACGATTTTGCTTGTATTGACAATTTTACTTCTCCGACAAGAGAGCAGTAGCTGCCTTGTAACACTCCGTTTATCCTGGGTAGTTCTTTGAAATCCGACGATTTCACTCTTTTAAGAACGACATTGTCGAGTTCTGTCTGCTCGGAAGTCCTGAATCCCTTTAAAAAGATCGTAATGTGTTCACGAAGCGACAGCGTGAAAGTGAACCGAATGCCTTCCAGAAGTCAACGAGCACGGCATGAGTTAGGATGCCGTTATCTACGACGGCCCTCTGGATTGCATGTACGAAGAGGGCGAGCTTAGTTATAACATAGCCGTTAATTACTAAGCTGCAGGGGCAAAAGTTTCCGCTTGCCACTTATTGAGAATCGTTTTTTAACGTAAGGATATCATATCCGCCACGTTACTGATTCTAACTGGAAATTTTTAGCTACGTTTATGCTAAAACAGCAAAGCTATTACGGGGTTGAGACTGACAATTACATTACCTATTTGTTAGATTTAACTGTGGAAATTAACCAACTCCGCTATTAATGTTGTCACGTATTTAATTTTAAGAGCACGCGACGGCGTACTTGAGCGCCAATTAAGGCGTGCATTGTTCCCGAGAGCTCGCTAATTACCCAGATGAAGGAAAGTAATTATGTTCGCCTGTAGGTTGCTTATTTGACTGCCTACATCCACGCGGGGCTGCAACCACCGCAGTGACGCTGCACGAAAAAAAAGATTGCTGTCAATAGCGGCGACGCGCCTGAATGCCGCATTAGCCTTTCCAACTCTCAGTCCCAATCGATTCGGCTTACCTGACACACTTTCCCATCCCATAACAATCGCACGGAATTGGTTCCCTGCGCCACAGGTTACTGAAACCTCCCACAGAAAATTGTCCCTTCTAAGGTAAACTAACGATTAGAAGCTCAGAAACATCAAACTACTTCCTTTCGCAAGACCCTCGGGGAACCTACTGCCAAGAGCCGCTTAAAAACGTCTCAGCTGAGGAGTATTCTCTGCAGGGCTTACTCCAAATTTCAACACACTGTCTAGATTGTAAGGTGTCTGTGCTTTTTAGTATATGATATGTGAGGCAGCTGGTTAATTTTCGCAATGTCAGTAGTGGGGAGGGGGTGAAGGAGGAGTGGAGGGGGATGAGGGAGCGGGGTACTTTATGCGCAACTTTCAAAAATGTTATAATCTCGAGAGTTAACTTAAATTTTAAAATTTTGAAAAAAATATTCTTTCAAATGAATTCTTCTACCAGATTTCATGTATGTTTTGAATTTTTCAGTCAGACTTAACCCAAAAATTTAAGGCTCTGCGTTAGATAACTGTCTCCCCAATGACTGTCGTATTCCATATTTCCAGGTCCACAGCCTTACTTTCATACCAGTATTTTTTTAAAAAGTATTTTCAGAGTAAAAATCAACAACAATGAACTAAATCGTAATTTAAAATTTTTTGTGATGGTCATAAATTCGGTAGTACATGCTACTGAAATGGCACTGATATTGCTAAGAGAGCGTTGAAAGGTATTTTCACATTATGAACCCTACTAACACATGAGAACCTCTTTAAAAATTATTGAGTTAGTATAGTTCGACAAGAATTGACGAATTTGAATTTTTAAAAATTTCTATTTTGTGTGTACATGAAGTACCCAACCTTGATAATGCATGTTACATAAAATGCCTTGGTATTCTTAGGGTTATCACATAGTGACTGAAGAATGGTGGTTAAATTCCACTACGTAGTTAAAGCAAAATGAAATTAGCTCAATCCTCTAATAAAGTGGTTGACAAGCACACTTTGTAATTAAAATGCAAAAGAAGCCCAAATGCACTGCTTAAATTGTTCCAAGTCAAATGAAAACTATCGCAATAAATTAATGAAATGCAAGACTAATAATGACGTGATGTGACCTGAACTGAAATCAACACAGTCCCACTAGCTGGCTGGATTAGACACCGTGCAAATAATTGCAACCCTGATCCGGCTTAATTCGCGATAAATACAAGTTCCACTCAGTTATTCGCAGAATAAAATCAAAGTCCTGACACACTGAACTATTGCGGAATATCTCCGAGACCGCCATTTCTAAAAAACTTAGAACCAAAAGCGAGCGGCTTTACCACTACTGAACTCAGTAAAGGTCGTGTCTCAACAAATCTGTCCAGAAAAATGCAAAACAGGCGTGATGGTCATACCCTTATATATGTTTGGCTCCCCGTTCACAGGAAATTCCAAACATCTACCTCACTTAACGACTTAGAGCAGTCAGAAGCTTTATTTTAGAATTCATTAGACATTAATGCGATTTCAAATTTGGATCTGCCATAGATGCGAGCAAAAAAAATCTGAACAAACTGACATATCATAATTGATCCTAAAGAAATAGTTTGCCCACAAACGAAAGTTAACAATTGTATGTTTTTATGACAGTGGAGAAATTCTGTTCCTGCTCTATACGTCTTGAACAATTATTGTTGATACACGTATGGCATCTCTTCCTTACAGGAGTACACCTGTACTTTCCAGTGCTGCAATCAAATTTTATGTACCTCTAACGATTTTTAAATTAACGGCAAACTTATGTAAAATAACCAAAAATTAATTAAAAATACCAATTATACCGTAAATCGTGTAAACTAAATGGTTTTGGTGAAGCGTTTATAGGTCCGCCCAGACATCCGACGTTGGTGGTAGTGCAACTGTTTGGTTTAAAAAATAGATTAATTTTAATTAAATGTACAATTATAATTCTCTCACGTTAATTTCTTAAATAATAGAATATGAAAACTGGCTTAGCCGGTGTGTATTGATGAGCTGTATTATTTCGTAAGTAAATTTCTTTCACATGATGAAATTTACAAAAGTTATTAACTACTTATTAAATTTCCGTTGAAAGAACATTCTTGGCGTTGTAATTTCTTTCACACATTATATCCATAGCGTATCTCCATGTCTACAGATCGTCCGTTGCTCCTCACTGTAATAATAACAGTTCGCGATGCACAAGAGCATATGTGTAAATAGGCATTCATCTCTTTCTGACTACAGCCAGGTGGATATCACGTCGTACCTTGGTAGTGCGCAGATTTGGCAGCTCCATACGACCGCAGTCACTGCGCTCCATACCTTCATTCGCATTGCACCAGGACAGTCACTTCAATTCTGTTTCACCACTTTCGTCCCGGTGATGAAATAATTAAAGAAAAATATTTTCAACATTTGTTTTATTGTTTTTACACACATCTGCATGGCTATTACGCAATTCAGTACCTGGCAAAAGGTTTTTCGGAGCACCTTCAGACTTTCTCTACCGATCCACACGCTTACAGCGCTTGGGAAAAGTTAACGTGTTCCTATATACGGGATCTAATATCTTTTGTTTTGTTACGATGATAGTTTTTCCCTATGTAGGTTGGCGACAATAAAATATTTTCGCATTCAACTGCCATTCTTTGAGCTTTTTCGATGTCTTCCGTCAATCCTATCTTCTACGGATACCGCACAGCTATACTCTACCAGAAAACGGACAGGTGTGTAGTAGTGCAGGCAGTCTCTGTAGTGGATTTGTTGCATCTTCTAAGTGTTCTACCAAAGAAAACGAAGTCTTAGGTTTGCTTTCCCCGCAAGATTATCTGTGTGGTCATTCCTGGTTAAGTTGTTCATAATTGTAATTCCTAGGTGTTGAGTTGAACTGACAGTCTTTAGATTTGTGTGATTAATTTAATGGATTTCTTTTTCATACTCATTTGGATTACCTCACACTTTTCCTGATTCAGGGACGACTCCCACCTTTCGCAACAATACAGATATCATGTCTAAAACACTCTGCAATTGGTTTTCATCTTCTAATGACTTTACTGGACGGTAAATAACAGGATCATCTGCAGACAATCTAAGAGAGCTGCTGAGAATGTCTCCTAGATCGTTTATATAAATTTGGAACAGCGGAGGGCATAACATTTCCTTGGGCACGCCAGATATCACTCCTGCTCTACTGAAAGAGTTTTCGGTCGTTTACTACGTACGTTGGCTTTTCTGATAGTAAATCACGAATTCAGTCGCACAACTGGTGCGATACTCCATTGACACGCAATTTGATTAGAATTATTTAATGAGAAACTCTGTCAAAAGTCTTCTGGAAATCGAGAAATATGGAAAAAATTTGAGATCTCCTGTCGAGAGTACTCATTACTTCATGTGGAGCAGGAGCTAGTTTTTTTTTTCATAAGAACGGTATTTTCTGATTCTGCGCTAACTGAGTGTCAGTAGACCGTCAGCTTCGAGATAATTCGTAATGGTCGAACACACCACATGGTTCAAAATGATACTGCAGAATTTACTTCAGTGATAAGGGCCTGTAGTTCGTTCGATTGGTCCTATTTCCTTTCTTGACTGTTGGTGTGACATGTGCAACTTTACAGTTGAAAGGTCTCCGTTGGATTCCTTTCATGTTAATTTCTTAAATCTGTTGTCATTTACGGCATAAATTCCTCTTCTAAATTTACTGTGGTGTTTCTGACTATCTGGGAGGAGACTGAGCAGTGAAAAGTGTTACTTTTACACATAAACAAGAACGATCTGTCACACTACTACACTTTAAAACACAGTTTATATGTAATTCATGTCACACAGTCTCATACGGAACCTACATCCGTTTTCTTTTATATACTGTATATGATAAGATACTGTCATCCCCCTTCCCTTCTGTGTGAGAGGATGAATGAGCAAATGTATTTCTAGTTGCATGCTTGACGGTAGCAGACAAGCCTGTTTGCTAGAGAACAGTAGGACCAACGTCGGAAGAGGTAGCTGCGCTTTCTAAAAGCAGAGAGGTTTCTATTCTTAGTATGGTCCTGTCCATCCCTTGTCATGTTGGTATAGGAAGCTGCCTCTCTGGTCACTTCCGTTTGTATCTGTTAAGCACACTCAGTAGGGGTCCAGGTCACCCTGAGCGTGGCGAGCGTCTGAAGTGGTAAGATCTCCGGCTAAGCGCATTTCTGCTAAGTCCGTAGGACAAAGGATTTCTTAAGTTCAGCCTAACTGAAAATTTAAACACCTTTATTTCAGGTTTAGATCTAAAATATCTAATGTTATCTTAAATTGCAACGCAGTGTAATTCGAGTGTTTAGTTCAGAATATCTTCCGGTAGTTGCTTTGTCACTACTTTGTGAGTAAAGTGGAACCACGTGTTGATCAGTAATTCTAACTAAGATCATCAATCTTAAATGCGAATGTGCATGAGATTATAACGTCTCGTCTTGACAATATTTTTCAATATAGCAACTTTTCTTAATGTTCAACCCACGTGGGCTGTACTTTGTGAGACCAGTACCACGTGCTTATACAATTGTTTGACCCATCAGGTAAATAGTAAGACGATAGTAACCAGTTCGAGGTTTTTCTTTTGTAAACTGCGTTTCGATGTAATTTATTTTCATTATCAAAATTATTGTGGAGTTACACTCTTTGTGTAAACCAAGTTGACCACGTGAAGTATGTGGTGTAAGCATCAAAGTAGGCCTTAGCTATTCTTTTTGGGAAGATTTCACAGAGAGTTAGTATGAATTTAGTATACCAGTCTGTGGTAATTTCATGACGGACAGGATTGCGCTACGAACGTAACTTCTTTGGGTGAAAATTGAATCGGTTGGTTGTGGTTAATTTCCTCTTGCATATGTTTCAACGTTCTTCGTGTGTTATTTTATGAATGCAGTGTTGTATGTAGTCTCCCAATCTTTGCCCCCTATTTGATGTGTTCCGTAAGATTACAGACTCACATTTTCACAATCCTAAATAAGGCACCAGTTTATAGTTACGAATCAAGTTTGATATGCTGAAATTTTAACGGAACAATGATCAATGTTAAAATAAATGTCCAAATATAGACAAATTTATTTCTTTTTATTTAAATTGTCTTTATATACACTCCTGGAAATTGAAATAAGAACACCGTGAATTCAATGTCCCAGGAAGGGGAAACTTTATTGACACATTCCTCGGGTCAGATACATCACATGATCACACTGACAGAACCACAGGCACATAGACAGAGGCAACAGAGCATGCACAATGTCGGCACTAGTACAGTGTATATACACCTTTCGCAGCAATGCAGGCTGCTATTCTCCCATCGAGACGATCGTAGAGATGCTGGATGTAGTCCTGTGGAACGGCTTGCCATGCCATTTCCACCTGGCGCCTCAGTTGGACCAGCGTTCGTGCTGGACATGCAGACCGCATGAGACGACGCTTCATCCAGTCCCAAACATGTTCAATGGGGGACAGATCCGGAGATCTTGCTGGCCAGGGTAGTTGACTTACACCTTCTAGAGCACATTGGGTGGCACGGGATACATGCAGACGTGCATTGTCCTGTTGGAACAGCAAGTTCCCTTGCCGGTCTAGGAATGGTAGAACGATGGGTTCGATGACGGTTTGGATGTACCGTGCACTATTCAGTGTCCCCTCGACGATCACCAGTGGTATACGGCCAGTGTAGGAGATCGCTCCCCACACCATGATGCCGGGTGTTGGCCCTGTGTGCCTCGGTCGTATGCAGTCCTGATTGTGGCGCTCACCTGCACGGCGCCAAACACGCATACGACCATCATTGGCACCAAGGCAGAAGCGACTCTCATCGCTGAAGACGACACGTCTCCATTCGTCCCTCCAGTCACGCCTGTCGCGACACCACTGGAGGCGGGCTGCACAATGCTGGGGCGTGAGCGGAAGACGGCCTAACGGTGTGCGGGACCGTAGCCCAGCTTCATGGAGACGGTTGCGAATGGTCCTCGCCGATACCCCAGGAGCAACAGTGTCCCTAATTTGCTGGGAAGTGGCGGTGCGGTCCCCTACGGCACTGCGTAGGATCCTACGGTCTTGGCGTGCATCCGTGCGTCGCTGCGGTCCGGTCCCAGGTCGACGGGCATGTGCACCTTCCGCCGACCACTGGCGACAACATCGATGTACTGTGGAGACCTCACGCCCCACGTGTTGAGCAATTCGGCGGTACGTCCACCCGGCCTCCCGCGTGCCCACTATACGCCCTCGCTCAAATTCCGTCAACTGCACATACGGTTCACGTCCACGCTGTCGCGGCATGCTACCAGTGTTAAAGACTGCAATGGAGCTCCGTATGCCACGGCAAACTGGCTGACACTGACGGCGGCGGTGCACAAATGCTGCGCAGCTAGCGCCATTCAACGGCCAACACCGCGGTTCCTGGTGTGTCCGCTGTGCCGTGCGTGTGATCATTGCTTGTACAGCCCTCTCGCAGTGTCCGGAGCAAGTATGGTGGGTCTGACACACCGGTGTCAATGTGTTCTTTTTTCCATTTCCAGGAGTGTATATATATATATATATATATATATATATATATATATATATATATATCACTGGTTATCGTAAGATGGGTACTAAAAGATTATAATTAATGTTAGTCTGGATGGGAATTTGGTAAGCTAGACTGGATACCTGGTGAAACAGTTGCGCAGTAATGCAAGGTTAACTTCCTCAGATAGCTCACAGCTTTTAACCCACTTTATGGTCTTGAATATCAGCACCGCTTACACCACAACTTAAAGAATCAACATTATACAGTGTTTGGATACAGATCTTTCGCCGAGATTGAGGTTGTAAATTATTGCTAAGTACGGGGCTATTGTATCCGTATACACTGAAAGAAAACTAACTGGTGTACTGCCTGGACCGGAAGACTTGCATTTATTAAGTGATTTGAGTTACTTCGTTAGACTGAGGATATCATCTTCTAAGTTACTCATGTTGGCATCGATTCTTATTAGAATTTTTGAATATTAACCGTAACTCGGCTTTAGAGGCCCTGTCATCCATATTATTACCTATGGAATTGCGCAATGAAGATATTTATTCTGTTTTGGTCTTTATGTACTTTACATATTCCCAGAAGCTCTTTGGGTTTTCTGCTGGATTTCAAGACAGAGTTTCCTTGTGGAAACTGTTAGAAGCATCTCGCCTTGAAGATCGCATTAGATTTTGAGATTTTGTAAAACTTCACTGATCTTGGGGATTTGGCGTTCATTTAAAGTTCGCACGTTTTTTCGTTGTTACTGCAACAGTGTGGACGATAAATCACTGTCTCTTAGGAAGGCGTCAAGCATATGTTTATATGCTTTCGTATACAGACATATTTTGCGTATACTTTAGGTGGATTTACATTTTGCTGTTGACAGTCTTGTTACGACGTTCTTGCGGTCACTAATCCTTTACCTGAGTAGTCAGAGCGTCTGACTACCATGCAGCAGGTCCAGGTTCGATTCTCGGCCAGGTCGAGTGACTGAGTGTTGTGTCGTTCTCGTCTTCATTGAATTATCATCGAGACGCATGTCCCCCAATGTGGCGTCAAGTGAAAAGACCTGCAACTTGGAAGCCAAATTTCCCCAGAGGGAACTCTCGGACATAAAAAACCATACGATCATATCATTTAATTAACTGTATCCGTCATGATACTCCATATTTGCTCAGGATTATGTGTTGCTAAGAAGTTGAATATGTTTTCGCAATCATTAACACTTCGAGTGGCCACTGACGGCTCAAAATAATTTTTGGAGAAACCATTTAGTACAATTCTAAGTTACATTCTTTTAATTTTTATTTTTTTATGTTTTACAAAATATTTAAGGTATGTAAAGGTGTACTGCAAGTCTTTACCAGTGGAAGAAAATATATTATATAACACATATTAAGATCCTTGTTTATGGAATTTTATAAAGCAGTTGTGTAGACATATATGCATTTCACTTCTTGTACACTGTACATGTGCATGAAGTACGCCCTCCATAGCTACATTTATAGGCATTCCTTCCTAGTCTGCTGAGTCACATCTCCAGAATATCGTAGATGGCATTACAAGCGGATTGTAATTTAACGTAAAGACAAAAACTGAACGTATGTATCCTACACGAAAGCGTGATACAGGTCTTGGGTTGGTAATAAACTTTTATTAATTTTACGACATGAACCGTTGAATTCCACATACAGTGAGGTGACAGAAGTCATATCTCGTAGGACCTCTTTTGTTCGGTGTAGTGCAGCAATTCGAAGTGGCAGGGACTCAACAAACTGTTGGAAGTCCCCAGCAGAAGTACTGAGCCATACTGCCTTAGTAGCCAGCCGTCCATAGATGCAAAAGTGTTGCAAGTGCAGGGTTTCTGCACAAACTGACCTTTCGATCAGGTCCATCAATTTTTGATGGGGTTCATGTTAGGTGGCCAAATCATTCACTCGAATTGTCCAGAATGTTCTAGTGCTAGTGAAAGCTGTCGCCAGCATACCGGTCGGCAAAGATGTAGCAAGACGATCGGTAGTAGGCTTTGGATCAAGTGCGCCTGTCAGGAGAGAGGCCAAAGACAGACTCGCAAGCAGCAGACCGCCAACGCCCTCTCAACCGAAACTATTTGGATCACTGCCATGGACCGGAGAGCTCAGACTCAGTCTCAGTCTGTCACTAGCTCAGTCACTGAGTTACTAGCTCAGTCACTAGCTTAACCATTAAGTCACTGGTGCATTAACTCGCACTCAAAGTTGGCGTCTGTCAGTACATTGCGACCATGTTAGTGTACATAGCGAGAATTGTATTCCACCTGCAGTGAGGGTAACACGGACTAATATTGAAGAGTTTGTACCACAACACATGGACTCTCTTAAAGATAAGTAGATTTCTGTTTATGTAAATAAAGAATCCTGATAATACACACGTGCAGCTGTTTTGTAGAAAGAGGATACCGGCCACCAAACAACTTCCTCTCCCTTGATTCCTATGGTACAAGACTCTACAGTGGCGACGAGGACACTATAATAGCAATGAGGATACATCAGTTCTTCAAACCAATCGCAAACATTTGAGGCCTGGTGACATGAAAAATTGTTATACATAAAAATTCTATGTTTGTTTGGGAAATGTAGTCCTTGAATGGCTGCCAATGATCTCCAAGTAGCTGCACATAACCATTTCCAGTCAATGATCGGTTCACACCACACCACACCATTATTGAGCCACCACCAGCTTGACAGTTTAGGTCCATGGCGTGTTGAGGTCTGTGCTGCACTCGAACCCTACCATCAGCTCTTACAAACTGCAATTGGGACTCATCTGACCAGGCCACGGTTTTCCAGTCGTCTAGGGTCCAACCGATATAGTCATGAGTCCTCGAGAGGCGCTGCAAGCTATGTTGAACTGTTATCGAAGGCACTCACGTCGGTCGTCTGCTGCTAAGGCCCGTTAACGCAAAATTTCACCGCACTGTCCTGACGGATACGTTCGTCCCATGTCCCACATTGATTTATACCGTTATTTCACATAGTGTTTCTTGTCTGTTTGCGCAGACAACCCTGTGGAAACGCCGCTGCTCTAGGTCGTTAAGTGGAGGCTGTCAACCACTGCGTTGTAGGTCGTGAGAGGTAATGGCTGAAATTTGGTGTTCTCGCCACACTATTGAGGTTGTGGTTCTCGGAAAACTGAATTACCTAACGATTTCCGAAATGGAATGTCACATGCGTCGAGCTCCATTTACCATTCCGAGTTCATAATCTGTTACTTCTCGCCATGCAGCCATAATCACACCGGAAACCTTTTAACATGAAAATGAATGTTCCAACATTAACTTTACACGTCAGGCCTGTTTCGGCTTATTGCAATTGTCCATTAACGTCTAGCTGGAAGTGACGACCTTACTGCGACTATAGTAAATTTTTTCTGTCATTTCGTGGTAAGTATAATCCTTTTTGTTGTTACGAAATATAAAAATATACGTTTTTGTCAGATATTTTTTCAGCTGTCAAAATATCTGACAAAATCGTATATTTTACGTTTCGTAACAACAAAAGTATTACACTTATCACGAAGTGGCAGAAAAATAGTTACTATAGATGCAGTATGGTCGTCACTTCGGACTAGACAACACTTGATAATGGCAGGAAGCCGAAACAAGTCTGTCGTGTAAAATATTAAAGCATATTTCCTTATTGCTGCTGGTTTCGCAGCATTCCTTTTCATTACATGTTATACTGACGTATACTATGTTGCGGTGCTTCAGTCCGGAACCGCGCGACTGCTACGGTCGCAGGTTCGAATCTTGCCTCGGGCATGGATGTGTGTGATGTCCTTAGGTTAGTTAGGTTTAAGTAGTTCTAAGTTCCAAGGGACTTACGACCTGAGATGTTAAGTCCCATAGTGCTCAGAGCCATATGAACTATGCTGCGGGCCCAGTGGAACATAAAGCCTTTTAACATGACTCACCTATGACAACTCCGCTAATGAGCTGCCCTTTTATACCTTGTGTACGTGATACTACCGCCTTCTGTATATGAGCCTATCGCTATCCCATGCCTTTTGTCACGTCAGTGTAGTGTTCCCACGGACTGACGAGGCTATGGTACGTCGTCGTCTGACAGCCACTGAGTGGTGGCTTAATGATGTTGGGTTGCTACGAGTTTGAACTGCTAATGTGTGGCGTTACTTTGAACTGGAAGATGAAATGGACAGTGACTGCTTGAATCCGAATCAAGGACCCTCTTGATTTATGTATCCAAGAATGTTATCACATGGTAAAATGTTACTAGATGATGAATTAGTTTCTGATTGAGTTTGACAGAGAAGAGCGGGGAAGGCTGGCTTTATCAAATGTGAGGAAATTAACGCTCCAGAGTGGTCAACAGAATATGGAAATGTAGTATAATCAGCGGTTATAGATCACAGCCTTAAAGAAAGCACCAGAATATGTTTGAGCAAATTAATGCTTTGGCCCGCGTTTTTCTTTATGTACCACGATTTTGGCCGTCGGAATTTAAATGTGCATCGACATTTACACCAGAGAGAATGGCTACGCATTGAGCTGTGCGTGGTAGGTAGTGCCCGATACGAAGAAATGGAGAAGCAATACTTCAAAAGATGTATTCCACGAGTATGTATTTCCACCATCGTATCTTGACTGCTCGTTACATTGTACATGACGTATTCACTTCACAGTTATAATATTTTCTTCCTCCTGATTAGGTGAATGGAGGCAACTGTCGAAAAGTTAAAGAATGGAGAAAACTTTGTCTCGTTATACCATAGGAAAATCTTACTCAAACATAATTTAGAAGAAGGCTAAGAGAATGACAATGAAATGTCGCACTGTTTTGCTATTACCGGAGATCAATGTAATGCACGACTCAGTTATTACATTACAATGAATGTGTATGAATTAAGTCACAATTGTGCACTAGATAATACAAAGGCTTTTAACCTTTACATATCGATATAAATTCGTTACGTTTTACGCTTTATGATCTCCTCCAAAATATCATAAAATATTTTTTTCGTCAGACTTATGACATCCGGCGTGTAAGTGACTGTATGACATGTAGCGTAGGGAACAGCTTTTATTAAGTCGCTGGAAGGTATATCAAGTAGTCACCATCACTGAAGTACCACAGGTGGTTAACGCGAATGCTGTTCGAGTGGGTTGGAAAGCAACAGGAGACGATTTTTCTGGAACAAATGCCGCTCAGGACGGCTAGAAATGTGGTTACCTCGAAATACACCATTTACAGTTATTATCACCTGCAACATTATAGGATTTACACTGTGTGATCGTCGCTCTGGATACAGCATGCGTTTTATGCGGGAGCTAGATGATCCAAGTTCTTTTCATGTAAATGCATAAGATTTCATGAAAGCCAACATTGTCTTGGACTGTATACACAATGCACGTTGCATCCATATCCCCAGGTATCTGAAGCCAGACATAAAAAGGCTGTTCACAGTAATGTGTTCGAAAGAAAATAAACGGCAGCGGAGGCTTTTCTCATGCTTACATCAGGTTTCCAACAATTCATCAGTTTTCGAAAACTCCATACGCGCATCCACCTAGATTACGAACATTCGGCCGACGTAGTCACCGAAGACGTCTTTTACATCATCATCATGCGTAAAGACTCATTACCTACTCAATGATTATTCCCTTCATACCTTCGAACTTACATGCCTATGAGATCTTCGTTATCCAGTGTCAACTCAGTGCAGCAATTCATTTCCGAAAGCACAGCGCTATAGTCGTCGAACGGTTCTTTTTGGTTGTAAAAAGTCGCCTGCCGGATGTATCACAGATGTAGCCTGTCGGTTTCACAGCGTTCAACTGTTACTTATTTAAGCAAGTACCATACAGATGTAGCCTGTCGGTTTCACAGCGTTCAACTGTTACTTATTTAAGCAAGTACCATACAGATGTAGCCTGTCGGTTTCACAGCGTTCAACTGTTACTTATTTAAGCAAGTACCATACAGTTTGCATCCCAATAAACAAAAAATGGTTCAAATGGTTTTGAGCACTATGGGACTTAGCATGTGAGGTCATCAGTCCCCTAGAACTTAGAACCTAACTAATCTAAGGACATCACACACATCCATGTCCGAGGAAGGATTCGAACCTGCGACCATAGTGGTCGCGCCCAATAAACCGACGTCGACCATTTGCCTTCCCTACCACGTTTCTCACATGCACATTACAGCTCATATCCCTTTGCAGCGTTACGCCCAGATATTTAAACGAATTGACTGTATCAAGTAGAACACTAGTAATACTGGAGCCCAAGATTACAGGTTTGTTCTGCCTACTCATCCGCATTAACTTACCTTTTTCCACATTTAGGGCTAGCTGCCTTTCATCACACCAACTGTAAATTTTGTCTATGTCGTCTTGTATCTTCCTACAGTCACTCAGCTTCGACACCTTACCGTACACAACGGCCTCAACAGGAAACAATCGCTGATTGCTGCACACCCAGTCCTCCAAATAATTTGTGTATATAGACAACAGTAGTCCCATCACACTTCCCTGGGGCACTCCTGACGATATCCTTGTCTCTGATGAACACTCGGCGTCGAGGAAAACATGCTGGATTCTATTACTTAAGAAGTCTTCGAGCCAGTCACTTATCAGTGAACTTATTCCATATGCCAGTACCTTCGATAACAGCCCATAATGGGGCACTGTGTCACATGCTTTCCGGAAATCTGGAATCTACCTGTTGCCCTTCATCCACAGTTCGGAGTATGTCATGTGAGAAAAGGGCAAGCTGAACTTCTCACGAGCGATGCTTTCTGAAACCATGCTGATTCGTGGACATAAGCTTCTCAATCTCAAGAAAGTTTGTTGTATTCAAATTGAGAATATGTCCAAGGATTCAGCAGCAAACAGAAGTTGGGGATATTGGTTTGCAATTTTGCGAGTCCGTTCTTTTACCCTTCTTATATACCGGAATCAACTGCGCCTTTTTCCAGTCGCTTAGTGATCGGCGAGAGATTCGTAATAAATGCAAGTAACGTAAGGGGACAAAGACGTAGAGTACTCTTGGTAAAATCGAATTGGGATTCCATCCAGATCAGGTGATTTATTTTCTTTCAAATCTTTCAGGTGCTTCTAAAAAAGTGGTTCAAAAGGCTCTCAGCACTATGGGACTTAACTTCTGTGGTCATCAGTCCCCTAGAACTTAGAACTACTTAACCCTAACTAACCTAAGGACATCACACACATCCATGCCCGAGGCAGGATTCGAACCTGCGACCGTAGCGGTCGTGCGGTTCCAGACTGAAGCACCTAGAACCGTTCGGGCACCCCGGCCGGCTCAGTTGCTTCTCTAAGCAAGGGATGCTTATTACTGTGTCGTCAATACGGGAGTCTGTCAGGTGGTCAAATGACGGTATGTTTGTACGATTTTCCTGTGTGAACAATTTCTTGAACGCGAAATTATAAATTTCGGCTTTCATTTTCCTATTTTCAACTGCCACATCAAACTGATCAACAACTGACTGGCCGATTTTACGTAAGAGCAGAATTTCCTCGGGTTCCCTGCCAGATCTTCTGCTAATGAGTGACAGTGATAGCCGTTGTATGCTTCGCTCATACATCTTCTCTCAGACGCACGAATTTCTACCACTTTTCGCTCGTCATAATTTGTATGTTAGCCTTTGATCAGAGAGTGCAACAGCCTCTGCTTCCTCAGCATCCTCCGAATTTCGTTATTAAACCATTTTTCGTCTTTTCCATCTTTTATCCGTTTACTAAGCACATAACTCTTCAGACCACGATTTGCTATCTGCTTAGACTTTGCCCATAATTCCTCTACGTCCATCGTGATCCAATATGAGCATGCCTTCCATCCTTCATGATCTCACCAACGGCATTACGTTAATCCTTAGTTTTCATTCGAATGACAATGCACGAAGATAGAAATTCTATTGCTTCTCACACCTTTAGGTGACACCCAGCTTCATTTTTCCACGCAACTCATTAGGAACCGGGTTCGTAATACCTCGACTTATCTAAACAAGTTATTTTATTTCATTATATTCATCAAAGGACTGTGCAATCAAACGTCCAAAATATATGACATGAACGTGTATTGACGTTATGTTGTTGCGCAGACTAACGTGTAGTTTGTTCTTTGAGTTACGACGGAGAATTTTGATCAGTCTAGACTGTGAAGTAAATGATTTCGGTGGCAATTCGTCATACAGAGTTTTCTGTGAATAACACTTCAACAGATAGCAACATCAATACATGTTCGAATTAGCGAAAGATGTTAATTTTACGGTCATTTGCAGCCTATATTGGGCTTTTATGTGTGTTATACACGTACTGCAATGTTCGAAGACCATGAACTGTCGCATGTCTGTCTTTTGGAATATTTGTCGAGCAGTTGCAGTTAAACATTACTGAATTATCGACGACCTTCAAGTCCTCTTCGGTACCATCAGGCTCTACTTGCAATGAGTCCGCACTTTTATTCCGCCAGGGATCGATGTGCTTTTGATTGCAATATTTATACAATTAGTTTCAATTTATTTTATATCCCGGGTCACTGGACGAAAACAGTCAAACTTTGATTCGTATACCCCATCACAATAATTCTCACTCCACTGCTGGTAAGCTGTTTAAAACAGTACATACCTTATATGGCCTATTCAGGATCACTACATATCGTATCTGGCCTATTTAAAACCTTGATCGCTTTGCGTACTATAAAAAGTGTCTCCCAAAGAGCACATTTATTGTGGCACCAACGCCTCACAAAACTACCATCATAGTCCTTCAGAGCTGTGGCTTTGCCACAATTCATTTAGACAGCTCTCACAGTTTTACAAAATAGTCGAGCGTTTCTGAGACATTTTCCGCACTGGCTAAAGAAAATTTAACAAAATAGAAGATTACTTCACAACCTTTGCAGACATAAAAATGACCTTCATTCAGTACAAATGTCTGCTAGTCTACAGCAAACTCTCATAGTTGGTAATTCGTACCTCATTCCATTTTCTTGAACTCAACAGTTTATTCATTGTAATGTACGAGTAAAAGTAATACTATGGAAAACATATCGAAATTAAAATCACAACATGTTAATCTACACTCCTGGAAATTGAAATAAGAACACCGTGAATTCATTGTCCCAGGAAGGGGAAACTTTATTGACACATTCCTGGGGTCAGATACATCACATGATCACACTGACAGAACCACAGGCACATAGACACAGGCAACAGAGCATGCACAATGTTGGCACTAGTACAGTGTATATCCACCTTTCGCAGTAATGCAGGTTGCTAGTCTCCCATGGAGACGATCGTAGAGATGCTGGATGTAGTCCTGTGGAACGGCTTGCCATACCATTTCCACCTGGCGCCTCAGTTGGACCAGCGTTCGTGCTGGACGTGCAGACCGCGTGAGACGACGCTTCATCCAGTCCCAAACATGCTCAATGGGGGACATATCCGGAGATCTTGCTGGGCAGGGTAGTTGACTTACACCTTCTAGAGCACGTTGGGTGGCACGGGATACATGCGGACATACATTGTCCTGTTGGAACAGCAAGTTCCCTTGCCGGTCTAGGAATGGTAGAACGATGGGTTCGATGACGGTTTGGATGTACCGTGCACTATTCAGTGTCCCCTCGACGATCACCAGTGGTGTACGGCCAGTGTAGGAGATCGCTCCCCACACCATGATGCCGGGTGTTGGCCCTGTGTGCCTCGGTCGTATGCAGTCCTGATTGTGGCGCTCACCTGCACGGCGCCAAACACGCATACGACCATCATTGGCACCAAGGCAGAAGCGACTCTCATCGCTGAAGACGACACGTCTCCATTCGTCCCTCCATTCACGCCTGTCGCGACACCACTGGAGGCGGGCTGCACGATGTTGGGGTGTGAGCGGAAGACGGCCTAACGGTGTGCGGGACCGTAGCCCAGCTTCATGGAGACGGTTGCGAATGGTCCTCGCCGATACCCCAGGAGCAACAGTGTCCCTAATTTGCTGGGAAGTGGCGGTGCGGTCCCCTACGGCACTGCGTAGGATCCTACGGTCTTGGCGTGCATCCGTGCGTCGCTGCGGTCAGGTCCCAGGTCGACGGGCACGTGCACCTTCCGCCGACCACTGGCGACAACATCGATGTACTGTGGAGACCTCACGCCCCACGTGTTGAGCAATTCGGCGGTACGTCCACCCGGCCTCCCACATGCCCACTATACGCCCTCGCTCAAAGTCCGTCAACTGCACATACGGTTCACGTCCAAGCTGTCGCGGCATGCTACCAGTGTTAAAGACTGCGATGGAGCTCCGTATGCCACGGCAAACTGGCTGACACTGACGGCGGCGGTGCACAAATGCTGCGCAGCTAGCGCCATTCGACGGCCAACACCGCGGTTCCTGGTGTGTCCGCTGTGCCGTGCGTGTGATCATTGCTTGTACAGCCCTCTCGCAGTGTCCGGAGCAAGTATGGTGGGTCTGACACACCGGTGTCAATGTGTTCTTTTTTCCATTTCCAGGAGTGTAGACATACATAAGACAACCGTACTCCATCCATAAGTTATTATTTTTTAAATCATTTTCTTTTTCAGTTAGGGTGACATACCTGATATCTTTTTTAAACTAACGTTGTATGAATAGACAACTAAATAATGTGATTACCTAACTAAGTTCTAACGCTTGTAATTTGTAATATACAGTCAATTAATTAATTTTTGTCTTCTGACCTTCTAAGCGTATTTTGCTATACATATATTGAGGACATAACTAATTCACACTAATATAATGCGTTTTAACTGTATTCCTCTGTTAAGATTAAATTAAATATTTATAATTCACATTTTGCTCTGAGGTCGGGTTGCGAACATGAGGTTTTGGGTTACGGTGACTTCTGTGGGTTTCCTAACGCAACATTCCATCCTGTAGTGGTAGTTATGTATTTTTCTATAATGTGCGGGTATCCGTATTTTAAATTTTTGAGTATTTGTATATGTTACGGGATATTCATACTTGTCAAATGATGATTGCAACGGTATAAAGAAGACTCTCAACACAGGAACTTAGCCAGAGCCGCTATTTCGGTTTTCCGGCTTTATCGATTTGCGTAAGAGGTTATGATCATGCGAATTGAAGCCGTGGTTACAAAATTGTTTACGTACTCAAATGAACCGCAGTTGAAATACACGTCCAACATTCCTGGCTGGTCGATTTGGAGGAGGGGACTAAACAGCGAGGTCATCGGTCCGAACATTTCTGATTTCAGTCTTAGTAATTTCTATTGATAACTTTAAGAGAAAGTTAGAGTTTTAACAAAGAGACTACCAATTCAATTCCTTATGAATCTCAAGATTAATAGTAGACTCATGCTGCACAGGCACGTTATTAACGGCTGTGCCCACTTTTCCTGCAATAAGTTCGAAGCCAGTGTCCTTACATAGTGGTAAAACACGTGTGTAGATGTTTTCTCTAGTAGAATTAGGCCCCTTAAAAAAGTTTTGTCTACTTCACGGGTGGTTAGGAATTCGTAGAGGCTCATATGGATCTAAAAACGGCTCCTATAAGTCATGTGTGTTTTCCGAAAATAGATTTTGGGTGGCTTTCATCATAGGTCAATATTGGCACATTATTGTGGCTTGCTTCAGAAGAAAGTGTTTTCACTACTTGGCTTGTATGACATCACTGTTCGAGAATGCTATGGATTGCTGTCACATACTACAGAGTGAGGTGGCGCAGCGTTTAGCACACTAGACTCGCATTCGTGAGGATGACGCTTCAAACGCGAGTCTGGCCATGCAGATTTAGGTTTTCCGTGATTACTCTAAACTGTTCAAGCCAAATGCCGGGATGGTTCCTTTGAAAGGGCACGCCCGATTTCCTTCCCCATCCTTCACACACTCCGAGCTAGTGTTCCGTCTCTGATGACCTCCATGTGGACGGGACGTTAAACCCAATCTCCCTTCCATCTTTCCTTCTGTCACAAATTATTAAAAAAAAACACAAATTAGCTTGTTTTGCTGTAACTTGCAGCCATACTCTTTAGAGATGGCCAGAGCCGGCCGCTGTGGGCGAGCGGTTTTAGGCGCTTCAGTCTGGACCGCGCGACCGCTACGGTCGCAGGTTCGAATCCTGCCTCGGGCATGGATGTGTGTGATGTCCTTAGGTTAGTTAGGTTTAAGTAGTTCTAAGTTCTAGTGGACTGATGACATCAGATGTTAAGTCCCATAGTGCTCAGAGCCATTTGAACCATTTGAGAGATGGCCAGAGGCTTCCTGTATCGATTTTAGCACGATGCAGTTTCGTTTTCTGTATGTGTTTACTTAAGTAAATTTATCGTTGGCAATCGGTTTTTCCTTTTTCGGGCAACCAAGTTGTTCAATAATTAGTGAAATCTAGTTAAATAAGTATTTTGAGTTAACTGCAGTGTGAATACGTAAAGATTCGAAAGAGTTTCGTCTCACAGCGGGTGTGGGGACACCGTTGCTCTTCCGTCGGCCGAGCGCGTGCCAGTGCTCGAGCGTCAGCACCGCATCGTCAGCTCAACTCTACGTTACCACAGCCAGAAACTTGAGCTATCTTGCCTGCAGCGTCCTCCATTGACGGTGCAAGGCAACAACTTGTAACACCATTATAAAAAAAACCTGTGTCAGTGAAACTAACAGTGGGAACTGAAATTCGCTTTACAACTTACGATCGCGTTGTGCCGTGATACGTGTTTACCAACGCCACCTATCAAGTCAATGTGCCTGCCGTGTTGCGCATGTGTTGTCTTGCAACAGCTGCCGTGTGGGTGTACATTCAAAAGAATGATTCAAATGGCTCCGAACACTATGGGACTTAACATCTGTGGTCATCAGTCCCCTGGAACTTAGAACTACTTAAACCTAACTTACCTAAGGACATCGCACACATCCATGCCCGAGGCAGGATTCGAACCTGTGACCGTAGCGGTCGCGCGGCTCCAGACTGTAGCGCCTAGAACCGCTCGGCCACCCTGGTCGGCTAACACCATTATCGACTGTGAGTAACTGGTTCAGTGTAATTTATTGTATGTAACTATGGAGTATTTATTCTTTACGAGTTAATATCTTTGAATTGTTGGGGGGAAATGGAACCTTATTATGTATAATTTGTTTAACTTAACAGTGTGCTTAAATAATGAAATTTTTATTAAATATGTCTGTTTGTTAAAACAAAATTGTATGTAAATAACTGGTTCATACTTGGGGAAATTATATGATGTAACTTAAAAGGTGTAGGGATCCCCCTCCACTACAGAATGGGCTTGGCGTGCAAGAAAAGGTGGAAGTGGCGGTCATTCTGGGCGGCAAGAGAGAGAGCACGTTAGGCAGTCAGTGACCAGCAGTCGCATAGTCAACACCGCAGATGCCAAGTGAGGCATTCTGATACCAAATCTATGATGGAATGGCCTCAGATGTAGTTCCGGCTGTAAAATGGTGCTCTCGCATTTGGAATTGCTCTAAAAACGATTAACTCGCCGCCAAGAAGAAAAGAAATGAAATAGAGCATTAAACCGCCAGAGAAGAGTCCAGATAGCCGCCAAGTGCTTGCCACTACTAATGCGCCACTGCTTCAACTACTTTGGAAAACAGATATGTATACCAGTATGCACCAGTGTGCTGGTGTGTGTTTTTGCAATAATAATTCAACTGTTGCAAAATTTGTGTTTGACCATTGACTTCATGATACCAAGTAGGATCCTATCCTAAAAGTGCTGAAAACCGAGTATCCTGTTTGTGAAGAACTAATAATTTTTTAAATTTAAATGTGCCTAAATTTCAGTGCTAAAGAGCATAAATGTTGTTAGTTAGAAATACTTGCTTCTCAAATAGTAAGAGAGGCACATAATACTGAACTGATGAAAATCTTTAATTTGCTATGATCTGCTTTTACTTTGAAAATGCCAAAGTTTTAGTGCTAATGAACATAATCATGGTTAGTTAAAATCACTTGCTTCACAACTGGTGTTATAAGGCACTTAATGTTGATCCTATCTGAAATTTAACTCTAACGTGAAATCAATTTAGAAGTTAAATAAGTATATTGTCAGTGCTAATGGTTATACAGCATTGCAAAGTAGTTAATATCAAGTGGGATTGAAAATCAGTATTATTATAATGAAAAGTGTTTCTGTAAGGCGTGCATAGTTGATGATAAAGGAAGGAGCAGTTTAAGGGCCTCCACTTTAACCTTTAATGGCACGAGAAAGTTAATTTGAATCTGGAATTTTTGCTTAAGAATATGAAACATTACCACCGTGGAATGAATATGAAATGTGTTATTTCAGTGTCGTATTATTGCATTTGTGATGTGTATATCAGTGTTAGTCAAATTTGAACTCCTGTCAGGTGTCACTTAATCTCGTGATGTCTTTGAGAACAATTTTGTGCTGAATTAGTTAAAGGTTTAGGTGATGACTTTAATTAATAAGGGGGAAGTCTCATTTATATTTCTGTGACCGATAATTTATGCAATTGATAACAACTGCTACCCACTGTGTAGTTTGCCTGGTTGTTGTAGGTGTTCATTGCACTTTACTAAGAAAGAATTTATGAAAGTTGTACGGTAGCAGATTTTTCCACCTTACATGATGAAAAATCAGTACAAATACACCGAATAATAATTGATAATTGGCCCACCGGTAGCGAGAGAATGGACACAGAAAAGGAAGTTGTGTGTGTCATGTCAGACTACCGAGATGGGCTCAGAGGCTGGAACACAGTCGGAACCCCTAAGGAAGGTGTTTATGTCATGTCAAACTAAAGGGATGGCCGCGGCCGGCCCCTTTGTCGGCTGGCACTTCAGACCACCAAAGACGTTCGGAGAGGCTGGGCCAACGCAACAAGAAGCGAGAAGGAGCTATATGCGAAAGAGAGAAAGACGATTTCGCGCCACAGTGGAAAATTTGCGGAAGACTGTGACGGGATTGGCGCAGAGCGCGTAGAGATACGTGTGAAACGTCCCCTTAGAAAAAGTTATGAATTACTGTGCTGATAAACCTCTTACATTATTTGATTTTCAAACAGCTGAGCAGAACTGAACGCACTCAGACATTTCGCTCTTTGCCTATTCTGATCAACACTAAACTGACACACAATATTTTTAGCGCAACGCAATCTGACTTTCAAACATCCCTACAAAATAATGGCCCTGACTAACAATAATCTATACCTTTCATCAATCACTTACCTCACAAAAATCTTCGTTACTCGAACTACTGCAATAAAAGTTTGGCGGCAACAGTAACCGCAGGAGAATTCTGCGTCGTGGTTAGGTACAAACGCGCAGGGATACATGGAAGTCTGTGTCGTGATTGGCTACCAACACGCACGTATCCATGAGGCGAAGAACGACCAGGTTTGCAAAAACTCTGAAGGAGGCCTCTGGGGTCGGCTGTGGAGGAGAGCAGTCGTGGTGTCTGGCTGCCCTGCTTGGAGAGCGTGGAGAGAAGTAGCTTGGAGAAGTTACCGGCATTGAGTCCAGTGGTTACTCTCCAAGTCTGAATAGTTTAGAGCATACGACTCCACACACGTAGCATTATCTGTTCTTCTGAGGAGAGAAACAGATTTGTACTAACTTGTGGTGTTCATATGCAATCTGAAGTGTACCTTTGCTGCTGCGCACTTGAGTCGACGAACTACTCTTGGCATATGTGCAAGTAGCTTGAGTATTGACTACTGACGGATTCCGCAATTGAACACTTACGTACAGGAGTTTACGGGCGCAAACCACGTCCACGTTGGAGATTAAAGCCAAGCTCGCTCACGGGAAAGACGGCATCACGACGTTGGCTGGGCCGACCGTCGTAATCACCACGGAGAATTACGGTGATATTAGCAATCATCAGCCAAAGTAGGGTACTGCAATTCTAACCCTAGCTCTTTGACTGGCGCTCTCTGGGTCTGTGTCCGTTCAGGCAGAATTGCAATAGAGTCACTTGCGGGTTCAGTTGTTGACTTAAGTAGTTAGGAAACGAGGACACATTGTGCCAATGACAGGCTAGTTATGTTAGCGAGTGTATTGTATTGTCATGTTATGCTAGAAATATTGCTCATCCGGTTCTGAATAAATCTTAATTTGGTATCACATGCTAATCGCCGCATTATTGATTTCGTAGCTAGCAATCACCATATTTTTGTTTAATAATTACAGTGTAATGATAATTTCGATGCAAATGATACTGGGGCCATAGCCACGCGTTTAAACAGAGCCAACTTAAGTCAAATAGCAACCCTAGGTCGACTAAGACTATCAGTAGATATTTTTCAATATATCGATAATTTTACAATAAACCCCCCGTACGGTGCAAAGTTCCCTTTGCAATAGTATATACAAATCCTTTGAGAATAATTTTTTCACATTATTATGCCTAATTAGGCTGGTGACCGTTTTTTTTTTATTTCATTTACGTAAATTTTTCACTGCTTTCACTGTTTTCTAAATTATAGTCTTTCGGCTTTCTACTAATTGCCACTCTTAAGAACTCCATGTTCGATACCCTCTATCCGTTAGGATCATGCAGGGTCAAACTTTTCAGAATTCCTGCCAGAGGGTAACGCTTACTGCAGATCAAGGTTATATTTTTACATTTCGCGGTTACGATATACTTGGCTTTCCTGTGACAGACTAGAAGTTCGGTTATTAGGAAACACGTAGCACGCAACGCCTGGAGCGCCATAAACTTCTTAGCATTAGGTTTACTTAATTCTTGTTGGCATCATTATTTTAGATTAGATTTTATATACTCTTCGTTCTATAGAACCGCATTGAGAAGATCCTCAAGGATGTAGTACATGTCACAAAACAAGACTATGTATTACATGATTACAAAAAAATAGATACGCTACTTCAGAATGAATCTTTTACTTTGCCGCCGTCTTGCACTGCGATGTTTTCTGCAAGTATAAAACTGTGTGCCGAAGCGGGTCACAATTTTAGTCTGACAGAAAGTTCCAGGTACGCTAATGTTTCTTTCACAGATCCTACAAGTTGTGGCCCTCGTTGATAATTCAGACCATCTTTAGACAGACACTGCATTAAAAAAAAGCACCCAGAAGTCATGATTGGATATCAATGAAATATCGTACACGTAAACACCATCGGTGGGTATGTATGTGACTAAATTTGCAAATCTTTGTAATAAATTGAGCAACCACCAGAGTGCATTAATGTTCTTTATGTTAAGAACTGTTACCTGGCCTAGTAGGATGTAAAACGGGCGTAAAAACCGTAAAAAGTTGAGTGACCTTTCTGAAGGAGACAGAGGTGCCAGTCATGATGTAGTGGCTAGTGTTGCTGATTCAGTATCACATGGTCTCAGGTTCGATTCCCGGCAGCGGCGGGGATTTCCTCTGTCTGGGGGACTGGCTGTTTGTGCTGACCTCTTGTTTTCATCATCATTCGGGAAAGTAGCGAGACTGGACTGTGAAAATTTGGGGAATTTGTAAGGGTGCTGATAACCACGTCGTTGAACGCCCCACAAACCAAACTTAATCATCAATATCATCATCACGGAGATGCCACTTACTCGTATGAGACAGTGTTATAAGCATCTGACAGAATCTGAAAGGGGCCCCACTGTGGGTATCCATTTGGATGGCTTGTCGAATTATTCGCTATCCAAATTTGTAGGGCAATCGGATGCGACAGCAATCCAATGTTGGACTGCATGTAAACGTGAGGGCAGGCATATTCGTCAAGGTCCCGGTCAACCACGCCTGTTCACCATAGTGGAGGATCGTCATATTGTGCACCAAACACATTGTATCCCAATCACATCTGCTCCTGCCAACCAAGAACCAGTAACGTGTTCCATGCTAAATTCTACCGATTTATTGTTCCATTGTAGGCTGCCGTTAACACTACAAAACATACGACTGCGTTTCCAGGGGTGCCGTGACCGGGAAGCACGAAGTGCGTGGCGTCGCATTGTGTTCAGCGGTAAATCGCAGTTCTGCATTTCTTTCAGTGACCACTAATCTAATGTTTTGGAGAGGCACAGCGGTGCTAATCCCGGCGCCATGGAGTGGGGAGACGTCGGGTATGATTTCACAGCTTACAGTGATTGGGGGAACATTGATAGCACAACGGTGCCTCACGGACATCCAACTTCCTAATGTCATACCTCTCTTGCAACAGCATCGTTGCGCCATTTTTCAACAGAACAACGCTCGTTCACACAGTATGTGCTTCTAAGAGCACTTTTCATGATGTTGGGTGCTTCAGTGGCTGTCCGGATTTATAGGTCTGCCCCTGATAGAACACGTGAGGGACCAGCTCGGACGTCAATTTCGTCGCATGCTACATCTACGCATATACTCCGCAAGCCAATGTACACGGCGTAGCAAAAGCTGCCTTGTATGACTACTTGTCACTTCCTTTCCTGTCCGCTCGCAAACAAAGGGACGGAGAGGCGTCTCTCTGTATGCCTCCGTGTGAGTCCTATTTCTTTATCCTTGTCTTCGTTCTCCTTATGCGTAACGTACGTTGGCGGGAAAAGAATCTTCCTGCGATTCCCTAAATGTTCTCAGTAGCGATCCTCGGAAATGACGTCTCCTTACCTCTACGGATTTCCATTCGAGTTGCCAAAAGATCTCCGTAATACTTACGTGTTGATCGAACCTACTGATAACAAATCTAGCAGCCCGCTTCTGAATTTCTTCGTTACCTCCACTCCCTTTAATCTGACCTGGTGGGGATCCCAAACACACGAAAAGTATTCAGGAATGGGTCGCACTAGAGTTCTGTATGTGATCTCCTTTACATATGACCCACACTTTCCAAATTCCCCCCCCCCCCCCCCTCCTCAAAAAAAAAAAAAAAAAAAACGAAGTCGACCACTCGCCTTCTCTACTACAATCCTTGCATGTTCGTTCCATTTCGTATCGCTTTGCAATGTTACGCCTAGATATTTAATCGACCTGACTGTGTCCAGGAGCACCCTATTAATGTTGTATACGAGCATTACGGTAATGTTTTCCCTATTCATCGGCCATCGGCCTTAACTTACATCTTTACATTTAGAGCCAGCTGTCACTCATCACACCAACTAGAAATTTTGTGCACCTCATCTTGTATCCCTCTACAGTCACTCAACAACGACACCTTACTGTACGTCACAGCATCATCAGCAAACAGCCGCAGACCGCTGCTCGTCATTTATGTATATGCCAGTATTCAGGGTATCGCGGAACCGTTACAACAGATCTGAGCCAGACTGCCTCAGAGGAGGACACAACGGGTCTAAGACACCCTTCCATGAGACTCAGCGCGTGAGACCAGGCCAGAAGGGTGTGCTACGTCGTTGTGATATGTGAGCACATACCGCCAAGTTCTTTGTAAATATGATACGCTTTTGTAATCACTGAAACAATAACACATACGCTCTCCATTCACGAAATTTCCTTTTCCACTTCTGAGTACTTCAATTTTCTTTTATCACGTAGTGTATTGTGATTTTCGCAGATTCATTATATTGTAAAGGAATATGTAGTATCTTTGAACAGGCATCTAGGGTACATAACACAAACAATTTTTATTAGACGCTTTTGAACTCGGAAAATTTTAATCTTCTATCTATTTGTAACCATATTTTAGACAGATACTTGGAGGAATCCCTGTGAAGTCATGAACTGCATGAAGTGTGACTTCTCAGTGTTCAGTAACAAATAATTGGCTAGGAATCATTTACTAATATCTTTAAAAATTCCATTAACCATTCAACTTTTTCCACGCAAGCGGCTTGTGATAACGATAATCAACATAACCGAGTATTAGAACGTCCTCGGAAAGAACACAAACCCAACAAACACTCACTCATTCCCAAATTCAATGCATGTGCCTACATCTCTTAACTTAAAGTGATGGCATACAGGGCACCCATGCTATACCTACAATGTGGCTCCCCCGGACATCTTGGTATATGGATGGACACGCAGTAGATGTTACGTAGCGTCCACCACAAAGATAATCTTTCATAACAAAAAATTTTCCAGTAAGCTCCACGTGATAGGCGTAGGAAATAACTCCAGTTGGTGCAACTCAGCGCCATTAGGTGCCTATTTTCGTGTGAGTGGTATCGCAATCAACATGTAACTTTGTATAAATGACAAAGACAATTCAGACACAAATATTCCTGTAGTTTTCACCACCCTCTTTCAGAAAATACAGCAACTTAGAGAATCATCATGGGTTCCTTGGCAATGGTAACCTGTGTGTATAATTGTGAAAATTCCTTTGGTGAGCTTCTGTACCATTATATGGAATGTTTGCCGATGGTGCTCTCTCTCTCTCTCTCTCTCTCTCTCTCTCTCTCCATATTACCTCTTCTAAGCCACTGAATAACCTGAAAACCATGTTGCAATATAGCTTCAGAACTAATCGCAGGCACTCTGCCGTCTTCATTACGCATAAATCCACACAGACGGAAACCAACACTTATATTATTTGCTTGTGAAATCAAAATATGGTACAAAAAATTGTGACAGTATCGCTACGCAAAGAGTTGTTAACATAAAGTCTTCATTGATAACTTTTATCTTACAAATATGGTCTATCAATGACTTAAATTCCCAGTTATGGTTTATATTCTATTTTCTGCTATTTTGTTGCAAATGTGTATGAAGAAATGAAGTATTTATGGGATTCAGTATATTTATTATATAAAGCAGAAAAATGTGAAGAAATAAACTGATTCAGTTTGTGGATTGCCACTGAGAATTTTTTCTCGTTAGTTTTTGTGGAATGCAGAAATTTCCAGTTATTCAATTTAACGCATCGTATGAGGCTCCTGGAATTGATAGAGCATGTGAAGATCGCCATCTGTGTATTTGAATGTGTGTCCAGTGTTTTTATGTGTGTTACTACTGCTGATTTTGTGAATTGCTTATGTGCGTAACAGTTTATTTGTTCAGTTTATTTAGTATGAGCGTTCGTGCCAGTCTCCTCTACGTATTAGCTTGAGAAAGTTTTACATGTGCTTTTATATATTTCTGAGTCTGAGAAATTACCTTTTTGTTTTTTAAGGCGTGCACTAATTTCTGTCAGAGTTTTTTGTTTGCGGAGGAAACTACTTCCACTTTATGTGACCAACGTTGGTTTGCCATTTTTTGAGAAATGTTTCCTATATAGTGTATGATAGCCACGCATTTGATTGTTTTATTAGTTCCTTCTAAAGATACATTGTTTTCATCTTTTTTTGATATTTCTATATCCCATTTCTTTATTGTGGACCTGAAGGAGTTATTAGTGACTGCAACTTGCGCAATGATGTCTAATTCCTTCTCTCATTTCTCTTTGTTCAGCGGTATTTAGTTACGTCTGTGTTCCATGATTTTGTCTGGAGCTTTCGTGTGTTTATCTGGGTGGCATGATGTGGCAGCGAGCTGGATGTTGTCTTTTTTGTGAAAGTCCTAAAAAAGAACCTGGTGTGATTTTCTATGCACGAATGTACGAGATTTATGGTACTAATTCTCTGATATTCAGCTGTGAAATTTGTTATCTTGTGTATATTATTGAACAAATCTAGTACGTTATTTCTACATCTACATCCATACTCCGCAAGCCACCTGACGGTGTGTGGCGGAGGGAATGGCATTGGCATTAGTGTCAACTTTGGCTACCATTAAGGTGTGACGTACATATCTCTTGTAGCGCAACAAATTTTTTTAAGTATTGTTTCTGGTTCTTGAATACTATCTGTTCTAAGTGGTTACTGAAAAGTCTGCCACTGTGAAAGATAGGAATAAGCTAATGGCTAGTCCATCTGGTTGTTGATAAATATTGCCGTGGAATAAAAAGTAACTACAGTTTAAGATTTGCTGTAGTATATCTATAAGTTTAATAATTTCAACTGCCGAACACTTATTGTGCTTCATGACAGCAATGGCTTCTGTAATAGGTATATTGAGATATAGACATTTTATATCTATCGATAAAAATGAGCGCCCTCTGTAATGTTTATTACCTTCGTTTCAATGACCGTTCTTTGCAGTGTATATTGCTTCACATGTGAAGTACCTCATTGAGATTGTGAGATAGGTTGTTTGCATGACTGTTCATGCTATTTGCTATTGGTCTGAATGGACATCTAACCTTGTGCAGTTAAAGTTGGAATCTTAATATGGAGCATTAGGGTTCGTGAGGTTATGTATTTCTTACCGTATTCTGTGAGTACGAGAGTTATTTTCTTTGGCTGTTCATTGATTTTCTTGTAGAATTGCGTTATTGAATTTTTTTTCACTTGTGCCATGTTTTCTGCGAAAAATTTAATACTTCATTCAATGCATTCATTTCCTTTCTTAACGAAAATTGTATGGCTTCTTTTTGCTTTTGTATTTATAGCCTGATGCTCTGACAGTTTTTTTTATTTATACTGCATATTGGTTTTTAATACTACAGATATGTAGCCTGCCGGTGTGGCCGAGCGGTTCTAGGCGCTTCAGTCTGGAACCGCACGACCGCTACGGTCGCAGGTTCGAATGCTGCCTTGGGCATGGTTGTGTGTGACGTCCTTAGGTTAGTTAGGTTTAATTAGTTCTAATTTCTAGGGGACTGATGACCTCAGATGTTAAATCCCATAGAGCCCAGAGCCATTTGAACCAACCATTTTTTTACAGATATGTAGATGATATTTTAATGTTATTGAAACCACTACTATAACAAATTTTTTAATAATGTATACAAGAAATAAATTTGACATCCGGGTGTCAGAAAAATAGTAGCATAAGTGTCCTATATTTGTGCATAGAAAATCATAACAGACACAATTTCAAGATATTCGGAAAAAGAAAACTTCCAGCACCACAATTTGCACTACATCATATCATCCAGATGTACACAAGAAAGGTAAATATAAAATGATGGTACACAGAGCAAACAAAATTCCACTGAGCAAAGAGGAAAGGGAAAGGAAGTTAGACATCAATAAGAAAACAGCAGAGGTTAATGACTTAATGGCTTCCCCAGCTGAATGATACACAAAATGCAGAAGGAAATATAAAAAAAAGAAAGAAATTCCTGGGTCTTTGGAAGGGACCTATACCATAATCAAATATGTGGCTAGCATACTTTACCTAGGTAACATTTCGTAAGATTTCTCAAGAAACAGCAAACCCATTTAGGTCATATAATGTGAAAGTAGCTTTGTCCACAAAAGAACTATAACAGATATTAGTGCACACCTTAAAAAATAAAAAAGGTGCGTTCCCAGACTCAGGAATATGCAAAATCACATGTAAAATTTTCTCAAGTTACTACATATGGCAGACTGGCAGGAAATATCGTACTATATACACTGAACCATCCACTATTACACACACAAACAATTCACAGAATCATCGATAGTAACGCAAACAAAAATAACAGACACATATTCAAAAAATTAGGAGAAGATGTTAAGCCATCCCATCATTTCCAGAAATCACATACGATGGACATAACATTGAATGCCACATGCATTGTGATGCAAGTTTCCCTGCCATGCCGTGGCACCAGTCGTGAAGCTGTGCTTTGTCTGCCAGCAGCCCAGTGGCAGTCAAGGTGTTAACTAAGGAGCAGGAAATTCCTATGCACCACAAAAACAATTGGGAAAAATTCTCAGTGATAGTGAATCGATTAATTTCTTCAAATGTTTCTCCTGTACAGAATACCGAATTTTATAAATACTTCATTTCTTCATACATTCTACTCAATATTTATAACAAAAGATAAGAAAATAGAACATAAGGTATAATAGATAATTTGAAAGTCACTAATGGCGAGTAATGGTAATTATAAGTGACAGCTTTATTAAATAACGTAGTCCACACAAAATGTAACACCTTTGACCGTATCCAAATTCTTTTTTGAACACATACTGTCATAATATCTTTGTGCCATATGTTGATATCATGGACAGACAATGTGAGAGATAGTTTGCAAGTGTTTGAATCTTTACGTAATGAAGAAGGGGCGGTGCCTATAAATAGAAAGAGTAAAATAATATTTTTAACATTAACACAAAGGAAAACTCAAGATTTATTTGTCCTATATTCCGATTGCTATAAAACTTCAAAAAGACGACTACAGGGAAAAAGGGGCAGAGCAAAAGACATGTAGATATCACACAAAATACCTACATAAATATTTGCGCTTGATAAATGAGAATAATGCGTTGTGCTAAGCATGAGAAAATACTCAACTGGTGCACTGTTTAATTATCAGTAGCATGAAAGATATTATTCCAGGCTTTTCAAAACCATCGTTTAAGATTAAATAAATTAATTTAAAACTATTGCAATTCCTTCGTTTGCCATGATTTGTCATCTGTTATCAAGAACTGTATACTCTGGATGTCCTTACTCAATTTCTTAATCAGGTGTACCACTTATCAAGGAAAGTTTTGGGAAACGACGTGTAGACATAACGCCAATGAACAAAATTAAATAATAATCTACCCAGGCAGCGATAAATAATTGCCACACTTGGATGTCATAGAAAAACTGAAGAGGGATATTGCAACTATAACCACAAGATAAACAATGGAAGAACAGCTAAGTTCCCACAGACTGATGCAAAGTAATTTATTTGTCAAATTCAACTTAACTGTAATAGGTATAGGGATAAATAAAGGTATAGGTATACTACGTAAAGTGGCATATCAAGATCTGTTCCAGATGGGCTTAAAAACATGCACGGGAATCACAATATGTGCAATTGTAGTTAAACAAAACTGAAACTCTATGAAAAGAATAGATAAGTGTGTGACATACGGAAATCTGAGTCGGTTTAGGGAGCGTGCTCGGATGGCCTAAGTAGTAAAGCGGTAAGCCGGAGATCGGAGTTGGGGCCCGATCCGACACAAGTTTCCTTATTTCCCTTTAGTTATTACGTCTATAATTATTAGAGTTCAGTTGAATTTCAGGAACAAATTTCAATATTTGGAACTGTAGTTCGTAATCAAATATAAAAATGATGTAAATGAGTCACAGTCATGTGAGTAGAAAGCCACGCAAGTACAGAAAAAGCCTCTTGCAAGCCCAGAGGAACTGAGTGGACTTTTACAAAGACGTTACAAGTTTTGTGTAAGATGAAAATACTAAATGTACAAGTGCTATTCGGAATGTAAGATCCGATCGGTTGCGAAATGGACACCACGGTGAAAATAAGAAATGTTTTATTTGCAACAGTTTGCCACACGTTCCAAGTACTTTTCTACACAGTCGCCGCTCCGACTCTGCCATTCGTCGTAGCGCTGTAACAATTTTCCAATGTTGTCTACATATACAGCTGTTCATGTGAGCAGAGATGAGCTTTAGAAACATCCACGTCAGGACTGTATGGTGGGTGATCAATCACTTTCTATCGACAACGCTGCAGGGGCGTCCTCAATGCACCTTCAACGAGCAACCGAGAATTATGAAAAAGGAATTGCGTGACAGGTACGTCATATGAGGTTACATGAAAGTCGGCCGCTGTGGCCGAGCGGTTCTAGGCGCTTCAGTCCGGAACCGCGCTGCTGCTACGGTCGCAGGTTCGAATCCTGCCTCGGGCATGGATGTGTGTGATGCCCTTAGGTTAGTCAGGTTTAAGTAGTTCTAAGTCTAGGGGACTGATGACCTCAGTTGTTAAGTCCCATAGCGCTTAGAGCCATTTTAACCATTTTGGTTACATGAAACGGAACGAGCACCCATACTTGGCAGGAGACACTTCTGTTCTAGGCAGCTTTACGTGCTCACTGTGCACTCAGAACTGAAAAAAGCGGTAAGACACGATCGACAGTCATGCTAGAGACACTGCCCAACACATCTGTGCAAAGCTTCATATGATTTTCACTGCTGTTTCCAATTCGCGACCTATCGGACCTTACTTTTGGAATAGCCCTCGTAAATGATTGGCTCCACGTCTTAACAATAACGTGAAACATAAACTATCAGTTACAGCTGACTGGTCAGATAGGCGATTAAAGAATAAGATGAAGATATTGCGGGAAGAATTTCATTCGGCTTGCAGACCTTACAGCCTAACACAATCGCACATCGCGATTGCCAACGCACAGCTTGCCCCATTGGTCTCCCTCCTCGTGTATCACCATTGACGAATCCTCGCCTTCAAGTCGTGTTGCCATGTGCTCATGGTCACTACCATGCCAAAACGCAGTTACTTCCGTGTATGCATCGCGGTCGACTCGCTCGTCTTCGTATCCAATGCATACGACGCATCAGTCACTATAGTGCTCCTTAGGACTGCGACAAGACTTCATGACAGATCTTCATCCTAGTCTTAGTAGGTGACGTCGGACAAGTGACATAGTTAGCGTACAAGTACTTACGGTAAACGTGAATAGAGCCGCACACTATACAGGGTGATTAAAAAAGAATACCACAACTTTAGGAATTTAAAACTCTGCAACGACAAAAGGCAGAGCTAAGCACTATCTGTCGGCGAATTAAGGGAGCTATAAAGTTTCATTTACTTGTACATTTGTTCCCCATTTCAGCCAATAAAGTTTTTGGTCCCTTTTTCTTCGAAGGTGCTACTGTAACTGGACTACAGTATCTGGAGATGTTAGAGAATTGGCTGTTCCCTCAGCTCGAACAAGAAGCACAACAATTCATATTTCAGCAGGATGGAGCGCCACCACATTGGCACTTATCTGTCCGTAAGTACCTGAACGTCAACTACCCGAGGCGATGGATCGGCCGCCAGGCAGCCCGTGACAGAGCACTTCATCACTGGCCTCCGAGAAGCCCTGATCTTACCCCCTGCGATTTTTTCTTATGGGGGTATGTTAAGGATATGGTGTTTCGGCCACCTCTCCCAGCCACCATTGATGATTTGAAACGAGAAATAACAGCAGCTATCCAAACTGTTACGCCTGATATGCTACAGAGAGTGTGGAACGAGTTGGAATATCGGGTTGATATTGCTCGTGTGTCCGTAGTGGGCCATATTGAACATCTCTGAACTTGTTTTTGAGTGAAAAAAAACCTTTTTAAATACTCTTTGTAATGATATATAACAGAAGGTTATATTATGTTTCTTTCATTAAATACACATTTTTAAAGTTGTGGTATTCTTTCTGAATCACCCTGTATATTCAAGTCACCTGCTCTCTTCCTTCTGTATATTTGGGATATTCTCAAGAAACTATTGATGGAATTTCGGTACGTACTTATCTAGCAGACTGATTTAAGAGCCGCGTGGGATTAGCCGAGCGGTCTAGGGCGCTGCAGTCATGGACTGTGAGGCTGGTCCCGGCGGAGGTTCGAGTTCTCCCTTGGGCATGGGTGTGTGTGTTTGTCCTTAGGATAATTTAGGTTAAGTAGTGTGTAAGCTTAGAGACTGATGACCTTAGCAGTTAAGTCCCATAAGATTTCACACACATTTGAAAATTTTGAACGGTTCAATCCCGCGTGCGGCCATCCTGATTTAGGTTTTCAGTGATTTACCTAAATCGCTCCAGGCAAATGACGGGATGGTTACTTTGAAATGGCACGGCCGGTATTTCGAGCGGATTGGCTGAACTGTGATGAATTGGTTAGCTGCCCCAGTGAATTCTATGCCATTTCCTTCTAATGGTGAACGGAAGCATTCCTTGATTCGACAGCTCTGCGCAGCACGATGTAGCCACAGTCAAAATGAGCCCGCGCAACGCTCTACTTCCTTTTATGTACCGACAAAAGAAAGAAACCATTTGATGCCACGCAGTCTGTGTAGACGCGACATAATGTATTCAAATACGACACTTGTGTCATAAATTATAGCAACGAGCAGAAATTTAGCAATGTTGAGTTTATTTTGACACATTATAGTTCAGACAGACGATAGTAAAATAGGAACAACGTGAAGAATACAGATCGTAAACAACCGCAACATGAATAGTGGTAGACAAAAAGTCCTTCGTTTTTTCCAACTTTACTGATTTGTGCACAGCTTCCGACAGCTGTTTAATGTGCTCAACTGGTTAACGGGCTCAGTATGGGGTGCGACCACCTCTGACAGCAATACAGGCCTGACAACGACGTGGCAGGCTGTGAATGATGTCGTCAATCTCACTCTTCCTGCAGAGCTGCTTGCAAGTCGATAGTGGTTGGCGGATTCTCACGTGATGCAACTCATCTCCCTAGTGCATCCCAGACATGCTCAATCGGATTGAAATCGGGAGGGCGAGCAGGCCTCGCCGTGCGTGTGGTATCTTCCGTTTCCATGAAAACATCAAAAACCCATGCTGTATGAGTTCGAGTATTATCGTCCGTGAACGCGAAGTCTAGGCCCACAGCACCTAGCAACAACCGCACATCAGGTTCCAAGATATGGCAGCAGTTAAACCTTGCTAATTCACTTGTACAATTTCATGCAGAGGTGTTCGAATGGTCAACATAATCGCTGCCCACACTTTTAGGGATCTCTCTCGATATTGGTCTCTTTCCACAGTGTTTGGGTCCCGAAATGGTGTTCCACGTTCCCTCCAGGTGCGAATCCGTCGAGAATCACTCTCCACAACAAATCGGGACTCTTCTGTAACGTTCGCTCGCTATTCGACTATCCAGGTGGCATGTTGATAACCTCACTCTAGACATTCCCTTTTGTGAAGACGCGCGACTGTGACTTTACACGGCGATTGTGGATGTGGGACTACCCGGCAAACACTACCCCTTTTAACAGGTGCCCTGACACCATCATTGGCTTGGTTGTCCATTGATGGAATGCCATCTTCCGTGCAGAACACGATCGTATGGACATTTGTTGAAAGTTTGTATAATTATATAATGAATTAGACAAAGGATGGGGAAAAGCGATTTGTTGCTTTAATTTTGGACACCAGTGTATTAGTTGGGGCTCTTTGAAATGAAGTTACATTTTTGACAGCTTAAAATTAGAGAAAAGAATGTCATTCAGAAACTCCTAGCAGATAACTAGAGAAAAATTCTAAACATTCTACAGATGATTGGGGAACGTATTTCGAAAGTAGACTACGATTTCTGATAGTCATTTTCTGATTTCATTACCTTCACAATCGCAGTTCGCACTCATAATCCACTGCGCATTCTTCGAACTATGGACAGTGAGATACTTAACTTCGAAGTATCATAATCATTCGTCTGAGAACAATTCCAAAGTGAAAAAGCATATGAATCGAAAATCAGTTGCTTTTCATTTTTTCTGCACTCAAACCTAGATGCGAACACGATTCGTAGCATGGGAGGGCCAATAAATCTTCCACAAAGAGTCTTCCACAAGGAATTATGACTACGAGTCTAAACAATGAATCAGTGAGTGCTATGGTTTAAGTGAGGAGTGCTGTGACTGGCTACACATCCACGTCAGACATGATCCTTTTTGGTTGATTTTCATTTTCTTGTGGCCTCCAGACATGATCCACTCAGCCAGCCTCCATTACACGATATGGTGTGAATTCAAAGACATATCCTGTCAGACATAAACATACACCAATGATTCGCACAGAATATTTACACATATTAAATAAAACATGATCTGCTCCATTCATTGCCAAGAGATTTCACTCCAAACGCCAACTGGATATGGAATGGATAAGATTCGTAAGAAGATTCCTGGCTTCCGCTGCTTAAATCATTTCAGCTATGTGAAACTGCTGATATTTAGTTATGGAACATTGTTCTCAAAATTTTATACATAACTGTACGCAGCAGCCCGAAAACAAATCTTCCGCTACGCCACACAAGTCGTCGCGCGACAAATACTTCTTTTTGCCCGAGTTGATTACGATTCCGTTTGCTAATAGCCGCCCAAAGCTCAGAGAGGGAACATATATCGATTACGTGGCTGTCGCCTGTCTGGATACCGTTCCTGATAGAGACGTAGTGTGGATTTCATAAAAGGAGTGGGTAGGGGCAACTGAATCGACCTATGTTTGCTTCTGAGTCGAAGAGCCATAAGCCACTATCACTCGGACCAACATCTTGTAGAGGCTACTGTAACTGCCAGCAGGTACACTGACTAATTTACAAGCTAGACCACGATCCGTCTTGCTTCGTAAAAAACAGATCTATTGAATGTTGGAAAAAATAGAGGTGAACGCGTCCTCGACAAACCCTTAAGATACTTGCAGTTGTGACCGAATTTGCAGGTGGCTTTGACAACATCTTGTGGTGTTGGGCTGGCCGGAGTGGCCGAGCGGCTCTAGGCGCTACAGTCTGGAACCGTGAGACCGCTACGGTCGCAGGTTCGAATCCTGCCTCGGGCATGGATGTTTGTGATGTCCTTAGGTTAGTTCTAAGTTCTAGGGGACTTATGACCTCTGAAGTTAAGTGCCATAGTGCACAGAGCCATTTGAACCATTTTTTGTGGTGTTGGGTTGGGTTGATTGGGGGAAGAGACCAAAACGCGAGGTCACTGGTCTCATTGGATTAGGGAAGGACGGGGAAGGAAGTTGGCCGTGCCCTTTCAAAGGAACCATCCCGGCATTTGCCTGGGGCGATTTAGGGAAATCACGGGAAACCTAAATTAGGATGGCCGGACGCGGGATTCAGCCATCGTCCTCCCGAATGCGAGTCCAGTGTGCTAACCACTGCGGCACCACGCTCGGTAAACATCATCTTGTGGTCTTCTTTCTTTGCCCAGTTAAGAAATCTCGAAATTCCTAAATTCCTTTAGGGTGATCAGGTGACTTACGTTAAGGGACAATCGATGTAATTGAAAAAAATGGTTCAAATGGCTCTGAGCACTATGGGACTTAACTGCTGAGGTCATCACTCCCCTGGAACTTGGAGAACTACTTAAACCTAACTTACCCTTAGGACATCACACACAGCCATGCCCGAGGCAGAATTCGAACCTACTACCGTAGCGGTCGCGCGGTTCCAGGCTGTAACGCAGAGAACCGCCCGGCCACTCCGGCCGGCGATGTAATTGCAACTGAAGGTTATGAAACGCAGTACTAAAAGGTCTTTACCTGCGGCCTGATATTTTATAATTTGTCCTTCGAACTAACCCTTTCTAGCCTTGCGGTATGGGGGAGGGGGATGATATTTCAGACGGAATGTCAAATACCTAGACGACGTACATATTTGTAATGGTGTTGCGAAATTACTAAGTTGGAGGCAAAACTAACCAGTTTTTCCTCGCTTATACGTAAATAACAGGCAACATACTTGCTGACAGGTGGTGGATTCTACCTTCCTAGGAAACCTACGCTCAAAGTTAAAAGAAATTTCAGTCCACCGCTGTCATGTGTGTAGATCTTCAGTATGATGTTTAGACGAGAACAGATGGTGTTTCAGTTCAACTTTCAAAATCATGCTCAAGATAGGTCGAGATGGAACTAAGACATCTTCACTGACTGTTTTGCATTCGTAGAAAGGATTACAGAAGTGATACGAAAGGGAGGAACACGATTTTAGTTTCTCCTCGAACACACTACTTCTAGGATAAGGGAAAGTAGTGGACTCCAGACCTAATGTACAGAAAGGCCGTTGCATACTGCCAGAAACAAGTGATTCATTGCTGAGGTAGAATTTAACTACACAGATAAGAAAAGGAAAGATACTGCATACTGTTCGGACAACATCCCTCTCAGAATGCAGAATAAATATTGTTTTGCGTGGAGTTAGAAGTCACAGCACGGAAATATGCCATTGTCAAAGTTAATAATCTAGACGTTTCGTTGTTTTGCTTTAAGCTTCTTGTTGAGATAAAGTTCAGGAGAATCGAAAGTCTGAGTTGAAAAAAACTTAGCCTTAGGAAACCAGTTATTACCTTTTGAAGGCACCTGTTGAGAAATGGCTGATTCACTTCAAAGTTATTTTACGTCACGGACGGTCTTGTCCACTTTCTATGGTAATCGCTAGAATTATCCAATTACGAGCTCGGAGGGCGTACGAGACAAGAGGTGCCACAATTTGTAGCTGCTTGTATTCTTTTACCTCAATGACTGCCGGAACATTGTCTTCTTGAATAAGACCCCAAGGCGTACACTCTAACTGCACAAGGCGATCCTTTCCATTCATTGCTGCCATTTCTTTAAAGGGGTATCCTCCCCTTCCTACAAATAGGATTGACATTCAAATGGTTCAGATGACTCTAAGCACTATGGGACTTAACATCTGAGGTCATCAGTTCCCTAGACTTAGAACTACTTAAACCTAACTAACCTAAGGGTATCACACACATCCATGCCCGATGCAGGATTCGAACCTGCAACCGTAGCAGTAGCGCGGTTCCGGACTGAAGCGCCTAGAACCGTTCGGCCGGCTGCGGTGGTCTAGCGGTTCTAGGCGCGCAGTCCGGAACCGCGCGACTGCTACGGTCGCAGGTTCGAATCCTGCCTCGGGCATGGATGTGTGTGATGTCCTTAGGTTAGTTAGGTTTAAGTAGTTCTAAGTTCTAGGGGACTGATGAGCTCAGATGTTAAGTCCCATAGTGCTCAGAGCCATTTGAACCATAGAACCGTTCGACCAGAGCGGCCGGCCGGAATGACTTTCGTTCGTTTCAGGTAATATTTCGTTAACGTTCAGTTTTAGGTTCATTGATGGTGTTCCAACTTGATTCAAGTAAGTTTCTGATGAGGAATATACGACACACACAACTACCTTCACTAATGGTTCCTCCTAATAGGAAGTTAATATGTGTGTTCATTGTTGTTGTTAATAGGAACACTGAACAGTTTTGAATCTGAAATACATTAAAGTGGAGGCTCTATGGCTTGAGGTTTTATGCCTATTATTAGAGTGAATCCTTCCTTAGCGCAAATTAGGTCATTGTGGATATTAGGGCGGACTGGCGGTTCTCGTTCAGCGATGCGGAAATTGCTTTTGCGCCGCCTTTCAGAGAAGCGCCATCCGTCCACGCACGCTTCCTTAAATAGCACTGATGAAGACAGAGGGAGAAAGCCTGCATGCCATTCTTTGATGTAGCCCTCTAGAGCTATGGAACGCCGTTCACAGGAAAATGATCGATCGAGACCAGCAGAAGCGTTGTCGTATTGTGCCACACATCTCGGCAACTAAGATTAATACGCCCTCAACACACCCTAAGATTGGACAAGCTGTACGCGTTGTTCGTGCAGGATCGAGTGGTGCTTAGGACGTAAGAAACTCGGGGAAGACGGACATGGAAACTATTTTCTCTTACCCGTACATACAAAACGGTATTTTCATATTTGGAGAAATGCTGCAGCAGTATTTAAGTAGCTCGCAGCATATTCCGCAAAAATAGAGTTACTTTTAATGTCATGTGGATATTCTCAGTACGTCGAGGCGTATGGATGTGTGCTCAGAAACGCAGTACACTTCAAAATATACTGGAAACGCAATGCTTGATTACCCTCATGATTGTCCCGAATCTAGTGTACTAGGAGGTAGGCTCTTCATATTGACGCTAGACGAAAAGTTTAGTCGCCCTAAGAATTTACGTACTTGAATATGTACACTGAAAACAATTCGATTCGGGTGAAATGGCTTTCGTCCGAAATTAAATCATGGTAAAATTATCAAGTACATTTTTTACTGAAGTGATGTAGTATGAATTAATATTAGAATAAAAATAAACTTTTACCATATTTTTTAATTGTACTAAAAAGGATAGGTAATTTCTCCTAGCCATGTTCGGATCTTTAATGACATGCAGATGGTCCTGAGAAGTTCTAACTGTGAATTTTTATTAACCATGAAAATACCTGTAAGACTTAAAACGGTAACGTGAGGTGTATGCTGTAGGAAAGAGTAAGGATTGGATTGGATTGTTTGGGGGAAGAGGAATAACAGCGAAGTCATCGGTCTCATCGGATTAGGGAAGGAAGTCGGCCGTGCCCTTTCAAAGTAACCATTACGGCATTTGCCTGGAGTGATTTAGGGAAATCACGGAAAACCTAAATCAGGATGATCGGACGCGGGATTGAAGCGTCGTCCTCTCGAATGAAAGAGTAAGAAAGTGTACATTAGTTATATACTGCATCATTCGCACGTTTTTTCTTTTTAAATCTTACTGGTATCTTTATAGCTGTAATTTACTCACAATCACAAAATTTCAGAAATACTTGTATGGAATGAGATTTTCACTCTGCAGCGGAGCGTGCGCTGATATGAAACTTCCTGGCAGATTATAACTGTGTGCCGAACCGAGACTCGAACTCGGGACCTTTGCCTTTCGCTGGCCAGTGCTCTCGAGTTCGAGTCTCGGTCCGGCACACAGTTTTAATCTGCCAGGAAGTTTCATATCAGCGCACACTCCGCTGCAGAGTGAAAATCTCATTCTGGAAACATCCCCCAGGCTGTGACTAAGCCATGTCTCCGCAATATCCTTTCTTTCAGGAGTGCTAGTTCTGCAAGTTTCGCAGGAGAGCTTCTGTAAAGTTTGGAAGGTAGGGGACGAGGTACTGGCGGAAGTAAAGCTGTGAGGACGGGGCGTGAGTCGTGCTTGGGTAGTTCAGTTGGTAGAGCACTGGCCCGCGAAAGGCAAAGGTCCCGAGTTCGAGTCTCGGACCGGCACACAGTTTTAATTTGCCAGGAAGTTTCATACTTGTATGGAGTTAGGAATCTGTTTGGGGCTAGGAGAAATTATTTTATACGTTTAGGCCTGACTGAGAAACGTGCTATATTAATTTTTTTTAAATAATTGTTTCTTGCATTTTAGTCCCGTGCGGGTGAAACTTTTCAACGTATTTTAAACATGCTGATGACATTATAAGAAGGATGTGTTAGACACTAAAATTAGTGTCTTTTCACCTTATAATATTTGAAACGGAATAGTATTACACATACATACTGATATTGTATCAATCTATTCAATTGTTATTCTCCTAAAAAGTTAAATAGGTACGCTGGCAAGATCAGTTTTGTATGGCGTTTTGTAAGAGTTTTATTTCGATACTAGCTTTATACCTGCAGATTCGCCTTGTATGAATATGCCCTTATATTACACACATCTCCTCCTTCCCCTCTCTCTGTTCACCTCCCCTTTCCCACTCTCTGTCCATCTCCTTCTCTCACTTTTCTCTCTCCACCTCCTTCCTGTGCCCTCTCTCACTGCTCAGCAGAACGCATCCATGCATATATCTCCTGAAATGCGTTTTGGTACTACGTGCACAACATGCTGGTTATCAGGCAACCTAGTTGTCAGGTATTACCAAACTTTTTCACCCTCATCGCTGCCCCTTCCTAACAGAGCGACGAGAAAGCGAGTTAAGGTTGCATTGTCATCCAGTTCTATGCTATGTTTAAAATTTGAACTCTCTAGCTCATCGGGAAGTTGATTTAAAATAAACTGCAAAATTTGTACCAAATACACACATATACAACAAAAAGCTCGTAGTAACGTAGTAAACTCGACATTACTCAACCAAGAACTGTGGGAACCGATTGTCAACATTCTAGATGGTAATACCAAAGAGAGAAAACGCAGCACTTGGTCAACAACACTATTATTCTGGTTGAAACGTTTTGTATACTTTTCTGTATTCAATTCCCCAAATATACTTCGTTTTCATGTACTCATTACTATTTTCTGTACAATTTTAATTGTGGTGCATATCACACATATCAGAATTTTTTTGCATCTTGTGAGAATAGTGGGTACTTAATGGTTTAAAAAAGTCATAATTTCTGAATAGATGGTCTATTTAAACGTCACCATGTGCGATATTATTTCCTTTTGTTCTTCAGTACTTCCAAAATATTAATACATCACATTAAATGTATCAGGTATTATGAATTTTGCTAATTAATGATGTGATATCACAGTTAGAAGTGATAGTACTGTGTGCTGCGAAGACGAAAAGACGCGAGAGTACTCATATTATTAGACACAATATAAAAATGAGACATGTGGCACTAATGTAAGAGAATGTGTAGAGTCTCAGTTTATGTATGATGCGGGGAAAGTTGCGTACAGACAATGGTGGGATGTGAAATTTTTAAAGCCTCTTAAACAGTACTACAATAAGCACTTGCAAAGTTATTCACAGCGTGTCTGCGTAGGAAAGGTATTCCTAAACTGAAGTCAAACTGTCACTGCTCCCGTTCACAAACGAGGAGATAGATAAGGCAGAGTAAAGCTACATATTTACTGATCAGCCATAACGTTATTACCGCCGACCTGCTATCGATGTAATCCCGTCCAGGGGACAGCAGCGTCACCCGGCAAGGAATGACTGCTAGTCATACACACCCACGGTGCATGTAGTATCAGTGAGTGTTCTGTCCGTGTGTAGAATGGGGAACGCGTGCAATCTGAGTCTCACCGCTATTGTGAAAATCACGGAAGGGAGTGGAGTATAAAAAGTTATTAAGACGCTGATGGTAATTAAATAAAGGTGGCAGCACAATGAAAGGCATCTGTATCGGCCCGAAAGAGCTTTCATTCAAAGTATTGGTGCAAGCTATGATAGTCAGTCGTCAGCTTGAAAGAGATATAGCCACCCATCTCTCTATTGGTGCAATAGACCTTTGGGTGAAACAGCGAGTTCTTTCTTGCCGGGACGTGTGAGCTTTGACTGGAGCCAGTCAATAGGAACGCTAGGCGGCAGAATTCGTTTCACGAGGCCTCGTGGCCCGCACACAAGGGCATTCTTTCTTCCTCCTGCTGTGATGACTGGACGTGCCGATTTTTCTCGTAGTACAGAGGCTTTGTCCTGCGATAGTGAAATGAGCACATTTATTCTATTCTTTCTGTATTGTGATGAGATTGTTTCTGGCTTTGGACGTTTGTGCTGTATTTACGTGTCTGTATATTACCTGAACTTTCAGATCATGGAGAATATCATTTCTGCCCACAACACGTTTCGCATCGTCTTCGTTTGCTCCATAAACTTCCTTAGAACATCGGGGGGTTAGTAACAGTTTTACATTTTGTCAAAATGGTTTAAATGGCTCTGAGCACTATGGGACTCAACTTCTGAGGTCGTTAGTCCCCTATAACTTAGAACTAGTTAAACCTAACTAACCTAAGGACGTGACACACATCCATGCCCGAGGCAGGATTCGAACCTGCGACCGTAGCGGTCGCGCGGTTCCAGACTGCAGCACCTAGAACCGCGCGGCCACTTCGGCCGGCCTACATTTAGTCATCCAGGGCTTCAAGTGACGTATCTCGTTGCGCTTCCACTCGTAAGACAATGTCTCAGGAATTTATAATAATAAGCTGTAATTTTCTTTTGTCTATCACATGTAGCAGCAATGAAAGACATATGGGCCGTGTAATTGTACTTTTCACGAAGTGTGTTATCTTGTACATGAATACTAATAATTATCTTACGTTTCAGTGTAAATGGCATCTTAAGCATTTATTATCCTCATCTCTGCTATTCCTTTAGTGAGTATTTCTACTTGTTCCTTAACGCCACATCCGTTCAAACAAGAAACACCTTCTCCAAACATACCCTATACATTTAAACTTTATTCAAAGCTGAAGTAAAGCAGCCTGCCTTGAGCAGTGATTGCCTGAATCTTAAATAGCAGCTTCAGCAACGCTGCCAAGTCTGTATCGCTGTTGAAGTTCGAGATACGTGTGAGCGGAGACAGAGGCATCGAGGTAATTTCTGCTACCACACTTCCTCGGGGTTTTCAGATTATAGGATCAATTAGGACTCATATGGCAAATTTTTTTTGTAAAGAAGTGAATTTCAGGGCATTAAACCAATGTTAAAGTGTTCTATGAACTCCCAGATCAGCGGAATTAAAAGGACGTTAGAGTTTCAGCACGTAGAGGGGCGAATGGATGGCAGACAGATCAAGGAACTTAAGGAAGTACTTTGGTTCAAATGGCTCTGAGCACTATGGGACTTAACTTCTGAGGTCATCAGTCCCCTAGAACTTAGAACCGCTTAAACCTATCTAACCTAAGGACACCACACTCTGTAAGTAGGCTGTTTATGTTTTCTTATTGGTAACGCCACGTAGCGCTCTATATGAAAAATCACTGGCTGTGCTGTGTGCAGTCTGTGGGTAGTTTGCATTGTTGTCTGCCATTGTAGAGTTGGGCAGCTGCAGCTGGATGTGAACAGCGCGTAGCGTTGCGCAGTTGGAGGCAGTAGTGGCGCTTGCTGTATTGCAGTAGTTCGAGTAACCAAGATTTTTGTGAGGTAAGCGATTTGTGAAACGCATACGTTAATGTTAGTCAGGGCCATTTTTTTTTTTTGGAATTTTTGAAAGTCAGATTGCGTTGCGCTAAAAAGATATTGTGTATCAGTTTAAACACAGTCTGGTATAATTTTTCAAAGGGGACGTTTCATATGTCGACCCTTAGCCGAGGATACCTCACTGGAATCTTCTGATTTTTTTCTTGTAGTTTGTGTAATTAGTGTAGCTATTGTTTATTGCTAGCGCGTAATTGTAGAGAGAATCTCCTTTATAGTTGCAGCCTTTCATTGTTGTACAGTAAAACAGTTGTGGCATGCATGTAGATTTGCACCAAGTATTTCGCAGCTGCGCTTGCAATTAACTACATATTATTTTCAGTGCTATGTTAATGTGTTCTCTTATTTTTGCTCTTCAAATTGTGCTTTGCTGTGTTATCGTGTGAAATATTGTGACAATAATGGCGTGTGAAAAACGTAACACTAGGCTCCAAAGTAAACTGAGAAATAATAGTGACGACGAGCGTAGCTTGCCAGCACCACTGTGTAATGAATTAACAGACGTTCAAAGTAGTAATTTGGTAACTGTGCATAGGGAAATGGAGCGGGCTGCAAACAATGGCGTAGACAGTGAAACAGGTAGTGAACAGGGAAGCATTATCGATCGATCGCTCGGCAACAGCTCGCCTCAGGAATCCGAAATGACAGGACACAATTTTGCAAATACTGTAGATTCAGGTTTTGCGTCCTCACCGTTTTTTCAAATGAGTCAAGACACATTTTACGCTTGTCAAAATGTGAATGTTGCCGGTGCAAATTCACTGACGAAAAGCACTGAGGAACATGTTTCAGACACCAGTGCATTGTTATTACAATTAATGCAACAAATGGGACAAAAGCTTCAAAAGTTAGACACAATGGAACAAAATCAGAGACAAACACAGCAAAAGCTAGACACAGTGGAACAAAATCTCACAAAGTTAGGCACAGTGGAACAAAATCTCAAAAAGTTAGACACAGTGGAACAAAATCTTAAAAAGTTAGACACAATGGAACAAAATCTTCAAAAGTTAGACATCACACTTGAACAAACACGTGAAGATTTAACTACTGAGTTACATAACATTGAATCGAAATGTCAAAAAGCCTGTAATGACGTAAATACACCAATTTGTGAGCATTTTCAAACTATTTTTTCGCGTCATGAAAATGCATTGCAGAATCACGAAGCAGCCATAAAAGAACTGCAAACTATTGTTCATCAAAATCATGAGAACCTGCAAGCTAAAATTGACCCAGTTGCATCTACCGATTCGGTTATGCAACTTGCAAAAACTCAAGAAAACTTAAAGGACACAGTAGATACTCTGAAAATTGGTTCAGAAAGGCACATGGAGGAAATTAGTTCATTATCAGAGAAAGTAGCCGAACTTTCGGATCAGTTCACTAACTTATCTGCAAAGGTAGATGATGATCTGAATGACACAAAACCTTTAATGACACAGAAGAGAGCGAACAAATTAGGAAACTGAAACAAAATCTGAACCAAATTAATACGCAACACCAAAGAGAAATCCGGGAAGTACAAGATCAGTTGACGCAGGTAGTACAAGAATTACATATTTCAGCGGACACTCGCGCTCCAGTACGGGAAGAGGGACATAGAAATACGGTAAAGCCACAAAATAATAACACAGGGCATTTCGGAAATTATGAAAGAAATTGGCTAGGTGCACCGAATTTAGAAATGGAACCGCCGAAACGACGTAACAATGACCGATATGCGACTCGCCGACATGATGATTTTGACTATAAGCTGTTCATTACTACACGTAAATTCAAAACATTTAAGAATTCTGGCAACGACATTCATCCACAAGCATGGCTCCATCAATTCTCTCATTGTTTTCCTCCCAACTGGTCGTTAGATTATAGATTAGAATTTATGTGTGGCTACTTAGAGAATGAACCAGCTGTAAGAATGCGATCGGTCATTCACGATTGCCACAGTGAAGGACAATTTTACCATGCCTTCCTCTCAGCATATTGGTCTCAAGCTACACAAGACCGAGTAAAACATAGCATCATGATGATGAAACACTTTGAACAATCGGAATTTTCCAGTCTTGTGAAATATTTGGAAGACATGCTGCACAAGAATCAGTATCTTTCAAACCCATACAGCCCCTCAGAACTCATCCGCATTTGCTTCATCAAACTGCCTGAACATTTACGACATATTATTTTGGCAGGACGTTGCAAAGACGACATTGAAGCTTTTCAGGGACTCCTACAAGAATTAGAAATTGACACAGACAGTCGCCGGATGCGAAAACAGGAAAACAATCACTACAGGTCACATCCGTCACAATCCGTGACGACAGAAACAATAACTGGACACGAAAAGGCTATTCTTACAACGCAAATCGTGTCCAAAACAGACACCACCCATATGACAACCGTTGGCAGAATAGTAATAATTACAGGGAAAGATCACCTCTCCGCGGTAATGACTATCACAGAGACAATCAGAGAAACAGACAATATGGGAACCAAAATAAATATTATCAAGGGGGACAGTATAACTTTAGACACAACGGACCAGCGCGCAGTTACGATTCAGGGAGAAGTTCTCCACCACGTGACTGACAAGAAAGTAACTATGGAATCTACCGCCATGACGACAGACGATATGATCATAACGACAGACGTGAATTGCATCAGAACTGGCGGGATTCAAACAGAGCAGTGCCTTTTCATCAAGGTGAATTTGTAGAAGTTCGGTCTCCTAATCCCAATAACGGCGCGCGCCAACAAAGAAATAGACAATGACTCGCACCGCAGGCAGCCACCTGCGCCGGCTGGCTCAGGGAAAAATAGCATACACGCTAACCCTGAAAAAAAATTTTGGCATTCCTTACCGATGTATACAACATGATAATTGCATTCAAATCAAACTGTGAGTACTATGAAGAGTAAAGGATAGCACCACACTTCACATGTAAAACAGTTTATTTAAAGATAATCTGTTTTTTAACTTAGTGTTTGCTATAAAATTTTTCATTTTACATTACTAGTATGCTTTGTCAGACTTAGAATCTGATAACATGCAACAATGTTTGAAGTTAAATATCCAGTCAAGAACCATGAGAACTTATTGAAACAGAAATTACGAATGTAATGTTATTGTTAACAGACGTCACAGTGTTATTGTGTGTGTACATTCTTGCTTGTTAGTTGCACGAGAACGTAACGACTATAAGGCTTACATACTTAGAACATATACTGGTACTGCTAATGAGATTTTAATGCAACATTTTGGTTTACTTGAAAATACATTCTGGATTTAAAGTACTTTCTGTGAGATACCAGATGACACAGTGGTTAGTTTATGTGACAGCTACACGATTTTATCACGACGCTACTAATGAGTGACAATTTACAATGTTGCTTTTGCGGTGTATCTGTTTTATATCTGCACAGTTTTTCTGAATTCTTTGGTAAAGTAAAACATGTTTTAGTAGTAACTTTTGTGGTATAGCTACAAGGAGACAGCCTTTTCCATAGCACAACAATGCGTTACAGCACAGTACCTTCTTCACCACGGCAATAAGCGTAATAACTACGATATCTATACGCAAAGCATTTCACTTTTGTTTATCATGAGGTAAGTACATTGATTTCTCCAGAACTTAGCTTTCAGAGGGCGATACCTACGACACTTCCACAGAGATTATCTTACAACAAGACGCACAGTTTAGCGCTACAGTACACGTATTTGAGTGATTAATTTTGTACTTAAAACATTTATTTTTAAAGATATTTGAAGTACAATGATACAAAGGTTTTCCGTGATACATTTCATTCCATTGCTGTAATCTGTAACACCTGAGGGTATAATTACATTAATCCTCAGGGGGGTACACGCCTACTTTGTGTACCATGTGTTTGGCAAGCACAAGGAGCCCTAGCTAATATGGTATTTGCTTATACAACTTTACACATCGGTACCATATTTTTCTAATACACAAATTACACAGCTATCTGATCATTTAACTGAGAGATAAACTTTTTTTACTACGTCAGTGACAGATGTTTACGCAGTTACACAGTTGGATAACTTCACTCTTACGAAATTGTATTTTGTCTGTGCTTTGTGAACTGTTCATATTTTTTTGGACCCATTGTGATATTATGAGAGCTTTGAATGATATATTTGGTATGGGATCATGATTTTTAAAGTACGTTTGAGGCAGATGACACTTTTGACATGAGTAGAGAATTTTTTTTTAGGTTTTGAAACTATTGGAGGAAGCTACGACGATTTTGAGATTTGGCTGAGGTTTTATGATATTATTACGATGACTATGTGTAATATGCTGTTGCGGTATGTTTATGATCAATAAGGTGATGCTACCATAAATGAGGAATTTGATAATGCTACGTATTTATTTTGATGAAATATTGAAGAAGTGTCGACGAATACATATAGGAATAATGAGTAGTGGTTAGGGACTCTGCTTTGTGGAAAAGGATGTTGGAAACCAAGAATCGTATTTTAGAATTATGAAATGTATGTAAATGCGTGAATGTATTACAATGCCGACGAAAATTCTTTTGGACACTGTTATATCAATAGGATTTTGTTTCTACAGATTTGTAACGTAAATTCTTGACCTGTGAAATTTTTTATATGAGACTGCCACTGTAGCGGAAACTGCGGTCGTAAAAATTTCAGTAAGAAAGGTAAGTGACCTTGACGTAATGCGTTTTAGGCGCCCAGCTGACAGATAGTCGTCTCACAAAAGAAAGCCATTAGGTGAAAAAGAAAAGGGGCCATTATTTTTGCTATTGACATTTCTTTGTTGAAAACATCGCAAATACGACACGCTCAAACTTGAAAACATATGATTACACTGTGGAGCTCTTAATTTATGATATTTACTAAAATGCCTAATGAAATGATAAGAAACATTTTACATCTATTGTCTTTGCAGTTGAGAGATTGCTCATTTTGTTTAATATCTAGTTTCTAGCGGCACTGCAGCATTGGTTAAAATAAAATTTTATAGAGGTACTAATATAAATATTTTCTGTCTACAGATCGAGTAAATAATAATTTTTTCAAAAAAATGAGGGAGCACAAAAAGACATTTACCTTCACAGGGACTGCATTCATAATTTTCTTTTCAAGTACTTGGTAACTTTTTTGGTAGAATAACTTCTTGTGGTGCACCACTTTAATTACATAGACATTGAGATGTGATTATACATTTCCCTTATCTGCATTGTTGTCTTTAGTGTAATATTTTTTCTGCTTGATCTTTGCCATGTTTAGGTACAAGTTATTTCATTTTCTGCTGCTGTTTGCCAGGCATAGTGCTACTGAATTTTAATTTGTGTTACTCTGCTAAGCCAGATTTATTTTTCTTGTTTGCTGCACATTGCCTTATATTAGTTGTAATATTGCAATTGCTTTGCCAATTTCAATTTTTTGTCATTGCTGTTTGTGTTAATTGTTTTGTGCTGCTGCAATGCCTCGTCCCTTAGTTTAGCATCTGAGCTCATTAGTTTTAAGTCAGCTTAAGAGGGGGTAGACTATATAAGAAACTAACTATGATGACTTGGAAGAAATGCATTGAGAAGATATAAGAAAATGGTTTGGCCAAAAAAAAAAGTAGTGTACACTGGAGAAAAACTATTTTGAAAGAGGATGTGAACAGAATACAGAAAGCAGGCTTAGATAGGACTTTTTGGGAATAATGATGAATGAAGGGAGATCTCCAAGAACCAAAGAAAGTTTTGTTTGCAAAATACTGCAGTAAAACAAACCCTGTCCTTTCCTCTTGTGTTATTCTGCTATGTGTTTGTGTACTCTTGTATATATGTGTTTTTCCTGTCTTTATGTGTTTAGCTGATGAGAGCTATGTTGTAGAATTTTTCTAATACTATGTTATTTACTTTGTAAAGATGTTTAGACATTATTTATTCTGTTTTGTTTTAATGCTCATGTGTGAAGTTGATGTTTCGAAAGTTATTCTGATCTTTTATGTATGTACTCATGTCATAATTCCTGTAACACTGATGTATATGTTATTTCGATTCTTTTGTAAAGCCTGTACTACAAATGTTATCTGTATTGTTATGTTTTTAATGATGTATTTTGTACCTTTGTTATTGTATTCTTATGTTATAAAGTGTAATTGACACCAGTTAATCAAATTAAGTAACTTTTAAGTTACATTTCACTGCACACGTTTCTGTTGGTCATAGTATATGTACAATATGTGAGATAGGGACTGGTAGTGTTTGCACGTGTGTTAATAATTCAGCAAGGGACTGGATAACAGCATTGCTGGTTCTAAGGACAATTAGAAAAAAAAAACTTTGTGAGTGCACAAGTGGTGGTTTATGGACTTGCTATATTATCCGCAAGACTCTTCAATGGTGATTGTGCACCTGCACAGTCACAACAGATGGTTGCTGGCCGTTTCTACATGGACTACAGTGGGTCTGCATCTTTGATGGCCAACCAATTCCATTATTTCTACAAGGACTACAGTGGGTCTGCACCTCTGGTGGCCCACCAATACCATAATCTCTACCAGGACTACAGTGGGTCCGCTCTGTGATGACCTACCTACCAATATTCTTCAAAACTTCGACTGACTCTGCTGTGGGTTTGCTCTGTTGTGGACCAATACCTGTCTGCATGTCAAGAGTCAGCACTGTTTTTCCGTTGGAAGGACAACACTACTTCTTCAAGATTGCATGGAAATCCACCACTTCCGTGTGCATTTTCTTTTACTGCTGAGACTTTGAGTAAAACACTGCAGTGTTACTGTGATGAATGATCAGGACTGTCTTTATGGACTGTGAGAAAATTTTAGCTTTGACCAACATTGTATCAATAAGTGTGTGCATTTTATATCTTTGTTATTGTAATTATGAAAAATTTTATCAAATCATTATTGGCCACTGCCTAAAACAATTTGTAAATTTTTTTTGTGGGGAGCATGGGGGCTATGTAAGTAGGCTGTTTATGTTTTCTTATTGGTAACGCCACGTAGCGCTCTATATGAAAAATCACTGGCTGTGCTGTGTGCAGTCTGTGGGTAGTTTGCATTGTGGTCTGCCATTGTAGAGTTGGGCAGCGGCAGCTGGATGTGAACAGCGCGTAGCGTTGCGCAGTTGGAGGTGAGCCGCCAGCAGTGGTGGATGTGGGGAGAGAGATGGCGGAGTTTTGAAATTTATCATGAACTGCTATATATATATATATATGATGATATTAAGGTAAATACATTGTTTGTTCTCTATTAATATCTTTCATTTGCTAACTATCCTTATCAGTAGTTAGTGCCTTCCATAGTTTGAATCTTTTATTTAGCTGGCAGTAGTGGCGCTTGCTGTATTGCAGTAGTTCGAGTAACCAAGATTTTTGTGAGGTAAGCGATTTGTGAAACGCATAGGTTAATGTTAGTCAGGGCCATTTTTTTTTGTAGGGATTTTTGAAAGTCAGATTGCGTTGCGCTAAAAAAATATTGTGTATCAGTTTAAACACAGTCTGGTATAATTCTTCAAAGGGGACGTTTCAACACATCCATGTCCGAGGCAGGATTCGAACCTGCGACCGTAGCGGTCGCTCGGTTCCAGACTGTAGCGCCTAGAACCGCTCGGCCACTCCGAAGTACTTCGCTGCATTACAGAGGTGATCAAGATGGTGACCTATCGGAGAACAGATAGTTGCTATTACATAATTATTGAAATTATTTTTGTGCCACTGTTTTAAATGCAACTGAAACGCATAAAATAATTTCTGCTAGCCCCATTCAAATTCATAGCCACGTACAGATGGCCCTAAAATTTTTTGTTAGAGAATTTTTAATAGCCATTGTATATTTTTAAGAATTGAACCGAAAAACGTTCGGTGCATATGGTAAATAATAGCAAGGAAGCCAACTATTCATGCATTAGTTACGCACTGGATGTGTCACAGGTTTTTCGTCTATAAACTTGCAAGTACCTTCACCAGTGTTATAAATTTACAGCCACAAATTGAAAATATATTTCTATCTAAATAATCATTTTCTGCCTTACGGCTTGAGTGTGTAAAATTTTTCAGTGCATTTACACATGTTTATGAGATTATAAAAGAGACATATGTTAGATTTTGGGTTTATTTCATGCATGTATTTTCACCTGACAGTATCTTAAATAGAATAGTGTTATACATATTTACTAATAATACATCAATATGTTTAATTGTTATTTTCCTAAGAAACAAAATAAAGAAATATGAAAATTACATTTGTATGATCTTCTATAACATTGTTTTCAATAGTAGCTTCAAAGCAGCAGCTTCGCCATTGTATGCATATGTCACATATATTGTACACATTTTCCCCTCCCTCATCTGTCTCAGAGCACCTCGTCCTCCCCCACTCTCAGTCAATACCCTTCCCCCTCTCTTTGTCTACCACCTCCTTCCCTTCCCTCTGTCCATTTCCTTCCCCATCCATCTGATTTTATTCTCTCCTCCCCATTCTTCCTATCCATCTCCTCCTCACCCCACTTTCTGTCTATCTGCTACTCCTCCCCCCCCCATCTATCCATCTCTTCCTCCTCCCTCTCTTTGTGCATCTCCTTCTTCCACTCTCTTCTTTATCCTTCTCCTTCTCTGCCCTTGTGTCTGTCCATTTCCTCTTCTCCCCTCTGTCTCAATCCGTCTGCTGTCCTCCCCCACTCTCGTCTCAGTCGTGCCAATACGCATGTATAGCCCCAAAATGCGCTCCAATACTAACCACACATCATTTCAGTCATGCAGGGCTGCCTAGACGTCAGGCATTGCTAAAATTTTTCACCGTCACCCCCATTCCTACTAAATAGATTGACAATGAAGCCAGTAAACAATACATTGTCATTCAGTTCTGAGATACGTTTAAAATTTGAAGTGGGTAGCTGATCAGGAAGGTCATTTGAAATAAAGTGCAATATTTGTACTGAACAGACAGACTGATAGACAAAAAGGCGAGTTAATCAAAACATGTAAGTATTGAGGATGCGTGTAGCTCAAAACAGTGATGTACCGATATCGCAAAAATTTGATGATCATTAGTGTTTAGTACAGTATATCATACAATGTTGTATATAAACTATCTCAACCGTGAATCTGAAAGTTAACTGATAATGGGCTGTAGCAAAAGACCTAGGATGGCTCTGATCAAAACCATGCAAATTTTTTTGTATTCTGTAGGCAGCAGAAGTTAATACTTTTTAATAGGAGTCACCGAACTGGATGTTTAAGTCACTTGGTAAGACGCAGAACTGGAAATTGTTTCATTAACTTTGTTTATATATAAAAAAAGATCACCGTCTGAATAGGCCTTGAAGGCCCAAAGATACCGACCAGTTGTCGTCATCCTCAGCCCTTAGGCGTCACTGGATGCGGACACAGAGGGAGATGTGGCCAACACACTGCTCTCCTGGCCATTGTCAGTTTTCGTGACCAGTACCGCTACTTCTCACTCAAGCAGCTCCTCAGTTGGCCTCACAAGTGCTGAGTGCACCCCTCTTACGAACGGCACTGGCAAACACGTACGGTGACCCACCCAAATGCTAGCCAAGCCCGACAGTGTTCAACTTCGGTGATCTGACAGGAACCCGTGTTACCATTGCGGCACTACTTAATTACAGATCTCACCCACCTACTGCTGCCTTAACGTAATAGCATTTTAATTTTCAGCATGAATATTTCAGCATTCAAAATTCATTCGAATCCGTCTTTCATTAGCATCGAGTAGCTTCATATTACAGCACTGTGTAAGTATCGTTTATACTGTACACTAACTGATACGAAATTGCAGAGCAGTAGCCTCCAGTGACTGTAAAACTGTATACGATTGTAAATTAATGGATGAAGAATAAAATAGGGCTAGAGGGCCCCATTTCCCTTCAGTTCGGGTACGTACATACGTTCGGCCTCCTACGGGAATAAGCGATACGCTTGAATATAGAGGATAATGGGCTGGGGTACCACGTTAGTAGTCTGTGGAAAACTTGGAAGTCTCAGTCGTTCACGGTCGTGTCTACATGAGCGAAGGGGTAAAAAGACAAAAAATTTAAAAAGCTATGCTTTACTTGTTTCACAGCATTTATAAATTGTAATTAGTTTGTCATTTTTTTAAAAAAGAGGGTCGTTGTTTCAAATCCCTCTGGGAAACTTATTTTTCTTTTTTATTTTCTTTAAGTTATTTACACTGATAAAAATAAAAAGTGGTAGCAAACAAAGCGGTTTAGGTAACCTCTCATGAGATCCGGTAAATAAGTTTTCGAATCCCAGTCAGCAACAAATTTTCAACTTTCCCGTCTAACTTGTTCAATGCCCACTGGTAGCTGCTGTCTTGGTTTCATTTGATTCATTCCATACATATACCAATGTAAAAGATTCCCCAATACATATCTTATATTCAACGTAAGGAATTTTTAAAAAAATACTTTATTTATATTGACTGTCAGCATTATCCCCACTTAAGTCACAGGCAGTTCTTTCGTTGCTCGGATAGCAAAAATCTTAGATTGCCTTTAGTGTCTCATTTCCTAATCTGCTCCTCTGATCACCTTATTCAATTCGACTACATTAAATCCTCCTTGTTTTTGTTTTGTTAATGTTCATCTTGTAACGTCTTTTGCAGGCATTATCCATTTCGTTCCAATGACCACCCAAGCCTCTTGCCGTCTCTGACAGAGTTACAATTTCATTGGCAACCTAAAAGTTTTTGTTTCACCTCCCTGTACTTTAAATCCAATTTTCAGAGAATGAACAACAACTGTGTGTGGTTATCACCCACTCTCACTTCAATCTTAGCTTCTGACTCCCTTTCATGTCCTTCGACTCCTTACTGCAGCTTAATTTCTTTTGCAGTTGGAATAAACCCCTAGTTCTCTGTATTATGCGCTACCTACTTTCAGAATTTCAAAGTGCTCCACTTAACATTGTCAAAAGCAGTCTCTAAATTTACAAATGCTGTAAATGTAGGTTTCCCTTTCTTCAAACCATTTTCTAAGATAAGTTGCAGCGCCAGTGTTGCTATGTTCTTACGTTTCTACGGATTCCTTGCTATCCTTTCTCAGATCGGTTTCTACCAGTATTTTCATTCATCTGTACCTAATTCTATCCAATATTTTGTAAGCATGAAGTATTACAGTGATGGCTCCTGCCTTCTTCAGATTAGGAATTATTGCATTCTTCCTTAAGTTTGAGACAATTTCGCTTGTTTCACAGATACTGAATTCCAATGGAATAGTTTAGTCACGGTTGACTCTCCCAAGGATGTCAGTGATTCTGAACAATGTCGTCTACTCTAGGGGCCATTTTTCGACACTCAGTGCACTGTCAAATTTTCCCCCTAGTATCAAGTCACTCATATTATCCTCAGCAACTACGTTTATCTTTCTGTAATATTATATTTAAGTTTGTTTCCCTTGTGTAGGCTCTATGTATTGTAATTCCACGTCTCAGTCTTCCCTTCTTTGCTTAGTATTGGCGTGCATCTCGTAAGGGAATGGTTCATCCGACATGTCGAAATCTACCCCGAGATTTTTCACACAGGAAGAATACACCGAACGAAATTCGCTGTCAAAATTTTATGTTCTAAGGCGCACTGCCAGTATCTTAAAAATATTTTAAAGTTACTCAATTTTGCCGCTCGGAGGACAGCTTATAAAAGCGGCTTGTATAAACTTGTCTTCCTGCTTAGTGCGCGAAGTCCAAAATGCACATTTGCAAATTTTAAATACCAAAAATATCTCAAATCGTTAATGTTTCGAAAAACTTGCAGTTTATATTGACAGCTAAATTGTTGCAAATTTAATTGTTACACAAGTGACTGGCACAGAACAAAATAATCAAAGAAGTGTATTTATTACTTTACATTACAGACAGACCGAGCGAGGTGGCGCAGTGGTTAGACACTGGACTCGCATTCGGGAGGACGACTGTTTAATCCCGCGTCCGGCCATCCTGATTTAGGTTTTCCGTGATTTCCCTAAATCACTCCAGGCAAATGCCGGGATGGTTCCTCTGAAAAGGGCACGGCCGACTTCCTCCCCATCCTTCCCTAATCCGATGAGACCGATGACCAAACTGTCTGGTCTCCTTTCCCCAAACCAACCAACCAACATTACAGACGAATTTTATGAATCGGGACTTCAATTTGTTGACGGAAATATTTTATCAAAATTGCTTAGAACAGTTCTTATGATAATTTCTGAATGCTATATATTTTACTAACAATGAAACAGCTTCTTATTTATTCACTGTAGTCGTCACAAAAATGTGAACTGTGTATTGGATGACGAAAACAAATATTTTGCTTACAAAAGTCAGACCCGATAAAAGAAAAATTAATGCATTCAGGCATTACACAGTAACTACTAGTTTTATTTAAACGGAATTAGGATGGAGTAAGAAATGGTCGAGGTAGTTATTCTGCATGTTGTGCTGCGCAGCAGGCATAGTTGATCATATTCGTAAAACGTGATGATGCAAACCGATAACGCACAAATGGCTGAACAGTTTTCTGAAAAAAATGCTTTGCACTCGCGAAAAATTTCTTTACTGAAGGGCTGAATTACACTATTAATTCTGGGTGGAATCCGAATGGTATAAACAGTCTTTTCACCCTTCCTCTAAAGACAGAGACGTCGTTATGTCCAGGCCAAAAGTTCAACAAAAGCAATGAATTATTTTCTGCAACTGATAAAATGCCTTATGGATATAGTATTGAAAACTGTTTTCCCCCCATTTTCCACATTTTGCTACGTCGATTACTACGTTTTTGCAACTGTACACTTTTTTTAAATTTTTGGCTCTAATTTGCCTTGAGGTTTCTGAAGACAGATATAAAGTTGCGGCAACAGTGATCCACAGATACTTATGACTGCCATTGTTTTACTCGAATGTATACGACTTTGCACATCGTTCTTGCATGAAACCAGATTGATTGGCTTTGTGTATAGCGTTTTAGGGGATAACAAGAAAAACTATGAATTCGTCTATACAACTATCTGTAAGTGCTATCTCTTCTATACGTTTACTTGAAGTAAACTTCGTGATTTTGTGACTTCCTTATCCGTATAATTTTCTGAATCTGTTTAACGTCGTCGAAGAAGCGTGTACATCAGTAATGTTTATTCACTCGCAATTCAGAGGGCCTGGTTTCGTAGATTTACCTCCATAACTGTGCTTTGACGCTCAAGAGCAGTTTTAAATGTTTTTAGTAGTTTTCCTTTCACACTATTGTGAGTTTCATTTTGGCACAAATTTCGTACTTGTGTAAATCTTTCTTCTATTCACACAGTTCACGTCCATATTTTAGGAAACGAAACCAGCTTTGGATACTGCTTGCGTATATTCTTCCTCCTTCGTTTAACCAAAAAAATTAGCAGCTTTTCTTTTCCACTGAATCCTATTACTCTCCATGTTTTTGCAGCGTGGAGTGGCCGCGCGGTTTGAGGCGCCATGTCACGCCGGAGGTTCGAGTCCTCCCTCGGGCATGGGCGTGTGTGTTGCTCTTAGCATAAGTTAGTTTGATAGTGTGTAAGTCTAGGAACCGATGACCACAGCAGTTTGGTCCCTTAGGAATTCACACAAATTTGAACATGTTTTCTGTAGGCTAGGAGAGTATTGTATTTTTGATCTGGACTTTAATTACCAAAACAATCATAGTTGTAACCGCAGTTCACGCAGTCATCAGAGTTACTTCCTCATTCTTCTAATGTTTCCACAATTTCAAACGAAATGTCGACATAACTCCAATGAATTTCCAAGAAATTAATCAATAACACATATTTAGAGTTTCAGGAGAAGTAGGTGATTTCGATTGCATACCATGTCCTTCTTTTTTTTATCTTTGAGGGGTTGAAAATTTTTGTATCTGACTGTGATTCGCATTCTCCATCTGAGACGGACGTGCACATTTCAGAGGAACTAAGGCTCTGAGCGGCGCCTGAGGGCTGCCGTCGTAAAGAAAGCCACCGCTGAGGTATGCACGTCACGTGGCGCCATCCAATGGCGACTGTTTGCCGCTGAGGCTGTGGCCCGGGCTCATTCCTTAAGGTAGACTACACTGTATAGCTGTTGTCACCACTGCACATTTAAGCTGAATTACTTTGCTTCCGGTCTCGAATAGTTACTGATTTGGAGCTATTGTCTTACTAGGACAACATCACTACGTCCCAGACTTGTTAGTGCTTCGTTCACTTCATGAGCTCAGTCTATGACGGACTTAGAGACTCGTGTTTCCGTGTGGTTTAGTGTACCCACCGGAGCTAAAGTGACGATAAACAGTTTCTACCTATACCACGCAGAATAGAGAAAAAGAGGATACTACGTTACTGCGAAACTCTGAAAACTGCACAAGATAGATACTATTAGCTAACATGTACGTTGGAAACTCAAATACAAAATGGTTCAAATGGCTCTGAGCACTATGGGACTCAACTGCTGAGGTCATTAGTCCCCTAGAACTTAGAACTAGTTAAACCTAACTAACCTAAGGACATCACAAACATCCATGCCCGAGGCAGGATTCGAACCTGCGACCGTAGCGGTCTTGCGGTTCCAGACTGCAGCACCTTTAACCGCACGGCCACTTCGGCCGGCTAAACTCAAATACAATTAATTCAATTTCACATACATTGTTAGCATTTAGCGGCGCGGGATTAGCCGAGCGGTCTCAGGCGCTGCAGTCATGGACTGTGCGGCTGGTCCCGGTGGAGTTTCGAGTCCTCCCTTGGGCATGGGTGTGTGTGTTTGTCCCTAGGATAATTTAGGTTAACTAGTATGTAAGCTTAGGGACTGATCACCTTAGCAGTTAAGTCCCATAAGATTTCACACACATTAGAACATTTTGTTAGCACTTAGCTATAACGAAAAGGCAACTGCTAATTATTATGGACATTAAATGAGTTGCAAATACAAGAGAAAAGTAACTATTAACAACTGTGTCAGTGAAACTAACAGTGGCAACTGAAATTCGCTTTACAACTTACGATCGCGTTGTGCCGTGATACGTGTTTACCAACGCCACCTATCAAGTCAATGTGCCTGCCGTGTTGCGCATGTGTTGTCTTGCAACAGCTGCCGTGTGGGTGTACATTCAAAAAAATGGTTCAAATGGCTCTGAGCACTATGGGACTTAACATCTGTGGTCATCAGTCCCCTAGAACTTAGAACTACTTAAACCTAACTAACCTAGGGGCATCACACACATCCATGCCCGAAGCAGGATTCGAACCTGCGACCGTATCGGTCACGCGGTTCCAAACTGAAGCGCTTAGAACCGCACGGCCACACTGGCCGGCGGTGTACATTCCTCAAGACGCCTGGCGAGCTACGAATCTGGCAATTTTCAACCATTTTTAAATGCATGCAGTGTGTCTTAGCAGCTAAAGTTTTGATATTGTGTTTCTTTCGGTTTATATTCGAACGTTCTCTTGTGAGCTCTTTATTCATACTAGTGCTACTTTCCTACAGAGACCTCTCCATTTTTCCTATAGGCGGGATCTGTCTTTCTCACGCTCATACTTGCCTCCTCATCTATCCATTTCAGGAATAAGAAGCTGCTGGATGCAGAATGAAGGAGACATGCACCATTATAAAATGTAACAGACATTCTTCAAATGATGTTAAATCTCTTTCTTTCTTTCTTTTGCTTGTGACGGATATGCAGGGTCGGCAGGGTTAATCAGATGTGGCAATGTTAGTTGAATGGGTGGCCGGATGTCCTTCTTGCCGCCACCGCGTATCCCCCGGGAAAGAATTAGTGTACCCCAACTGTCTGCGACTAGTGTAATCAATGGAATAGTGCGAAAGTGTTCAGATATCTTCAAGCCGCGGAACTGAGGCGGGACGTGGGGACCAGCCAGGTATTCACCTAGAGGAATGTGGAAAACCGCCTAAAAACCACATCCAGGCTGGCCAGCACACCGGCCCTCGTCGTTAATCCGCCGGGCGGATTCGATCCGGGGCCAGTGCGCCTACCCGAGCCCGCGAAGCAGAGCGTTGGCGCGCTCGGCTAACTTGGCGGGTAAATGACGTTAAATCTCTAACTACAGTAAATCAGTTCAAGATAGCAGAACATCCGAGACGTAAAGTAGCATAAATGAAGTTAAATGAAGTTGCTGGTTGCTGGATTGTCTCAAGTAATTTTATCCACTGCCACGGAACTCAGCCACCGTACACTGAGTCATTACAAATCTCTTAATATCGTGTTGCACCTCCTTTTGCCCAGTTTAGTGCAGCAATTCGATATAGCATGGACTCAACAAGTCACTGAAAGTCCGCTGCAGAAATATTGAGCCATGCTTTCTCTATAGCCGTCCACAATTGCGAAAGTGTTACCGGTGCAGGATTTTCTACACGAACTGACCTCGCTTATGTCCCATTTATGTTCGATGGGACTAATGTCGGGAGATCTGGGTGGCCAAATCATTTTCTCGAATTGTCCCAAGTGTTCTTGAAACCAATCGCGAACAACTGTGGCCCGGTGACAAAGCACATTTCCGTCTGTAAAAATTCCGTCGTCTGGGAACATGAAGTCCATGAATGGCTACGAGAGATCTTCAAGTAGCCGAACACAAACATTTACAGTCAGTGATCAGTTCAGTTGGACCAGAGAATCCAGTCCATTCCATGTAAATACAACCGACACCATAATGGAATCACCACCATCTTGCACAGTTCCTTGTTGATAACTTGAGTCCATGGCTTCATGGTGTCTGCGCCACTCTCGAAACTTACCATTACCTCGTACCAACTGAAATCAGGACTCATCTGACGAGGTCACAGTATTATGGTGATCTAGGGTCTTGACGATATGATCACGGCCCCAGGAGAAGCGATGTAGGCGATGTCGTGCTGTTAGTAAAGGCACTGACGTTGGTTGTCTGGTGCCTTAGCCCATGAACACCGCATTTTGCCGCACTGTCGTAACGGATGCATTCGTCGTACGTCCCACATTGATTTCTACGGTTATTTCACGCATAGTTGCTTGTCTGTTAGCAGTGACAACTTTACGCAAACACCGCTGCTCTCGGTCCCTATGTGAACGCCGTGTACCACTGTGTTCTCAGAATACTGAATTCCCTGACGATTTCCGAAATTAAATGTCCAGTGCTTCTAGTTCTACATCTACATCTACATTTATACTCCGCAAGCCACCAGTCGCGTATGGTTCGCGGGAAGAACGACTGCCGGAAAGCCTCCGTGCGCGCTCGAATCTCTCTAATTTTACATTCGTGATCTCCTCGGGAGGTATAAGTAGGGGCAAGCACTATATTCGATACCTCATCCAGACACGCACCCTCTCGAGACCTGGACAGCAAGCTACACCGCGATGCAGAGTGCCTCTCTTGCAGAGTCTGCCACTTGGGTTTGCTAAACACCTCCGTAACGCTATCACGCTTACCAATTAACCCTGTGACGAAACTCGCCGCTCTTCTTTGGATCTTCTCTATCTCCTCCGTCAACCCGATCTGTTACGGATCCCACACTGATGAGAAATACTCAAGCATAGGTCGAACGAGTGTTTTGTAAACCACCTCCTTTGTTGATGGACTACATTTTCTAAGGACTCTCCCAATGAATCTCAACCTGGCATCCGCCTTACCAACAATTAATTTTATATGATCATTCCACTCCAAATCGTTCCTCACGCATACTCCCAGATATTTTACGGAAGTAACTGCTACCAGTGTTTGTTCCCCTATCATATAATCATACAATAAAGGATCCTTCTTTCTATGTATTCGCAATACATTACATATATCTACGTTAAGGGTCAGTGCCTATCCGCTGCAGATCTTCCTGCATTTCGCTGCAATTTTCTAATGCTGCAACTTCTCTGTATACTACAGCATCATCCGCGAAAAGTCGCATGGAAATTCTGACACTATCTACTAGGTCATTTACATATATAGTGAAAAGCAATGGTCCCATAACACTCCCCTGAGGCACGCCAGAGGTTACTTTAACGTCTGTAGACGTCTCTCCATTGACCATTCCGCGTTCAGAGTCTGTTAATTGCCGATGTGCGGTCATAATCACGTCGGAAACATTTTCACATGAATCACTTGAGTGCAAATCGTGCCGGCCGGTGTGGCCGAGCGGTTCTATTCGCTTCAGTCTGGAACCGCGCGACCGCTACGGTCGCAGGTTCCAATCCTGCCTTGGGCATGGATGTGTGTGATGTCCTTACGTTAGTTAGGTTTAAGTACTTCTAAGTTCTAGGGGACTGATGACCTCTGATGTTAAGTCCCATAGTGCTCAGAGCCATTTGAAAAATTTGAGTACAAATCGTATCTCCGCCAAGCATTGCCCTTTTATACCTTGTGTACTCTATATAAATCGTATCTCCGCCAAGCATTGCCCTTTTATACCTTGCGTACGCTATGCTGTCGCCTTCTGTATATGACCATATCGGTCTTCTATGAATTATTTTCACCTCAGTCTGATCATGGATAAAAGAATTCAACGATTTTAAATGAGTGTAAAACAGGCTGAAAAATAGAAGGAGAATTCTTAAAGGAATTCAGTATTATAAAATGAGGACTTTATTTAGAATACAATCTGAGTACGTTTTTCGAGTTAATTATAGCCAGTAGATGACAGAAATCATAACAGTTGAGTGAAAATTCGATTTGACAACGACTTTTTTATTCCAGTACGGTCTCTTCTTTCGTGAGTGAAATGTGAAAATGGAGACGAAGGCGCTGGTTGCCACGGCTACGCCGACTTTCACCATAAAGCGTGGACACATAACCTATAAAATTCTGATCCCAGAGATCGTCATGAATTGAGAAAGGAGCCGCCGGGGAATCGCCATTGCGTCGCTCTGTCAGCCGTACAGCCCAGCAAAATGCAGGCCACGCGCGCTGTTACGCGGGCCCACCGACCTCCACGTCAGCTCCCTCCGCTGTGACTCTCCATCGACATCGCCTCTTCTCCGCAGCGGCCTACCCCTTGCTTCGGCGAACGATCACATCTGGCGATAGATCGCCTCATCAAGGAGCGTATACGGAGGCAAGTACTACTTTACGTGCAAACGAGGGGGCGTCCCCTCGCCACAGCAGACGAACTCCACATTTGGCGCCCAGCGCGGTGACTTCTCTCCAGCAATTCACATTTCTCTCCTTTCCAGTCCGCTTTCTTTCGCCCTGAAAAGTCACTCCCCATTTCATATTAGGATGCGATTCCGTTTTTTAACATTTTAACGTTATTAAGAGCTTTCAGCAATCAAAGTACGCTAACGTTATAGAGAAGGTTGTATATAAAAGGTTACTGGAGCATTTAAATTCACATAATTTGCTGTCAAATGTACAGTTTGGTTTTAGAAATGGTATAACAACTGAAAATGCTATATTCGCTTTTCTCTGTGAGTTTTTGGATGGATTAAATAAAATGTTGCGAACGCTAGGTGTTTTCTTTGATTTAACGAAGGCTTTTGACTGTGTTGACCACAAAATATTACTGCAGAAGTTGGACCATTATCGAGTAAGGGGAGTAGCTTACAATTGGTTCGCCTCTTACTTTAAGAACAGAAAGCAGAAGGTAATTCTCCCCAATATTGAGAATGGTAGTGATGTTCAGTCCCAATGGGGCACTGTTAAGTGGGGCGTTCCCCAAGGGTCGGTGCTGGGGCCGCTGCTATTTCTTATTAATATAAATGATATGCCTTCTAGTATTACAGGTGATTCAAAAATACTTCTGTTTGCCGATGACACAAGCTTGGTAGTGATGGATCTTGTGTGTAATATTGAAACATTATCAAATAATGTAGTTAATGAAATAAGTTCATGGCTTGTGGAAAATAATTTGATGCTAAATCACAGTAAGACTCAGTTTTTACAGTTTCTAACTCACAATTCAACAAGAACTGATATTTGGATCAGACAGAATGGGCACATTATAAGTGAGACGGAACAGTTCAAGTTCTTAGGCGTTCGGATAGATAGTAAGCTGATGTGGAAAGCCCATGTTCAGGATCCTGATCATAAACTAAACGCTGCTTTATTTACCATTAGAACAGTATCTGAAATAAGTGACAGTTCAACACGAAAAGTAGTCTACTTCGCATATTTTCATATGCTTATGTCATATGGTATTTTTGGGGTAATTCTTCCGATTCAAAAAGGGTATTATTGGCTCAAAAACGGGCCGTTCGAGCTATATGTAGTGTAAGTTCGAGAATCTTTTGTCGACCCCTAATCAATAGTCTGGGAATTCTGACATTGCCCTCACAGTATATATTTTCTTTAATTTCGTTTGTTGTTAGCAATATTAGCTTATTCCCAAGAGTTAGCAGCTTTCACTCAGTTAATACTAGGCAGAAATCAAATCTGCATGTGGAATGCACTTCCTTGACTCTTGTGCAGAAGGGAGTGCACTATTCTGCTGCATCCATTTTCAATAAGCTACCACAAGAACTCAAAAATCTTAGCAGTAGCCCAAACGCTTTTAAGTCTACACCGAAGAGTTTCCTCATGGCTCACTCCTATTATGTCGAGGAGCTCCTGGAAGAGCTGAAAAATTAAGCAAATTCCAATGTTACATCGTTGATTTTCTTTATTTAAAATTACGAATTGTCGCCTGAATACATTTCTTGTATTTCATTTTATCTGTTTCTACTATCGTGTTATAATTTCATATATGGACTCGTTCCATGACCATGGAGACTTCTCCTTAATTTGGTGCCACGGAACAATAAATAAATAAATAAATAAAAAATAAGTATGTCATTGTCTGAACAACCATAGTTCAGTCCCGTAGAATGAGAACAAGCAGATCTGTTCATCCTCCCTGAGCGGAAGATTGCCCACATATGTACTATCTTATAGATCATATCATTGCCTCCTCGAGGAGGAATACAACATAATAAGTAAAATAGGGATTTTGAAACTACTGAATCCGAAACAGTTCCAGAATACACCGCTGTCTCTTTAAGTGCACACTTCTTGTGTTCACGTTTTACCTGTATTGTTAGTAATCCGGTATCCTCTTAGAACGCAGTTTCAAAAACCAGAATTAAACGGTAAACGGCACCTCCACAAGTGTACAGATCTAGGCAGCTCGCATTTACAACTGTCTTAGTCTCAAAAAATTGCGAGTGTAGAGCACTGAGACAAAGAATGGGACAATTTTTCCGCAGTAACGACTTACTGTGAATAAAAGTGATGAATGTTTAGAAATCGTAGTTCCGGAAGACAACTGACTAATCTAAAACACCATCACCTCCGATCGGCCATAGCAGATACAAATTTTTTCTAATGGCATTGGGTAAAAGAGAACTGATATTAATTATCTAGTGCCAAAATGACATTTGATGGAAATAAAAAGAAAATTATCTACTCTGCTTACTTTACTGCAGCTGGTGCACATAAACCATGTTTTCCTACTAATTGCGTGTGTTACACACAGGTACTTTTTTCTTATAATTAATAAGTATAATCAAACTTACCTGTGTGGTACTTCAACTAAAATCATTACTACATAACTGGCTTCTAAGGTGGGGCCTAACAAAATCCATCAATACGAATTCCGTGAATTAAGTTCTGCGCTAATTAAGTATCAAATTCTGTGGGTTCCGGCAAGACACAACGTCTTTTTGTACACAACTACGAATTCCTTCATTGTTTCACTTCAGACAAGACGCATTATGGAAGCTATCGTTCACATAATAGGTGTGGTTAAAAGGAAATAAATCTTTCACATCTCCAGAATTTGGTTTGAGTGTAACAGCCCATTAATTTTGTAAGTGGCGTGCCTTTGCATTTCTCTGAATTGCTATCCTATAGATCAGGCCTGTTAACCGGCCTGTTCGTGCGAGCTGGCTCGCGCTCACGCCTCGGCAGTGAACAGCAGGCCGGCCCACGGTAAGTAATGGGTGAGATGGGGAAAGGGAAGGTAATGGTGGGGCGAGGGAGGGGAGGGCGGGTGAGTGACGCGGGGAGGGGTTGGGAGGGAGGATCCGAATAAGGCAGAGTGACACGAGAAACTATTATTGTCAAAGAGTTTACTATAATGTCACCAATGTTAGTTCTAAGGAAATGTAGCGTTTTGCGGTGACTAATGTCTTTCGTGTCAATTTATTTCCTAAAGCACGTTCAAACGTAAAACACTAGATGGCCATTAATTCTTCTTATTTTGCTTTTAACTAAAACATCAGTGCCTCCAACAACTTTCTGAGCACTTCTAATTCGAACAAGCTTAGAAGTTACAGTCTCAGAGTGAGCTTCTGTGGGTAGTATTCGTACCCCTCATTGGAGCAAAGTGCCCCCCCCCCCCCACAAGTGCGTAGGTCCAAACATGGAGATAATCCTAGCGACAAACTTGTGAAGTAGTAGCAACTTCTGTTTAGGGAAATTTTTAAACGAGTCTACAAGACTCGTTTTATTACAAAATATATCACGAAAGTGTGTGTTGCACTATAGGTTTTTAAGTTCTAACTATAGCTAGACGTCGCACCTCACGTCTTGTAGATTGAAATTCTTGTGTCTGACCTTCACTCTGAAGTTCCTAATCCGGCCACAATGCTCCTTTTCATCGATTTAAAGAGCTATTGTCCATATAAAACACTACGCCATTAAGTACACTCCTGGAAATTGAAATAAGAACACCGTGAATTCGTTGTCCCAGGAAGGGGAAACTTTATTGACACATTCCTGGGGTCAGATACATCGCATGATCACACTGACAGAACCACAGGCACATAGACACAGGCAACAGAGCATGCACAATGTCGGCACTAGTACAGTGTATATCCACCTTTCGCAGCAATGCAGGCTGCTATTCTCCCATGGAGACGATCGTAGAGATGCTGGATGTAGTCCTGTGGAACGGCTTGCCATGCCATTTCCACCTGGCGCCTCAGTTGGACCAGCGTTCGTGCTGGACGTGCAGACCGCGTGAGACGACGCTTCATCCAGTCCCAAACATGCTCAATGGGGGACAGATCCGGAGATCTTGCTGGCCAGGGTATTTGACTTACACCTTCTAGAGCACGTTGGGTGGCACGGGATACATGCGGACGTGCATTGTCCTGTTGGAACAGCAAGTTCCCTTGCCGGTCTAGGAATGGTAGAACGATGGGTTCGATGACGGTTTGGATGTACCGTGCACTATTCAGTGTCCCCTCGACGATCACCAGTGGTGTACGGCCAGTGTAGGAGATCGCTCCCCACACCATGATGCCGGGTGTTGGCCCTGTGTGCCTCGGTCGTATGCAGTCCTGATTGTGGCGCTCACCTGCACGGCGCCAAACACGCATACGACCATCATTGGCACCAAGGCAGAAGCGACTCTCATCGCTGAAGACGACACGTCTCCATTCGTCCCTCCATTCACGCCTGTCGCGACACCACTGGAGGCGGGCTGCACGATGTTGGGGCGTGAGCGGAAGACGGCCTAACGGTGTGCGGGACCGTAGCCCAGCTTCATGGAGACGGTTGCGAATGGTCCTCGCCGATACCCCAGGAGCAACAGTGTCCCTAATTTGCTGGGAAGTGGCGGTGCGGTCCCCTACGGCACTGCGTAGGATCCTACGGTCTTGGCGTGCATCCGTGCGTCGCTGCGGTCCGGTCCCAGGTCGACGGGCACGTGCACCTTCCGCCGACCACTGGCGACAACATCGATGTACTGTGGAGACCTCACGCCCCACGTGTTGACCAATTCGGCGGTACGTCCACCCGGCCTCCCGCATGCCCACTATACGCCCTCGCTCAAAGTCCGTCAACTGCACATACGGTTCACGTCCACGCTGTCGCGGCATGCTACCAGTGTTAAAGACTGCGATGGAGCTCCGTATGCCACGGCAAACTGGCTGACACTGACGGCGGCGGTGCACAAATGCTGCGCAGCTAGCGCCATTCGACGGCCAACAACGCGGTTCCTGGTGTGTCCGCTGTGCCGTGCGTGTGATCACTGCTTGTACAGCCCTCTCGCAGTGTCCGGAGCAAGTATGGTGGGTCTGACACACCGGTGTCAATGTGTACTTTTTTCCATTTCCAGGAGTGTATATACACTTAGGTGTAAGGCTATGGCGATCTTTAACACGCGATCATTCCCCTGACGACTGTGCACGGTTTACACCACCCTGCGACTTCTGACCTTCCCATGCTATCACTAGCGCTCACCGCCCAGGCGGCGAACGACCGTGAGCACTCGTGCTCACCTATCCACCTACTGAGCCGGTCTGCTATAGAATAAGGAGCAGCCAAAATTGCTGTAAAACGTGACGTTTTTCACCTAAAAGAAGCATTTCCAGGGGTGAAACTCAGTTGAAGTGCTAGGAAATTTGCTATTACGAACTGTAGAACAAGCTGCCGAACCCTTAACTTGTAATCTAATACCTACCCACCGCACAGCCAACTCACTGTTGTTTTCCCACTGCTGAATTCGTACCGATTTTGTGGCTGCTGCTGCTGTTGGGGACATTACTATGATTGGACCGGTGGAGGGTTTGACGATTAATGTGGGTCCCAGGATATTTTATAGTTAGTAATCTCGCATATTCCTGTTCTAGGCAGATTCGTATTTTGAATCAACGTGTTGGTTTTAGACAGGCCCCACTGAGAAAGGCTGCAAGATCACACACACAAAAAACTCACACAGAGAGAGAGGCGATAGCCTCTACCAATACGCTGGATTTCATTTTTGGTCTCTACTCATACTACACCGTCGAAGAAGACCCACCGATTCACGGTCCCAAAATCGTCAAATTTCGGGTATTTAGTGAATACGTGACTTTTCTTCAAATTCATCATTGACTCCTAGAGCGCAGTGGCGCTGTGGTAAGACATTGGTCTCGCATTCGGGATGACGGCAGTATAGATCATCGTCAGGCCATCCACGAAATGGTTTCCCGAGGTTTTCCTAAATCCTTAGGGGAAAAAGCCGGGATGATTCCTGTGAAATGGCTACGGTTGATTTCCTTGTCCATTCTTTCCCAATTCGACCTTGAATTCTATCTCTAATAACCTCTCATCAACAGTACGTTATTCTCTAATCTTCCTTCCTGCTTACATCTGCATCTAAATAATCACTCCGCCAGCGACCGTACGGTGCCTGACGGAGGGTACCCTCTACCGCTACTAGTTGTTTCCATTCCTGTTCCACTCGCAGGGAGAGCGAAGGAAAAACGACTATCTACAGGGTGTTACAAAAAGGTACGGCCAAACTTTCAGGAAACATTCCTCACACACAAATAAAAAAAGATGTTATGTGGACATGTGTCCGGAAACGCATAATTTCCATGTTAGAGCTCATTTTAGTTTCGTCAGTATGTACTGTACTTCCTCGATTCACCGCCAGCTGGCCCAATTGAAGGAAGGTAATGTTGACTTAGGTGCTTGTGTTGACATGCGACTCATTGCTCTACAGTATTAGCATCAAGCACATCAGTACGTAGCAACAACAGGTTAGTGTTCATCACGAACGTGGTTTTGCAGTCAGTGTAATGTTTACAAATGCGGAGTTGGCAGATGCCAATTTGATGTATGGATTAGCACGGGGCAGTAGCCGTGGCGCGGTACGTTTGTATCGAGACAGGTTTCCAGAACGAAGGTGTCCCGACAGGAAGAAGTTCGAAGCAATTGATCGGCGTCTTAGGGAGCACAGAACATTCCAGCCTATGACTCGCGACTGGGTAAGACCTAGAACGACGAGGACACCTGCAATGGACGAGGCAATTCTTCATGCAGTTGACGATAACCCTAACGTCAGCGTCAGAGAAGTTGCTGCTGTACAAGGTAACGTTGACCACGTCACTGTATGGAGAGTGCTACGGGAGAACCAGTTGTTTCCGTATCATGTACAGCGTGTGCAGGCACTATCAGCAGCTGATTGACCTCCACGGGTACACTTCTGCGAATGGTTCATCCAACAATGTGTCAATCATCATTTCAGTGCAAATGTTTTCTTTACGGATGAGGCTTCATTCCAACGTGATGAAATTGTAAATTTTCACAATCAACATGTGTGGGCTGACGAGAATTCGTACGCAATTGTGCAATCACGTCATCAACACAGATTTTCTGTGAACGTTTGGGTCGGCATTGTTGGTGATGTCTTGACTTGGCCCCATGTTCTTCCACCTACGCTCAATGGAGCAAGTTATCATGATTTCATACGGGATACTCTACCAGTGCTGCTAGAACATGTGGCTTTACAAGTACGACACAACATGTGGTTCATGCACGATGGAGCTCCTGCACATTCAGTCGAAGTGTTCGTACACTTCTCAACAACAAATTCGGTGACCGATGGATAGGTAGAGGCGGACCAATTCCATGGCCTCCACGCTCTCCTGACCTCAACTCTCTTGACTTTCATTTATGGGGGCATTTGAAAGCTCTTGTCTATGCAACCCCGGTACCAAATGTAGAGACTCTTCGTGCTCGTATTGTGGACGGCTGTGATACAATACGCCATTCTCCAGGGCTGCATCAGCGCATCAGGGATTCCATGCGACGGAGGGTAGATGCATGTATCCTCGTTAACGGAGGACATTTTGAACATTTCCTGTAACAAAGTGTTTGAAGTCACGCTGGTACGTTCTATTGCTGTGCGTTTCTATTCCATGATTAATGTGATTTGAAGAGAAGTAATAAAATGAGCTCTAACATGAAAAGTAAGCGTTTCCGGACACATGTCCACATAACATATTTTCTTTCTTTGTGTGTAAGGAATGTTTCCTGAAAGTCTGGCCGTACCTTTTTGTAACACCCTGTATATGCCTCTGTACGAGCCATGATTTCTCGCACCTAATCTTCATTGTCCATACGTGAAAATTACGTTGGTGTCAGTAGGATCATTCTGCGGTCAGCTTCAAATGCCGGTTCCCTAAATTTTCTCAACAGCGTTCCTCGGGAAGACTCGTGGTCTCTCCCTCCCCCCCCCCCCCCCAGATATTCACATTTGATTTCCAGAAGCATCTCCGTAACACTTGAGTGTTGTTCGAATGAACTGGTAATAAATCTAGCAGCCTGCCTCTGAATTGCTTCAGTGTCCGACCTGGTACCGATCCCAAACACTCAAGCAGTACTCAAGAATAGGTCGCACTAGCGTCCTACATGCGGTCTCCTTTACGAATGAACCACTCTTTCCTAAAACTGTCCCAGTGAACCGAAGTCAACCATTCGCCTTCCCTACCACAATCCTTACATGCTCGTTCCATTATATTTCAGGAACTCAGCTGACTTTTTACGTCGTTAGGAGGGACTGAGGTTGAATGACTCTGATATTTTGTGAGTTTCGATGTGGTCTCTCTCTTCACTCGTGTTCCTCTGTCTGATTTGTTGCGGTTAATTGAGGCCAGGTTTGGTGCTGAATCTCTTTCGGCATGTGTTGACATCCACTTACTTTTTATTTAATGACCAGTATTATGGGCAGACAGATGGAGTTGCGATGGGTAGTCCGTTGTCTCCTGCGTTCGCAAATTTATTTATGGAAGACTTCGAGGAAGGTGCATTGGAGTCGGCGCCTTTGGAACCCGCCTGTTTCTTTAGATACGTTGACGATACCTTCGTTGTTTGGCCTCATGGTAGGGAGAATTTGAATGTCTTTCTAGAACATCTGAACTCAATCCACCCGAACATTCGTTTTACTATGGAGGTGGAAGAGGATGGTTGTCTTCCCTTTGTTGACGTGTTGGTTAGGAGGAAAATTGATGGATCATTGGGACATGCAGTCTACAGGAAACGAACTCACACCGACTTGTACTTACAGGCTAATAGTTGTCACCATCCGGCTCAGCGTGAAGGGGTACTTCGTACCTTGGTACACAGGGCACATGTCGTTTCTGACGCTGAGACTTTGCCAGCTCAGCTATCCCATCTTGAAGCTACATTTCGTCAAAATGGTTATAGTGATAGACAGATTTGTTGCTAAGAGATCACGTCTGTTTTCACAAACGTTTAATATTCGCTTGGGCTCGTGAACTGACAGCTCGAAATAATTTTCAGAGAATGCGTTTAGCACAATTTCGAATGATGTTTTATGCGTTCCTCCGGAAATAAACATGTATTTCCGCCAACATATCGAGGGTAAATTAAAGGCATCACCAAATATTATCGTATGAGTTGGGTACGTGTTTGAAATCAAACTTAAGTTTTCTTTGAACCTTTCAGCAACTGTATCTTCTGAAATGGAAGGTCGGTAAAACGATCCAATTATTATTTTATTCCGGTTGCCCACAATGAACTATGCTCATACTAACTCACAGGAACTATCTACTTCAGTTTTGCGACAAGATAAACCTCTTGTAACAGCAACCAACGGTGTTTAGCCTATCCTTTCGGAACACCGTTAGATTCTTTGCAAAACTTTCCGCTAAGCTTATTTCCGGCTTTAGCCAGCTTTCAGTGCCTATAAAGATTTGAGCATTAGTGCTTTCTATTAGCACTTGGACCTCTGGTACTTTCCCAACACAGCTACGACAATTTACAACTGTTATACCGATGGTTCCTGTATCTACGTTCTTCCAGAGTTCGGCCTGCACCCTTTGTGGCTGAAGACCTTCTTGTGTTTACCCGAGCCCCACTACCTAAAAAACCGCCCAGTCCACGCTACACAGCCCCCGCTACCCGTTTAGCCGCCTCCTGCGTATAGTGGACACCTGATCTATTTACCGGAACCCGAAACGCTACCACCCTTTGGCTCAAGTCGAAGAATTTGCAGCCTGTGATTCAGACCCTCCACTCCGCTCTGTACCTGAGGTCTGCAATCGGTCCTGTCGACAATGCTGCAAATGGTCAGCTTTGTTTTCATCTTGGAAGCAAGACTGGCAGCCTTTACCACTTCTGTTAGCCGCTCGAAACCAGAGAGAATCTCTTCTGATCCAAAGTGACACACATCATTGGTACCGACGTGAGCAACAACCTCCAGTTGGCTGCACCCTGTGCTCTTCATGGCATGCGGGACGACTCGTTCCACATCTGGAATGAGTCCACCCGGTATGCACACGGAGTGCATATTGGTTTTCTTTCCCTTGTTGGCAATCATGTCCCTAAGGGGTCCCATAACATGCCTAACGTCGGAGCTCCTAACTATCAATAATCTCACCCTCTGTGATTGTTCGAATCTTGCAGGCTTGGAGGTTTCCTCTGAAACAGGACAGGCGACAGTGTCTGGCTCAGCGACAGCGTCAGCCACAGACCGCAGGCCGACCGGTGTGGCCGTGCAGTTCTAGGCGCTTCAGTCTGGAACCACGTGACCGCTACGGTCGCAGGTTCGAATCCTGCCTCGGGCATGGGTGTGTGTGATGTCCTTAGGTTAGTTAGGTTTAAGTAGTTCTAATTTCTAGGGGACTGATGACCTCAGATTTTAAGTCCCATAGTGCTCAGAGCCATTTGAGCCACAGACAGCACCTGCAACCTGTTTCTCAGACGAACTCGGGACGCCTTACGTACGGCCGGCTGATAAGTCTTTCGCCGTCTGCTACACCCTGGGGCGACCTCCTACTCGACCACAGGTGAAACGTCAGCCTCAGTGCGAGCAGTAACTGGGCTTTCCACCGGTGAGGACCGGTCGGAGGATTCGGCCGTGCTGATGTCCGCTGGATCCCCAAGGCCGGCTCACAACAGTGCTGCCCATCCACTGCAGCCTCAAGCTGTGTAACCGAAGCCATCACAGCCTGAAGCTGAGAGCGACGTGTCACCAACTCGGCTCGCATCTGCACACAACAATCGCAGTCCCTGTCCATACAAAAGACCGTGGAAAACTAAATTATGCAGATGAACGGCCTGTCTGCACGTGCTGCGCTACTCTACTGTAAACCCTGACGCAAACGCAGGAACTGTGTCTAATAAATTAGATTAATACGCAGAGATTCAAAAACCTACCTACCGAAGCACTCAGGTGAAACTAAATAATTCACCCCTTATTACTAATTTGTAATATGTCACAAAATTGGTTTACTTTCCGACGCAAATGAAGACGCGAGAACTGTGATTATTAGATATTAATATACACGCAGAAACACAAGAAACTAAACTATTGAAGTACACAGGTGACATTATAAAAATCACTCCTGGTTAGGAACTCGTAAAAGTCACAAAATTGGTTACTTCCCTGTTATTACTTGTGTCGCGGCCGGCTACTGCTGCCTGACTCATAACTGGTACGCGAGTCCCATTCCGTTAAACTAACCACAACATGAATGAGATTTTCACTCTGCAGCGGAGTGTGCGCTGATATGAAACTTCCTGGCAGATTAAAACTGTGTGCCCGACCGAACCGAGTTCGAGTCTCGGTCGGGCACACAGTTTTAATCTGCCAGGAAGTTTCATAACCACAACATGTTCCTCGGCTCATAAATACATAAAGACCGCAATGTTGATCTACATGATATTAAAACACGTGAAGCATTAATCCCCTGAATGCAACTGACATAAGTTAAAGTTCCGCGCTGCAAATCATCTAATACTCACAAAATGTTAAATTTCTAGGCAGCTCTCGGAGTCTGAGTTCTTCTTGGATCGGAATTCTGATAAGCACGAACGGATAGTAAAGTATTCGTGCTGACGCTTGCCGTCCAAAATCTACCACTTTTACATTTTGAAACCACACTCTCTGTTCTGATAGGACCGATCAGAACAGCGCAGATGACCTGACACGCCTGCCCTTCACGCTTCTAAGACCTCAATTCCCACACCAAAACCCAAAACTCGCTTAAAATACCTGAAATGGACTACCAGACAAAAAAACCGAATTAGTTACTAACTTGACGTATAATACAAATAAAAGTACGTGTCTTCCGGTCTCCCTCAGACCAAACTCACTATTCTATGTATACAAGTTTAAGCATAATTATTTAAAAAATAGATTTTGCACATGTACGCCTATGCCACATAACTATGCGACATTTTAAATTATATCGAGGGATAGTACCATAACTTTGAAACAATTTACCGCTTCCAAATTACGAGTGTTTTTACTATTGGCCCATTTAACATTTATTAATTAAATTATAAGTCAAATAATAACGGAAACGTATGGTACTTGGTTAAGTACAAAGAGAGCTAACAAAAGCCTTACTGCGTTCATTTGCTGTGTAACTGTAGCAAATACGATGCACAGACACATTTACAAAAGTAAAAAATATAAAAACGTAATATCTGTACATGTGTGGCTTCCAGGGATGACAGCTATAGTCCTACGGTATCATCCAATACCTTGTTTATTAGAGTTACATGAAGCGTTCAGCAGTTATTAAACTGGACTGGCCTTTGTAAGAATATTCGTTTACTCTAACACCGCCGCAAGCCGGTCCCAAGCCCGGGCCCATCTAAAAACAAGAGGATGGGGAAGTGTGGAGGGGGAGGAGTAACAACCTCGTAAAAAAACCAGGGTCCGTCCGGCTCCAGATGGTAGCACCCTGTCATAGGGCCCCTGCCTAGGGTTACTAGGTGAAACCCAGCCAACGGTCTCAATGGCGGAAGAGGAACAATTTCCCAACGGCAGAGAGAGCGGAAGAGCTAACTCCAGGGCTTACTACCTTGGTTTTAATTTCGGATTCGGGGCAACCCGATCCCCCAATTTATTATCCAACAATTACTGCAAAGCATGATGGGAACGTCGTCAAAGATAGACACTACTCCAAGAGGTAGACCGAATGGCAAATCCTCCGTTGTTCGTAGAAACAATGCAAAGGGGTCAAAGGATTTTGGAGGACCCCAACCAACATGTATGCAGCCCTCAACACTGAAATTTAAGAAAGCAACTATGTTTGCAACCCTAAATGTAAACTCTCTAATTAAAGTAGGAAAATTGAAATTATTGATTGAAAAGCTGAACCAGAAAGAAATTTTAATATGTGCATTACAAGAAACAAGGTTTTTAGATGAAACTGCTTTAGATTTTGAAAACTATCGTTTATTTAAAGGAAAACCAGGTAAAATCTTAATGAAACAAATGCCATACCTGGGAACAGCATTTCTGGTACATCACTCAATTTTAGATTCAGTTACTAACTTCTACTCGAGTTCTGAGAGACTATCCATTCTTGAGATTAAATGTAAAAACAAAGGATACTCTATAATCAACTGCCATGCACCCATAAACCAGGACAACAAAAATAACCCGGAGAAAGTTGAAGAATTTTGGGAGATACTTGAAATGGAACTGGATAGATGCTCAAAGAAGAACATAAAAATGTTAGTAGGCGATTTTAACGCACAAATAGGAAGGGAGAAAAAATACCATGGAACAGTAGGCCTCTTCCCAGGTCACAAAAGAACTTCAAAAAATGGAGAAAGGCTTATAGAGGTATGTAGGCATTTCAACTTGAAAATAATGACAACACATTTCAAAAAGCTGAGCCGAAAAACTAAAACATGGAGATCACCAAATCCACTTCTCGGAGAATTCCAAATTGACCATGTGGCTATCTCACTTCATTGTCAAGAAGAAATTCAAAACACTAAAGTGCTGAAAAGCCTTGATGTTGATTCAGACCACTATTTGACTACGATTAAATTCAGACCACTCCCATTTCAAAAAGAGAAGAAAACCTTTTACAAAATTCCAAAATATAACACAGAAACGTTAAAAAATGAAGAAATTAAACAACGGTTTCAAAGAGCATTGCACAAAGATAGCGATGGCATATCCACAATAAATAAGGAAGCGGGATGGGAGGAGATCAAAAACGAAATAGTTGAAATAGCAAAAGAAAATTGTCTCGTGAAAAGAGTAAGAAGACATCCATGGTGGGACAATGAATGTGATGAGAACCTGGAGAAGAGACAGAAATTGTGGCAGAAATGGAACTCCACAAAAGATCCTCAAGATCTTGACAATTTTAAAATCCAGAGAAGAGAAACAGCTAAGCTTTTCCGTAATAAAAAAAGAAGACAATTTCAGGATAACCTAGAACAGATTGAGGAAGACTTTAAAAGAAATAATTCTAGAGATTTCTACAAAACTTTTAGAAAACAGCTAACCAAATACCAATCCCCAAATTTATGTTTTAAAGATGAAGAGAACAAGCTAGGTTTGACAAACAAGACTAATTGTGAAATATTAGCAAAATATTTCGAGAATCTACTAAATTGTGAACCACCCAAAGATAAAATGAGTTTTGAAAACCACCGAAATACTAATACCGAGTCAAAACCTCCAGACGCTGAAGAAATAAAACACATAATACACAGTCTAAAAAACAATAAAGCCCCAGGTGAAGACTCCATAGTACCAGAAATCCTAAAAATAATGGATACCAACCTCCCACAAGTTTTGGAACATATGTTTAAGAAGATCTGGGACGAAGAAAGAATTCCTGAAGACTGGCAGTGTGCCCTGATACACCCACTACACAAAAAGGGGGATAAGATGAATGTTAATAATTATAGAGGGATCTCGCTACTACCAGTAGGATACAAAATTTTGTCAAGGAAATTACTTCAAATCGTGGAGCCAGTTCTGGATAAAAAAATAGGTGAATATCAAGCAGGTTTTAGACAAGGTAGATCCTGTGTTGAACAAATATTTAACCTGAAAACACTAATTCGTTACAGAATCTCAAGAGGCCAGAGATTTGCAATAGTATTTGTAGATTTCAAAAAAGCATACGACTCGGTAGATAGAGAAACATTACTGAAAGTATTGGAAGAATTTGGGGTCGATACGAAAACAATTCAAATTATCAAACAGACGCTAACAAACAGTAAGGCCAAAGTTAAATTTATGGGTGAAATTTCAAGGAAGTTCGAAATTAAAACAGGTGTTAGACAAGGTGATGGTTTATCCCCAATCCTCTTCAACTGCGTACTGGAAAAGATATTGAGAATATGGAAAGAAGAACTCAAAGGCACCAAGAATGACATCAGAATTGGAACAAAAAAAGAAAAAATAGAAGTGGACTGTTTAGCTTTTGCAGACGATCTGGCAATAATTACAGAAAACGAAGAAATAGCTCAGAACTACCTGGAGAAACTACAAGAAGTTTCGGCCAGAGCTGGACTGCAGATTTCATTTGAAAAAACCGTGTATATGTCTAATCATAGAAATAACAAGAAAAATCTTATTACTAAATACGGCAATATTAAGAGAGTAGAAAAATTTAAGTATTTAGGTGAAATAATTCAAGTGAATGGTTTAGACAAGAGTGCAAACCAGGCGAGAGCAAGGAAAATGGAATTTGCTTTTCAAAAAACCAAAGACATATATAACAAAAAAAACATTTCGATTCAAGCTAAATTAAGACATTATAAAACTGTCATTAGACCAGAATGCCTGTATGCATCGGAGTGCCTAACTCTTAACAAAAAGGGGGAAATAGAAAACATGGAAAAGAAAGAAAGGAAAATTTTGAGAAAAATATTAGGACCGAGAAAGATTGGAGAAGAGTACAAGCTAAAGAGTAATAAGGAAATATACAAAACTATTGAGAAAGTGAGTGAGGCAATGCGTAAACGCAGACTAACGTTTTATGGTCACCTGTTGAGGATGGATGGAAACAGACTAACAAGAAAAGTGTTTGAACATAGTAACAGGAACGAAAAAACCAACAATAAATGGATACAGATGGTGAAAAAGGATTTGGCCTATTTTAATGTCACCCGTGAGTCAATCAGGGACAGGGAAAAGTTTAGACAAATAGTGAACGAAATTAAGTGTTTTCCAGAAGAAACGAAACTAAAGAATAATAACAGGAAATGGTCGGAAGAGCGGAGGAGGAACCACTCGAAAATGATGAGGAAATATTGGGAAGAGAGAAAAAAAGATCAAAAAGCCGGGCAAGTGAATTGTTGAACGTGGTCCAAAGATGGCCGAAATCGAAAGAAGAAGAAGATTCGTTTACTCTGAGTACGTATCTTATAGAGTTCTTGTATTATTTATAACATTAATGTCTCAACAAATGCACCTCAGTGCCGTAGGCATGTTGATATGATCCAGTTTTGTGCTACGATGAGACATCGAATTACCTGTAAATTTCTAAGCATTTCAAAGCACTGCACCTCGGTAGCTGGGGGGTAAGCGCGGCCGATTCCTGACCGGAAGTGCACGTGTTCAATTCCAGGCCCCGTGGGAGTTTTTCTCCACTCGGAAACCGTATGTTGTGTTGTCGTTACATTCGCATCGTAATTACTAACACGGATATCGTCTCAGACACACTTTCGTATCGCCTTTCCAATACTGAGATGCTGTGTTAGCAATGATATAAAAATAATGTATTTGAAAGTAACCGTATTCTGTATCAGTGTGAACGCATGTCTACACAAATACTTAAAACTTCAATGATTTCAATAACATTCGGCACCTGATAGCTCTCCAGAATATGCATTACGTTACACATTGAAGGCTATCACGTCGCTGCCGAGCATGTGTGCTTTCTAAAGCTGCACACATCCGCTCCCTCGTATTCTCTTTCTTTTGTATCCCGCCTGGAAGGCGGCGCGCGTGTCTGCTCCTGTAACTGAATGTAGGAAGCTAGGAGGAGCAGGTGAGGTAGAACACTCGGTACTTCAATGTGAATTTAAATCACCTTTACTGTAGCAAGAAGATGAATACATAACTTTGCACTGAGGAGCACGTAGCTGCGAAGCCGGATGTCCCAAGCTCACAGAAGTTACACAGGCAAAATCTGTAGTGGCTAGCTCACTAAAAAATAGAAACAACGTTGCTTGGTCATCTGCTCGGTATCAAGTGGGCTGAATCTGGACCGACGCTCGTAGAGCTGCACAGCGCCGGGTTGCGGGCGCTGTCGTCGGTGTCTGTCTCGTAGTGCCAACCTAAGACCTTGCACCTACCCCGTGGCATCATATCTATCGATACCACAGTTTCGACGGGGATTGTTTACATAATTCCCGTTCTCGCATCTCAAATGCTCCAGCTGTCTGTTTTGCCAGTCATCTGCCCGCAAGTTTCTGTCCTGGATATTCTCTCTGCAGCTATGTTTTTCGCTTCTGATCTCTCCTCTATTACGTTTTTGAGACAACTTCCCATTTAGTAACTTTTTTTAAGTGAGTATCTCCGGTTCGAGAAATTATCTTACTACATTTGTTAGGCAATTTCGTATGTCAATATGTGATTAATATTTATCTTACTGTGTAACCGCTCTGTTACCCTGTTCTAGAAACATCTGACTACTTAAACATACTTAACTTTCCGAAATTAGTGGACATTTACTCCAATATAAATTTGCGCAGTTCAGGAACGCTACCATATTCATAAAAATGAATCATTAACTACGGAGTAATATGTATCAGTCGGCGACGAGTAATTGTAAAAGCGGGAACCGTTAGACTGAAGAGACAGCTTCCTACCGCTATGGAGAAGGCGATATTTCTGTAGGACCTATAAACATGAAATTTTGAAGCACTTGAAATTAACTGTTTGAGCGAGTTCTGAGCAGGATGATAACCGCACGGGCAACCATTGCACGTGATGACGCTAGGAATGCGGCAGCCAAGGGCTCTGGACGTGCCAATAGTGCTAGGATTTGGTCTTTACAGGTGTCTGCTTCAAGAGCATGCCTTGGAAACCTCTTTTCTCGGGTCGTTGAGGTCTTAAACTATTATTTAGATCGAGTGAAGATCACGACGAGGCCCATACAACGGGCTTAAAGTGAATTTGCTACAGCTTGTTTCATAGAAGTGACAAAACCTTATGGTTATGCATCAAGTTTTATAAAGTTAACTTAGGACATGGCTTGTTTTAGGCAAACATTTAAATAATATTTTATGTTCTGAAGAAGACGTTATTACGAACGTTGAAACCTAGGTAAACGATAAAGTTAACCTGCAACTGTAGGCTGTATATTCTTATATAAATAATATTACTTGCCTAGATATCCTGATTTTATTTTCCATAGTTTCACCTTTCTTGCATAGTTTCTTCAGATATTCCTTGGTTGATTTCTCTTCCAGGCACAGCCCAATCGAGTTCACGCTCCCCCTGCTATGACCTCAATGTCGGCGAGGTGCTAAACTATAATGTACTTTCATTTCAACCGGATGAAATCCCCAATGTCAGGATGAAGTGTAGTGGTCAACCACTCAATATATGTCTCCTTGCTCGGATTGTAACATTAAATAGTTGGGCTCGACTACTTAAAGTCAATAGGCAATAGAGCATCGGAGTAACCTTGGCAGTTGAAACAGTTCCCTTCTTAAGATTTTCACAAATCATCGTTTCATTGCAGGGCACAAGATAGCTCAACTGAGAATGCGGGGCTTAACACTGTTCGATGGCCAGCCGGTATGGCCGAGCGGTTCTAGGCGCTTCAGTCTGGAATCGCGTGACCACTACGGTCGCAGGTTCGAATCCTGCCTAAGGCATGGATGTGCGTGACGTCCTTAGGTTAGTTAGGTTTAAGTAGTTCTAAGTTCTAGGGGACTGATGACCTAAGATGTTAAGTCCCATAGTGCTCAGAGCCATTTGAACCATTTGAACTGCTCGATGCTTTACGCATTGATACTCATTACAGTAGTGTAAAACGTAAAGAATTTCAGTTAAGTGGCGATTTCTCCTACTGTAAATGTTTACCAGAAAAGAAAGAGCACGGCGTTTAGGTTTTCCGTCGCCTCTTTCTGATGAAAGATTGTTAGTCTCATTCGTCCATTTATTTTCCAACTATAATGATCAGTAAGTCATGTTTTAAAGAACTATTTTTTAGTTGTTAATTATATGGGGCAGTTTGTGTGTAAATGAATAAGTCAGGAAGGGATATTATAATTTCAAGAAAAACAAATCATTTATAACCGCTTGTGTTTAGATATTTTTTAGATGCCAGTCTAGCAGACCTTTAGTAAGGGAGCCGATTCGTTTCGAAAGTCCGGAGACATCATACTCACGGGCTTCCATGTAGGCCGCAATTTGAGAACACCATTAGCAAAAGTCGGGGTGCACTCAGCCTCGTGATGCCAACTGAGGAGCTACTCGACCGAATAGTAGCGGCTCCTGTCAAACAAAACCATCATAACGACTGGGAGAGCGGTGTGCTGACCACACGCCCCGCCTATCCGCATCCTCAGCTGCGGATGACACGGCGGTCGGATGGATCCCGATGGGCCACTTATGGCCTGAAGACGGAGTGCTATTAGGAAAAGTGGTAATAACAAATCCACGAGTTCGACACATAGTCATATAAAAATTTCAAATGTGGATAGGCCTTCAGTATGCAATGTTTAGTTCAATTTCAGACTTCAAGACGTAATAACGTCCATTTAAAGACAATATTACGTGTAATTTCAGAGAAGTATAAACTGACAGATTGTAAGACAGGGGAAATCTTCTTCGCCATGACTCTTTGTGTAGCTTGTTCTGTGAATTCTCTTTGTAACCTCCTATTCTGCTATAGAATCGAGTGAATGCATGTTGCCACAAGAAAACATTAGCTGTTATTTCTGCAGATGTATATATATATATATATATATATATATATATATATATATATATATATATATATATATATATATATATATATATATATATATTGACGGCAGCCATTGCGTCAGACTAGCTCATTTGCACTATTTACAGTGTCTAAGATATGTAGATTAACATAAAGTAAAATGTAATGACTAAACAATAGCCGAAGTTTTTTACTTAGATATTTTATGAAATATTCCACTTTAATTGACCAAAAACTGATGGACAGTATTAAAACCATTTAAAAGATTTTAGTGACACCATTTCGTCTCATTTTATCTTTGATGATGTACACTGTTCCGCTGGCTACGTAACAAATCTATATATTGCCATTTCCGAGTTGTTCATTGACTATTTATATATAATGAACACAATACTGTTCAAATGTGTGTGAAACCTTATGGGACTTAACTGCTAGGGTCATCAGTCCCTAAGCTCAAACACCACCTAACCTAAATTATCCTAAGGACAAACACACACACACATGCCCGAGGGAGGATTCGAACCTCCGCCGGGACCAGCCGCACAGTCCATGACTGTAGCGCCCTAGACCACTCGGCTAATACCGCGCGGCAACACAATACTAAGATTATTAGTGATATTAATCCGTATCTAAGGAGTCACTGGATTTGAAATCGAGTAGAATGCTTCACCTCTGTTACATATACGCGGATGAAAATAAATTCATCCAGGGGCGACACCATCAAAGCGAAAGACATGAGATTTGTCTTATCAGCAAAACTGAGTCGCTACTCGTTGTCGACGTAACTGTGGAAGCTTGATGACTCTTTTCACCCCAAAGCACGCGCATTTCTTTACCAACAAAATGCTGCCGGGACCGCGTCCGAAGGTCAATCATTGTTTGCCTCAAAATGTTTGGGGACTGTGACAAATAAAGTGGGAAACCACCCGTAGGTCATGCCTGAGCTTGTCGATAGGGCAGGATATAGGTTATCAGAAGTTTCCATTTAACACAACTTGTCGTGAAATATGTGTTTAACTCTGTTTCAGAAAATTAGTATCAGTGTACAACAACTTATCACTCGACAACGATTTGCAAGCATAAAATCATTGAAAGCTAAGGTCTGATGCTTTCCAGAAAGCTTTAATTAAAGGAAACTTCGAACTTCTAATTAAATTCTATTCTAATCCTGGTATGAAAGTTATCAATGCCAATTAAGGAAATCCATTTACTGAGTCGTCCCTTGCGAGAAGTAAACTACGTTCGCGATACCTGTTCGCCTTCCTTTTCGTGAAAATGAATTAAGTTTAAAAGGCCAGGCAATCCTTTGTCTGTTTTCAGATTCTGCACAGCAAGAAACTTGGGAATGGAGAACTCCATTGTAAACTGGCGCCAGAAAGGCGTACTGCCTAGATCGATTGGTTTAGTATTAAAGTGGATGTTTCAGATGTCTATGTGACGAGATGTAGGCTTCTAGCTCACCAGATAGAAGCAGCTACTTATTTTAGCATCTGTTTCATTACTTGGCGCGCTAATAGTATAGCTAGTGATCAGTCAAGGGTAACGCAGCACAAACTGTGCATCGTGCGTTCATATAACTGCAATTAAGTCGATATTACAAATTTACCCGATGGTCTACAAATATAGCGCTGTTCGTATACAAACGCAGCAATGTAGATAAAAATTTTTGATTAACACTAGACAGTTATCGACGCAAGGTATGGGATATGCCTGGATTGCAGTCTCTCGTCGACTTAGAGGTTACTAGAGAGGAAGGAAACAAGCGAGAACATTGACGGGAACCGCATAATGGTCAGCCTGGGATTTAAATCTTACTGCTCCATCTCGAGTTTCGTGTGTCAAGCACTGTGCCACCTGTGTCAACTGTTAGACATAGCATGCTAGAGAAGATTCTGATCTGTCAAGAAAGTTACCTTACACATCACCTCAAACACTTTTCCCAAGTGGCTTTATGGTAAACCTCGTATGACTCAGTCAAAGATTAAACAGATGCGAGATTTTTTATCTTGAGTGAACTGCTTGGAAAAGAAAGAAACACTTCCCATTACTTAATCAGATACTTATCTTAATGTACTTATAATTACTATTCGAGGATTAGAAACCACGTGTTCATCACAGTTAGAAACCTCATTAACTTTCTACTTAAATTCTAATTTCATTAACTTTCTGTTAATCTTATACATTGTGGTGACAAAGGTCATGGCTTACCTCCTTATTATCGTGTCTGACCTCCTTTTGCATGGTGTAATGCACCGGCTCGATGCGGCGTGGACTCCACAAGTCATTGGAAGTCCCCTGCAGAAATACTGAGCCATAATGGCTCTACAGCCACCCATAATTGCGAAAGTGTTGCCGGTGCAGGATTTTGTGCACGAATTGACCTCTCGATTATGTCCCATATATTTGGGACAGGTCGGGCGATTTGGGTGACACTATTAATCGCTTGAGCTGTTCATAATACCCTTCAAACAACTCGCGGACGATTGTGGCCTCGTGACATGTTTAGGAGCATCAAGTCCATGAATGGCTGTAAATGATCCAAGCAGCCGCACATAGTCGTTTTCAGTCAATTATCGGTCAGCTGGGCCAGATGACCCAGTTTATTATACGTAAACACAGCTCACTCTACTACGGAGCCACCATCTGCTTGCACAGTGCCTTGTTAACAACCTGGATCTACATCTACATCTGCATGGATACTCTGCAAATCACACTTAAGTGCCTGGCAACGGGTTCATCGAACCACGCTCACAATAATTCTCTATTATTCTGTTCTCGAACAGCGGGCGAAAAAAAAAAAAAAAATCCTACATATTTCCGTGGGAGCTCTGATTTCCCTTATTTTATTATGATGATAATTTCTCCCTATAAAATCGGCCTTAAAAAGATATTTTCCCATTCGGAGGAGAAAGTTGGTGACAGAAATTTCGTGAGAGGATGCCACCACAACGAAAAGCGACTCTGATTTAATGATATCCACCCCAAATCTTGTATCATGTAAGTGACACTGTCTTCCATATTTCGCGATAATACAAAAGGTGCTGATCTTCTTTGAAGTTTTTCGATGTACTCAGTTAATTCTATCTGGTAAGGATCCCAGACCGCACAGCAGTACTCCAAAAGAGGACGGACAAGGTTAGTGTATGTAGCCCCTTTAGTAGATCTGTTACGTTGTCTAAGTGTTCTGCCAAATAAACGCAGTCTTTGGTTTGCCTTTCCCACAACATTTTCTATGTGTTATTTCCAATTTAAGCTGTTCGTAATTCTAATTCGTAGGTATTGAATTGAATCTACGGCCTTTAGGTTGGACTGACTTATCGTGTAACCTAAGTTTAACGGATTCCTTTTAGCACTCATGTGGATGACCTCACACTTTTCATTAATCAATGTCAGTTTCCAATTTTCGCACCGTACAGACATCTTTTCTAAATCTTTCTGCAATTGGTTTTGATCTTCTGATGACTTTACTAGACGATAAACGACAGCATCAACTGCAAACAACCTAAAAAGGTTGCTCAGATTGTCTCCTAAATCGTTTATATAATTAAGGGATAACAGAGCGCCTATAACACTACCTCGGAGAACGCCAGAAATCACTTGTTTTACTCGATGACTTTCCGTCAACCTCTCTGACAAGAAATCATGGATCCATTTGCGTAACTTAGACGATATTCCGTAAGTACGCAATTGGACTACAAGCTGCTTGTGGGGTATAGTGTCACAAGCCTCCTGGGAATCTAGAAATACGGAATACATTTCATATCCCCTTTCAATAGCACTGAACATTCCATGCGAGTAAACAGATAGTCGTGGTTCACAAGAACGATGTTTTCTAAATCCGTGTTGACTATGTGTCGATAGAACGTTTTCTTCGAGGGAGCTTAGAATGTTCGAACACATTATAGTTTCCAAAATCCTGCTGCATACCAACGTTAATTAATGGGCCTGTAATTTAGTACATTTCTTGAATATTGGTGTGACGTATGCTACTTTACAGTCTTTGGGTACGGATCTTTCGACAAGTGAGCGGTTTTAAATGATTGTTAAGTATGGAGATATTGCATCAGCATATTCTGAAGGTAACCTAATAGGTATACAGTGTGGACCGAAGACTTGCCTTTATTAAGAAATTTAAGTTGGTTCACTACTCCGACGATATATACTTCTAAGTTGCTCTTGTTGGTAGCAGTACCTGACTCGGATTCTTTAATATTTACTTCGTCTTCTTTGATCAAGGAATGTCTAAAGTTTGTGTTTAGTAACGCTGCTTTGGCAGCACAGTCATTGATAGTGGCTCTGAGCACTATGCGACTCAACTTCTGAGGTCATCAGTCGCCTAGAACTTAGAACTAATTAAACCTAACTAACCTAAGGACATCACACACATCCATGCCCCAGGCAGGATTCGAACCTGCGACCGTAGCGGTCACGCGGTTCCAGACTGAAGCGCCTTTAACAGCACGGCCACACCGGCCGGCCATTGATAGTACTTCCATTACTATTGCGCAGAGAAGACACTGATTGTGTCATGTCGCAAGCATACTTTACAATACGACCATAATCTCTTTGGATTTTCTGCCAGGTTTCGTTGGGGTGACTATTACAAGCATCTCGCGTTGAAGTCCGCGCTAAATTTCGAGCTTCTGTAAAAGATTGCTGGTCTTGGTCCATGGCTTTGTGTTGTCTACGCCAGACTCGAACTCTGTTATCAGCTCTTATCACCTCAAAATGGGACTCATGTGACCAGGTCACGGAATTCAAGTCGTCTAGCGTCCAACCGATTTGGCCACAAGCCCAGGAGAGGGACTGCAGGCGATGTGCTGCTGGCGAAGATACTGGCGTCGGTGGTATTCTGCCACAGTCCATTAACGTCAAATCTCGCCACACTATCCTAACGGATGGGTTCGTCGTACGTCTCACATTGATTTCTGCGGTTATTTCACGCGGTATTGCTTGTCTGTTAGGGCGTCGGCAAATGCGCTGTTCTTGGACAGGTAATGCATGAAATTTGTTCCTCTCGACACACCTTTGACACTATGAATCTCGGAATACTGAATTCTTCCCTAACGATTTCCGAAATGGAATATCACATGTGTCTAGCTCTAACTACCATTCCACGTTCAAAGTCTGTTAATTCCATTTGTGCGGCCACAGTCACGTGAAATCGTTTTCTCATGAATCACCTGAGTACAAATGACAACTGCGCCAAAGCTCCGCTCTTTTATGCCCTGTGTACGCGATATTACCGCCGTCTGTATATATGTCTATCTCCATCCCACGACTTTTGTCACCTTAGTGTACATCTGATACACCAGCCTATGTACAGGAGAGACGTTACGCGAGTGGTATGTGGCTGAAAGAGTAGCACCATATCGCTGGATTGTGACTCCACTGACTTTCGGGAGAAGCGGATCTCAGACCTCCTTACGGTGTCTGTGTATTAAATTTTACACGGTATTCATAAACTGTTGCACGTGATTGTCTGGAAGTTGCGTCTAATATCGCCACGGCCGTTTCATTTCTCTGTCTTTGCCAAATACGAGATAATGATGTCTCTGTAATGAATTTGGTTGATACTTACATGGACTACCGTCCTCACTTAAACCCCATACACCTTAATAGCCTTAATAACTGATAAGGCGCTACCGGTTCGTTCTCTACACGATATCCCGAGTTCAGCAGTCTCTTGGTGCAAGCTACGTGCAACATCCTCTTCCATACTTGCCCCTAACAACAATTCAGTCACTGTACAAGATTTGCCACCTGTTTACAATATTCAGCTGCACTGTACAATAACAAAAGTAGCATAGACAGCAAATAATAGTTGAACGCTTCTTCACATGAAATATCGATCTGAAAAATATGTTGTTCGCTCAGAAGATCGGTACTTGACCCTCTACTCCCTTCTGGTTATTATAGTGGCCTCATTATGGAACATAGTTTAAACAACTATGTTCCATAATGGGGCCACTATAATAACCAGAAGGGAGTATAATAGCAACATAGCCGAAAATTATTTTTATTTGGAGGAATACCAAGAAACTGATGAATGTTATACAAGAAGTAAAATGATTACATTTCAGAATGAAACTGAATGTACCAAAGGCAAAAATGTAGTAAGAAGAACTCAGAAAAAGAGAACTCTACTCCCTTCTGGTTATTATAGTGGCCCCATTATGGAACATAGTTGTTTAAACTATGTTCTGGTTATTATAGTGGCCCCATTATGGAACATAGTTGTTTAAACTATGTTCCATAATGAGGCCACTATAATAAAAGGGAGTAGAGTTCTCTTTTTCTGAGTTCTTCTTACTACATTTTTGCCTTTGGAACATTCAGTTTCATTCTGAAATGTAATCATTTTACTTCTTGTATAACATTCATCAGTTTCTTGGTATTCCTCCAAATAAAAATAATTTTCGGCTATGTTGCTATTATACACAGAAATTCCACCCTATTATCACACATTGGAATGGAAAACAATCTGGTATTGCATCGTAGGTTGGCTTCACAGCAAGCTCTTTCTTTTAAAAACCATAGATAATATTTCTGGGACCAATAAAGTGAGCAAACACAAATTAGTATACCGTGAACAACCGACGAAGGTATTTGTAAGATAAACAATTCTATCTTATTAATACTTAGACACAGTCACTGTCAAACATTGATTATTGGTGTTTCCAATTTATTTGTTCATTTATACATATCGAAATGTAAGGACGAGATGTGTAATATAACGAGAAAGTTTGAATGGCTTGGTATTTGTAGCACATACACTACTGGCCATTAAAATTGCTACACCACGAAGATGACGTGCTACACACGTGAAATTTAACCGACACGAAGACGATGCTATGATATGCAAATGATTAGTTTTTCACAGCGCCGGTGCCGACACCTACAACGTGCTGACATGAGGAAAGTTTCCAACCGATTTCTCATACACTAACAGCAGTTGACCGGCGTTGCCTGGTGAAACGTTATTGTGATGCCTCGTGTAAGGAGGAGCAATGCGTACCATCACGTTTCCGACTCTGATAAAGGTCGGATTGTAGCCTATCGCGATTGCGGTTTAGCGTATGGCGACATTGCTGCTCGCGTTAGTCGAGTTCCTATGACTGTTAGCAGAATATGGAATCGGTGGGTTCAGGAGGGTAATACGGAACGCCGTGCTGGATCCCAACGGCCTCGTATCAGTAGCAGTCGAGATGACAGGCACGTTATCCGCATGGCTGTATCGGATCGTGCAGCCATGTCTCGATCCCTGAGTCAACAAATGGGGACGTTTGCTAGACAACAGCCATCTGCACGAACTGTTCGACGACGTTTGCAGCAGCTTGGACTATCAGCTCGGAGACCATGGCTGCGGTTACCCTTGACGCTGCATCACACACAACCACGCCTGCGTTGGTGTATTCAACGACGAACCTGGGAACGCGAATGGCAAAATGTCATTTTTTCGGATGAATCCAGGTGTTGTTTACAGCAGCATGATAGTCGTATCCGTGATTGGCGACATGGCGGTGAACGCACATTGGAAGCGTGTATTTGACATGGCCATACTGGCGTATCACCCGGGCGTGATGGTATGCGGTGCCATTGGTTACACGTCTCGGTCACCTCTTGTTCGCATTGACGGCTCTTTGAACAGTGGACGTTACATTTCAGATGCGACCCGTGGCTCTACCCTTCATTCGATCCCTTCGAAACCCTACATTTCGGCAGGATAATGCATGACCGCATGTTGTAGGTCCTGTATCGGCCTTTCTGGAGACACAAAATGTTGGACTGCTGCCCTGGCCAGCACGTTCTCGAGATCTCTAACCAATTGAAAACGTCTGGTCAATGGTGGCCGAGAAACTGGCTCGTCACAATACGACAGTCACTACTCTTGATGAACTGTGGTATGATGTTGAAGCTGCATGGGGAGCTGTACTTGTACACGCCATCCAAGCTCTGCTTGACTCAATGCCCAGGCGTATCAAGGCCGTTATTACGGCCAGAGGTGGTTGTTCTGGGTACTGATTTCTCAGGATCTATGCACCCAAATTGCGTGAAAAAGTAATCACATGTAAGTTCTAGTATAATATATTTGTCCAATGGATACCCGTTTACCATCTGCATTTCATCTTGGTGTCGCAATTTTAATGGCCAGTAGTGTTGTCCTCAATCACCCGTCACCGAGTAATTTGATGTTCGTACTCTACAGTCTCTGGAGAGGTCACGGCTGCATTTCTTTATTAAAAATAAATCAATAAATTATTCATTCCTTTAAGAAGACTGTAAAATTACGTGTACTGGAACATACGGCGTCCCACCAAACTCTCATATCTGAAAATACTCTATTAATTTGGGATGACAAGATAATGTTTCAGACAAAGATTGTTAGGTTTCAAATACCTTATCTGCTTACACTACCGAAAATCACATGAGTGGCATATTCGAAAGAAAATACAATGGCCATTAGTTAGTTTTTCACCGGAATAGCAGATCTGTATGAGACTCGTGATCTGGTGTAAATCTCATACAGATCTATTTAGCTATCTATCTATCTATCGCTTGAGCCGTGTCGCGTAGTTTCGCAGGGTCAGCCATCGTTAATCGGATTTGGCATGTTAATGTTAAGGGGTGGCCGGATGCCCTTCCTGCCGCCACCGCGTATCTCCCAGGACGGAATTAGTGTACCCCAACTGTCTGCATCGAGTGTAATCCATGGAATAGAGCGAAAGTGTTGAGATGTCTGCGAGCTGAGGAGCAACATTGCGACCAGCCCGGTATTTATCTAGCGGGATGTGGAAAACCGCCTAAAAACCACATCCTGGTTGGCTGGCACATCGGCCTTCGTCGATAATCCGCCAGGCGGATTCGATCTTGGGCCGGCCCGCTACCCGAGTCCAGGAAGCAGCGCGTTAGCTCTCTCGGCTACCATGGCGGGTTGTGTAAATCTCTTACAGATCTGACAAGAAATTCAGAAGTAAAGGCACAATGTATATGGGAACTTCACCATCTGACGAGAATGGGGTAACATCAAGTATAGCCTGCTGGTATCGAGGGAAAGATACGAAAACTGCCGGACGGCGTGTCATTCAAGCAGCCGCGCAAAAATTGTCACATTCAGTGCATTTTACGCTCTCATTTATTAACAAATTTTGAAAGGAGCTGTATCACTGATTTTGTCACATACAGCTCTGCTATTCTGCAAAAAATTCCTTTAAAAGTAAAGTGACTTTTGTATTTTTTAGAATATATTTGAGTGGTTTTCAGCAGCGTAAGCAGATAGAAGTTTTTTAAATAAACAAAATTTGTCTTACCATCCTTTTGACACACCAAGTTTAACAAGGTTTTAGCAGACGTCAGAGTTTAGTGAGACAAAATAAATTACATTTTTAATGTAAAACCTCTCATGTAAAAGTCTGTAGTATCGTTCAGAAACAATGTCTGTTCTGTTACTACAGAGAACATCCTTCGTAGGAAGGACTGAGGGGAAAAAATAGCTCTGAGGACTATGGGACTTAACATCTGAGGTCATCAGTCCCGTAAAACTTAGAACTACTTAAACCTAACCAACCCAAGGACATCACGCACATTTATGCCCGAGGCAGGATTCGAACCTGCGACCGTAGCAGTCGTGCGGATCCGGACTGAAGCGCCTCGAACCGCTCGGCCACCGCGGCCGGCGAGATTCGTTTCCAAATCAGAATGCAGTTACGTAAAGGAGAGTGTCTTGCTTGAAAACATTGGGCACATTCAACTTAAAACAGACACAAAAAACGTCGAAACTGACAAAGCGAGAGAAAAATTCGTCTAATTACTAACGGTCTGCCGGAGGTGTTAGTCTCTTCTATCCAATGTCTTAGCAAACGTGCCTGAAATAATCTTTTTCACGTTTCCATGACAGTCATAAAACACCTGTAGACTAAAATTAAATTATTTTATTATATTTGTGTATGTTAAAGTCTGAGGACTCAGTAATGTTATGCGGGTTATTATCAACTAATTAGAGGTAAAATTGATTTACTACAGTTCACAGTAAATCACAGTCGACTGCTCTTTATAAAGCGTTCATATGTCACCGTTCACTCGCCAACAGTAAATCTGTACTGACGATTAATATTTGTAGATACCTTTAAACACTGTAATATTTCTATGTTATAGCCGCTTTGGCTTCGCTAGCGTATCATTACAAGCAAACGTTCGCAGTAGCAAAATTTGCAGTTATCTGCATAACCGCAAGTCCAAACACGAGTCTGCGACAGTCGGTAGATGTCAGCGAAACAGGCCTAATAAAGCCGTGGCCGCGGCTGCGGCCGGGGTCGGTAATGACGCGCATTTGAGCTATCAGTTAGTCAGGCGGCCGGTGCGTACCCTCGCGCTGCGCTGACGTCAAACGCCGCACCGCGCCGCGCCATCATCACCTCCCACGCTAGGTCCGTCGCGCCCAGGCACGAGACGCTGGCACTACCACTGTCTTGAGCCAAGTGACATTTATGCCGCAATAAATGAAGTTAGATACCGTCTGAGACAACAATTTTTACACTATTACACTGAAGGGAAAAAATCGCAACGTCAAAATTAAAGTAAAGTAGTGTAATAAAATTTCGGGAATACATTTGTATGGGTAATATACTTTACTGACCATTAAAATTGCTACACCAAGAAGAAATGCAGATGATAAACGGGTATTCATTAGACAAATATATTATACTAGAACTTACATGTGACTATATTTTCACGCAATTTGGGCGCATAGATCCTGAGAAATCAGTGCCCATGACAACCACCTCTGGCCCTGATACGGCCTTGATACGCCTGGGCATTGAGTCACACAGAGCTTGGATGGCGTGTACAGGTACAGCTGCCCATGCAGATTTAACACGATACCACAGTTAATCAACAGTAGTGACTGGTGTATTGGGACGAGCCAGTTGCTCGGCCACCATTGACCAAACCTTTTCAGTTGGTGAGAGATCTGGGAATGTGCTGGCCAGGGCAGCAATTGAACATTTTCTGTATGCAGAAAGGCCCGTACAGGACTTGCAACATGTGGTTGTGCATTATCCTGCTGAAATGTAGAGTTTCGCAGTGATCGAATGAAGGGTAGAGCCACGGGTCGTAACACATCTGAATTGTAACGTCCACTGTTCAAAGTGCTGTCAATGCTAACAAGAGGTGACTGAGAGGTGTAACCAATGGCACTTCATACCATCACGCTGGGTGATACGCCAGTATAGCGATAACGAATACACGCTTCCAATGTGCGTTCACCGCGATGTCGCCAAACACGGATGCGACCATCATGATGCTGTATACAGAACCTGGAATCATCAGAAAAAATGACGTTTTAACATTCGTGCACCCAGCTTCGTCGTTGAGTACACAATCGCAGGCGCTCCTGTCTGTGATGCAGCGTCAAGGGTAACCGCAGCCATGGTCTCCGACCTGATAGTCCATGCTGCTACAAACGTCGTCGAACTGTTCGTGCAGATGGTTGTTGTTTTGCAAACGTACCCATCTGTTGACTCAGGGATCGAGACGTGGCTGCACGATCGGTTACAGCCATGCGGATAAGATGCCTGTCATCTCTACTGCTACTGATACGAGGCCGTTGGGATCCAGCACGGCGTTCCATATTACCCTCTTGAACTCACCGATACCATATTCTGCTAACAGTCATTGGATCTCGACCAACGCCAGCAGCAATGTCGCGATACGCCTTACACGAGGCATCACAACAACGTTTCACCAGGCAACGCCGGTCAACTGCTGTTTGTGTATGAGAAATCGGTTGGAAACTTTCTTTATGTCAGCACGTTGTAGGTGTCGCCACCGGCGCTATCTTTGTGTGAATGCTCTGAAAAGCTAATCATTTGCATATCACAGCATTTTCTTGCTGTTGGTTAAATTTCGCGTCTGTAGCACGTCATCTTCGTGGTGTAGCAATTTTAATGGCCAGTAGTGTATTTAAGTGATTAACGTTGCATGATCACAGGTTAATGCAAACGCGGGGAAAGTCATTGCAGATGTGAAATGCTGGTATGCTAATAACTGGCGTAACTAACAAAATGTTGAATGCAAGCATGTAAATGTGGTTGCCGAAGGTCAGTTTGTGGGATGGAGTTTCATGACTGTTGCTCTTGGCTGGTCACAACGGGAACGGTTAATGCTGGTTGTGGATGACGCTAGAATTATCGTCTCAAGATGTCGCGTACGTGCTCGACTGGAGGCATATCTGGTGATCGTGCAGGCCAAAGCAACATATCGACACTCCGTAGAGCATGTTGGGCTACAACAGCGATATGTGGACGAGCGTTATCCTGTTGGCGAATATCCTGTGGAATGGTGTTCATGAATGGCAGCAAAACAGGTCAAATCGCTAGACTGACGTACAAATTTACAGTCAGGGTGTTTGGGATAACCACGAGAGCGCTACTGCTGTCATACGAAACGGCACCCCAGGCGATAACTCCAGATGTACGCCCAGTGTGTCTAGCACTTAGACGGATTGGTTGCACGCTCCCAACTGCCCTCCTTATAACCAACACACAACCGTCAATGGCAACGAGACAGAACCAGTTTTCATTAGAATACACAACAGACCTCCACTCCACCCTCCAATGAGCTCTCGCTTGACATCACCGAACGCTAATTGTGGTGGTTTGGGGTCAGTGAAATCTACGCTACAGAGCGCCTGGCTCTGACATGTCCTTGTCACCGATATGTGACAGTTCATTGTGTCACGGTGGTGCCAACTGCTTCTCGAATTGCTGCTGTGGACGGGTTACGATACGCCACAGCCATACATAGAACACAAAGGACTTTCCTCTCGATCCGAAGCTCGGTCTTCCTGCTATCGTAACATCCTGTGCCCACCGCTGTCAGCAGTCATGTACAGTGGCTAGATTCCTACCATGCCTTTCTGCAATATCGCGGAAGGAACATTCAGCTTCTTGTACACGACCTCCTTCGAACTCGGTGAGCTGTTGATAATGGCGTAGGCGTCGTCTTAAAAGCATTTTTGACTAACGTCAACTCACCTCGGCCATTCTCACGGGTAACTAACGTTCCGGACCGTTACTGTGCATATTTAAAGCCAAACACATACTGACGCCGCCAGCACTACTCTTATCCGACTGGCACCAAATTTCAATATAAATCTTTCGGATGTGGAAACTTTCGTTTATCTCACGCAACCCCTTGGTGCTGAGATTTTTTTCCGTCAGTCATAAATTACTGTAGTTGGTTTTATTGATTCATTTATTTATCCTGATAAGATAAGGCTCAACAGGCTCTCTCTCACATCCAACTCGGTATTGTACTAATTTTTAGATTGTATTCATTATCACACACGTGTTATAGGAAGTCTTACATTCAATATGGAATCCAACACTTAAAAATACTGGTATTAGTCACTGCATAAAAAACAGAGAGAACAAAGACAAATAAAAGGCAGATAGAATTAAGCTGAGGGCACTAGCGGCAATGGACGTGAGAGTACAGTAAGGAGAAGGGTGGAAGGGGGAACTCAGTAGAATACACGGAATGAACATTGGGAGCGACAGAGAAGTGAAAACTTTAACACTTGCATCCGAGGAAAAACGGGAATATTTGCTTTACAACCTGAGAGAGGAAACTCGTCATATATGTTTTTTTCTGATGTGGCAATTTGGGGGGGGGGGGGGAGGAGTTACGAGGTTGACAATACGGAGAGTTCAGCATTTTATTAAATTAATCTGGACACTGAATTGCAAAGACGGAACAGGGCAACTTTTGTCACACGCCGACAACGGAAACAGTAATGGAATTTGCGAATGTTTTAGTGCCATGGGTGGGATCAGCTGGGACATCTCTTAAATGAGGCCTGGTGCTGGCATTATGATTATCTGACAAGTAAGTGATACATGGTACAAGGTATTCGCGTACATGCACTCTGTGGTGCAGATAAATACACATAGCATGTAGTAGCCACGTAATTGGACTGGTTGCCACCACACTAAGTGTGCCTACAGTGGAATGACACGAATGTTGCGGATGTAACGCACACAAGCATTCGCAGTTATTTCTAACCGTATAGAGATTTCACCGCATGTTCTATGTTTGATTACATCGCAGTTGAAGAGGTTAGGCTGAACAAGTGGTTTGAGATCAAAGTTTCTAGCGACGATATTCTCGTTTACTTGTCACATGAAATGTGGGTAAAAGCTCGAAATTTCCACCAAATCTTCCATCGTCTTCGTTGAAAACAACTGACTGTCGTAGCAGTTTTGGGGGTCATTTATATCCCATAGATGGCTTGCGACTGATCAGTGTATAACATCATTATGTCCAGAGATCGGATTCATGCTTTCACTGGCGGTTCCAGCGCTCATCTAGGAGTGTAATTCAGGGTTTCGCGACTAATACTTGAATCTTTACCCATATTTGACACAGCAAGTATACCAAGAACATACAAGGACAAGTGGCTGCCCAAGTCTACTTTCACATGCTGTGGAAATATATCTAGAATCTTCTGCAGGGCATAGGGGCAAGCGAAACTCTTGCTCCAAGTGGCGACACTATTTTATCTCTTATTAGAAGTTCTTCACGACAGGAAGAGGACAGTAAAGAGCCGGATGTGATTTTGACTGTCTGGTTTGGATTGAAGGAGTTCTCCGTTGCTGTCTCCAAAATTTCGTGGTAGCTGCTGCAATCTAAATCATCAACCATCTCACATATATACCCATAACTACCACAAGTGTATAATGTGCAAAGAAGGAGTTATGTAAGAGCAAACAGCGTTTAATTTAAGCTTATTGTGCGTTGCATGCCTTCTGTAATTCTATTCTCGTTTAGAGAGTGAATATTTTGCATTTCTACAGTGTTTTTTTTCCTAAGTCATATTCGTAGAAAACGCAAACAAAATAAACTTAGTGACACGAATTCTTCTGGAACAAAGCCGTTAGTATTTAATTCTTCTCTTGTTATATTCATAAGTAAATAAAAAGGCAGAGACAATAGAACACTAATAGAAATGGAGAAACTCTCTTCTGGAACTGCATGAAATGCAGTAGAAATTTTTAGATAGAAGAGCAGGAAGGGAACATACGTGTACTTCAGACACAGTTGGAGGAAGCATAAAAGGAACTGATCAGGATCAAGGGAGATAGAGAGGAGGAGTATGGTTGGAAACTGCCAGCCGCTAGCAAGTCAAGAAGGAGTACAAAATCTGATTTTTCCATCATTAAAATGTACCAGCTGCTGCCAGAGTTTACTGAAGAAGGGTCTCAGGTAATGCTAGCAGTGCACATTGTGCAGCACACTTCAGTTGTGGTAAGGAAAGCTTGGAATGGGTGAAGAAAAGAAAGACGGATGTGGTGCTGATAGCCAGTCGCCATTGACGAGGTGTAGGCGTTCAGTAACAGGAGAGTTTAGAGACAGTGAACCAGGCTACCAGCATACCGAAACCAATTGCGGATCTGGAATAAGCAGCATCGGACTTAGGACCTATAGACAGGCGTTCTACAAAAGCGCACCATGCAATGATAGTGGATGAGAAGGGAAACGATTTCAACGGGACAAGGCATATGATATAGATGGTGACCTGCACATAGTAGCCTCTCTCACTCGTGGCATGAAGGCACAATAACTTCCATTTCTTTTCGGTTATTCCTTAATCTTCCAGTATTTCGGCTGATAGCCGTACAGTCATCTTGACAGTGAGTCGATTACGGAATTACAACAATTCGTAGCAGTACTGTGCGTCTGACATGTGACGCACGCTCATTTACTCCACAATATTTTGTAAAGTTGCTTTACATCTGTTACCGACTCACCTTCACTGTGGCTGTACAGTTGCCAGCCGAAAAGTCGGTGGAAGATATAGTAACGTCCCGACTGCACTCCCGAAAGGTGATGGAATACACTTCCCGCCGGGAAAATTTCGAGAAACAGAAGGTTCCCTTTTTCAAGCTGCTCTGGTGTCATGATCAGTTACGCCTCTGTGTAGCTGTGAAGGGGATTAACGGGGGGTAGGAAACTTGATTGGTCACATTAGGCACCATGAATAATGTGGTTGCACTGAACAGTGGGAATGGAAGACGGTGCAACTAATCAGCCCCCATGGGGGAATCAGGCTATAGATGTTCAAATAAATCTTTCCAGGAGCAGGAGAAAAAGATTTTATTAGGAAACTTCCATGCAGTTGGCTGCCTCGCCTGAAGAAGACTTTCAACAGTTGAAAAGCTTCAGGAGCTAGCAGATGCAAGGTAGATTCTGACTAACCAAAGGGCACACTTACTAGATGCCATGAAGCAACTTCCAGGCAGTTGGCTGCCTCGACTGAAGAATACTTTCAACAGTTGAAAAGCTTCAGGAGCTAGCAGATGCAAGGTAGATTCTGACTAACCAAACAGCACACTTACTACATGCCATGAAGCAAATAAATCCTTGGGGCGAATAGCACTGGAAATAGCACAGAGTCAAGAAACCAATAAAAAGATACAGCAATTTGAAGCTTCAGGCCTACAACTGTACAGGAGTATATGTCACACATGACTGGTGTAGGGATGCAGAAATGGAAACATATACACTGCGCAAGAGACTTAAAGAATCATTTTTAGAAACCCCGTAATTCCCAACAACTGCTACGCTTATGTTTGAAATTTGGCTCAAAAGTACGTACAAATTTCCTCTTTATTGGTGCAGAAGCGTGGCATTCTGCAAAGTGATCCTCGGCTCGAGGACGCTTCTAACAGCAAGGTGCCGATGCATGGGACAAAAGGACCACAGCTTAGAAGTTCGTTTGACTTGTAAGGTGGGTTAACGATGTCATATGGGCACCATATTTCACCAAAATTCTGCCCAATTCCACCGTGGAAGTGCCACACCATTAAAAGGTCGTCACATCCCGTCTTACTCACATTTCACTCCTCCTTCTGACACCTCTGTGGTGGTGGTTATAACACCGACTCCCAGCTGTGAAATCACGCCGTTTTCTTATGAGTGACGGGAGAAAACATTTCAGACACATCGCCGCTCAGAATCGGCACGTAAGGGTCTCAAGAGATGACACAAAGCGCGTCAATGGAACAATCAGTTCTTCTGGGGCTTTGATTCCCACACATTTTGTGGTCTACAACTAGAGTTCACAGTGCAGTAAGCAACAGGTAGACGTTCTAGACAACCGTCGACACTGCTGACACCTTCGGCGATTACGGCGCTTCTCTAAGACATTGCCAGTCTGCATCACTAATAAACGTGATCTGACCCCTTTGGAGCTCAACGTGACCACGAGTTTTGGTCTCGTATACAAGCTGGAGCTACTAGGGATCGTTTAACACCGTCCGACGAAATTCGGTTGTGATCCGAATTACCAAGGGAAGCTTGTTCTTTTCATCAGCTATTATTTCGTGCCCTCCTGTGGCGTGGTCACAGCAGGTTGGGGGGGGGGGAGGGAGGTGGAGAGGAAGGGGAGGGGATGGTAGTGCGACACCCACACAAGCGTGAATAAAACGGGCAAGAGTCCAATAAGACCCCCCATCTCGGCAAAACCATTGGTATCATCCAGCCTCCTTTGTTGAGTACCTTTAAAATGTACAGACCGAACCTATGGCGAGAGTGCAAGCCACCTGCAGCAGGCTACGATGCTGCTCTTTCGCCGCTTGACTGCTGATATTTCATCTGATAGTAGACCGTCTGGAACCAGAGAATATCAAAGGGATTGCCAGTCTGCAAGCGCCTAGGACATCGTCAAGGGTTCTGTCTATTAAGTTACATATTTTACTTTATCTATAAGGGTTGGCAGGTGCCACCAAGGGTTTGCCTAATTGGGGTGTAGTAGAAGGCACTTTTGCTGTTTTATTCACGCGTATACCAACGTCGCTTCCTCCCGCGATTACACCACAGGAGGACATTAAATAGGAGCACCCTCCTCCTTCGGATCACGTCCAGATTTCGTCGAATGATTTTGAACGGTCCCTAGTAGTTCCAACCTGTACGCAAGAGCAAAAATTGTTGTGGCGCTGCGCTCCAAACGGGTGCGAACACATTCGGAGAGGATTCAGCCCCACAATGTCCTTATAGAAGGTTTGGAACGCCCCAGGGTATCAGCAGTGTCAAAAGTTATGAAGAATGTCTTCCTTCATCGTACTGCGTGCTGTCGTTTTCGACCGCGAAATGTGTGGGAATCAACGCCCCAGGAAAAGGGGTGGTAGTACTGACGCCCTTTACATCACCCCTGGGTTCTTTTCGTGCCGATTCTGAGCGATGGGTATCTGAACTGATTTCTTCGGCCACTTACAGCCAAACCGTGTGGTTTCAAGTCTAGGCGTCGCGTTTCTGATGTCCATCGCAGAGGCGTCAAAAGAAGCAGTAAAATGTGGGTACGATGGCGTGTGACGACATTATGATGGTGTGAAACGTTCACGGTGGCGTAGGGTAGAATTTTGATGAAATGTGGTGCCAGTCTGACATCATTAACTCATCTTACACGTCACACGAACTTCTGAGCTGCAGCCTTTTTTCTTTTAGTATGTGTCGACACCTCGATGTTTGACACGTTATAGAACCTGAGAGGGCGTCACACTTTTACTCCATTACAGAGAAAGGTTTAAGTGCCAGCCAAATTTCAAACTTAAGAGACGCAGTGGGTGGGAATTATGGGGTTTAGAAAAAGTCATCCTTTAATTCCGTTGCGCGGTGTAGTATTACCAAAGAATGAAGCAACAAACTCTTATCATAGAACTTCATCAAAGAGTACAGGATACTATATTGGTGACATAAAATTAATGAAGTTTAAATTGAGACATGAACTTGGTAAATTTTGCAAGAAAAAATACCTTTTTAAATGTTTAGTATTGAAATAGTGGCACTTTAAGTCAACAAGAGATAAATAATTTTTGTGTGTACCGATCAAATGATGGAAGTGTATAAATTTTTCTTCATAAATTAACAGAGGTTCTAGGTGAATTTGAACGCCCAATATTAACATAATTTGCTCTGAAAACACTGAGGCAACTATCACAGCTAAAATGAGTAGCATTCACGTAAACATCTTTCACTGTCTTGACATGTACTTCGTCAATCGAGGAAATGGGTAACTACAATGATAGCATCACTGATCGAACATGTGCCACAAATATATACAGCGAACAGTGTGATGTAGCTGTGAAGATCTGTATTCAGATCATTTCTGCAAAACACTAAGAGAAAGTTTAGGTATGAATCAACTCCTTAAACTAAAGGCCAACAAAATACTTTTACTAAAAATCAAAATGTTCGATTTTTCATCACAACTAGCAAACCATAGTTCGATCAAATGTACAAAGAAACTAACTGAGACTGAGGATTTCTCAAAGTTCACAAATATTAATTATGCTAATTTTTGAAGAGAAATTTCCAGAAGGACCCATATCAACAGCTATGTTTCACATTTGCAAATATGTACGAGCGGGTCCTAAAAATTACCTCCGTTCTGTTAAGAAGTCATAGTGTACTAGATTTCTTAGCATTTTAATGTAGGAACAAAAATGTTTAAACAGGGGTACGGATTGCTATATGAAAGTTGACCAATGTCAAAATAATGTACAAAGCAGTGGATAAAAGCAAATCAGTTTCAGGTGGATTTATGGACAGCCCTGCAGTATTCACGGAGTCAGTCCCGTCCAGCACTACTTCAGAGATTGGTCGAGTCCATGCCACATTGTGCTGCGACACTCCTGTGTGCTCGTGTGGGCGCTACACGACAATAGGCAAGTGTACCAGTTTCTTTGGCTCTTCAGTGTATGATGAGCCGTTTACCGACTGGGAACTACTTCAGGCTCCTGCCCTGGCCCACGACTCAGCCCCAGGCCCTGATCCTGCTCACATTCAGATGATTCAAAGGCTATTTCTACTCAAGGATTTCAACTGTCTTTGGCTCCAAAGTGCCTCCCCACGCAATGGTGATGTAGCATAACTGTCCCAGTCCTGAAGCCTGGTAAGAAATCAACCTCCCTCGACACTTACCATGTGTGGATGCAAGCAGAGCTGGTGACACTTCGCTCTCAGCTCCAGGCTGTAATGGCTTCGGTTACACAGATTGAGGCTGCAGTGCATGGGCACCACTGTTGTGGAGCGGCCGTGGGGATCCAATGGACGTCCAGCACATCCGAGTTTACCGATCAGTCTTCACTGGTGGCCAGCCCAGTTATTGCTCGCAGTGGTCGAGTGGGATGTCGTCCCGCGATGTAGCAGGTGGCGAAAGATTTCCCAGGGTTCGGCACGTAAGGCTTCCCTGATTAGTCTGATATACAAGTTCCAGGTGCCGTCTGTGGCTGACACTGTCGCTGAGCCAGATGCCGTCGCCTGTCCTGTGTGTGAGGAAACCTCTCAGCCTGCATGAACCCGACAGCCACAGAGGGTGTGATTATTCATAGTTGGGAGCCCCAAAGTTAGGCGCCCCTTAAGGACATGCCTGCCAAGAAGGGGAAGAAAGCCAATGTGCACTCCGTGTGCATAGAGGATAGAGTCAATCCAGACGTGGAACGGGTCTTTCCGGACGCCATGAGCGCCACAGGGTGCAGCGAACTGCAGTTGGTGGCACACGTCGGTACCAGTGATGTCGCCGGCCGGTGTGGCCGTGCGGTTCTAGGCGCTTCAGTCTGGAACCGCGAGACCGCTACGGTCACAGGTTCGAATCCTGCCTCAGGCATGGATGTGTGTGATGTCCTTAGGTTAGTTAGGTTTAAGTAGTTCTAAGGTCTAGGGGACTGATGACCTCAGATGTTAAGTCCCATAGCGCTCAGAGCCATTTTTGAACCAGTGATGTGTGTCACTTTGGATCGGAAGAGATTCTCTCTGGTTTCAGCGGTTAACAGAAGTGGTAAAGGCTGCTAGTCTTGCTTGCGAGATGAAAGAAAAGCTGACCATTTGCAACTTAGTCCACAGGACTGATTGCAGACATCTGGTACAGAGCGGAGTGGGGGGTCCTTTCACCATATAGGCTGCAGATTCCTCGACTTACGGCAAAGGGTGATTAGCTTTCGGGTTCCACTGAACAGGTCTGGAGTCCACTATATGCAGCAGGTGGCTACGGAGGTAGCAGGGGCTGTGTAGCTCCCAGCGCTAATAGAAAGCACTGATGCTCAAATCGTTATAGGCACTGAAAGCTGGCTAAAACCGAAGATAAGCTCAGCCGAAATTTTTGCGAAGAATCTAACGGTGTTCCGAAACGATAGGCTAAACACGGTTGGTGGTGGCAGGTTTGTTGCTCTTAGAAGTAGTTTATCTTTTCGCGGAATTGAAGTAGATAGATCCTGTGAGTTAGTATGGGTAGAGGTCATTGCAGCCAACCGGAATAAAATAACAGTTGTATCCTATTACCGATCTCGCAATTCAGATGATACAATTGCTGAAATGTTCAAAACAACTTGACTTTGATTTCAATCACGTACCCGACTCGTACGATTGTAGTTGGTGGTGACTTTAATTTACCCTCGATATGTTAATTCCGGAGGTACGCATAAAACATCATCCGAAATTGTGCTAAACGCATTCTCAGAAAATTATTTCGAGCAGTTAGTTCATGTGTCGAAGCGAATAGTAAGTGGTTGTGAAAACACAATTGTCCTCCTAGCAACAAATAATCCTGAGTTAATAACAAGCATCAAAACAGATACAGGGATTAGTGAACACAGGGTTGTCGTAGCGAGATTGAATATTGTAACCCCAAAATCCTCCTAAATCAAACGAAAAATAGACCTGTTAAGAAACGCATATAAAAATTCACTTGACGCCTTCCTGAGAGACAATCTCCACTCCTTCCAAATTAACAATATAAGTGTACACCAGATGTGGTTTGAATGCAAAGATGTACTGTCGGCTGCAGTTGAGAGATTTATACCAAATAAATTAACATACGACGGAGCTGATCCTCCTAGGTACACAAAACGCGTCAGAACACTGTTGCAGAAATAATAAAACAAACATGCCAAATTTAAACAGACACAAAATCTCTAATATTGACGATCTTTTACAGAAGCTCGAAATTTAGTGCAGACGTCAATGCGAGATGCTCATAATAGTTTCCACAACGAAAATTTGTCTCGAAACCTGGCAGAAAATCCAAGGAGATTCTGGTCGTATGTGAAGTATGCCAGCGGCAAGAGACAGTCAATGCCGTCTCTGCGCGATAGCAATGGAGATACTGTCGAAGACGTGCTGCCAAAGCAATGTTACTAAACACAGCCGTCCGAAATGCCTACACAAAAGAAGACAAAGTAAATATTGCAGAATTCTAATTAAGAACAGCTGCCAACACGAGTAAAGTAGAAGTAAAAGTAGTGAAGCAACTTAAATCACTTAATGAAGCAAGTCTTCTGGTCCAGACTGTATACCAATTAGGTTCCATTCAGAGTATACTGATGCAATAGCTCCATACTTAACAATCATATACAACCGTTCGCTCTGCGAAATATCCGTACCCGAAGCCTGGAAAGGTACACAGGTCACACCGGTATTCAAGAAAAGGTAGTAGGAGTAATCCCATATCATTAACGTCTATATGCGGCAGGATTCTGGAACACGTTCGAACATTATGAATTACCTGGGAGAAAACGGTCTATTGATACACAGTCTACATGGGTTTAGAAAACATCGTTCTTGTGAAACACAACTAGCTCATTATTCGCATGAAGAATTGAGTGCTACTGACAAAGGATTTCAAATGGATTCCGTATTTCTTGATTTCCGGAAGGCTTTTGACACTTTGCCGTACAAGCGGGCTTGCAGTGAAATTGCGTGCTTATGGAATATCGTCTCAGTTAGGTGACCGGATTTGTGATTTCCTGTCAGAGAGATCATAGTTCATAGTGCCTGATGGAAAGTCATCCTTGAAAAACTGAACACAGATCAATCGAGAAAACAGGAAGAAGTCGTGTGGAACTATGAAAAAAATAAGCAAAATATACAAACTGAGTAGTCCATGGCAATATAGGCAACATCAAGGAGAGTCTAAGCTCAGGAGCGCCGTGGTCCCGTGGTTAGCGTGAGCAGCTGCGTAACGAGAGGTCCTTGGTTCAAATCTTCCCTCGAGTATTTAATCTTTTATTTTCAGACAATTATTATCTGACAAACTCTTGTGTTTTCATCACTTTTTTGGGAGTGATTATCACATCCACAAGAAAACCTAAATCGGGCAAGGTACAAGAATCTTTTTACCCATTCGCCAAGTGTACAAGTTAGGTGGGTCGACAACATATTCCTGTCATGTGACGCACATGCCGTCACCAGTGTCATATAGAATATATCAGACGTGTTTACCTGTGGAGGAGTCGGTTGACCTATGACCTTGCGATCAAAAGTTTTCGGTTCCCACTGGAGAGGCACGTCCTTTCGTCTACTAATCGCACGGTTTTGCGGTGCGGTCGCAAAACACAGACACTAAACTTATTACAGTGTACAGAGACGTCAATGAATGAACGGACATACCATAACGGTGCGAAAATGAAAAAAAAAGTAAACTCGTTCCGCAGTTGCTCACGCTAACCACGGGACCACGGCGCTCCTGAGCTCAGACTCTCCTTGATGTTGCCTATCTTGCGCATGGACTACTCAGTTTTTATATTTTGCTTATTTTTTTCATAGTTCCACACAACTTCTTCCTGTTTTATCGATTGACCTGTGTTCAGTTGTTCAAGGCCTATCCACTGTGCCAACTTATAACTGAATCTGAGGGGGGTGCGATGGGGAGGTTCCCTAGTAAGTACTGCATACAATACCTTTCTTCTTTTTCTTGTGACTTTGTCCCGCGTTGGCGCAGGGCTGGCATTGTTAACAGATTCGGTATGGTGAAGTTGACGACGTCCTGTCTTCACCCCGGATTCAACCCCCGCCCTCCCCTCACCCCCTACCCTCCTGTGACGGAGGGAGTGTGCCCCCACTGCTGCCTCTAGTTTTATTCATGTGAAAGTGAGCGAAAAAGCGCTAAATGTTTCAGAATTGTGTAACTGAGACGTATCTTTGGTACCAGTCTCGTATTCACCTAGAGGGATGCAGAAAACCGCCTAAATACCACATCTAGGCTGACCGACACACCGACCGAGTGGATTCTAACCGTGGCCGGCGCATCTCCCTGTCACGAACGCAGCGATTTAACACGCGCGGCTATCTTGGCGGGTCAGAAACATCGATATATTTAACATCTAATAAATAACAATAAATACGCAAAAACGTCACTCAAATAATTTATATCGGATGGATGTCACCAAACGCGGTAATAAATGTACAGAAAGAACGAAAAGGAAATTAGCGTGTAAAACAAAGTTTCTACAATGTGAAGTGGAAGTAACAGTGGCTTTTGGGACATTCGCAGACGGACTAATGCCCTCGGCCACCACAGAGCGTTATTACAGCCAACAGACTCAGACGGGGCCTGCTGCAATGGGATAAGAGGATTTGGCGAGTGAGGCCGGTGTTGGGGGTGGGAAGGTGGGGATGCGTGGGTGGAGGGAGGCGGGCAGCGGGCAGGAAGGGCCAAAGGGCCAGGGGAGCGCCGATAAAGCGCCGGCCGTCTGCCACGCTGCATGACGGATTTGTCTCTAGCCTGTTGATGGCGACACAATGACCACCACTCCATGCCCCAATTCCCTGAATTCCATTTCCAGCGAAGGATGTTTTGGAATGGCAGTGACGTACAATGGAAATATCAAGCGTTGGCTAGCAATAACGTTACACCTTGTTGTTTTGTTGGCTATAATAAAAAGAATAACATATTCTATAGCACTGCAGAATACAATAACTTATTATTGCTCGTACGACTTTAGGCGGAGAAGGCACTGTCAGCCGATGAAGGATATTTGTTTTAAACTCTGAAACAACACGAAGTTATCTCGAACTTTTATTGTCAAGTAGACAATTCAAATGGCTCGTGCTACTGACCTGACTCGTCCTTTAGATACTGAAAACTAAATGTGATGTATCTAATTTTGTGGTATGCTTCTTTAGTGGTCATATGCAAAAGTTTTCGCTATGCATTATGAAGACCACAACACAGCTATTATTTTTACTACAGGCATGCCAGATAGTAGCACAATGGGGCTGTGACTGCCCCGATCAGCAAGTGATTAATTTGGAGAGTTGGTTTACACGGCGGATCTGAGTTCAGTATCCCCGTTTGTCCATCACGGTACAGTTTTTCGATGGTCTCTGTAAATTATTTTAAGCCAATAACGAATCCTAAATGACGGACATAGCCGTTTTCTTTCCCAATAGTTCTCGTACCGTATAAATTCCCGGTGTTTAATGGTCTTGATAGCGAGGAAAAATTGATTATTACAGTTTGTCTCTTGCTTCTTATGGTCTCTTTCCGGCCTGGAAATACAATATGGTTACGAAATGCAATGCGTCTTTCATATTATATAGTACGGAAAAATGTCACCATTCTCGATCTCTGCGAGCAACAAACACGAATCCAGTTAACATTCATACATTAGGATGCCGTCTATCATTGTTCGAAGTGTTGTATATACAAAAACCATCATCGGACCCGTAGCGTTCATTGATAGAAATCGTATAGATTAAGGAGCTGTTAAAGACTACTTCCTCTGCTGTTAATGGTCTAAAAATCAAATAAAACAGAACAAAACGATTCTAAAACCTGTAGGAGAGCTGTAAGTGAACATGATTTAATAGACTAACTAAGCTTGTATATAATTCAAACGACTTCCTCCGGACTACTGAAAATTCTTTAGGCGCCGGTACGTGCACGGAAACAATAAAATGAACTTAACAATTTCCTCGGTAGGGAGTTGTATGCTTAACAGGTAAACGTGTCAGAAATGTCAACAGTGTTGTTAAGTATGCCTCAAGTCAACTAGGGAGATAGCTCAGCGCTATTTTGTTTCCAAGCGACAGTTTTTCTTTACTGGCGTCAATGGTTTTCCCTTACATTCCCCGTAAACGGCGTTACGGACTGCATTATTGTATAACGTGATTGCTTTCAAGAATTTAAAGATTACTAGATGAATCGAGAACTGCATGTTCAATGGCTTATAAATTCTCTGCCCGTAAGGTTTGAGTCTTTTACAATATGTAGCAAAACAGTTGTTCTCCATCATCCATGATTTATAACACGGAGTTAGCAAGAAATATATTGACAAAAACAGTTCTAACGGAACACGATGTGAAATGTGATCACAGCTGGTACAGAACATTACCGACAATATTCTCATATGCATTTTTATGTATGCAACGAAAACAATAGCACGATGTGTGAAAACATTTTTGTAACGGAGTCCTTGTTGTGGTTTACTTCTAGATATTCTAATTTGATCAATGCGAACTGGTAGATTTCTGAAATATTTCAAAATGTTATAGCAACACTTTTGTAATACAGTAATCTTTCACATTCCTCCTCTCCGTCGCCGTCTCCCTCTTGCTCCTCAAACTTGTAGTGATTGCCACCTGTTGTGTGGGATTCGATTTCGGCTTTGTTGAAAAGGTTGCAGCCTATTTACTGGCGCTGTAATTCATTTAATTCATTTGCAATTAGGTATTGGATATTGGGAGTCAATAACCTATAGAAAGCCATAAATGGGATCTATCTGCCTGGAATCATTGACGTGGATACTTTTAATGTCTACTTTTAAGTGCCTATTCATTTGATATCCGTCAGCCCAACAAGTGTTTTTAATAACCTTTTATGCATAATGAATAACTGAGATAACTCATCAGTGATCTAATACTATAAGTTGTGTACAAAATACTGTTGGTCGGAGATGTAGAGCTTTTTCTTCTTTAGTGGCAGAAATTATGCTCTCTGAGTAAAACCTACATCGTATTCATGTTTCCATCCTATACGTCTGGGTATATGTCCACTTCCATCCTGATATATGCAAGATCCGAATCTCACTGGCATAAAAAGTGACCTGTTATATTTGTTAACCAGGGAATACGGTGCAATAAACTGCTATGTTCAGACATCCGGTGGACAACTCTACGGCTTAAACGAGTCACGTGCTGTAGCGGACAGATTTTGCATGTAACATTAATGATATCTGATATACCTTTTCCATAACTGAGAATATCAAGAATTCATAACTAAACCATTTATCTGTTTGCGTACTGAGCAATGGAAGTGCATATGTTCAAACAGGTAAACATTCGCGTGATTGGTAACGAACAGCAGCCACAGGACCGTAAATATTAATAAGCAGATATAAAATAAATGTTTTTCATCTCATTAATGGTAGCGACTTATTAAAGCATCTGGCTGCTGAAGCGAGTAAGCTGCTAGACTGAGCGCGTCTCTTAAGCTGCGAGTTGCTGGCAGAGCGGTTCCTGGTTCACACCCGCCCACGCAGCCGCAGATCAATAATTGTGGAGCGCGCTCGCTCAAAGAACCAGCCTCGCCGATTCGTTGAAAGCTGGAGCTGCTATTTATGGAGCTGGTACTGTACATGACTGTTGTGCCATCACTGACCATACACGAGAAAACATTCGCACGTTATTACATCGCTCTGACTGGCACGTATGAGAAACTAAAAAGCAGTAACTGCCTCCGATAACCTTTTCTTTTCAAACAGGGTGTCTCAGAAGCAACTGGGTGACGGATTGCTTACTACGTTGTATGTAATTTTGCTCTTACCGGCCACAATAGCGGTGCGTACATGCTTTTGTAGGTGATTTGTTATCAGTTGTTTTGTCACGTTTACACACGCTGGACAGACGCTAAGATTTTATTAGGGAAATGTTTCTCTTAAGCTTCCCAGTAATGACTTGGAATATGAATAGTGGTATCCTTATTTTATTTCTTACCTTATATAGTTCAAAATTTTGGAACGCTCTGAATAAAGGGACCCACAATCATCCCTATCAAGATGAAAACTAGTCGTCGGATTCCGTACCTTTAGTTGTAAATGGTCATATACGTTCTGGAAAGTTTTTGTAGAAGCAGTTCAGTTTCTTTATATAAAAAAAGCTAGTAATTTATTGTGTAACGAAGAAAAATGTAAGAATTTTAGATAACTTGCGGCAGGCACTTTCCTCAGAGCCATTAAATTCATCTAGTACGAGACACGAACATGAAAGTTCCTTTACCCCAGTCAATAATTTGAAAACAACGATCTTCGTAGTTGAGGTGAATATTTTTACATTACGTAATAGCTTATGCTGAACGTTAAAATTACTACTTTGATGTCGATTTTAAATTAGATCATGATTAGAGGGTATGCCAGTTCTAGGCCCAAAAGTGCTCACATCAGCATCAGCATTCCTGGAATTGTGACATCATCACACGTCTGGTCACGTGCTTTAAGTACATGACATCATCATTCTCAGAATTCTGACATCATCGCGTCCCTAAGCCCATGACGACATCGCTCCAGGAATTCTGATAACATCGCATCATTGCCGTATGAAAGCAACTCCCACCCCGTGCCACCTGCCCTTGCGCCCACAGCGTACCTTCACCCTTCGCCAATTCTCGTCGATGTCATCACCAATGGCGTGCAAGTCCCCACTCTTTGAGCAGTTTTTATTATATGGTTGTGTGTGCACAGTCTGTGCTTTGTCCAGTATAAAGCTTCGCCAGCAGCAGAAGCAGCAGCAGCCATCAGCTGGGAAGGCTAAGACTCTCAGTAACCATTTTTTCCACAAATCTCTAGTTATTATTATTCTTATTTTATCTTTATTGTGTTTGTATGTCTTTATACTTACAGTTTTTGTTATTATTGTTACAGACAAGGACACGTAGTTATTACTGTGGTGTCACCGCCCGACAGCACACTTGCTATGTGGTAGCCTTTAAATCGGCCGCGGTCCGTTAGTATACGTCGGACCCGCGTGTTGCCACTATTAGTGATTGCAGACCGAGCGCCGCCACACGGCAGGTCTAATCTAGAGAGACTTCCCAGCACTCGCCCCAGTTGTACTGCGACTTTGCTAGCGATGATTCACTGTCTACATACGTTCTCATTTGCAGAGACGACAGTTTAGCATAGCCTTCAGCTACGTCATTTGCTGCGACCTAGCAAGGCGCCATATTCAGTTAGTATAAGAACTATCTTCAAGAATGTATTCTGAACAGATAATATTGTGAATCATGTACCGTCAAGAGCGACGTTCATCAGTAATGGATTAAAGTTAAGTATCAAACTAATTACATCCACTTTCTGAATTCTCATTCCTGGTCATGTTCCAGACGTCACGTCAGTATAGTCTTTCCCTCCTCACGCTAGCGTGCTTGAGCTGAAACGCGTGCATTTCGGCTTCCACTCGTAACACGGTGTTGGCTCTTCTGCCACCAAAAAAATTACTCATGTCACAGCAGCAGCCCCCGTCCACAGGATGTCTTCCTGGTGTAGTGTCATTCAGTTACACGGTAACACAGCTGCAGCAGCAGCGGCAACGAGCCTCCGATCCAGTGCTGGGCGAGAACACTCAGGTATTCCGAGCCACGGCGACAGCAACAACAGCAGTCACTGGCTGCAGGATGTCTTCCCCATATTTTGACCTGGTCTCTTTGCCACTACTGTAGCCGGAATTCGAATCGCGGGCAAGTCCCACAAGAGTAAAGTTATTCTTCATAATATACAATGTGACTGCAGCTGGTATTCCACTGGAGGCGGCGCTGAATTGGATTTGCCTAGTCATTCCAGCCGAATTGCATGTCTTCGTGAAGTGTTTGGAGAAAGTGAAGAGGGTTAAGGACATGTTACCAGAATATGATGTGTGTAATATTGATGAAAGTGAGTAAAATAAACACTTTCGTCAAATAATGAAATGCTATGTATCTTTATATGTGAAAGTTTATAAGGTATATTACTGCAGAACAGTGCAACCTGACCTACACATGTTTGGAGGTACATTAAACAGCCAGAGAGCTCACAGCTACGTAAAAGCGTACAACCAATATTTTCGACTTTTCGGTCGTTAAGACTAATACGCCTAAGCGTGTCTGGAACGTGGGGTAGGCTGCAGCAAGCATATTACTAAATGAATAAGATCAGCTCTGCATTTCAGTCCACCAATGAACGTTATATGAGCAGCATCCACAGTCTACGGAAACTCCTGCTGTCAGTTACTGACGGATAATACAGTGCACTCAAATTTTCTTCATGGGTTTGAAAATCCTTAACGAAGTAGTTGTTTGTTGTTTGAATAACAATAACAACTTGATAGCCCTGTCTAGTTATTTTAAGATACAAGTCACACCTTCTAGCTGCTTTGGAAGTGAGCTCTCCATGCAGCTGGCGAGCACTGCACTCGGTATATCTTCGAGTTTCAGCTGCTTGACACACACACACACACACACACACACACACACACGCGCGCGCGCGCGCGCGCGCGCGCGCGCGCGCACACACACACATGCAGAGAGAGAGAGCGAGAGAGAGAGAGAGAGAACAATACTCAAATAATTTAATATTTTTTCTATAAGCGATCAAACCCCAATTTTTACGTAACCTAGGCTGAGTTCCAGAATTACTCTGACCACTGAACAATTTCCACAGTGCAACAAATAAAGTACAAGGAGAAATAGCCATGCATTATTAACATACAATGAGGTGACAAATGTCATGGGATAGCGATGTACACATTCATAGATGGCTGTAGTATCACGTACACAAGATATAAGAGGGTAGTGCATTGACCGAGCTGTCGTTTGTACTCAGGTGATTCACGTGAAAATGTCTCTGATGTGACTTTGGTCGCACGACGGGAATTAACCAAGTTTAAACGTGGAATGATAATTGGAGCTAGATAAGTGGAATATTCAATTTCGAAAACCGTTTGCGAATTCAATATTCTTAGATCGACAGTGTCAAGTGCGTGCCGAGAATGCTAGATTTCAGGCATTACAGGGTTATTACAAATGATTGAAGCGATTTCACAGCTCTACAATAACTTTATTATTTGAGATATTTTCACAATGCTTTGCACACACATACAAAAACTCAAAAGTTTTTTTAGGCATTCACAAATGTTCGATATGTGCCCCTTTAGTGATTCGGCAGACATCAAGCCGATAATCAAGTTCGTCCCACACTCGGCGCAGCATGTCCCCAACAGTGAGTTCGAAAGCATTGTTGATGCGAGCTCGCAGTTCCGGCACGTTTCTTGGTAGAGGAGGTTTAAACACTGAATCTTTCACATCACTATGCGTGAAACTTGCCCGCACGCGTTCAACCGTTTCTTCGCTCACTGCAGGCCGACCCGTTGATTTCCCCTTACAGAGGCATCCAGAAGCTTTAAACTGCGCATACCATCGCCGAATGGAGTTAGCAGTTGGTGGATCTTTGTTGAACTTCGTCCTGAAGTTTCGTTGCACTGTTATGACTGACTGATGTGAGTGCATTTCAAGCACGACATACGCTTTCTCGGCTCCTGTCGCCATTTTGTCTCACTGCGCTCTCGGGCGCTCTGGCAGCAGAAACCTGAAGTGCGGCTTCAGCCGAACAAAACTTTATGAGTCTTTCTACGTATCTGTAGTGTGTCGTGACCATATGTCAATGAATGGAGCTACAGTGAATTTATGAAATCGCTTCAATCATTTGTAATAGCCCTGTACCTCTCACGGACCGAGAGCAGCGGCGTTTGTGTAGAGCTGTCAGTGCTAACAATCAAACAACACTGAGTGAAATAACCGCAGAAATCAATGTGGGATGTATAACTAATGTATGCATTAGGACAGTGCGGCGAAATTTGGCGTTAATGGGCTATGGCAACAGACGACCGACGCAAGTGCCTTTGCTAACAGCACGACATCGCCTGCACCGCCTCTTCTGGGCTAGTGTCTCGTGACCATATCAGTTGGGCCACAGATGAATGGGAAACAGTCGTCTGGTCGAATGACTCGCGGTTTCAGTTGCTAACAGCTGATGGTATGGTTTGAGTGTCCCGCACGGCTCACGAAGCCATGGTCCCAAGTCGTGAACAAAGTACTGTGCAAGCTGGTGGTGGCTCCATAATGCTGTGGGCTGTGTTAACATGGGGTACACTGGTTCTCTGGTCCAGCTGATGCGATGTTTGACTTTAAAGATAATGGTCGACTATTTGGAGACCATTTGCAGCCGTTCATGAACTTCAAATTTGCAAACAACGATGGAATTTTTATGGATGACAATGCGACATGTCACAGAGTCACAATTGTTCGCTATTGGTTTGAGGTTCATTCTGGAAAATGCGAACGAATGATTTGGCCACGCAGATCTATTGACATGAATCCCATCAAAAATTTATGGGACATTTTTGAGAGATCAGTTCATGTACAAAATCCTGCACCCGTAACACTTTCGTATTTGTGGACGGCTATAGAGGCAGCATGGCTCAATAATTCAGCAGGGGACTTCCAACGACCTGTTGAATCCATGCCACGTCAAACTGCTGTACTACGTTGAGTAGAAAGACGTCCGACACGATATTAGAACGTAATCTACGACTTTTATTACCGCAGTGCAAACGTTGTCACTGGACAATAAAATGCATTTTTTATGTGAAAATGTATGTATCACAGCTTTGATGGACAAAAAGAGGGAAAAATGATAAGCATTATTTTGCAACTGTGGCATCTGCACAGCAATGGACCATCCATTCCATGCCAATGCTTCAAACCTCCACCACAACGAAAACACACTTTTTCATCACCATTACCAGTGTACGAGTAACACGCTTCACTTACTTCATCCGATCGCTGCTAAATAGCAATTAATCACTCAAAGGATGCTAACCTCGGCTCTTGTGACATGTATTAGGCCAACTGAACTGTATGGAGGTGTTGGTTCTGGAGATGAATTTCGACGTATTTATATTCCGTCCAGGTCTGGTGAGCAGATGATGAAGAAGAACACTTCCGAGAACGCAGATTTACCTCCTACACCTACATATATCAAGGATTGTCATGCTTATAATGTCACATATTTTCATCAGCGGTATTAGTTATTAATACAAGTATCCATTATCTATAACAGCTGATGTCGAACATCTGTGGTTGTGGGTTTTAAATTTGCATGCACAGCACTCTGTCGCTGCATTTTTAACGATAATTGATGAAGACATCAGTCGTAAGTATTTCAAAACTCAAAGCTACTATTCTCACATTCCCCTGCTGTGCATTCAATGTTTTTATTTTATACCCCAGCACAATATGATGGAAGTACTGATGATGATGTGCAGGTGAGTTCTGTTTACAGAGCTGATAAAGAACGTAAGCAAAGTAAATGCATTAGGGCGTAAGCATATAAAGTTATATATTTTCATTTTACAAAAAAATGGTTCAAATGGCTCTGAGCACTATGGGACTGAACTTCTGAGGTCATCAGTCCCCTAGAACATAGAACTACTTAAACCTAACTAACCTAAGGACAGCACACACATCCATGCCCGAGGCAGGATTCGAACCTGTGACAGTAGCGGTCGCGCGGTTCCAGACTCTAGCGCCTAGAACCGCTCGGCCACTCTGGCCGGCACACTTTTTTTACAGTTTAGAACTAGCGGACATCTATGGATATGATTGGTGCATCTTGGTCTTGTTGTAGTATTCTAGAAATTGTAACAAAGATGTTGTTGTTGTTGTGGTCTTCAGTCCTGACACTGGTTTGATGCAGCTCTCCATGCTACACTATCCTGTGCAAGCTTTTTCATCTCCCAGTACCTACTGCAACCTACATCCTTCCGAATCTGCTTAGTGTATTCATCTCTTGGTCTCCCTCTACGATTTTTACCCTCCACGGTGCCCTCCAATACTAAAAAACTAACAAAGATACATTCGACAATTATGTAACAAGCAATTGTTGCTAAGTACATGTGTACAATTTCCTATACAGGAGAATAGCTCCTAAACCGAATACCTTAACGAACTACTTTTATTCAAGATTTTGTTGCATGAGAAGTTTTAGAAAGTCAAGTGCATACAGTGAAATGGATGTGATGCAGGAGAAAAAAAGAGTTTATTAATAAATATATCTTTCACATTTCATGTTATGACAGAGATTTACACTTTGGGTGATGTGAATTTCATAAAGAATGCTGACGGCACAGTTGTGAACCATCTTGCTCATCTGCAGTCGATGGGTGCCTTAGTATCTTCGCTACCACACTCGTTTGTTTTGTAATTCCACCATAGTGGTCTATTCACTGCTACCCAAATAGCAAGAAACATAACCTTCCTAAATCAAATTTTCCCTCAGACATTTATAAGTCTCTAATTTATCTACCATAACGTTGGAAGCTGAAGAAGTGAATTAAAGTTTGTGCTGCATCGTGGACTGGAACCAGGATCTTTTTGCTTATTAGGCAGTTATGCTGACCATTACACCACCAGCGCATTATGGTCAACACGACTGCACGAACTGCTCAAGTCAAGTACCCTCCCAAACATAAACTCCAATTAACATCTCCCCTTATATTGTCACTTTTACCAGGGCTCTCCGACACTGGAATACTATCCCAGCATTGGATGTATTGGGGAAGTGCTGTACTACATGTGGCCGTATAGATCTTGAATTTTCCCTCAGACGTAACTGTGTGTTCTGTGACATGTTTGTTGAGTGAGTAGCTACATTTAATTCATCTTCAGTGTTCATGGCCAACTTTACAGAAGCTCTCCTGCGAACCTTGCAGAACTAGCAGTCCTGAAAGAAAGGATATTGCAGAGACATGGCTAAGCCACAGCCTGGTGGAAGTTTCCCGAATGCGAACCTCGCAGGAGAGCTTCTGTAAAGTTTGGAAGGTAGGGACGAGGTACTGGCGGAAGTTAAGCTGTGAGGACGGGGCGTGAGTCGTGCTTGGGTAGCTCAGTTTGTAGAGCACTTGCCCGCGAAAGGCAAAGGTCCCGAGTTCGAGTCTCAGTCCGGCACACGGTTTTAATCTGCATGGAAGTTTCAATTCAGCGCACACTCCGCTGCAGAGTGAAAACCTCATTCAGCAAGAGAACCATGTCCGCCCACTTAGCTGAGTAGTCAGCGCTTCTGACTGCCATGCAGTGGCCTCGGGTTTGATTTCGGCTGGGTTGGAGGTTTTATCATCTCGGAGATTTCGTATTGTGTTCTCCTCATTATCATCGACATGCAAGTCGTCAATGTGGCGTCAACTGGAAAGACTTCCAGCTTGGCAGTCGAACTTCCCTAGATGAAAACCCACAGCCATCAGTGCCTTATGATCATCTCACTTCCGAGATGTCAGAAGCATTGAGATGCGCGAAAACCAGCCGCATCAGGCATGACTTTTTAATTCATTACTTCTTTAATAGTAACTCTGTTCGCAATACATTTCGCAGTTAGTATCCACATACACTTGAGAGCCAAAGAAACTGGCACATCTTCCTGATATCGTCTAGGGCCCCCGCGATCACGCAGAAGTGCAGCACCATGATGTGGCATGGACTCGGCTAATATCTGAAGTGGTGCTGGAGGGAACTAAAACCATGAATCCTGCAGAGTTGTCCATAAATCCGTAAGAGTATGAGGGGATAGAGATCTCTTCTGAACAGTACGTTGAAGGCATCCCACATATGCTCAATAATGTTCATGTATGGGGAGTTTAATGGCCAGCGGAAATGTTTAAACTCAGAAGAGTGTTCATGGAGCCACTCTGTAGCAATTCGGGATGTGCGGGTGTCGTATTGTCCTGCAGGAACTGCCCAAGTCTGTGGGAATGCACAATGGACATGAATAGATGCAGGTGATCAGATGCTTACGTACGTGTCACCTGTCAGAGTCGTATCTAGATGTATCAGGGATCCTATATCACTTCAACTGCACACGGCCCACACCATTACCGAGCCTCAACCAACTTGAACAGTGCCGGCCGCTGTGGCCTAGCGATTCTAGGCGCTTCAGTCCGAAACCGAGCTCCTGCTACGGTCGCAGGTTCGAATCCTGCCTCGGGCTTCGATGTGTGTGATGTCCTTAGGTTAGTTAGGTTTAAGTAGTTCTAAGTCTAGAGGACTGATGACCTCAGATGTAAAGTCCCATAGTGCTTACAGCCATTTTAAGTTGAACAGTCCCATGCTCACATTCAGGGTCCAGGGAATCTTGAGGTTGTCTCCACACCCATGCACTTCCTTCCGCTTGATAAAATTTGAAACGAGACTCATCCGACCAGGTAACATGTTTTCAGTCATCAACAAACCAATGTCAGTAATGATGGGCCCAGGCGAGGCGTAAGGCTTTGTGTCGTGCATTCATCAAGGGTGCACGAGAGGGCCTTCGGCTCAGAAAGCCCATACCGATGATGTTCCCTTGAATGGTTCGCACGCTGACACTTGTTGATGGCCCAGCACTGAAATCTGCAGCAGTTTGCGGAAGGGTTGCACTTCTGTCAAGTTTTCAATTCTGTTCAGTCGTTGTTGGTACCGTTCTTACAGGATCTTTTCCCGGCCGTAGCGATGTCGGAGATTTGATGTTTCACCGGATTCAGGGTACACACGTGAAATGGTAGTACGGGAAAATCCCCACTTCATCGCTACCTCGGAGATGGTTTGTCCCACCGCCCGTACGTCGGCAATAACACCACGTTCAAACTCACTTAAATCTTGATAACCTGCCATTGTAGCAGCAGTAACCGATCTAACAATTGCTCCAGGCACTTGTTGTCTTATATAGGCGTTGCCGAACTCAGCTCCGTACTCTGTTTGCATATCTCTGTATTTGAATACGTATGCCTATACCACTTCCTTTGGCGCTTCAGTGTATAACACTGAATGTAACTGCAAAATTATATCATTATCTGACAGATAGTTTACGACAGAAACAGTGAGTGCTTGATAAACTAGGTTTTCTTAAAGCAAAGAGCAAATTACCCAAGCTATACTCATACAGTAGTCACTTACTGACTTCCAACAAACTTTAAATAATGCTTTCAAATCTTCACTAAACTCTTTCTCACTTTCATGCTCAACTTCAAAAACGGAACATATGAACTCATATGCAAAATAATCAGAAGCTTGTACCTTTTTTTAAAGAATCAGGCTTTGCTGGTTACTTACCATATGGAAAGAAGCACTTTGGATTTAAGAACTACTTGCCCATATTTGTATAAAATTCTGTGGGAGTGATATTCCCCATTAGCACAGGTGTGGGGTATGGATGAGAAGGGGTGCGTATAAATGTTCACAAACTCCATTTTGTTATTAATTTTCTGTATTTAGTTCATCTGGAATACTTTTAAAAGTATAACGTGTAATTTGTCCCTTATCTGTTTTGTTCACTACGTCAATCAAATAGCGACAATGAGCACTGAAGTGAGCCAATAATCTTGTCAATGTTTCGGGAGCTAAGATGAAGCCAAACGGCTGCATACCATAGACAAATTTAACATCCAACGTGGGGTCGTACGGTGTAAAACAGCAGACAATCAGACGTATATGGGTGTAATATATGTCACATATGTTCAACGTCGGGTTCTACGCTCCTGGATCGATCTCAGCCAAACGTGGTAGACACATTACTTACTATCTGGAAAGAAATACTGTGGTGGCAAAAACTTCCAACCTCCCACCTGGGTAGGGGGTATGTTGATAATTTGGTTATAGGCAGAGGAGGGGGAGGTAGAGGTTGACAGTGAAGGGGGATTACGAGATGGACAGAGAGAGATGGGGAAGGTGGAAGATGATGGAATAAGATGGGGTAGGAGGAGATAGACAGATGAAGGGAGAGAGAGAGAGAGAGAGAGAGAGAGAGAGAGAGAAAGAGAGGGTAGAGGAGGAGATGGTCTAGTAAAAGACTGGAATAACTAAATACCCGGTCAACTCTGCCTTTCTCAGCCAGTAATAAGCAAATGATAATTTCCCAGTTAATCATTCTATGCTATTGGAACAGCAGCGTTTGCTGTAAATTAATTCGAGAAAATGTAAAGTAGTTGACAAGGAAGCTGAAAATGTTGCTGCTACAGTAATGGCGAACAACAATACGATAGGTAAATTAGCAGAGTTGCGATCCACTGTATTAATCTAAATGTAGTACATAAGTGGCCGTGCGGTTAAAGGCGCTGCAGTCTGGAACCGAAAGACCGCTACAGTCGCAGGTTCGAATCCTGCCTCGGGTATGGATGTTTGTGATGTCCTTAGGTTAGTTAGGTTTAACTAGTTCTAAGTTCTAGGGGACTAATGACCTCAGCAGTTGAGTCCCATAGTGCTCAGAGCCATTTGAACCATTTGTAGTACATAATTTTTCAGATATTTTAGGAGTTTACTGCCTCATTCAGCAGGATTTGTTTGTATGTACAAGTTAAGATATAGGACAAAATTAATTGCCAACGCGTATTTAGCTGTAGGAAATAAGAAATTAATCCAGAAGAAGTTAAACTGTTAAAAAAAGGAACTCTAATGTAGCATACATTCCTGTTGTATAAAAATCAACTCACGGACGTGCGACTTTTTATGTCGTAGCTATGTGATATGGATCTAAAACACGTTATTCATGAACAGATGGCATCATTCATAAGCAGAAGAGTTTTAAACGAAGCATATTGCCATTTGTACTGAATAACTGACCGTTAGAATAATATCACAAAATAACAGTGACTCAGAATTATTCAACAGTAAACAGGTATCAGTTTCAATCAATCGTAACTTACACGTCCCAGTTCTGCACAGATTTTGGCTAATATTTAACGAATCATCATGTCAAACTTGAGACGGTGAGTTAGCTGGTAACAATTCGTCACAGACTGTAAACATTACATGTACTGCTTTTCCCTTACGAAATATGAAATCGAAGCTTTAAATTAACCGAAAAAATGATTAAAATGATTTTATAGAAAAACTGCTTATAGATTCCACAGTGGAAATACTGCCACTTCAAAGTAAATCAATCTTATTTACAAAAATCTTTCCCATACGCAGCTCGCTAGAGTTGTTCTCACTTGCCGTGCGCCGAAGTTCAATTCGTGCCCACCGAAGTGACGCGTAACTCCGACGAGCCAGACCCATCCTCGGCTGTTCGGAAGCTTCTCTCGTTGCTTACAGATTTTGCCGATACTCATCACACAGTAAACTACTCGTTACAAGTTTCATAATATCCGGCCACGTGCCGGGCAAACTGTATAACAACGTGCCTCGTCAACTCCACGCAACGTGCAATGCTCGCCGACCATAAAACGCAGTTTGTCTTAACAGTGGTTTGAAGGACGCCCAGAGGGCGGCTCGAATTAAAATTCATAAAATCTTTAGTTAATACTTTTGTATCATACAGTTAACCGTCTCTTGTTGGTAAACTGCTGAGCGTCTCATTAAAAACTCTTATCTGCAGGTTTCACCCCAGCTATAAGTACTATACTATGTGTGTTAAAAAAGGGTCATTAATTCATATTTAACAAACATTTCTTAGTATTTTACAATCGAAACAGGAGATAAAAAATAATCTTTTCGATAGTATACGGGGTGAAAAGTATTTAAACCGACAAGCTTTGGGAGGTTGTAGGGAACATCAAAACAAATATTTTCCCCTAATGTCATTTTTTCCTATGAGGAGTATTTAAACCGGTACAGGAATATTTCTCTGGCGGCAAATTAATTAAACCAACAAACACTTTTCCATTTTCTTGTGACCAAGAGTTCACACATTAACACAAACCAACTTCAATTACAGTAGATTTTCAAAAATGTCCCCATTGACACGTAAACAAAGGTTACACTGTCGGATCATGTTCTGTCTCACACGGGCAAAAACATCAGGAGTGTCCTGAATTGTTCGCCACACAAGAAACTGGGGATCGATCAGGCCATGGTACAGGACCACCTCTGCCAATCCACGTGTCTGGGAACCGTCGGTCCAGGAATCGACGCACACGACGACTGAAATGTGCCGGCGCCCAGTCACGTTCGAACCACATGCGTTGTCTTGTAGGGAGCGGGACGTTTTCTAGCAATTCTGGCAATGCTCTAGCGAGAAAATTGTAATAGTGCCTGCGATTTAATGGCCTAGGTAGCAGATACAGCCCAATTAAGCAGTCCCCAACAACACCGACCCACACATTAACGAAGAACCGCACTTGATAAGCGCTAGTAACTGTGGCATTCGGGTTATCCTCACTCCAAACATGCGAATTGTGCATGTTGAAGATTCCATCACGCCCGAACGTTGCTTCCTCGGTAAACAACACAGGGGATGGAAATGTAGGATGCATTTTACACTGTTCCAGGTACAACTGCGAAAACTGTGCTCTGGATGGATAATCAACTGGTTCCAGGTTGTGGACACACTGTAAGTGAAATGGACGTAACAATTGCTATCGAAATTGTTTCCTCAAATTCCAGCGTTCTTACCGTGCGACGGCGTCCCTGTCCAGGTAATCTGCTAAATGATCCGGTCTCACGCAGGCATTGGTACACAGCAGCAAAGGTCGTATGATGCGGGATACGTCGAATAGGATATTGTTGTTGATAAACCCGCTGTGCAGCTCGTCCGTTGTGGTGCGCTACGCGGTACGCACCAACCATATCAGTGTACTCACTCCAAGTGTATCGCTCCATTAGTAAAAATTCAAATGGCTCTGAGCACTATGGGACTCAACTTCTCAGGTCATTAGTCCCCTAGAACTTAGAACTAGTTAAACCTAACTAACCTAAGGACATCACACACATCCATGCCCGAGGCAGGATACGAACCTGCGACCGTAGCGGTCTCGCGGTTCCAGAGTGCAGCGCCTAGAACCGCACGACCACTTCGGCCGGCGCTCCATTAGTAAACAGAGACAATGCACTACTATACTGGAGGACAGCAGTTTCCTACAACTGAAGAGCGTAATACGCCCTCTAACAACTAAAATTCGTAATACGGCCTCTAACAAATGAAGAGCGTAATACAGCCTCCACCGGTTTATATAATACTCATAGGAAAAAACGACATTAGGGGAAAATATTTGTTTTAATGTCCCCTACAACCTCCCAAAGTTTGTCGGTTTAAATACTTTTCGCCCTGTATTATTCAGTCAATGCATAGGTTGAAAGTGTTTTTCTATGTTGAAGTTGTAAAGTTGTATCCATCTGACGTTGAATATTCCAGTGCATCTGACTAAGATTGAATATTACATCCAAGATTAAAATGTTAAAGAACAACGGAAAACAACTGCAAACTGCATCAATCAAACTGTTAATTAGCAAGGCTCACTAAAAATGCACAAAAGACGAAGCTGTGACTCACAGTGAAAGTACTTAACTATCTTATAATCAAAACCTCGCAGTAGTTACCGATTCTGACTACACCGAAAGAACACATACTATCTTTTCTAGTCTTCTGTACCTAATCACATTTGTAAGGTCCTAGCAGCACTGTGACAGTGCGATTAGAGGACAATTTGCCACCTACCTGTGACCCTGATTGTAGGCTGCTTTACACTGGAACTACAAGCTGAAAGAAAAATAATGCTATGTTATCCTGTAACAAGTGATTGTACAATTGACTATCTTCGTCCTGAACACGTTGGTTTTAATATTTTGCCTCTTTCAAGATGAAGATTATCCGTATCAAAATTTTACGTTAAAATCTCAAAAAACATTTCTGATTTCTCTCCTAAAATAGTGACTTCAGTCTGAAGCAAAATGTCGGTTTTGATATGAAAGAACAGCGAACAAAGATTACATGTGATGAAGAAGTGCAGTATATAATGCTTTCAATACAGATTAACGAGCATTTCGAAGGAAATACCGACACGAGCCGCAATCGGGCATGGAAAATTTCTGTGGTGAAAGTTGAAAATTTGTGCCCATCCGGGGCTCGAACCCTTAACGTTAACGATTGCCTTAACCGCTCCGCCATCTGGACAAAGTGCCCGACAGACCCAAATTCTTAACTTATCACGTGCAAATACCATCGCATCCACTGTCCATTTACCCACTTGCTCGCAGAGAGTGCTGTATTCGCACAAGACGCTCCGACCCTGTGTGTGTGTGTGTGTGTGTGTGTGTGTGTGTGTGTGTGTTTGTGTGTGTGGTATCTGTCCTGTCGTACATGCGATCAAAGTGCGTGCAGTTATATAAACGTAATCTGAGTCTAAATCTGGAGAATGAGAACATTCTATTTAAGCTACATATGCAGGATGTCCCCCTCCCCCCCAAAAAAAGACAAACCTTAGAGACACGTTCCCTAAGCAAAAATTGATAAAAAGCATCTGGTAAATGTTGTCTCAAAAATGCATGCTTTAACAGGTATGAGCACTTGTTCATCTTCGACAATATGAAACACATCTCTTCTACTGAAAGTTCATTGCTTTTCATATTTTGGGAGGAGTTAGTATGAACCAAACAAGAAAAAAAGTCTATTAAACATTTGCTGTGAAACGCATACCTTACGACTATGAGCCACTTGCTCATCTTCGCTAGTGTGAAACATATCCCTTCTGCAGCTCTTCTACTGAACAAGTGTCCATAGCTCTTAAGGTATGCATTTTAGAGCCTGTGTTTAATGGACATTTTTTTCTTGTTTGGTCGGTAGTACCTCCTCCCAAAATATGACATGCAAAGAGCTTGCAGTAGAGGAGATGTGTTTCATAATATCGAAGACGAACAATTGCTCATATCTCTTCAGGTATGCGCTTTATAGCCTTTGTTTACTAGACTCCTTTTTATTGGTTTGGTGTAAGGGACCTGTCCCGAAATTTTGTCGCTGTCTTTTTTTTGTGACCCTATCGTGATATACACATTTCAGTAAGACATTATGCAAAACTCAAAAAGCTTGTAATGAAAAATAGCGGTCGCTATGATTTCACGTTTGGTGCGAGATTACTTCTACATCTACATCCATAGTCCGCAAGCCACCCGACGGTGTGTGGCGGAGGGCACTTTGAGTACCTGTATCTGTTCTCCCTTCTATTCCAGTCTCGTATTGTTCGTGGAAAGAAAGATTGCCGGTATGCCTCTGTGTGGGCTCTAATCTCTCTGATTTTATCCTCATGGTCTCTTCGCGAGATATACGTAGGAGGGAGCAATATACTGCTTGACTCCTCGGTGAAGGTATGTTCTCGAAATTTCAACAAAAGCCCGTATCGAGCTACTGAGCGTCTTTCCTGCAGAGTCTTCCACTGGAGTTTATCTATCATCTCCGTAATGCTTTCGCGATTACTAAATGATCCTGTGACGAAGCGCGCTGCTCTCCGTTGGATCTTCTCTATCTCTTCCATCAACCCTATCTGGTACGGTTCCCACACTGCTGAACAATATTCGAGCAGTTGGCGATCAAGTGTACTGTAACCTACTTCCTTTGTTTTCGGATTGCATTTCCTTAGGATTCTTCCAATGAATCTCAGTCTGGCATCTGCTTTACCGACGATCAACTTTATATGATCATTCCATTTTAAATCACTCGTAATGCCTACTCCCAGATAATTTATGGAATTAACTGCTTCCAGTTGCTGACCTGCTATATTGTAGCTAAATTATAAACAATCTTTCTTTCTATGTATTCGCAGCACATTACACTTGTCTACATTGAGTTTCAATTGCCATTCCCTGCACCATGCGTCAATTCGTTGCAGATCCACCTGCATTTCAGTATAATTTTCCATTGTTACAACCTCTCGATATACCACAGCATCATCAGCAAGAAGCCTCATTGAAATTCCGATGTTATCCACAAGGTCATTTATGTATATTGTGAATAGCAACGGTCCTACGACACTCCCCTGCGGCACACCTAAAACCACTCTTACTTCGAAAGACTTCTCTCCATTGAGAATGACATGATGCGTTCTGTTATCTAGGAACTCTTCAATCCGATCACACAATTGGTCTGATAGTCCACATGCTCTTACTTTGTTCATTGAACGTCTGTGGGGAACTGTATTGAAAGCCTTGCGGAAGTCAAGAAACACGACGTCTACCTGGGAACCCCTGTCTATGGCCCTCTGAGTCTCGTGGACGAATAGCTCGAACTGGGTTTCACACGATCGTCTTTTTCTAAACCCATGCCGATTCCTACAGAGTAGATTTCTAGTCTCCAGCAAAGTCATTATACTCGAACATAATACGTGTTCCAAAATTCATATGTTGCAGCGTATGAAATTTAGCTAGTATACTGAACTTTTGTTTAGACTTGCGAGGAGGTCTCTGTCTCCGATCTCGAGAAAATGTATCCTACGTAGGGCATTAACTCCCGGTCTGACGCCCACGGGTATGAACTACTCTTTCATCTCTCATATCTCCTTATCGCTCGAGACATCGAAACGAGATTCTGGCGAATGAAGGTACACTAGGAGGACAATTTGCCAGTTCGTAAACACACTGAACTTTCTTATCTATGACGATATATCAGATGTTGCACTTTCCATTTTATTTTATTTATTTTATTCATTCTCGCATGAAAATAAACATGAAATTTCTTCTCCTATGTTACCACAAACCGACACAACGATGCTTTTCGTACGCTATTGAGCCCTCTGGTCGCCAATTACTTGTTTAATGAGACACTGTTTCAGAATTCTGTCCTCAATAGCTGTTGCAAAAATGAGTTTGTGCAAATTATACTGTGTTTTGGTAAAATAAATACTATTAAATCTGCCAACAAGAGAAATGTGGCCGTTACTCATAAATAGTGATGCTTCTTCGAATGAGAAAAGGTTAACAATTCACACAAAAATAAATCGCCATTCTGTTGGAATTTTGGTTGAATCCCATAACCCATCGTATTTTTAACACTGAGCGACTGGAATGAAAACTTACCAAAGGATTTTATTCCTTTTCTTCATCTGAGCACTATCAAAGTACCATTCAGGCGGAATGACACGCACATGCCAAATTCTGGTCACTCACCTACGGCTTGCCAAACTGAAAGCACGTGATTCGCGAATAAAGTACTTGTTATTGAGAAAAGTAAACAACTGATCCGTGGCACAACACAGTGGTCAGTGTACCATCAGCAACTGAGAATAATGTGCGCGACAGGAATGCGGAAGATAGCCAAGTGTGCTTTGTGAGAGGAAGAGTTCACGTCGTTCGAAAAACATTCTCATGAAAATAGATCTGCCTTTGTCAGCAACGCATTTCAAGAAAATAAATCCATCAAATCACCACACTCTTTTAGGATACTCATACTTTCGGAATAATGCCGACCACTACTTTATTTGTGTAGGCTGTTGTGTAATCAGTTTATTAATGCTGATAGTGTGTATGCAACCACTGAAATACTTTTTCTCGTCACCACGAGCCGATTAATAAATCGTTATTTGTAAGGGCTTCTCGACTGTTTCTAACTTGCAGTAGAAATGCGATGTCCATATGTTCGTAGTAAATGTCTCTTATTCCATCCGTATCCCAATAATAATAGAGAAACTTATGTACTTCATATATCGGATGCTTTTTACAGGAGCACCAATGGGATCATACCTGTGGAAATTACACCTGTTCGAATTTTTGTAACAGATCGTTGAGATACGTCAGCGTAACAGACAGCAAGAACATAACCTTGTTTTCCTGTCCAGCCTTGCCTTTAGATCACATGATGTTCAGATATGTGTGAAATCTTATGGGACTTAACTGCCAAGGTCATCAGTCCCTAAGCTTACACACTACTTTACCTAAATTATCCTAAGGACAAACACACACACCTATGCCCGAGGGAGGACTCGAACTTCCTCCGGGACCAGCCGCACAGTCCATGAAGATCACATGATTTTATAATATTCCTTACTTCCTTATTCGCTACCCTCACGATGAATCGTCTGTTCCTTCCTACGATCTGAAAACATTGTGGAGACAAAAGATATACTTGCAGTGACTAATGGCTCACCAGTTATTGAACTGTGCATTGTTCTGAACAAAAGAATGAACAAAACAAAAAAGTATACAGATATACGTAACTGAAAACTATTATGTACAAACAAAAAGGGATGCAGCGCTTAAACAGCGAAAAACGAAACACTGCTAAGTGGCAATAAAATTCAGTATACCATAATGCTGATTTTTCTGATGTGTAATACTTCTCCTGCCCATATGCGCCATGCCGAAGTGAGCGTATGGCGGGACTGCCTTCTAGCTCCCCGCCTCAAACCTCCCGCAGTGCACGCGCGGTCCCATTTGAACCTGTGAAGTTGGAAAAAAGCCCGCTGCGCTGCGCCGCGCTATACGCGTTATAAGTCCGGCTAGTGTTTGTCTCCAACATTTGGTGCGGGGTGACGCAGAATGTTGCAGGGAGCTCATTACTTGTTCTTGGATGGCAAATCCAGAGGTGAAGGGGCTACGGAGATGCCAACCGGCCCCATGAAGACTCACAATGAGGCTGATTTCAAACACTTTCAGGTGTTGATGTCGCTGTCTCACACGAGCTCGTAGCATCTCCGTGTCCTTCATATTACCACTCAAGTTCTGACGCAGCTACCGCTCTTATTACAGCTCTATGTCTGGTAACAACACTAAACATGAACAGCATTAGTGTCCTATGGTATTCGCTCAACCTGTCACAGAGAATTGCAATTATTATTAGTAAATTCACGTCGATGGTAATGGTGGTATGGAACCAAAGTGTTGAGGTCTTCGGTCCCTTGACTTATACACTACTAAATCTAACTTACTCTAAGGACAACACACATACCCATGCCCGAGGGAGGACTCGAACCTCCGATGGAGGAGGGGGGGGGGGGGGGGGGAGGGCTCGCAAACCGTTGCAAGGCGCCCAAGACCAAGTGGCTACCCCCCGCGGCTACCCCGAGGGGCTAGTCGATGGTATTTACGTGTACGAAGTTACACTCACATCTGACTGTATCTTCTAGGTGATTAACATTTTTTGTCATTAAGTGTGTATTCATAAATGGCAGGAATTACAGTGGAAACAATATGTATGACGTGACATACCGATAATAATTCTATTAGGCATTCATCGAAATGTCAATCTTTCCTTACGGACATGAGTGTCACAGAGGTTTCAGTTTTCCACAGTTGCTCGACTGCACTCCTATTGAAACTGACTCAAATAACTATAAAATGCTATTCAAAATGAGAGTAAATTCCATTGTCGTAGGAACTGCTCTGATCATCGTCTCATGAAGTAAACTGTGGAAAGAGAAGGTCAGTAACGGCCACATTCTACGAAATATCTCAAATTTACGAAGACAAATAGCACTGCAAAAATGTTAAGAGCAATAGCAGTCTTTCTCGGCGTATTCCACTGATAAATTCTTCTCGGGTTATTAGCCGAGTGGTAGCGACGTCTTGTCGCAACGTTTCGTGCCCATCATCTTCGCCAGAAGGTGATGGGTACGAAGCTCATCGAAACGTTGCGACAAGACAACGCCACCACTCTGCTGATAACCTGAGAAGAATTCATCAATGTTAAGATCAAATGGTTCAAATGGCTCTGAGCACTATGGGACTTAACTACTGTGGTCATCAGTCCCCTAGAACTTAGAACTACTTAAACCTAACCTAAGGACATCACATACATCCATGCCCGAGGCAGGATTCGAACCTGCGACCGTAGCAGTCGCGCGGTTCCGGACTGCGCGCCTACAACCGCTAGACCACCGCGGCCGGCTCAAAGTTAAGAGCATATCACATATTTCACTGTAATAAATTATTACTCATTGACGTGCCAGATGGCCGTGATAAGGCCATGGAGGCGGAAATTGAATTCAGACAAGAGAAGAAAGCGAGTGCCATCGTCTGCTTAGCATGCCAGTTACCAAAACATAATACATTCAGAAATCATCCACATAAAACGTTTCAAGGCAAACCATTTGTACCTCGAACAAGCTATGTAACATAACTAAGTAGTAGGCTAAAGACAACATGGCTACAGAAGAAACACCACTACATAAAAAAGTCTAGTTATGGATTTCGTAAATCTTAGTAAACTGTGACTCAGATAATTAGTCCGAGGGAGATGTGAAATGGCAGAAGTGTCGGAAAGTTAGTTCTCGACCAAATGCAGCAACAGCTTGAGCGTCTATGGTGGCGTCTCCTTCACAATTATCTGAGCTAAGGGCTCCTTTATTTGATATTAGATTGTAATCAATCCGACCGTCACTTGCGTTCCTAACACACAGCTAACGTAACATCTTTGCACATGAGAAATGAAAATGACTATACGACAAATATAGTGCCCTCTCTCTGTTTGCGACGCCAAATACACATGCGACATGGTATGTAGTTGTAATAATACACAAAAATATTTACACCCATAATATAAAATCTCTGATTATTCACCGCAGAAATCGTTCACGGTTATGTTCTTGGCGACAATCTCGTGAATGTTAGTCGGTGGTAACGACAGAGGATTGATTTTCGTTAACTTAGTGGACGCCGATATTGTCCTTTTGCCTTTCATGAGCATAACATCGCTATCTTCAATACTCATACTGTCAATATACCTAACACACTAGTATACTTCACCGAGCGAGGTGGCGCAGTGGTTAGCACACTGAACTCGCATTCGGGAGGACGACGGTTCAATTCCGTCTCCGGCCATCCTGATTTAGGTTTTCCGTGGTTTCCCTAAATCGTTTCGGGCAAATGCCGGGATGGTTCCTTTGAAAGGGCACGGCCGATTTCCTTCCCAATCCTTCCCTAACCCGAGCTTGCGCTCCGTCTCTAATGACCTCGTTGTCGACGGGACGTTAAACACTAACCACCACCACTAGTATACTTCGATACATTTACAGGCCGACGAAGCAAAGTGTGCTACCGGCGAAGGCAGCTCGATTGTGCTGTGTTATACTACACTGAGTCCATATTGTTCTTCCCTCTCCGCAAGATTAACAAACCACTAAGGGACCAAGACCCATTGGACATGTTGTTATTTCAGTAGTCCAAAACTCCATCTTGAACCTTGCACACATACACACACACACACACACACACACACACACACACACACACACACACACACACACACACACAATCTTGGGTAGGTTAATTTATACTCTCCTAAAAAAAAATCGTACCAACAACACGTCTCTGATAAATCGTAGCAAAGCGGTCTTAGGTTAGGCTCACCAGCGTACCGCCAACTGCTTACATATAATGTAATGCTTGTTTAGTATACTGCATACTACTTCCAAGAACAAATGATATTTGCAGCGCACAATGTTTCAGTCTTATTTTTAGTTAGAGATCAGTCGTTAGTCATTGCATGTTCATTTCTAAGAGCAGATACGTAAAGGAACACAGAGGTCCCTTTAATTGGCAGTTTGTTAGAGCAAGAACCTATCCACTCTGATCAGGTTGCTAATGAACACAAGAGTGGTGATCATCGATTCAGAGATAGCGTTGGTGGGGGCGAAATATTTCCTCATTATTTGGGTGACGGGTGAAGGAGGGTAGGTGGTGCATCACTCCGAGTCACCACAGTGTGTTCCGTTGTCTTGACATGTTTCCCTTAAACTGTACACACTCTGGTGCAGAGGTTTTCGTTCGTTGTAGGTACAAACACCTAGGTCGTCGGTAAGACACAACTTCGCCATGTCTTTTCTTTGAGGACTGCAAATTCAACAAGATATACAGAGGCGCTTATGTCAAATCTAAAAAATAAGAGACTGGCGGAATTGAAGTTTTGAGTCGGTCCTGTCTGGTTACCAAGGGGAGTAGGAGAAATGGCAGCGTACGGCTAGGTACTGGGATCCAGTATGACACACTACTCCAGTCTCATCTCCAAGCAAGTTTAAAAACAGGGACGCTCAACGCCGTAGAGTGAAAGATACTTTTTCGGTGGTGATCCGTCACTCAGATAGGGACATAAATCGCAATGATTTCACTACTGTTGTTTGAATAACCTAAGCTAGAAGCGGTACCGTCTTGCACCAGCTCCCTTATATTAGATTCCTCTCTTGTCCATGATAACATTAACACAGCAGTCCCCTGCATTAGTAACCACAAAATTCATTCGCATAACACAGGCAAAAACTGGATGCATTATCTGAGCAAACAACAGGGACCCCTACCGTTGAATTTCAATATGTTCAACGAAAATCCGAGACAATCAAAACCAGTGTTAGATTTCGAGCAAGTGACAAGATTTGAGGAGATGTAGACGAGATAACTGTGTCCTTAAAATCCTTTGAAAACACAATTTCCGTCACATAAAATATCTTTACGGGAGGCGTTGTACCCTAATAGTGGAATCTTCTAGTGGTGTCTCTACTGCCTCCGTCTTGCAACCAAATAGACCAGACGCAAGCACTGTAGCTATTATTTCACTTTTTTCAACGGCTTCTGTCATTGGGTTTAATAAGGAGTCCAGGCACGAAAGCCAAATTCAGTGAACGGACACTAAATTATTTTGTAGGCAATTCTTTCTTCGAGAATTTACTTATCCACAGACCACATAACTTACTCGATGTTCTATCACTTGGATCACTCCATCAAATGCTTGTGAAGTGTATTAGTGATCCCTTTAACAACCAGAAAAACATACATTGCCGGAAAAAGGTTAGTAACCTGGAAAGACGACATTGATTCTCATCCGGTGACGGCATATGCCGCCTGGGGTATAGTAGATGTACTGATAATGATTTCAACGTCGTTCGCATAGCCACCAAAGCGCCATGTGTGTCCATTCTTTAATACGGAATTCTTACCGCCAGAAGGCTCTGAGTTTTTCAGTCGTGTGAAGCAAGCAGGAAACCATGCCATAGAGACAGACTAGTACTATCTACACCCAAGTGAGAGTGTTTTAAAAGGGTCAAATTGTGCCTCTCGGTGTGACGAGATTTTCGTTTCAGAGAATTGCCACACAAATTGGACGTACTGTGGCAGTTGTGCAACATTGCTCGTATCAGTGGTCACGTGAACATTCTCACACCCGTACATGAGGTTTCGGACGTCCACGCAGTGCAGACGCCCGTCAGGACCGTCGTGTTGTAAGGGCAGCAGTAGAGGACCGAACAGCTACCACAGCACACATAAGAGGGTTTGTGATCCCAGGCGTGTCAACATGAACTGTTGCGGCCCGGTTATTACCAGTGGGACTACGGGCACGCACACCTCTTCCCCCTCTTCCACTCACTAAACAGTATCGACGTGCACGGCCCGACTGGTGCCGTCAGAGGATCCCTTTGAAGATGGAATGGCAAGCCATCGTCTTCAGCCATGAAAGTACACTACTGGCCATTAAAATTGCTATACCAAGAAGAAATGCAGATGATAAACAGGTATTCATTAGAGAAATATATTATACAAGAACTGACATGTGATTACTTTTTCACGCAATTTGGGTGCATAGATCCTGAGAAATCAATACCCAGAACAACCGCGTCTGGCCGTAATAACAGCCTAGATACGCCTGGGCATTGAGTCAAACAGAGCTTGGATGGCGTGTACAGGTACAGCTGCCCATGCAGCTTCAACACGATTCCACAGTTCATCAAGAGTAGTGACTGGCGTATTGTGACGAGCCAGTTGCTCGGCCACCATTGACCAGATGTTTTCAATTGGTGAGAGATCTGGAGAATGTGCTGGCCAGGGCAGCAGTCGAACGTTTTCTGTATCCAGAAAGGCCCGTACAGCACCTGCAACATGCGGTCGTGCATTATCCTGCTGAAATGTGGGGTTTCGCATGGATCCATCCACGCCCGAGGCAGGATTCGAACCTGCGACCGTAGCGGTCGCGCGGTTCCAGACTGAAGCGCCTAGAACCGCTCGGCCACCAGCGGCCGGCAGGCGCTCCTGTCTGTGATGCAGCGTCAACGGTAACCGCAGCCATGGTCTCCGAGCTGATAGTCCATGCTGCTGCAAACGTCTTCGAACTGTTCGTGCAGATTGTTGTTGTCTTCCAACGTCCCCATCTATTGACTCAGGGATCGAGACGTGGCTGCACGACCCGTCACAGCCATGCGTATAAGATGCCTGTCATCTCGACTGCTAGTGATACGTTGGGATCAAGCACGGCGTTCCGTATTACCCTCCTGAACCCACTGATTCCATATTCTGCTAACAGTCATTGGATATCGACCAACGCGAGCAGCAATGTCGCGATGCGATAAACCGCAATCATGATAGGCTACAATCCGATCTTTATCAAAGTCGGAAATGTGATGGTACCTATTTCTCGTCCTTACACGAGGCATCACAACAACGTTTCACCAGGCAACGCCGGTCAACTGCTGTTTGTATATGAGATATTTGTTAGAAACTTTCCTCATGTCAGTACGTTGTAGGTGTCGTCACCGGTGCCAACCTTGTGTGAATGCTGTGAAAAGCTAATCATTTGCATATCACAGCATCTTCTTCCTGTCGGTTAAATTTCGCGACTGTAGCATGTCATCTTCGTGGTGTAGCAGTTTTAATGGCCAGTAGTGTAGGTTCTCCTCGCACGCAAGTGATAGGTTTGCGAGTACGAAGTAGACCTGGTGAGCGCTGTCTAGTAGAGTGCATTCGTCCAAGACACTTTCACCCCAGCCTTATAGTCTGTCGTGCGATAAGTTACAACCCTCTTTTGGTGTTTGTGGAGGGGACGCTAGCCAGCCGTCGGTATGTGCAGAATATTGCAGGCCCGTTCTTTGATTGCTCTTGCAACCGGAAAGTGATTTGTTATTGCAAAATTATAATGATCACCCACGTACTAGCCGTGAAACTGAACTTGCCCTGAGAGACGTGCAGCAATTTCCCTGTTCAGCACTATCGTCGGACGTGTCTGTAAACGAGCACGTGGGGGATAAGATGGGAAGAGAAGTGACTCTTGCGAGTCATCAACCAACTATTCTTACAAAACTACGTTACCAGGTCGAGCAGGCGTCGGATAATGTATTCTAGGACAGTATTCTCCATCTGTACGATCGACTGGATACCAAAGTCAGTGCCTGCATTGCCGCCCATGGAAGCTACACCACGTACTAATATGAGTATTTCAGCATGGGTCGACACGTGTTACCTCAGAACCGCTTGCGCTATTGATCTGTAAATGTAATGATTTCATTTACTCAAAATGCACTGTTGCAACAATATATCTCGAGTGACTGGAAACCTCTAAAAGCATATACTAATTTTTTTGTGCCAATTTAATTTAAAAATTTCTAACAGGTTTGGAAGTTAATCGAGCAGTATGGTATTAAGTATAGAAATGAGAATTTGCATTATATAACCCATCCTCCACCAGCGAGCTTATTTGCTGGAGTAACAATAGTCCCGTCTTTGGGAAGCTTTTTGAATTCATGCTGCTGGATAAACATCAAATGAAACAAAAAGTAATTCATTAGTGTAGAGGAAAAGCAGTTTTGTTTCCTTTGATGTTAAATCACTATTGTCCTTGGTGTGTCCAACTACTGCTGCAGTAGACGACAAGTGGAGAGAAGCGCTTTACACACACACACACAGTTAGTTTCGATTAAGAAGGTAGACTGAGCAGCATTACATTAGTCGCTGCATGCGTCTATGTCTTCGTATTTCTTATTTTTATTTTACACTGATAAGCCAAAACATTATGGCCACTGTCCACCACGCGGTTGAATGCCTCTTGGTGGTTTTGTGTGCACATGACGCAGAAAAGAGAGAATTTAGGCCTAAGATAGACGAATGGGCAGCCATTAAAGCGAACATACAGGTCGCAAATGAGGAAGTTCCCTGATAAGAGCGGTTGTGACAAAGGGCATTTTGTAATGGCCTGTGGCTGGAACGACAAGCTCTGAAACGTTGGAAAGTACATAATATCAGAACAGTATACCTCTGTTTGATAAATTGGAAGGGTTTGTGATACCTTACAAGAAACATCTGGGTGAGTAATGATAAACATTTCCAGCTATGCGCGTAAGAGATAGCTAACTTGTCGTGCCAACAATAATTTTCAGTAGTTTAGTGAGTGCTACATTACCATCGTTCATTTCGCTATAACGTATAGTGTAAACATTCGACATGTAATGTCTCTTGCAGCGGTCTCTCCGCGATAATTTCAGAAATTTTATAAATTATATAACTCAGTACATATCTCGAAATATCGCTTCTTATCTTACCGATTATCAATGCAAAGTAGTTTCAAGCCCAATTATTCCTTGGAGCGTCCATTTACTCCATGGAATAGCTTCTCTGCTATCTATGTTTTCTCTTATGGAAAAGAATGAAGGAATTCTTGCGGATTAGTCGTGAAAGAAGGAGGATGTATATGTATGTATTGTTGAGCTAGTCGCCATCTTGATGAGATTCTGTATGAGAAGGAATTTAATACATGAACTAAAATAAAGTAAGTGTGTTCGCATATTATTTAACTGATTATTATTGACAGTGTCTGCTTACTACGCTGCGTTGCACGGGGTCAGTGGGGAACGTCTGATTTGCACAGGACGAACCGGCCGTTTTGTATGCTCAAGATATCCAGTTACTTCAAATAAATAGGCTAACACGGTCTTACCAGCAGATCTCTGGTCTTCCCCATGTGATCACCGAAAGTTAATAATTATTACAAATGTTTCCAGGAGATCGACTGACAATTTTTGTCGCACCGAGACTTCGAAATTGCTTCACTGCCTTATGGAATTTAAGTTAACCTCAATTTAATCAGGATAGAACAGTATTGAACTGTGTGAATGTGATAAGCCTGCTTTGTGAATGAAAATTCCCTTAACATACGCATGTTTTTACTATCCTGATCAGTGAAGCTAAATCAAGCCGGTGTGAGAGAGGTTTTTAAAATTTAGATTCCACAAAAAATATTAAATTTGGCTTCACTGTGACAGGACACATTTTTGAGCATTACTTAAACATTGTGTGAATTTTATGTTGCATGTGCACGAGAGAAAAGAAGACGAGGCCTGTTCCAGAAGTCACAATTTCGCCACAACCTACGAGAACGTCGTTCAGGCCAGACAATATACAATTAAATTTTTTGTAGATAGAAATTTAGAATAACTATTTAAATGTCTATCGGTTTGAATCAGATTCATTGGGTTGAACTTTAGATAGGAAGTGTTTATTATAAGTGAGTATTATGCAAAGTTTAGGTCAGTGACATTATTAACTCAGATGCGAGTGACTTTATATATTTGTTGTTCTGTGTATTAATGGTTCTTACTAGGGCGGCTTATAAAATAGCAATGCAACAGCAGAGCGAACCACAACAGCCCTCAGCTGTTTCTGAGGTTAGTGAAACATTAGACGCTAGCTTAAGTGAAGTATTGCCTAGCGGCAGCATTAGTCAGGCCCCACAACAAAGCTTAAGTGTTTCGATGTCATCTGAGCAGGACGAGATAAACCCATTGACTGTAATCATGCAGCAGTTAACACTGTTAGCCAAAAATGTAACAGACTTAACTAAAGAGCAAATAGAGACTAAAAGGGAATTAACTAAAGCGCAAATACAGACTAAAAGGGAAATGAATGAACAATTAGCAGCTAATCAATTGAAAGTCCAGGAGCAATTAGAAGCTAATCAAGCGGAATTAAATAATAAATTAGTAGAGAGTTTTCAGAAAATTGATGATAAATTAAATAAAACTGCGGAAGAATTGAAAATTCAGAATGAAAAGACAGAATTAAAATTAGTTGCTCAAATTGCGCAAGTCACTCAGCAGTTTAATGAAAATGCGAAATTACGCCTAGAGCTAACCGAGTATGTTGCTACTAAGCTTGATACTATTAAAGAGCAGGCCGAGTCAATCCCACAGATAGTTCAAGCACAAGAACCGATGCAATGTTCTACGGCGGTAATTCCGGTATTAGTTGAAGTTCAAGATGAATTAAAGCAACAAGTAAATGAGATGTCAGCAGATATGCAGGATTTGAGACAATCACAAGACAAGATCCCGAAGGATATCCAAAATTTGGATAAATCCATAAATAACATAAAGGAGAGACAAGACGAGGTTGATCATAAAGTAAACATTCTCGCGGGAAAATTCTCGCAGTTAAGTTTGGAAAGGCAAAGCATTTCTTCAGACAATATTGAACATACGGTCAGAGCAACTATACAATCTATGACCGAGAGTTCTGAAGAAAATTTATTTAATAAAGGTTTTCGAGAAGCCAGAGAACAACTAGGTGAAGAACTTAAACAAAGGAAAGAAAACATTGAGAGAACTTTAAATCTATCTCGGGAAGATTGGTGTTCCACGCAAGGAAATGAACCCATAACAAAATCTATCAATGAAGCTACATCATTTAACCGACCAAGTACAGACAGGGACATTAATGCATACGTTCGTTTTTGCAATCAACATCAATCACAACACTATGACGGTAGTCATAATGACTGTAATTGTAAAAGCAATACTGAGGAGAAAATGCTGAAACAACGTCAATTCCAGATCTACAACCCAGACAAGAAAAATTTTCATCCCGAAGTGTTTATGAGAAGTTTTAGGGGAGTATTGCCAAAAAATTGGAGTGAGTGGCAAAAGGTTAGTTTCGTGACCGGTTATATTCAGGAGTCAGGAGCTATATGGGCATCTGATATGATATCAACTTGGGACACATATGAAGATTTTGAACGAGCATTTTTATCCAAACACTGGTCCGAAGGAGTACAAGAACGTTTAAGGCAGGAGGTATTATACCCGGAACCTTTTTCCTTTTCACGTGGGTCTTTAAAGAAATACTTTGAGAAATATATAAACAAATCGCTGTACTGGGATAAGTCTATGCCTATACAAGACGTGATTGGCATATTAAAATCTCGACTTCCAGCCAGCATCAGAAATAGAATGCTGTATATTAATGAGCATGACCTTGACTCTTTCATGACTACACTTGACACTATAGATATGTTCGAGGAAAATGAACATCGGCCAAGACAACCGGTTATGCAGAGGAGAGCGATTGAGGCGCCAAACGCAAACCGGAACGGAAACGGATTTAATAATTATTATACTAGGAATAGTCAGAGATTCAACGGAAACAATTGCAACGGAAATGGAAATTTCAATAACAGTGCTGCGAGGGGCAGATTCAGAGACAATCGAACAGGTCGCAGATACAACCCAATGTTTGGAAATGCAAGAGATTATCAGAATCAGCAGTTTTCAAATAATAATAATGCGTACAGAAATTCTGACCCTCGCTTTGTAGCAAATAACACAACCAGTCATCAACAACAACCAGTCATAACAGAAGTAGTAGATGATTCAAGAGGAAATAATAATCGACATTTAAACTGAAGAGGGCCGCTTTATGCTCCGTAAAGTCGGCCGGGGAATACAAAAGGGGCAAACCTGTTTTAAACGAAATTAATTCCGTGGCAATGTTGAGATATAATGAAGGCAAATTAATGACAGATGAATTGACGAGAAACTTGAGGTCTGTGTAGTCGAAGATAAAAGGGTTCCTCTGTCTGAGATCATTACAGAAGTGGGAGGAACTTAAACCAATGTTGTATTGGACACAGCTTCATCTACAGACGTAGTATCCGGAACTTTGTTTCGCAGAATTAGTAAAACTAAGAAAATCCCTGTCCTACCAGTACAAAATTGCCGAATTATAGGTGCAGTGGGAGCAAAATCCCGGAACGTCAAGATACAAACGCTTATAGAGATAAAATTGGGAAATGTAGCTAAACAATGCACATTCCTTGTAGTGGAAAAGTTGTTAGTAGATTGTATTTTTGGCATTGGAACTTTGCAAGCCTGCAATTGCAAGGTGGCCTTGGAAGAAGGAAAGGTGCATTTTAAAAGCGAAGATCAATTTGTTACACTGATCTTACTGAGAAAGGAGGCAGTGTATGAGCGATATTTCCGTGGTGCTGCTGTGCAGTTGATTTGTGCTGAAAATAATAATATGTACCGACTACCGATCAAGTCAATTCAAGTAGAGGATTTCAGACAAACAGTCTAACAGAAGATTGCTGAGTCAGATTGCCTAACGAATAGTCAGAGGGAACAATTATTTAATATATTAACAGAATATGAGTCAGTTTTCGATGAAAAGCCCGCAATTATTAGAGGATATGTTTGCACATTACAGATTAAGCTCCATAAGACATTTTGCCGCACACACTATCCCATTCCCTGGCGATTAAAACAACCAGTTCAGGAAGAGATAGAAAAAATGTTAAACTGGAATCTTATTGAACCGTCGAACAGCCATATTGTTTCCGTTGCTTGTTGTACCAAAGCCGGGAGGAAAAGTTCCATTGGTATTAGATGCAAGGGAAATTAACAAAATTATAGTACCTGTGCGCACACATCCGGAGAACATCGATGAGTTAATACAGAAATTTCAAGATGTGTCCTATTTAACTAGTATTGATTTGAGAAGTTCGTTCTGGCAAGTCCAGTTAGACAAGGACTCAAGAAAATATACTGCTTTTATATATGGAGGGAGAAGCTATCAGTTCAAGGTCGTTCCGTTTGGTCTCAATATCAGCTCTGGAGTTTTTATTTCTGCGTTGGACTATGCCCTAGGACCAGAACTACGTAGTCGAATGAAAATTTTTGTGGACGATCTATTAATTGTCTCTAAAACTTGGGAGGAACATGTACAACTTATTAGGAGGATTTTTGCTGTGTTCAAACAAACTGGTATAACTGCAAATCTAAAAAAATCCCAATTTTCTCTACAGAGAACTACATTCTTAAGACATATGATTAAAAAGGCATTCTTCCAACAGAAGTGAAGATTAGTACGATAAAAAATTTTCCAACTCCAAGAAACAGAAGACAACTGAAAGGCTTTATAGGCTTGGCTTCATTTTTTCGTCGATGTATTAAAACTCAAGCAATGAACTCTGAAGCACTAAACCGGCTCCTGAGGAAAGATGTACCATGGCAATGGTCTAATGATTGTGAAAAGGCTTTTTGTGAAATTAAGGATCAACTGTTAAATGCTCCGTTATTATACCACCCTGATATGAATGTCGGCTTCTGTTTAGCCAATGATTCATCAGATTTTGGATTAGGATCTTGTTTATTTCAAATTAGGTACAGCGATGGTGTAAAAACCTTTTGTCCAATTGCATTTGCTAGCAGAGTTTTATCCACCTGTGGAAGAGCATATACTACTAAGCAATTGGAAGCTTTAGCAGTTATTTGGTCTTTGAAAAGGTTTAATTATTATGTATATGGCTCAAGTATAGCCGTTTATTGTGACCACCAATCACTAGCCTTTCTACAAACTTGTAAGTTGCTGCATCCTCGCTTGTCAAGGTGGACGCTGGCGCTGCAAGAATATCAGTTTCAAATTATTCATGTAGCCGGAAAAGAAAATATTATAGCTGACGCGTTGTCAAGATCTCCACAAGGAGTAACACCTGAACTGAATGTAAATAATAAGGCAGAATTTCCAGTGCTTCTTCTTAAAGAAAATAATTACAAGTTATATTATATTCATTTATGTAAGACAATGGCTCAGCTTCAGAAGGATCGACGATGGAATGCTATAATACGACAATTCAATCAACAAAATCCTATGGTCAATTTGGAATACTACCGGCTTGTGAATAATATTTTATTTTTTAAATCTGGGAAGGCTGAGAATCCAAAGTGGTGTGTCTGCATACCCGAAGAATATGAAGAACGATTAATTTGGTTTACACATTTGACCTGGGGTCATGTTGTTGTTGTAAAGTGTGCTAATAAGATTAGATATTATTCTTACTTCCCAAATATAAGGCGAAAAGTGCACAAAGTCGTACAGAAATGTGTTCTCTGTCAAAAGGCTAAGTCGGACAACAAGGGAAATAAAATTGCGCTTCACTCAATAATACCTGAAGCACCAAGATCACTTACATCATGTGATATTTGTGGACCACCTCCTAGAGCCAGAGGTGGTGTTAAGTACATTATTGGATTCTGTGATGTGTTTACAAAATATGTTAAACTATATCCTATAAAATCAGCAACTGCAAGAGCTGCCGCAGTAAAGTTTGTAAATGACTACATTCCTCATGCAGGGATTCCAAAATCTATAATTCTGACAATGCGAAGATATTTACGGGATATTTATGGAGAAAATTAGTATCACAACTAGGAATAAAACAGATATTTACATCTTGCTATCATCCACAAGGGAATTTAATTGAACGGATTTTTCGAGAACTAAACCGATTCATGAGAACGTACTGTCATGATAAACAAACTACCTGGATAAACTATTTGACCGAGTTTGAGCAGATTTATAATAATTTACCTCATAGTTCTACAAACTTTATCCCGAATGAACTGATGTTCACAGATAACGAAAGAAACTTTTGGGTAGATAACTCGCCTAAACTCGAGGACACCAAAATGTCATGGGAAGAAAAAATTCGTAATGCTCCCATTAATATTACGGAGAAAGCAAGACAGCGAAAAGAAATCCATGACAGAAACATCAAACGGAATCAGACTTTCAATATCGGACAGAAAATTCTTTTAAGAAGACACATCAAGGTTGAAGAAGACCATCAGAAAATGGAATCTAATTTATACAGGTCCATATATAATAGTTGATATACCGAATCCTGGTGCGTATTTATTAGCATATCCGGATTCTGGAAGAATAAAAGCATTATTTCCCCATGTAGACCTAAAGACGTACTTTTAAGGAAAGTGTTTCAAATTAAATGAAAAGTCTGTATGAAGTATTTGGGTGTTGAAAAAAAATTGAAGTGCGAAGGACAGTATGCCTCAGCTACTGTGATAGGTTAAATGACAGCATGCCAAGCATCTGTGATAGTTTAATGAACAGTAAGCGATTGCTTCTGTGATAGTATAGGAATATTTAGAAAAGTAAGTGGAACTGTAGCTATTGCTGCTGTGAAGACTTACGGATTATCTGTCTACACGATGATCACCAAAGAAGCTTGTGCGTGTGAAATAACATACATTCAGGGAGCGATCGAATACGGCGCTTGCGTGTGAAGTTAGTGTTTGTAAACTGACAGTTCACAGGAGAACAAATGAACCGCGTTAGGAAATTAGAATCGATTGCTACTGTCCACAGATATATATAAAGACTCGCTGTATTTTTTTTTTTTTTTTTTTTTTTTTTGGGCGAGCTAAATTCTATTCAAGGGAATTTAATTAACTAGCTTATTGTGTGTTTATAAAATTAGGGTTAATAAGAAAGTTCTACATTTAATTTATAAAAATGTGTCATTTTCCAGTTGGATTTGTTTATTGTTATATTGCATTCATATATGTTCATGAGAAAATGCGGCAATCGGAGTATAAAAGAGAAAAATTTGATCGTAAATCAATACTAACAAAGATTAATTGCAGGTGGAGAGGTCATGCAGCAAGACTTAATCGAACGTTCTCTTAATTTTTTTTTTGAAATTGTCTCAAATAATAAAGTTTTTAACATTCTGACATGCTATCCACATTCGTACTTGAAACCAAATTAGGAAAGATTCAGATCTACTTCCACCTGGAAAAACCAACGAAAAAAAAATAAAAAATAAAAATAAAAAAATAAAAATAAAAATAAATAAATAATTAAAACCAGGATTAGAACCTTTCGGCTTACTCAAGAAGATGGATGAAATTATCCATGTTTTCAAAATTGTTTTCCGATCTGGAGTTGTGATATTGTGCAACAACAGTATCGATTAAGACAACTAGGTGTGGAAGGTATAAGACGAATGGATTTTCCCATTCCTCAGATGGGAGATTGGATGGATCAGGTCCATATTTGAGTTAAAAATGAATCTGGAGAAATTCGACTAACCCTTCTCGTCCAGGAATCCTTAATAGTTGACCATTCCTTAGACGAATTTCGATTGTTTCATGCCACAATCCTGAGTACCTGTTCCTGAGGTTCCTTCTGGTCTCTCAAATCCGTTACGCCTCCTGTCCTCCGTGCCGTGTCCCATGTTCCTGTTCGATCAGTTTCACCGCAGTTCAGCAAGACATCGATGAAGAAAATTTTTCAGAAGATTGTAAAAAATTTGCATATGTAAAGATTTTTTTTTTGGCTATGAGGCAGATTTTATCTTTCCTATGAATTCTGGAATATCTGTCAAATTTCTAAATTATTCTGTCTTTCCTATCATCTGTGATACCTAGTTGGGGTCTAAGCCTCCAGGTTTTCCGGGGTTTCCCTGTGAAGGCCAGTTCTTGAATAGGTAGACCTGATTAACAACTATATAAGTCCATCTTCCCTGGTTGTGTACGTGGGATGCGGGTATGCCCCAGTACACGTGAAAGCAACAACTAGTATCTAGGTAACGAAGATACCAAATCTCTTTCAATTCTTGTAATAAAAAAAAAATCTTACTAACTTCTTAAAAATTATAGGAACGTATGTTCCACAAATTCTAACGAGTTAGCTAAGCCAATAGTTAGCTCGCAAAGAGGATACATATTGTAAGTAGGCTGTTTATGTTTTCTCTATGTAAGTAGGCTGTTTAGTTTATGTTTTCTCTATGTAAGTAGGCTGTTTATGTTTTCTTATTGGCAACGTTACGTAGCGCTCAATATGAAAATCACTGGCTGTGCTGTGTGCAGTCTGTGGCTAGTTTGCATTGTTGTCTGCCATTGTAGTGTTGGGCAGCGGCAGCTGGATGTGAACAGTGCGTAGCGTTGCGCAGTTGGAGGTGAGCCGCCAGCAGTGGTGGATGTGGGGAGAGAGATGGCGGAGATTTGTAATTTGTCATGAACTGATATATATATTATGACTTGTGATGATATTAAGGTAAATACATTGTTTGTTCTCTATTAATATCTTTCATTTGCTAACTATCCCTATCAGTAGTTAGTGCCTTCAGTAGTTTGAATCTTTTATTTAGCTGGCAGTAGTGGCGCTCGCTGTATTGCAGTAGCTTGAGCAGCGAAGATTTTTGTGAGGTAAGTGATTTGTGAAAGGTATAGGTTAATGTTAGTCAGGGCCCATTCTTTTGTACGAATTATTGAAAGTCAGATTGCGTTGCGCTAAAAATATTGTGTGTCAGGTTAAGCACAGTCATGTAGAAATGTTCAAAGGGGAAGTTTCATATGTCGACCCTTAGCCTAGGATACCTCACTGGAACCTTCTGATTTTTTCTTGTAGTTTGTGTAATTGGTGTAGCTATTGTTTATTGGTAGCGCGTAATCATAGAGAGAATTTCCTTTGTAGTTGTAGTTTTTCATTGTTGTATAGTAAAACAGTTGTGGCATGCATGTAGATTTGCACCAAGTATTTCGCAGCTGCGCTTGCAATTAACTAGATATTATTTTAGTGCTATGTTAATGTGTTCTCTTATTTTTGATCTTCAAATTGTGTTTTTCTGTGTTGTCGTGTGAAATACTGTGACAATAATGGCGTGTGAAAAACGTAACACTAGGCTCCAAACTAAACTGAGAAATAATAGTGATGACGAGCGTAGCTTATCAGCGCCGCCGAGTAATGAATTTACTAATGTTCAAAGTAGTAATTTGGTAACTGTGCACAGGGAAATGGAGCGGGCGTCAAACAATGGCGTGGACAGTGAAACAATTAGTGAAGAGGGAAGCATTATCGATCGACCGGTCGGCAATAGCTCGCCTCAGGAAGCCAAAATGACACGACACGATCTCGCAAATACTGTAGATTCAGGTTTTGGATCCTCACCGTTTTCTCGAATAAGTCAAGACACATTTTCTGCTTGTCAAAATGTGAATGTTTCCGGTGTAAATTCACTGCCGAAAAGCACTGAGGAACATGTTTCAGACACCAGTGCATTGTTATTACAATTAATGCAACAAATGGGACAAAAGCTTCAAAAGTTAGACACAATGGAAAAAATTCTTCAAAAGTTAGACACAATGGAACAAAATCAGAGACAAACACAGCAAAAGCTTCAAAAGTTAGACACAATGGAGAAAAATCTTCAAAAGTTAGACACAATGGAACAAAATCAGAGACAAACACAGCAAAAGCTTCAAAAGTTAGACACCACACTTGAACAAACACGTGAAGATTTAACTACTGAGTTACATAACATTGAATCGAAATGTCAAAAAGTCTGTAATGACGTAAAAACACAGATTTGTAGAGCATTTTGAACATATTTTTTCGCGGCATGAAAATGCATTACAGAATCACGAAGCAGCCATAAAAGGACTGCAAACAATTGTTCATCAAAATCATGAGACCTTGCAAGCTAAAATTGACTCAGTGGCATCTACCGATTCGGTTACACAACTTGCAAAAACTCAAGAAAACTTAAAGGACACAGTAGATACTCTGAAAATTGGTTCAGAAAGACACATGTAGGAAATTAGTTCATTATCAGAGAAAGTAGTTGAACTTTCGGATCAGCTAAATAATTTATCTACGAAGGTAGATGATAATCTGAATGACACAAGACCGGTAGTCTTTAATGACACAGAAGAGTGCGAACAAATTAGGAAATTCAAACAAAATCTGAATCAAATTAATACGCAACACCGAAGAGAAATCCGGGAAGTATAAGATCAGCTGACACAGGTAATACAAGAATTACGTATTTCAGAGGACACTCGCGCTCCAATACGGGAAGAGGGACATAGAAATACGGAACAGCCACTAAATAATAACACAGGGCACTTCGGAAATTATGAAAGAAATTGGCAAGGCACACCGAATTTCGAGATGGAACCGCCGAAACGACGTAACAATGACGGACATGCGACTCGACGACATAATGATTTTGACTATAAGCTGTTCATTACTACACGTAAATTCTAAACATTTAAGAATTCTGGCAACGACATTCATCCACAAGCGTGGCTTCATCAATTCTCTCATTATTTTCCACCCAACTGGTTATTAGAACACAGATTAGAATTTATGTGTGTCTACTTAGAGAATGAACCAGCTGTAAGAATGCGATCGGTCATTCACGATTGTCACAGTGAAGGAGAATTTTACCATGCCTTCCTCTCAGCATATTGGTCTCAAGCCACACAAGACCGAGTAAAACATGGAATCATAATGATGAAACACTTTGAACAATCTGAATTTTCCAGTCTTGTCAAATATTTTGAAGACATGTTGCACAAGAATCAATACCTGTCAAACCCATACAGCCCTTCAGACCTCATCCGCATTTGCTTAATGAAATTGCCTGAACATTTAAGAAATATTATTTTGGCAGGACATTGCAAAGATGACATTGAAGCTTTTCAGGGACTCTTACAAGAATTAGAAATTGACACAGACAGTAGCGGGATGCGAAAACAGGAAAATAATCACTACAGGTCATATCCGTCACAATTCCGTGACGACAGAAACAATAACTGGACACGACAAGTCTATTCTTACAATGCAAATCGTGTCCAAGACAGACACCACCCATATGACAACCACTGGCAGAGTAATACCAGGTACAGATAAAGATCGCATTTCCGTAGTAATGAATATGACAGAGATCACCATAGAAACAGACAATATGGGAACAAAAACAATTATTATCAAGGGAGACAGAATAACTTCAGACGCAACAGTTCAGAGCACAGTTACGATTCCGGGAGAAATTCTCCACCACATAACCGACAAACAAGAAACTATGTAAACTACCGACAAAACGAGAGACCTGAATTCCATCAGAACTGCCGAGCTTCAAACAGGGGGGGGGGGGGGGGGCGGCTTCTCGTCAAGGTGAATCTGTAGAAGTATGGTCTCCTAATCCCAATAACGATGGGCGCCAACAAAGAAACAGACAATGACTCGCACTGCAGCCAGCCACGTGCGCCCAGTGGCTCAGGGAAAAATAACATAGATGCTAACCTTGAGAAAAATTCCAGTATTCTTTACTGACGTATACGACATGATAATTGCGTTAAAGTTGAAACTCTGCGTACTAGGAAGAGCAAAGGGTTACACCACATTTCACATGTAAAACCATTTATTGAGAGATAATCGGCTTTTTAACTAAGTCTTTGCTATAAAATTTTTCACTTCACGTTACTAGTACTCTTTGTCACACTTACAAACTGTTAACATGCAACTATGTTTTAAAGCTAACTAACTATCCGGTCAAGAACATAGATAACCTAGAAAAGTAATTGCGAATGCATTGTTATAGTGAACAGACGACACAGTCATTAGTTTAAGTGACAGCTACACGATTTTATCACGACGCTACTAATGAGTGACAATTAACAATGTTGCTTTTGCAGTGTATCTGTTTTATATCTGCACAGTTTTCTAAATTCTTCTGGAAAGAAAAACATGTTTTAGTAGTAACTTTTGTGGTATAGCAACAATGAGACAGCCTTTTTCGTGGCACAACATTACGTTACTGTACAGTACTTTCTTCATCACGCCAATAAGCATTATAACTACGATATCTATACGCAAAGCATTTCACTTTTGTTTATCATGAGGTAAGTACATTGGCTTCTGCAGAACTTAGCTTTCGGAGGACGATAACTACGACACTTCCACACAGATTATGTTGCAACAAGACGCACATTTAGCGCTACAGGACACGCATTTCAATGATTAATTTTGTACTTAAAACATTTATTTTTAAAGATTTTTGAATTACAAAGAAAGTTTTCCGTGATATATTTCATTCCATTGGTGTAATCTGTAACACCTGAGGGTATAATTACATTAATCCTCAGGGGAGTACACGCTTACTTTGTGTACCATGTGTGTGGCAACCACAAGGAACCCTAGCTAATATGGTATTTGCTTATACAACTTTACACGTCGGTACCATATTTCTCTAACACAGAATTACACAGCTATCTGATTATTTGACAGAGAAACAAACATTCTTTTTACTACGTCAGTGACAGATGTTTACGCAATTACAGTTGGATAACTTCACACTTATGAAACTGTATTTTGTCTGTACTTTGTGAAATGTTCATATTTTTTCGGATTCATTGTGATACTATGAGAGCTTTGAGATATTTGGTATGGGATCATGATTTTAAAGTACGTTTGAGGTAGATGACACTATTGAAATGAGCAGAGAATTTTTTTTACGTTTTGAAATTATTGGAGGAAGTTACGACGATTTTAAGATTTGACTGAAGTGTTATGATGTTATTATTACGACGACGATGTGTACTATGCTGTTGAGGTATGTTTATGATAAATAAGCTGATGCTATATGAGGAATCTGATTATGCTATGTAGCTATTATGATGAAATATTGACGACGTGTTGATGAATATGAATATGTATATGTGTAATAAGGTAAGGAATAAGGAGTAGGGGTTAGGGACTCTGATTTATGAAAAGGTTGTTGGAAACCAAGAATCGTACTTTAAGAGTTATGAAATGTGTGTGTATATGCATGAATGTATCACAATGCCACTGAAAATTTTTTTGGACACTGTTATATTTATAGGGTTTTGTTTCTACAGATTTGCAACGCTAATTCTTGACCTGTGAAATATTTTTATATGAGACTACCACGGTAGCAGAATCTCCTGTCGTAAATATTTCCGTACGAAAGTTAAGTGACCACCTGCACGTAATGCGTCGCGGGCACCCAGCTGTGTCAGACGCCTGGAGAAAAAGCCATTATTGCGAGCCCTTTTCAGCGGCACAGGTAGCACAAAAAAAAGAGGAGGCCATTATCCTTGGAAATATTCTTACATCTGCAAACCTGATAATGACAAGTGTCTTTCTACGAGAATTGAGAGCTACTGACTTACGAAATGCCACATAGCTATTGAATGATGTTTTTATGCTTTGGTTTGCGTAATTGCTTATTTCATTTGATATCTGGTTTCCAGCTGTGTTGCAGCATTGCTTTTATAAAATGAAATGCATTTGCTAATGTGAACACTTTCTGTCAACAGATCTATTAAATAATTATTTTATGATCCACATTCTTTAAAAAAGGAGCACTTGGACAGGAAAGAACAATAAGAAGGAACTAGTAACTGCATTCATAATTTTCTTTTCAAGTAATTGGTGACTTTTTGGTAGAATAACTTCTTGTGGTGCACCACTTTAATTACATAGACATTAAGATGTGAATATACATTTCCCTTATCTGCATTGTTGTTTAGTGTAATATTTTTTCTGCTTGCGCTATGACATGTTTAGGTATAAGTTGCTGCTGTTTGCCAGGCATAGTGTTATTGAATTTGACTTTTGCTCATTTATGCTGCTAGCTTTGCCAATTTGCATTTTTTTGCATTGCTGTTTGTGTTGATTTGTTATGTGATGCTGCATTGCCTCGTCCCTTAGTTTAGCATCTGAGCTCAGTAGATTTAAGTTAGCTTAAGAGGGGGTAGACTATATAAGAGAATGAGTTGCGATGAATTGGAAGAAATGCATTGAGAATTAATACGAAAAAAGTACATAAAACAGGTTTAGGTAGGATTTTCTTGGAAATAAATGTTGAGGTAAGAAATGTGTGAACATATAAATACAGAAAGCATGTTTAGATAGAATTTTTTTTGGTGGAAACAGAGGATGAAATAAGAGGAAAGATATATGAAGTTTTGGGTTGGACTGCAGTACCAAATGTTACACTGAAAACGAACCCTGTCCTTTCCTATTGGTGTTATCCCACTATGTGTTTGTGTACCCTTGAGTATTTGTTTTCTTCCTGTCTCTGTGTACTGTTTCATAGAATTTTTTTTCTCTTCTAATACTAAGCTATATTCACTATGAGAAGGAATACTGTTATCCTCAAATATAAGTTGCATTAATAATATGTTATTTTCTTTGTAAAGTTGTTTACAATTCTGTTCTGTTTCAATGTTCATGTGTGAAATTAGTGTTTCGAAAACTATTCTCATTATTTTATGTATGTACTTATGTCACTATTTTTGTAACACTGATGTATATGTTTATTTCTATTCTTTTGTAAAGCCTGTACTACAAATGTTATCTGTATTATTATGTTTTTAATGATGTATTTTGTACCTTTGTAATTGTATTCTTATGTTATCAAATTGTAATTGTTACCACTTCTTCAAATTAAGTAACATTTCACTGCACACGTTTCTGTTGGTCATAGTACATGGACAATATGTGAGAAGTAGGGACTGATAGTGTTTGCACGTGTGTTAATAACTCAGCAAGGGACTGGATAACAGCATTGCTGGATCTAAGGACAATTCCAAAAACTTTGTGAGTGCACAAGTGGTGGTTTATGGACTTGCTATATTCTCCGCAAGACTCTTCAATGGTGAATGTGCACCTGCACAATCGCAACAGATGGCTGCTGGCCATCTCTACAAGGACTACAGTGGGTCTGCACCTCTGGTGCCCCACCAATACCATTATCTCTACAAGGACTACAGTGGGTCTGCACCTCTGGTGGCCCACCAATACCATTATCTCTACAAGGACTACAGTGGGTCTACATCTTTGATGATCCACCAATACCATTATCTCTACAAGGACTACAGTGGGTCTACATCTTTGATGATCCATCAATACCATTATTTCTACAAGGACTGCAGTGGGTCTGCACCTCTGGTGGCCCACCAATATCGTAATCTCTACCAGGACTCCAGTGGGTCTGCTCTGTGATGACCTACCTACCAATATTCTTCCAAACTTCGAATGACTCTGCTGTGGGCTTGCTCTGTTGTGGCCCATTACCTGTCTGCATGTCGAGAGTCAGCACTGTCTTTCCGTTGGAAGGACAACACTACTTCTTCAAGACTGCATGGAATCCACTACTTCTGTGTGCATTTTCTTTTACTGCTTAGACTTTGAGAAAAACACTGCTATTTTACTGTGATGAATCAGGACTGTCTTTATGGACTGTGACAAAATTTTAGCTTTTGACCAACGTTGTATCAATAAGTGTGTGCATTTGATATCTTTGTTATTGTAATTATGAAAAATTTTTTTCAAATCTGTATTGGGCACTGCCCAAACCAATTTGTAAAAATTTTTGTGGGGAGCATGGGGGCTATGTAAGTAGGCTGTTTATGTTTTCTCTATGTAAGTAGGCTGTTTAGTTTATGTTTTCTCTATGTAAGTAGGCTGTTTATGTTTTCTTATTGGCAACGTTACGTAGCGCTCAATATGAAAATCACTGGCTGTGCTGTGTGCAGTCTGTGGCTAGTTTGCATTGTTGTCTGCCATTGTAGTGTTGGGCAGCGGCAGCTGGATGTGAACAGTGCGTAGCGTTGCGCAGTTGGAGGTGAGCCGCCAGCAGTGGTGGATGTGGGGAGAGAGATGGCGGAGATTTGTAATTTGTCATGAACTGATATATATATTATGACTTGTGATGATATTAAGGTAAATACATTGTTTGTTCTCTATTAATATCTTTCATTTGCTAACTATCCCTATCAGTAGTTAGTGCCTTCAGTAGTTTGAATCTTTTATTTAGCTGGCAGTAGTGGCGCTCGCTGTATTGCAGTAGCTTGAGCAGCGAAGATTTTTGTGAGGTAAGTGATTTGTGAAAGGTATAGGTTAATGTTAGTCAGGGCCCATTCTTTTGTACGAATTATTGAAAGTCAGATTGCGTTGCGCTAAAAATATTGTGTGTCAGGTTAAGCACAGTCATGTAGAAATGTTCAAAGGGGAAGTTTCAATATCAACTTTGCTCGCTGCGATGGGCGATGTAATGTCTCTTGCAGCGGTCTCTCCGCGATAATTTCAGAAATTTTATGAATTATATAACTCAGTACATATCTCGAAAAATCTCTTCTTATCTTACCGATTATCAGTGCAAAGTAGATTCAAGCCTAATTATTCCTTGGAGCGTCCATTTACTCCATGGAATAGCTTCTCTGCTATCTATGTTTTCTCTTATGGAAAAGAATGAAGGAATTCTTGCGGATTAGTCGTGAAAGAAGGAAGATGTATATGTATGTATTGTTGAGCTAGTCGCCATCTTGATGAGATTCTGTATGAGAAGGAATTTAATACATGAACTAAACTAAAGTAAGTGTGTTCACGTATTATTTGACTGATTATTATTGACAGTGTCTGCTTACTACGCTGTGTTGCACGGGATCAGTGGGGACCGTCTGATTTACACTGGACGAACCTGCCGTTTTGTATGCTCAAGATATCCAGTTACTTCAAATAACTAGGCTAACACGGTCTTACCAGCATATCTCCGGTCTTCCCCATGTGATCACCGAAAGTTAATAATTATTACAAATGTTTCCAGGAGATCGACTGACAATTTTTGTCGCACCGAGACTTCGAAATTGCTTCACTGCCTTATGGAATTTAAGTTAACCTCAATTTAATCAGGATGGAACAGTATTGAACTGTGTGAATGTGATAAGCCTGCTTTGTGAATGAAAATTCCCTTAACATACGCATGTTTTTACTATCCTGATCAGTGAAGCTAAATCAGGCCGGTGTGAGAGAGGTTTTTAAAATTTAGATTCCATAAAAAATATTAAAGACATTCAAACCAAGCAATCTGATTTTAATCACCTACCTTCAAGCCTGTTGGCAGTTGTAGGCCTATTATTCGAGAAAACATCATTACATTCTTCTGGGATGGCAACGGACATAAATTTACAAAACTGGTGGATTAATCTGATACAGTTCAAGTCATGCCTATACTGAGTGTAATTACCCAAAGGGCGATTACAAATTTTGAGGAATCTAAGAGTAATATCCCCCCCCCCCACACTGCCTTGCTCTGCTGGTACCGCGAACGGCTGAAAGAAAGGGGAAACTAGGAAACTACAGTCGTAATTTTTTCCGACGGCATGAAGCTCTTCTGTATGGTTAAATGATGATTGCATCCTCTTGCGTAAAATATTCCGTGGGTAAAATAGTCTCCCATTCGGATCTTCGGGCGGGGACTAATCAGGAGGACATCGTTATCAGGAGAAACAAAACTGGTGTTCTACGGATGGTATAATGTCAGGCCCCTTAATCGGGCAGGTAAGTTAGAAAATTTAAAAAGGGATAATGGATAGGTTGAAGTTAGATATATGGGAATTAGTGAAGTTCGGATGCAGCAGGAACAGGACTTCAGGTCAGGTGAATACAGGGTTATAAATACAAAATCAAATGGAGGTAATGCCGGGGTAGGTTTAATAAGCAGCAAAAAATAGGAACGCGGAAAGCTACTATGAATATTATAATGAACGCATTATTGTAGCCAAGATAGACACCAAGCCCACACTCACCACAGTGAAACAATTTTATATTCCAACTATCTCCGGAGATGAGACGGAGAGTGAGGAAATGTATGCTGAGATAAAAGAAATTATTCAGTTAGTTAAGAGAACCGAAAATTTAATAGTCATGGGGAATTGGAATGCGATGGCAGGAAAAGGAAGAGAAGGAAAAGTAGTAGGTGAATATGGACTGCGGGAAAGGAATGAAAGAGGAAGCCGTCTGGTAGAATTTTGCACAGAGCATAATTTAATCATAGCTAACACGTGGTTTAAGAATCACGAGAAAAAGCTGCATGCGTGGAAGAGATCTGGAGACACCGGGAAGTCTCAGACTGATTATATAATGGTTAGACAGAGATTTAGGAATCAGATTTTAAATTGTTAGACATTTCCAGGGGCAGATGTGGTCTCTGACTGCAGTTTATTGGTTATGAACTGCAGATTAAAACTGAAGAAACTGCAAAAAGGCAGGAATTTAAGGAGATCAAACTTGGATAAAGTCAAAGAAGCAGAGGTTGTAGAGGATTTCAGACGGGGCATTATGGAGCGATTGACAAGAAGAGGGGAAAGGAATACAGTAGACGAACAATGGGTAGCACTGAGAGGTAAGACAGAGAAGGGAGCAGAGGATCAAGTAGGTAAAAAGACGCGGGCTAGTGGAAGTCCTTGGGTAACAAAGACATATTGAATTTAATTGATGAAAGGAGAAAATAAAGAAATGCAGTAAATGAAGCTGGGGAAACGTAATACAAACGTCTATAAAATGAGACCGACAGGAAGTGCTAAATGGCCAAGCAGGAATGGCTAGAAGACAAATGCAAGGATGTAGAAGCATATATCACTAGGGTTAAGATAGATACTGCCTACAGGAAAATTAAAGTGACCTTTGGAGGAAAGAGAACAACCTGTATGAATATCAAGAGCCACATGAAAAACCAGTCCTAAACAAAGAAGAGAACGCAGGAAGGTGGAAGGAGTATATAGAGGATATATACCAGGGAGATACACTAGAGGGCAATATTATGAATATTGAAGAGGACGTAGAGGACGATGAGAAGGGAGATATGATACTGTGTGAAGAATCTGACAAAGCAGTGAAAGACCTAATCGAAACCTGGCCCCGAGAGTAGACAACATTTCGTAAGAGCTACTGACAGTCTTGGGAGTACCAGCCATGACAAAAGTCATCTATCTGGTGAGCAAGGTGTATGAGGTAGGCGAAATACCCTCAGACTTCAAAAAAAACATAATAATCCCAATTCCAAAGAAAGCAGGTGCTGACGGGTGTGAAAATTACCGAACTATCAGTTTAATAAATCACTCTTGCAAAATACTAACAGTAATCCTTTACAGAAAAATAGAAAATATTGTAGAAGCCGATCTCGGAGAAGATCACTTGGGATTCCGGAGAAATGTAGGAACACGCGAGGCAATACTGACCCTACAACTTGTCACAGAGATAGGTTAAGCAAAGGCAAACCTACGTTTCTAGCATTTGTAGACTTAGAGAAAACTTTTGACAATGTTTACTCGAATACTCTCTTTCAAATTCTAAAGGTGTCAGGGGTAAAATGCAGGGAGCGAAAGACTATTTACAATTTTTACAGAAACCAAATGGCAGTTGTAAGAGTCGAGGGGCGTGACAGAGAAGCTGTGGTTGAGAATGGAATAAGACAGGGTTGTAGCTTATCCACTACGTTATTCAGTCTGTACATTCAGCTAGCGGTAAAGGAAACAAAAGAAAAATTTGAAGTGGGAATTGAAGTCCAGAATGAAGAAATAAAATTTTTTTAGGTTTGTCTATGACCCTGTAATTCTCTCAGAAACAGCAAAGGACTTGGAAGAGCAGTTGAAGGGAATGGATAGTATCTTCAATGGATGATACAATATGAACATCAACAAAAAAATGAGGATAATGGAATGTAGTCGAATTAAATCAGGCGATGCTGAGAGAATCAGATTAGGAAATGAGTCACTTAAAGTAGTAAATGTGTTTTGCTTTTTGGAAAGTAAAATAAGTGATGATAGTCGAAGTATGGAGGATATAAAGTGTAGGCAAGAAAAGCGATCCTGAAGAAAAGAAACTCGTTAACACCGAATATAGATTTAAGTGTTAGGAAGTCCTTTCTTAAAGCATTTGTATGGAAGTGAAACATGGACAATAAACAGCTTTGACAAGAAGAGAATAGAATCTTTCGAAATGTGGTTCTACAGAAGAAAGCTGAAGATTAGACGGATAGATCACGTAACTAATGAGGGGGTACTGAATAGAATTGGCGAGAATAGAAATTTGTGGTACAGCATGACTAAAAGGAGGGACACGTTGGTAGGACCCATTCTGAGGCATTATGGGAACAACAGTTTAGTACTGGAGGGAAGCATGGGGAGTAAAAATCGTAGAAGGAGACCAAGAGTTGACTACAGTAAGCAGGTTCGGAGGAACGTTGATTGTAGTATTTACTCGGAGATGAAGAGGCTTGCACAGGATAGAGTAGCATGGAGAGCTACATCAAACCAGTCTTTTGACTGAAGAACATAACACAATACTAACGTGCTTTATTATCTGTGTATTTGGTCATATCTGAATTTGAAACTCCCGCTTTTATTTATGGTTAACCGTGCATACAATAGATTCACGTCAGAAAAGTTCAGGACACACTTGAATCGTTAGCTGCAGAATCCACGTAAATCCGAAGTCTCGAAGATATAAGCCTATATTAAACTACTTTGTATTGAGATACGAGGTAAGTCAGCGACTCGTAGTGTTTCTGTTTCAGTCGGTAAGTGGCACCACAAAGCTATGTTCCTATGTTTAACTTGAAGAGATGTATAAGAAAGAGGCAATGGAGTTAGTACCGTATCGTTCAAACACATAAACAACTATCTACTACAGTAAAAAGAAGTTTTTATTTCTGATGGTTGCCCTGAGCAAAATCACTATTACATCAGTCGAATTTATCATGCAAAATAGATCCGCGAAGTGGCTCGAAAATTGTTCTGACGCAATTTCCGTGTGATGAGGTGGTGCATTGTCGGTCATTATGAAGTCGTACATCCTCTGACAGTAATTTCATCTGTTGTTCGCCAGTGAGAGAAGTATCAGGAAATCCTTTAATCGCAGGTACACCACCGCGAAGGAATACTTCATGAAGATACTTTTACCCCGTATGAAGGAATTCACAGTACACCCTTGACACTATGATACGCGAAAAACATTGCCCATGCATTGCGTCGGACACCTTCGACCTAGCTGCAATAGTGTGTGGTAAAACGCGATTTCTCGTCCGTCGTTCCAGTGTCATGTCCACTGAACTTACAAGGTCTGCCGACTGGCTTCGTACGCTACGCCTCAGCCGGCCCTATTTGACCGAGAGGTTCTCGGCGCTTCAGTCCGGAAGCGCGCTGTTGCTACGGTCGCAGGTTCGAATCCTGCCTCGGGCATGGATGTGTGTGATGTCCTTAGGTTAGTTAGATATAAGTAGTTCTAAGACTAGGGGACTGATGACCTCAGATGTTGTCTCGTAGTGCTTAGAGCCATTTGACCTACGCCTCAAGACATTCCACTTACCGCGGCGATGAGAGACGGCCTCTATAAGTCTCTCTGATCCTGTTTTTCAGTGGTGTAGCATGTATGAAACAAGTTGCGGACTTTCTTTCTGACTGATCCGCCAATCATTAGTTTTATGTCATAACTTAAATAGTCCTTTTTAGCGCATTGAGTGTCAGTCATATTTCGTATTTTGAATAATAATTTTAGTATATTTTATGGTATCGTAATATAGCACTGTACGGTGTAACAAATTTTTGTTTGATAACATCGAGTTGCTTGAGATAGTGCTTTAGCTACAATGAAACAAATATGATTGTGACAGCGTTAACTTCTATTCTGGTCAAACCTAACAGTTAATTTCTTCGTTGTGTGCAGCAGCATGTAAATGCAAAGTCATCTACATCGCAGTAGCGTTTCATGAGGTAGTTCTGATAATATACTCACTCCTTTCAACCGTGTGTGCTGCAAAACGTAGAGCTAATGCAGATCAAGAGTCTACGTAAGTCATTCGTCACCTGTAACAATTACAACGACTATAATCGAAAACGAGCTACTCGAACTGAACATCGATGATCTCTCAACACCTCTACCGAGGGATGTGGCGCAGTGGTTGCTACACTGGATTATCATACGGAAGGAAGGCATTTCAGATCACTGTACGATTATCCATATTGAAGTTTCCGTTGTTTCCCTAAATCGATTAATGTAAATATCGAGATGGTTCCTGCGTAAAGGGCAAGTCTGGATTCATTTCCTAACCTTCTCCAAGCGTCCGCAGCTCGTGGTCGTGCGGTAGCGTTCTCACTTCCCGCGCCCGGGTTCCCGGGTTCGATTCCCCGGCAGGCTCAGGGATTTTCTCTGCCTCGTGATGACTAGGTGTTGTGTGATGTCCTTAGGTTAGTTAGGTTTAAGTAGTTCTAAGTTGTAGGGGACTGATGGCCATAGATGATAAGTCCCATAGTGCTCAGAGCCATTTTTGAACCTTCTCCATACCGAACTTGTGCTCCGTCTTTAACGACCTCGTTGCCGACGAAACCTTAAAACTGAATCGTCAACCATCCTTGCTTCGTTACTTCTTTGGCAACATCTGTGTCGTTAGTACGATGTGAATGATGCCAAAGTAACGTATAATGGACCAATGATTAAGTGGATGAGCGTGAGATACTTGTTTCTGTGACAGTACTTTATCTAAGGTGGACGGCCAAACAACTTTATGCGTCGGATGACAATTATTATTGACGGCGTTATTAGTCACAGGGTAAAATTATTCGCAACAGACTCCGATTGCAACTTCTTGATATGAAATCTTTCTCACTGTAACAGTCTAGAAACACTTTAAAAAAGACAAAGAAGAAATTGCTCTTGTTATCCGTCTAAAACTACACCCGTATCAGATTCTTATCTCAGAGTGTTTTGATTTTTTGTGTTTTTTACAATTGCGAGTAATTGTATCAGGTGACGTTACGACGTACACCAACAGTGAATAAACCACGTGCTTTACATCATCTGAGTCGTGCATCTGAAATATATTAATTTACATTAACAATATCCGCCGAACTGTAGGTCTGGAACAGTTACAGCATAAGTATTTATTAATAAAAGGTAATATATTTTGAATAGTAGTAACAAACATAAGTTTCACTGTAAAAAATCGATATCATTAAACGCAATATGGGTAGATGTGAAACATAAAAATCAGATACTGCCACTATCAGACGAAATTCGTTTTTAAAACTTCTTTATTTTATAAAAATTTTTTTAAAGCGATGACAGCAGTTATAAGGAGATCACCGTTTGTTTTTTACCTGTGTGTGTGTGTGTGTGTATCATATCACTGAATATGCGAACTCTTGTAAAAGCCATGCATAGCTATCCATGCAAAGAAAGATGTTCTAGTAAATACAATCCTCCCCTTTTAAGCGCCTGAACTCTTACTTTATGGTCATAGCGAAGGCTACCTTTGTAGGGAATTGCTATCTTATCGTTCGGAAAGCCATGGTAGGATCAGAAGGTGTGAAGTTAGCGCGGGTTGTGATCACGGTGTCATCGGAGACATTGATTTAGCAGAGACGATGTACTCGCCTAAGCGACTTGCCACTAATTGTGCACCATTAATTAATACATGATCAGCGTTAAAATTTCTAATTAATATGATATAGCATTTTTCTTTAAAACGAATTCATGAGCCTGCAAACCGAAGTGATTTAAAGATTTTCTACTGAACGTTGTTATTTTTTGAAGTTGGACAGAATCAGAACACAGGTAAATAGTTGCTTTTCCAGGTGACAATCTGAAAATGACATCTTCATTAACTGTTCTATAGTCATCATTTTTGGTAGCAGAATCACCTTTCAATAGGATTTCGCAGCATGTTGTTCATTGACTTCTCTGGAGTTGAATATGGTGGTAATAAAACTATCATAATTGCAGTTGCAATGTTTAGGAGTTTTTATCACTTCATTGAAGTAATCTGTTTGAGTTTATAAGTCACCGTCATCCAATTTAAGTAACCACTGTGTGAAAACAAGATTGTAATTTGATTTCCTATTACGAGTCAACTTATGAATTTTAATCTGAGATCATAAGGGCGATCGCTTAACTACCATTTCGACACCAGCCCTTCTATTGGCAAGTCTAACGACGGATAATACATGACGGAACTCTCGACCAAATAGAATTACTTTGCTCTATAAGGAAGATTATTATTCATGATGTCCCTTGAAAGTCGATCGTCAACGCTTAGCGCGTCTTTGAAAGTAACCAACTCCAACCGCTGTTGTGCATTACAGTAAAATTAGATTGTCAGTAGATGGCACCTAAATTATTTACATCGACGTGTATGTCCGAAATCCCGTCACAGACTACGCTTGCATAATGAATCTAAACAGCTATAAGACCTGTCGTGCACGTTAGTTAAGCGGATTCTCAGTAGATGGCACCTTTTACATTGTTTTCATGAAATAAAATTTTGTGGGGAAAACAATAACTTTAGAATATATGTGTATTTTTCGTTACTACCCTTGAACGAAATTTTGAAAACGACGTTAGAATCAATAATTTTGATTAAGTGGTATGGGGGATATGGCGTACTGATAAAAATTCATCGTTGAGACATAATATATATGATAGCTTCTTGTCTAATTTCTAGTCTTCAGCAGGAAAGAAATATCGTGAAATTAGTGGAAGAGAGCATATCAATCAAGTCAGAATTCAGTGTCTCGTTGGCAGCGCATTCATTTCAGGTGGAGCACTAGCTCAAATCAAGAAGCATCGAGGTAGGTGGTGATGCTTGATCGGTCTGCCGTACTAATCATCTGATACCTGCTTTAAGTGTTGTAGGGAAACTCAGGTAAACCTAAAGAAAGATTCGATACTAGCTCTGAGAATGAGAGTCATGGGTCGAAACCACCTGAACATTGTCTGTAGGCCATACAGTAAGATGACGTAATGTATTTCATAACAGTATTCCAGGATCACCTTGAACGTAGTCTTTAGCTGTATCTAGATATTTGTGTAGTTTTATTGCAATGTGTAAGTGTTGACAAGTAACAAACACATACACTGATCTAACAAACCGGAAGTTTGAAGCACGATACACCCTGAAGAGGCAAAGAAACTCGTACACCTTCCTAATCTCGCCTAGGGCCCCCACGAGCACGACGTGGCATGGACTCGACTAATGTCTGAAGTAGTGCTGGAGGGAACTGACACCATGAATCCGCCAGAGCTGTCCATAAATCCGTAAGAGTACGAGGACATGGAGATCTCTTCTGAACAGCACTCTGCAAGGCATCCTAGATATGCTCAAAAACGTTCATGTATGGGGAGTTTGGTGGCCAGCGGAAGTGTTTAAACTCAGAAGAGGGTTCCTGGAGCCACTCTGTAGCAATTCTGGACGTTTGTGGTGTCGCAATATCCTGCTGGAATCGTCGGGACGCACAATGGACATGAATGGATGCAGGTGATCAGACAGGATGCTTACGTATGCACCATATGTCAGAGTGGTATCTAGATGTATCAGGGTCGATATCACACCAACTTCACACGTCCCACACTTTATCAGAGCCTCTACCAGCTTGAACAGTCCCCTGCTGACATGTATGGTCCACGGATTCATAAGGTTGTCTCCATATCCGTACACGTCCATCCGCTGGATAAAAATTGAAACAAGAATCGTCCGACCAGGCAACATGTTTAGAGTTATCAACAGTCCAGTGTTTGTGTTGACCAGCCCAGGGGAGGCGTAAAGCTTTGTGTCGTGCAGTCATAAAGGGTACACGAATGGGCCGTCGGCTCCGAAAGCCCATACCGATGACGTTTCGGTGAATAGTACGCACGCTGACACTTATTGATGGCCCAGCGTTGATATATGCAGCAATTTGCGGAAGGGTTGCACTTCTGTCACGTTGAACGAATCTCTTCAGTGCAGAATCTTTTCCCGGCCGCAGCGATGTCGGAGATTTGATGTTTTACCGGATTTAGGGTACACTCTGTGAAATGGCAGTACGGGAAAATCCGCATTTCATCGTTACCTCGGAGATGTTGTGTTCCACCGCTCGTGTGCCGACTACAACACCACGTTAAAACTCACTTAAATCTTGACAACCTGCCATTGTAGCAGCAGTAACGGATCTAACAACTGCTCCAGACACTTGTTGTCTTACACAGGGTATTACAAAAAGGTACGGCCAAACTTTCAGGAAACATTCCTAACACACAAAGAAAGAAAATATGTTATGTGGACATGTGTCCGGAAACGCTTACTTTCCAAGTTAGAGCTCATTTTATTACTTCTCTTCCAATCACATTAATCATGGAATGGAAACACACAGCAACAGGACGTACCAGCGTGACTTCAAACACTTTGTTACAGGAAATGTTCAAAATGTCCTCCGTTAGCAAGGATACATGCATCCACCCTCCGTCGCATGGAATCCCTGATGCGCTGATGCAGCCCTGGAGAATTGGTACCGGGGTTGCGTAGACAAGAGCTTTCAAATGCCCCCATTAATGAAAGTCAAGAGGGTTGAGGTTAGGAAAACGTGGAGCCCATGGAATTGGTCCGCCTCTACCAATCCATCGGTCACCGAATTTGTTGTTGAGAAGCGTACGAACACTTCGACTGAAATGTGCAGGAGCTCCATCGTGCATGAACCACATGTTGTGTCGTACTTGTAAAGGCACATGTTCTAGCAGCACAGGTAGAGTATCCTGTATGAAATCATGATAACGTGCTCCATTGAGCGTAGGTGGAAGAAAATGGGGCCCAATCAAGACATCACCAACAATGCCTGCCCAAACGCTCACAGAAAATCTGTGTTGATGACGTGATTGCACAATTGCGTGCGGATTCTCGTCATCCCACACATGTTGATTGTGAAAATTTACAATTTGATCACGTTGCAATGAAGCCTCATCCGTAAAGAGAACATTTGCACTGAAATGAGGATTGACACATTGTTGGATGAACCATTCGCAGAAGTGTACCCGTGGAGGCCAATCAGCTGCTGATAGTGCCTGCACACGCTGTACATGGTACAGAAACAACTGGTTCTCCCGTAGCCCTCTCCATACAGTGACGTGGTCCACGTTACCTTGTACAGCACCAACTTCTCTGACGCTGACATTAGGGTTATCGTCAACTGCACGAAGAATTGCCTCGTCCATTGCAGGTGTCCTCGTCGTTATAGGTCTTCCCCAGTCGCGAGTCATGGGCTGGAATGTTCCGTGCTCGATACAAACGTACCGCGCCACGGCTATTGCCCCGTGCTAATCCATACATCAAATGGGCATCTGCCAACCTCGCATTTGTAAACATTGCACTGACTGCAAAACCACGTTCGTGATGATTACTAACCTGTGGATGCTACGTACTGATGTGCTTGATGCTAGTACTGTAGAGCAATGAGTCGCATGTCAACGCAAGCACCGAAGTCAACATTACCTTCCTTCAATTGGGCCAACTGGCGGTGAATCGAGGAAGTACAGTACATACTGACGCAACTAAAATGAGCTGTAACATGGAAAAATTAAGCGTTTCGGGACACATGTCCACACAACATCTTTTCTTTGTTTGTGTGTGAGGAATGTTTCCTGAAAGTTTGGCCGTACCTTTTTGTAACACCCTGTATAGGCGTTGCCGACCGTAGCGCCGTATTCTGCCTGTTTGAATATATCTATGTATTTGAATACGCATGCCTATACTAGTCTTTTTTTTTTGCCGCTTCAGTGTATATAAACGTGGTAGACTGATACACTGGACTCCCTGTCGAAATGGCTGCATTATTGCGACTGACTGTTAATCATTTCAACAAAATATGTACCTGGTATGTTATTTGTCAGAAAAGGTCGGCAAAAGCACTCATATCAATACCCCAGACATAAAAAACTAATAACTTCGCACCTCCTGCCGATCAGTCAGTTGCAAAAAACAATTTTAGCATATCCGGTGAGGAAACAGCGTAGCTCACACTCGCTCAGACATTTGCGTAAAAATGTTTATGTGATGGACATGGGAGCGGCACAGTTTAATACCAGATTCAAACTGACTGCCTCGCTACAAAATGGTGCTCTTTTGCATTTGACAGAAAAGCAGAGCATCTGACATTGAACTATTAATTTAACAGTAAATGAAACTACAAAACCAGAACGTGTAGCAGTCAAAAGAGAAAAATATGAAACTGAACAGTCTAAACTAAGGACAACAGTGCATATTGGTTCGTATTAGTACGTCTGTGTGACATGTCAGCTTATTAAAAGGGTGAACCCTCTTTACAGCGTGACCAGCTACCTAGTGCCGTAATGTCGGTTTACCATTGTTACTTTTTTATAACGGAATGAATCTTGATTTTGCACCAGGTTCACAAGGATGCTGGTAACAGTCTCATATCGAGATGTCGACCGTTATTATACATGTACAGTGTGTTCGGAAGTTACCGTTACAAATTTCTAGGACTTAGAAAGACGAGTGAATAACTAATATTTTGAATAGGAACCCATGTCCGGAAACGAACTGTTTGCGTTCTACGACAGTTTCAGTTCAGATGTTTAACTCATTAACTTCTGCTTAAGTAACTTAATTAGGCGTGAGGCAATGCAGCTATTAGCTAACGTTTATTATATTACTGTATATCCTAAGATTTTATCTGGTTCTCATTCATGAACAAAACGTAGGAGAAATGCCACTGTGAACGATGTTGTTTGGATATTTGTCAGCTTCACACTCCCTACTACAGGCATACATAAGGGCCTGAAGAATATTTGTATAAGGGGGAGTCAAATGAAAACAAGGCGAATGGAAAAAAGTAAATAAACTATTTATAATTTCGAAAGCAATCCCGTATCGGTGTGGGTGAGAAGGATGGAAGGGCGGGTGGGTGGTCGCTCAACGACCAACTTATCAGCGAGCAAGTAATTCCCATAACTGTTAATTCATTTACCCCACTGCGAGAAAAGACGGCGAGTGCCTTAATGGAAGAATATTTTCGGTTATCTACGGAACCATTATTGAACCCTGGCGTGTACTTCTCCGTCCGAAGAAAATCGATAGCCTCGAACATCTTTCTTCAGGGCTCCAAAAATATGTAAATTATATGGGAAGAGATCAGGACTGTATGGGGGATATGTGAGGACTTTCCAGACTGCTCTGAACGACCTTGGTAACATGTGGACGGGCATGCCATCAAGTCCAACAGCCCAGAAATATTGATGAAAATCATTCCGTTGCAGGTTAATGCCCTCCCACAAGTTGCCAAGGTGCAAACATTTTTCCATGGAGGAACTGACCGTCATGTCTCAGAGTGGGATAAATGTATGAACAGGTATGGTGATTACGTTTTTACATGTGTCTCATTTTTATTCAGTTGCTCCTTTTACTTCTATCAAAAGTTGCTCTGTAATTTTTTATTCATTTCCGCTAGTTACTCGGCGTCTGTGTTCAGGTATCTGCTATCTCTGATTTTCAAGCTAATTTGCTACATTCTCCCGGCAGTCAAATAGACTGGCAACCATTCACTCTGACGTTTGTTCTATGCTCTTAATGTCCTTTTTCTACGTCCCCTTTGATATACCGCAATATTTCAGGGTAGGTGGTACGATGAAAGTTTCTAAGTATCTTACTAACGACTCGATGTCCTCATTTGATTTGTCTGCAACTGAGGCCACATGGTCACTCTCATCGAACATAGCGAGTCTCAGCTACTTGAAGAAGTGTGAGGTCGTCCAGGGTGTACTGCTAGTCAGATATAGTTTACTTATACAAATATGCATATCCATGCTCATCCATTAATAGACGTGATGCCTGTTACCACAACGATACGCCCTTCGTCCAAAAGCTGTGCACCTTGAAGGAAAGGCATACAGCGAAAAATTGCCACCTGACGGTTGTAAAGAAAAGAGAAATGACTGTGATCTGTAATTAACTATTTCATCGGACTAAAGCCTAATGCATGTAAAAAATTATTTAGTGAAGTCAGTTTTACCTTGTGAGGCTATTGTTATTAGACAACAATCTGTAAGCCCTCCACCAAAGACAGCAGCATTCCAGGGTTTCATTAAAGACGATGTGGTGCTTCTGAAGTCTGGGGGACCAAGATCCGCTGTGAGTGTGGCCTTTCATACATCGGACAGACGACACGTACAGGCCATGAAAAATGCACAGGACACAGCCTAATAAAATGGCGGTAGTGGAGTACTGTACTGACAGTAGGGACCCTGTAGTGTGCAAAAACGTCGAAATTTTAATTAGATAAGTAATGGAATCCGGCAAGTTCTGTAATAAATTTACAAAGACATCGCCACAGAATAGCCAGCAGTGATAGATCGATATCCCAGCGTGGATCAATCGCGCAACTACAGGTCAAACTCCTGCATATGTTGTACCTCTTTGCTGCCGATCAACGTCTCTGGTGTCTTCTGTATCTGTGCATGCATGCGCACTGGCGAGGTCCGCGAATTTAAAACAATCATGCGAGTACCTGAACGTTAGTCATTCGGCTCACTCTGAATGTAGCTGAACGATACACAGCCGAAATATCAGAAGTGAAAGTGGAATTTATGCGGCTGCACGTGTTTACCGATAACTCATAAAAATTAACGTGAAGTCAGTGTTACATCTGCATGTGTATACAAATCTGTCAGATGTCCGCACGTATTCTGAGACTGGTTCAGCAGTAAGTAGTGCATTTCTGTATTATATCACTTACGTATATCTGTTGAGTGTACAGACGTTGGATCACTTGAAAATAGCTATAAATTCCTAAAGCAGATACTTGTGTCACATGTATGGAATTTTTATCCGACAATTACAGGCAAACCAAGAAAAAATAACGTCACTTAAGAATATTTATGTTTTAAGACCAATAATTATTGCGATACATAGACAATTATGATTTACTACAGTTTGATGTTGGGCTGGCGCCATCTATAATGCGTCTTCAGGCGCCGTACCATAGCTTTCGAAGTCCCAAAGAATTCTAAAAGGTTCATCGCACTGTAACTGAACTTTAACGAAGGGTGGACTACTGTGGGCAATCATAATGGCATCTCACAGATCACAGTCGTGTACAGACGGTCTGTGCATGTTAGCCATCCACTGTGTATAGAGGTAGGGTTGCTGATCGGGGAGTGGTGCCGGTTAAGGGTTGTAATTATGTTGAAAAGGATTATTAATGTTGGCTACCACAAACTAAAAATTCGCTATAGTTACAGTTCTTTACTGACATTCCACTGGCCACTCGAAATTCTAGTAGTGAAAACCAATGATGACTGACAAGGAGCCGCTTGAGTGTGCCGTCGCAAAATGCCAATGATATTTACGGAATTCGACGCCCTACATGTTGTCTTCCATGCAGCCACAATATTGGCTGCTAATGGCAACAGGGGGTGCGACTGGAGGTATCCAGTAGTGAGCACAGCATGAGGCTGCTTAGTCAACAAGTAACTCAGAACAGTGCAACAGTGCTAGTTGTGTTGATAAAAAGCAAAGCAATGGAAACGATCAACAAAGCAAACATTCCATTGTATCTATGGCAACAGCTTGCCGAAGTTTACATTTCCTTACAGTAGAACCCATTTAATTTCACAGAGTGAGGAAGAAGTGGCAGATGATATACCGGGTGATCAAAAAGTCAGTATAAATTTGAAAACTGAATAAAACACGGAATAATGTAGATAGAGAGGTACAAATTGACACACATGCTTGGAATGACATGGGGTTTTATTAGAACCAAAAAAATACAAACTTTCAAAAAACGTCCGACAAATGGCGCTTCATCTGATCAGAATAGCTATAATTAGCATAACAAAGTAAGACAAAGCAAAGATGATGTTCTTTACAGGAAATGCTCAATATGTCCACCATCATTCCTCAAAAATAGCTGTAGTCGAGAAATAATGTTGTGAACAGCACTGTAAAGCATGTCCGGAGCTATGGCGAGGCACTGGCGTCGGATATTGTCTTTCATCATCCACAGAGATGTCTGTCGATCACGATACACTTGCGACTTCAGGTAACCCCAAAGTCAATAATCGCACGGACTGAGGTCTGGGGACCTGGGAGGCAAAGCATGACAAAGTGGCGGCTGAGCACACGATCATCACCAAACGAGGGGGCGCAAGAGGTATTTCAAGCGTCTAAAATATGGGGTGTTTTTTTTTTGTTCTAATAAAACCGCATGTCATTCCAAGCATGTGTGTCAATTTTTACCTCTCTATCTACATTATTCCATGGTTTATTAAGTTTTCAAATTTATACTGACTCTTTGATCACCTGGTATTAGCGTTTTGCAGGATGAGACAGTGAATATATGGTGTCGTATACGATCGCTTGTGGGGAAAATGAACATGAGTAGAGCAATGATGACGATACGTGCTTAACAGGTGAAAGTGATACTGAAACCGCTGTCGCGCCATGTACACTACTGGCCATTAAAATTGCTACACGAACAAGAAATGCAGATGATAAACTGGTATTCATTGGACAAATATATTGTACTAGAACTGACATGTGATTACATTTTCACGCAATTTGGGTGCATAGATCCTGAGAAATCAGTACCCAGAACAACCACCTCTGACCGTAATAACGGCCTTGATACGCCTGGGCATTGAGTCAAACAGAGCTTGGATGGCGGGTACAGGTACAGCTGCCCCTGCAGCTTCAACACGACACCGCAGTTCATCAAGAGTAGTGACTGGCGTATTGTGACGAGCCAGTTGCTCGGCCACCATTGACCAGACGTTTTCAGTTGGTGTGAGATCTGGAGGATGCGCTGGCCAGAGCAGCAGTCGAACATTTTCTGTATCCAGAAAGGCCCGTACGGGACCTGCAACATGTGATCATACGTTATCCTGCTGAAATGTACGGTTTCGCAGGGATCGAATAAAGGGTAGAGCCACGGGTCGTAACACATCTGAAATGTAACGTCCACTGTTCAAAGTGCCGTCAATGCGAACAAGATGTGACCGAGACGTGTAACCGATGGCACCCCATACCATCACGCCGGATGATACGCCAGTATGGCGATGACGAATACACGCTTCCAACGTGCGTTCACCGCGATGTCGCCAAACACGGATGCGACCATCATGATGCTGTCAACAAACCTGGATTCATCCGAAAAAATGACGTTTTGCATTCGTGCAACCACGTTCGTCGTTGAGTACACATTCTCAGGCGCTCCTGTCTGTGACGCAGCGTCAAGGGTAACCGCAGCCATGGTCTCCGAGCTTATAGTCCATGCTGCTGCAAACGTCGTCGAACTGTTCGTGCAGATGACTGTTGTCTTGCAAACGTCCCCACCTGTTGGCTCAGGGATCGAGACGTGGCTGCCCGATCCGTTACAGCCATGCGGATAAGATACCTGTCATCTCGACTTCTAGTAGGGGCCGTTGGGATCCAGCACGGCGTTCCGTATTATCCTCCTGAACTCACCGGTTCCATATTCTGCTAACAGTCTTTGGATCTCGACCAACGCGAGCAGCAATCGCAATAGTCTACAATCCGACCTTTATCAAAGTCGGAAACGTGATGGTACACATTCCTCCTCCTTACACGAGGCATCACAACAACGTTTCACCAGGCAACGCCGGTCAACTGCTGTTTGTGTATGAGAAATCGTTTGGAAACTTTCCTCATGTTAGCACGTTGTAGGTGTCGTCACTGGCGCCAACCTTGTGTGAATGCTCTGAAAAGCTAGTCATTTGCATATCACAGCATCTTCTTCCTGTCGGTTAAATTTCGCGTCTGTAGCACGCCATCTTCGTGGTGTAGCGATTTTAAAGGCCAGTAGTGTGGTTCATCATCCTTGCCGGTCAGGAAGCCACAATCTCATCTCCAGTGAAACGTAATAAAAGACAATCGTTTGCCTAAGAGCGGATACTAAACCTAATTACGTACATGGTAGATCTTCCACAGCATATTAAAAACCAGTTATGAAGAGATTTCGAATAAGTTTGCATCAGTATGACAGTGTAATGCATAAGAAAAACTGTGAACACTCAACGGAGGACAAGGCGCAGTTCCAGAATGAGATTTCACTCTCCAGCGTAGTGTGCGCTGATATGAAACTTCCTGGCAGATTAAAACTGTATGCCGGACCGAGACTCGAACTCGAAACCTTTGCCTTTCACGGGCAAGTGCTCTACATCTGAGCTACCCATGCACGACTCACGCCCCTTCCTCACAGCTTTACTTCCACCAGTACCTCGTCTCCTACTTTCCAAATTTCACAGAAGCCCTCCTGCGAACATGCAGAACTAGCACTCCTGGAAGAAAGGATATTGCGGAGACAAGGCTTAGCCACAGCCTGGAGGATATTTCCAGAATGAGATTTTCACTCTGCAGCGAAGTGTGCGGTGATATGAAACTTCATGGCAGATTACAACTGTGTACCGGACCGACACTTGAGGTCGGGACCTTTGCCTTTCGCCGGCGAACCAGGTTCGCAAGAGAGCTTCTGTGAAGTTTGGAAAGTAGGAGTCGAGGTACTGGCGGAAGTAAAGCTGTGAGGACGGTGTGTGAGTCATGCTTGGGTAGCTGATATGGTAGAGCACTTGCCCGCGAAAGCATAGGTCCCGAGTTCGAGTCTCGGTCCGGCACACACTTTTAATCTGCCAAGATGTTTCAAGGCGCAGTTGTTACAAAACCTGGTGTTTGCGCAATTCAAGGATAATCCATACAATTTACAGGATGTGCATGATAGCGACCTACTACGCTATGCACGTCAAACTGCGAGCGTCATAGATTACAGTGATTTCAAAGGATGCCGTGGATGGTTGCATAACCTCAAGCAGAGCAGCAGAATTTGGAAACGAGAGCTAACGAAATTTTAAACAAAGGGACAACTTAACGATGCCTAGCAAATTGTGGAATCAGACCGAAAATTTGTAGATAAGATAAACGAGTTTATCCCTTCGTTCAATAAGAAATTTGCTTTCAACTCCGATCAATCAGGGTTTGAAGAGGAAATGCATTTGAAAGGGACCCTGTAAATTAGAATTACCGAGAGAGTTGAACCAAGATTAACTAACATCAGTACCTTAATGAGTTCATATACAATTATTCCGATTGTTAATCTGGATGGTAAACTGGCTGGAAAGTTATTTATTGTGCTGCGAGAATTTGGATGTGCTCTGCATGCTACGATTCTTCCTCGTGAGCGTGATATTGCGAGGGCAGTAATGAATATTTACGTCACAGCAAGTAAAAGTGGAAAAATTGACGTAAGAGAATTACAAGTAGGGTATGAGCACTGATTTTGGCCAATAGCTGGTCAAAATAACTTGCTTTTGCTTGATTCCTGGCCTGCGTATGAGAATCACACTCCTTTAGAGCAAACTGTCACTCCTGAAGAGTGTGTGACATAGCAGTTCATTTCACCTGGAACCATTGGACAAATTTAGCCTCTGGATGTTTGCTTTTTCCGTACCTGTAAAATATATTATCACACTATCTGCAGCTATTCATTAAAGGATAGCCTGTTTCACGATAAGCTCCACGACAGACTGTTTCGCATTTTGTTGTATGTCATCATATTCCATCAGCTTTCATCACTCCGTTACACCAGTACGATTCTATATGCATTCTTTAAGTCTTTAAGAGTGGATACCCAGCTGAACGTCCTAATTCCCAAGGAGTTCGCCTTCGATCTTGATGGTACGAACCTTCGGGATCCCTGTGGTGCGCCATTTTTTTTCTTGGTTGGTCATAGTGCAAATTAATCTTTTTTTTAACATTTCTTGAATGTCGATGATGTCCGTTTTGTAAAGTGTATTACATACATCCCATAGAAGGCTGACCTCTGCACTCAATACGGCACTCATTTCCGTCGCCTCCTGATGCGTATGGTGAGTCATTAGTAGCTAAAAAAATTTCATGTCGTAATTGCTAACACCACACTTTCAAAGAGACCTGACTAGAGATTGAACTCAAGGGGTTCCTTGTGAGTATCGCACGGAATAGCACTAACGCTAAGATAGCTGTGGAGACTGCATGTGAAAAGAACAGTTAATGAAGAAACTGACCAAATTGGTCACTACGGTCAAACATTGACCGTAGCCACCATAAAAATGTGGGACTGGACATTAAAGATAAAGCCCCATCGTTTCTTATGTCTCTATTACGTTTATTACAACCAACCCTGAACTCTGAAACGACACTGCTGTCGCGTTATTGCTAATCCTCGAAACGAACGGGGTTTAATCCCGCGTGGTGTAGCCATCTGCCAACGCACTGGCACTCTTAGGATGCTGTATGGAGGACATTACTCTTCGGCAAAACGAGGTAATCGTTGCAGTTGGGGCTCTTCAGACTGCTGGAGGATCCGTCGCTCCTCTATTTTTGTGCTTCTTGGTGGTCATCGAGACACAATATTTGTATGTGAATGCTATGCTCCTTCTTTTTCCACCGAAAGAAGGCGCTGAGGAACTTTTCAATGAAGTGTCTAAATGTCTGTGGAGGAATGGCAGCCTATTGCTGCTCAAGAGCCGAAATCACAGACGCTAGTGATGCAGATTCGACGCTCGTTCTGGAGTGACGTCAAGGGTCTAATTCATTCCAAAGGTGCTCCATCAAGTTCAGGTCGGGACTCGGGGCAGGCCAGTTCATTTCACGAGTGTTGGTGTCCATAAACCATTGCCTCATAGATGCTGCTTTATAAGAAGGAGAATTGCCATCCTGATACAAAAAAAGCCTTCGTCTCCGAATGGTTCCCGTACTGTAAGCAGTGCCCAGTACTGCAAAATGTGTTCATATCCTTCCGCATTTTGTGCATTGAGCCCAATAAGGGCAACACTTCATAATCAGGAAAATCTCCCGTATACCGTAAAACCACACCCGGAATACTTCACTGTTGACACTAACATGTTGGCAGCTAACGCTGACCAGGCGTTTGCTAACCACAAACCTTTCCATAAGATTGCCACAGGGTATAGAGTAATTAACTGGTACTGCCCGGGAGAGCAGTGTGTTGTCTCCACGTCCGTCCACACCGCATCCAGTGACGATGTTGGCAGAGGATGACACGGCGGCCGGTCGGTTCCGATGGGGCTGCCGGGGCCTGTGGACGGAGTTTATTGTCCGTTCGTATCGCCCTTTATATATTCACAAGTGTCGCTTACACTGACATGCGAGGAGTTGCTTTATCATTGCATCCCATTCCCTTTAACTCCCTAGGCACCGTCAATGTGCTAATCTGACAGTTGATAGGACTCTGAAAATCACGAGTGATTCTTTCTGCTGATTTAAAGTGATTTTGTCCAACCACCCTCCGCAACGCTCGACGGTCGCTGTCAGTACATGAAGTCTGCCAGGTCTTGTTTTAGCTGCGATTGTTCATTCGCGCAGCAGTCGAATTGGGCAGCTTTAGAAGGTTGAAACGTCCGTGATGAATTTTTTACTCAGGTTACATCCACTGACTAGCCGACATCCGAAGTCACTAAGCTCTCCTGACCCACCCATTCTGCTGTTGCTGACTCTCTACTGATATCAAAATACTCTTCGCCTCCTTTTATGGCGACGGGTCCGCCTCTCCCGGCATCTGTGAGTCAGCTCCACATTACGTATGGGAGTGTGGACACTTTTGATGAAATAGTGTAGTTTGCTCTGATCCCGGCGGAACGCTTTTTGTGATTGCTGATGCTAATGAGATGGCGTCCTTGTCTGTATTACTCGAACATGTAAATTCGTGCAATCTGTTTCATAAATGCAAACTAAGCCAACTTTGCTCTGAAACATAATAAATGACATTTGGAAGAAGTAGGATTTTGTTTGCTGCAGAACATAAAATCACTCTACGGTCCGGATTCGATATATAAACCGAGAAAATTGTTATGTTGACCGAGGCAGCTCCGTCCATAAACAAAGAAGATAATAAAAGAATAGTTTCTTACACCAGACCAATCGCTTTCCCTTATCGTGTTAGTCTCATACGAGCTTCTGTTCATCAATAATGACTTCGAAGACAACCGCTTTCTAAATATCAGGAGGTGAAAAAACTAAAGCAAGAGCGAGATGGTTTACTAGAATAAACTGAGATACATTGACTGTTAACAGTCCGGCCCATAGAAAAACCTACGAAAGGCAGAAAACGCCGATCGTATCAAACATAAACAGATACGCGCTAGGTAGCTAAATTACTGAAAGACTAGCAATTTATTGAGGAACATAACATTTGAGCCTGAGGCATTTACATTTATATATAATCAAAACGTAGGTACATCGATTCAAATTTTCAAAAGAACTTGGTCCGCAATACAGTCTATTGGATCGCGCATGATCGACCGATCGCTCCTTCAGCCTGAGTGTACAACGACATCGGACGCCAGTAATGGAAGGACGTGTAATTGGCACACCCGCCCTTTAGCCGCTAATCACGTCTTTATAAACCGGAATCACTACTTCTCGTCGAGGAAGATGGCGGTTGTCCTAACGAGGTTTAGTGGATCCCGTTACAGCAGTGCTGCCAAAGAAAAGTCATTGGCAATGCCGGTATCGAATCCACCAAACGCTCATTTGTGAAAGGACTCAATTTAAATTGCTACTATGGTTACTATAATAAATTATTTGGTTTAAAATATTGTTTCATCAGAAATGTATATTTTACTTTCAAAAGAAGTAATATAAACCCTCGTTTATTTTAAACCCTGACGACTTTATTGTGATTTATGATGCTTTGAATGTTATATCCCACTTCCAGTTCACACTGTTTCTCCTGCTCCTTGCGTGGTCTATCTGAGTCTGACTTAAATGTATAATTTGTTTTTTAATACTGCGAAGTAAGTATGGGAAAGTGGTATTTAGCTGCTGGTGAATCTTCTGGGTCGTATGTTCGTAGTCCATGAAACATTTCCGTTTCTAACGTTTCATACAGTGCTGCGCTGGACCTCTTCAGAGGCGCACCTGTTCCCGCGAAGTCTTACAACTGACGGGTCTGGCATCAGATTGCGCCATAAATGCCGTAGAAAAGGGACGTGGTCGTAGTTTACATGTGATTGGAAGAGATAACCAATGTCATAGATAGAAATAAACTATCGATTGTCGTCTAACGGAGCGATGGAGAATTGGAGCATATTTTTTTCGGAGAGTCACACATATAGACAGATATTTACATAAGAACTCCAGTCGTGATCCACAACAAAAGAGGTGTGTTAAATCGGTGATGGCCTTGCTTATGAAACTATTCGTATCGTGTGGTTTAAAGATACCACGAAAACTCTAAATCTGCATAGTCTGGAGGAGATTTGTAGCCCGAACCAGACAATACGAACCCGGCATACTAACCACTATCCCATTTCGTTCGGAGTATGGTACTATCTATACTGCTGGTGGTTTTTGTTATTCCATGTTATATATTCTTTTGCTATTCCAGTCACGATATGCCATTTGGGCCTTTTCATACTAGTAATGCAGATACAGCCTGTTGAGAGCTCAAAAGGAAGAACTCGCTCTAGGCGGGCGTTTTACTTTTCGTGTCTTAATGTGCTCTACCTGTAATATTCATAACAACTTGGGAATTCGTGGCAAACAGGTAGTCTAAGTACTTCACCTCTCGTAATCTCTATTTGCAAGACCAGGCGCTAAATGACCACCAACAGAAACGCTGCTTACAAGTTCAGCGCTTCAGTGGCGGAGGGGTCACAGAGAAACAAACTTTTTTCGATTTCGAGCGGATAGCGGCGTGGGAGGGGGATGTTTGCGGCCGGTGAACCGAACCTGAAGCCTTTACGAGTGCAGCGTGCTGGCGCTGCGCTTTCGGGCCAAGTCAAACAAATAATTCAGAACTGTTCTCCTCGTGACACCGAAGCAAATTTTTAAAAGCACCATATCGATTGAAAGCAGGATCAGAAACAAGGCAGGCTTAAAATATGCAAGGCACACGAACAGGTCACTCGACGAAGCAGCCGTGCAAAGTTGATGCTATCGAAACTAAAAGAGAGAAGAAGTGGTGAACAGAAAAAAAGAAACGTTGAGCAATACTGTCGACCAAAATTATCACGTCCCGCAGAACACCAGCGGCATTAATAAAATATCTCCACACAAGGTCCGAAGATTTCTTGGAAAATGTTCTCCCTCGCTAAGTACAGTAAAGTGACATGAATTTAGAGTTGTGCTTAAGACGGAAACTGCGAGTCACGTACAAGGAGATTGTACGAGGAGGGCCCAAAAAGCCAATAAACGATAGAAAATGCAGCGCTACTGATGAAAGTTGAGCGAAAGACCTTAGCTGCAAGTACATTAAGGATTATCAAATAAGATAATGTAATCAGCGGAAGTAAGTGCAGTCGAAAGTAGGGGGCGCTTCAGCCACTGTAGTGCTGGTGTAAATCTCCCTCGCAAGGGGGAAGAAAGACATCGTGAGTGCTGAATAGAAAGTGTGTTCTGCCAGATCCAGTTTACTATGCGACGGTTCAGGTTCCGTAAGGCAGGATAAACTTTGCATGGAGTGAAAGCAGGTGCTAAGTATAACAGAGGAGCGCGTACTGTTGTGATGACAATGTTAGTAAGGGTGCAGTTTTGTGTTTCACGAGTACAACCTGCTGAGATGTTAGCCAATAAGACTTGTTCTGGGATATAAAAGAATTATACATCAGAGCTCCTCGATTTATAGTGTGGGTGCAGTATTCTTGTACATCTGTCAATCTCATACAGCGTAGATGAGCGGTTTTCCGAAGACAACAAAATCATTTAAATACCAGCAGCATGTGCATACATGTAATACTGCTTCGTCGAGAAAGTTATATGCCTCTGCTTCGAGTTCAGATATCACCTTTATCTAATCATAATTGATTTGGAAATATATGAAACTATTTAGCTATTGAGCTTTAAAAAACACAGTCAAAATTAATTAAGCTGGATTAAAACTTGATAATAGACGACAGCAAATGTTTTCCGTTTTGAGATTCAAATGCAGAACAGTTGAACAGTAATGATTAATATAACACTGAGTACAGTTTAGTTTGTCGTTCAGTTGCGATTGATGACGAAATACATTCACAAGCTCATGAGTTATTCACAGGGGCAAGGTGAACCACTAGTCTCCCAGTGAAACACCGATTCCCGACAGTGGATATGATATCCACTACATAGTTTGAAACTTCCTGGCAGGTTAATGCTGTGTTCCGGGCTGAGACTCGAATTCGGGACCTTTGCCTGAGTTCGAATCTCGGCCCGGCAGACAGTTTTAATCCTGCCAGGAAGTTTCACATCGGTGCACACTCCGCTGCAGACTGAAAATATCATTCTGGAGTATATATTTTCTTCTCTCATCGGATCACCAAACGTTCCATAAGAGACGTGGAAGTTCAGCAGCATGATCGTCAAAGGATACGTGAACACAATTTATCGAAGAAGGTGGATCAATCATAGTAACAGGATGTCGGTTGAAATACACGTCTGACCATCCAGATTTAGCTTTTCTCGGATTTTTCTAATTCGCTTAAGGCGAATGCTGTTGCGGTTCCTTGTAAAGCGCACAGTCCAATTCCATGCTCATCCTTCCTCAATAACAGCTTGTGCTCCACCTATAGTGACCTCATCGTCGACGGGACGTTAAACCCTAGTCAACTTTCTTTCCTGAAAAGTGTTTAGATATTGCTATGTTTGGGAATACGTCAGCATTCTGAACACCATCTGCAACATGAAATGCGATTGCTCACCAATAGTTTCTATATGAATATAAATCGCGCTTGGAGAGGAATACGCTCATGCGTACCTGAGTCAGAGAGAATTACTTAGTAACGGGTAGTACTCCGTTACGCTGTGATGTTGAAGAAGACGCATAGTAAAACCAACTCCACGGTAGACCGAAAGCGTTAGAGAGCCTTGCATTACCGCGCAATTCACGGCGATTGGTTGTAGATGGATCCAAAGTGTAGACGTCTCTCTCGACGGCACCCGAGATGCAATCGATCAGACGTAGGTACGGCTTCCTTCTTGGACACATAGGTCAACTATATACGTGCGGTCAAGAAGTCATTCAGGTGCAATTTGGAAGCGATACCGTCGGGCATTAGCGCCTTGTTGTGCCTGCAGCGTACTATAAGCGAAACAACATATGCCCATGGTGACACAATAGGTTCCCACGCCGGCCGTTGGTGGCCGAGCGGTTCTAGGCGCTTCAGTCTGGAACCGCGTGACCGCTACGGTCGCAGGTTCGAATCCTGCCTCGAGCATTGATATGAGTGATGTCCTTAGGTTAGTTAGGTTTAAGTAGTTCTAAGTTCTAGGGGCTGATGACCTCAGATGTTAAGTCCCATAGTGCTCAGAGCTATTTGAACCATTTAGGTTCCCACCTCTCACCATATGAAGCTACGCAATGCATCCATGGGCACTGCCAAAATGTTCAAATGTGTGTGAATTCCTAAGGGACCTAACTGCGGAGGTCATCAGTCCCTAGACTTACACACTACTTAAACTAACGTATGCTAAGAACAACACACACACCCATGCCAGACGGAGGACTCGAACCTCTGGCAGGAGGGGCCGCGCAATCCGTGACATGGCGCCTCAAACCGTACGGCCATTTCGCGCGGCATGGGCACTGTCGAACATCATCGTTTTGGTGGTCCAGTTTTTATGGTATCTGGAGGCATAAGTTGCATTGGCGTACTGAACCTCCAAATTTCTGAACATGGTATACTCATCGGTCAACTTGATTAGGACACACTACTCCTTTCTCAAGTGAACCCACTGAGATGATGCAGTGGTTAGCGCAACGGATTCGCATTCACGAGTACGGTGGTTCAAGCCCGCGTCCTGATATCTAGATAACGGTTTGTTATTTTCCCAGATGCGGTCGAATTTGTTCCCCATCCTTTGGTAATCCGAACCTGTGCTCAGTCTCTGATGGCCGCGCTGTCGACGGGACGATAAACTCTAATCTTCTTTCTTGCTACCATCCTACCTCATGTGCGTCTTTCCAGGGCTGCATTTCGCCTTAATTTAGTTTTTATGGCTGACTATGCGCGACCGCATCGAACAGCGCAGGTGGCGCAGCTATTAAAACGAGAGGACATTCGATGGAAGGGCTGTCGTGTCCGCTACCCCGACTTAAATTCCATCGAGCATGTGTCGGATACATCGGAGAAACGTCATTCAGCTGTCAACCTCTTTAGTGGAGGAATGAAATGCCCTATCAGAAGAACTCCTTAACAATCTTGTGACCACTATGGGAGCGCGTTGCAGAGCTTTCTTTGCCGTCCGTGGTAATGGTACACCCCATTAGGAACCATATCTCACTTTTTGTAATGTCCAAGGGACATACTTTCCCTTATTTGGATTCCGTCTCTTTGGAACCACAGTGTAATGGAATAGCTGCTCACTTCTGGTAGGACTGCCCTCCGAAATTCTCTCAAATTACACTCTCCAATTACCGAGGTCGTCATGTTTCAAATGGTTCAAATGGCTCTGAGCGCACCCTTCAATTCTAAATCTCCTTATTCTGCGCAGCCGGCCTCTGTGGCCGAGCGGTTCTAGGCGCTTCAGTCCGGAACCGCACTGCTTCTGCGGTCGCAGGTTCGAATCCTGCCTTGGGCATAGATATGTGTGATGTCCTTAGGTTAAGTTAGGTTTAAGTAGTTCTAAGTCTAGGGGATCAGATGTTAAGTTCCATAGTGCTTAGAGCCATTTGAACCTTATTCTGCGCAGTATCTCTTGTGCTATTGTCTGAATGGCATTTTAATAGAGTTTCTTTCAGTGCCTATCTGGTCTCCATCATTTTTTGTTTGTAACTCCTGGACTATATTTGTTCTGATATTCTTGACAGTAGACTTATCCTTCAGTTGTTCTGTATTCCATTTATTTACTCTGTTACTATCTGCTTTGACAGCTATGGCAAATGTCTACCTTATTCTAGCTCTTAGCAGGCAATGGTCATATTCGGAATTAGCGCACATTTTCGATATCAGATATTCGGAGGGTGTTCAATAACTAACGCAACACATTTTTTTCTGAAAGTGGGTCTGATTTATTCATGATTCCAATACACCATAATATTCCCCGCTCTTTTGGCTGCAAAATCCTATTGTCCATCATAATCTCCGTTCACTGCGACGGCCTTAAGCTTTCTTACTGGGAGGGCCTATATGCCTGCATGGTACCACTTTACTGGTCTACGTCAGAACCCAAGTGTTGCGGCATCAGTAACCTCACCGTTATCCACGTACTGTTTCCCACGGAGTGATCCCTAATTGGGCAAAACGGATGGAACTCGGAAGGTGCGAGAACCGGGCTGTAGGGAGGATAAGAAAGAAACGTCAAATGACGTTTTGAGAGCTGCTCTCGGGAGCCCAGATTTGTGTGAGGCTTTGCGTTGTCATGGAGAATGAGAAGTTCGTTTGCATTTTTGTGGGGACGAACAGTCTGAAGTCGTTCCATCAATTTCCTGAGGGTAGCACACTGCACGTTAGAGTTGATCGTTGCACAATGAAGGAGGACATCACAGAGAATGATCCCTTCAAAATCCCAAAACACCTTCGCAATGACTTTACAGCCGAAGTGTGCGACTTTCAATATTTTATTCGGAAAAGAGGTGGTGTGGCGCCACTCCATGGATTACCATTTTGTATCCAGTTCGAAGTAGTGGATGCATGTTTCTTCCTGTGTGATGATGTTCGACAAAAAATTTTCACGATCTGTCTTACAACGCGCAAGCAATTCCGCATAGATCGTCGTTCGTTGCTCTTTATGATCTTATGTTACAATACTGGCCATTAAAATTACTACACCACGAAGACGACGTGCTACAGACGCGAAATTTAGCCGACAGGAAGAAGATGCTGTGATATACAAATGACTAGCTTATCAGAGCATTCACACAAGGTTGGCGCCAGTGGCGACACCTACAACGTGCTAACATGAGGAAAGTTTCCAACCGATTTCTCATACACAAACAGCAGTTGACCGGCGTTGCCTGGTGATACGTTGTTGTGATGCCTCGTATAAGGAGGAGAAACGCGTACCATCACGTTTCCGACTTTGATAAAGGTCGGATTGTAGCTTATCGTGATTGCGGTTTATCATATCGCGAGATTGCTGCTCGCGTTGGCCGAGATCCAATGAATATCAGCAGAATATGGAATCGGTGGGTTTAGGAGCGTAATACGGAACGCCGTGCTCGATCCCAACGGCCTCGTATCACTAGCAGTCGAGATGACAGGCATCTTATCCGCATGTCTGTAACGGATAGTGCAGCTACGTCTCGATCCCTGAGTCAACAGATGGGGACGTTTGCAAGACAACAACCATCTGCACGAACAGTTCGACGACGTTTGCAGCAGCATGGACTATCAGCTAGGAGACCATGAATGCGGTTACCATTGACGCTGCATCAGACAGGAGCGCCTGCGATGGTGAAATCAACGATGAACCTGGGTGCGCGGATTTCAAAACGTCATATTTTCGGATGAATCCAGGTTCTGTTTACAGCATCATGATGGTCGTATCCGTGTTTGGTGACATCGCGCGGAACGCACATTGGAAGCGTGTAATCGTCATCGCCATACTGGCGTATCACCCGGCCTGATGGTATGGGGTGCCATTATTTACACGTATCGGTCACATCACGTTCGCATTGACGGCACTTTGAACAGTGGACGTTACGTTTCAGATGTGTTACGACCCGTGGCTCTACCCTTCATTCGTTCCCTGCGAAACCCTACATTTCAGCAGGATAATGCATTACCGCATGTTGCAGGTCCTGTACGGGCCTTTCTTGATACAGAAAATGTTCTACTGCTGCCCTGGCCTGCACATTCTCCAGATCTCTCACCAATTGAAAACGTCTGGTCAATGGTGGCCGAGCAACTGGCTCGTCACAATACGCCAGTCACTACTGATGATGAACTTTGGTATCGTGTTGAAGTTGCATCGGCAGCTGTACCTGTTAACGCCATCGAAGCCCTGTTTGACTCAATGCGCAGGCGTATCAAGGCCGTAATTACGGCCAGAGGTGGTTGTTTTGGGTACTGATTTCTCAGGATCTATGCACCCAAATTGCGTGGAAATGTAATCACATGTCAGTTCTAGTATAATATATTTTTCCAATGAATACCCGTTTAACATCTGCATTTCTTCTTGGTGTAGCAATTTTAATGGCCAGTAGTGTAGAAGGTGAGGAACCCAGCGGGCATACGCCTTCGAGTACCCCAATTGGTGAACGAGTGTGTCAGCACTGCCATCAGATACGTCCAGTTGTGCACCGGGGTGTTTCATTGTGATCCGTCGATCACCGCGAATGAGGGAGTCCGGACGTTAAAATGGTTCAAATGTCTCTGAGCACTATGGCACTTAACATCTGAGGTCGTGAGCCCCTAGACCTAGAAATACTTAAAACCTAACTAACCTAAGGACACCACACACATCCATGCCCGAGGCAGGATTCGAACCTGCGACCGTAGCGGTCGCACGGTTCCAGACTGAAGCGTCTAGAACCGCTCGGCCACACCGACCGCCTCCGGACGTTCCAACATTACGGAAGTCACCGCTGTTTGCGACCGGCCGGAACGCAGGAGATTGGACAGGCTTAAACGACTTCGTTGCGATGATGACAGAGGCCTCGTCCAACGGTTCACCGTACTTTTGTTCACTCTACCACGTCTCCGTAGACATTCTGCAAGTGACTTTCCATATCTGTGATGTTCTGGTTTTTCTCCTAAAGAGACTCAATGATGCCTCTCTGTTGGATCGGACCTGTGGTGTAGACGCCGTTTGGAAGGCTACTTGTAGCGCGGCCACCTATCGGGAGTCCATAAAAGTAAAGGGGCCGAAGCAGGAATATTCCACGATGTCCCGCAACAAATTTCGCATTTTTTTACCCGAAATCCGTTGAGGAAAAAGGTGATGTATTACTTGTTGAACGCGTCTCTATATGGTCTGCTCGGTTTGCTTCATTTTTTCCTGGTATTTTCCAGGTCCCGTTGTGGATATTTTTACTCGGGTAACAGGTACGTAATGCGTTTAACTTGTTCGCGGCAGCAAACTGCGTACCTTCATACTGTTATTACTAGTTTCTTCATACAGACTTCCGTACTCATGTTAAGTTCCAAATTTAAGCACCTGTATGTCCATATTCCTGGTTCTTAACGTAATTCGTCTTCGTAAGAGGAGTGTGGCGTTCCTTGTTAAACTATTCGCGATGGCAAGATTTCGACAAAGTACGGGTATCAACCACGCACTCAGCCACCAACCTGGAGGATCGGAGTTTTACTGAAAGCTTAACTCTCCTAGGAAGACGCCGACACCCAACCCAATGTTGTGGAACACACTTAGTCTGGCTCCATCGCTGAGGCCAAACCGGCTTGGGCGAGCCTGCCAGTCTCCTAGGAAGACGCCGACACCCAACCCAATGTTGTGGAACACACTTAGTCTGGCTCCATCGCTGAGGCCAAACCGGCTTGGGCGAGCCTGCCAGTAGCTACGTTCCCGTGACATAGCTCCCAGTTTCCTCAGAGCTGCGAAGATATGCCGGGAATAACATGTGATTCGGATTCCTCGTTAAACTGTTCGTCCCTTTTCCTACTAGGATTACTTGGGTAGGTTAGTGAGACGTGTGTCGTCGATGTGGAGTCGAACTGGGATTCCAGCACCAGGCCATTGAGCCATACGGAATAATTATCACCATCACGTAGTCCGATCACACACATGACACAGTGTCTCGTGAGAAGCCTAGGGCCTGTGTAATCTCGGAAACAGTGTCCCATTAGTTGGGTTCAACAAGGCCAGGATAAGAGGAGCTTTGTCGTGTGTCGTACCAGCCCTGCTCTGTAATATGACGTCGAAGAGAAGTAAAACGTTAGACGTCATAGCAGTCACGTTGCTCACCAAACTGCATCAGCCAGCATGGCAGCAGCAACATTGTTCTTCAAAGTTTATCACCTGTTCTCTTATTTTTTTCAAAACATCTTATGAGTACCCTTTTGACGAGATGGAATCTCTCCATCTGTGGGATGATGTTAAAAATAAAACTTCATTATCTGTGAATTCCAGCAGGACACGCTTTGTCTCCAATCGTGAACGGAGCACTGCAAACTGTGTACACCGTTCTATCTGTCAGCACCTCTCGGAAGGTCATTTGAAGCTTACACCGTGTGCTCAAAGTCACTTATTGGCAGGAAGGTTCTTCAGCACATCAAGTTATCAGGCGGGGTTGGGGTTGTTTGGGGGAAGACACCAAACAGTGAGCCAGCCGCTGTGGTCGAGCAGTTCTAGGCGATTCAGTCTGAAACCACGGGTGTGCTACGGTCTCAGGTTCGAATCCTGCCTTGGGAATGGATGTGTGTGATGTCCTTATGTTAGTTAGGTTTACGTAGTTCTAAGTCTAGGGGACCGATGACCTCAGGTGTTAAGTCCCATAGTGCTTAGATACATTTTGAACCAAACAGCGAAGCCATCGGTCTCCTCGCATTGGGGAAGGATGGGGAAGGAAGTCGGCCGTGCCTTTTCAGAGGAACCATCCCAGCATTGGCCTGGAGCGATTTAGGGAAATCGCGGAAAACCTAAATCGCTATGGCCGGACGCGGGATTGAACCGTCGTCCACCCGAATGCGAGTCCAGTGTGCTAACCACTGCGCCACTTCGTTCGATTTATCAGGAGGAATAGCGTACTTCACAGCGACGTCTTTCGAGCATTCAGCTGCTATCGTGGGACACAAAGCAATGACGATATGTCTTGTAGTGCTATCCCACAGTCATCAACACAGTTGATGACCACTGCCTACAAATGATGGCTCGTGTGTGCGACCAGCAGAAAGCAACATAACAGCGCGCTGCCGTTTCTGAGGCAACTAGGAGAGCTGTGTTGTCCCAGAACGATCAGTTTTAATCTGCCAGGAAGTTTCATATCAGCGCACACTCCGCTGCAGAGTGAAAATCTAATTCTGGAAACATCCGCCAGGGTGTGGCTAAGCCATGTCTCCGAAATATTCAGGAGTGCTAGTTCTGCAAGGTTCGCAGGAGAGCTTCTGTTAAGTTTGGAAGGTAGGAGACGAGGTACTGGTAGAAGTACAGCTGTGAGGACGGGCCGTGAGTTGTGCTTGGGTAGCTCAGTTGGTAGAGCACTTGCCCGCGAAAGGCAAAGGTCCCGGCACACAGTTATAATCTGCCAGGAAGTTTCAAGATTAATAACGTTTGTTTTATTTAAAAACTGTATACTTAAAAACGTTTGTTTTATTTAACTAACTAGGAAGCATTACTTTTTAATACACCCTCGAAAATAAAATGAAGCCTCAACTAATCAGGCCCTTTTTACAACCTAACAGGCAGCAAACTAACTTAAGCAGAGTGACTGTCACAACACCAGTGAACTCCACAACACCCTCAAAATTTGCGACTTACTGAAACATCACAGGTATAGACGTGAAGAAGTTACTGGAAGAATGGACACAAGTGGGCATTCTTCAGTAAGCACCAGCATTTACCGGGTGGTTATAATAAAACTTTCGCTACTTGAGAGGGCCCCCACGACAAACAAGTTACGGTAAGTCAAAGAAACTTTGTGGAATCATTTGTAAGGACATGCGGAATAGAAATAACGAATAAACCATTGGAAGAAACACATTTAATATCAGCATGAAGAGATAACATCAGTCAAATGCGTGCCATGATTAAGTTGCTCGCTAGAAATGTTGCTCAATGTGACGACCATTTGCATTCACGACAGACTGGAACCGCACTAGAGAAATCATTTCACAGTTTTGTGCAGCGCTTTTCGAACAGTTGACAGTGGAATGGTCAGCCGTCTGGACACAGCTCGAGCGCTGCTTGAAGATCGCAGACTGTGTCCAGCATTCTCAGCAATGGCGACAGTAGCTCTTCAACAATTCTTGCCACAATTGGCCGTCAGTGTCTGCCATGAACTATTCCCAACTTGTCATTTAATTCGAACTTCCTAATCATGTTGATCAACCCCAGTGGGGAAAGAGGACCTCTCCGTATTCCTTCAATGAGTCAATACTCCAAAGAGCAGCAACAGTATTGGTGTTGTTTTGATAAGACAGCTTTCCAGACCCACAATGAATGGCTGCAACTGTAATGCACACCAAGCCATGTGTTTCAACCCTACGTCACCGTACCAGTACCGGCAAGACATGACATCAACACTAATAACAACGCAAATCCTGCAAAGCATTGTCGGAACATCATTCGTATAAAGTTGGGTACCCACATGGTAAATAGTTTTCCATCTACACTGGCTCAGAAGGCAAAGGTTTACTCAAAACCACCCTGTATTTAACGATACAAACATCTAACACACCTTCATTGACAGAGGTCGACCATTTACCTGAAATAAAATGAGTTATTTCAAATGACACAGGTCTGAGCACACCATTGCTGTAGGTAAAAAAAACATGGTTCAAATGGCTCTGAGCACTATGGGACTCAACTGCTGTGGTTATCAGTCCCCTAGAACTTTGACCTACTTAAACCTAACCAACCTAAGGACATCACACACACCCATGTCAGAGGCAGGATTCGAATCTGCGACCGTAGCAGCAGCGCGGCTCCGGACTGGAGCGCCTAGAACCGCACGGCCACCGTGGCCGGCGCTGCTGTAGGTAAAGGCGAACCTAATTGCGATACATGTAGATTATCTGAACAGGTTTCGGAATCGTAACATACATCCCCGTCAAAGTGCATTAACTATCATGATGAGCATTCCTTGTGGAGCAAAGAATCTCTTTACATGCCGAGAAGCTGAATTTCGGAATCAGAATGTAACCGGAGAAATTCCTTATAGTGGAGTGAAACTAATGTTCAAAGCTGAGCGGACTCCTTGCCTTAAAATCTTATTTGGTACATCTCCGAAGAAGCTTTTATGTACAGCTAAGGCTTCTACACAGTGAGGTTTCTGCCACATATATCTGCATCTGCAGATTCACTTGCAAGCTAATAAGTGTTACGTTGCCTATACCTGCATCCAAGCCGACGGTGAGTGCAGTAGTAAGCAGTACTTAGTGAGATATGGCTATAACAGCACAACAGTGTAACACAAAAGCATCCACTTCCAAACAGAAAACACCAAATATAAACAGCGAGATTCCTACAGGAAAGAACAGAGGAAGCGTGAAGTCGGCCACCTCACAGATGGTGTATCGAGGAGCACCCTCTTTATCCCAGAGTACAAATAATTTGGTAGAACTCACTGCTAATATGGGCAAACCAAGGAGACTCTTACTTTTCCTCCTAAAACCACTTCCACAAGACAGAAGGACAGAGGGAAAGGATATCGTCAAGCGATTCAGAACTCCTGAACATGAATTCAGCCTCTCGACTGACGAAGCTCGGAAACTTGTTTATCACGATGCTTCCACAAACACTACTCTGTGGCCTCTCATAGATTACGCGTGCAGGGATATTCCTCAGCAATACATCTAACCCATTTTTAATTCCATATTATGTCGTTTAGAGGCTCTGGCGGCAGCACGTGAGGCTTCACAACGTACTAAATCCTCCAAGTCAAATGTCATTTACAGTTCCGCAAACCTAATCATTTGTGTGTTATTCTGTATCAAATCTACAGCATACCTTTGATTCCAATCATATATACAATTCCTAGTTTTCAGTTCTCACAAATACTTGTGTAGCTCTACACCTCCCATCGCCTATCATTGTACTTTCATCTCTTTGTTTTCTTATTTCCTAAGCGACAAAACACTTATTTAACACTACAGTCTAGTGACCTGAACTTTGAGTTTTAGCGGTTAATATATCAAGATAAGTCAGATGAAAGTGAGAAACAGGGTCACACGCCACCGAGTGAGAACTTTTAGGATCGATATAAATACTGAGTCTTTATAGTCCTTAGTTGGACAGGCTGCATCCAGAAGGATTCATATATAGCGATTGAATTCACAGTGACAAAATTCCTGAGATCTCTCTACGTAAAAGTGAAATGATTGAATGGAATTGATGGCCGGCAGACCCCACCTGAAGTAGTTCGGCTTCCAGTTGGAAGTCTTTCCAGGTGGCGCCATATTGGGCGATTTGCGTGTTGATGAATATGGAATGATGAAGACAAAACGAGACCCAGTACCTAGGTGGGGAAAATCTCCAACATAGACGGAATCGAACCCAGGCCCGCTGCACAGCACTCAGATTCGCTAAACGCTCAGCTGAGGAGACCTACAGTGCTAGTCCTAGGATCGGAATGTGTTTTGCCTGCTACCATTCATCGACGAACGAATAACGTGTACGACTACGCGGACGACTGAGTGACATTTTTCTCAGTTGTATTCATCGAAAAAGCTATCCGGAAAGGGGAAGCTACAGTACAGTCTTTCATGGTTGTCAATGAAACATACACTCCTGGAAATTGAAATAAGAACACCGTGAATTCATTGTCCCAGGAAGGGGAAACTTTATTGACACATTCCTGGGGTCAGATACATCACATGATCACACTGACAGAACCACAGGCACATAGACACAGGCAACAGAGCATGCACAATGTCGGCACTAGTACAGTGTATATCCACCTTTCGCAGCAATGCAGGCTGCTATTCTCCCATGGAGACGATCGTAGAGATGCTGGATGTAGTCCTGTGGAACGGCTTGCCATGCCATTTCCACCTGGCGCCTCAGTTGGACCAGCGTTCGTGCTGGACGTGCAGACCGCGTGAGACGACGCTTCATCCAGTCCCAAACATGCTCAATGGGGGACAGATCCGGAGATCTTGCTGGCCAGGGTAGTTGACTTACACCTTCTAGAGCACGTTGGGTGGCACGGGATACATGCGGACGTGCATTGTCCTGTTGGAACAGCAAGTTCCCTTGCCGGTCTAGGAATGGTAGAACGATGGGTTCGATGACGGTTTGGATGTACCGTGCACTATTCAGTGTCCCCTCGACGATCCCCAGTGGTGTACGGCCAGTGTAGGAGATCGCTCCCCACACCATGATGCCGGGTGTTGGCCCTGTGTGCCTCGGTCGTATGCAGTCCTGATTGTGGCGCTCACCTGCACGGCGCCAAACACGCATACGACCATCATTGGCACCAAGGCAGAAGCGACTCTCATCGCTGAAGACGACACGTCTCCATTCGTCCCTCCATTCACGCCTGTCGCGACACCACTGGAGGCGGGCTGCACGATGTTGGGGCGTGAGCGGAAGACGGCCTAACGGTGTGCGGGACTGTAGCCCAGCTTCATGGAGACGGTTGCGAATGGTCCTCGCCGATACCCCAGGAGCAACAGTGTCCCTAATTTGCTGGGAAGTGGCGGTGCGGTCCTCTACGGCACTGCGTAGGATCCTACGGTCTTGGCGTGCATCCGTGCGTCGCTGCGGTCCGGTCCCAGGTCGACGGGCACGTGCACCTTCCGCCGACCACTGGCGACAACATCGATGTACTGTGGAGACCTCACGCCCCACGTGTTGAGCAATTCGGCGGTACGTCCACCCGGCCTCCCGCATGTCCACTATACGCCCTCGCTCAAAGTCCGTCAACTGCACATACGGTTTACGTCCACGCTGTCGCGGCATGCTACCAGTGTTAAAGACTGCGATGGAGCTCCGTATGCCACGGCAAACTGGCTGACACTGACGGCGGCGGTGCACAAATGCTGCGCAGCTAGCGCCATTCGACGGCCAACACCGCGGTTCCTGGTGTGTCCGCTGTGCCGTGCGTGTGATCATTGCTTGTACAGCCCTCTCGCAGTGTCCGGAGCAAGTATGGTGGGTCTGACACACCGGTGTCAATGTGTTCTTTTTTCCATTTCCAGGAGTGTATATTGTCGCAGAAGACAATCTAGTCACAGTGGTTCAATGAAAGCTGGCTCAGAACCCTATTCTCACTCACAAATACGCCTTCATAATAATCCACAACAGGTTGCAGTAAGGATAAGAGTCAGGAGCTAAACCCGAAATTAGACTCTAAGAAGATAAAAAAAAGATGCATCATAAAGGAATTATCCGAATGGGAGGGAAACAGTTAGATAAGATGTACGCGAATAGGCAAAAATATGATCATAATTTCAGAAAAATTAGAAGTCTTATTCAACAGAAAGAGATTCACAAATTGAGTAAGTCCATAAAGCGTTGGTCCATCTCTGGCTCTCAAGCAAGTAATTATTTGGCCTGACTTTATTGATAGAGTTTTTGGGTGTTCTCCTGAGGGAAGCCGTGTCTAATTCTGTCCAATTGGCATGTTAGAGCGTTAAAATCCCAGGGTGATTGGAGAATCCTGCCTACGATGCTCCAGATGTTCTCCGTTGGGGACAGATCTGGTGACTGTGATGGCCAAATTGTGGTTTGGCAAGCACGAGGATAAGCGGTAGATACTCTCGCCACGTGTAGATGCGCATTATCTTGCTGAATGGATGGCTTGCCACGAATCCAACAAAACGGGGCGTAGAATATCGTCGATATACCGTTGTGCTGTAAGGGCGCCGCGGATGGCAACCAAAGACGTCCTGCTATGAAAAGAAATGGCAGTCCAGACCATCACTCCTGGTTGTCGGGCTGTACTGTGGGCGACAGTCAGGTTGGTGCCCCACCGCTGTCCCGGGCGTCTCCTGCCACGTCTTCATCCTGGAATTGTCTTTAGTGATCAGTCCCGCTTCGACCTGAGCCCCGATGACCAGCGAAAACACTTACGGAGATGCCCCAGACAGTGGTGGGATACCAATCTCAATGACGGCGCGACCCCTAGGAGTAATAGTCTTGGGTGTCATTGTTTATCATAGCAGGACACCTTTGGCTGCCATCTGCAGCACAAGTAAGGCACAGCGGTATGTCGATAATATTAAACGCCCTGTTTTGTTGCCCCTCGTGACAAGCCATCATACGCTTACATTTCAGCAAGATAATGCCTGCCCGCACACGACGAGAATTTCTGTTATTTGTCTTCGTGGTTGTCGAACCCTAGCTTAATCATCATGGTCGCCGGACATATCCCCAACTGAGAACGTTCGGAGTATCATGGGCAGGGTCCTCCAACCAGCTCGGGATTTTGACGATCTAACGCGCCAATTGCACAGAATTTGGCACGATATCCCTCAGGACATCCAAAAACTCTGTAAATCAATGCCAGACCGAATAACTGCTTGTATGGGGATCAGAGGTGGACCAATCAAAAAAAAAAAAAAAATGTTCAAATGTGTGTGAAATCTTATGGGACTTAACTGCTAAGGTCATCAGTCCCTAAGCTTACACACTACTTAACCTAAATTATCCTAAGGACAAACACACACACCCATGCCCGAGGGAGGACTCGAACCTCCGCCGGGATCAGCCGCACAGTCCATGACTGCAGCGCCTTAGACCGTATGATGGACATGTACAGACAAACAAATGACAACAACTTCAGAAAAATTGGATTATTTATTCAAGAGAAAGAGCTTCACAAATTGAAAAAGTCAATAACGCATTGGCCCTGCAGTCATGGACTGTGCGGCTGGTCCCAGTGGAGATTCGAGTCCTCCCTCGGGCATGGGTGTGTGTGTGTTTGTCCTTAGGATAATTTAGGTTAAGTAGTGTGTAAGCTTAGGGACTGATGACCTTAGCAGTTAAGTCTCATAAGATTTCACACACATTTGAACATTTTTTTGTCCATCATATCTACCGATTTCCATCCCATTCGGCATAAGTCCTTCATAGTGCACATCTTTTTTGTCTTAGGGTGTATTTAACATATGGGTAGAATCATTTCAGAATGGAAATGATACATATTTGTAAGGAAAGCAAACCAGCAATACAGCACACAGATGCAACATGGTTCTTCGCCACACTTAAAAATTAAAAAAAAAATCCGAATTTCGGGCTAATTGATTTTCATAGGATTATGAAGCTCATAATGTATAAAGATGCCGACAGATGCAAGGTAAAATGTCATGCTACCTTCAAGTACAAAAACATCAAAATATTATGATTTTTATTCAGTATTTTTCTGCTATGGAGCAGCGCTTAGCAAGATTAGTTAGATACGCTTTAACCTGTGTGATTCAAACCGCTCCTTCAAAAACAAACAGAAAACCGTGGCCGTTTGCATGAGGTCATATTTTTTCAGAGCAATGCAGAACAACACACGGTTCCACGTACCACAGAAACCGCTCTCCACACCGAGCGAGGTGGCGCAGTGGTTAGTACACTGGACTCGCATTCTGGAGGACGACGGTTCAATCCCGCGTCCGGCTATCCTGATTTAGGTTTTCCGTGATTTATCTAAATCACTCCACGCAAATGCTGGGATGGTTCCTTTCAAAGGGCTCAGCTGACCTCCTTCCCCATCCTTCCCTAATCCGATGAGACCGATGACCTCGCTGTCAGGTCTCCTCCCCCAAAACAATCCAACAAACCGCCCTCCACAGCCTGGAGTTCTCACTTGGCTATTTGCAGGTTTTTCAGTGTGAAGCTTAATCTAATCCAGATGGGCACTGCTTTACGACAGGCGGAAAGGTGATAAGGCAATGAAGCATTGTTCAGGCAACTTCCAAAAAAGTTTAGGAATAAGGAAAAAATTTAAAAAGATTGACTGGATGACGAAATTTGTTTGGTAATTGTTTTGAAAAGCGCTTATCCGGGGAGGAAACAGAATAAACCTCGTTTCATTTCCATTTGGCTCAGCTTCGTACTTTCCACCATTAAAGTAGACTTAAGAAAATACATCGTTCTGGTAACACTCAGAGTTCGCAATCAACCCGATTAAATTCCTATACACTTACGGAAGTGCATTATTGAACACTGTATGAAGCATAAGGGTAACTGTTTAAAAACGACACAGCTTTGTATAATTTTGTTGCAGTTAATGATATGTAAAAAATACACTAACTGTTGAAAACAGTTACCCTCTTAACTTCAAGAATTAGCTGTTGTTGAAAAGTTAACATTACACACGAGCACGATCGTCGTTCGAAAGCGGAAAGTGAACCAATGATGTAACTTACGGGAAACTCTGTTCTCAAATATCATGGACAACCAGACAGAAATCATGCTTATTAAAAAAATGATATCATTTTAGTCCTTTAATGGCAATTGAAATCGATTTCATTCCATTCTGCATTGAGTAGCTTGGACAAAAGAATACATTTATTCGGATTACATCAGCAGAGTGTCCTTTTATTAGTATCAGGCTGTATAAGTATGCGTTTTATTCCTTCGCTTTATATTCACTCCTACTGGAAACGCGAAACTACTGTGCATCTTGGTCCCGATGTGTAGTTAAATGAGACTCTCTGAAACAGATATATTAATAAACATGAAGATTATTACTGTGATACCAAAGGGATATTGTCGGCGGTAATTCGTGGTACGGAACAAAGGACGTTTTCGCCAAGCTACCCTACGAAACGTCCTGTTTCATAAAATTCTGCAATTAAATTTTTCAGCAAACAAAACTTTTCGAACTGTGCCGCAGCTACCACTGACAAAGGGGTAGGGAGCTGAAATCCAGCACAAGAGCAACTAATACAACTCTACATTTCTGAAGATCGCCGCTGTGTTAAAGTGCTCGATTAGTGAATTCTCAATTTTTATATGAAGTATTAAATATGCTTAATCATCTTGCTGGTATTAGAAGTTCCTGTTGACGTTTCCTCCGTTTTTGTGAATTAAATCTGAGTTTTTAAACTGTCCCCTGCAAAAAACAATACAAGTATATGTCTTTTTTCTACTAAGCCTCAAAAGGTCGGTGTACAACCTCCATTTGCAGATCATTTTATAAAGAAAAACCAACACCCAAATAATCTTGAAACTGATCTGAAGATCCTCAGAAATAGCGATGGTCTGTAACAAACACATACACAATAGGAGAATTACCTCATAAAATGCAGTAGTATAAGGAAAGAAAGTTTTGTATGAAAGCACGACACTATGCAACGAAACACCTTTTGAAAAACTTAATGAATTATGCTAAAACATTTTATCCAAGAAGATATAGTATATTTAAAACCTTGCATTACCACAATCATACACGCACACACACAGGTACAATGGACAAATGCAAAACGATGTACAAGTGAGCGGCGACAATGACATAGCCTCTCTCGTTGAGTGTGGCACGCAGGCCGCTGTGGCCGAGCGGTTCTAGGCGCTTCAATCCGGAACCGCGCTGCTGCTACGGTCGCAGGTTCGAATCCTGCCTCGGGCATGGATGTGTGTGACGTCCTTAGACGCCTGCCGAAGTGGCCGTGCGGTTAAAGGCGCTGCAGTCTGGAAACACAAGACCGCTACGGTCGCAGGTTCGAATCCTGCCTCGGGCATGGATGTTTGTGATGTCCTTAGGTTAGTTAGGTTTAACTAGTTCTAAGTTCTAGGGGACTAATGACCTCATCAGTTGAGTCCCATAGTGCTCAGAGCCATTTGAACCATTTGACGTCCTTATATTAGTTAGGTTTAAGTAATTCTAAGTCTAGGGGATCAGATGTTAAGTTCCATAGTGCTTAGAGCCATTTGAACCATTTTGTTTACGAAAACGTGTGATAGCAGGTGAGGGTGAAGTGTAAAATCGTGTAAAGAGCGTGTATGTAATTACAACCAGAAACAAACCAAAGAAGCTTAATAAGACGGAAAGTAAAAGTATAGAACACACGCTACTACGACTACTACTATTGGAAATGAAGTCCCATGCTTCTTGGCAGAGTGTAGGGGAACAATGCGGGAGACCCGCACCACCGTACTAGGCAAGGTTTTAATGGGGGTGGTTTGCCGTTGTCTTACTCTGACAGTAATGGGGAAGAATGATGATGATGAAAACGACACAATGCCACCCAGTCATCTCGGGGTAGGTGAAAATGCTAGAGCCCGCCGGAAATCGAACCCGGAACCCCGTGCTCGGGAAGCGAGAAGGCTGCCGCGAGCGGCTGACACTACTAGTATTACTACTCTCTAACAAGTATTTCAAAAGTAATAAGTCTTTAAGCAGATTTTTCCGTCTGCTGTGGAAATAACATGCATTCAGAGCATAAAAAGACACAAATGGAAGCTCAATTGTACAAATAAACTTTCAGAATTAATGTGACCTCAGGTGAGCAACCAAACTAAATAAAAAAGCACATATTTACGTTCTTATGGCTGAAACAGAAACAAGTATGAACATAGTGTAATGCATTGTCTGAAAGAGAATGTGAGGCACCCAGAAGCGGTGGAGGAAGCGAAATGAAACTTTATGGCTTGAGAGAGTATATGATGTTTCTTCAGTGATTATAAAGTCAAGTCAAATTTAAATAGATCTTGGTAGTATGTGTGATCTAATAGCGTTGGGAAGCAGTCATAAAACCGCTGTATTCTCTGCTTAGCCAACCTGGTCCATGGCTCTTGTATCTGGTATTTGGTATTCCAGATACTGAACTGTGATGGAGTTGACGTCTGAGCTAGTCTCACATTCTCTCTGTATGGGTCATATCTGGTGATCTTGCTGGCAATGGGTATACATAACCATCACGCAGACTTTTCATAGAGAAAGATGTCATGTACGAACGAGCATTATCGTAATGAAAAATGACATCACTGTACTGTCGCATAAGAGGTAAAACGCGATGACACAAGATATCCATGACGTACCCTTGTACCGTCGGAATGGCGCACGAAATGTGTTACCATTTTGTTCTTGAATATAAACTTTATTGTCAATACAATCTGAAAGGAACATATACTACTATGAACAGCCGTCCATGGAGATTTGTTCTAACTCAGCACATGCTCAATATGTCCACCATTTCGTTGCCTAACTTCCTTCAAATGAACACAGAAGTTAGTGATTACCCTACGGCACATATATTCCGTAATTTAACTGCAAGCTTGAAGAATAAGTCTTCTGAGTTCCATTAAATCACGTGGACGTTTCGGGAAAATTTTTTCCTTTAGGTACCGCTAAAGAAAAAAGTCACATGGATTGAGGTCTGGACTATCGGGGGGCCAATTTTGTCCGTCACTGAAGCGACCTGGAAACCTAAGTGAAATGATCTGCATGTCGAAATGCTCGTGTAAAAACTCCAACACAGTGTTTGCAGTATGTGACCTTGCTCCATCTTGCATGAACCACTGCGTGTTGAAGGGCAAGGCAGTTGCAAGAAGCTGTGGAAAGAAGCTATTGTGAAGCATGCTCAAATAACGCTCGCTGTTCATAATTTCTTCAAAGAAAAGGGTCCAATAAATCCGTGACTGGAAATTGCTGCCCACGCTGTAATCCTCGGAGCATAGTGTTGTCGTTCATGAAGCACTTGTGGGTTTTCATTGGCCCAAAAGCGTACATTTTGTTTGTTAACCACACCGTCTAAATGAAAATGCGCCTCGTCTGAAAACCAAATGCTGTTGGGGGTTTCTTCCCTATCCTCCGCCCACTGAGCAAACGGCTTGTGTTCTTCAGTGAGCTTCTGTGCACAGGTCATCTTATATGGGTACATAAGGAGGTCACTTTTAAGAATGCGTTGAACGGTGCGTCTGAATATTCCCAGTTGCACTGCTGCCTTTCTACACGATTTCCCGGGACTTCTCTGTACAGCAACACGTAGCGCATCAATATTCTCCGGCGAACAAACAGGCTTAGGCCGAGGTCGCTTCGCTTCCAATACTGTTCCTTCCTGTACAAATTTATCGTACAACCTGTGGATGGTATTCTTGCAAGGGACCCATCGTGTGTTAAACTGTTGTCGAAAACGCCTCTGAGTCACAACAAGGCTTTTCGTTTCATGAAAAAGTAACACAATTGCCGATCGGTGCTGTGTCGTCAGCCTTCCACTGTCGGCCATTGCTGCTTACTAGTCTCCTAGCGGCAGTATCGTGAATTACACGTCATTTCATAACTCATTTGTTTTTCCTAGCTCTGCTGGTACTGCTGTAGAGATCCCAGCGGGATATCTAATGTGCATCGTAAATTATGAAAGAAACAATTGGTAACACTTTTCGTGCGCCACCCTGTAGTAACCTGAAATCATATCAGATGGTCCCCTCACCATGACACCAGGAGTAACGCAGCTGTCCCTTTCCAACACATTTGAAGAATGGCATGTCTTCCCAGGTCGCCACCATACTCGCTGACTGCGACGCCATTCGTCAGCAGTCCTTGTGTCCCGGTTGTAACACAATTCCAAAGGCAGCCGTTTGTGCAGTGGTGTTAACGGCAGCCTGCGCATTTCCTAATTGGGCTGCTACCAGGCTCCGACCTATGTTGCGGGTTGATACAGATGTTGCAGGTATTTCATTACCTGTTCTCGGATGGAAAGGGCAGATGTGGAGAGGTTACAATGTGCTTGCTGCACAATACGGTAATCCTCTCCTGTGGTGGCCAGACTTCATCGTGAGGGACCTTGATGAGTATGTGTGTCCTCAGGTTCTGACAGACTTCAACATCGGGCCACTGTCGCATCCGAACGCCCCACAAATTAAAATATTTCGCGATTCGACTAAGTAAACTGGAGGCTCATAACGAGGACCCTTTAAAACTCTGTCAGATGCTTATAAACTGTCTCACACGAACACGTGGCATATTCGTTTCCTCACAGTGATCACTCAACATCTGACGTTGTTCACGGTCCTTATGTACCCTGTCAGGCCTGGTAACAACACTAAACACGAACAACAGTAATACACTGTGGTGATCGTTCAACCTGTCACAGAGGAGTGCAACTTCAGTCATTTACATACCCGCTGATAGTGTGTACGTGTACTAAGATACATTGACATCCGACATGCCTTCTGGTGCTTCACTTTCTTTTTCAGGTGGTATTTTCTTACAGAAACGTATGGAGACTCACAGAATATGACATGTACAAGTTGAAACATAGATGCGCAAATAGGAAAAAGAAAGACATTGTTATTGCAGAAGGCAGAGTTTAAAACACAATAGAAATCTAGTCTACTTAATTAGCGCGTCGATTTCCAGCTATTACTTCGTAGCAACCGTGTGGAGGATTGCGCTTTCAGTTCTAGATAATTAGTATGAAATCAAATTCCAGAAGACATCAAACGAATCGAGGAGATGCAGATGTAAGATGGGACAATGCTGAAACTCCTGGTTGCCATCATGATACAGTCTTTTCCTAGCTCCCTTCAGACATTTCGAGTGGAGAAAATGACCGACGTACGAGTTTGTCCTTCAACATTTGATCTGTTATTCCGTCTCTAATGATCTCACTGTCTTCGAGTTGTTATTAACTCTTACTTCACGTAGGATACAGCAAGAGTTTTGCTTCTGCATGAGTTTTAATTTAGTATTAAATTTTTATTCATCTAACGACAAATTTTAAGATTCTTTCCTGGAGACAATCTTGGCCTTATGTTCTATACGGGAAGTTGTCGTGGTTGGAGAGGTAAGAAACAAAATTTCAAATGACAATAAATCCTATCGTCATCTCCTCTGGGTTGCCAACTGTCTGCACTGAAAATGGTGCTGTGTCACGTAAGTACACCATACAGGCTGATTTGTCTACATATATATGATTACTCTGAAATTCCCAACTAATTGCTGGCCGGCCGAAGTGGCCGAGCGGCTCTAGGCGCTTAAGTCTGGAACCGTGCGACCTCTACGATCGCAGGTTCGAATCCTGCCTCGGGCATGGATGTGTGTGATGTCCTTAGGTTAGTTAGGTTTAAGTAGTTCTAAGTTCTAGGGGACTGATGACCTCAGAAGTTAAGTCCCATAGTGCTCAGAGCTATTTGAAACATTTGAACTAACTGCTTGGCAGAGGGTTGATCGAACCGTTCCATTCTTGAATATCGCATGGTAAAACGAACCCTTAAATATTTCCGTGCGAGTTTTGATTTCCCTTATTTTATTATGATTATAATGTCTGCTTGCGTATGCGGGCACCAACAAAAATTTTCACACTCTGAGAGAAAAGTAGGTGATTGAAATTTCATGAAAAGATCCAACCGGATCCAAAGCATTTAGGAGCCTTACGCGAGCGGTCGCCTTAATCGCATGGGCTATCCGGGCACAACTAACGCCCAGAACTGAGGGCCAGGTCCCAACGCCCATATGTTGTCATTCCTGCGTTACAACCTGTACTGCTACACACATTATGTAACACCCGTACAGAATAAATGCACGTCCGAAGGAACATTGTATCGTTATCGGTAGCGGTGCGTTCAGCGCGGAGGATTGCTAAGCGAAGGGGCCCGGGGACTGCATGTTGTGTTCTTCTTACTTTCTTATTGTCATAACTGACATTACTATTGAGATCACTGAATGGGCATGGCCATAAAGTCAATAAATTGAAAAAAAAACAACAGAAGGAAAAAGAAAACATTGAATCGGTCTTCTTAACAACACAGGTACAGCAATGTCTTATTTAGCCAACGATATCGAGCAGCAACTATCAATTGAAATGTACCCCCTCCCTTCTACAAGAATAACATAATGCATGTATGAGTACAGATTGTGAAGCAGGAACGACAAAATTTGCAAGTCTGGGGCTGGTCGCGAGTTGTGCGTGGATGGCGAAAGCGGTTAAGTGACCGCTCGTGTAAAAGGGAAAATCCTAAATCAAGTCCTGGCCCAACAGAAATTGTAACTGTCGTCATTCCCTAGTACAGTATGCGATTGCTCGTATTCGCAACTGCGAATACATTTATGTGTCTAACAACGCGTGTAGTCGCCGCAATGCCTGTTCCTTCAAACACGCAAGGATGTCCGAAAGAACATTGCATCGTCCTTCTTAACAAAACAGACACTGAAGTAGCGTAAAAATACCTTTGTTTTAATTATTACCACACCAAATCGCATGTCATACCCGTAGCACTCTGTCCCCTATTTCGCGATAGTGCAAAACGAGGTGCCCTTCTTCGAACTTTCTCGATGTCCTCCGTGAATCCTATTTGACGTGAAGTGGGCAGCCAGTTGCAGTGTAAGCAGTCTCTTTAGTACACCTCTTACATTTTCTAAGCGTTCTGTTGATAAATCGCAGTCATTGGTTTTCCTTCCCGTAAACATTATCTATATGAGGTGTTCCAGTATAAGTTGTTCTTAATCGTAATCCCTAGGTGTTTATTTGAATTTACAGCGTTCAGATTTGTGTGATTTATCGTGTAACCTATGTGACTATGTTTAGCGAATACAGATGTTTAGATTTAGTTGGTCGAGCGGTTCTAGGCGCTTCAGTCTGCAACCGCGCGACCGCTACAGTCGCAGGTTCGAATCCTGCCTCGGGCATGGATGTGTGTGATGCCCTTAGGTTAGTTAGGTTTGAGTAGTTCTAAGTTTCAGGGACTGATGACCTCAGATGTTAAGTCCCATAATGCTCAGAGCCATTTTAACCCTTTAGATTCAGCTGTCACATTTAGCACCATACAGACGTCTTGTCTAAACCAGTTCTAAATTCGTTTTAATCTTCTGATGACTTTACAAGATAGTAAATCACAGCACCACCTGCAACCAATCTAAAAGGGCTGTTCAGATTGTCTCCTAAAGCTTTTATATCGGTCAGGAACAGCAGAGGGTCTATAACGCTTCGTTGTAGTACGTCAGATGTCACTTCTGTTTTACTCGATGACTTTCCGTTAATTATTACGACCTTTGACCTTTTCGCCAGGAAATCACGAATACAGTCCGACAACTGTGACGATAGTTCATAGGTGCAATATTCTCTGCATCCGTGTTGACTGGTAGTCAAAAAACGTTTTCTTCGAAGTAATTCACAATTTTTGAACACAGTACACGCTCGAAAGTTCTACTGCAAATCGAAGTTGGAGCTATGGATCCGTAATTCAGCGGATTACTCATATTTGTTTTTTTAGGTATTGGTGTGACTGGTGCAATTTTCTCGTATGTTGGTACGGATCTTTCGACGAGAGAGCGGTTGCATGTGATTCCTAAGTATGGAGCCATTGTATCAGCATACTCTGAAAGGAACCTGACTGGCATACATTCTGTACTGGATGCCTTGCCTTTATTAAGTGATTTAAGCTCCTTCGCTACACCGAGGACATCTACTTTTAAGTTCCTGATGTTGGCATTTGTTCTTGATTCGAATTGTGGAATATTTACTCCGTCCTCTTTGATTAAGGAATTTCTGAAAACCGTATTTAGTTACTCTGCTTTAGCTGCACTGTCATCAGTAACATCAGTACTGCTGCCATGCAGTGAAGGTATTGATTGTGCCTTGCCGTTGGTGTCCATTACGTACGACCAGGAAGCAATGGATTTACGTCACTTCGCATTGAAGTTCGGGCAAAATTTCGAGCTTCTGCAGAACTTCTCCAGTCTTGGAGGTCTTATGTTCTTTTAAATTTGGCAGGCTTGTTTCGTTGCTTCTGAAACTGTGTTCTTTGCTGTTTTGTGTCTCGTGGGAGACAAGTACCATCTCTTATTTATTTATATAGTATACATCACTCATCTGCCATCCAAACTACTTCTTTCAATTAATACCACATGTTGTCTACGCTTACGTATCCAAACTGGAAGGACTGGAGGCTGTCTCTTAGGAAGGCGTCAAGCGAATTTTTATCTTCTTTCTTAAATAGATGTGTTTTGCGTTTATTGCCGTCATGATGCTCCCTACTTTCTGAGCATTATCTGTTGCGAAGTGGACAGGTATGTTTTCGCAACCGTTTACACTTCGAGTGGGCTCCTGAGCATATTGTTCAAAATAATTTCCTGAGAAAGCGTTCAGTACGATTTTGGATGGTGTTTTATGCCTATCACCGACTTTAAACATGTATTTTCATCACCAACTATAACTGTATGAGTGGGGGTACCTATTTGGAATGAGACTCAAGTGACCTTTGAGCTGTTCAGCACCTATATCATCTGCCTCGGACATCCATAAAAGAAACCAATTATTAATTTGTCAAGTATAATCTCTACTCATGGCAACTCACAGGAACTATGTACATCAACAATTAATATCCACATTATTTTGTTCATATATCAGCATTTCCGTAGAGGACTCATTTCGAAAACTGTGTCAATATGATTTTCACCATATACTTCTCCCAGAACCGGCCATCGATAACATGCAGTGAGCCATTAGTAAAGGTTTTCTAGTAAAGTAATGAGGTATGAACTCCTTTTGACGACACGTAGATCGTGCCTTCAGATTTCAGTAGAGGCACTAATCTATGTGGTAAAAACCGCTCAACAAGCATTTTTCAAAATATGTAGCTTTACCTTTGACTACCGATAGTTGTAAACTAATTTTTCATTCTTTCCTTTGTCCCCCGTTCAGCATCATCACCCCCTGCACAAGTGACGTTAGGCTACCATTTGTGAAATACATATCTTGCGACCGTAAGACTATTTATAATTCGTCTGGAGCCAGTCAGGTTTCTTCAAACATATGGATAACACTAAGAAGTGAAGAAAAAGGGATGAGCACGTGAAAATAGCAAGAGGATTTGCGAATGTAACACCTAGGTATGCTGGGAATATTATGTGTGTGGTACATCTGCAAAGAAAGCCGCATATAAGATCCACCTAATTTTAGAGCGTTGCTCCGGTATTTTGGTTACACATAAAGAAGGCGTAACAACAGCACCGAACGAATTCAAAGAGGCACTGAAAGTAACAGGTCAGTACAGCCTGTACGAAAATGAGAGCGAGATACTCAGAGAATGTAAATGGAGATAGTTGGAAGGAGAACGACGATACTCTCGCGAATTCCTGTTGGTTAAATTCAGAGAACTGTTGGTGAAAGACTGTGCTACAGTTATGCTGTATTCATTATATTCTTGGCATAGGCACCATAAGAATAAGAGAAGAAAAATTGCGACGCGTTCCTAGACATAAAGAGGCGGTCCAGTGGTTTATGCATCTGTACCAATGTTCTGCTTCTGTGGTTTCCTTAAAGCAGATCAGGCGAATACTGGGATGGAGCTCTAACCAGGTAAAGGTCGGTTGCTTCCTCATATACATGCAACTTATTTCGTAATGAATTTCAAATAAGCTCCATGTTTAAGGGACGTTAAGCTCATGTATATTTCCTTTACTTACTAACCGCTGCTCGTCCACGAATACCTAAGCTTTGATCAAATTCTGGGCGTATTGGCCGCTACTTAAAAATCTTTAAATGTTTTAAACTCTTAGATACTGGCGGGATAGGTTCTCTTAAACATACCCACTAAAGCTCAACGGTCCTTAGAACGAAATGTACGACATTATTTGGTAGCTTTTGGGCTGCGAATTCTACGGATTTCAGAGACTTTGATCGGTTAAGATTAAGGGAACTTACGTCACGAACGCAAAAGAAGGGAACATTCAGTCTGCGTTTTGGAACGTCGCAGCAGATTGTGGGGAATTATACAGAAGAAAAGGTATGCTGACGATTCTACAGTAACATGAGCATAACTCGGACGTCAGCGTCAGTCGAAGAATTTCTGAACTTCTGTTAACTTACACACGCTCTAATGAAAGACATATAATTTTCAGTGGCTAGCTAAACACTTTGTCTTATATCAAAATTTGCAGTTTTCAACGAAATGAGGAAAGCATTATGTGGAAAATGCATCCTTCTTTTAAATTGAGAAAGATTTTTCCATTAATCTCGTCGTATGATGCCTTATTCAACTGAGTTGGTTTTGGATCACATTCTTTACTTAGTTACTGACGACGTGTTTAGAGACTCCCCATTACTGTGAATTACGCAAGGAATAGCATACAGTGAAAACATATTTGGTACTATTGACACCCGTTATACAGCGAGGTGAGGGGAACGGGGTACGTGGTAAGAGAGCCGAAAAAACAAAGAGTTAACTCGATTGTGAAAATGTAAACAGAAAGTGTTAACAGAAAGTGTTCCATATGGAGAAAAACAAGAAAAATGTCCAGTAAACATTTGATCCAGCATGCATACCTTAAGAACGATGGGCACTTTTTCATCTTCGCTATTGTGAAACATATTTCTCCTACTGCAAGCTCTTTGCTGCTACGAACGACCTACAGAATTCAGTAAACGAATGAGGACACATTCCTCTGTTATTGTCCGTGAATGCATCATGCAGTAAAGATGTGTTAGTGTTGTTACTGTAAACCGTATTCACAGTTCCGGTTAAGTTCAGTGTATAAATAAGTCCTAATGGAATCAGTTTGTGTTTTGCTAAGTTTGTGAAATGCTTTACAATTTAATTTTATCTTTGCACTTATCAGCACAATTATTTCACACAAGGTATAACAGACGTGATGAGCTGCTATTGTGTGGCAAATGGAAGCAATTGTGGAGCCTGTATCTGCCATTTCCCGTGTGAATAATGTGCATCCATTAAACTACTAAGCGAAAAGATACAGTATGGCTATACCCGCCGTCAATAGCTGATTAGACACGGTTTTTGAGTACGTGGTTCTTGAGTGCTTGCTTCGCCATAGTCTGCAGGCCTTACTTCATAATCTTAGTACTAAGTGCATACTGTGACACACTTGAACCTAAATTCGTGCCAGTTGCCATTAAATACCCCTTGTCAGTGCTCACTTCGATTTGGAATCTTGTTAGTAATTATTATCGTAAGCTATGAAAAAACGGTCTACTATAAGTTAATATAAGGAAGATAATATTATTATTATTTTATTAAAACGTGTTGTGTTTGCCGTTGTTACGAATATTATTAAAACGAAAACTATGGGACGTGGAAAGTGGGAGTGGCAGCGATCAACACTGGTGTGAGTTGGGACGGATTAGAAGAAAACAACATACTGTGACACCCCTGGACCTAGATTCGTGCCAGTTGCCATTAAATACCCCTTGTTAGTCCTGTGCGGTATCAATTTTACGCACTTTAGTAATATTCTAGGATGGGTCGCACGGGTGTTTCGTAAGCAGTCTCCAACATTTTCCCGTTATCCTACTATATGGACGGAAGTCTGTCTTCTACCCTACCTTTCGATTTAACCTATTTCTTTATCTTCATATTCCCACAAACAGTTGCATCCAGACATTTGTATGAGTTGACTATTTCTAGTTTTGCCCCAATGGTACGATTATAGCAGTTGTATTTTGTGGAATGCATTTTTTTTCCATTTCTGAACATTTCAATCATGTATACAGTGGCTTCTTCAGTTTTAAATCTTACCTACATTCGAACTGACAGAGACGTTAAAGTTGTTTAATTAGTGGTAAAAAATAATCATTTTCTTTTCCACCTTCTGTCATTTATTCACACTTTCATTTCCGATGTTGTACTTCTCCCAGTGCAGTTTACGGAGTTGTCACACAACAGGATAACACAGTGTTATATAAATTCATCTGGTATTCGAGAGGAGTGAGATTCCAAATACTGTCTAGAAAGTACGCTTTCCATTTTCCGTGCTACTCCAGTTTAGCGGAATATCGTCATTAAGCCGTCGCTGAGCGGAGATGAGCTTCCGAAGCCTTCTTGCCTTTCACATGCCTTTTCCCCTGGTGCAATGTTATTCGCGGGACATTCTCCTCCATTTCTTAATTTCTATTCTGTCCGTCACGGAAATAACCAGCAAATAGAAAAGAACGACTTCAAAGCCGGCCGGAGTGGCCGTGCGGTTCTAGGCGCTACAGTCTGGAACCGAGCGACCGCTACGGTCGCAGGTTCGAATCCTGCCTCGGGCATGGGTGTGGGTGATGTCCTTAGGTTAGTTAGGTTTAATTAGTTCTAAGTTCTAGGCGACTGATGACCTCAGAAGTTAAGTCGCATAGTGCTCAGAGCCATCTGAACCATTTTTTTAACGACTTCAAAAACTTTTTAATTCTCATCCAGATACTTTTCCTGCTTCTGTAAATAGCACCAGCAATCTCCACTCTTAAAATGAATTACCAGTAGCAAATTCATATTTAGGAATTAATGTCACAAGCTCATAGCTTCCTTCCAGTAAAATTTAATATTCCAATATCATATATTATGGAGAAATCCTGAAACATCCGAAAGGAAAGTGTTAACATAAGAGGACATGTTATGTCAAGCAAACGACATCTCTTCAAAAATTCACTGTGCTGTATGTGATTATCACATACCTAAAACATTCGAAACCCCTAGTAAGCTGGGAGCTTCTACATTAGAAAAAATGTATCGTAACTGGCAGACTGGTACAAATTGTACACGGACGGTTCCAAAATTTACGTCTCTGCAGGATTCGAATTTTTTAATGATGAGACAGGGCGTCGACAATATTTCCTGTTGCTTACTCTAGCATTGATACAACCGCGGAGTTGTACGCCATTCACCAAGCTATACGTTACATAGTCGACTTACATGTCGAAGAGGTCCCACCATGGACTGACTCGGTAAGAACCTTTCAGTCTCTTATAAGGACAGCCGATCGTTAGGGATACGAAATACTGCAAAGTCTCAGTCGGGGAAAGCAGCTGCGTCAATGGGCTCATTTTCGACGGTAACCGGGACATGTTGGAATTAACGGCAACGGAGGTGCAGATCAACTGGCGAAAACAGTGCGGCATCTACTCCACGTCGACATACTCATACAATACAGTGATTTTCATGGTAGTTTCACCCGACAAGCAAAAAGGGAATGGACGAAGTTCGTGGGTATGAACCGTAACATCAAAGGCACATGGTACTTTGCGATTCAGCAACATATTCCATGCCAACCTTGGTTTTTCAACTTGGCACTCACAAGAGAAGAAACTGTTACTCTTAAAAGACTGTAGGAGGCTATATGTAGAGACATTTATTAAAATTCATTCCTTCTTCAGACGGTGATTTCTGTCTCATTGAGGAAGACATTGCACATATATTCAGAGAATGTGATAGATACCATCGTCTAAAAACACACTATAAAATATTTTGAAAATTAATATTTTAAAAATATTGGCAAATGTATTTGCGATTTCAGTCTTCATAAAGGGTAACTTCAAAATTTGGGCAGTCTCATATTTCGTTATGTATGAATATAAATGGATTTTATGATACAATTCCGTGGCTGTTATTGTAATGAGGACTAACGTACTTTGCTGACACGTTATTTCGTTTAATTATGTTTCATATTTTGCAATAAAATCCGACCAATGTCCTTTTTTGTATAATAATGTGCAATAATGGTATCCGGTGAGCGAACTCTGCATCAAACCGAATAACATAAAATGAAAAAAAAAACTTAATATTTTGGCACAACGTAATACCAGAGTGGACAATAACTTAGCAAGTCATTTCTCGAATTAAGTCTACGAAGCGGCAGGACTCAGTGTGTTTTTTACGTCGCTTCGCATATTTTCCCAAGATAATACCTACTTTGTGCTCAAATTTTGCCAAGCCTAATTTCGTAATCAAGAAGATTAGGGTAGAAATATACCGATTTATGTTTCACACACAGGAGGGATACCTCGTTTCTCTCCTTCTTTGCCAACAATTCGTTCAGAACTAACCTAGTACTCTCGTTCGAATGACACTGCAGCAAATATTAGCTTAAACACGGAAGTTACAGACATCCAACTACATGTATTCCTATTATGGTGGACAGATAACCATTAGCTCCTTTGCAGAGCAAGATAACGTGAAAAACTTCGATATTCGTGCCTTAGATTCATACCAAACAGCATTCAGTGAAATATAACTCCACAGCGATGTACGGTATCAAAGTCACTTCAACAACTCAGTCTATCGTTCGATTTATAAAATATACGCAATAGCAGTTAATATAAAAAGAAGTTCTCTTCTGAGCAACTACGAATAAGACATTTTTTATGTTGTAGATTGACCAAAGAGAATGAAATTCTGTCACATTTTTCCATCAGGCGCTAAACTTAACGTCTCTCAGAAAAAAATAGCTTTTTCAGACTCATTTACTGATTAAATTATTTGCAGTGCTAAGGCTGAGTATAATAGATTTTTCTTTGAATTACTGAAGAAATCAAAAAGAGATGAATACATCATCCATACTGATACCAATAGGGAATGTTAGCCCCAGCGGCGAAATGTGGAGTTTTTAATATAGAGAAGTTGCTTACAAGAGCGTGTGGCCATCGTTTCCTACATTCTTCTTTTTTCTTCTAGTGAAGTCTTCTCTGATATGAAGGCAAGCATAATACAAAATATCTGTTACTCACTATTTCAGGCTGAAACAGTTCTATACCATAAAAGTACAAGAAACATTTAGCATGGAAAGAGCAGTAGGACAAAATTAACAGCATGCTGCGGAACTTTGAAACAAGAAACCTCAGACAGCAAGAATGTTCTAAAAATTAATCGTTGACCTCATTTCTTCTCTCATATGGGTGTAAGGTCATTCCAGGAGAGGCTTTTCGGTAAAATTTCAAAACTAAAAAATATGACTATCTGCATTTTTACTGTGTTCCCGTGAATTTAACCGTCAACCAATAAGGGCAGTTCTCTGCTGTTCTGTATCGTTTCAATGGGGATGCAAAAGCGTTCCAAGAAAAAAAACTATACGCTCTGCGTTGTACGTTGTACGTAAGGAAAATCGAGCAGTGTGTCTAAAGGAAAATCGCAACGGACCACCTACATTTTTGTGATGTAATAAAAATCTTTAAATCCAAATAGAGGAGGAATCAATGCGATAGTAAAATATTGTGGCTGTATCCGCATACAAATGATATCTAGTAGGGAAAAAGAAAATCCAAAGCAGTGACTTGTGACTCTCTTGCGACATTTCGCTGGTTATCCTTCATGTTGGAAAGGAAGCCAATGATCACCATTAGTTACATACGTATTGAACATTACGAAGATTTGGAATGCGTATCGTTAAATGATACTGTAGCCATCTCACTACTGATCTGAAAAGAGATGGCTTTCCCAGATAGCGAACATTCGTTACGAGATTATGTGATGGTGTTGATAAAGAGTCAAAAGCGGACGCTAGTGTAAAAACAATTGGATTGCGTCAGCCTGAGAGTGTTTTTGTGATAGACCAAAATGGGAAGAGAGTAGGAAAACTGTACAAATATATTCATTGACTAGAAGAGAAGTTTCACAGTCTACTCAATACCTCATAAATATTAAACGGTGAATACGGATTTGCTGATCAGGTCGGTCTGTTGGCATCGAACGAATGTAAATAATGAAATATGTCGGCGAGTATACAATGGATGCTGAAAGGTATGCCAGTATGTGATTCACCAATGGCACAAAGTGAACTTTGTGTTAGCGAGGCCTTCCTACACATTTGCCGAGCCCTCTACCTCTAAAGGTCAGAGTTCAGCTGTTGCACAAAGCCTCCTCTCCACGAATGTGTCCGCATTCAATGCGTACCACATGTGTATTTCCAACTTTTTAAACGAATAGGAGCACAATGGGAAGTGTCAAGTAAACGTTTTATTACGAACTCCTTTCATTAAAATGAAGTCTTACGATCGACTCCGTATTCGTGACAAAGCAACGGTTTGAGCATTGTATTCAAAGTAAACAAACTACTGTAAACAGAAAGTGAAACTTTGAGCAGGCCACGCGAGTTGGCGTAGCAGTCGTACGGTAAATGTGGCCAGCACGGCAGCACGGGGAGTGAGTGAGGGGGCGTGGTAGCGGCTACCCGCCCACTACACTCGCTTTCCGCACTCGCATCTGATATGACACTGCGGTTCGCCTCGCGTGGCTACGGATTACAGTACAGGCATCGGGGGCAATAACATTACGTGTGATACGTTAGGAAGCAGGTGACGGAGACATTCCACCAAACTCTGAGCTCATGCGAGAGATAAGGTTTTTAAGTAAGGGGGGATATAAATGAGTCCTCCACCACTGAAGTGATTATTACACGGTCCTCTTAGACAAAGACGTATCGATTCGTAACATAATGCCGCTCTCTCTCTTCCCAAAAACACACGATGAAATAAAAGTTTGTTTTTCCACTTATAGACGGGTTTGGGCAAAGAGTTAAATAGGATAGGCAAGCTCTGGTGCGTCAATGTCCTGAGACAGGGAAGCTCTAAAGGAGCGGAAAAAATATGGGAATCTACCAGGCGAGCGTTGTTCAAAATACGCTGTGATGAAATATTCGAGTGATAAACATTAATAGATACGTGGCTTATTATAAAAATTAGTTTGTGATACGCTATTTACAGATATATACTCAAAATTCTGGTCAAGAGCAAGTATTTCCCGATTGAAGTCGCGTAGTCAGATTTGAGAACCCAAATGGAAAAGATAATTACAGTTAGCTTCTTTTTCACTTGCTGAGCTACTAGAAAGAGGAAGGCTCGAAATGGCACAGTATTGTACAAAAAGACGTTACTTCAACATCTCGATCCGCGCGATCGCGGTATATTAATTGTTGCGCTATTGTCGTCGAGAACGGCGTGTAGAGAGTCAGAAAGTGAAACTAAGAGGTAAGGGGTGGCCGAGGGAGCTTGCAGTGGTTGCGTGCGAGCGCGGGCGGCGCCGGCGGCGTGGGGCCACCTGTTGCTGACTCACCAGAGCGCGAGCCGGCGTGGCGGGCGGCGCGGACACCACTGGCGCTGCGGCGAGGCGAGCGGCGCTCCACACGGCCGGCGCTACCCCAGCGCCGCCGCCGACGCTGCCGACGCCGACGCCGCCGCCGCCCCACCGCGACATCGATCCCACCGCCACGGCCAAACGAGTGCACTCCGCAAAACCCGGCTCCAATTTTTATTTTTTTCGGAAAGGGAAGTACTGACGGTGACGGTGGCACGGCGTCCGGCCACCGGTGCTCGTAACACACGGCGCGGCTCCGCCGCCGGCGCAGGACGCACCGCAGCCGCCGCGCTTCCCGCCGTCGGGCTCCTCCGCAGAAGGATTCACCAGCTCACTCTTTCTTCGTAACGCAGCATATTTTCCGTGCCAGTAATAATTATTAGGCACAACGGACAATAGTTTTTGTTTTTCCTGACTCACCGTTGGAAATACTCGTGGAAATTTCTACATCTACACCTACATGACTACTCTGCAATTCACATTTAAGTGCTTGGCAGAGGGTTCATCGAACCACAATCGTACTATCTCTCTACCATTCCACTCCCGAACAGCGCGCGGGAAAAACGAACACCTAAACCTTTCTGTTCGAGCTCTGATTTCTCTTATTTTATTTTGATGATCATTCCTACCTATGTAGGTTGCAAAATATTTTCGCATTCGGAAGAGAAAGTTGGTGACTGAAATTTCGTAAATAGATCTCGCCGCGTCGAAAAACGCCTTTGCTTTAATGACTTCCATCCCAACTCGCGTATCATATCTGCCACACTCTCTCCCCTATTACGTGATAATACAAAACGAGCTGCCCTTTTTTGCACCCTTTCGATGTCCTCCGCCAATCCCACCTGGTAAGGATCCCACACCGCGCAGCAATATTCTAACAGAGGACGAACGAGTGTAGTGTAAGCTGTCTCTTTAGTGGACTTGTTGCATCTTCTAAGTGTCCTGCCAATGAAACGCAACCTTTGGCTCGCCTTCCCCACAATATTATCTATGTGGTCTTTCCAACTGAAGTTGTTCGTGATTTTAACACCCAGGCACTTAGTTGAGTTGACAGCCTTGAGAATTGTACTGTTTATCGAGTAATCGAATTCCAACGGATTTCTTTTGGATCTCATGTGGATCACCTCACACTTTTCGTTATTTAGCGTCAACTGCCACCTGCCACACCATATAGCAATCTTTTCTAAATCGCTTTGCAACAGATAATGGTCCTCGGATGACCTTACTAGACGGTAAGTTACAGCATCATCTGCAAACAACCTAAGAGAACTGCTCAGATTGTCACCCAGGTCTTTTATATAGATCAGGAACAGCAGTGGTCCCAGGACGCTTCCCTGGGGAACATCTGATATCACTTCAGTTTTACTCGATGATTTGCCGTCTATTACTACGAACTGCGACCTTCCTGAGAGGAAATCACGAATCCAGTCGCACAACTGAGACGATACCCCATAGGCCCGGAGCTTGATTAGAAGTCGCTTGTGAGGAACGGTGTCAAAAGCTTTCCGGAAATCCAGAAATACGGAATCAACCTGAGATCCCCTGTCGATAGCGGCCATTACTTCGTGCGAATAAAGAGCTAGCTGCGTTGCACGAGAACGATGTTTTCTGAAACCATGCTGATTACGTATCAATAGATCGTTCCCTTCGAGGTGATTCATAATGTTTGAATACAGTATATGCTCCAAAACCCTACTGCAAACCGACGTCAATGATATAGGTCTGTAGTCCGATGGATTACTCCTACTACCCTTCTCAAACACTGGTGCGACCTGCGCAATTTACCAATCTGTAGGTACAAATCTATCGGTGAGCGAGCGGTTGCATATGATTGCTAAGTAGGGAGAGTTCGTATGTGTATACCGGATGATCAAAAAGTCAGTATAAATTTGAAAACTTAATGTTGTTGTTGTTGTGGTCTTCAGTCCTGAGACTGGTTTGATGCAGCTCTCCATGCTACTCTATCCTGTTCAAGCTTCTTCATCTCCCAGTACCTACTGCAACCTACATCCTTCTGAATCTGCTTAGTGTATTCATCTCTTGGTCCCCCTCTAAGATTTTTACCCTCCACGCTGCCCCCCAGTACTAAATTGGTGATCCCTCGATGTCTCAGAACATGTCCTATCAACCGATCCTTTCTTCTAGTCAAATTGTGCCACAAGCTCCTCTTCTCCCCAATTCTATTCAATACCTCCTCATTAGTTATGTGATCTACCAATCTAATCATCAGCATTCTTCTGTAGCACCACATTTCGAAAGCTTCTATTCTCTTCTTGTCTAAACTATTTATCGCCCACGTTTCACTTCCATACATGGCTACACTCCATACAAATACTTTCAGAAACGGCTTCCTGACACTTAAATCTACACTCGATGTTAACAAAAGTTTCTTCTTCTCAAACGCTTTCCTTGCCATTGCCAGTCTACATTTTATATCCTCTCTACTTCGACCATCGGAAGTGCATAACGCTAAAGATTTAACGTACCTGTATTACGTCAGATGAATGAAAGTCGTGAGCAGTTGTTTACTTGTGACATGGAAAAAGTTTGAAGACGTGACAAGAAGTACTAATACGTCTCACACTTTTTGCATGTCACAAGTAAACAACTGCTCACGACTTTCATTCATCTGACGTAATATAGGTACGTTAAATCTTTAGCGTTATGCACTTCCGATACAAACCAAGTGCTATACACTATATTTTTTTATTTACGTTACTTTCATTGCAATATGTCGAGTAAACGAACTTTAAAGGAGATAAATGCAAGTAACGAATAATTTTTACAGTCACTGTATCAAATTTTCCTTTGCTGTACGTAGTAGGCTACTATGAGTATATTATAGCTGTAAAGAAAGGCATTTAACGAATGATTTCGCCATATTGTCTTGTGCTTTTGATTTGGTGAGTGTGTACACCACTAATCCACCACTGGCCATTCAAAAGTCCTACCCGCAGTTTGGCAGAAAAATGGCCGCCGTATCGTCCGGTTGGTCACTCTCTCCCTATACAGGCTCTCTAAAACGTCAGTGACTGCTACCGTGACGGGTGAGAGGTACGCCGATATGTTACAGAATCGCATCATCCCTAGCCTGGCTGATTAACACCTGCTGGAACGTACGATGTTTATGCAGGATGGCGCTCCACCCCATATTGCTAGACGTGTGAAAGATCTCTTGCGCGCGTCGTTTGGTGATGATCGTGTGCCCAGCCGCCACTTCCGTCGTGCTTGGCCTCCCAGGTCCCCAGACCTCAGTCGATGCGATTATTGGCTTTGGGGTTACCTGAAGTCGCAAGTGTATCGTGATCGACCGACACCTCTAGGGGTGCTGAAAGACAACATCCGACGCCAGTGCCTCACCATAACTCCGGACATGCTTTACCGTGCTGTTCACAACATTATTCCTCGACTACAGCTATTGTTGAGGAATGATGGTGGACGTATTGAGCGTTTCCTGTAAAGAACTTCATCATTGCTTTGTCTAACTTTGTTATGCTAATTATCGCTATTCTGATCAGATGAAGCGCAATCTGTCGGACATTTTTTGAACTTTTGTGTTTTTTTGGTTCAAATAAAACTCCGTGTCATTCCAAGCATGTGTATCATTTTGTACCTCTCTATCTATATTATTTCGTGGTTTATTCAGTTTTCAAATTTATACTGATTTTTTGATCACCCGGTAGCTCCACATTACATTTCGTGTACCTATCAATTTTTTAAAATGCCTTTTACATTGATTGAATTTTCTATTCGCTTTTCTTATCTCTTTCTTTAAACAACGGAGGAACTAATGTCAGGTAGAGACAGATACTTCACTAGGTCGTTTCGGAGACGATACGTTTTTAACGACAGAAGAAAATTCGTATACACATTCAAAAATCTCTTTAAATACTTGTATGATCGAGATTGATTGAATGATTGATTGAGCCGGATTATGGGACTAAACGGCGAAGTCATCAGTCCCGCGATGCAGAGGTAAGATGGAGGGTTCGCCAAAAGTGGACGGATAGTCAGAGATTATGAGAAACATGAATATCTAATTAGAAAAGCAATGACATTCGTAATGTAATACCACTTTCACTCTATAATTTTATTTGAATTTCGACGAAAGAAAAAATACCAAGAGAGGATGGCGTTTCAATTTAAATGGTTAAATCTGGATGCAAAATAATAAAGAAAGACATAGAAAATTTGTTCACTAAAGGTCTTTGGAGGAAGACAATTCACCAAATCTGGAACGCTGTAAATATTCAGCTACAAAAGGAAAGTCTTTCACGGCCCCCGTTCGTAGCATACAATCAAATACATTGTCGGAGAAACAATCACAAAACCAAGGAGATGTGTGACATAAACAAAATTTTGTAGGCTTGTTTCTACATATGAAAGATGATGTCTCTTCCAGTTTGGTTCCAGTCACATGAGAGTGGCACCGTTCGGGATTAGCCGAGCGGTCTCAGGCGCTGCAGTCATGGAGTGTGCGGCTGGTCCCGGTGGAGGTTCGAGTCCTCCCTCGGGCATGGGTGTGTGTGTTTGTCCTTAGGATAATTTAGGTTAAGTAGTGTGTAAGCTTAGGGACTGATGACCTTAGCGGTTAAGTCCCATAAGATTTCACACACATCTGAACATTTTTTTAGAGTGGCGCTAGCAGCGCCGCTATGAGTATACAAATAAGGTTTGCTTTAAATACACACTGTAACGGTCGTGAGCGTTAGTTACCTTTGAGATTGGACGTGGTTAATTGATAGTAGTCGAGAATGCCTTTGAGGCCACAAAGACGACATTATCAACACCCCACTGAGTTTGAAATAAGTCTCGTAACAGGGCTACGATAAAATGGATGTTCCTCCTGCGACATTGCAAGAAGGCTTGGCACTGTACATGATTACTGGCAGCGGTGTTCACGAGAATGTACGGTTGCAAGAAAACCGCGCTCAGGAATGCCACGTGACACTGCCGAGAGGGTGGACCATCGCGTTTGGCATACGACTCTGGCGCATCGTGCTGCATCTGCAGCAGCAATTTTATCAGGAGTGGGTACCACAGTGACACAGCAAAGTGTTACAAATCTGGTACTTCAAGGACAGCTTCCAGCCAGGCGTCCTCTACCGTACATTCCACTGACCCCAAACCACCACCTTTTGCGGCTTCAGTGCTGTCAAGCGAGAGCTCATTACAGGGCACGTTCGAGGTCTGCTGTGTTTTCTGATGATAGCTGGTTCTGCTTCTGTGCCAATGATTACCATGTGTTGGTTAGAAGGAGGTAAGGTCGAGGTAAGGTCTGGTGTGCGATTCCCTGTGACAGTAGGAGCACTCTCGTGATTATCCCACGCACCCTGATACAAATTTGTACGTCAATCTGGTGAGTCGACCTGTTGTGCTGCCATTCATGAAAGCGTTCCAGAGGATGTTTTTGAACAAGATAATGCTCGGCCACATACCACTGTTGTAATCCAACATGCTCTACAGTATCTCGATATGTTGCCTTGGCCTGCCCGATCACTAGATCTGACTCCAGTCGAGCTCATGTGGCACATCATCGGATGACATCTCCAGTGTAATCAACAAACAGCATTAAACTAAAAACTAAAACTAAACTCCTCAGGCCATGAAGGCCCAACAAACAGCATTAGCGGTCCCTCTAATAAGCGACCAAGTGAATGAAGCACGGAACTCCATTCCACCTGTAAGAGACAATGCATGCTCTTTTGCATGCTTGCATTCAAGATTCTGGCGGTTACACCAGTTATTAATGCACCAGTATTTCACATCTAAGATGGCTTCTCTCGGGCTTACATTATCCCGTGAGCTTGGAATGTTAATCACTTAAATATGTTGCCTAGACAAACGTATTCCCGAAATTACATTACTCAAAAATAATTATTTTTTGGTGGAGAGATTTTTTCCGTCAGTGTACATAGAAAAAAATCATTCCACTTTAATGACCAAATGAGGAACCTGACTTTATAAGTGGATATAACACAACGGCTCAATGGAAAATAGCGAACTAAATTATTTAGAGGAGTCATGTGTATCAGTTACCACTCTGCCTGCGATTTGCACATTCTGTGAAAATCTATGCTGCAGTTTCAGCGAAATCTGTACAAACAAACCCCTATAAAAGAGGCATTGATTCAATCCTTGCTAGTGCTCCGATGAATGTATTCGTCAATGCCAGATATTGCATTAGTCTTCATATAGTATGTGAAAAATTCAAATCTGAAAAATGAGTCACGTGAGAAGAATCCATATCACCAAATCTATTCCCAGCAGTCCTAGAGAAAATTTTCAGAGGCTTAATTGGGAAAACTAACCATGAACATGCGTGCTTACATCTTATCTTCGTTTTGTTGATGACGTTTGGCTCTTTGTCTGTAGAACAGAAAAGCTTCAACAATGAATAAAATAACTTTATTGAGCTCTTTATCTGTAGAAAGGAAAAGCTTTAACAACGACTAAAATAACTTAAAGGAGCTCTTAATGAAGAATGTATAACTGATATATTAGTTTACTTACTTTAAAATTGACAATGGCCTTATCGACTTTATGCTTGCTGTAAAAACCTCTCCCATTTCTGTATTATGTAAAATGGTGCGTGTCGGAACTTTATAAGGAATCAGCGGTGACGAGTCAAAAATGAGTGCCGAATCGGAACTCGATCCTGAGTTCCTAGGATTACTTTTTTTATAAAACTAAATATCTTAATTAGAAAACACCAATGAGGAATAATAGAGAATCGTATTTACAATATAATGTATATTATAAGTGAAGAAGAGAGAGAGGAGAACAATTGGGCATATACGCGCTTCCACTGGCGGAGCCCGAGGGCTGGGAGGGTAGGGGTCATGATTTGAGGCCTAGCCATGCTGCCCCAGAACCTCTCCACAGTCGGATTCAGAAGAGTGGTGTGAGTATGGTATTTAGGGTGAGATGGGGAAGACTTTCTGTTATTTAATCGTAACTGGGGTGACGTGGGGGAAAGAGAGTAAAGCTCATGTGGTACCTTATGTGAGCTGTCCTATTTTTTGGGTAAGATACGTAACGTTGTGATGTTTCTGATGTCGTCAGAAGGTGGAGTCTAGATATGAAGAAGCAGTGAGAAGATTGGGAGAGGTAAGTCATAAAACGGAAGTCGGAATGAGGCTCGTTACGCCACAACTGGGCGAGGGGACATCAAAACACCATGCAAGTACTTAGCAAAAAGGGACCAGTAGCTAAGCGTTGATCCAAGGCGGAACGTGCGTTCTGTAACCTGTATCAAAAGCCGAGGCCTAATTTGTTATGGCCACCGTAGAGTTGGCTGAGAGCCAAACCTTTTATCCCATGTATGGCTTTGGTTTTGACAACCAGGGGAAGTACATGTCTTCAAGAAAGATACATGCCTTAGGTTCAACCATCGTCGGAGGAACGTGAAGAAAGCAGACAACCCTCTTGTGGCTAAGTTGCCAGACATCAAGGGTTGATGGGCATGTGAGGTGGTGAGTATCCTCATCGGGGTGTTGGCAGGAGCCACACAATGAAGTCTCAGCTAACCCAATTCCACGTAAGTTCTGTCGTGTCGCAATTTTATCATCGGTAATCACGTTGCTGTAACATACGTGGGGAGGTAAACCTGGTGGAAATCGCGCCACACATTTGACCAATGGATTGTAGGAAACCTCTGTTCAACAAAGTTATGCGACACTCGGTGCAGCAGGGTGAGTTAGATGTCCTTCATCGTAGGAACATGCATGATCGGGAGTGCAGGGTGCACATAACTATAAGCCACAATAAAGGTCGCAATATGTGACGAGGAGGTATGAATGTCACCATTCGCCACCAGTGGAAGGATGGATATCAGCATTTGGACGCCAACCAACCTGCATGTAATGGACGCTAATGGTCCAGTCCATTGTTTCCACACATCGTTCACATATACAGAGCATCAGCTCTCTGCTGTATGTTAGGCAGACGAGTCCTCCCTAACGCGAGGGGGGGGGGGGAAGGGGGGGGTATAAGCGTTCCATACTGGACCTTGTAGATCATTCCCACTGTCAAATAGTAGTCAAAGACCGCTTGCACATGGAGTCCAGTCGTGTGTGGCAAAGGTAGGTGCTGTGTAACGTGCACCAATTTCCAAGCAACATGGTGTTTGAGGTAGACGACCTGCTGAAGAGGGTTGAGACAGTAGAGTAGATTGATCTCGAAACGACAATGTGCGCCAAAAATTCGTGGTTGCCGTATGGGAAGCATTGGGAATAAAGACAATGCCCAGGTACTTGATCGTCTCCATCCATGGGGAGGCCACGACCTATTCGGAGAGCTGCAAATTTATTCACGTTCATCAACCTGCCTGTCGTTGCGTTGTATGTCACGATTCTTTCAATGGTCTTTAATGTTTTTATCCCGAGCAAACCATGAGGAACTGATCGTCGGCGTATGCTCGACAATGGAAAGTGTGTTGTCGTTGTGTGACTCCCGTGAGAGTAAATTTCAGGTTCCCAATGTGGGAAGCGACTCGTGTGAAAAGTTCTTGAAAAATGCTGGTCGATCTCGGGGTCATCAACGCACCGATGTCCGCAGCTCGTGGTCGTGCGGTAGCGTTCTCGCTTCCCACGCCCGGGTTCCCGGGTTCGATTCCCGGCGGGGTCAGGAATTTTCTCTGCCTCGTGATGACTGGGTGTTGTGTGATGTCCTTAGGTTAGTTATGTTTAAGTAGTTCTAAGTTCTAGGGGACTGATGACCATAGCTGTTAAGTCCCATAGTGCTCAGAGCCATTTGAACCATTTTTGAACGCACAGAAGGAACGATACAACTCTATAGGAACCACGCTGTTCTGAGGGATTTGTTAATTGTATCCTTGTCGATGGCTGTCTCGACTTTCTCGGTAGTAACTCATTCTGTTAATTAGGTATCATCTACATCAGGGATGGTGTAGGGGATGTAAGAACAGGACTTGACCAGTTAATGTTGCTTCGACAATTCCGGCAACGTAGATGTTTCGGTAGTGAGCGGCGTAGACGGTGACTATTTCGGATTGTTGGGTGATGGTTTGTACCTACAATGTGACGAGTTTGGTTGTCAGCTGTCGTTGTCGTCGTCAGTCGTTGGTGGCTATGTGATGTCCATGGTAGGAGTCTCGTGGTCCAATGAGTCTTGTAGACACGTCCTAATGAGGACTTCCTGTAGATGACATAAGGCTATAATCCGCTGCTGCTCCCTCTGGACGGGTAGGTTGGGTCCTTGGGTGTCTAAATCTCGGAGGATGGCGTAATAGTAGTTAGTTGTGTCACAGTATGCCAGAAGGAGGCCTTTTCATAGCATAACCACCACTGTAAAGTCGTTCTATAGGTGGTTTCAATGTGGGCAGCAGGCATTGCCAAATTTCTCTTCCCATGAGTCACTGAGTGGGAGGTCTCGGGCGATATGGAGATCTTCAATGGTATTAAAGTGAAGTACCTGATCTTTCTCCTGCCAGACACAGTTTAATTTGCCTCTAAATATGTAGTCACCGTAGCACTCTAAGAAAAATGGGGCAGTGTCTTCAGAGTAGAGTTTGCTCGCTGCTGCCGGTGGGCAGAACCAGACAAGGCATAGATGTTGATGATCCACATATCCATAGTGGTGAAGGCCATGCCTCATGCCGGTGGGAGAATGCTAAGATTCATAATTGGGATTCCTTCACAAATGTATGCAGCCATGCCCCTACGAAGAGGGTCACCAGTAAAGGTGTAAGGTGTGTATCTGGCAACGTGAGGCAGAGCAGCTAGATGCGCTTTCTGTAGGAGTGCAATGTCAACGTCACATGCCCAGATCATGTCCTGGAACACGGATAACTGTTGGGAAGAACTGATGTGGTTGGTATTGATTTTTGCAGTCCTGTATGATTGGCAGTGTGTTAAAGGGAGGTTCAGTCTCACGTTGTCGGTAATCAGGAGTGAACAAGGTGGTCACTGACCATCCTGTCCAGATCCCAAAGTTTCATCCTAGATACGTTTAGGCCTTGGCTGCTAGAGGCCCTTTCGCTAATTGGAGGTCAGGGTCGATTTCTACGTCATCACTCTGTGCTGAAGTGTGGAGTCCCGGCGAATCATTCATTAGCTTCAGCAGTATAGGGTGCCTGACTGATAAAGAAGTGTTCGAATGGGCAGCCTTGTCCTCTGGTCCCACAACCCCTTGACTTGATGTCAGGGCTGATGGTTGCTGTTCGTTTGTGGAAGTCAGTGTTCTCAACTTCAATCGACTTGTGGTAGTCGTCCATAGGAAATGCAAGTGAGGAGTCATCAGGGGGTGGGGCGTCCCAATATCAGATCGTGTGACATCTGCGTTTACAGCACTTGGGTGACCACTGCTTCTGTGACTGGCCTTCCATGTGGGAAGGTGGGGGCCAATCGCATCGTTCCAGCACAAAGGCTGTCACCGGTGCTATCACTGATCTAAACTCCATTGTGTCATCTGAGAACTAATCGACTTCCGCTGGCGATGGTGCCAGTGGTGTCGACATGGCTGTTTGTTTCTGTGGATGTTGTGCAACCGTTTAACAGTGGCGTCCAATATGGGTGCAGATGTAGGATCCAGGCAGTGCTGCGAAGCTGGGTGGCAACGAGATCCACTGCATAGGAGATCAGAAGGGACATCGAGTGCCGTGCAGGCGTCATGTCAGAGACTGGCAGTTGTATAGTGCGATCCTGGAGACATTCTGATCGACTGTGCCCTTCCTTTCCACATCCTGATCAAATCCGGGACTAATCGTCGTAAATGACGATCGTGCGGCAGTCACATATCTGGAGGTAGGATGGCACATGACGACAGAGGTCTGTAGTTACTTGGCGGACGCCACTGAGGACTGAGTGCTATCGAACTTGGGCCCACGGTTCGGCCAGAACTGTTCTCGTGCCTAATTCCGCATGGTCGACCGTCAATGTCACGACGTTACCATCGGCAGGGCGGAAACGGAGTTCCTGCTTCGTGTTCCGAAGGATCTTATGACAGGTTGCGTAAGCGGTTAATTTAACATACACTGTGCTGTTCGATATAAATAAGTAGATGCCCAGTAGTCGTTCGCCGTGATTTTAGCTATATCAAGAGTAAAGTGCTGTACCTCGAGGGCCTATGGTATTGCGTAGTCATTGCAGAATGTGAATCGGCGGGTTGATTTATGGAATTTGTTCGTGACAGATATGGAGTACAGGTACGAGATAGAATTAAACAAAACTAACATTCGCGCTCCGCAAGTGGAAATACAGAACGACCGCACTGCTCGGCTGCTAAAGCCGAACTACTTACTAAGCAGTTGCGCTGACCACTGGGCCATCCGGACAGAGTGTTAATGGCAAATGTGCGGTCTATCTAAGCACGCTCCTTGTTCAACCCACATTCCCACCCAGGGTCATCACATATCCGCAGTACCCGTCCATGTACTCCGTGCTCCCTAATTGTAGGTTCCTGCTGGAGGTAGAATGTAAATGTTCATCTGCACTGATGATTGTGGATTCGTAGCCCATCGAGGAGTACCAATTGTCCAACTTTATGAATGCATGATGACTGTTCTTTCAGACATGTCGAGTTCACTGTTTGTCCATTTGGAGTCAATGTTCATCGCAACTGTGCCCTCCTGGGCAATATCTCGCTGCCTAATTCTGGGGTTTTCTCTTCCACTTGTTCCATCTGTCAGGTGCTGATAACGCCTTCTCACAAGTATCTTGGGGTCGTTAATAGCGATCACTCAACGCCTAACTCTCTTCATGCACCTTATATAAAGTACCTGGTCTGATAACAGCACTTAAAACGAAACTCTCGTGACCATTGCACTTATAACAGGGAATTGCAACTCTAAATAATTTACATATCCACCGATGGTGTGCATGTGTACGAAGTTACATCTACATCCAACCATGCCAGTATTGGGATAAATCCGTTTCTACCCCAAAGTACTGTTATCGAAGATGGCGACGATGACGTCATCCAAGATGGCGGTCGTGACGTCATCTGATGACGACATCTAAGATGGCGGATTTTGGCGGGAAGTTTGAATTTTGGTGGGAAGACAGGTCAATTGGGGTATCTCCACTAACATAACCCCATCCCTTAGAAAATGGTGGGAAGTTCAAATTCCATCAGGATAATGCAGCCTCTACTAACATAAGAAAAGTGGCTGGAAACAAAGGGCAGTTGCGCTACCTCCACTAACCCAAGTCGTTCAACCGCCACCTCTTCCTAGGGATTGGTGCGAAGTTTGAATTTTGATGGTAAAGAAAGGTCAATTGGGCTATCTCTACTAACCTAAGAAAATGGCAGGAAAAAAAGGGTACTTGGGCTACTCCCAATAACCTAAGTCACCCGACCGCCACCTCGTCCTAGGAAATGGCTGCAAGAGGCCTCAACGTGTGCTGGACATTAGTCTTTATTTTGCATGCACCAGTCTTTATTTAAACAATTTGATGCAGTACAGCTATCCAGTGTGTTCACCATGAGTTATGGACTCCAACTGACCTGGTACACAGTACCACCAACAGAGGGCACTCTCATCTATGATGTAAACCCAGATGGCGTCATGATGTCAGCTGATGATGCTAGTACTGTTATCCAAGATGGCAGGAAACAGTGTGTTTGCCACGCAGACTGGGTACACAGTACCACCACCAGAGAGCGCTGTCGTCCATTCCATGACGTACCCAAGATTCTGGGCTAAGATAGCGGGAACCAGTATGGTCACCATGAGGTACGGACTTAGTACACAGCATTGTCACCAGAGGGTGCTGTCGCCCGTTCCATGAAACAGCCCAAGATGACTGTCTGGAGGGGAAAATGACTCAGCCTGCGCTGGGCTGCTGGAGAGAGGAAGGAGTGTACTTTATTTATTTTGGAACAATTTATTTAGGGATGAATTTGAGACAGTATATTGATCACACTGATACAAAACACACACTCTGACATGCTTGGAGTCACGCCACACAGCCCACAGCACTGTAAACTACCCCTAAATAACGCTCTGCAGACACGCAAACAACTCCCAAATTAGCGAAATAATTTCAGTACAAACATGCAAACTCTTCCTAAATAATGCTGCACACTGATGTACAGACACGAAATCAACTTGTAAACTGTCCAAATAATACATAGCAGAGACTTCAGACCTGCTCACAAAATAATGCAACAGACATGCAAACAATGTGCGCTTGTGTGCATCGACCTCCCCCCCCCCCCCCCTCTCTACTGAACCGCACAGGAGACTACTGCACATGCTCCCAGAAGTCGGGATGCACCAACAGCCCTGCAAAGTGAAGCAGTCGTCAGCTGCCAAGCCACACACAGGTGCCCATTCGGGTCTCTCAAGCCTGAGCCTGCGACATCCCTTTCATACTCGGTACCTGAGAAATTCCTCTCGAAAGAAGTGATCACCTAGGCACCGTTGCTGACATGGCTGGATGGGAGTGAAGACCTATTTGCAGAGCGTATTGATTCCAGACACAAGCCAGCGTGTGCCATCACTATCACTCTGCTGCTGATAGCATGTGAAAGTTGTTCAAGTGTTATACTGATGTCACATGTCTATCTAAATAAGCACCAAGTCATCCTTTGGACCACGCATGCGTGTGTTTACCATTGCTGGCGTGATGATGCATAGCTGCAGTGCGGGTCCAGTGGAGGCACCGTTCGTCATTGTTTTCTGCAGATGAGACTTCTGGCGGTAATATTATTTTGCACAGATCACTAAACTGCACTGACAGTTAAACCCGCAAAAGTTGTCTACAGTTCATCAGATACACACAAGACTCGCAAGAATATTGGAAGACAGGAACATATTAACCAGTGTAACTACAATTTAATATTACGATTGCTGCTACAGTCTGACCCCGATCGATGTACGGGTAATGTCTTCTCTTGACGGCTATGGTTCTGCAACGAATGTCAGTATCTATAGTGCACATAATTTTCCACATAAAAACTCTCTCCCATACCCTTGCGGTTATCGATGTGCTGAATCTATATGTCCCTCACGATAGGACACACACTCATCTTCTCTGGTCATGCCACAACATAAGCCACAGTAGCCCTACAATGCAATGTATACACATATTACACAAACAGTGCAGTTGTCTTTTGTATCGGCACGGCACCCCAAAAAGTTATGGTGTGCCTACACTCACAACGGCTATATGTCTCGATTCTCCTCAGTCCTAGGCAACTATCTGACAGTCTTACAATCAACGCTTCTGGAAGGTGCTGCGTCCAGCCAAGATTCTCTCAAACAAGTGTTATGAAGGACAGGCGTCTGACACTATGTGTGATAATGAATACTGTACCTGCGGACGTAATGCTTGGAAAGACATCACCGACGCGAGTTGGTGTATTGTAATCATCATCACTATCGATAAAACAACAAGAAAAATGCGAATTCGTTCTTCCTCGCGGCCCTAACGTGGCATCCCGTCCATCACTTTTTACCCTTCCTGCTTTCAACGTACACAAACGTTCTCACTGCTATGTAGAGGCTCCCATATTCCAGCCCGAAGGATGTCTTGCGAATGAATGGGGGATTATGATTGGCTCTTATCGACTTTACCAGCCGAATTACTAATGCCACCAGTGTGGAAGCACCATCCGTCACTTTTTTTTCTTTCTGCACATGAGACTTGCAGTGGCAAAAAACTATTTTACAAAGATCGCCATATTACACTGACAAGTAAACCCTGCAATGTGGCCTACAGATCGTCAAATACAGAAAGACTCTTACTCTATCACACTGCTCTCCCACTGAGGACAGGACCTTGAATATTATAGCGCGAAACAGATCTCCAACTCAGCAATATATCGCTGCATACCATGTCGATTTAGTAAACATGAAATTCGATTCCTGTGCCAAAGAAAATTTACAGCGAAGAAAGACAGCACCGTCTACACTCCTCGCAGCACTAGAGATTTCTCTGCGAGGTCGGCGGTCATCCACCCCCAATGGGTGACCAGAGCACCCTCAGTGGACCGAAGTCAGTCTCAGAACTGTTCTACAAATTCGGGCTCGTTCCCCCTCGGCACAAACGCGTTACTGTTTCTGGTCTGGACCTGCTTGCTTGCTTGCTTTCTACACCCATCTCTAGAGTCTGGGATTACAAGAACACATGTATTTTCGCATGTTTTGCCATAACATTACACCATTTTTGCGGTACTTCTCCATATCAAGCAACATAATTCCGAAGATATAGACTGCAAATTATTTCTCTACAAACCCAAAACTTTAGCTAGGTGCGGCGTGCTGTAAACCGCAAACTAACTTGAAACTTATCACGACTGTGAAGACATTTACGTGGAACCTCGAAAAAATATAGAAAACAGATATTTCCAATCGCGAATACCAATGTCAGTGGCGTAGGAGATTCCAAATCGTCCCTATAATTTACAAGGTCAACTGAGGTGTTTCACATGTCAAGAGAACCGGCAAACGTGTCTTCCACATGCTGGATGCAGGCACCACAATCGATCTTTTCTTAACTAAATAAAGGCGTGAAATGTGCAGAAGCAGTCAACCAAACAATTTACGTGGGAGGGATTAAAGGTTCAGTGCAAACACACCTCCATATTCAATCGTCTCAAATTTCCATGCGATCGCGAAAGTTATCCAACATATACTAAGTATTAGTTCGCTATTCGGTCGTCTAGAGGACAATAAGGTTAAGTGATCTACATTCTCACACTCCAATAACCCTCTCCATTCAGACAGCTTCTATAGCTAACGGGGAACGCGAATCATCCCCGCACAGGTAACAGGCGCTGCATGCCGAGCACGCACAGGTAGAATCATCATCCTAAGAAATCACTCACATATAAATTTTATTCCTGTACTTACAACTAAATGTTACGATCACAGTCTCTGTTGAACGACATTCGACAAAGAGCAAAGTATCGGAAATACACCCTGTTGACGACCGTGGCTCTGGAAATAGAAACATGAGTACCATTCTTATGACTTGACATACTCTTCCCTTGGCCATCACAGTACTCGACGTCGAATCCATACCTTCCTTACGAATCGACATAGTCATTTCCTTGGCATATGACGGAACACAAACACAAACTTCCCAAGCCTGATGCTCAAGGCAAACCTATCACGCACCCCCTACTACTAAGTATAATACTTCATCAATAACTGATCGCTGGCGATACGAAATAATACTGACTGAAAATCAACTATGGATGGACATGTCTCCAAGGTTCTTCTTGCGAATGCCACCACTATGTCTTAGAAAGAGATGTTTAATCGTCTTACAAACCGCCAGGTGTTAAAAAACCGGACCGCAACAACTACTGTATGTTACTGTCACAAGAGGTCTTGGTTCTACATGTGCACACAAGTACCCATGTTAAAAGTTATACCAGCTTTATAAATCCACGTATGGCATTACCTATGAATCACGTGGTTTTTCCAGACAAATAGCGAGAAGGTGATCGTAGGAGTGCATATTATCACACCAGCAGTCCGGTTACAAGTAGCCCACAATGCAACCTCGTCATAAAGTCGCTGAATTTTGAAAGTGATTGAGCTAAGGAATTTGGAATGAAACCGCTTTTTGCAGCCCCCTCACGCCGCCGCCACTAGCCATTTCTCCAGTATTTGTAACATATTCTGTCGCGCTACCGTGTCAGAGGTTCTGCGATATATCCACTGAGTTATAGGCGATGACTGATTGAGAATGATCACAAACAGTAGTAGATGGTGTGCTGATTGATGTCGCAAGAAATGTATACTAGCTTTTCAGATCTCTAGTGTTACGCTGTCTGCTAGAAATGATGTCTATGATTTGGAATCTAGTCTTTCCATTCAACCACATACCTGAGTAGGATCCTATGGACAAGTCCTCTAATGATTACAGCCACTAGTGAATCATATTTCTGGCACTCTCATACCTCGAAATGGCTACCTTTCTTGAACTTATCTGCTACAGTAAAAGTCTAGCATGGTTTTAGGTAGCCCCTATGCATCTAGCAACTACTCCTGAGACACTGCAATGCTGTCCTTGCAGCTTTGCGCATGTGATCGTTCCAATGTATGTTGGAACTGAGTAGAAGTCGGAGAAAGCTATATTTACCACCTTCTGCAACCAGTGTAGAAACAGGCGAAGCTGAGTTACAGCGGTAGAGCTGTGTTTTGACCATTCGACGGAAATGAAGCCGGCTCCTGCAACACGAGGTAGCATAAAAGACTGTATGGGAACTGGGGAAAGAATGTGGATTTTGCTAGTGCATTGTGGTGCTTCTCCAAACTACAAATGGTTCACATGGCTCTAAGGGGGACTATGGGTCTTAACATCTGAGGTCATCAGTCCCATGGACTTAGAACTACGTAAACCTAACTAACCTGAGGACATCACACAAATCCATACCTGAGGCAGCATTCGAACCTGCGATCGTAGTAGCCACGTGGTTCCGGTCTGAAGTGACTAGAACCGCTCGGGCACAGTGGCCGACTCCAAACTACAAGCAGGTACCACAGATCCACATCCCTTAGGGCCCATTCACATCTATCACCATAACATTCTATCATTATTGTGGTCCATCTACCAGAGAAAAAATTACGAACTATAAAAGCTCTACCAACTTCATCCGACAGAGAACTCGATAAGATATTTACTGCATCCCTCTCCTCTCATATACTGAAAACAAATACCACATGTGTGCCAGCTTCGACCACGTGTGATGATCCTGTTAAATATACAGGTATTGACCCACTGCACAGACCAGTTTAAAGTTTCATCACCTATACTGTAGGAGGAAGGCCACATCCCACAGAATATGCTGTAAGTTGCAAGAGACGCTCCCTGTGACCGTGTGTCGTTGTTTGAAACATTTTTTTTTTCCTGCTGTAACACGATTTGTAGCCTACACTACTATACATTTTTTTTTCGCCACGTCTTTGAGGTCTGTGTCTTCTAAACTGATATTAACACACTCTGATCCATTGCCTCTTGTAGAAAACTAAACGTCACATGGTTAGTACTGCTCTTACTATAACACACCGGACAGAATGGCTCTGAGCACTATGCGACTTAACCTCTGAGGTCATCAGCCGCCTAGAACTTAGAACTAATTAAACCTAACTAACCTAAGGACATCACACACATCGATGCCCGAGGCAGGATTGGAACCTGCAACCGTAGCGGTCGCTCGGTTCCAGACTGTAGCGCCTAGAACCGCATGGCCACTTCGGCCGACTAACACACCGCACACACTGGATGATTTTAAATAAAAGACACTTAGAACATAAGGACACTGGAAGAATTTTACGACGTTGGCGTGGGTTTCCAAACTACTTTTAAACTCTTCTGTCACAATGACCGAATAGCTGATGGCTCTGCGTTCCATTTCGACTGATTCCCCATATTCCAGTCATGTACGCGATCACTGTTTCGGTACTATCCATCCCCAGGCGTTGTCCCTCCACCAAAACTCTTTCTCCACCACAAACAAGCGATGTCAGTCAATCATTATGTGGTAACCAACAGCGTACCAGCAGATGGATGGGATGGAAAAGACACTCCCAGTGTACTGAAATAACATGCATTACAGTTGATTGTGTGAACATTTTTATAAATTTTACAGTATGTTTAACACTGACCAGTGATGAGACAGCATGTTTCTCAGTTTCAGTATCATAGCTAAACCACCCCATCCCCCACTTTGCAAGTATCATTGCGGATGGGGATAGATGACTGTGCAGTACGTCCATGCATTGTTAATTCTTGAACACATCCATCATCAAAGTATATCAGACAGTGCTCTGCATATTTATAACACATTTGCTCTTCTAGCGTACCCTCATTTATATTAAATGTTCAAATGTGTGTGAATTTCTAAGGGGCCAAATTGCTGAGGTTCAAATGGTTGAAATGGCTCTGAGCACTATGGGACTTAACTTCTAAGGTCATCAGTCCCCTAGAACTTAGAACTACTTAAACCTAACTAACCTAAGGACATCGCACACATCCATGCCCGAGGCAGGATTCGAACTTGCGACCGTAGCTGTCGCGCGGTTCCAGACTGTAGCGCCTAGAACCGCTGAGGTCATCGGTCCCTGGACTTACACACTAGTTAAATTAACTTACGCTATGAACAACACACCCACCCACACACACACACACACACACACACACACACACACACACACACACACACACACACACACACACCCATGTCCGAGATAGGAGTCTAACCTCCGGCGGGAGTGGCCGCGCAATCAGTCGCATTGCGCCTCTAACCGAGCGGCCACTCCGCTCGGCATTTAAGTTACGAGGGGCGTTCAATGAGTAATGTAACACATATTCTTTTCTCGGGTAATTGTGATTGCAAAATTGCGGAATTTGTTGTGGGACATGGTGGAATATTCGTGCTTCAGCCTTTATACACTCCTGGAAATGGAAGAAAGAACACATTGACACCGGTGTGTCAGACCCACCATACTTGCTCCGGACACTGCGAGAGGGCTATACAAGCAATGATCACACGCACGGCACAGCGGACACACCAGGAACCGCGGTGTTGGCCGTCGAATGGCGCTAGCTGCGCAGCATTTGTGCACCGCCGCCGTCAGTGTCAGCCAGTTTGCCGTGGCATACGGAGCTCCATCGCAGTCTTTAACACTGGTAGCATGCCGCGACAGCATGGACGTGAACCGTATGTGCAGTTGACGGACTTTGAGCGAGGGCGTATAGTGGGCATGCGGGAGGCCGGGTGGACGTACCGCCGAATTGCTCGACACGTGGGGCGTGAGGTCTCCACAGTACATCGATGTTGTCGCCAGTGGTCGGCGGAAGGTGCACGTGCCCGTCGACCTGGGACCGGACCGCAGCGACGCACGGATGCACGCCAAGACCGTAGGATCCTACGCAGTGCCGTAGGGGACCGCACCGCCACTTCCCAGCAAATTAGGGACACTGTTGCTCCTGGGGTATCGGCGAGGACCACTCGCAACCGTCTCCATGAAGCTGGGCTACGGTCCCGCACACCGTTAGGCCGTCTTCCGCTCACGCCCCAACATCGTGCAGCCCGCCTCCAGTGGTGTCGCGACAGGCGTGAATGGAGGGACGAATGGAGACGTGTCGTCTTCAGCGATGAGAGTCGCTTCTGCCTTGGTGCCAATGATGGTCGTATGCGTGTTTGGCGCCGTGCAGGTGAGCGCCACAATCAGGACTGCATACGACCGAGGCACACAGGGCCAACACCCGGCATCATGGTGTGGGGAGCGATCTCCTACACTGGCCGTACACCACTGGTGATCGTCGAGGGGACACTGAATAGTGCACGGTACATCCAAACCGTCATCGAACCCATCGTTCTACCATTCCTAGACCGGCAAGGGAACTTGCTGTTCCAACAGGACAATGCACGTCCGCATGTATCCCGTGCCACCCAACGTGCTCTAGAAGGTGTAAGTCAACTACCCTGGCCAGCAAGATCTCCGGATCTGTCCCCCATTGAGCATGTTTGGGACTGGATGAAGCGTCGTCTCACGCGGTCTGCACGTCCAGCACGAACGCTGGTCCAACTGAGGCGCCAGGTGGAAATGGCATGGCAAGCCGTTCCACAGGACTACATCCAGCATCTCTACGATCGTCTCCATGGGAGAATAGCAGCCTGCATTGCTGCGAAAGGTGGATATACACTGTACTAGTGCCGACATTGTGCATGCTCTGTTGCCTGTGTCTATGTGCCTGTGGTTCTGTCAGTGTGATCATGTGATGTATCTGACCCCAGGAATGTGTCAACAAAGTTTCCCCTTCCTGGGACAATGAATTCACGGTGTTCTTATTTCAATTTCCAGGAGTGTAGTTTAATGAAGTTCCGACAGTTGGCAGCGCTACCCATGGCCTTCAGAATAGAGTCTGTAACAGAGGCATGTTCCTACCAGAGAGCTGCCATTGAGGCTCTTTTGGCAGAAAGCATCGCAGATATTCACATACGCTTACAGGATGTCTAAGGAGACCTGGCAGTGAAAAACAGCACGGTGAGCCGTTGTGCGAGGCGTCTGTTATCGCAACAAGCCCTCGCAAACCTGTCCGAGATACCGTGTGCCGGCCGGCCGTACACAACTGTAACTCCTGTAATGTTGAAACGTGCGGACACACTCGTTCGAGGTGTTCGACGGATCACAATCAAACACCTCACTGCACGACTGTATATCTCAGCAGGTAGTGCTGACACAGTCGTCCACCGTTTGGGAGTACTCATAGGTGTGTTCGCGCTGGGTTTCTCGCCATCAAACATAACACCATGAGAAGCAGAGAAAGACCACGTGTGCGGATCTCCTTGCGCGTTACGAGGATGATCGTGACAATTTTTTGTCGAACAATGGTTCATCATTTTGAACTGGAAACAAAGCGGCAATCCATAGAGTGGCACCACACCATCTCACCTCCGAAGAAAAAGTTCAAAGCCTCACCGTCAGCCAGTAGACTCACGGCGACGGTCTTCTGGGACTCTTAAGGTGTTACTCACTTTTATGTCGTCCTTCGTGGTACAACGATCAACTCTGAAGCGTGTTGCACTACTTTTTCTTTCGAGAACCTGAAGAATCGACTTTAGCTTGCTCGTTGTAACAAAAATGCAGACTAACTTTTCCTTCTTCGTGACAGAAGTATGCGTGCCAGTGAAGAGGTCACAAAACCTCGTTGGACCGTACTTTCTCATCCTCCCTGCAGCCCGGATCTCGCACCTTCAGATCTCCACCTGTTTTGCCCAATGAAGGATCCATTTCGCAGGAAGCAGTACTTGGATGATGATGAAGTTATTGATGCAGCATGACGTTGGCTCCGACCTCGACCAGTAGAGCGGTACCATGCCGGCTATACACACCTTCCCAATAAGTTTGCGTAGGACCGTCGCATTCAACGGAGACCATATTCAAATATAGGGTTTTGTAGCCAAAAGAGAGAGGAATAATAATATTATGTATCGTGATCCTGAATAAAATGTCTGCTTTCAGAAAAAAAGTGTTGCATTACTTATTGAACGCCCCTTGTATACCAGCATTCGTCATAGATTAAGAGATCGTTTCAGCAGTACCTGTCCGCAGCTCGTGGTCTCGCGGTAGCGTTGACGCTTCCCGAGCACGGGGTCCGGGGTTCGATTCCCTGGCTTTTCACCTGCCTCGAGATGACTGGGTGTTGTTGTGTCGTCTTCATCATCATCATTCATCCCCATTACGATCGGAGGAAGGCAATGGCAAACCACCTCCACTAGGACCTTGCCTAGTACGGCGGTGCGGGTCTCCCGCATCGTTACCCTACGCTGTGTCAAGGAGTATAGGACTTCATCATCATCAGCAGTAGTTACACTGTGCTTTATTTTATCAACTTCGGTGTGGAGAACGGTCTAGTTCGACACCCTGAGTTATGTAAGATTAACATTACAGAATATTTAGCAGGAATGTAATATTCGTTGTTTGTCACGATGATCGACACTGTGAAATGCCTTTACGCGACATACGGTTTATTGTGTTTCATAAAATGGTTATTTGTCCCCCAGATAGCGTAACCATTTGTGGTGGAATGAATGGTTTGACTGTAAATGTGTTTATAATTGCAGTTGGTAATTATTCATACGGTGTACTGCATTCCGGTGATTGACTTAGTGCTCTTGCGTTTACTGTATTAGTATTCCTGGACTCATTTCATGTTATTAAAATGTGTGCTATGTCTGTCGTTAGCTATCCGTATAAGCTACTTGGGATCCAACTACCTGCAGTCCAGTGCGAATGACGAGCAGCCGCCTGTAAACGCCGTGCCGATAAAACGCGGTCGCTCGCTCGCGCTAATCCTCTCATTGTCCGCAGGCCCTCTCAGTGCGTGCTCAGCGAATACCATTTCCATCATTCTAGCTTTCTGTTCATATTTGCTCAGACTCAGATTCCACGTAATTGTTTGTTATTTTCCACTACAACCTAAGGATTCTCCCAAGACACATTAAATTACAATCTTCTACTGTAAGAGCGTCCTGGTCATACTTGCCGAACCAAAAATATACCTCGATTGATTAAGAAATATTAATTTCTTGGTATGGTCTTAGACTTGTTGAGTTGTAATACCTCCAATTAATGTGACATTTATTTCACTGAATGGCACATTAAGTAGCACCTGGCATAACTAGTGACAATGAACAAACTCTCTATTGGTGTCTAGCCAGTAGTGTATATAATCTGATGTGGTGCATGAAGCAGTATGATTTATCTACAGAAATTACCACGATTCAGCCCTGACAAATACAGTAACATATACATTCAGGATTAAATTGACTCCAATATTTGAATTGGAATAATAGTTGTCTTAGATTTCCTACTTTGACATGTCTTTTACGAATTTACTTCCACTTAAGAAGATTATTGTTTGCTTTAAGAAATTACATCATTCGAAACGACCTTAATAACTACTTAAAGAGCACTCGGCATTGCTTCAAAACGCTGAATTCACTGTTAGGCTTCAGTTCCTCATTTATTTCACAGCACCGTAAAGATGTTCTGGCGTCAGCCTCTCTACATTTCGTGCAATAGCTGCACAATCTGTCAGTGATGAGTGTGGCACCAGACACCCAGTACTGCAACCACGCATGTGTTGCTTTGCAGCCAGCATCAGCAAAGAGTATGTGAGAGCTGCTGACAAGTGACCAAGGTATAGCTACCAATAATTTATATTCCAATGAAAGCCTATTGTTCAGGCCCTGAAGCCAGCCCCCGGTGGAAACGACACACAGATACGGTAAGTGGAAATACAAATGACATTATTATCTGTCGGAAATGCTTGATTATTTTTGATTTTCCCAACAGCCCTTTTATTTAACAACAATAACTCCATTTTAACAACAATTTAGCCAGTAAACAACAGTAATGAATTTCTTAATCTGAGATAAAATTTAATTCTATTATCCTTGTGTGGAATTCATAACATATTTTATTTCAATTAAGAAGTTGTACACTTTAATAAATTCTACTCATCTAAATATGACACATTGATAATTAATTATTCATAAACAAGTATTTGCATCATATCCAATTCAGCACCTACTACGATAATTTAATTCTTCATGATATTCCGGTCTTTACAGATCTGAAGCACACCATGGTCTCAAATTTTATTCATCCTTGCACACATTGCTAGTGCCTGTTGTGCTTCTATTTTTGAACCATCCCAACTTTTAACCTTTTCGATGTGGACAATACTTCGTTCCCCTGTTAAAATGTCTTACAGTTTTGCCTTATGTGTCTTATACTGTAGCTCAAATACAAAATGCCTCTCTGAACAGTTAAGTGAGGAACTCATTTTACACAAAAAATCGGTAGGCAATACAACATTTGTAATTAGCCCATTCACTGTGAGTTCTCCACACTTATAATCTAATAAAGTTTCATTTTTGTGCGCATACTTAGTCCAATATTGGTATTTTGGAACTTGACACTTGTTACTGGAAGAATTAGTAAATTCTTATTTCCATACCTACTTATAAACTCTTCCAAAAGCACTGACACGTTACTTCCTGAGTCGAGAAACACGCATATCTTTCCATCATACATCTCTATCTCCATAACTGGCTTCTCAATTTCTACTTCTTCCCTCTCTAAACGTTTCTCCCTTAATATATAATTTTTGAAATCTGTTTCTCTTTCTTCCACTTCTAACGGGTACAAAAATGGTTCAAATGGCTCTGAGCACCATGGGACTTAGCTGCTGAGGTCATCAGTCCCCTAACTACTTAAAACTAGCTAACCTAAGGACATCACACACATCCATGCCCGAGGCAGGATTCGAACCTGCGACCGTAGCGGTCACGCAGTTCTAGACTGTAGCGCCTAAAACCGCTCGGCCACCTCGGCCGGCTGACGAGTACATCTCGTAGGTGAAACAACCTGAACCTCTTTGTTTGCTACAGCTGTGGGGATATGAAAAAATAGAGAAAGGCATGAAACTTTTAAATGCAAGAGAGATAACTCAATCACCAGAATGCAATAAATACATCGTATAAATAACAATCAGTTGCAATCATTAACATATTTACAATTAAACCGTATGAGATCTGTGACTGTGACGATGCAACCTCCAGTACTCTGTAGTGTTGTAGCGCACCGACCATATGCGGCCAGAAACGCACATAGTAAGAAGTAGATTGCAGCGGATCCAGCCACAGGCGAGCACAGATGTTCTGCCTTACAAAATATAACACAGCCGGTGCAACTTTTCGGGGTGAGCCGCCTGGCGAGCTGTGGAAACAGTTGACACACCAGTGCCTAGCGTTAAGAAAGTGGAAGCCTTACCACACCGGCAGCCGCAGAAGTATTTAGTGCACCTGCCGCAAAGCACGGCAGAGCCCATTAAGTGGAGCCTGAAAGCGTATAAATACCTAGAAATTTCGTACTAAAATCAATTGTGTCAGTATTGCAGCTCTGCCGCCACAGAGACTGTGACACTTAGGAACATAATTCGACTCTACGTCAGGACAACCCACCATGAGATCACGGGGCGGAGAGCCGCAAACACATTGGGGACGCCCAGCCCTTGGAAGCAGCTTGCCAGTCGTTAGCGTGAGTCACTGGGTCATGGCCATTACGCCAACTCTCAATATCTGCTGACCAGCACGAAGGATGCAAGATGCACTTCCACGCACGTGGGTACAGCCATGTGTAGCTGCTGGTACCCGAAATCGTCACTGGCAGAATCAGCTGCATAACGCACTACCACCCCGCCCACGCCGTGCTCTGTCAGCATTGCTGGGCGACACACACACACACACACACACACACACACACACACACACACATACAAAGGAGACCGCGGAATGCCGCAGCCACGCCGCTGCTGCCTGTAATGAATTATGGCGGGAAACCGCAATAAAGTAATTTGGAATTCCTGGCTGTCTGACTGGCACAGCAAGGCTTTCCCTGCTCCTCCCTGACTCCAGACCTCTTCACTGTGATAGTCTAGGTGCTTTGTACTCCAGTCAAACTCGGTTTCATCTTTTAAATCTTGCACCAATCTCCTGGAACAGGATAAAGGGTAGTACCTATGTCCTTCTCTGTTGTATGTCTCTCGGTAGCTCTAACCTCGATACACAACATCTCATCATTTTCATCACCCTTTCCGTCTTCCTCCAACAACAATTCACTCGCTTTCACCCACGTGTCTAATTTCCAATCTCTAGCTGATGAGACTACATTTACATCGACTACACTGACATTACTTAACACTATATTTTCACTTACGCCGAAATATTCCTTGCTACTACAGAGTACTTTTTCAGAATTCATAGTACTTCCATCAGTTTCAGGCTTCCCTTCTTTGCTTTAATGCATGACCCCCTACATTTGCATCATAGACATTAACTACAGAAACCTTTTCAATTTCATTACCTTTGTTGAACAGGTAATCATATATTTTCCTTGCGCCCAGGTCTTTTCTACTCCCCTCACGCTCTTTCACCACTTTAAATTTTCCTTTCGTTGGTAACAGTGTTTTTATATGATCTACAATCATTAATACTAAAATCCGCTTCCTACTTTACGTACCACTCAGTATTAATTTCCGAATGTAACTCAATAGTTTCTCCATAGTTACTTACTACTATCTCTTGATCTGTTTTGAAAATGCTCATTGACACTTTATCGACATCTAACAACATTGGCTCGCCTCCTTCTATAGACATGAAACCCCTGATCCCCTTGCCGAAATATCCAATCCAGCGGTAACGCTATCCTCGTCCACAACTTTATTTCCTGAAATCTCCCCTCCATTTTCCCTTGACAATAAATTTATTATTTCTGTCCGTATATACTGAGGTTTTAACCATATCAGCTGATACAAAATACAGTTCACTACAACTATCTTCTTCAACTTCCGCCAATACAATATACGTATCACCGGAACTATTTTCTTTAACGTCCACAGACACATTAAAATCTTCCGTTTCTGACTCTCTACCAACCTCACATTGATTGCCGCCATCAGATTGTATCCTAGTCGAGTTTACATTGCATTCTAGTACCGTCAAATTTGCACTTCCGTCTGGTCTCGAATTTGACACCCAATTTTCCACCAAATGTTATTCTCTTCTTCCCCTGAATCCAATTAACCTTCTAGCTTTATTTTATCGTCATATAATATATTTCTCTATCTTATATCTCTTCCATTTCTGTTACTTTGCTTCCGACTTCTTCCTACTCTCCTTTCGTCTTTTAAAGCTCAATTTCTATTATTTGAGCCCCGTTTTCTGATTCCCTGTATGCTCTCGGGTTTGCTACCCGCAGTGTTCTTTTCAACTCCGGTTTGTTTTTCAATCCCTCTACCAAAGATATGGCGAAAATAGTTTTCCGATCTCCTATCGCTGCTTTCCGATGCTTCAACTCTTTGTTCCCTATCAGATTCATAAAATTCCCTTCTTTGATAATTATTCCCATTGCTATTACTGTTCTGATGAAATTAATTACGTTGGTTTCGTTCTTGATAGTTGAAATGACCATTGTGATACCCATTCCCTTTTTTCCCGTAAAAAATTTGTGGGTTAAATTTCAGTGAGTATTCCGACATTTCCACGAAATCTCAAAACTCATCGACTGGGCCATGGACTAGGTCCCTCTCTAATGATTCCGGTAATCGTCACTTGAGTGTTGTAATTTCAGTCAGAACACCGAGTGGCCGACTTGAGCGCATTAGTTTATTTAGTTCATGTACACAAAATTCCCGCATTGTCATACTGCCGTGTCTATAGCTTGGCTCGTTTAAGAATTCATTATGGAGTCGCGTCAGCTTCGCCTCACTCGAGAATGTATTCACAAAACACAATTCAAATGTTTCGTAAATGGTAAATGAATTGTTCATCTTATTTATTCTATTATCGTATTCATTATTATTATTATTGCTGTTATCATATTTGCCATACTTATTATATTATTCACCACACATATTATATGATTGTTCGTCACAACCTAAATGCCTTTTAACCAACTTGATATTAATTTCATCAGACATTCCCAGTGCGAAACTATCTCTAAACAATGGAAGAAAATTTACTGGATGGTACTTTTCATCGTTAGCAAAACATTTTGGGGTGTCTGGTCAACCCCAAAGTACATTTATTACAGTTGCTACCTGAACTGTCACTAGAGCGTCCAGTTTCATACTCATATCTTTAATTTACTGCTTGTGTTGTCCTGTCTCCACACTAATTGCTTCCTTCAAACCTCATTGATTCTTCACAATGGCCCTTTCACACTCAAGATCTTCCAGGCATGTTATGAACTGCCGTTAGAGTCTCTGCCACGTGTGCATTTTGCCTGAGTATACAGTCACTTACACCACTCTCCAACTCACAATGCACCTTTTCCATGCTGCCAGCGATTTTTTGACATCACGTATTTTACCCTCAACGTGGCTGACTTCCTCAGCAATTTTGCCCATTTCGGGTCGAATCTCTGTTAGGTTCCCCGCAACCATAGCCTCCATATCCGTTTTAATTTTCCCAAACTCTATTTTTATGCCAGTTTTAAAATTCCCTGTGTCAGTCCACAATTGAGAGCTCACATTTGAAATATTAGTTTTTATTTCCACCATCATTCTAAACATCTTCTCAAATCGGTCTTCCATAACAAAACTTTCCCGCTCTGATTTAGGGCTATTTGGAAAACTGTAATGATAGTTTACCGAATAGCCCTAAATCAGAGCGAACCACAAGTGCTCGGTTGCTGTTTACTCCGTTTCCGATGTTGAGCCTGCAGTCACACATCTTCACGCTGTCGTCACCAGTACATAGCTTTTCTGGAATGATGACTGCCTCTGTTGTGAAGCTGACACGAAAAGTACAGGATTCTGCCGACGTAGGTGCTGCTACCACTGCCGATGGTGAAGATCTTTAAGTGGCAGCCATAGCCATTGCCGTAACCCGTGCTGCTATTTGAGTCTCCACTGCTAAACCTGATGTCTCGCCGGCCGGAGTGGCCGACCGGTTCTAGGCGCTACAGTCTGGAGCCGAGCGACCGCTACGGTCGCAGGTTCGAATCCGGCCTCGGGCATGGATGCGTGTGATGTCCTTAGGTTAGTTAGGTTTAATTAGTTGTAAGTTCTAGGCGACTGATGACCTCAGAAGTTAAGTCGCATAGTGCTCAGAGCCATTTGAACCATTTGAACTAGGTCACAGATTCCTATTTACAGCTTCAAGAAGAAATGCATTTAAGTCGAAACCCTTACGAGAAAACTCACTTGCTACGTTATTGCCCTTGCATTTAATGTAACAGAGAGGCAAATATACGCCTCACTCACGTTAATTTTTTACAGTGTAGCGAAGTGCGATTATGTTCAAATTTAGTCCGTTAGTTAGATGTTCCATAGGTCATTTGGATGATTATTTTATCGAAATGATGTGCAAAGACTCCATTTTCCAGGTTACGTATATAGGTTACTTTTAACATTTGAAGAACCCACGGAAGGAACGGGATAAATCACATTTTGTACGTTTATCAGGAGAGGAAATTTAAACTTCGACTATTACAAAAAAATACTTAAAACACTCCAGTCGAGGGTACCCAACAATGCTTGTAAAGGAGGCACGTTAGAAAAAAAACCAACTGAAATTATATAATAAAAAAGAAAAAAACGCGCGAAGAAGGACATCTTTGTCACGGAAAGGAAGAGGTAAGACCATCTTTTTTGGTAGGCTTTCTTCTTTTGTTTGCGTTGTTTAGCTTTGGACGTATCTTTTTGTTAGTCTTGGATGTTGGTTCTTTTTGTGGTAGACTGTAATAGAAATTTCCTGCGTCTTGATCACAAAGTTGTTTTATTTCTTGAAGATCTGCGTATTTTTCGTAAGATACTGGCACGAGCTCTGAAAATATGCCCCTAGAATTAGTTACTTGCAAAACAATCTTGATTTACCTTAAAACAGCATCATATTACACAACAGTTACCATCATACGCTTGATGAGGCAGTAAGAATTCGTCATGCCCAACGGTTAGTACTAAGGCTCGATTTCTACTTGTAGACCACCAGAACGTTCCAGACTCCATGCTCGAGGCTCCATGGTAAATAATCTTGTATCTGAACAGCTTATGTTCCTTCACAACCAGAGCTTCTCTGAGTGGTCTTGGAAATAACAATTCGGTTTGTTGAACGCTTTTAAAAAGATCGTCCAGTCTCGAATAATTCGTTATTAAATAGGAATGACTCTGTGAGATCTTGAATTTATCCTAGCGGTTCCAAAAGAATTAAGCCAGTCTTCTGGTAACTCTGCAACAGTTTTCTTTTTTATCAGACCAAAGTTTTCATCGTATTCCCTATAAATGCGTCCTGTTATTGGATATACTATCCTGACTATATAATCTCTTATGAAAAACGTAGTGAAAAACGTAGTGAAGATATAAGAGCACACCATAGTTCTTATTTTGTCCTGAGCACGAATCACAGAACTTTGTAAGAAGATTTATTTTTGGATCAAGGATTTCACTCACATAAATGTGCTAAAATGGCTCTGAGCACTATGGGACTTAACATCTATGGTCATCAGTCCCCTAGAACTTAGAACTACTTAAACCTAACTAACCTAAGGACATCACACAACACCCAGTCATCACGAGGCAGAGAAAATCCATGACCCCGCCGGGAATCGAACCCGGGAACCCGGGCGCGGGAAGTGAGAACGCTACCACACGACCACGAGCTGCGGACAAAGTGTGCTAAAAGCTAATATCTTCTTGCGCACCTTTATGCTCTTCATCATCAGTATCAGTATTAAATACTACATCACTGTTGTTCAGTTCATGAATGTGGAAACCGTAAAACGATAACTGACGCTTATAGTAAACGTCATTAGTGCTGGTATTTCGCAAGGTTAGGATTTTTTTAACGTCCTTGCACATTGCTTCATTTTCAGCTATCTTTTTACTTTCTCACCTCGCTTTTCGCTTCCTTCAATGAAATGTAACAGCTCTTAGCTTGTGAACCTGGTCTTCTGCTGTAAGTCCTTTAATTTTATTTGTAATTTCACACTTTTCTTTTTCAGAGATATTTTGTGAAAACTTCGCATTCAGAACTTTTGAATCTGCTCGAAATTTCTCACATGCTCAGCACCCAAATTATGAATTGAATTTGCTGGTAAATATTTTCTGGTATGTCTCATATGCAACAGGAAGTTCGGAGTTTTTTCTTTATATAACTACTGGCATTTTAATTAACGGTCCTTCTGATATGTAAATTCTGTGAGTCGATTCCTTGCCATAGTTTCTCTTTCTTCCACTAAATACACCTATGTTGCTTATAACAGCTGCTTACTTTTCTCTGTACATTTTCCAAGGCCGGTTAGCGTGATGCCTCTTTTGTCTTTGAGAGATACCTCTGCATCATTCATACTCGATCGCATAGTCTTCAATCTCAGCTTTGTTATTCTATGTAAAGCAATGAAGGCCTTTCAGCAAACAGGAATTTCACTTATGGTACTATTTCGTTTGATTCTGACAATGTATCTGAAAGAGCGATTTCTGGAATTAGTATCATCCTGCCTAGGGCTTCTTCGAGCAATTAATGTCACAGAAATTAAGCTGGTTAAATAGGAAGACTGATCATTCCAGTTATCTAACAAATTAAAATTTTTTAGCAATTGTTCTCTTTCGTGGGATCTGATTTGTTTGAAACATTCAAACAATAACCATTTGCAGTCATTGCCTAACTGATGAGACTTTGCCCTAAGTTCCCTAGAAACTTACATCATTGTGCCATAACTTTTTCTCATTTTAGCTGATTGATTAACAGATGGCTGCTCACCTTCATTTTGTCACGATCCACAGATTTTAAAGATCCTAAGACGACCACACTACAATCACACTTCAAGCTAAACACTATTACTAAGAGAAAGAGACGTAGAGTAAGAAACACAACTGGTCATGTCTGCAGTCGCAACCCAACTGACGTTGCTGGTGTAACGAAACCTGTGGAAGCAAACGTTGGGCTTGCTCCATTCTTTCCCTGGGAAGACAGAATATTTTTTCCGTTACTGTTAAAAGTAAAGCCTATTGTACCTCTGCAACTTGCCAAGTTATTTGAAAGTCATTTTAGCTGTGTTGTAGCACCGACGGCTGGCCACCAGAATGTGCGATAAACTCATTATTGTATCAAACGGACTACCCCGTTTTTTTCCTTTGGCTCTTCATTTAAGAAAACTTTGTTACTTAGTCCTAGACATGCAACTACACCTAACAGCTAAAGTTTTTTTCTCAGGCTACTATTTTGTAAATAAAAATTCATTCACGGAATAAAAGAGGTTTTCCTGAAGCAATGATTTTGTGCTAGATTTAAAACGCTTTTTCTACCCATCAGACATTTGATGTTACTTGGCCAATGATCAAACGTTTTAGTTTCTGCATATTGAACTTGTTTCTGAGTCACTGGTAGCCTTAATAATTGGAAATGATTGTCATTTTTTTCTCCAGTGCCGTAAGTATAGGCTTCACTATCATTTTTAAATTGTAACAAATTTTTATGGTGCATCTCATAACTGAATAGATATTATGGCGATGGTACCAGACTCCTTGAAGATAACTGTGGATAAACAACACATATTATTCTTACTACTCACTCTTCTGCTAGCACTATTGTAATGACTTCAAAATTATTCCATAAGGTGTAATTGAGTAGAAATATGCAAAATATGTTGGGCTATTGAATCTTTCTTTTTTCAAAACCAGTATTTGTATGAAGAGAAAAGGTGACGCAAAGACTCCAATTTGCAGGTTATGTCTATGTAATTACTTTATCATTATGAACATTATATTGTTCAGCCCCACTCGTGTTTGAGTGGCTCAGTAACATGCTACTTCCAATTGAAGTTTCCATCAGTACGTGCACTCGAAAATGTTTGACATTCTACCTTATTTACTGACTCCTGTTCATTTGCTACATCAATTGTAGGCATGATACTGTTTGTTGTACAGAACTGAAAACAGCGTGTTTTTTCATAAACTAGGAAGAGTCCATTTTCTGAGAAATACTTAATAATTCTTTTAAAAACACCATTAACAATTTCTTCTGTTGTTTTTTCACTAATGAATCTTATTATAACATTAGTATCGTCTGCTAAAGGTACCAGTTCTGCTTGATGAATGTTAAGCATGAGATCATTGACATACATAACGAATAGAAGTGCACCCAAAATCTAACCGTGCGAGATTACCTTCGTGATTTCTAACCAGTTACTAAAATTTCCCCTCCTAACATTGTCTGAATTACTTACAAGGGAACCTCCCCATCGCACCCCCCTCAGATTTAGTTATAAGTTGGCACAGTGGATAGGCCTTGAAAAACTGAACACACATCAATTGAGAAAACAGGAAGAAGTTGTGTAGAACTGTGAAAAAATAAGCAAAATATACAAACTGAGTAGTTCAAGGGAAGATAAGCAACAATAAGGACAACAGACACGCAGGAGCGCCGTGGTCTCGTGGTAACGTGAGCAGCTGCGGAAGATGTGTAATACTGTTTAAATGCCTCTTACAGGGATGTGCTGAAACCCCCCAGCCAAGCAACGTTAATGACTCGATTTGCGTTTCTGTGAATGAGACTGATGCGTACTTGACTGACGTTTAATGCTTAATGGCTTGATCTGTATTCGAGGTATACGAGGCAATTTGAATTCCCGAACTCTCTCGCCTACAAAGGAATTTTTTCATAGTTTATACAAGGAAAAATAAGAAAAAAACCACAATGAGTCACAAACGCTCTCGTGGTAACTGGGTGGCAGCCTACACTTTGAGTATAGTCCTAATGGATATTGTAATACTGTCTCCTCCCCCCTTCAGAAACTATGATCCAATTTATTCAAGGGTTTATGAATTTGATGCACATATGGAAAATTTAACCTGTCGACTACATCGTCAGCATGTAAGATTAACTAAAGTAGACTCAAATATGTCATTTATTGATGAACTGAACACTTCGTAAAAGCCAAAAAAGCACCAAAAATAGGAAACTGGAAGCAGCAGCACTGAATCATTGAAAACGGAAAACGGTAACTATCTGTGTATGGGAACCTTGTTGTTTTCTTTCGTTAGGAGAATTTCGTGTCACTCATGAGCACTTACCTTTAACCGTTTTCCGCAAGAACTGATTCCAGCTATTTAGAAAACGTGTATTTTCAAGCCCTTGTTACATATTTTACTCTTGTTAAACTCCGTGTATCCTCAGCAGAAATACCAAAAGTATAAGAAACAGTAGTTTTTGCTATTGCTATACACATGAAGGGGATTGAGGCGTTTGGATTGGTATTTCCTCCTGGTAAAACGTTTTGGGTTTATGGTGGTTTACTCAAGTCTTTACATGTGTGTTCATGTATTGTTTCTGTAACTAGGCTGTAGCTCTTACTTTCCACATTCAATACCCGCAACTAATAATTATGTCTTACAGAAACGTACACAGCCTGACAAAAAAAGTGAAGCCCCAAGAAGCAGGATGGCTTCGTATACATACATGCTATTGGCGGGTATGTAAATGATTAGCGTTGCAATTCTCTTGGACAAGTAGGACAGCCAAAAGAGTGGATTATTGTTGTTCGTGTTTAATGTTGTTAGCAAGCCGTTTTCAGTCATCCGTGTTCTGAATAGTTGGATGCGGCCGGCCAGGGATTCTCTCAGTCAGTGGTGGTTGAAGGTATCGCTATACAAAGCAGAAATCTACTAATACCAGTATTGCTGGCTTGTTTTGATCAGAACCGAGGTGGAATCTTTCTGCACGTCGGTCAGGGGCCTGAAGATGGGGTAGTAAATCGCCGAAGCTAGTAACCAAATAAAATGAATTTGGAAATTAGACGGCTGAAAGATGTTTAACTTGACGTCATGCATTTTCAAGAGGTTGCGAGCAGCTTCATTTTGCACGATGCATTAGCTACTTGATACTAACCTCTGTTCCGTTACACATAGCCGCATTCTTCAAAACAGATGAAATAAAGAGCAATAATGTTTCCCAGGAAAGTTTACGCCTTGCCGGAGGCAGTGGGGGGAGCGAGAAGAGTTATGGATACACTCTACGGCTCGTAAACACGGGGCAGCCGCAAGCAACGCGTAGCTTCCACTGACTCTAAAAGTCACCGCTGGTATTATTCACCAACTCTCTGGACCACAGGGCGTGAAATCTGACTGCTGACGAAATTTGTGGGCACAAGCAAATTGTACCCCTTCTGCTCGACCTTCCACGGCTGTAGCGTATCTTAATCCGACCGCATCGACGAGGAAATCCACTACATAAAATAATAAAATTATGCACGCGTAGTGTATGTCACAATAAAATCACCTACTCATCCATAATCCGTTACCAATGTAATAATATTTTCAAAGACATCACTCTCGTCTTCGACTGCTAATGACTTTCATAAAGTTTTATGTTGTTATTGTTGCTGGCCAATGGCATTTCCGCAATGGTAACGCCGATTCTCGTCAGATCACGGAAGTTAAGCGCCGTCGGGATTGGCTAACACTTGGATGGGTTACCGTCCCGGTCTTTTGGCAAGCAGGGTGCACTCAACCGTTGTGAGGTCAATTGAGGAACTACTTGCTTGAGAAGTAGTGACACCGGTCGCGAAAGCTGACAACAGCCGGGAGAATGGTGTGGTGACCACACGCCACTCAGTATCTGCAAGCGGTGACGCCTAAAAGCTGAGCATAACAGGGACGCCTGTCGGTAGCGCAGTGCTTTCAAGGCCTGTTCGCACGGTGTTTGTTGTTGTTGCCCTTTTGGTCTTCAGTCAGAAGACTAGTTTGATGCAGCTCTCCATCCTACTCCATCCTGTGCAAGCCTCTTCATCTCCAAATAAGTACTGTAACCTTTTGAATCAGATTCAGTATTCATCTCTTGCTCTTCCTTTACGATTTTCCCCCTTCACACTTCCCTACAATACTAAATTTGTAACCCCTCGATGTCTCAGAATGTGTCCTGCCAAACGATCCTTCATCTAGACAGGCTGTGCCACAAATTTCTTTTCCCCCCAGTGTTTCTCATTAGTTACATGGTCTAACCATCTAATCTTCAGCCTTCTTCTGTAGCACCTCATTTCACAAACTTCTCTTCTCTTCTTGTATAACCTGTTCCACGTTTCATTTCTGTAGTGGGCTATACTCTATGCAAATACTTTCCGAAAAAGCTTGCTGACACTTACGTCTGTATTTGAAGTTAACAAACTTCTTTTCTTCAAAACCGCTTTTCTTTCCATTTGCCAGTCTACAATTTATATCCCCTCTTCTTCGACCATCATTAGTTATTCTTCTGCACAAATAACAAAAACATCTACTACTTGAAGGGTCTCGTTTCCTAATCTGATTCCCTCAGCATCACCTGATTTTATTCAACTACATTCAAATATCTTTATTTTGCTTTTGTTGGTGTTCATCTTACACCATCCTTTCAAGACAATGCCCACTCTGTTCAGTTGTTCTTCCAAGTTCTTTGCTGTCTCTGACAGAATTTTAAAGCCATCGGCAAAACGTCGAAGTTTTTATTTTTTCTCTCTGACCTTTCATTCCTACTAGAAATTTTTCTTTTGTTTCCTTTACTGTTTGCTCAATGTAAAGAATGAATAACATTGCAGACAGGCTACACCCCTGTCACCGAGCGAGGTGGCGAAGTGGTTAGCACACTGGACTCCCGTTAGGGAGGCTCAAACTAGCGTCAGGCTATCCTGGTTTAGGTTTTCCATGATATCCGTAAATCGCTTGTGAGTTAACGAGCATTGCGCTCCCATTCAAGTATATGGCCGAAAGAGTCAGCTTTCAGGAATTGTGAGACGAACCCCTTCGTCCAGGACCGAATGTCACAAAGGGCGCCGATTCACCACGAGATGGGGAAACTCACAGACGAAAACATACGTCATAGGGAAACGAAGTAGAAGGCTTTTGTGGCCGAGGAGACGTAGCAGTGTTAAATATGGTGAACCTAAGATCGGCCTAAAAGGGAAACATTTATGAAAACTATCTAATTCTGTAGCAATGCATGGAATCAAGCCACAGTAATTTTAATATACTATCCTCCTCCTCCTACAATCCTGTCTCACTCCGTTTCAACCACTGCTTCCCTTGCATGCCCCTCGACTCTTATGACTGCCGTCTGGTTACTGTACGACTGTAAATAGTTTCCGCTTTCTGTACTTTATCCCTGCTACCTTAAGAATTTCAAAGAGAGTGTTTCAGTCAAATTTGTCAACAGCTTTCTCTAAGTCTAAAAATGTTATAAATGTGGGTCTCCCTTTCCTTAATCTATCTTGTAAGAAAGTCGTAGGGTCAATATTGCCTCGTGTGTTCCTACAGTACTGCGGAATCCAAACCGATCTTCTCAGAGATCAGCTTCTACCAGTTATTCCTTTCTTCTATGAAGAATTCGTGCTAGCATATATTTTGCAACCATGACTTTAAGTGATAGTTCGATAACATTTACACCTGTCAACACTGCAATGGTACTTAACAGTTCCTGCTGAGTACTTTCTCTGCCTAACATCCCGTACGAACAAGCCAGCTGCGACTTTGCCCGATATTGCTCATACCTTAGGTACTTGTGCTATCTACTGTTCTGATTAAAAAGAATAACTCGATGTAGTCTACTTTCATGCTCCACAGCTAGTTTGGCAAACAATAACCTGTAGCTGTGATCCTGCAATCAAATAGTCTATGCACTGTCGAGAATTGTGAATTAATAAAACACACAGAAATACAAAATAAAAGTTAAGTGAATAGTCCGTCTGACACTCAGTCTTGTGGCGCCCTAGTAGGCACGACGTCTGATCATATGGATGCAACGTTGAGGCGATTTGTGTACATAGTAAGTTTAATTTTTGCTTCTAACGTAGCTACACATCTTTCATGTCGTATGTTGTGCATCTGGATATTTAATGGAAAGCTTTTTTTTGTGCATCTGGCACAAGATTTTTATAATAAATAACCGGTACGGAAATCTGACGATGGTAACATAGTTTTAACGAAAGCGGTTATCCGCAATATGGTGCTTTATTTCTATCTTTGCTGAGAAGTTTTTCTTCTCCTAAGAAAGTAAATACAGATCGCCCCTTCATACTCAGTATGAGTAAACTAATGGTTAAGTGAATAATTGGATAACCATGGTTCTATTATAACGTCTGTAATTGATGTAGAAGGCAGAGAAATATAATGAGTGCTGTTTTTTCAAGAAGGACATCTCGGATAAACGAAAAGTGGTCCCACGAAATTCTGTTCATATAGAAACAGAAAATACCCTTATCGAATGCAGTAAACTTACGTTTAGAGCTCTGCTGTCTGCTTCTCCATTAGCTGAAGGCCATCTTCACCAAAAAATACATAGTTCTTAAGCTGTAAATACGTGATCTGACTCATCATGACCATTACCCAGGTTAAATTAATATGTTACAACAATATTTAAGTAAAGAAATATCGTAAACACTCGGTTACACTCAGATTGTTCACAATAGTTATAAATAAAGATTTATTCATTAATAAATAAGCCAAAAGTCTTGCGCAAGAGTGCTGAAGTTAAATAACAACAGATTGCCACTAAAACTGCTTGAACAATTATGTAAGCCTGATTGACAAAAGCGTCTTCTGGCCCTCTTCTCAATTGCGCAGTCCACTAGCTCATGCGATTGATCCCTTTTAAATTAGCACAGTATTTTTAATATCACTTATAGTCAACATTTACATAAAGTTACTGACAGTGTAGTAAACTGTTCGTTAAGTAAGAACAGAAGTATGGCAAAATGGGAGGTATTGATGCTATGTTCATTTCCCGTGTAAATGTGGAGAATACAATGTAATTGTATTAGGAACAAGAAAAGGAGACGTCGTAAATCAATGGAAAAACAGATACAGGTATATAGCTTTCAGGGATGATACTTATAGTGTAATGCTGCCATCTGAGATAATGTTTCCTGAAATTGCTTGAATGGTTTAAAAGTTTTTAATTCAGAGATCCATTGTGTGAGTATCTATTCACTGTGAAATATTAACTTCCATAGTTTTAAAGAAACTTAAATAATGTTTTGTCATTGCATGCTCCTCATTCTTCTGGAATTGCCACTGCATTTAGATCTGTATTTATATCTGATTTTGATTTATTATAGTCTCTAGGAGAGCTGTAAGAAGCCGTTTTTCAGTTTCTCTCAAAACTCGCCATTTTTTGGATCATAGTCGGCCCTTTTAAGTGATCGACCTGCAGAGGATGGCCATGAAAAGAAACACGCAACCAAAGCCATTTTCCTTGTTTAATCTTTGCTAATCTAAGCTTACAAAATGAAGTCAAATTTAGAAAGAATATGGCAGTATGAGCTTCGTTATCAGTGCAACGTTAAGCCTCCCCTGGCCTGGATGCATACGCTGATTCGTCTGGAAAGGGTGTCAGAAAGCCACAGTATCCTCTCCTGATTTAAGCTGGCTCACAACTGTTGTAATTGGTCTTTGATGTCAAGACGACAACTGAGGTCATACACTATGGCTCCGCACATCATGACGGAATCAATAACACCGTTGTAAAACGTCAAAACACTTAAAGAATGAGACTCTGTCCATGTCGCAGCACTAATTGCCGACGATGGTCGTTTGGTATAGTGCAGAAACGCCATTTATCGCTGAATAAAAGGCAAGGTCACTCATCAGCAGTCCAGGCTTCCCGGCAATGGCACCAATCGAAACACAGCCGTAGACTACGCGTTGGAAGGTAATTCCCTATTCAGGCAGGTGCTAGTCTCCGATCAATGGTGCGGGATCATACAGAATGTTCCAGGAAGTCCAATACTTGTTCTCGGATGGCAGGAGCGTATGTGAAGGGTTTACGATATATTTGTTGCACAATACGGTGATCCAACTTTGTCGTCGTGAGACGTGATGGATTGAAACCTTGACGCCAAAGAACGCCTGCCATAGGTTTCAATGCACTGTAACATCAGGCGACTGTTGCATGTCAGTGGTCCACAAATCTGGATGTTGCACGATTCGACCAGCCAGCCAAATGGATGTGCACAGCGAGGTTCTCTTCAGACTCTGTCAGTTGCATATAATGCTGTCCCAGAGGAGTACGCGCCATCTCCGGGTCTGTACGGTGATCACTCAACTTGTGACTCTGTTCACGCCCCTTATGTACCCTACCAGGTGTGGTAGCAGTACTAAACGTGAAAAACACTAGCGCACTCTGGTGGCAGTTCAACCTGTCACACAGAATTGCAACTCTGATAATTTCCAACCCGCCGTTCGTGTGTACATGTACAGAACTACATGGATATCCTACCACATATGCAAGCAGGGCGCTTCCTTTCTTTCTAGCAGTGTATGTAAGAGAAAGACAACTCCGTTGACAAAATATCGCAAATTGTTCGGAGATTATTACACACTATTTGAGTATAAACAACCTGTTATCTCCAGCACTTCCCCAACTACCTCAATTTCTGTGGAATATCTTGACAGCATTGAATAAGTTTGTAGCATACTGTCACCAAAACGTACAACACATAATACAGGGTACTTCAACAACCCGCGCACGACACTTTTCTCACAGTGTGTTGACTCTGTTCTGACAAAGCACACTATAACAAGCAACATAAGCAGAACTGTTCCCTTAGAGGTGTTGTTCAAAATTTCGATCATCATGAACACGGTAGAGTTTACAGAGAATGGATTTTGACTGTCTTAAACGGGTAAATGCTGTGATATGATTGCCGTCGCTGTGAGAACGGCTAATTATTGTCTCGTTATAGAGCTCTACCATTACATTCGGTGTCTCCACATATGAAGTGCGTGTACGTTAGCTAATTATGAAAGTTTCCTGTTACGTACCCACTTTCATTCTTGTATTGTATTATCCCTCTATTGTGCGAACTATTCATTGCTGTGATAATGCAAAGATAGAGAATCGACTACAGGTAGGTTGGTTGGTTTACACATTCGTTGAAGCTTATGGAAAGTTAGCGAGCCAATCGCACCGCTACCCACCGAGCGAGGAATTCTGCGAATTTTGAATAAGAGCTGTCACATTGCAACTGTACGGAAAAAAATAACGTGAAGTTCTCTTCGGCTCGTATCTTTGTCGTAGGGTTTGAAGTCCGTATCTGTCACTTTTTTTAATAATAAACTTCGGATTAATTGTCATTGAAATACAAAATCAGAATATAAAACTGTTAGGTTGGTTCATAGGTACTGCATGCAAATAATGTTGCCCAACAACGAGTTTAGAGCTGAATATCAAACGCAGTTAGTTTGTTAAATGCACATATTAAATGGCAGACTGGTGAAATTCTACTCAATGTATGTAATTAGATCTAAATAGCTGGAGCTCCTATATAGTGGTTAAAAGCTCACTATGAATTTTAAATAAATCCAGTAACAGCAAAAAGTTATATAAAGTTCAACAATTCTCTTTCTCGAAATGCACTATGTCCAGACCAGGAATAACAGCGATAAACAGAAGTCCGTCCGACACTCGTCAAAGCTATTCCAAGTGTTGACAGCCATAAAATATTCATAGTTCCTACTAAACTGTCTCAATTAGAATCCTACTCACCACGAGATAATTCTAAGTGCTGAATGTCATTACTCCCTATTATCATTACGTCCGTCCGATACTCGAAGAAATTACGCTACAATGCGGAAGAAAGATAAAATATTCAGTGTCCAGCTCAACTGTGTGACTTAAAGTCCACCTCAGAACGGATTTACTCTAAGCGCCGACCAACCCCACATCTGAAAATCACCAATGCAACCGAGCCACCGACGAAATAATCCTGTGTGTTGACTGCTGTCCTGAAAAGCTATATGTCTACGAGTAACATAGATCCTGCCTCCGCAAGTGCGTCTGGGCGACTGCTGCAAAGCAAAGATGGGAGCCCGCCTTTATAAGACTGGTTGCCCAAGCCTTAGAATTTCCGAGAGTATACGTCATTTAGTAGGTTAGAGACATCACAAGTATGAATTACAACTTCTGATACAAAAAAGTGATCTTAACCGTAGAACACTAAAGGGGGAATATATTACATTGCTATTAAACCACGCCATTTATCGCTCATAATGTCAATAAACACACACATGCTTCTAAAACATTGTAAAGTTTGCTATTGCACATTTTATTCAAAGGAAGCAGCAGTTTATTGGTAATGCATCAGTTAGTTATAATCATGCGGCAATAGACCCTAAATAATGGAAGTATGAGGTCATCCACATCAGTACTAAAAGGAATCGGTTAAATTTTGGTTACACGATATATTAGACAAATCTAAAGACTGTAAAGTCAACTAAATACCTAGGAATTACACCTGCAAACAACTGAAACTTGAAAGATCACGTAGACGACGTTCTGGGGAAGGTAAACCATGACTGCATTTTATTAGCAGAATACTTAGAAGACACAACTGATCTACGAAAGAGAGTACTGCTGTGCAGTATGAGATCCTTACCCGATAGCACTGGCGGAGAACATCGAGAAAGTTCAAAGACGTGCAGCCCGGTTTAAGTGTTTGTTTTACCAGAGATAGAGTGTAAGTGGGTCGAGGAAGCCTATCCCAGATACTTAAGTGTGAATGGCAGAGTTGTCACGTAGATGTAGGTATAAGTATTATTCATAAAATGTGTTTACATTCTCCATGACGTGTTGCCATGATATTCGTGTAGCAATCTTGGTTACTTAATGACTTTTATTAAACAGGTAGTTCCATTATCTCTCAGTGGCTAATTTAAGTATTACGTAAACCATAGCTCACTTCATGCATCTGGATATGAGGTTTTATATGGTATGTCGATATCTTTTGTAGTTCAGTCATTACAATTGTTATTAAAAGCATTGTTGAAGTTTGTTACAGATACCACATGGCTCAATAAATACTCAAATATACCATTTGAATAGTCAGTATGGGCTAAATCGCATTGCTCTGCTCTTGAAGTTTGTGTATCGTACTTCGCTGTACGTTTAATGGTCTACACTACACATGCGCAGACGTGTACAAAGCTGCCGCACGTGACTTCACGTCCCGACACATGCTAATTTGACAGGACCGCGTGAACTAGGCGCCTCCCTCCACACGTGGCTCTCACACCAACTGCTGTCTTCAACCGGAAACCACCTACGGTCTCTGTACAGTCTGTCGTGTTACAGCACTTTCACTTACCTTATGCTTCACGCAGTGAAAACACAGTAACACCAATACGCACAATTCCACCAAAAGAGTCGTGGAGTTGTCTGTAAAAACATAAAGAAATGTGTAACAATTTGAGCACTGACAAGGTCAGCATGTGTGGCACGTTTCCAGGTCTTACTATTGAACCATGTATTCAGTATTTAAGAGTGACATTTAAAATCCACGTAGAAAGACACATTCTCATACCTAAACACGTACAACCTTCTGTATATCTGTGTGTACTACTCGGCCACTATTTTACTGCACTTGGCCATTATCGAAAACACGCAGTGATGTTACAGTAAACGAGTAAAATGGTAACTAAAGTAAAGGCATCGCACTGCCGATGTTTTCTGGTCAGTTGTGAATATGCTACCTCCCTGATGACGCGCTTGATTCACGGTAAGCGAAGTGAAGTGTCCTCACTACTAGGTGCAATGATATTGTGGTAGACCAATATGTCAGTGTAACCCTTTGTAAACAAAAAGGAAAAAAAATTAAAGAAACACCGTGTAATAGGTCAAATCAACGCCTTCATCCAACACTACAAATTGAGTTGATCAAAAAAACAAGCAGAACAACTAAAGAAAACTATGATGTTACTTGGCATTATTTTTTCTCCTTTTAGCCCGAAGTGTGAAAGTGAACAGTATGTACCGCTTTCATTGAAGCTGTGTGCAACTATTGTCACAACTTGCTGTCAGCAGACTTAACTTCCATTTCAATTTCTTCTCTGCCACATCGCTGCAATCCTAACCCCCTAGCCTCCGGTAAAGAAGAATACACGTGTGTATACCTTTTGTTTCCTGATACAACCATTTTCCCTTAGGAATGTACAAATATTTTGAAGCACATTCCCCTGTAGTCGTAGAGTTACGTAGATTCATTAACATGCAATGCCAACTTAAATTTTCAACTGCATCGGATACGGCCAAGACACAGCTGAGTAACAGGAAGAAAATGCTCTGCTCCGGTGCAAGGTGCTTATTGACTCTGTTTTTATTTTTTATTTTTTAACGATTTCGAGAGTAAGAACATGCAGGTTATAAAGTGCTAGCAGCTGAACTTGAAATAGTTGCAGAGTCTTGTAACTGTCAGCAGTATCACGTTTTCTTTTTAATTGGTGGGAAACTGAAATTTGGTGGGATGACAAATCTTGAAGTTGCTGAAACTGGTAGGACACGTAAAAAAAAAAAAAAAAAAAGATGTGTACAATGTAAGCAATTAGCTGCCTTACACTGAATGTGTTTCTTCGACCAGTAGCACTGGAATACGAGGTAGTACAATGTCACTATATAACTTGTAGTCAAAAGTATCCGCACAAACTGAATTATGTATCAATCGTGCACTATTACTTCCAGCCAACAGCTGCAGTGCTTCACCGCTCTTACACAATTTGCTCTCCATTCTATATCTGTGCTCTATAGCCATAGGGTTAGGGTATTGGCATTTGTTATGAGATATTATTTTCAATATTATTATTCCAATTACAGGAGTTTTCGTCATTCACTTTAGTGAGAGGTAGGATGTTTTTAAAAAAATGTGGAGGTGTGTGTGACATCAAAGCATATTCTGCTAAAAGAACGGCTGTGACAAATAGTAAAGTAGGATACTGATATTTTGACATTGCAGTGTATGACACAATGGTAAATTAAAAGAAAATTATTCCTCTAGGCAAATTGTGTTTGTGTGTGTGTATGTGTGTCTGTGTGTGAGAGAGAGAGACACACACATAATTCCAGCCAATACTACCATACTTAATACCTTTTGTAACTAGTAGTAAACTACTGGAGGTTTCCTCTACGCACTACACAAATACTGAAACTCTATTAATTAGTTAGTTTCATGTTCGATGGATTACTTTGTATGATAACCCATAATGATGTGGAACGTGTCATTTTACATTCACATCTCAAGTCAATTTGTACATATGATTACGTTCTGAACATTTCTATTTTTTTGCAAATAGAAAAGAGATGTACAGATTCTGTGATACGGTAAGTAACAGAAATTCTCCTACGGAATAGAAGTTGTCAAAGAGAAACTTTCTTAGTTTGTTTTCACGTTTTAATTTTCTGTCAGTCAGACATTTTATATCCCTGGGTAAGTGACAGTAAACGTTTGTTTCAGCACTGTGCACCCCTTTTAGTGCTAAGGGCAACATTAATGTGGAATAATGAATGTCAGTTTTCCTTCTGGTATTGTAATTATGTACATCCTTGTTCCTTTTGAACTATAGTGGATTATTTACATCAAGCTTTATGAGGGAATAAGTATACTGTGAAGCAGCAGTCGGAACTCCCAACTACTTAAACAGATGTATACGAGATGATCGTGGGTGAGCAACCACATATTATTCTTACAGCACGTTTTTGAGCAATGAAGATTTTATAGCTTAAAGGTGAGATACCGCAAAACATTATACTATGTGATATTATTGAATGAAGATATGCCAAATATTTGAACTTTCTGATTTTTTCCCAAAGATTTGGAATGATTCTAGGTGCACATATGGCTGAACTAAGATATTTTAGGAGTTCCAGCATATGCTTTTTCCAAAGCTGTTTCACAGAGGAAGACTGCACTGTAGTTCCTTCTCTAGATTGTCGCACATATGACAAAATGGTAGATATCGAAATAGACGATAGAGGGATAGAGAAACAATTAAAATTGCTCAAAAGAGGAAAGGCCGCTGGACCTGATGGGATACCAGTTCGATTTTACACAGGTTATGCGAAGGAACTTGCCCCCCTTCTTGCAGCGGTGTATCGTAGGTCTCTAGAAGAGCGTAGCGTTCCAAAGGATTGGAAAAGGGCACAGGTCATCCCCGTTTTCAAGAAGGGACGTCGAACAGATGTGCAGAACTATAGACCTATATTTCTGACGTCGATCAGTTGTAGAATTTTGGAACACGTATTATGTTCGAGTATAATGACTTTTCTGGAGACTAGATATCTACTCTGTAGGAATCAGCATGGGTTTCGTAAAAGACGATCGTGTGAAACCTACCTCGCGCTATTCGTCCACGAGACTCAGAGGGCCACAGACACGGGTTCCCAAGTAGATGCCGTGTTTCTTGACTTCCGCAAGGCGTTCGATACAGTTCCTCACAGTCGTTTAATGATCAAAGTAAGAGCCTATGGACTATCAGACCAATTGTGTGATTGGATTGAAGAGTTCCTAGATAACTGAACGCAGCATGTCATTCTCAATGGAGAGAAGTGTTCCGAAGTAAGAGTGATTTCAGGTGTGCCGCAGGGGAGTGTCGTAGGACCGTTGCTATTCACTATATACATAAATGACTTTGTGGATGACATCGGAAGTTCACTGAGGCTTTTTGCGGATGATGCTGTGGTATATCGAGAGGTTGTAACAATGTAAAATTGTACTGAAATGCAGGAGGATCTGCAGCGAATTGACGCATGGTGCAGGGAATGGCAATTGAATTTCAATGTAGACAAGTGTAATGCGCTGCGGATAAATAGAAAGTTCCGTTATCATTTATCTGCAATATAACAGGTCAGCAATTGGTAGCAGATTCCAGACTGAGATTCATTGGAAGAATCCTAAGGTAATGCAATCCGAACACAAAGGAAGTACTCTACAGTACGCTTGTTCACCCACTGCTTGAATACTGCTCAGCAGTGTGGGATCCCTACCAAATGGTTCAAATGGCTCTGAGCACTATGGGACTTAGCATCTGTGGTCATCAGTCCCCTAGAACTTAGAACTACGTAAACCTAACTAACCTAAGGACATCACACACATCCATGCCCGAGGCAGGATTCGAACCTGCGACCGTAGCAGTCGCGCGTTTCCGGACTGAGCGCCTAGAACCGCTAGACCACCGCGGCCGGCGATCCGTACCGGATAGGGTTGATGGAAGAAATAGAGAAGATCCAACGGAGAGCAACGCGCTTCGTTACAGCATCATTTAGTAATCGCGAAAGCGTTACGGCGATGATAGATAAACTCCAGTGGAAGACTCTGCAGGAAAGACGCTCAGTAGCTCGGTACGGGTTTTTGTTGAAGTTTCGAGAACATACCTTCACCGAGGAGTCATGCAGTATATTGCTCCCTCCTACGTATATCTCGCGAAGAGACCATGAGGATAAAATCAGAGAGATTAGAGCCCACACAGAGGCATACCGACAATCCTTCTTTCCACGAACAATACGAGACTGGAATAGAAGGGAGAACCGATAGAGGTACTCAAGGTACCCTCCACCACACACCGTCAGGTGGCTTGCGAATTATGGATGTAGATGTAGATGTAAATGCTTTTTCAGTCTAAATTCTCATCATTGTCGATTGCGTTTACTTAAACTTATGGACTGATTTTTTTCCGGTTCATCAACATTTTATTTTTATCTGTTATTACTTTTATGTTGTAATTTCATGTGCTGACACGTTCCATGACCTTGGAGATTTGCTCCTCAATTAGGTCCTACGGAAGTTGACGTGTAAATAAATAAGTAAATAAAATCAGTATGGATACCTAAGAATTTTGAAGGTTACACCCTATTATTATTTCCTCGACATGCGTTACACTCTTCACTGGTGAAGTACTCTTAGATGTGCAGAACTGTGTAACGCATTTGCATTAATGTTCTAGGGTTCTGATATTATATTTATTTTACTACCCACCAATGAGTCGATGCATTATCTGTGAGCACTAAAAGATATCTCCACGCAGTAAAGCGATACCCACAGCATAAAAAAGGTCCAATGTATCTATTAAATTATAACTAGCACTCCGTCTTCAGGCCACAATTGGCCCATCGGGACCATCCGACGGCCGTGTCATCCTCAGGTGAGGATGCGGATAGGCGGGGCGTGTGGTCAGCACACCGCTCTCCCGGTCGTTATGATGGTTTTCGTTGACCGAAGCCGCTACTATTCGGTCGAGTAGCTCCTCAATTGGCATCACGAGGCTAAGTGCACCCCGAAAAATGGCAACAGCGCATGGCGGGTGGATGGTCACCCTTCCAAGCGCCGGCCACGCCCGACAGTGCTTAACTGCGGTGATCTCACGGGAATTGGTGTATCCACTGCGGCAAGGCCGTTGCCAAATTATAACCACAGGTGTCTTTTTTCAAGTGCGACATGTCACCTCCAAGCGAACATTTGACCCCACCTATGCGAAGTTACCTTATGTGCGCAAATGTCATGGGATATCTTGTAATAACGTGTCGGACCTCCTTTTGCCGGCCGCTGTGGCCGAGCGGTTCTAGGCGCTTCAGTCCGGAACTGCGCTGCTGTTACGGTCGCAGCTTCGAATCCTGCCTCTGACATGCGTGTGATGTCCTTAGGTTAGTTAGGTTTAAGTAGTTCTAGGTTCTAGGGGACTGGTAACCTCAGATGTTAAGTCCCATAGTGCGTAGAGCCATTTGAACCATTTTGAACCTCCTTTTGCCTGGCCTTGTGCAGCAACTCGACTTGGCATGGGCTCAACATGTCGTTGGAAGTCCCCCACGAATATACTAAGCCATGCTAAGCCATGCTGCCTCTTTAGCTGTCCATAATAACGGAAGTGTTGCTAATGCACGATCTTCTGCACGAACTGAGCTTTCGATTATGTCCCATAAATATTCGATGGGTTTTCATATCGGGCGATCTCTGTGGCCAAATCATTTGCTCGAATTGTCCAGAATGTTCTTCGAACCAGATGCGAACAATTGTGGCCTAGTGGCATGGCGCATTGTCATCCATAAAAATTCCATTGTTGTTTGCGAATATCCATGAAAGGCTGCAAATGGTTTCCAAGTAACCGAACATAACCATTTCCAGTCAGTAATGGATCAGTTGGAACAGAGGATATAGTCAATTCCATGTAAACACAGCCCACAACATTATGGAACCACCACCAGTTTTCACAGTGACTCGTTGAGAATTTGGCTCCATGGTTTCTCGGGACCTGTGCCACACTCGAACCCTACGATCAGCTCGTACCAACTTTTACATACTTAAATCGAGACTCATCTGACCAGGTCACAGTTTTCCAGTAGCCTAGGGTACAACAGATATGGTCACGAGCCTAGGAGAGGGGATGCGGGCGATGTCGCGCTATAATCAAATCCACTAGCGTTGGCCGTCTGCTACCATATATCATTAACGCAAAATTTCGCTGCACTGTCCTAATGGGTACGTTCATCGTACGTCTCACATTGATTTCTGTAATTACTTCACACGGTGTTGCTTGTCTGTTATCGCTGGCAATTACATAAACACCACTACTCTCGGTTGTTAAGTGAAGGCCGTCGGCCACTGCGTTGTCCGTGGTGAGGACTAATGCCTAGAATTTGATATTCTCGGCACACTGTTGACTCTATGGATCTTGGAAATTCGAATCGACTAACGATTTCCGAAATGGAAAGTCCCAGACGCCTAGCTCCAACTACCGTTCCGCTTTCGAAGTCTGTTAATTCACATCGTACGGCCATAATGACGTTGGAAACCTTTTCATATGAATCATGTGAGTACAAATGACAGCTCCGCCAATGCACTACCCTTGTACCTCGTGTAAGCGATACTACCGCCATCTGTATATATGCATATCGCTATCCTGTGCCTTTTGTCTCCTCAGCATATGATGTATGGTGCTTTACCGCATTTGTATTGCAACAAAATGGCGAATAGAGAAGTCGATAACACAAAAATACCATAAGTATTATATAGAAGTACTGCAATGCTTGTCTCTGCAGAAACGGGTTCGACTATACCAGTGCTTTACCCCTTTCCTAACGACTGGAGAGTTGTTCCTAAGGTTTCGGAATATATACTGTGATTGAAAGGTAGGAAATTCCTGGAAAAAATCACTCCAGCATAATGCAACGTATTGAGTGTAAAATACAACACTGAAATCCACCAGACGTACGGTTAGTGGTACTTTAAACGCTTAGGGAGCTTGCGGCTACGAAAAATCTACAACCAATATTTCAGACGTTTCAGTCAATTAAGAACGGTACGTATATGACATGTCTGAGACGTGGTTTGTGTTGCGGCAGGCAACTACACAAACACGATCAGGTCAGTATGTCGTTCCACCACTAGCTGTTATATAAGCAGGATTGATAGTCTACGTAAATTCCTGTCAGAGCTGTAACTGTCAGCTTCTGACGTTTAATACAGTGCATTTAGTTTACAAAATCGGTTTGTAAATCCTCTAAGGAAGCAGAAGGGAAAATTGTAGCAGTATATTTCAATAATAACAATAAAAATAACAGTAATAAGTTTAGAATCTATCGCTGTGAAATTAAGATACACAGCTGTCGATATGTACGTCACGGCTTCTCTCTGCTTTAAAAGCAACGACGCACAGCGACCTTTCCACGTAGCTGGCCAGCGCTGCACACAACACGCCTTCGTGTTTCAGCTTCCCTATGCGGTGCACGAACGCACACACACACAGAAATACCGCGACTGCCACAAGCCAGTCGGCCATTTTTGCCATGCAAGAAAAATTACGCTACAATTCAGCGATATGTCAAACGCTAGCAGCAAGCATTGGGTATTTTCTGTGGGTACTCTAACTCCTATTATAATTTACCATAACTGAAGCTGATTTCTATAAATAACTCTATCACTAGGCTATTACCTCAGTCTAACAAATGAACTACCACTACGAGTAAGCATAACCATGCATTATTAGTGTATAAAATCACTACGGGACTGCCTCTTCGGTGAAAAGCAAAGCGTACAAAAATATATAAATATTACAAGGTACTGAAACGAAATTATGATACATCACAAACAGACATAATACACAAATAACTCTGGCAATACCTAGGTGTTTTCCATAACGAACATTAACAGTTGTTGTTGAATTATACTAACAACATACATTTTAAAGAGGTACTGATAGGTAATCAGGGACTAGAGCCTGAAAATGCCATTTAACACACTTAGCAATACCTACGCATTTTCAGTAACGTGTACTACCGACTTTGTGACCACCGCAAAAAATATAAAAATGCCCTCCATTCTTGTTGACTTTTACTCTCAAAATACTTTTTAAAGGGATACATATGTGTACGTAAGGCCCTGAACCTGGAAATATTGAATACGATCTTCACTGGGCAAAGTGACATCTACTACTGGCCGTGCTTTGAAATGCAAATCTGCATCTGTCAGCAGTAATAGCTAGTTGAACTTGTAAAAATATCAGCGCCTTGTAACTGTCAGCTTCTGGCGGTGGTACAACACAGTTTTATTGTTTTTATTATCATTATTATTATAGTTATTACATGTATCACGTTAAAACAGGACTTTTTCACCTTCTTGCAGATTTGAAAAGTAGGAGACATGCACGCAATCAATTCATGACAGGAGTTCGAATTTATAACGATCGAATAAAATAAGAGTGAATTTGAACACTTACCAAAGAAAGAAAGTGGCAGTCTGGTAGCTCCCTAACGACGTCTTGGCACTCGTGCTGTGGTCTTGCACCAACAGTGCTGCTATAATCTACAAAGACTGTTAATTTTTTTGTTTTAGACGTCTTTTATACAGAAAACTCGATGATGATATATAAAGTATTGTAAGTAGTGTACCTGTAACTGTATAATATCTTTAAAAAAATGTGTGTAAAGCAGCAAGTAACACAGGCTGAAGCGATTGCTAGTCAAGAGTTAATATTGTGCATACAGTGGTGGAATTGTGAAGGGCTCAAAAAAGATTGAGACTTTATTTTACATTCCACGTTCTTTATTTATCATCATCATCATCATTCTTAATAGTGCTTATGTCACGGAGAAAGATGTAACTATCATCAATATAATCATCGTAGTTGTATTCGTTCATATCATCGGTATTTGATAGTTCTGTCTCAACGCTGTTGCCGACAACAATCAGCTCTGCATCGCTAATACCTCCTCAGCTGGTGGAATGAATAGCTGATGCTGCCATAAACGTAATTCCAAAGGGATTTTTGAAAGTTAATCCACAAATTCTATAAATGCAGGATCACACTGCACGATCATCATCAACAGAAGCTGAGTATTTTGTTTTCATATCCGGGAGCCACTGACGGGGTGGATACCTCAACACGAGGGCATAGATACAGAGCCAGTGGCCAAGAACACTGCTGTGTGCTCTGCGAAACTTGCGGCTGTCTGCACTCAAAGTTGTACAGCGCTTTGTGATTTTAGTTTGCGTACATGCCAGTGGTTGTGGAAACGTGGAACTACATTGTTTCACTAGAACGAGTGAATGTGTGTATTACGAAATCCATGCTACGGGAACGTAATACGAGGGCGTGCAGAAAAGTAACGCGACCTAATCTTTTATGTGGAAATTCTAGAAGTTTTTGAAATAAAACAAACGTCAATAACGTTCTACATCTTAATTCAGACCGAGCGAGGTGGCGCAGTGGTTAGCACACTGGACTCGCATTCGGGAGGACGACGGTTCAATCCCGTCTCCAGCCATCCTGATTTAGGTTTTCCGTGATTTTCCTAAATCGTTTCAGGCAAATGCCGGGATGGTTCCCTTGAAAGGGCACGGCCGATTTCCTTCCCAAACCTTTCCTAACCCGAGCTTGCGCTCCGTCTCTAATGACTTCGTTGTCGACGGGACGTTAAACACTAACCACCACCACCACCACTTAATTCAGTTCACGTCAGCATATCTGTAGCCATCTGCCGCTGGAGGTCTACGAATTTTATCGTATAACATGGTAGTGTGTAACGGAACCATGTCGGTGGGTGAGAAACCACGTGCTGTAATCGAGTTTCGAATTCGAAGAGCGCATCCACACACGGAGCAACCCCTCCTCTAGCACAACAACGTCAGCCCACACACGAGCGCTGAGACATTTGCAACTGTCCGACGCTTTGGGCTCACTGTCATCGATTGTCCTCCTCTGAGTCCCGACTTTTTCCCATCCGATTTTCTTCTATTTGCAGAACTTAAAGAACATCTTCTAGGACTTAACTTTGATAGTGATGAATTGCTGCAAGCAGAGGTGAGGTTGCGGCTCTGTTAACAAAGTTAAACATTCAACAGTTACGATATCATTAAATAAGTCTCACGTTCAGATAAATGCGTTTATTACCAGTGTGACTATGTTTAAAAACAAATTAGTAGATACGAAGAGTCAACATGTGGAATATTTACATCGTTAGCTTTATTTTTTTAAAAATTAATAGTTTTCGCATAAAAATTCGGTGGCTTTACTATTCAGGCCGCCATCGCATTTCTTGCACCCTCTAATGGCAAAAAGCGTGACTTCATTGACTTACTAGAATCGCCCTCTACGTGGCAATGGGAATGTGTGCCAGCTTTCAATCACACACCGACGGTTGCGGAAATGCGTGATAGATCGACAACACGGAGTGCGGTAAAAAAAATCCATACGGCGCGATCGTGACGTCACTGGTTTCCATATGCGTACACGAGATCGCAAAAAGTGTCTGCGATCATTGTTTTCTTTAACAGACGCGGTTTCCACGCTGTCGTGGGAAGACATGCGAGCTTCCAATCACACCATAATCTGTGACACGTGAGTGGAAAAAATAACAATGGCAATATCCGTCAGAAGCATCAAGGAGCCATTAGCACTGAAATACACTGCACGTGTCTATATGCTCACAATACGTAAAATGTTTTCTGTAGGAAAATACACTACTGGCCATTAAAATTGCTACACCAAGAAGAAATGCAGATGATAAACGGGTATTCCTTGAACAAATATATTATACTAGAACTGACATGTGATTACATTTTCTCTCAATTTGGGTGCATAAATCCTGAGAAATCAGTACCCAGAACAACCACCTCTGGCCGTAATAACGGCCTTGATACGCTTGGGCATTGAGTCAAACAGAGCTTGGAAGGCGTGTACAGGTACAGCTGCCCATGCAGCTTCAACACGATACCACAGTTCATCAAGAGTAGTGACTGGAGTATTGTGACGAGCCAGTTGCTCGGCCACCATTGACCAGACGTTTTCAATTGGTGAGAGATCTGGAGAATGTGCTGACCAGGGCAGCAGTCGAACATTTTCTGTATCCAGAAAGGCCCGTACAGGGCCTGCAACATGCGGTCTTGCATTATCCTGCTGAAATGTAGGGTTTCGCAGGGATCGAATGAAAGGTAGAGCCACTCGTCGTAACACATCTGAAATGTCCACTGCTCAAAGTGCCGTCAATGCGAACAAGAGGTGACCGAGACGCGTAACCAATGGCACCCCATAGCATCACGCCGGGTGATACGCCAGTATGGCGATGACGAATACACGCTTCGAACGTGTGTTCACCGCGATGTCGTCAAACACGGATGCGACCATCATGATGCTGTAAATAGAACCTCGATTCATCTGAAAAAATGACGTTTTGCCATTCGTGCACCCAGGTTCGTCATTGAGTACACTATCGCAGGCGCTTTGTCTGTGATGCAGCGTCAATGGTAACCGCAGCCATGGTCTCCGAACTGATAGTCCATGCTGCTGCAAACGTCGTCGAACTGTTCGTGCAGATGGTTCTTGTCTTGCAAACGCCCCCATCTGTTGACTCAGGGATAGAGACGTGGCTGCACGATCCGTTACAGCCATGCGGATAAGATGCCTGTCATCTCGACTGCTAGTGATACGAGGCCGTTGGGATCCAGCACGGCGTTCCGTATTACCCTCCCGAACCCACCGATTCCATATTCTGTTAACAGTCATTGAATCTAGACCAACGCGAGCAGCAATGTCGCGATACGATAAACCGCAATCGCTATAGGCTACAACCCGACCTTTATCAAAGTCGGAAACGTGATGGTACGCATTTCTCCTCCTTACACGAGGCATCACAACAACGTTTCACCAGGCAACGCGCGTCAACTGCTGTTTGTATTTGAGAAATCGGATGAAAACTTTCCTCATGTCAGCACGTTGATGTGTCGTGACCGGCACCAACCTTGTGTGAATGCTCTGAAAAGATAATCATTTGCATATAACAGCATCTTCTTCCTGTCGGTTAAATTTCGCGTCTGTAGCAAGTCATCTTCGTTGTGTAGCAATTTTCCATCTACATCTACATTTATACTGCGCAAACCACCCAACGGTGTGTGGCGGAGGGCAATATTTTTCCTGGCCCGCTCAGTATTATTTCCACGCATGCGTCTTAGGAAGACATCTGGGCAACGTGATTAATGGAAAACAGCATAGCTACACTCCTGGAAATTGAAATAAGAACACCGTGAATTCATTGTCCCAGGAAGGGGAAACTTTATTGACACATTCCTGGGGTCAGATACATCACATGATCACACTGACAGAACCACAGGCACATAGACACAGGCAACAGAGCATGCACAATGTCGGCACTAGTACAGTGTATATCCACCTTTCGCAGCAATGCAGGCTGCTATTCTCCCATGGAGACGATCGTAGAGATGCTGGATGTAGTCCTGTGGAACGGCTTGCCATGCCATTTCCACCTGGCGCCTCAGTTGGACCAGCTTTCGTGCTGGACGTGCAGACTGCGTGAGACGACGCTTCATCCAGTCCCAAACATGCTCAATGGGGGACAGATCCGGAGATTTTGCTGGCCAGGGTAGTTGACTTACACCTTCTAGAGCACGTTGGGTGGCTCGGGATACATGCGGACGTGCATTGTCCTGTTGGAACAGCAAGTTCCCTTGCCGGTCTAGGAATGGTGGAACGATGGGTTCGATGACGGTTTGGATGTACCGTGCACTATTCAGTGTCCTCTCGACGATCACTAGTGGTGTACGGCCAGTGTAGGAGATCGCTCCCCACACCATGATGCCGGGTGTTGGCCCTGTGTGCCTCGGTCGTATGCAGTCCTGATTGTGGCGCTCACCTGCACGGCGCCAAACACGCATACGACCATCATTGGCACCAAGGCAGAAGCGACTCTCATCGCTGAAGACGACACGTCTCCATTCGTCCCTCCATTCACGCCTGTCGCGACACCACTGGAGGCGGGCTGCACGATGTTGGGGCGTGAGCGGAAGACGGCCTAACGGTGTGCGGGACCGTAGCCCAGCTTCATGGAGACGGTTGCGAGTGGTCCTCGCCGATACCCCAGGAGCAACAGTGTCCCTAATTTGCTGGGAAGTGGCGGTGCGGTCCCCTACGGCACTGCGTAGGATCCTACGGTCTTGGCGTGCATCCGTGCGTCGCTGCGGTCCGGTCCCAGGTCGACGGGCACGTGCACCTTCCGCCGACCACTGGCGACAACATCGATGTACTGTGCAGACATCACGCCCCACGTGTTGAGCAATTCGGCGGTACGTCCACCCGGCCTCCCGCATGCCCACTATACGCCCTCGCTCAAAGTCCGTCAACTGCACATACAGTTCATGTCCACGCTGTCGCGGCATGCTACCAGTGTTAAAGACTGCGATGGAGCTCCGTATGCCACGGCAAACTGGCTGACACTGACGGCGGCGGTGCACAAATGCTGCGCAGCTAGCGCCATTCGACGGCCAACACCGCGGTTCCTGGTGTGTCCGCTGTGCCGTGCGTGTGATCATTGCTTGTACAGCCCTCTCGCAGTGTCCGGAGCAAGTATGGTGGGTCTGACACACCGGTGTCAATGTGTTCTTTTTTCCATTTCCAGGAGTGTATATATGCAAGTCGATATGTGAGTCCGACCGCATCTATTCTTTTAGTATAGTTAAGCACTACTTATACTGCAGTGGTATTATATTTGAAAGCAGAAATCCATAATCTTCTCTACAGAAGTTTAACTCTGTCGGAATTGGGTTGGCTACCTGAAAAAGTTTGCAGCTTTACTAATGTACATGTTGTTCCTTATTGCAAAGGCGAAAAAAATTATTATACATTATGTGGAGGGTATAATTGTGGAGCTGTTAAAGGAAAAGGTTTTTTGTCCCACATAGTTTCTCAAGCGTGAGGGAGGAGGGTTTGCAATTCGTACATAATTCCAGTGTGTTAGTGTACGATAGCTGGACTGCGCAAGGGATACACATTGTGTCCTTCGCCACTGAGTGAAAGTTTTTGCTTTATTAAAGGTACACTGTGTGTTCAAAAGTATTCGGAGACACCCAAAAACGTACGTTTTTCATATTAGGTGCGTTTTGCTGCCACCTACTGTCAGGCCGCACACTGGATGGTCGATAAGGACGCCCCTGCAGCGTTTTCGATTATAACTGTTTGATCACCCATCATACAGCCCAGACTTGACTGCCTTTGATGTTCATGTCTGCTCTCATGAACAGCTGGCTCTAAAGACAACATTTTGGTTTAAACAATTAACTGCAAACCAGCATAGAGAAGTGGGGGAAAGCACAAGTTGCTTGCTGTCTTCTACGACGGAGGTACTGGAAAATTAGTACAACCCAGCGACAAATGTCTCCGTCGGAGTGGCGACTATCTAAAGCAGTGGCTGGAAAATGTAGCAAACCGTTGCAAATGAAATGTTTTTGATTGAAATGTGGTTTCCATTTCGCGACCGATCGGACCTCACTTTCCGAAGATCCCTCATAGAATTAACTCTTTAAGTCGAGTTTTCCCAGGTACTGCATTTTTGAGCTGTTCCATTGTTATTGCTGAGGTGCGATATCTTAACGTGCAACACACGAAAGCCATGTTTCTTTATATGTGAGTGGCTTTGTATACACCATCATGAGGGACTGATTAAGCACACGTTGATATCGCCGTATTTCATGTATAGCGGCCAGTATTTTGGCCAGTTGTAAGGCGTGGCCATAGAAAGTCCGGTAGTTCCATGAATAGCCTAACTTTCGATAGAGAAGTTTGAAGACGTTGGCTTGAACACGGCTCCAACTAAGCCATGTTGATTTTATCATTACGTCGACGACACTTTTATCGTCTAGCCCAATGGACGTGATAAACTGCGAGAATTCTTAGAATACCTGAACAGCATTCACAATCTCATTAGGTCTGCTGTGTGTGGGCTTTCAAATTAGCAATGTGAGTAGTGTGGCCCTCAACTACGTACCCTCAGACTCAGAGTTGAAATATTAAAAGTTCTGACTGGTTTCGTAGTCTAGGGGCTGGTATAAGTAGTTGCCGCATTACAAGCCAAATACTGCTGAATCTACAGTATACAATATGAGTATACACATGAATCGAATGGTCGAAGGTTCCTGTCACTGGGCGAATTTTGAACGTAACATAGACATTTATAAATGAAAGACTGGAATTAAATAAACTCTGCAGGCACTATTTTAGCGATTTTATATGATGAGTACGGTAGCTGAAGTACCTTCAAGAATGCCCTTTATTACTGTAAAACACTTATTGGTGTCGATGGTCCAGCAATTAAATAAAATATAAGTTGAATAACAGGGAAACAATAGATTCCTACTTCACGTAATTAGTTATGAGCAACAACATAGCTCGCGAGATATTCACTTCTAAACGCATACTAAGTCTTTACCATAGAATCCTCGGAAATCTCACAAGTGCACAGGTCGGCACTACGAAATATTTCTATCTCTCGCGATCATGAGCAAACTGCTCCACTCTCCAAGTCTTTCCCGCGACTACCTGTCGCGCCTCCTCGTCCAGCACTCCCCTGTCCTGTGACGTACTCCCCCACTTCCATATAGTCTCTCCACTAACGAGCACTGTGATTGGCTAGAGCGCTCCCGCCATGTCTTCAAGCCAATGCACACTCCCAAACATATCGAAACACATACGAAATACTGGATTTACATTTAAATAACTTGAAATTAAAGAAATATTCCTGCGGCTGCACCATAAACACACTCTAACACACATTATTAAATACATAAACAAATTAAATAAACATATATCAAAGGAATAGAAGCAAAAGTAGGACAGTAGCATAATGTCTCTGTGATTTCTAAAACACTGTAAATATTTGGCCAATTTCTTCTTGAATAGTATATTTTGGATATAAACAAAGACATAGACGAATAAATATATTTATAAGCATGTTGCTACCGTTTTTCGTGTAACTGTGGAGCACTTGTGGCCTGACGTGATTAATAGCAATCGGTCACTTTGACCTCTAATAACTCATGTACTATTCATGTTAAATGCCTGTAATTCATACCAATTTAGGTTTACACTAATAGCTTTCTAAAGACGCTCGCCCATTACCTCACATGTGGAAGTAGAGGTAGATGACGCATTGCCTTACCTTTAAGCCCTCGTTTACTCTAAAACTAATGGGCACCTCACTCACAGTGTCTACAGACAGAAAACCCATACTTTCGGATCGGTATCTGCACGCTTCCAGGCTCAACAATAATGCACAAAAACGTGGCATTCTGAACACCCTCGTCAACTGTGCTAAAGTTGTCTCAGATACCGAAAAACTGCCACTGGCCCCTAGCCACTTACGAAAAGTCCTTCGGCAAAGTGACTGCAGTCACCGCCAGGTATCACTGGCTATTTCTGTTGAGACGCTCAAGAATAACACCAGGGAAGAAGACCTCAAGACTTGCGTTTCTGCTTTCCTGTGGCACTGTGCCAGGAAAAATTAGGTAGCTCCTGCAGACACACAACATTTCATCAGTGTTCAGGCCCCAGCAAAACACGACAGCCCGCAAGGGTGGTGAAGGGTGACCTAGGGCTCAGAACGCCTGGAGTGTACAAAATACTACATCACTGTGGCTGCTACTATGTCGGCCAAATAGTACACCGGACGGGACACGAGAGGTGCTAACGCCTACGCTATCCTAAAAAATTAGCTGTGGAAGAACACACTTTAGAAAATCGACAACGAAGTCTATTCGATGAAAGGTCTGTCAATGTCATGGCGACTGGATTTTGAGATAGCATTATAAAAGAATGAAAACATCATCAATAAGAATGGCCATTTGCGGCTTAGCGCAGCCTGATACCCGCCCATCGCAAGGTTGAAGAGGGTGCGACGGACACGGGACGAAAACTTTACCACATTCGCGAGGAAAGAGCACCAGTGACTTCACAGCACAGGGCTTCTATATAACAGCGAAGGCTCGGCAACACAACAGTCATTTGCCACTTGACGGTGGCCCAGGAGAGACCGGTCGAAAGCTTGTGGGATTTTATCTACCTGACGCGGCAGGAAGCCTGACAAGATTTTATTTAAAATTCGTATTGCCGTGAGGCAATGTATTCACACAACATGAGGGAAATATGCCACTGCATCGTCAGCCACGGTACATACTGATGGATTATTTATGATCACAACTAAAAAGTCTTTGTAATAAATTCACATCATGTAAATTGCAAATAAATCTGTACCACAACAAAAAATGAAATAAATATCTGTCAGTAAATTCACTTTCTTTTCTTCTATATCACATCAATTTCATAACATGTACCCAGATTCCAAATACCCAATGCAACAGGATCTTGAATGAAAAAGTTCATTAAGGCTTTAATTATAGCAACCATTCCCAGGAATAGGAAATTATTCACTCTTACTTAAGCCATAATTATTTGTTTCATATTTGCTGAAAGTAACTCCATTACAATTTCTAGAATATAAAACAACATCAAGAGGCATCAGTCATGTCAAGCGATGCCTGCTCATTCTGAACTGTAAGAAACCCGAGGAAAATACAGTATGATTAAATCCATCAGCATATATAACTTTACGTGCTTACATATTAGTACATTCCATTTCCTAACATTCACTGTCAGGACTGCAAACAGAACACTCCCGCACATGTCATCATCAACACTTCCATCAATTTGTGCTGTGCAAAAAAAAATTGAACACTTAACAGTGTGATGTGAGAATGATGGACTTCTCACATACTTTCGGTTGGCGTCTTCAACAAGCATCGTCATTGTCCAGACAGAAATTCAACGAGAGAGCACAAAAAAATTGCCATCTGAACAACATGTGGTTGAGAGGACTCGGCTGTGTGGAATTTGCTTGCACGATGAAGGTCAGTATGACATTCCAACCATTTTGAAACATTAGCACTTTTGTTAAATGTGCGCTTCCCATTTCTTTATGTTTTGTGTGCTCGAAGCCCATAGCATCTACAGTGAGAGCATTTTTCGGCGTAGTTACGACAGTGTCAGCAAACAGACTTTTTTCCCCTTTGCAGGATGTAAGCTCCAAATTTTATAATTTAATGTGTATCTATGGATATTAAATTTCTGTTTTTTCACGAACATTATGATGTGTTATATAAAATGCACTTGCTTCATGTTCTACATTCGTTTCAGCAAGTTTAATTTTCAGGCGCATTTTCTCTTGTGTTTCGGCAGATATTTGCAATTTCGCTTTTGTAGCGTGCGGCTGGAGTCAGCCCAAACAAATGCTGTCCATCACTACTTTATTGCGATTTCTAGTGTCGATTGGAAATGCCGGTTTGTTCCCTATTATAAGCCATATGTTGTTTAATGTGGAATTTAACGACCCTGTTCGATAGGGAGGTCCCATAATCGTATAGTGTGATATTCGTTTGATCGATATGTATTAACAGGAACAGTAAAGCACGAAGGATAACTAGTACTGCAGCAGTGACTGTGTGGCGCTACTGCACGGCGGTAGTAGACTGTGCCCGAGACGAGATGGGGCAAATCGGGCAAAGAAGACACGGTGAACATATCGCATCCTTCAAGGAAAGTGACACATGTCAATAAACGGAAATTTTTAGTTAATGTCACTGAAAACCCCGTATGAATGGCCCCTACGCACACGAAGAACTTCACATTTCTATCTTGCAATTAGTCCGCTTCAGGGCAATTGTATCAGTTTTACTGTAGGCAACGCCAAGATTCGCCACAACAAGAAGAGTGTCGCCTCAGCGTCACTACTGGCAGGTGTGCATCGGCCATTCAAGAAGAGATGCACATTCTGAGTTGTAACTCTTTCCAGGTATCAGGTAAGTTCAGTGTAATTTTAGTATCATTGATTATTACAATGTCTGTGGTTCTACAGTGTATCTTACTTTACAATGTCCTCCAGACATGCATGCATGCATTACGAAATTTTGTGCATTTCAGCTTACAAGAAAAGAATGTGACTTTCTGCTGTAAAGAAATTTCACTTTTCTTGGCGAAAAGTATTCCTACATTATAATTAGCCCATTTATGATTCTATGTTTTGGAAAACTGCGTTCCTTAAGTTGTATCTAGGTGATGTTCCTTATCAAATTGTATTAATTCTCATAAATTATAATTTTGAATTTTGTATTTTTCTAAGAAAATAATCTGAACTTGCTTTCATTTTTTAATTCTAATTTAAATAGTAATGTGGCGAGGAAAAGGGGTACAAATACTATATTAGGGGTCATAACAAAAACAAAAAAGCTTTTTTTATAAAAAAGAGAAAAGTTACACAACTCAAAGAACTAGTCAACCATTACCTGACAACATCTAACATTAGACGAAAACAGAACTGTATTTCCATATTACTGTTGTATGAAATACAATGGCATTTATGTCTAAAATATTTGATCGATATTTAAAATAAACTTGTATTGTTTCAAAACAAGTTCTATAAAATTACTTTAAGTCAATTTTTCTCCGTGTTTTTGAGTTGTGTTATGATTCTTACCGTGGTGCGATATGTTTGCCGATATGACAAGTGCTATGAGATATTGATGGATGTTGACAGTGGACGTATCTCAGTTTTCTCTCTGCCCCGCAACACAGCAGAATATGACATGTACATGCCTTCAGAAGCAACAGACACGATTTTGACAATATCTTAATGTTGCTAAGGTTTTCTCGTAGAAGTATCAAATTTGAATATTGTTAACTGATTCGGGTCGTTCTGACAAGATTCCCTACTAGGAATTTTGTTTAGGCGTGTCTAATTAGGTTACCAGGGAGGCAGCTCGGTAGTAAGCTGAAAGGTATCCGACACAAGAAGGAAGGCATCCTCCTACAGACACGTTCTGGGCTGTAGTACAACAAGCTCGAGACACAGGGGATTTGCGTCCGGCGAAACACCAACGAAGCAGGCCTGTGGGAAATCGAAACAGCAGCAGCGCGTTGGATATGGTACACACAAATCCACACAGCAGTACAACGACGCTCGCCAGGGAGTTACAAAGCTCACGCTGCACGGTTTATCGCATTCTGAAAGACTCAAACATACACTCATACCGCTGGCACATGCACCAAGGCCAGTCTGTTAATCTTTTGTGAGTGAGCGTTAAACTAAGTCCTGAGTTTTTAAAGAGACTGCATACACTATCAACTTTTTGCAGCACAGTTGCGTCATATCGTACTGTCAAACACCACCAGGCCTCCGTGAACCACGACTGGTTGCGTGAGGCAGAACATCAACACTGATGGATTTTCAGTTACTGGGGTGGTACTATAGGCAAGCATGTCGTTGCACCCTATTTTTTGAAAGCAGATTGAGCGGGAGAACATACACCAAAGTCATTGACAACAAACTGCCTGCTCTTGATTTAAGAACGAAGCAAATGACATCCACATCATTTGCTTCGTTCTTAAATCAAGACGACGCGCCCAGCCACTGCTCAGTATTGCGCGACGAGCTTCATGGGATCTTCTTGACAATAAAGCAATAGGCAGACTTAAGGACGTTGACTGTCCAGCTAGATCGCCCGATCTGCCTGTCCTCTATTTCTATTTCTGGGATAGAATAAAAGATGTGGTGTACACTGAACAATGCGAAAACTGTGACGAGATGAAAGATTACATCAGATAGGCCTTCCTGTACCTGATAGGTCATATGCGTGCTACAGCTGGCATCCGTTACAGACTGCAACGGTGCCGAGAACAGAACGACATTTCGTTTCACCACCTGTAGTAACGGACTGATCCAATGGAATAGTGATAAATTTTAATAAAACAGTGTAAGCCTTCGCGGCCGGTACTGGCTTCAGTTGAAACTTCTGGGCCAATAGACCGTCATCGATATACAGAACTGTCTCCTAAAGTTTTCTCTCCGACTGCGAGAGACAACCTCAGAGGTAAAGCAGGTAACAGCTACCAAAACTCGAGGGAGCGCGGAATATATGGGCAGTGTGGAGCGTATCACAGTACATAATATGATGTCGGCTGCGAGGTTATCTCTGGTAACGCCAAGATTCTCGATTGCAGGTAATCAATCGTCAGTCTTACGGTGCAACGTAGAGTCCAAATTTTATCTAATTTATCACCTTTCGCTCTTCTGTTGAAATTATCACAGTATTTCCAAATCTGTCCGCAGCTCGTGGTCGCGCGGTAGCGTTCTCGCTTCCCGCGTCCGGGTTCCCGGGTTCGATTCCCGGCGGGGTCAGGGATTTTCTCTGCCTCGTGATGACTGGGTGTTGTGTGATGTCCTTAGGTTAGTTAGGTTTAAGTAGTTCTAAGTTCTAGGGGACTGATGACCATAGATGTTAAGTCCCATAGTGCTCAGAGCCATTTGAACCATTTCCAAATCTCAACAGCCCGTGTATACATGCGCGCATGATACGGCGATGTTTTTGATACGACGCTTGTCTCACTGAGATCTAATTCATGATCATCCTCCTGATTAACATGTTCTGCTACCCCGATTTATCCATATGTCCCAGACGGAAAGTCCTGTTGGGTTCAACCAGAACCTGGGTCTTCTGTTCACGAGGCAGATGTTATGAACACTGAGCTATTCGGACACAGCAGTCATCGTAACTGCACGAATTACCCTGGGACGCCTCCCGTCAGACTCACAAGGGGAGGCCACGACGTTCGGAACGCGGATTTACTGCAAACTTCGTACACTCGTAGTACTCCAGGACGACAACAAAATGTGTAAGCAGTAGCGCGTACTTCTCAAGCGCTATTGTGAAAATCGCAAGATAATTTCAGTCGTCCAATATATACCTGTGCGTGGCCATTTTTGCCATGAAGCGGCGGCAGCCGAGTAGTTAGCGTTCAAGCGCCGCACTCACTGGATAGAGTCCCGTTCGTCTGTTTTTTTTTTTTTTTCAACAGAGTCATTTTCTTTACTATTTATATTACAATTGATATAACGGGGAAAATACGTGTAATCGGATGAACTTTTATTAAATTTACAATGTTATTAGGCAGTTTACTAATTTTTGTTATCACAAATAATGTAATATTCAGAACTATCGACTAGTAAACGACCTATGGCCGGCCGCGGTGGCCGTGCGGTTCTAGGCTCTCCAGACCGGAGCCGCGCTGCTGCTCCGGTCGCAGGTTCGAATCCTGTCTCGGGCATGGATGTGTGTGATGTCCATAGGTTAGTTAGGTTTAAGTAGTTCTAAGTTCTAGGGGACTGATGACCACAGCAGTTGAGTCCCATAGTGCTCAGAGCCATTTGAACCATTTGAAGTAAACGACCAAACGCATAAAGTGATACTGAAAATGTATGCTTGTCCGTGACTTGAGAAACCAGTTATACCTGGAAGGAGTCCGAAACGTTTTGTTACCTCCAAGTTTTGACCGGCACAGACGGCTTTCGAAATATGTACAATTAATCGTCGCTCTCGACATTAGGAGTACAAGTTGCAGGATGGTATTTTTCGTAAAAACATGGAAAACAGAAAGGTAAACGGCACCAGCTGCATTGAATAGATGCTCTGTTTCCGCATACGCATGGTCTTTTGACGTATCCGTGGGAAAACAAACCTCTTTAACGCTTTCAAAAACCTCTTTTTCAGACGATAATTTGGAAGCAAACCATGCATAACGCAGTATTTCCTTAAAATTCGGGGCTGATAAATGGTTATGCAGTATCGAGTGCATTTTAATAGCGTCTTCCGAGAAGCAATTTCTAGTTCTCTTTCGATTAAATACGAACAGTTTTGAAGACACGGACAAGCATACATTTTCAGTATCACTTCATACGTTTCGCCGTTTACTAGTCGATAGTTATGAATATTATATTATTTGTGATAATAAAAATTAGTAGACTGCCAAATAACATTGTAAATTTAAGAAAAGTTCATCCGATTACACGCATTTTTCCCATTATATCATTTGTAACATAAATAGTAAAGAAAAAGACTGTGTTGAAAATAAAAAAAAAACTGACGAACGCAACTCGATCCAGTGATACAGCGGCTTGAACAACAACCACTTAAAAAAAGGTTCTATAATGTTCGTTGAATTTGTTCAGGACGGACGTCCGATGACAGCTGTTCAGTTTGTTCTTTGATCCGTTCGCTCAGTTTCTTTATCAGAAAAGATAGCTAACGCTCTGACCGAACACGCTGAGCTACCGTGCCGGCATCCCACTCGGCTGCAGCCGCTTCATGGCAAAAGTGGCGACGCACAGATATATATTTGACGACCGAAATTATCTTGCGATTTTCTCAGTAACGCTTGAGAAGTACGCGCTACTGCTTACACGTTTTGTTGTCGTCATGGAGTACTACGAGCGTACGAAGTTTACAGCAAATCCGCGTTCCAAACGTTGTTGCCTCCCCTTGTCAGATTCTCAACTTATCCACACACATAGCGCTCCTGCCTTTTATCCTCATTTCTCGCGGTGACCCGCTGATTTTTTTACAGTTCGAGCGTGGTGTATATCTGCACTGAACGAATCAGTGGCCAGCCTCGCCTTAATTATGTATGTCGTGTCAATTCTTTCGGACACCACATGTATTGTTTTATCTGCCTGATGTGTCTGAAATTTGAGGTGCGTTAAATAAGTAATACAACACCTTTTTTTCTGAAAGCAGGTCGGTATTATTCAGGACTACAATACACCATATTATGCCCCAACCTTCTGACTGCAAAATTCTACTTTTCAACATCATCTTCGTTCAATAGCATGCCCTTACACCATCTTACTGGGAGGGTCTGTATGCCTGCATCTTACCGTTCTAGTGGTCGACGTCGGAGGCAACGTCTTGCTGATCAATAACCTCCCCGTCGTCCACATACTGCTTCCCGTTCAGTGTATCCTTCATTGAACCAAACAGATGGAGATCGGAAGGTGCAAGATCCGGGCTGTAGTTCTGTGAGTTCCTGTTGGGTGCGCGGACTTGTGTGAGGTCTTACGTTGTCTTGGATAAGGAAAAACTGGTTTTCATTTTTGGAGTGACGAACGTTCTGATGTCAGTTTAATGTCCATAGGGTCCCACAGTACACTTCCGAGTTGATCGTTGCACAATGAGGGAGGACAGAAGACTGTCACCATGACTCTACCACTGAGGATGCAGCTTTAAAATTTTTCTTCGGAGGAGAGATGGTGTGGCGCCACTCCATGGATTGCCGTTTTGTTTCCGGTTCGAAGTGATGAACCAATTCTTCATCGACTGTGACGATGTTCGTCAAATAATTGTCACAATCAGTCTCGTAGGCATGAAGGAATTTGCACAAATGGCCCTTCGCTTCTCTTTATGGTCATTGGTTAGGCGAAGAGGAATCCAGCGGGCACACACCATTGACTATCCCAAATGGTGGAGGAATGTGTCAGCACAACTAACAGAGACGTCCAGCTGTGCATCGAGATGTTTATGATCGTCCATTACCTCGCATGCTCTAACTCCGCAGCAGGCCGGAGTGGCCGAGCGATTCCAGGCGCTTCCGTCCGGAACCGCGCGAACGTCACGGTCGCAGGTTCGAATCATGCATGGATGTGAGTGATGTCCTTAGGTTAGTTAGTTTTAAGTACACTACTGGCCATTAAAACTGCTACACCAAGAAGAAATGCAGATGATAAACGGGTATTCATTGGACAAATATATTATATTAGAGCTGACATGTAATTACATTTTCACGCAACTTGGGTGCAATGCCGGCCGGAGTGGCCGAGCGGTTCTAGGCGCTTCAGACCGGAACCGCGCCACCGATACGGTCGCAGGTTCGAATCCTGCCTCGGGCATGGATGTGTGTGATGTCCTTAGCTTAGTTAGGTTTAAGTAGTTCTCAGTTATGGGGGACTGAAGACCTAAGCTCTTAAGTCCCATAGTGCTCAGAGCCATTTGAACCATTTGGGTGCAATTTGGGTGCATCCTGAGAAATCAGTACCCAGAACAACCAACTCTGGCCGTAATAACGGGCTTGATACGCCTGGGAATTGAGTCAAACAGAGCTTGGATGACGTGTACGGGTACACCTGCCCATGCAGCTTCAACACGATACCACAGTTCATCAAGAGTAGTGACTGGCGTATTGTGATGAGCCAGTTGCTCGGCCACCATTGACCACACGTTTTCTATTGGTGAGAGATCTGGAGAATGTGCTGACCAGGGCAGCAGTCGAACATTTTCTGTATCCAGAAAGGCCCATACAGGACATGAAACATGTGGTCGTGCATTATCCTGCTGAAATGTAGGGTTTCGCAGGGACCGAATGAAGGGTAGAGCCACGGGTCGTAACGCATCTGAAATGTAACGTCCACTGTTCAAATTGCCGTCAATGCGAACAAGAGGTGACAGAGACGTGTAACCAATGGCACCCCATACCATCACGCCGGCCGATACGCCAGTATGGCGATGACGAATACACGCTTCCAATGTGCGTTCACCGCGATTTCACCAAACACGGATGCGACCATCATGATGCTGTAAACAGGACCTCGATTCATCTGAAAAAATGACGTTTTGCCATTCGTGTACCCAGGTTCGTCGCTGAGTACACCATCGCAGGCGCTCCTGTCTGTGATGCAGCGTCCAAGGTAACCGCAGCCATGGTCTTCGAGCTGATAGTCCATGCTGCTGCAAACGTCGTCGAGCTGTTCGTGCAGATGGTTGTTGTCCTGCAAACGTCCATCTGTTGACTCAGGGATCGAGACGTGGCTGGACGATCCTTTACAGCCATGCGGATAAGATGCCTGTCATCTCGACTGCCAGTGATACGAGGCCGTTGGGATCCAGCACATCGTTCCGTATTACCCTCCTGAACCCACCGATTCCATATTCTGCTGATATTCATTGGATCTCGACCAACGCGAGCAGCAATGTCGCGATACGATAAACCCCAATCACGATAGGCTACAATCCGACCTACATCAAAGTCGGAAACGTGATGGTACGCATTTCTCCTCCTTACACGAGGCATCACAACAACGTTTCACCAGGCAACGCCAGTCAGCTGCTGTTTGTGTATGAGAAATCGGTTGGAAATTTTCCTCATGTCAGCACGTTGTAGGTGTCGCCACCGGCGCCAACCTTGTGTGAATGCTCTGAAAAGCTAATCATTTGCATATCACAGCATCTTCTTCCTGTCGGTTAAATTTCGCTCCTGTAGTACATCTTCGTGGTGTAGCAATTTTAATGGCCAGTAGTTTAGTTCTAAGTTCTAGGGGACTGACGACCTCAGCTGTTAAGTCCCATAGTGCCCAGAGCAATTTTTTTCTTACTCCGCAGGGAGCACAGCCGTGTGCAACTGGCCAGCACAGAGAGATCCGACAGGTTTAAGCGACCATGTTTTGATGATGACAGGCGCCTCACCCAACTGCTCACCGAACTGTTCTTCACTAACAGGTCTCCGTAGGCATTTTGCAGGCACCTACGAATGTCTTCCATGCTCTGGTTTTCCGCCAAAAGAAACTCAATGGCAGCTCCCTGCTTGGAACGCACCTCCGCTACAGGCGCCATTTTGAAAGCTATGAATAGCTCCTCCATTAGTCGAACTTCATGAAACAATAGGGTCTGAAGCGGGAATATTCCACGTTGTCCCACAACATACCTGCCGTTTTTCAACGGAAACTGGACGACAAAAACTGTGTTGTGTTACTTATTGAACGCCCCTCCAAAATGTAGAATCTTGCCACTCGTTAAGTGTAGTTACTAAGCTAAGTTAAAGTGTGTCGTCTTCTTTGTCCTATGTTTCATCAGTCTCTAACATTCGCTAAATGTAGTAGATATTACCACTTAGGGATATGGGAACTGAAACAGGTGGCCGCTGGACTGTATTACTACTGTGGCTAGGCGGATTGCTCTCAGACAGTCTCTGTCACAGCTGATATCCACAACAGACACCGAAGAGTCAGTAAACATTTCTTTGCCACGTCTTCCTTGCCCGACTTGCTCCATTTCATTTGCCACTATGCCGTGAGCTATCTGCTACCACCATGCAGCTGCCGTACACAGCCGTTACTGCAGTTATGGATACTCTTCGTGTTTTACTGTCCCTTCCCTGTTGACACACATAGGTAAACAGAGCATAAAATTAGACGAATTTGGACCGTTGTATCTAACAGGATCATTAAATTCCACATTAAAAATAATTATCTTTTAACCGGACACAAACCGCCGTTTTCCGTTGACATTAGACATCCCATGAAATTAGTGATGGGCAACATTCGTTTGGGCTGACTCCAGGTACACGTTGCAAAATCTAAATTCAAAAGATCTTCTGAGACACCAGTGAAATTTCGCCTGACTACCTGTAGGAGAGAGACCCTGTTTATATATCTCCGAAGCTACCAGTGGTGACGGTGATCAACTACAACAGTGTAACAACATTAATGGGTCTATATGTCACTATTGTGCTGTAAACCTGTAAGAAGACGGTCATTCATTTCGTTAAAGTGCTGTATATAATGTTATCCAATTCGAGACCCACGCAAAATTTATAATGTTTGCTAAGGGGGCGTTGCGAAAAGTTAGGTCCTAGAATTTTTTATGTGAAAACTATTAAAACTGTCTAAATAAAATAAACATTATTTAATTTCTACACGGTCAATCTTTATGTCTACGTATTTGTAGGTAACACGACGGAGAGCAACGTAATTACGTCGGTAAGTGAGAAACTGCGTGCTGTAATCGTGTTTAGGATTCGAAGAGTCCGTCGACACATGGCGAACCCTCCTCTTCATCACGACAATGCCAAACCACACACGAACGTTGCTACATCTGCAACAATCTCACTCCATAGGTTCGCTGTCGCTGACATCGATCGTCGTCCATACAGTAAAGATTTGGCACCATCGTATTTTCATCTCGTTCCAGATCTTCATGAACACTTTCGACGACTTAACTTTGATAGTGATGAAGTGCTGCAAGTAAGGATGAGGTTGTGGTTTCGTCAGCAAAGTCAGACATTCTACAGTGATGACTATGTTGAGAAATCAGTATGTAGGCGTGAAGAATAAAGATGCGGATTGTTAATAACGTTCGTTTTATTTAAAAAGCTGCAAGGCTTATCGCACAAGAAACTTGGAGGCGTTACTTTTCATCACGTCCTCTTACACGGAATGACCTCTTTTGAGAGCATTATCGGTCTTCACATAGTAGAGTTCGGAGGTGGTGGCTTGTTGTTGGTCGATGTCATGATTCAAGCATGCTGTAGTTCAGTGAATAACACAGCTGCAGCTCCACATTTCTCTTACGGCAATGGAAAATGGAAATAAGCGTTTGGCGTCATTGGCCGGGAGGTCCCTTACGGGGCAGGTCCGGCCGCCTTGGTGCAGGTCTTATTACATTCGACGCCACATTTGGCGACCTGCGCGCCGGATGGGAATGAAATGATGATGAAGACAACACAACACCCAGTCCCTGAGCGGAGAAAATCCCCGACCCAGCCTGGAATCGAACACGGGGTCGGAGGACGGCAGTCCGTCACACTGACCATTCAGCTATCGGGGCTGACTCTTACCGCAATGATGTTACGACTCCTATTTCTGAACTTGGCTGTGACACGTAGTAGCCATCCCAATGCTTTCGAGACAGTACGTACAACTGGACATTTCATGTGGACATCTAATTCTTGGTGTCAGTAATGATACTCATACACACATTAACCACAGAGTACAGCTTCCTGTGCACGTAACACTCTCAGTGATGAATATTCAGGGTTTCAGTCGTGCTGCAGTGCAGTTATCACAATTGTAAAAGAGTGCTAATAATTATTGTATGGCGTTGTGCATGAAAGAAATAATATGCATCCTAAGCGTAATTTTCGCATAAAAAAGGCATAGTATCTGATTATTCGACAGAAACGTTTATTTTACACATGCGCATTTTTACATAAAGAAACATTACATTTCTATGATTGTTGCGTTCAAAAATGGTTGAAATGGGTCTGAGCACTATGGGACTTAACATCTGAGGTCATCAGTCCCTTAGAACTTAGAACTACTTAAACCTAACTAACCTAATGACATCACACACATCCATGCCCGAGGCAGGATTCGAACCTGCTACCGTAGCGGTGGCGCGGTTCCAGATTGTAGCGCCTAGAACCGCTTGGCCACTGCGGCCGGCTGTTGTGTTCTGTCATACAAGAAATCTCATTAGCGACTATGACACCAAGACTGCTCCAACAACTCCACATTTAACTCAGCAGACACTAGTTCACACACTAAGTTGACGAAAGTCATGGAATAATTCTTAATATCGTGTCTGGTCTCCTTTTACCTGACGTATTGCTGCAACTCAACGTGGCATGGTCAGCAAGTCGTTGTAAGTCCCCTGCAGTAACATTAAACCATCCTGCCTCTGTAGGCGACCACAACTGCGAAAATGTTGCCGGAGCTGAAATTTATGCCCTAACTGCCCACTCGATAACCCATTAATGATCGATGGGGCTCATGTCGGGCGACCTCAGTGGCCAAATCATTCGCTCGAACTGTCCAGAACGCTCTTCAAACCAATCGCGAACAACTGTGGGCCAGTGACGTGAAGCATTGTCATCCATAAAAAATCCATCTTTGTTTGAGGACAAGGCGTCCATCAATAGCTGTAGATGATATCCAAGTAGCCGAACATAACTATTTCCATTCAGTGATCCAGTCCATTCATCGTAAACACAGCCCACACCGCTAAGGAACCACCACCAGCTTGTACAGTGCCTTGTTGGTAACCTGGGTCCATGGCTTCGTGGGATCTGCGCCATACTCGAACTCTGCCATCAGCCCTTACTAGCTGCTGTCAGGATTCATCTGACCATGCCACGTGTGGGGCGGCGGGTGGAATAATCGAATAAATGTTTTGTATTTATGCTGTTAGCCATTCTCAACACTGCCTCTCTAACTACAATATTGGCAACCAGAAAGTGATTAGCAAAACGTGAAGCCTGTAATGACAATTCCTAGTGCCCACTTCATCTGAGAAATACATTTATAGCTACAGCTTATAGCTCTGAGGAACTAGGAGATTGTCTGGGATTCATAATCAAAAACCATTCTCTCTAAAATGTTCACTATATTCTGAAAGTCACAGGCCAAAAAGAATCCACACAATCCAACTATCAGAGCAGTTCAAAGTCTAATGCGCTGATGCCACTATAACTGTTCAAATTAAATGTTTAAGTGAATGCTCGCCATAATTTGATGATAATGTTCATCAAACGCCACACTAAATAATGATAGAATGTCTCTCCCGCGGCGGCACGTAAAAATACGACATACGCAAACTAAAGATAGATCATTAACGTCATCCCAAAATTAACACTTCACTCGAAAACGATTTCATGGTTTTCGCGTATCCCGGGTAACTTATTACTGCATCCGAGGTTGTTTATATCAACGATACCGACGCGACGCGACTCCCAGCACAGGTGGTGCACTAATCAGCGTCTGGAGAGAACTGGGGCCCTCTTCTTTCTCGCGTAGCGCTCTACATGTAAAGCCGCGGTGCGGACGGCTAAGGGAACGCCTGATCAAATCTGCTCTCCCGACTAGCCGCTGGGCTAGTAATGCACCACTTTAAGTTATCGAACAAATCATTGCTTCCTTTGCTGATGGCCGATGAAGCTTTCAATTTAATTGTGCAATCGGCACACAAGTAAGTAATCATAATAAAAGTCTGACGTGGCTAAGTCAAATATTTTGGGCGAGAGAATTAATTTAATTACACTACACGCAGTAGACGAGCTCTGAACTTGCTCTTTGGAGATACGCTATAGCTATAGTTTTATAGTTATTCTGTTGAAACTTCTCACATTTTTATGATTATAGTGGATCTCCCTTCTACTTAAGTTTAAACATCCTAGCTTTATTTATTCGCCTACTTAATCTAACTTGCTTCCTTAATTTCTAAGACAAAAACCAGAAAATCATGAATTTCAACTAAAATTTTAATTTGTGAGATCCAGAATACTGTTTCTACTAAATTATTATGCAAAAAGAATCTAAATATAAATTTTAAAGTTTCTTTTTACAGAAAAGCGTCCAAATTTCGAAAATGGTTAAAGTTATTGAACTGATATTCAACACATATTGATTTAGTATTGTTCCTGACATGCTAGACGTTTCAGGTTATTTACTTGATTTTTAAAGTATTGCACAACATTTATGATGTCAGAGCTAGTTACAGCGGTCTGGCTGGCACACAATGGAAAGACTGATGTGAATTTTATAAGGAGTGAGTATGCTGCTTCCGTACACACAGTTTTCCAGTCGTCTAGAGTCCAACAGATACGATCGCTAGCCCAGAAGGGACGCTGCAGGCGATGTCGTGCTGTTAGCAAAGGCACTCGCCTCGGTCTTCTCCTGCCATATCCCATTAATGTCATATTTCGCCGCACTGTCTTAACGGATACATTCATCGTACGGCACATATTGATGTTTGGAGTTATTTCAAGAAGTGTTGCTTTGCTGTTAGCACTGACCACTCTACGTAAGCGCCGCTACACACGGCCGTTAAATGAAGGCCGTCGGCCACTACGTTGTCCCTGGTGAGTGATAATGCCTGAAATTTTGTATTTTCGGTATACTCTTGACACTGTGAATCGCCGAATTTTGAATTGTCTAACGATTTCCTAAACAGAATGTCTCATGCGTCTAGCTCCAGCTACCATTTGGCATTCAAAGCTGGTAACGTCCTGTTATGTGGTCATAATCACGTCTAAGACCTTTTCACATAAATAACCTGTTTGCAAATGGCAGATCCGCTGATGCACTGCCCTTTTATACCTTGTGTGCGTGCTAAAACCGCCGTCTGTATATGTGCATATCGTTACCGCATGACTTTCAAGTATATTTCACTACACAGATCTTCAGAGTGCAGGGAGTGAGAGGTACTCCTATTCCCCGATTCACATCATTCACATTATAAATCGGTAAAAAGTCCTTAACACACTTCACTACCTACAATCTATTCACGAAGACATGCGACTCGACTGAAATAACTGAGTGTATAAAATTCAGCACCGTCTCAAATGGCATACCAGCTGAGTCAATACTGTTTTGGTGGTGATTCCCATTAACATATTTGCAGAACTTACATACAAATTATAGCAGAGTGTTGTCATCTCGAGAACAAAATCACCAAAGATAATCTGCTACTCCCAGTGCTATTCAACATCTGAAACACTCGTACTTTTGCAACAAAGCGATTGTCTGTAGTGTGGAATCCTTAGTAAGCAAAGCGCATGTCGTGCATGGCTCAACCTGCAACGTGTATACTGCTTTCGCATGTGCCTGTGTACTTCTTGGTAATCAAGTAGATTTCAGAAAAAATTACTGCAATCAGCAATTTCATGTATGAAAAAGCTCTCTTTCTATGCATGAGATAAGGTCTGTTTTCGCTCTTATCTTCAGAAGATGCTGACATGCTGAAGCGAACCATTAGGAACTGTAGCTGGCTAAACATTCTTGCTCTCTATTGGCTTTCAAAACTAGTGGGATGCGTTCCCTACACCATCTTGGATTATAACGTCTTGGAAAACCATTTTAAACTGTTAAGCACTGCAAAAAGAATTTCATTATACCAAAATAATTTTCATTTCACCCAGCAATATTGTTTTCTTCTGTTGTTAAATGATTGCCTTCTCTATATCACAAATTCAGATTCTATGTGTTTAATACTAATATAGGTGATAGAAGCCGAACTCTGTGTTGTGTATGGACACACAGAGCCATCTAATTTTATTGCTACAATCGCAATGTAAGCTACGATTTCCTAACTATGCGTGTCATAATGCCAACAAAACAGTATCTACAACATTCCACCCACTACGTGGTGTCAATTATAATGTAGGTCCCAACAAAGACGAATAGGATTACAGGTAGTGCTACAAACAACACATAGTGTTCGTTTTAAAAAAGGTCTAATGAACTTATGTCCGGAAATGCATCGATTCCATGCTAGAGACCATTTCTTCAATCATAAATTGTTACAGAGACTGCTGTCTAATAGCGCTATAGAATGCGGCCACAATATAGTATGTGTTGAAAATTGTTTCCATGTGCCTCAACTCATGCGTGTACGCGCCGAAACATGTTCTGTTTCACACGTCCTCATCGGCCACAATGCATCCGACCAGTGTCAAATGCAACATGAAAAGGCTGCTCCAGTGTCTCCACATCTGGAATGGGCTTTGCATACACGATTCTTTCGAGAAGGCCCCATAACCAGAAATCGCACGGGTTGAGATCCGTTGAACGAGCAGGCCATGCAACCGGATCTCCTCGTCCGATCCATCGACCAGGGAAGACACGATTGAGATGCGTCCGGACGTTAACGGGGAAGTGGGCTGGAGCACTATCACGAAGCAGCCACATAACCCTTCGAATCATCAATGGCACTTATTCCAGCACGGGAGGGGAATTCACCTACAAGAAATGGCGATAACTGTGGCCTCTTAAGCTACGTGGGTGGAAGATTGGCCTGAAAATACAGTCGCTAGTTATCCTGGCCCACACGTTCCAGCTGCACCGATGCTGATGATTCGCGGTCACCATACCATGGGGGTTTTGCATACTATTCCACAGATGACTGTTATGAAAGTTGATTCCACTCCACTTACAGGTGGCCTCATCATTCTGTGAATAGGATGGACGACATAAATCTCGGAATCGTGGTTGTCTGGTGAAGAAACCAATGACAAAATGGCTCCCGATGCGGGAATTCTGTCGCTGGTAAGCCCGGCACACGCTGTGAGTGATAAGGGTAGTAACAGTTGTCAACTAGAATGTTCTACACTGTCGTCTGGCTTACCCTGTACAGGTGGCCCAACTGCGTGATAGTGACACTGTTGTTGCCTGCCATATTGTTAATCGCATTTACCTCGAAGTCTGGTGTCCGAATATTTCCGGTACGTCCTTCAGGATTTCCTGCTTCCTGAAACGACCCTATCACAGACATACGGCGAAACACTGTCGCAAACATTGAATGCTGTGGTTGTTGTCGGCGGGGTTAAGCTAGGTGTCCGTCGCTTTTGCCATTTGTCTTTCCATAAGTTAACACCATGTCGGCAATCTCTCTATTGGATTACTGAACCACTGTGTACAACGCTGTATCACATCCACTACAAGGTAAGTCAGCAAGAGAAGTGAATTAGACACGACATTACCAATTAATTTGGCAAGAGAGGGCCCTAGGGCATGACATATGAGGAACAGTACCACCCTCTAGGAGGAAAACATGCATACTGTAATAGTGGCTGCATGATACAGCGCGTATTAGACGGCAGTCTCTGTAACAAAGTATGATTGAATAAATGGTCTCTCGTATAGAAACCATGCATTTTCGGGCATAAGTTCATTAGGCCTGTTCCGTATACTATCACCGATCAATCCCTAGAGTTTGTACACTTTGGAAGAAATCACCCTGTGTATTCGTGCTGTACTACATTTCATAAACAACTGTCTTCTATAAGCGTTACATCTTAAATTCAGCCTGTATTGCACCAAGTCCAACAGGCGCGAACACTTACACTGGAATACCGTTCGTAAATCTGCCTCGACAGAATCGATAGGTTAGACACTTGGACACTTTGGTACAGGGGGAACACAATCACTGGTGTTTCGAGGATGACATTTTCACTCATCAGTGAAGAATGGGCTGATATGAGACTTCCCGGTAGATTAAAACTGTGTGCCGGATCAGGACTCGAACTCCGGACCTTTGCCTATCCTCAGAAAGTGCTCCACAAACTGTTTTTCTTTTTAAGGAACCTTCCCTGAGTCAAAATGGAGCGGTAGGGCAAAGTGAGCAGGGTTCGCAAGCGGAGGCATGGCCGCCTTTCCCGTTCCTTTCTCCAGGAACCAAGGACAGCGTTGGAAGCGCGGTGTGGAGATACAATGCACATCATTGATTATATTTTTATAGTTTTTATACCATCAAGCACAACAGGAAACCAAGGTCACACGGAGGAAGAAGTGGGAACGTGAGACACTCAGTGGACAATCGACGCGTAATTTGTCAGAGAAGAACATTACCATGAACAGAGAACAACCGTTACTAAGAGTGGAAAAGGCTTACATCATCTCGTCGTTGCAGTAACACCCCAACTCTTGTGTGGATTAATAAAGACATTACAAGGAAAACTGAAGAAAAATTATCTGTATCTGGGATTGTAGACAGTTGCACAATTTCATTCATTATGGGAGTGCCAAAAATCAAGTCCATAATTCTCACCATCAACAAACAAGTAGTAAACAGAATGTCTCCAAATAGAAGTTACAGCGTTCGTTTTGGTTGCTGGACAGTATCCCGAGACCGAAAACAGGAGCAGGTCAAGAGATATCTGCTGAGGAGTCGTACGAGTAAATAAGGACAGCACCTGTCGCACCAAGAACGAGACATCTCTGGATGAGCTGCACACCAAGCGAGCCGGCCGCGGTGGTCTCGTGGTTCTAGGCGCGCAGTCCGGAACCGTGCGACTGCTACGGTCGCAGGTTCGAATCCTGCCTCGGGCATGGATGTGTGTGATGTCCTTAGGTTAGTTAGGTTTAACTAGTTCTAAGTTCTAGGGGACTGATGACCACAGCTGTTAAGTCCCATAGTGCTTAGAGCCATTTGAACACCAAGCGATGCTCGTTAGCGTCCATAACCTCACGGGTGACACACACAACGGGGAGTCGGCAAGGTGAATCCCATAAAGATATGACTGACATACTTACTTCCCATGTCTATAAATTACCATGCAGGCTGCACGTCAGTGGCAAGGTAAGGAGCTCACACTGATCGCCACACGGCATGTCATTCGACTTGGGGATGTTTCCCTTCAGCCACTTTCGGTGAGCTGTTCTGCTGAAGAAAGCCATAGATCGCTTTCGTGGACGTCAAACGCAGTGGTGTTATCAAAGTATGGATACACCTCAGTTCGAGGAAAAAATGGCGAAAATAAAAGGAGGCCGATGGGACGTCCGAAAGCTGGATAAGAGCTGAGAGAGCACGTGGTGCATGGGCTTCCAGCAACAGGCTGCTAATGCACGTGGTACAACTGCACCACAGCACCATTTGAAAGTTGATGAAGAAGGTTGTCGCTCTGTCAGGGAAATGATACTCGCCTAAGCCGCCCTTGCACGACAGGAGAGCGAGGGTCTCATACCATATCGTGAAGAGTAAACTGTGCAAACATATGAACTGAATGCGGTGGGCCATGGATGGAGGAATGAGGAGTTTCTGTGCCATGTAGGGGATACGTGACGCCGAATATATATGTACATATTGTGTCTCTTGCGGAAGATCGAGGTCTCGTCCACGATTATCTAGAAGCCCACCTGATAGTTGGGGCAGTAGGCAACGAATGTTGAGTGCAATCGTACATCACGTATCACTTGAGAAATCGAGTCTTAAACGTCGAATAGTAGAAGCTACATACAATGGAGCAATTCTGTTTGCAGGAAACACCGCACCTATAGTCATAGCGCTCTTTAATGTAGCTACTAAGAGCTTCGGCGTAGGTAGTAACCCATGTACATGATTTCCTGACCTCAGCACCAATATGAATAACGAGGATCATATCGTCCACATAAGCACTGCAGCTTAACACATGACCACCGTGAGACATCATATACAGGCGTTGACAGAGGCCACAGAGTAACGGTTCCATGGGAAAAGTACACAACAAGGCAGAGAGCGGGCAGCCTTGACGTACCGAAGAAGATGGGGGGAGTGAGACGGCCATTGTAGAGTACATGGGACTTTGCTCCGTGAAGGAGACGCGTTACAACATCGACGGCGGTATTAGGATATCCCACTTGCGGAGCACCCGTTCCAGTTAGTCATAATTGAACCCATAGAACGCCTGGTTGAAGTCAAGAGCAACCTAATGTCCAGGCACATAATGAGTGTGAGCAAGAGCTGTCACGTCTCGACGGTGACAGAGGTTAGCGCAATTTTATCGCCACCTCTCAAAGACGTTTCATCAGCGACAACCACGTACCGGGCCGTCCGTATAAACCATGCAGAAGATAGCCAGATAAATATCTTCGTGTTGCTGTTGAGCAACGCCAATGGGCGGTAATCACATATCCATGATGTACCCCGAGGCTTGTGGATGAGCCGAGCGGTCTAAGGCGCTGTAGTCATGGACCGTAGGGATGGTCCCGACGGAGGTTCGAGTCCTCCCTCGGGCATGGATGTGTGTGTTTGTCCTTGGGATAATTTAGGTTAAGTAGTGTGTAAGCTTAGGGACTGATGACCTTAGCAGTTTAAGTCCCATAAGATTTCGCACACATTTGAATATTTTTTTTGCTCGTGGATGGGAATAAGAATACCATCAAGGAAACTGTCTGTGATCTGCTCAATAAGCGACGTAAGATCCGAACAAATTTCTTTCCTTGTCGGCGCCAGTAGAGGACGAAATGACCGATAAAACTCTAATGGGAGTCCGTCAGGGCATTGTAGACTTTTTTGTCCATGACATCAGGAAGCAGATACATCGTTGGGTCCGCAGGAAGCGAGCGAAAGGAGAGTTGGGAGAACGCCCCAATGCTCGCGGGGTTGTGACGTTGTGCAGGCTAACATAATATTCATGGAGGGCACGGGCTACATCGTATTGGATATCTAAGCGCCGCCCTTATCAATCGTGAGATTATAATACAAAGTTTTTGGTGTTGCTGAGCTACAGTCATGCAATAGTTTTTAAATGAACACATCGCCATTTGACTGTACTGATGGTTATTTCATTACAACCCAGGTTTCGGCCTTTTATACCATTTTCAAGCGATAGCTAAAAGAAAACATCGCATAGGGTAAGACCACGTAAAATTTCAAAAGATGTAAAATGACTTGAACAATCAGTGTAAAATACCTTATAATTATGAAATATCTACTTACGGTTTATGTTATTAATATACAGGGTGTTACAAAAAGGTACGGCCAAACTTTCAGGAAACATTCCTCACACACAAAGAAAGAAAATATGTGGACATGTGTCCGGAAACGCTTACTTTCCATGTTAGAGCTCTTTTTATTACTTCTCTTCAAATCATATTAATCATGGAATGGAAACACACAGTAACAGAACGTACCAGCGTGACTTCAAACACTTTGTTACAGGAAATGTTCAAAATGTCCTCCGTTAGCGAGGATACATGCATCCACCCTCCGTCGCATGGAATCCCTGATGCGCTGATGCAGCCCTGGAGAATGGCGTATTGTATCACAGCCGTCCACAATACGAGCACGAAGAGTCTCTACATTTGGTACCGGGGTTGCGTAGACAAGAGCTTTCAAATGCCCCCATAAATGAAAGTCAACAGGGTTGAGGTCAGGAGAGCGTGGAGGCCATGAAATTGGTCCGCCTCTACCAATCCATCGGTCACCGAATCTGTTGTTGAGAAGCGTACGAACACTTCGACAGAAATGTGCTGGAGCTCCATCGTGCATGAACCACATGTTGTGTCGTACTTGTAAAGGCACATATTCTAGCAGCGCAGGTAGAGTATCCCGTATGAAATCATGATAACGTGCTCCATTGAGCGTAGGTGGAAGAACAACTAAAATGAGCTCTAACATGGAAATTAAGCGTTTCCGGACACATCTCCACATAACATCTTTTCTTTGTTTGTGTGTGAGGAATGTTTCCTGAAAGTTTGGCCGTACTTTTTTGTAACACCCTGTATATTGCAGGAGATCAAGTTCAAAATTTACCATAAATTAAGAAAAATATTGGATCCCGACGAAATTCCAGATGTAAAATCACCATTTTGTAAAAAGATCACTAAATAATAGTGCGAGCACATCATATATAGTTTACCCCTTCCCACCCATCCCTACCACCCCTCCCCACATGTTTTAGCTACTAGTGTTAACTTTCGAATTTTTATTATCGATAGCACTTTCTGTATTCTTATGGTTGGTTAATTGTCTATGAATTTTATTTCGTTTTGTTCCGTTTACAGTTGGTCATACAACTTAATGTGGGTTCACTTACAGTTGTTGACCATTTGTTGTATAACATCTGAGCTACCCAAGCTTCATATCAGCACACACTCCGCTGCAGAGTGAAAATCTCATACTGGAAACATCCTCCAGGCTGTGGCTAAGTCATGTCTCCGCAATATCCTTTCTTTTAGGAGTGTTGGTTCTGCAAGGTTCGCAGACGAGCTTCTGTGAAGTAGGCGACGAGGAGACGAGGTACTAGAAGAATTGAAGCTGGAGGTGGTGTGGTGGGGTGGTGTGACGTGCCTGCGTAGCGCAGATGGTGGAGCACTTGCCCACAAAAGGCAAAGGTCTCGAGTTCGAGCCTCGGTCCGATACACAGTTTTAATCTGCCAGTAAGTTTCATTATTGAGCCTTGCAACGTGCTGTTAAGAAGGGCTCTCAACCCCTTCGTACTTTTGCGGCCTTATGGACAGCGCTGCACATTCATGGTGTCAGTTCCCTCCAGCACTATTTCAAACATTAGCCGATTCCATGCTGCGTCGTGTTGCGGCACTTCTGCGTGCTCGCGGGGTCCTATACGATGTTAGGTAGGTGTACCAGTTTCTTTGGCTATTTGTAGTAGTAAGGTCTTATGGGACCAAACTGCTGAGGCCATCGGTCCCTAAGCTTACCTACTACTTAAACTGACTCACGCTAAGGACAACACACACAGCTATACCCGAGGGGGGACGAACCTCCGACGGGGGGAGCCGCGCGGACCGTGACGAGGCGCCCCAGGCCGCGCGACTACCCCGCGTGGCCGAGCTTGTCAGTGTATATAGTCTGAAGATATTTAACATTAATAGTCATGTATCTTTGCCATTTTGTCATTTTAGTATTCAGTTATTCTATTACTCATGATTTCATTATCATTACGACTCAAGGGCATGTGTTCATTTTCTATATACCAAAGTAAACCTCTTGTTACTAAATATGACGTGCTCCTACTATTATTACTGACCTTTTTACAAAATGGTGATTTTACATCTGTATTTTCGTGGGGAGACAATATTTTTGTTAATTTATGCCCCATTTTGAGCCTGATGTTCTGCAATATATGTTAATGACATAAACCGTAAGTATATATTTCATAATTATGCACTAACTTATGTACATTTTACATCTTTTGAATTCTTATGTGGTCTTACTGTAAGAAAGTTTTGCTTTTACCAATCATTTGAAGATGGCATAAATGACCGACATCTGGATCTTAATTAAATAAACAACAATATAGACAAATGGCGGTGTGTTCATTTAAGAATTAATCAAAGCTCTCCAAGTATGGCGCCGTTCCGCTATCATGTTGCACATAGACATACGATCCTGTGCTAACCCATCTTATGTGGGTGTCTTGACCAAAGCTCCTTCAGGGTGACGGAGAAAAGGGCAGTGAGCAGTGCCTTGGCATGATTCAACATCACCTGATGCTGTGACGAATTCAGCATCATGGTACATTTCCGGAGAAAGGTGAAGTAGAAATCCTGACGACAAGCTGTCCACGTGGTCTTGATGAGCTGCTAGCACTCGGGTGAAATAAGATGCTTTGTGTTTAGTTTCCATGGTCACAGGTCGCTCCACGCCATCTGGCGGCAGAGACTGGGGGCTCAAATATATGCGTCATGGTCAGAGAACGCATCAGGCAAAACTTCAGAAGCCTGCACCCCACCAACAATATCGCGAGCGATATAAACACGATCGAGGTAACTGGAAAGGTGACTAGAGATACGTGTAAATCTCCAACGATCACCATGAACACGCTCGTGAGTGTCCACAGGTTGAGGCGCTGGAAATCAGCCTGTAGCATTACTGATGGAGAGTGATGTGGCACTTGGTCTTTGGGTACCTGGGTGGAGTTGAAATCGCCTCCCACGTTTAAGGCATCCTGCCGACCAGGAACAGAGGCGTGACTGCCTCAAAGAAGAAAGCAGAACGTTAGCGGCGACCCAAAACAAATGGCGCATAGACATTGATGATCCTGACGCCACGAAATGTGAGAGCCATACATTATAACTGGTACTGCCATCACATTGTAAAATTTTAGTAATGTCTCTTTTTCTAACGTTCCTGAAGAGAGAGTGATTCATAGTACCTACCAACTGCTGAATTTTTGCAGTTCGTATTCTTGATCGTTGTACGTGACATGAGACCCAAATCCCAGGTATTCTAAATTATTTATTTGTTCTAGCAACTTATAAATTGTCATTTTTCCTCTTAAATGCTTTTTACCATTGAATTCCATTACATTAGTTTTAATCTGATATTTAATCATATTATCATTTGCTACCTTGTGCTCTCTGTAATTTATCTTCTGAATCCACCAAGATTATTTGATCATCTGCAAGCAGGAGTGTATTTACAACTTTAATATTAAGCTTGTCTCTAGATTATGGAGATAGACAACTGTATCAGGGAGGATATCATCATGCAAGAGGATCACCACCCCACTACCAGGAGGGGAAGCATGGGGGATGTGTGCCATAAAGCCATGGGGAGCACAAATGGTTGCAAATTGCACATCCTGTAGGAGGGCAATCTGGTGTGTGTGAATGGTATCGACAGTGATTGGCTATGCAGTAAGTTTGAAAAGCTGCCATCGTCCGGAGGGTGGGTGATACAAACATGGAGGAAGCATAGAGGGCTCCCGTTTAGGTCACCATAAAAAGGGCACATCACTGTGACGGAGAGGGAGCCGACCCCACCAAGGGGGTTCCATTGTTCTGTACACCTGCACATCCTCTATCCTCAGCATTCCCATCGTTCGCCCAGAAGACAGAAGTCTCACTGTGCCAGTTAAGTGGAACACTATCAGAGGTGTGTCTAGAGGTAGCGTCAGGGGGGTGCAACTGCATCATATGCAGGCAGTGGAAGGTCGGTGTCCGTGGGTAGATGCTGACTGGAGATGGTGGTGTGGAGGGACGTTGCGTCGTCTGGTGCCAGAGAAAGATACATCACGGATTGAAGATGAATGTGATGTTATTCCGGTGATACAATAGAGTCAAATTTAGAAAGAGCTTGCCGGTATCAGCCCACTTATCAGTATTAAGTCCACGACCGGTTTCGGCCTTTACAGGCAGGCCATTTTCAACTGGATATGAAAATGATCTTTTTATGTTTCTTCTTAATAGCACAAGTTTCATATCCACCTGAAAATGACCTGCTTCCAAAGGCCGAAACTTCTAATCCTGGTTCATGCACTAATTCGGCCGCGAAGAGTGTCTTAAAGCTGTTTTATCTTTCCCTGAGGCAAGCTGATCCCCAACTGTTGTAAATGAGCGCGACTACTACGGTCGCAGGTTCGAATCCTGCCTCGGGCATGGATGTGTGTGATGTCCTTAGGTTAGTTAGGTTTAAGTAGTTCTAAGTTCTAGGGGACTGATGACCATAGATGTTAAGTCCCATTGGTACTGTCGCCGGCGACAGTGTAGGTGAGAAAGGCATAAAGTCCATCTTGTCGTCGAGAGGAGTCGACGCCAGTGCTGACTGACTCAGTATGGGCGCAGCAGGCAACCCTGCTACGGCCACCTAAGATAGAGATAATAAAGTGGGCGCTGCAGCGAGGGTGACGTCTCCGATCGACGGCTGAATCAGTCTACGTCGGAGACATTCAGAAAAGAAATGACCTTCTTGGCCACAACCTGGCCTTCGTATATGACGACAATCCTGTAGCGGGCAATCACCAAGTGACAAGGCACATGTTTCCACAATTCAGTTTTTATCTGACGGACACCATCGAGGGCACGGTAGTTTTCGAACGTCTTCCACTTTCAGCAACGTGACTGACGATGTTGCCGTAAAGTTTAAAGGCGGCCACCACAGGAGAGGCGCAGAAGGTGGGGTCTGGGAGGCACGGGTCATGGGGTGGGGGGGTAGCCTTCAAAGGGTAGTGGCGGAATGTTGCCAGAATTTCTGAAACGATGTGATGGCCTTGGTGCACATGTCCAGACACATTGATGTCAGAATTCCAGGGACGCTGATGTTGACGACAGCGAAATATCTGCTTAAAATCTCAATGACCTACTTCTCTTGATCTTGTAGCACACCGCGTTATCCAAGAGCTCCACAAAATCATAAGATTCGAACATCGATTCAGACGGACATTGTACTAGAACCGCTGCTGATATTGCAGTAAGCTCTTCTTGAGAGCTGACACTCTGTCAGAATTCCTAATAACGTATATAAATATACAGGTTTCCGCAGTTCTGCCCGGCAAAATTCGCGCATACTTCCATGACAATGTGACAGCATGGCCTGATTAGAAAAGTGTCCTGGAACTACTGCTAATTATTGTGCGGCGGTATTTATTTAACCAGAAGCACTTCGAATGTGGTGTAGAAACAAAATGAGTTGTGTTCCGATTCGCCCACGTTCGTCCACCGCTGTCAAGCTGTCGCTTGATGAAATTAATATTCAGGTCATTGGTCATTCCTTCGACAAAACAGTCATTACAGGGTGCTAGAAATGTCCATCACATTGTACTTGTTTTCCCCACTAAAATATTTTAATTTTGGATTAGAACAAAATGCCACTACTGGCCATTAAAATTGCTACACCACGAAGATGACGTGGTACAGACGCGAAATTTAACCGATAGGAAGAAGATGCTGTGATATGCAAATTATTAGCTTCTCAGTGGATTCACACAAGGTTGGCGCCGGTGGCGACGCCTACAACTTGCTGACATGAGGAAAGTTTCCAAACGATTTCTCATACACAAACAGCAGTTGATCGGCGTTGCCTGGTGAAACGTTGTTGTGATGCCTCGTGTAAGGAGGAGAAATGCGTACCATCACGTTTCCGACTTTAATAAAGGTCGGATTATAGCCTATCGCGATTGCGGTTTACCGTGTCGCGACATTGCTGCTCGCGTTGATCGAGATCCAACGACTGTTAGCAGAATATGGAATCGGTGGGTTCAGGGGGGTAATACGGAACGCCGTGCTGCATCCCAACGGCCTCGTATCACTAGCAGTCAGGATGACAAGCATCCCATCCGCATGGCTGTAACGGATCGTGCAGCCACGCCTCGATCCCTGAGTCAACAGATGGGGACGTTTGCAAGACAACAACCATCTGCACAAACAGTTCGACGACGGTTGCAGCTGCATGGACTATCAGCTCGGAGACCATGGCTGCAGTTACCCTTGACGCTGCATCACAGACAGGAGCGCCTGCGATGGTGTACTCAACGACGAACCTGGGTGCACGAATGGCACAAAGTCACTTTTTCGGATGAATCCAGGTTGTGTTTACAGCATCATGATGGTCGCATCCGTGTTTGGCGACATCGCGGTGAACTCACATTAGAAGCGTGCATTCGTCATCGCCATTCTGGCGTATCATCCGGCGTGGTGGTATGGGGTGCCACTGACGGCACTTTGAACAGTGGACGTTACATTTCAGGTGTGTTACGACCCGTGGCTCTACCCTTCATTAGATCCCTGCGAAACCCTACATTTCAGCACGATAATGCAGGACCGCATGTTACAGGTCCTGTGCGGGCCTTTCTGTATACAGAAAATGTTTGACTGCTGCCCTGGCCAGCACATTCTCCAGATCTGTTACCAACTGAAAACGTTTGGTCAATGGTGGCCGAGCAACTGGTTCGTCACAATACGCCAGTCGCCACTCTTGATGAACTGTGGTATCGTGTTGAAGCTGCATGGGAAGCTGTACCTGTACACGCCATCGAAGCTCTTTGACTCAGTGCCCAGGGGTATAAAGGCCGTTATTACGGCCAGAGATGATTGTTCCGGGTACTGATTTCTCAGGATCAATGCACCCAAGTTGCGTGAAAAAATGTAATCACATGTCAGTTCTAGTGTAACACATTTGTACAATGAATACCCGTTTATCATCTGCATTTCGTCTTGGCGTAGCAATTTTAATGGCCAATAGTGTAAATAGCTAGCGCGCTCTTTGCTTCATTTCTGAGTCACTTAACGTTGTTTTTATCGAGGTAGACTCCTTGTCCCTCATTTCTGGTTTCCTCTTAATGGCAATGTACAATCTGACCATTTTCGACTTCAGAGTGTCGAGTTGTACCCACATCTCTGTCTGGTATTGCACCACCTGACCTACACTTTCTGACATTCAGCCAAGGGCAGATTTCATCTCCTTGGCTCTACTCGTAAAATATGTATCCCTTCCCTCAATCAATCGCCGCCTGATTCTGCCAGTTTATTTTCAACCTGTCTACCATTACTGCTAATTCCCTTTAATGTGGATTGATTTTTCACGATTCTGATCATTGAAATCTTCTCTAAGCTCCTCATATTGACTATTGAAATATTTTCTAAGCTCTGCCAGTTGCTACATTGTACACACCCATGGCTCCTGAACATTTGCTACCCCAACAGTGTTATTTGGAATCCCAAGCTCACTCCTTGAGTGATCGGAACCATACTCACTGAGTGACTGCTTAATTCTCTCGGTCGTTGCTAACAATCTGCGAAGATATTGCAACAACAGCAAGTGCTGATTACACTTAACCTGTATCTACAACCGCAGTCTGCTCTTGGTGTGGTGGCGACGACCGCGAGCGTTGTGTGGCCGCTACTGTGGCGTCCTTGAACCATAGATGTTCCGCGCGTTCGTGCACTCGCACTGCGCAAGCCTCGACCACTCTGCGCTGTCGTCAGCATACCCTGCCTACACTCAACTGTCTGCACGTCGTGCCAACGAGTGGCTGTTGCTACGGCGCTCGCACAAACTGTCGCGCTCATGTGAAAACTAGCAACGGTCTCTTTACACGCGGTCGTGTCACAATATGCTGGTCACTGTGAAGGTCAGACATGCTGAGTAAATTGAGTTGCACATAGCATTTGCTGTCTGGTGAGTTACTGTATGTTACTGAGGTTATTCACTGGTACTGCCTATCGGAAAACTTAGTTTGTTAAGTATTCTTGACGTATTTGCAGCTCGTGGGTACATTTTGACTGATTTACGTAGCAAAGCTGATATGCACGCTCAAAATAAAATTATTCTCCACGTGCCATTATTAATTCCTTGCCTTATGAGATCAGTTCCATCGGGGTTTGTTACGTATACCAAATAGGCATTTCTCCGAATAGTTCGTTGACTCTTACATTCAGTCGAACTTATTCACGTATTATATCAGACATTCAGACTGTTTCACAAATCATGTTACGCACTTCCATTGGAGGGGACTAGTAGATCAAGTTTTACATGGAACCCATGTCCAGAAACGTCATCCAACGACACCACCGAGCGTTAAAGTTATAGGCGCCAGCGCCTTTATATGTATGTATACACAGGATGATCCCGTGATCCTATTACATACTTTCTAGGATGACGGAGAGGGATAAACGTATCAGTTTGAGGTAAGGGACCCTCTGCTGGAAACGAAGGATCAAAAGTTATAAGCGAAAACCGTTCTGATACCTCTGACAGTGGAATACATGTACTGGTACTGTTGTTGTTAATACTGGAGGGTAGGTAGTCTTCAGTGGTGGTAGTATGGATGAAAACTAGGGAAAAATGTCCAGCAAACGTGGGCTCTCAAATGCACGCCTGAGCAGCTATAAACATTTTTCTTTCTACACTTTTGTAAAACACATCCCTTCTACTCAACAAACGGTCATAGCTCTTAAGGCATGCATTTTATAGCCTATGTTTGGTAGACTTCTCTCTTTTTTTGGTCCATACAACAAACTCTGAAAGTTGCCTATCCTACAACCTTAGCAATAACGGTACCAGTAAATGTACTTCTCTCTCAGAGGTATCAGAAGGGTTTTCGCTTATAACTATCGATTTGTTCATTTCCGGTTCAGGGACCTTTGTCTCAGGCTGGTGATTTATCCTTCGCCATCAACCCAGAAATTTTGTTACATCATCACGGAATCACCTCGTATATACTCGTACATACATATAAGGCGCTAGCGCCTGTAACTTTGACGTTCTGTAGCGACGTTTGATGACGTTTCCGGGCATGTGATACGATGTAAAACTAAATAAAACTATCTCCCCTCTACAACGTCTAGAAGTATGTAACATGACTTGTGAAACACCATGTAGAATTTGGTTTGCATATCTCGTCCTCGTCAAGTGTCTTTGTGTAACTGGGAGGTCACGTGGTAGTTGGTTTACTTAGACCTTGAATTAACTATGTGTTGAACTCAAACGCTTCCTCTAGTTTATACTACCCTGGTCACTGACTTGATTCTGAAATGCATCGGCGTAACTTTTGACTCTGTCGCCGTTACATGATAGCTTGTACAGAAACGCAACCTCACCTCCGATAAATATGGCATTTAGAAATTTTCGTGCATCATTTCATGTCACATATGGCATCCCTTCTTCTAAACACTACTTATTTCTTTTGTACTGTATGCATTTTACAGCAAAAAAGGTGGATTATGAAGTTGCTGTTACTTGAAAAGTAGGAGTGTGTAATTCTGAATAGTTAAATTCCGGGTCCACGTTTCACTGTTATCACTAGAAATGTGGGGTTAACATCTTCACTGCATCTTCACTTAAGAGTGTTCTGCTCAGTTAACTTTTATTGGTTATGTTACAGTCAGACTGAGGTTATTAATGAATGACGTGGGTCTATTATGAAGCATAGTTACTTCAACCCCCCCCCCCCCCCCTCATGAACCATGGACCTTGTCGTTGGTGGGAACACTTGCGTGCCTCACCGATACAGATGGCCGTACCGTAGGTGCAACCACAACGGAGGGATATCTGTTGAGAGGCCAGACTGAAGTGTGGTTCCTGAAAAGGGGCAGCAGCCTTTTCAGTAGTTGCAGGGGCAACAGTCTGGATGATTGATCTGGCCTTGTAACACTAACCAAAATGGCCTTGCTGTTCTGGTACTGCGAACGCCTGAAAGCAAGGGGAAACTACAGCCGTAATTTTTCCCGAGGGCATGCAGCTTTACTGTATGATTAAATGATGATGGCGTCCTCTTGGGTAAAATATTCCGGAGGTAAAATAGTCCCCCATTCGGATCTCCGGGCGGGGACTACTCAGGAGGACGTTGTTATCAGGAGATAGAAAACTGGCGTTCGACGGATCGGAGCGTGGATTGTCAGATCCCTTACTCGGGCAGGTAGGTTAGAAAATTTAAAAAGGGAAATGGATAGGTTAAAGTTAGATATAGCGGGAATTAGTGAAGTTCGGTGGCAGGAGGAACAAGACTTCTGGTCAGGTGAAAACAGGGTTATAAATACAAAATCAAATAGGGGTAATGCAGGAGTAGGTTCAATAATGAATAAAAAAGTAGGCGTGTGGGTAAGCTACTACAAACAACATAGTGAACGCATTATTGTGGCCAAGGTAGACACGAAGCCGACGCCTACTACAGTAGTACAAGTTTATACGCCAACTAGCTCTGCAGATGACGAAGAAATTGATGAAATGTATGATGAGATAAAAGAAATTATTCAGGTAGTGAAGGGAGACGAAAATTTAATAGTCATGGGTGACTGGAATTCGTCAGTAGGAAAAGGGAGAGAAGGAAACATAGTAGGTGAATATGGATTGGGGGAGAGAAATGAAAGAGGAAGCCGTCTGGTAGAATTTTGCGCAGAACATAACTTAATCATAGTTACTACTTGGTTTAAGAATCATGAAAGAAGGTTGTATACATGGAAGAACCCTGGAGATACTAAAAGGTATCAGATAGATTATATAATGGTAAGACAGAGATTTAGGAACCAGGTTTTAAATTGTAAGACATTTCCAGGGGCAGATGTGGGCTCTGACCACAATCTATTGGTTATGAACTGTAGATTAAAACTGAAGAAACTGCAAAAAGGTGGGAATTTAAGGAGACGAGACCTGGCTAAACTGAAAGAATCAGAGGTTGTACAGAGTTTCAGAGAGACCATAAGGGAACAGTTCACAGGAATGGGGGAAAGAAATACAGTAGAAGAAGACTGGGTAGCTTTGAGGGATGAAATAGTGAAGGCAGCAGAGGATCAAATAGGTAAAAAGACAAGGGCTAGTTGAAACCCTTGGGTAACAGAAGAAATATTGAATTTAATTGATGAAAGGAGAAAATATAAAAATGCGGTAAATGAAGCAGGCAAAAAGGAATACAAACGTCTCAAAAATGATACGGACAGGAAGTGCAAAATGGCTAAGCAGGGATGGCTAGAGGACAAATGTAAGGATGTAGAGGCTTATCTCACTAGGGGTAAAATAGATACTGTCTACAGGAAAATTAAAGAGACCTTTGCTGAAAGGAGAACCACTTGCATGAACCACTTGCATCAAGAGCTTTGATGGAAACCCAGTTCTAAGCAAAGAAGGGAAAGCAGAAAGGTGGAAGGAGTACATAGAGGGCCTATACAAGGGCGATGTACTTGAGGACAATATTATGGAAATGGAAGAGGATGTAGATGAAGATGAAATGGGAGATATGATATTGCGTGAAGAGTTTGACAGAGCACTGAAAGACCTGAGTCGAAACAAGGCCCCCGGAGTAGACAACATTCCATTAGAACTACTGACAACCTTGGGAGAGCCAGTTCTGACAAAACTCTACCATCTGGTGAGCAAGATGTATGAGACAGGCGAAATACCCTCAGACTTCAAGAAGAATATAGTAATCCCAATCCCAAAGAAAGCAGGTGTTGACAGATGTGAAAATTACCGAACTATCAGTTTAATAAGTCACAGCTGCAAAATACTAACGCGAATTCTTTACAGACGAATGGAAGAACTGATAGAAGCCGACCTCGGGGAAGATCAGTTTGGATTCCGTAGAAATGTTGGAACACGTGAGGCAATACCGACCCTACGACTTATCTTAGAAGAAAGATTAAGGAAAGGCAAACCTACGTTTCTAGCATTTGTAGACTTAGAGAAAGCTTTTGACAATGTTGATTGGAATACTCTCTTTCAAATTCTCAAGGTGACAGGGGTAAAATACAGAGAGCGAAAGGCTATTTACAATTTGTACAGAAACCAGATGGCAGTTATAAGAGTTGAGGGGTATGAAAGGGAAGTAGTTGTTCAAATGGCTCTGAGCACTATGGGACTTAACATCTATGGTCATCAGTCCCCTGGAACTTAGAACTACTTAAGCCTAACGAACCTAAGGACAACACACAACACCCAGCCATCACGAGGCAGAGAAAATCCCTGACCCCACCGGGAATCGAACCCGGGAACCCGGGTGTGGGAAGCGAGAACGCTACCGCACGACCACGAGATGCGGGCGAAGCAGTTGTTGGGAAGGGAGTGAGGCAGGGTTGTAGCCTATCCCCGATGTTATTCAATCTGTATATTGAGCAAGCAATAAAGGAAACAAAAGAAAAGTTCGGAGTAGGTATTAAAATCCACGGAGAAGAAATAAAAACTTTGAGGTTCGCCAATGACATTGTAATTCTGTCAGAGACAGCAAAGGACTTGGAAGAGCAGTTGGACGGACTGGACAGTGTCTTGAAAGGAGGGTATAAGATGAACATCAACAAAACCAAAACGAGGATAATGAAATGTAGTCGAATTAAGTCGGGTGATGCTGAGGAAATTAGATTAGGAAATGAGACACTTAAAGTAGTGAAGGAGTTTTGCTATTTGGGGAGCAAAATAACTGATGATGGTCGAAGTAGAGGGGATATAAAATGTAGACTGGCAATGGCAAGAAAAGCATTTCTGAAGAAGAAAAATTTGTTAACATCGAGTATAGATCTAAATGTCAGGAAGTCGTTTCTGAAAGTATTTGTATGGAGTGTAGCTATGTATGGAAGTGAAACGTGGACCATAAATAGCTTAGACAAGAAAAGAATAGAAGCTTTTGAAATGTGGTGCTGCAGAAGAATGCTGAAGATTAGATGGGTTGATCACATAACTAATGAGGAGGTGTTGAATAGGATTGGGGAGAAGAGACGTTTGTGGCACAACTTGACTAGAAGAAGGGATCGGTTGGTAGGACATGTTCTGAGGCATAAAGGGATCACCAATTTAGTACTGGAGGGCAGCGAGGAGGGTAAAAATCGTAGAGGGAGACAAAGAGATGAATACACTAAGCAGATTCAGAAGGATGTAGGCTGCAGTAGGTACTGGGAGATGAAGAAGCTTGCACAAGATAGAGTAGCATGGAGAGCTGCATCAAACCAGTCTCAGGACTGAAAACCACAACAACAACAGTTACTTCAAATGAGGACATATGGTGTTTACCACCACTAGTAAAACAAATTTAAAAAAGAGATGACCACCCAATCAGTAAGCCTGGCCGTAGTGCAGTGCATTTTTGCATTACTGTTAACGTACAACCAACGCTGCTAGAGAAACCAACCCAAGAGAGAACCGACCGGTAATGGATTCAAGCTTGAGCTTCAAGAGTACCATGGTCAACCAGTACTGTGACTGCATGGAACGCGTTTGTTTTCAGACGTTTGCATTATTGATCAAATATTTTCAGTGTAATACTGGTACTGAAATCACGACCATGTAATTTTGTGATATGGGCCATACACTTGCAGTCTAACTGGGGTTTAAGACTACAGACAGTTATTATGGGGTCGATCGTGAGTTGAAATCAATTTGCTTCTACCATACCACCTGAGGGCGAGTACACTATCTTACATCTATTCATGGCTCGTTTGCTGACATTGGGTTTTAGGTGTTCATCGGTTGTGCACTGCTGCATTGTGCCATTAAAGAAGGACCACTTAATTTTATGACTGACCTAAAGAAGAGTCTGTATATATGAAAATACTGAAATAAAGGAAATAAGGAACGATCCCTGAGGATATAAAGCAGCCGAACCTTACGATTGGCGTTCATAATAAATTTATTCAGATTAAGCACAAGATATCCGAAATAGCAGTCTTACACAAGCTGATATCATACATAGAGGAACCAATAAAATACAAAAAAACTTACGAAGTAGATTCTTCCCAGGCAGTGACCAATGTAAGCGATAGGTATTGTGCAGTTCATCAAAATCAACTAAACTGAATAAATTGCTAATGCTTAAAAAGTTCATCCTGTTTATGCAGTACCAGTTCACCATAACAAAGTTCAGTTATTCTTAGCTACACTAGCACTCACTGTCCAAATATTCAGAATGAGACCACGCAGATTCGTTCAACATTAAAATCTTGTTAGCGACATCTCGAGGTGAAATACACTTCGAAAATGTGTTTGTTGAAGTACTGTCTTTGCCAAGTGCAAATCTTTCATCCTGAAGCTAAGTTTTTGCGTATCTCTGGAGGACTCTTTGCTCTATAACTCTCGTTTATGAAATAATTTATTTAAACAATTAGCCTGTCTCTTCTACTTATGATAAATATACTCATTTAATTGCTGACTTCAAGCCCTTCCGATGGGGTGTTACGCATTTGTAGCTTACCTGTAGCTTTTGTTGCTGTTGTCAAACAACTTTACACACACATGTTAATAATTTCCATAGTATTTTCTGAGTAAATTTAATAATTTTATAGAACTCGTCTCATTACTGCAATTTGTACACTGTATTCAGATTTTTTTTGTAGCTTGTTTGGAACTGATTTTAGTGTTTGTGAATAATATTTTAAGCTTTAGTTCTAACGCAGAGTGAATCTCGCCACACTGCTTAGCATCCATAACCACGGGGGGACACAATTTAGCTTAATGTCGCTACGGAGTTTCCAAGTGACTTCCGCTCAACGTTTTGCTGCTCTTAACCCCAAATATTCTGCTCTCTGCCGCGACTTTGAGCTCATCCTGACGTTTACATACCTATCTGATCTTGCCGCCTCATCACAAATTCCCCGGTATATGACACTCAAAGAAAGCTCCAGTGTCTGGTTAATTTGTACCATAAAAGGGGTAAATAGAAACAGCCTTCAACTTCAAAATAAAAAACCAATCTTAAAAAGAAATATGAAAATCAGAATTGTATTGGACCATAGGTTTTGTGCCTAACATTAAACATATACATTGTATTTGGGATATAGCTCATTCTTTTATAACGCAAAGTGAATGAAACCTGTAAGTTTATACTCACCCCTAAGTCATGGGCGAATGTAAATAGTAAAGTTATCATTATTTCTTTCAATTTATTGGCCTTGGGGGTGAATAGGGACATGTCATAATCTGTTTTGCATAAAGGAGGGGACGAAAAAAGTTATCTACTCCCAAATAAGTTTTATTCAATACAAGAACTAAAATTATTGCATGAACTTATTTTTATTCTTTCTAAATAAGAATTATTGTATCTTTACTTTATTGTAGCTTTAAATTTATGAACGTGGCTTGTCTTTTAATTCATTAAGTCGCTGACGTATGTTTAAAAATGTCATTCACTCTACAAGTCGTACCTCCCAGGGATAACGGAGAGCTTTCGAACAATATCCTTTTGATAAAAAAATGACCTTTCATCCGTTAATATAAGCATATTTAAAGGCCCTGTTCTTTAAAAAAGAGACAACAAACTGCCTTCTAGACAACAAATGCTACTTGTGTACAATCTAAACGACTGATTACCTTTTCCCTGTACTTCAATCACAGCATAATCTCTTGGGTTGAGCACAGTGTCAGGTTGTTTTTTAAATCGTAAACACAGAAAAAGTGAAAAAGGAGCTTTAGACGTGAGACATTAGATGTTTGTCATAGCGTGAACGAAACAACAGAGTAACACAGTTTTGAATGACATTCCATTTTTCTTCCAACGCTATGGAGTATAATTTTTTTGGAATTTAGTTTCTACGCACGCCATTGTTTCTATGCACTCAGTATTGCGCTACAAGCGGAAACACTGCTCGTAATGCACTGCTTGTAAGCTACAAAACTCAGTCGAGATAATGACTCAAGAATTTTTTAAATAGAATCATATATATTTTTTAACACCGTACAAATATTCTTGATAACGCGAGTATACTTATGTAACACTTAGAACTGAAATTTATCCCAAAAATTTCCGAGAACCATGCTAAAATTGAGAGGCCAGGTGGCCATGTAACACCATCAGATGGGGATCTCGTACCAGACTTCGCCAGTGTAAGAACTCTCTTGATTTTTAGCTTATTTTCACGATAGTTGTTAATTTAAAATGAACATCTACACAATTGTAAACTGCTATTCCGAAACCCCCTTTTGTAAGCTAGAAGCTGTCACAGAGTTCTATCTACAACAATCGTAACTGACTGTCTTTGTTTTATAAACTGCAACAAAGACTAAATAAGCTTTATAGTAGTAGTGTAGGGCCATTAGCCTAACATCTTGTTGTATATAAACGACTGAACTTGGCATGTAAACCCCACTTTACTGAGTTCAAACGGCAATGGATGATTCCGGTCGCGTAGCCTTTGAATTTTAGGGTATTGCTTGGATACTTTTGCTGAAAGATTCAACGCCCACGTTAACGATTGTTATAGCCCTATAGTACTCATTTAAAGGAGATTTTGAAGTACACGGTGACTACAATTAAACTCTGTAGAAATAACAAGGTCAGAATGACGTCGTATTGCAATGGAATATTATCGGAGAGGGGGGGAAAAGTATGGCAGAAGAAAAATAAATAGCTACAAAATGTAGCAATAGATGGCGCTGCAAGCATCATAATTTAATAGAGGTCGACTACAAATGACAAATGAATCATACAACAATGCCTAAGGTGTACGTTTGAAGTTAGACAAACTGTACTACTCAGTGTGCATGGGTGTACAGGTGTGATACTGTTGGTTACGTAAGCCCATCTACCACGGCAAGGTCATATCACATCGGATGGGAAAAATCGCTTTGTCCTGAGGCGAGAAACCGCATAAAAAGGATCAATCAAAATTAAAAAGTGGTTCAAATGACTCTGAGCGCTATGGGACTTAACTTCTGAGGTCATCAGTCCCCTAGAACTTAGAACTACTTAAACGTAGCTAACCTAAGGACATCACACACATCCATGCCCGAGGCAGCATTCGAACCTGTGACCGTAGCGGTCGCGCGGTCGTAGACTGTAGCGCCTAGAACCGCTCGGCCACCCCGGACGGCTCAAAATTAAATATGATTAATAATTTCCTTGTGACTGGCGCAAAACATGTTGAATATGCTTTTCCACCATTTTCTGCAAAAAGTTGAAATCGAGAAGCAGCATGTTCCACAACTGATCAAAGTGTTTTCCGGGTCACGTTCACAATGTTTTGCACAATCCGTGCCTTCAGTGAAGCTAAGATTGCAACAGGAACACTGATCACAACATCTTTCTGGTAGCCCCACAGCCAGAAGTCACACGGATTAAGATAAGGTGATCTGAGCGGTGAGCCTGAAGGGAAATGGCATCTGATAATTCTAGCATTTCCAAATTAGCCCATCAGTAACTACTTAACTGGATTTAGAATGTGCGGAGTTGCGCCATCTGGCATAAAAATGATCCTAGCCCCACATCCACGCTGTTCGAGAGCTGGAATGACGTGGCTACGCAAAAGACACTCATAGCGCTTACCAGTGACGGTACAGGTAATAGGACCGGAAGCACCTCTCTCTTCGAAAAAATATGGCCCTATGATAAATTATGCCCTAAACCCGCTCCACACATTGATCTTTTCAGGATGAAGTGATACTGGCTGATCTGTGTGTGGCTTTTCCGTTGCCCATTTCGAAAATTCTGTATGTTGACTTACACTGTCAGGTGGAAGTGGGCTTCGTCTGTCCACAAAATCTTCCACTGATAATCATTGTCTGCTTCCATGCGAGCAAGAAATTGTAAAGCAAAGGTCTTTCTCGCTGGCAGGTCAACAGGAAGCAACTTGTGCACGTTGGTAATTTTGAAAGAATAGCAAAAACGGATGTTACGTAGGATTTTACGCACCGTACTCAAGAGAATGTCCAATGTTCGGGCAGTTCTCCATTCACTACACGTTTGAACACCACCACTCGTCTCCTCTCACAATGCTGTGGCCACTGCTACCACTGACGTCGAGTCAATTCTTTCCTCCCTCTACCAGGTGTGCACCAAAAGATCCCGTCTTTTAGAATTTCCGAATCATTTTCTCCAGACCCACGGCAGTCATCGGACCAACGCCTTTTTTTCAAATCCTTCAGTGACCAGAACTTCTGCAGAGCGACGTGTGCACAGTCATCATTCTTTCAATACAGCTTTACAAGCAGAGCGCGATCCTGCATTGAGACAGTCATGGCGAACGTCACAGACACGAAATGAGGAAAAGCCGTGTACCAGTTGTCTTCGTACCAACTTCAATGGGTCGTACGGTTAACAGGTAACTTCATTTACGTCTTCTAAAATATACAGCTCCATCTATAGATCAACTTTCACACTATTTTTTTTCTTCTGCCATACGTTATCCACCTTCTCCGATAATATTCCGTTGCAATTTGACGTCATTCTGACCAGTGCTGTTATTTCTACAGCTGTTTGAAAGTTTAATTATAATCACCCTATGTATCGTTCCATTTAAAATAGCATCCTTGCTTCGACATCTCCGTTAATAAAAGCGGTTAGTAAAAGAACTATTAGACATCCCTAAATCTGCCTTTAATGATTTGCCGATACCCTGGTTTAGTTATCTTTAATGGTTTACAAATTAAAAAGACTGCAGCTTTACCCTGTGCATTGCTGAACATACATCGAAATTTGGTCAGGGGAACTGAGATTCAGTTTGTTGTGGTTCACTCTCCTAGAAAGGAATGCTCGGAAAATTTAACAGTAAATCGTACAGTGCTGTATTTCGACGAGCCAAAGCGTTACGCCGACTGTCTCAAGTGGAAATGAATGCCGCTTGCTACCGCTGTCGGCACCTGACGCAGTAGGGGAAGTGCTTATATTCGCGACTAGCTGAATACCGTTGCACACGTCAGAAACGCAGGAGAGAACGATGATGACGCAAGGTGGGAAGACCGCCTGCAGACGGGACTGAAACCCACGTCTGCGTCGAGCAACAGGGCTGACCGAACGGCGGGCCCTACACAACAAGAGCAATTCAATAGCAACCTATGCAACAACGAAGTGCAACGAAATTTCGCCACAACTCTTTAAACAGGTCAACTACAGGCCACAGTCCAAATAGAGACCAAAGAGGTAAACCAGCATCAAAGCAAAGTCGTCGACGAGTAATCAGTATTACAGTGGAGATAGTCTCGAACGCTATCAGACGAAGCACACGACTGACGGAACGTCATATCGTACCGCACCTCAATTCCACGGAACTTTTTAGTTCTGGTGTGTTGTAGGGTGAGCATATGACGCCTTTCATGTTCAGGGGTGTGTAGCAGTTGTGGGATCTTCTCTTATCTTGATGCGGCGTGCTGTTACGCCAGCAACAGGTTTGCTCATCTTGTGGTCGGGCGCCAGTGGGCTTAGTTGCCCAAGTCACGGATGTGGGCGTTCTCCGATTACCGCGCGGCCGCGTAGAACGTTGCGCCGCTTGCCCGGAATCGATCTTGTAGCATCGGGATTTCTGACATTCTGTGGAGTTGCCCGGTGCTGAAATCTCGCGGTAAGTGCAGCGCTATCCATAGCTCCTCGTTCTGGACTGTCTGCACGCTTCTGATCGACGTCTCGGCTGCTTTTCCCCACATTACAGCAGCGTACTCCAACACTGGCCTGGTTAGTGTCACGCACTGAGTGATCCCGCAATGTTGGGGCAAGGTGGACGCTGGGTTCAGTAAGGGATATAATAAGCGCAATCTGCCCAGCGCTTTACCCCTTACTTCTCTGACGTGCGCCTTCCACATCAGGTGCCGGTTCAGTGTGACGCGTAAGTAACGTCCGGTGTTCATCTATGGGACGGGGCCTCTCATGATGCTGACTGCCTGCAAGTGAACAGGAATCTTCTTGCACGCGAATATCACAGCCTGGCTTTTGGCTGCGTTAAACTTGAGCCGCCATTTCGTGGCCCAAGCTCCCAAGACGTCGCAAGCCGATTGCAGGCAGTGACGCATCAACTTGGAGTTCATGCTGAGATTATACAAAGCCGTGTCGCCGGCATAGAGTGCGAAGTGCAACCCCTACCTCTTCGGAACGTCGGTGGCGTTAAGTGAGTAAAGAAAGAGGCCAAGGACGGATCCTTACGTTCTCCGGCTGCGATGGGACGCGCTGTCGATGTCCCGTCGTTGACGCGCACGTGGAATGTGCGCCAAGTCGGGTAGGACTGGAGCAGGCGAAAGTGCGACATCGATAGCCCCTGTATAAGTAATTTATATACAAGGCCCTCGTGTCACACGCTGTCGAAGGCCCTGGGAACTTCCAGTAGTACCGCCCCAAGATACTCGCGTCGTTCCAGCGCCCCCATAGCCTGCGCCACTGGTCGAAGAAGTAGCTGCTGCACCGATTGACCCCTCCTGACGCCAGATTGTTCGTCAGGGAGTTTACCTTCCTCCCCGACATGTCTCCACAGCCTCTCGAATATTTTAGAAACTGAGAGCAACAGGCTGAACGGCCGTTGGTTTTGCGCCATATGCAGGTCTTTTCCGGCCTTGGGGACCGCTACAACTTCCGCATGTTTCCATGGAGTTGGGTAGTTGCAGATCCTGATCACGGACATGTTGACTCTTGTAAGTTGCCCAACAGCATTCGGCGGTAGCATCCTCAGCAACTCATTACTGACGTCGCACTCACCTGTCTACCTGGTATGCAGGCGCGCGAGTTGCTGCGCGACCTTTTATTCCGTGTTTTCCTGGTTCACGTCGTCCACCTCTATGTGCACTACAGTCTGGAGCCGAGCCACCGCTACGGTCGCAGGTTCGAATCCTGCCTCGGGCATAGATGTGTGTGATGTCCTTAGGTTAGTTAGGTTTAATTAGTTCTAAGTTCTAGGCGACTGATGTCCTCCGAAGTTAAGTCGCATAGTGGTCAGAGCCATTTGAGCCATTTTGTTGGGATACAGTATCACCAGTATCCAGCTTGACACAGTCAAGTCGTTTAAATATCGGGCTTAACGTTGCAAAACGATATGAGATGCAACGAGTATGTGAGAAATGTGGTAGGGAAGGCGAATAGTCGACATCGGGTTATTGTAAGAATTTTAGGAAAGAGTGGCTCATTTGTAAAGGAGACCGCATATAGGACGCTGCTGTGGCTAGTACGTGAGTACTGCTCGAGTGTTTGGGATATGTACCAAGTTGGATTGAAGGAAGACATCGAAGCAATGCAGACGCGAGTGGCTATATTTGTTACTGATAGGTTCGAACAACACGTAAGCATTACGGAAATGCTTCGGCACTTGAAATGAGAATCCTTGGAGAGAAGGCGACGTTGTTTTCGAGAAACACTATTGAGAAAATATAGAGAACCGGCAGTTGAAGATGACTGCCGAACGATTCTACTCCAGCCAACGTATATCGCAGGGAAGGGCCACGAAGATAAGATACGAGAAATTAGGGCTCATACAGAGGCGTACAGACAGTCGTTTCTCCCTCGCTCTATTTGAGAGTGGGACAGGAGGGTGAATGACAAGTAGTGTTCAGGGTACCCGCCACGACGCATCGTACGGTGGCTTGTGGAGTATCTATGCACATATAGCTGTAGAGAAAATCCGTCTGTTGCGAGAGTGGCAGATCACTCGGCAGCCGGCAACGAAGGCTACAATTAACAGAATTTCGTTTCGAAATCAAGTACGGTATCGGAGACCACAGGAACGGCGACAGGGCCAGCAGAATTGCCACTCTCCGAATAGAAGACGTAACAGCTTGGAGGATGACTAAGGGCTTTCTACAACGACTCCAGTGAGTTCCGGGTTCCAAGTCGGCATGGTCTCATCGCTGAGCCTGACGCCGAAGGCGGCGCGTTAGCCGTCGCTTTTGTCGCCAAGTTTACGCCGATGGAGGACGTCATAGATGAAGAGCACGTCCGACTTCTGGAGCGGCGTCTCCCTGTGTTCCTGGCGCACGGAAAATGGTTCAAATGGCTCTGAGCACTATGGGACTTAACATCTGAGGTCATCAGTCCCCTAGAACTTAGAACTACTTAAACCTAACTAACCTAAGCACATAACACACATTCATGTCCGAGGCAGGATTCGAACCTGCGACCGTAGCAGTCACGCGGTTCCGTACTGAAGCGCCTAGAACCGCACGGCTGTATCCCAACATCACAGGTTTGTTCTTCTCACTCATCCGCATTAACTTACATTTTTCCACATTCAGGGCTAGCTGCCATTCATCACAGCAACTGGAAATTTTGTCTAAGTCTTCTTGTATCCTCCTGCAGTCACTCAACTTCGACATCTTCCCGTACACCACAGCACCATCAGTAAACAACCGCAGTTTGCTGCTCACACTGTCCGCCAAATCATTTATGTGTATCGAGAACAACAGCGGTCCTATCACACTTCTATGGAGCACTCCTGACGATACCCTTGTGTCTGATGAACACTCGCCATCGAAGACAACATACTGGTTTCCATTACTTAAGAAGTCTTCGAGCCACTCACATATCTGTGAATTTATTACATATGCACGTACCTTCGTTAACAGCTTGCAATGGGGCACCGTATCAAATGTTTTCCGTTAATCTAGAAATATGGAATCTGCCTGTTGCCCTTCATCAATAGTTCTCAGTATATCATGTGAGAGAAGGGCATGCTGAGTTTCTAAACCATGCTGATTCTTGGACATATGCTGCCTATCGCCAAGAACGTTTGTTGTATTCGAATTGAGAATGTGTTCAAAGATTCTGCAGCAATCAGAAGTTAGTGATATTGGCCTGTAATTTTGCGGGTCCGTTTTACGGCCCGCGGGTGTGGTCTAGCGGTTCTAGGTGCTTCAGTCGGGAACCGTGCGACCGCCACGGTCGCAGGTTCGAATCCTGCGTGTGATGTCCTTAGGTTAGTTAGGTTTAAGTAGTTCTAAGTTCTAGGGAACTGATGACCTCAGATATTAAGTCCCATAGTGTTCAGAACTATTTGAACCGTTCTTCTACGTTCCTTATATATTGGAGTCACCTGCACTTCCTTTCAGTCGCTTGAGACTTTGTGCTGGGCCAGATATTCACGATAAACGCAAGCTAGGTAAGCGGACAATGCCGTAGAGCACTCTTTGTAAAATCGAACAGGGATTCCATCAGGAGCTGGTGATTTATTTGTTTTCAAATCTTTAAGTTGTTTCTCTATGCCAAGTATGCTTATTTCTAAGTCGCCCATACGGGAGTCTGCCCGATGGTCAAATGACGGCATGTTTGTGTGGTTTTCCTGTGTGAACGATTTCTTGAACGAGAAATTTAAAACCGGCTTTCGTTTTACTGTCTTCCACTGCCACACGAGACTGGTCAACAGGGGACTAAATGGAAGCCTTATTCCCACTTAGCGATTTTACATACGATTTGATAGGTGTGACGGTGGCAGTTGTTGTATGTTTCATGAAAATATCTTTTCACAGACGCACGAATATCTGCTAACCTTGCATCCCCTTTTGAACCTATAGTGCAACAGCCTCTGCTTTCTCAGCTTCCCCAGAATTTCGTTGTTAAACCATGGTGGGTGTTTTCCATCCTTTATCTACTTACTAGACACATAACCCTCCATAATACGATTCAAAAATGGTTCAAATTTCTCTGAGCACCATGTGACTTAACATCTGAGGTCATCTGTCCCCTAGAACTTAGGACTATTTGAATCTAACTAACCTAAGGAAATCTCACACATCCATGCCCGAGGCAGGATTCGAACCTGCGACCGTAGCAGTCGCGCGGTTCCGGGCTGAAGCGCCTAGAACCGATCGGCCACCGCGGCTGGCTTTACTGTGTAAGTGACATGTTAATAACCGCTTACCTGCTCTACATAGCAGAGACAATCTCCTAGCCTTCTTGACTCTTTTATTAACTTTCGTGACCATAGTCATGATCGCTAATCCCCGTTTCTGTACTGTTATTGTCGATAAGGTCCGGCCTATTCGTAGCTATAAGGTCTAAGATATTTCCATTGCATGTGGGCTGCCGAGCTAGCTGCTCAAAACAATTTTCAGAAGATGTGTTCAAAAGTATTTCGCATGACTGTCTGTGCTCCCCGCAATGAATCCATAGACATCCCAGTCTATATTCGATCTGGAGGATGCCTGGTGGGAGCTGCTTCGAGTGTTCCCGCTGTCGTCTTCGTTCCCGCGGCGTGGCTGCTGCTGGTGCCGCTGCTTCGTTCGTCAGGCGTGTGAATGTGGCAAGGACCGTATCCGCGCCCTCGGCCTCTGGGTCCGGTATTGCGGCGACTGTCTCTTCCAGGTGGTTCCGGAAGAGATCTCAGTCGATGTTGCGGTACTGCTAGCAGGCCTCTGGTGGCGCGACTCCGTCAGTGGCAGTTCTGAAGATCACCGGAAGGAGAACTAACGATGTATGGTAGAGATGACGTGGTGTGCGGCACCCTTAACGATCGCGACGTCTAGGACGTCGGGGCGGACTGACCGAGCGGTCTTTTTTTTCGTTTATTGAATTTTGATTCCCCCCTCCCCAGAAGGGTGGGGGGGGGGGACTGGCAGCAGCTTAATAGCCGCTCTACAGCCTACAGAAAGTTAAAAAAACATAATGAGAAGATAACATACAATAAGACACAGGCGATAAAACTGTGACTTTTTTAAAAATGCCGGAAAGTTTTGGAAGGTAAAATAGAAAAACACGGGGTTGACGATGCTAGTAAAGACACACATTATGTAGACAGCCACAATTTAAGAAAACATGGTGACAGTCTGGTTTCTGTTCGCAAGAGATATAAAACACACCTACCAAAAGTATGGTTTCTGTTCGCAATTCTCGAAAAAGGGGACGCACAACTTTGAACACTCACATACACACTACAGTATAGAGTAGACACGAAGATGACACTCCATAGCCTAAGGCAGGCGGAGGAGGGGGGGGGGCTGAGGATCCAGACAGATGAGGGGAGAAAAGGGGGCACAGGCAAAGCAAAAAGAGGGGAGCCGATGGAGGGAGAGGACGCTTAAAAAGGGGGGCAGGGCGGACGCGAGAAGGAGGGGAAAGCAAAAGGACTCAGGGGAGAGAATGGAGACAGAGAGTGGGAAGGCAGGGAAAAACAGGAAGGAAGGGGTGGAAGAGGGAACCCAGGGAAAGGACAGAGGGAGGGATGGGGAGGTGAGGATCATAGTTGATAGGAGGGATAAATGGAGGGAGAGAAGGCATCATCCAGGAAGGGGAGTTGACAGAAGCTACCTTGGTAAAGGAGATGAAGGGTGTAGAGGTGGAGGGTAGGGGGTCACAATGGTGAAGGTGCGGCAGTGTGTGGGGGTTCGAGAGGAGAGGAGCAACCATGGGATAGGGCAATTAAGTCTATGGGAGGTGTAGAGGACTCAGATATGTTTGAGGGAAAGGAACAGATGGGGAACAGAATCAGGTCATAGAGGATCCGTGTGGGGGACAGGAGGCATATACGGAAGGTGAGGTGGAGTGCGTAGTGCTCGAGGATCTGGAGGGACCATTGAAGGGTATGAGCGAGGGCAAGGAAGGTGGTGTCATTGGCATACTGCAGGAGGTGGACTGGATCGGTGGAGGGGGGGGGGGGGTTGGGTCATACCCGCTGTGTACAGGAGGTAGAGGAGAGGCGAGAAGACAGAGCCCTGGGGCACACCCACAGAGGAGTGGAAGTTGCAGGAAATGGTGTTATGGACAGCAACGTAGGAGGAGTGGTGGGAGAGGAAGGAGGCAATCAGATAGACATAAATCATAGGAAGGGATTAGGTCTAGAGTTTAAGCAGGAGACTGGGATGCCATTCATGGCCGTAGGCCTTTTCAAGTTCTAGGGAGACAGAAATGGCGAAGCGATGGGAGTTTAGCTGGAGGGAGAAGAGATGGGTGAGGCCTGGGAGTTGGCAGAGAAGGAAGGTAGAAAGCCACATTGGGTGGTTGTGTCGGTGGAGGTTGTGATGGATGTGCCAGGTAAGGATGGATTCCAAGAGATTTCTGAAGACTGAGGTGAGACATACAGGGTGAAAGGAAGAGGCATCAGACGGAGGCCTGTTACGTTTGGGGAACATTAGGATACGGGAAGTTTTCCACAGGTCAGGGTAGAAGATGGTGGCAAGGATTACTATATAGAGGGCGGCAAGGACTGTAAGGAAGGAGAGAGGGCAGTGTTTGAGATGGCGGTAGGTAATCCGGTCGTGGCCAGAGGCCGTGTTGCGTTTAGCGTGGCGTGTGAAGCTGATTTCCTGTATGGCGATGGGAGTGTCAAGTTCTGATGGTGGGGTGTAGCCCAAGTACTGGAAACTAGGAGGGAAGAGGGAATAATCAAATTGAGGGTCGTCTGGAATGGAAAAGACATCGGATAGGTGGGAGGTTAAGTGGTTGGACTTACTAAAATTGTCAGGAAAGAGAAAATCATCAACAAGGAGAGGGTAGGGTGGTTTCCTGTAAGGTGGTGGAAAGCGGACCTATACTTGGAATAGTTTATAGGCAGTGTGGCGTTGAGCTGTGTGCATGTCTGTCGTCACGCACAGCGTTTCTTCACAGTAAGCATGCTGCGGATGTGTTGTTGTAATTGCCGGTGGCAGGTGAGTGTGTCCCAGTCACAAGTGCAGTGGAAGGATCGGTAGAGGCGACGGGATTCACGAAGGAAAGGACGGCCTGTGGGGGCAGGGCTGGACGTTGAGGGCGGATGGCTTTGGTAGGGATATAGGTGACTACGGCGTCAATCAAGGTCTGGTGGAGGAAGGTAGCGGTTTGGGAGATGTCGTCGTGAGACTGGAGGATAGGGTTGTGGCGTTCAACCTGGGTGTGTATGGAGTCCCGGTAGGCATCACAGTTCACGCGAGAGTAATCGTGGACAAGTTTAGGAGGAATGTCATGGAGAGGTATGGGGCACGGATGGTGATCCTCAGAGATAGTGAGCAGGACGGGAGCATGGTTGCTGCCAATTAGATCAAGGATTTCTGCGGTGATGCGTCCAAGGAGGTTGGGAGAGGCTAGAATCAGATCAGGAGTAGTGTAGGATGCCGGTTGGGTGTGTTTTTGGAGGGGAACCAGGTCTCCCTGGAGGGTGGTAATAAACAGATGCCACCGCTGAAGATCACCATGCGGTCGAGGTGCGGCGGTATTTATGCCGGCCGCGAAGAACACTATTGGCCGGTGTATTCACGTGACGAGACGGAGGCACTCCCTAGGCGCGTGCAGCGCTGCGGCGACACTACCTTCTATCGGCCATCGAGGTCCATTTATTCCGGCGGACATTCAGCTTCCGCTCAGCCCGATACCATAGGCAGGACAAAGGGTGAAGAAAAAATGCCGCACTTGGAGTTCGGGAAGCGTTTTCTTATCCAGACTCAAGATAAAAGTATATCTAGCACCATTAGATCGGGTGCATTTTGCAAACACATGTACGAAAATTAGAAGTTGGCAACACTGTCACATCGTGCAACGCATCAGAATATCCAGAGTAAACGTGTATCAGCCCGCTCAACCGTATAACAGTGACTCGTGTGTCTCACTTCTGTGTACTCAGTATTGTGTGTGTATAAGTTGGGCTCAATCGTTCTTGCCTAGTTGAGTTCGTTGTTGGTTTGTTCTCTGGTGATAGCGTTCTCTGCGCTCGCCAGGATGCCTGTCGAGTCTCCCAAGAGTATTCCTAGTCGGGGTACGTTTCATTTCAGATTTGACAAGAGTACGCGTAATGTGCAACCGGGCTCTCAAGATATTCACGATTGGTTGGTTGATATGATTCGAGTTACCTGATCAGGTAGACACTGCTTATTTTGATTCTGAATTGTCGGCATTTTTTGTGAAGTTTCAAGATCTCTCTCAGGTTTGTTCTCAAGTGATGTTTACACATCGTGACGGTTCCGTTAGTCCAGTCCTTCCTGCAAATACGGCGATCGAGTCTATTCCGGTTACAGTTTACAGTCTTCCACTTGAAGTCGACGGTTAATTTCTTAGGGCGGCGTCGCTTCTTTAAGGAATCGTTCGGCATACCTGGTGGGAACGCCGGTCTGCTCAGCATCGCTTGCAATGCTACACGTGCATCCGAACTGTAGACACGTGTTTTCAAAAGAATAATCCTTCACATCTGAATGTTTATGGTGACCAGATTGATGTTAAGTATGCATGGCAAGAAGGAACCTGCTTTCTTTCTAATGAAAGTGACCATATAGGGTCAAGTTGCCCGTGATGTGTTGATGTTTTAAAGTCGTCTTACGAAGAACGTTGTTCGTTGACATTAGCTGAATTAGCGTCTTCACAATCAGTTGGAAGTACTTCTCCAGCTTTAGAGGATGTTGGGGAGCATTGCCTCCCCCTCCGCGTGACTTTCCGCCGTTATCGGTGTTGTGACTTGGCAAGACAGCCAAGCCACTACGAGGTGAAGCCGAAAGGCACGCGTTAAAGCTCACGCAGGCTGGCGTGAGGTCTGGAAAATGACAAGGTCTTTATAGTAGCAAAAATAGTACGTAGCTTCTGGAATACTTAACTTTAATCCATAATTGGTGAACATCGGTCTAACGGTTCATGCATCACAAGATAAATAGCAAATGATAATGGCACCTTGCTAGGTCGTAGCAAATGACATAGCTGAAGGCCATGCTAACTATCGTCTCGGCAAATGAGAGCGTAATTTGTCAGTGAACCATCGCTAGCAAAGTCGGCTGTACAACTGGGGCGAGTGCTAGGAAGTCTCTCTAGACCTGCCGTGTGGCGGCGCTCGGTCTGCAATCACTAACAGTGGCGACACGCGGGTCCGACGTATACTACCGGACCGCGGCCGATTTAAAGGCTACCACCTAGCAAGTGTGGTGTCTGGCGGTGACACCACAATCGGCACGTTCAGATGCGGCCCCCGTTGTCGTTAAGGCGCCGGCACCGGTAGCGCAATTAAAACGCCGGCAGACTCAGGATCGTGAAGACTTTGAAGTCTCCCCTCCCCAGTCTCACCTTTCCGAGAAAGTGATGGTAGAGGGTTCTTCTTCCAGTGGTGATGTCTTGAATACTGACATTATTTACGGTTGTTGTTCCGCCAGGGATGACGAGGCTGGTTCCGTTGATCTTGAAATGAATGTTGCATCTGCGTCGTCTCCTTCACCCGTAGGAACGTCTGTTCTGATGAGTTTCGATAATTTAACGGAGACATCGCCTGCTATTCTGCATTTACAGTATGCTAGTGAAATGCCATCCCTTCCTTACCCTGCTACGATGGAGCAACAGGTTACTGCGGATTCTCTTCCGGGTAGTCAGATGTTGCAGGCAGCTCCAGACGCTACGCTGTCTGTCTCTTCTTTGTCTGATGATAATGTTCATCGCTCGTGGTTGTATTTCTCGCATTCCGCTGAGTATAGTGGAGGCACCTCCCTCCCCACAGTGGACCTTGATGAGCCTCCTACCCTTCGGCGGCAAGAAGTTATGTTGTCACGGAGTGGTGTGAAACAACGTTTTCAATGTGAGCGTGCAGCGTTGTGACGAAAAACACAAAGCGTGGCATCTGCACCTTCCAGTGGAGATGATTCAGATCCTGTACCTTCGTCTCCACTGTCTGCCGGTGTTATGGAGAGCGGGATGTGATGCGTATATTTTCTTTCTAGTTATACTTTCATTCCCTAACTAACGCAGGCGTATACGTTTCTTAACCTAAATGTTAAGAAGCTAAGCTCTCCATTAGGGCTTGCTGCTTTACGATGGTTTATTTATGATTCCCAGTCTGATACTGTATGTTTCTAAGAAGTGTTATATGATGTGTTTCGCCTCCCTGGGTATTCTATGTTTTTTAATGTTGCGCCAGAAAGTTCTACTGGCACGGCCGTGCTTATAGGAACGTTGTTCTGTTGACAGACTTCGAAACGCTGGACGAAGGTTGGCATATAGGGCGTCGTATTTATGATCGCGCATTATTGTTCTTTATGCTCCATCTGGATCTGGTCATAAATATGACCGCTCGCCCTTTACAACATTTATTTACTCCTTCAGAGTTGATGGTGGGAGATTTCAACTGCGTCTTATGTCATGTGGATCATACTTCCAGATATAATTACTACTCCCAGATATAATTATTGCCGTGGACTTAATGATAAGGTGGCGTCGTAGAGTCTACAGGATGCTTGGGTCTGCAGATATCCCACATTAGTTCGTGTTGCGTATTTTGTAGCTACTTCTAGTAGTTGACTTGACCGTTTTTATGCAGTATGTCTGCTTCCCAATGCAGCCAACTTTTGTCAATTGATGCAATTCCTCCCAGCTTCACTGACCACTGTGCTGTTTCAATGGCTCTTAACCATGTCCCACAGCGGGTACATGTTTCTCATCCTTTTTGGAAGCTAAATACACTGGTGTCCAAAATTAAAGCAACAAACGGAAATTTTAGAAGGTTGCCTTTATTTTCCCACTAACATTGTAAACAGGTGATGGTGAAGCAGAAACAATGTAAAGAACACAGAACGTAAACAACTGCAACATGCATAACGGCACACAAAAATGTTCTTAGGTTTTTCCAACTTAACCGGTTTGCACACTCGTACATTCCGACAACTGGTTAATGTGCTCAGCGTGGGGTATTACCACTTCTGGCTGCCCACACCCGGGTTCCCGGGTTCGATTCCCGGCGGGGTCAGGGATTTTCTCTGCCTCGTGATGACTGGGTGTTGTGTGATGTCCTTAGGTTAGTTAGGTTTAAGTAGTTCTAAGTTCTAGGGGACTGATGACCATAGATGTGAAGTCCCATAGTGCTCAGGGCCATTTTTTTTGAACTTCTGGCTGCAATACAGGCCTGACAACGACGGGTCATGCTGTGCGTGAGGTCATCAGTTTCGTGTTGAGGCAATAACGCCCATTCTTCCTGCAGAGTTGCTCGCAAGTCTTGGAGAGTGGTTGGTGGATGCTGATGTGATGCAACCTGTCTCCCTACCGCCGAAGGTTCGAATCCTCCCTCGGTCATGGGTGTGTGTGTGTTGTCCTCAGCGTAAGTTACTTTGCGTTGGTTTAAGTAGTGTGTAAGTTAGGGACCGATGACCTCAGCAGTTTGGTCCCTTAGGAATTCACTCATTTGGCTTTGGCAACCTGTCTCCCTAGCACGTCCAAGACATGTTCTTTGGGATTCAAATCGGGAGAGCGAGCAGAGGCCACGACATGCATGCAGTATCTTCCGTTTCCAAGAAAACATCAACCACTTGTGCTCTATTATGGTCGTACAGTATCGTCCATCAACACGAACCCTGGGCCCACAACACCTCGCAACAACCGCACATGAGATCCCAAGGTCTCGTCACGATGCCTGACAGCAGTTCAATCTAGCCGAGTCACCCACACAGTTTCATGCAGAGGTGTTTGAGTGGTCAACGTAATCCCCTTACACACCATTAAGAACCCTCCTCGATATCGGTCTCTTTACACAATGTTTGGATTCCACAATCGTGTTCCACTTTCCCTCCAGATGCGAATGTGTCGAGAATCACTCTCCGGACCAAATCGGGACTCACCTGCGAAAAGAACATTGGATCACTGTTCGACCGTCAGGCTGCATATTGACGACTCCACTCTAGACGTTCCCTTCTGTGAAGACGCATCAGAGGTAGCCTACACATACATAAGATCTCCAATAATTACGGCTACCCTGACGAAGCCTTCTGTACACAATTTCTTTCGATACAACACATCCAGTGGATGCTGCGAGGTCAGATGCCAGTTGCCGTGCAGTACTAAGGCGGTACCGTCGTGCCCTTACGGCCAAATAACGGTCCTCTCTTTTTGGTGTCACACGTGTTCGGCCCTGCCTTTGTCTTCGAGATACTGTTTTGGTCTCTATAAATTGTCACCACATCCGAGAAGCAACAGAACGGTTCACATTAAGCCTTCCGGTCACATCTGTTCGCCACTGTCCTGCTTCCATTCTTGTTATGGCCCTCCACTGCAGAGAGCCTGGTAGGCGTCTTCCTTGTGCCACACCGCACCGTTTGTGACTGTATACACAGAGATTTGGATGTTGGACTACCCCACAAATCTACCGTGTTTGATAGGTGTCCTGATGTCATCGATGACGTGGTTGTCCATTGACCGAATGCTATCTTCCGTGCAGAAAACAACTGTACGGACATATGTCGACATTTTGTACAATTACACCGTGAATTAGATATAAGACGTGGAAATAGCGGTTTCTCGCTTTAATTTTGGACACCAGCGTATTTTACATCTGGCCCACCCCTCGCTGGATTGTATCATTGATGCCGTGTGAGGGCGGGCAAGCCGTTCCCAAGTGCACTATCCTCCAGTTATCCAATGGTGAGTTGCTGTTGCCAGACCTCGGCTTTGCATTGCACGCGTTCGATTCTACAGGATGAGCTGGAGTCTCTCTGTCATCTGATTCGGCTTAGAACGCGATATCAAAGGACTCGTCTCACTACCATTCGATTCATAGATGGACGTGAGTGGCTATCCCAATCTGATATAATGCGTGAACTTTCACCCTATTTTTCCGATCTTTACACTGGAGTGGCGTCATAAGGTATACTTACCTCCTTGATAGCGTTTTTAAGCCAGCTACCTCCCCATAAGGAGCTTTTGGCAGCTTTTCACCGTTTTGAGGTATCTGGCATGTAGTTCGCTCTCCTTCCCGCAAATCACCGGCTTTGGATTGGCTACCCAAAGAATTTTATGTCCGCGTTTGGCCTCTGCTAGGTTATGTGATAACATTTACGGTGAATGACGTGGTCGAAGTGGTACACATCCTGCCATCCTTTGAGGACGAAAAAATTGTTTTCATTCGTCCGTAGAACAGGTCCGACTGATAACGCTACTCTATTTTTATTATAAAATCGTAGCGCGGGCGATAAATAGAGGCTTGTCGGTTTTACTTGCTGGCATTGGCACACGTCATCAACGTTGTCTCCCAGGTCGTACTTTCCAAATTCCCGTTTCTGAATATCGTGATCTCATATCGATCGCTTCCACTGTTCTTGTGTCAAGAGTTTTACTTTTTGTTGATTTTAATCGTGTTTTTGACGGAGTTAGGCATGATTTTCTGTTGCGACTGTTGTGAGTGGTCGTCTTACTCTCCCAAACAAAGGTTTAAAGGTGTTCTGCAGGGGAGTCCCCTTTCTATGTCGGTATTCGTGCTATTCCTGGAACCCTTACTGCAGTCCATAGCTGCTCGATTAGGTGGCTTGTCGTGGGAGCAAGGTTTATCGTTCGCGCATATGTCGATGACGTTATGGTACTTCGTACTTCGTACTCACGACAATATACGGCTGCTCAAGGACGTTTTGAATGTATTTTGTCGGCTTACAGGAGCAGAGATTAACGACCGATGTTGACACGGTTGAGAGTCCATGGGCTGTGACGGTCGCCAGCGATCGATCGTTACGTGTTGTTATTGATCGTTGTCCGTTTGGAAGTCCGTCACTGACAGGATTCAGGTTCAAATGGTTCAAATGGCTCTGAGCACTATGGGACTTAATTTCTGAAGTCATCAGTCCCCTAGAACTTAGAACTACTTAAACCTAACTAACCTAAGGACAGCACACACACCCATGCCCGAGGCAGGATTCGAACCTGTGACCGTGGCGGTCGCGCGGTTCCAGACTGTAGCGCCTAGAACCGCTTGGCCACCCAAGGCGGCCAGGATTCAGGGATCTGCCTTTGAATACGAACATTGCTCTGTCTCGTTACTTCATAAGATTCGGACCGTAAAAACTTATGTATTGAGCAAAGCCTATTTTGTTGCCCAAATTTTTCCCATTCCTGTGAAGATGTCTCGAAAGCTACAACGATTTTTCGTTTGCTCTGTGAGGCTACGGAGAGACGCCTGCTGACTGATGGTTTGGACCTCTCTGATGTTCGGGCCAAGGCTTTTGCTTTATTTCTTCGACGTACTATTTTAACGTGTCTTCGCATCCTCCAGTCACAGCTCGCCTTTTTGCGTGTCTCCTGGGAGCATAAAATCTCCACTAGATGTTTGTGAGATGCATAATAAATTAAGGCATATTCGTGAATTTTTTCTTGATGTCAGTTACTATGGTTTGATATTCTTTCCCAGTCCCATATCTCAGTTAAAATGCTGTTATGACGCTGGACGCTATCAAATCGTGCCTCCTCTGTGCAGTCCCTATCGGCACAGACACAATGGAAGGTTGTTTGGTCCAGTGTCAGCCTACCTATTTCTCTGATGTAAGTGGCGTGCTCATGGTAAGAAGTCATTCGTAACCTTCTCCTCACCAACGTTCGACCTTTTCGCATTGGCCTTGGTGACACACACCGATGTAGTCGTTGCCATGAAACAGATACATAATGTAATCGGTTGGCCACCTGCAGATGCAGACACTGGAGTTGGTCCCAAGAACGAAGAACAATACCGTTTTGTGGTTTGTCGGGCATTACGTTCATTACGTGGTGGGGAGCGAGCACGACCCAGAGTCTTGTGCCTTTTACCAATACATGGTTACGGCACATTGGACATGGCAAAGGATGCCACAATATCGTGAGCTTTTTGCGAATACGTGGCATCTGGCATTTAACTGTAAAGAAGTCAGATGAAGAGTAGAATCCCTGTTTGGTTTGAATATTTGATTCTTGTTACCTACAGTTTGGTAAACTTCACCAAAAAAAGAAAAAAGGAAGATGTTGAGTTAACTGGTCCTCTTGGTAATTTCGTCATGCCCGCCAAGATTGGAAATGATTTTTCTTTTCCTTTTTAAATGGCAGAAACTATGTAGGATTAAATCCGGTTTTGTTTCTTTCCTTTTTTGGTAGCAAGTTATAAGCTTTACACGAAAAAATAAATGAACAAAGATAAAATACAAAAAAGGGCCAGTACAATGTGTGGGACCAGCACAGTGACAGACGTTGAGGGGGGAGGAGGTGGGGGAGGTATCGTGATCAGACCAAGAGTTCGACCCTGCCCACCGTGTCTCCACCCAGCCTGAAGCTGACTGTCTCTCCGTCCTTTCCTGTCGTTACGTGGTGTAGGGTAAAAAAAATGAAAAAATAAAAAAGAAAGTTGTGTGGGACCACGGATTTTTCTGCTTTCGTTTTAACCTGCCTTTCTCTATTATTCCTCTCCTCTTGAGATCTTCCTTAACTTGGTCCGTCCATCTCTTTCTAGGCCCCCCAATTGGTCTTCTTCCTGGTACCTCCGTCTCCAAATACTGGCGTGCAGTTCGAGTCGGGTGCATTCGCTTCACGTGACCTAACCACTTCAATCTCAAAGCACTTATCCTCTCCTCCATAGTCAATGTCACCTGCAGATTTCTCCTTACATGATCATTCCTGACTCTATCTCCCCCACTTTTTTGTAGAGCTGACCTAAGGAACTTCATTTCACATGCTTGTATTTGACTCTCTTCTCTCTTATTTATGACACAGGCCTCTAGACTATACATCATGATTGGCAGGAGATAAGTTATATGCGTGGTCTGTTTGGCTCTTTGAGGGACTTGCTTGTCCCAGATTAGATTTCGTACTTGATGGAAGAAGCTAGATCCTTTTGTTATTCTGTTTAAGTCTTCTAGTTTGGAACTTCCATAGCGTGATATGATTCTACCCAGATAATTGCAGCTTTTTACACATTTAACCCTCTCCCCCTCCAGTACGATGTGACAAGGTGTGGGTGTCCTACTCATTTTCATTGCCACTGTCTTGTTCCTACTCACAGTTAACTTGAATATTTTTAAATTTTGTCTTTCAGTAATTTAGCCTCCTCTGAACCTCCATTTCTGTCTCTCCCCAAATGGCGACGTCATCAGCAAAAACAAAAGAATTGAGATCTTTATTTTCTTCTTCTTTGATTGCTTTCATGACTGTGTCCATATGTGTAATGGAGCGTAAAGTGGAGAGCGAACTGCCTTGCTGAACACCTCTCTTTGTCTTAAACCATTTTGATATTCCACTTCCTACTTGTACACTGCTCTGACAAGCATCGTACAGCATCCGGACTTTTTTAAGTAATGAATCACGAACATTAAGTTTTCTCAAGCATTCCCATATTTTATCCCTTGGTACATTGTCACATGCTTTCTCCAAATCCACGAATATTACTATCAAGTCCTTTCATTTTTCCCAATACTTCTCGAATAACTGCCAGAGGGAGAAAATTAGATCTACTGTTCCCCTATTACTTCTGAAACCATGCTGTTGTTCCTCTAATTGGTGTTCTAGAATTTTTCGCAATCTTTTTTCTATGAGCTTTTCCATTATTTTAAGGCAGTGTGATAATAGTGTGATTCCTCGGCAGTTGTTGCATTTCTTTCTACTACCTTTCTTGAACAATGGTATTATAATTCCTTTTCTCCATTCATCCGGCACTTTGTTTTCTTTCCATTTCACCCCCAGCACTTAGTGTAACCATTGTATTCCATGGATTCCTGTGGCTTTAATCATAACCACTGTCAGCTCATCTACTCCAGCCGCCTTCCCACTTTTCGTCTGTTTCAGGACATTCTCAATTTCTAACCAAGAGATTGGATCCTGTTCCTCCTCTAATTCAATGACTTCGGTGTCACTTTCTTGTGCACCTTCCCCATTCAGTAAGATTTCAAAATAATCTTTCATCTCTTCTCTGATACCTTCCATGTCCCTGATAATATACCCATCCTCTGTTTCAATCGCTTTTATGCCTTCTCTATCAGATATTTTACTTTTCAATAACCCATGTAGCAGTTATTGGTTCCCTTTGCTATCCTGCTCTAGTTTCTGGGTGAATATTTCCCAACTCTTCTCCTTTTCTTCCTTCACAATTCTCTTTGCTTGGAGTTTCTTTTGTCAGCATTCCTTCTCCAGTGTAGTCACCTTGTGTTCATCTTTTGGCACAAGTCCTTGGTTCTGATTTCTTTTCTCAAACTCCATATTTTTCTTTGCCATATTACGTTTTTTAATTGCGCCTTTTTTCTATCGTTCCACCAACTGGTTTCTTTGTCTTTCACTTTACCCTGCACAGCACTGTTAACTATTGGTGTTTTAAATAGGTTCCACTCTTCCTCTACACTACTTCTTTCAGTGTTTGGCAATTATTGTGCTACTAGATTTTGGAAACTTCGTATTTTCTTCTTCTTTCAACTTCCACTCCTTAATTTTTGGCATTCTTTGTACAGCATTCAAACTTTTCATCTTATAATTTACATCAGCTACTATTAACCTATGGTCACTATCCAAGTGCTCGCTTGGTATGACTTTAGTGTCCCTTACTTTTCCTCCAATTGATTTGTCCGTTAATATATAGTCTATAACTGTCTTAGACTTGCCACCCCAGCCATATCTAGTAGTTTTATGACTATCTTGTTTCTTGAAGAATGTATTCTTCACTAAAAGATGATTCCTTATGCACAGATTTAGAATTTCTTCACCCTCAACATTTCGTCTTTGTTGATTCTAGGGAGTATCTGGTTAGTCTGAGAAACAGGTTGCAGGCGCTGTCTGTGGCTGACAAAGATCCTCCGCGAGATTTAGCCGCTTACCTTGTATCAAAGGAATCCTCTCGGACCACAAAATATGGGCATTCACAGAGGGTGAGATTACTGGTATCTTGGAGCTCAAATGTGGTGGACGTCTGCGAAAAAATACTCGACTTCTCAGCACCAAATAATACTGAACATGAAACTTCCTGGCAGATTAAAACTGTGTGCCCGACCGAGACTCGAACTCGGGGCCTTTGCCTTTCGCGGGCAGGTGCTCTACCATCTGAGCTACCGAAGCACGACTCACGCCCGGTACTCACAGCTTTACTTCTGCCAGTATCTCGTCTCTTACCTTCCAAACTTTACAGACGCTCTCCTGCGAACCTTGCAGAACTGCAAGGAGACGAGATACTGGCAGAAGTAAAGCTGTGAGTACCGGGCGTGAGTCGTGCTTCGGTAGCTCAGATGGTAGAGCACCCGCCCGCGAAAGGCAAAGGTCCCGAGTTCGAGTCTCGGTCGGGCACACAGTTTTAATCTGCCTGGAAGTTTCATGTCAGCGCACACTCCGCTGCAGAGTGAAAATCTCATTCTGAGTACTGAACATATTGGTAGCATCATTACTGATACAGGGATTAGTGACCACAAGGTCGTTGTGGCATGACTGAATACCGTAATACTCAAATCCACCAGAAATAAACACAATATGTATCTAGTTAGAAAAGCATACAAATATTCTCTTGAGGCCTTCCTTAGAGTCTGTCTCCATTCTTTCCAGTCTGACTATGTAAGCGTTGTCCACATGTGGTCTGAATTCTAAGTAATATTATCGACAGTAATTGAGGGATATATACCAAATAAATGAATAATGGATGATAGTGATCCACCATGGTACACAACACAAGTCAGAACACTGTTTCAGAAGCAACGAAAAAAGCATTCCACATTCAAAAGGACCGAAAATCTCCAAGATTGGCGATGTTGTGTTGAAGCTCGAAACTTGACATGGACTTAAATGCGAGATGCTTTTAATAGCTTCCACAACGAATCTCTGGATCGAAATCTCGCAGTAAAACCAAATAGATTTTGATCAAAAGCTATGTAAAGCATTGGCAAGACATATTATAGCCCTTACTGCACGATAACAGTGGTTGTTTTACCGATGGCAGTGCCACTACAGCGGAGATACTAAGCACAGTTTTCCGAAATTTTTTAACCAAAGATGTCAAAGTAATTATTGCGTAATTCGAATCAAGAACACCTGCCAAGACGAATAACACAGAAGTAGAGACCCTCGGTGTAACGAAACGGTTTAAATCACTTAATAAAGGCAAGTCTTCCAGTCAAGTTTGTATCCTCCAATAGGTATCTTTCAGAGTATGCTGACACAGTAGTTCGATACTTAGAAATCATATCCAGCCGCTACCTCAAGGAAAGATCAGTACATAAACATTGGAAAGTAGCACAAGTCACACCAATATTGAAGAAAGTAAATAGGAGTAATCCTGCTATTTACAGACCCATATCTGACGTCGATTTACAGTAGGATCTGAAATATACACTGCGTTCGAGCATTATGAATTACTTCGAAGAAAGCGGTCGGTTGACACATAGTCAGGACGGATTCAGAAAAGATTGTTCTTGTGAAAAACAACTGGCTCTTTATTCGCACGAAGTACTGAGTGATAACAACGGAGACTTTAAATTGATTCCATATTTCTAGATTTTCAGATGTCTTTTGACACCGTTCCTCACAAGAGACTTCAAATCAAATTGCGCACCTCGCAGAGGTAACGTCTTGGAGCTCCTAGCAACAAAAAGACCTCAACTTATCGAATCAGTTAACACAGAGGAGGGTATCAGTGACGATAGGCTGTGAAACGAACTATGATTACTGGTATTACAAGAAATTTTAAGAAAGGTAGGAAAATATGTTGGCTTAGAAAGAATTGGGGGATGCAAATTGCAGAGTATATGAGTAGTTAACAACATCAAACGTTCAGTGCTGAGGAAGAGAATTTGGAACACAAATTGAAAACATCCAAAAGCATGGTTCAGTATGCGTTAGACAAGTATGTTACGAGCAAGGTCTTAACGGATGGAGAAGAACCACCGTGGTTCAACAGCCGTGTTAGAAAACTGCTACGTAAACAATAAGAGCTTCATCAGAGGTTCACGAAAAGTCACAACTTAGAAGACAAACAAAAACTGATCGAAGCGAATGTGAACGTAAGGAGGAAAATGAGAGAAGCGTTCAATGACCTTAAAAGAAAAATTTGGTCAACCGATCTGACTAAAAACCATAAGACGTATTAGGTGAAATCAGTAAGCGATTATAAATCTTCAATTTAGTCATTAGGTGACCATACAGGCACCGAAACGGAAGATAACCGAGAGAAGGCCAAAACACTGTATTCAGACTTCCGGAATTGTATCACCGCGGCAGATCGTAGTAGTATCCGTCCTTTCAACCACCGTACGAACGATGAAATGGCAGATACTGAGATAACCGTTCGCAGTATAGAAAAGCAACTACAACCGCTTAGTAGTAGAAAGGCATCAGGATCAGATGGGATACCTCTAAGATTCTACAAAAATTATGTGAAAAAACTTGTTCACCTTCTAGCAGCAGTTCAGGAAGTCATTTGGCACCGTCCCGCACTGTCGTTTAGTGAAAAAGTACGAGCTTACCGAGTATCGGACCAGATTTGCGACTGGATTCAAGATTTCCTCCCAAATAAAACTTAGACACTTCGCTCTTAATGAACAAAATCGGAGGTGTAAAGGTAATTTCCGGAGTATCCCGAGGAAGTGTGCCAGGAGCGTTACTGTTTACAATGCATATAAATGATCTAGTAGGAAGCATCGGAAGCTCTTTGAGCATGTTCGCTGAAGATTCGGTTGCCTATAAGGAAGTAGCAACCCCAGAAGACAGTATCGATTTTCAGAACTACAGAGGATTGATGAATGGTACAGCCTCTGATAGTTGAACCGAAACATAAATAAATATATTTCAGATACATGGAAAAAGATATCTACTACTATTCAACTACACTTTTGATGAGAAATTATTGGAAGCTGTATCTACGTAAAATATCTAGGAGTAATTATCTAGAGCGACCTTTCGTGGAATTACTACATAAAACAAATAGTAGGAATAGCAGTGCCAGACTGAGATACATAGGAAAAATCCTAAGGAAATGTAACGCATCCCCGTAAGAAGTGGCTTATGATCTGGGACCCTTACCGGGTATGACTGATAGAAATAGAGAAGAGAGGCACGTTTCGTCAAGGGATTTAATCGGCGCGAGAGCTTCACAGATATTACTTCCTCAGACGTGCATCTCGCGAAAAGATCACGATGAGAATATTCGAGAAATTAGAGTTAATATGAAAGCGTAACGACAATCATTTTTTTTTCGACCAAATTTCACGATAGGAACAGGACGGAATGGATCAGTTAATGGCACCAGAAGTACCCTTCGTCACACACCGACAGGTGACTTGCGCAGTACTGATGTAGATCTACTGAGTAATGTCTCAGTTGTGCGACTGGATTCGTGGTTTCCTGTCAGAAAGGTCACAGTTTGTAATAATCGACAGAAAGTCATCGAGCAAAACAGACGTGATATCTGGCGTTCCCAGAGGAAGTTTTATTGGACCTTTACCGATACTAATTTATACAGGGTGTTTAAAAACAGTCTGAAAAGCTTGTAAGTGTGTTGCAGCGTAGGTTGTGCTGAGATATAACAGTTAAAAAAAATTCAATACGCTTCGATGTTTCCGATTTAATTAGCAGTGAAAGTAGCCAAACAGGCAGTTGCGAGCGCAAATTCAAGCGGCCCGCCACAGACGGTGTCACCTGCTGTTTACTTCGTTTGCGTTCCTGAAACCGAACGAGAGAGCTGTATAAATATTCGACGTGAAGGGATAGTAAGGATCGAACCCGATCTAAAGGCTGAGTGGCATCGTGTGCTGTCATCTAACAAAAACAAAACAAAACAAAAAAAAAAATTGACACCAACTGTATCTGGCAGGCCACTTGAATTTCCTCGCGCATCGGCCTGATTGGCTAACTTCAGTGCTAATTATTTCGGAAGCGTAGCAAGTTATCGAATTTTTCAACAGCTATTCCTCAGCATAAAGTACCCTGCAACACACAAGCGTTTCAAACAGTCTCTAACCAGACTGTATAAACGATTTAGAACACAATTTGAGGAGTCCTCTCAGACAGTTTGCAGATGATGCAGTAATTTACCATCTAGTAAAATCATTAGAATACCAAAACCGTTTGCAAAATGACTCGGTCTGGATATGTGTATGATATGCAAAGTGGTAACTGGCTCTAAATAAGGAAAAGAGTGAGGTTATCCGTATAAGTACTAAAAGAAATCTGTTACATTTCGGCTACGCGATAAATCAGACAAACCTAAAGGCTTTCCATTCAACCAAATACCTACGAGCTATAGTTACGAACAGCATAAATGGGAACGATGGCATTGATAATGTTATGGATAAAACAATCCAGTGACTGCGTTTTACTGGCAGAAAATTTAGAAGATGCAACAGGTTTACTAGAGAGACTGCCTACATTACGCTCGACCGTCTTCATTTTGATAATTGGTGTGTTATATGGGATCCTCACTAGATGGGTTTGATGAAGGACATCGAAAAGTCCAACTCATTTCTTATAATCGGGAAATAGGGAAGAAAGTGTTACGAGAAGGAAAATATTTGCTTGATGTCGTACTCAACGGCGATGGTATCTACCAGCAAGGTAACTGTACGTGTTGCAAGCCCAGAATTGTGATACAGTTGTTTGACGAGAATGGCAATAAACTCAAGTTGATGTCTTAGCCACGATATTCACCCGATCTGAACCACACGGAATATATCTAGGACGCCATAGGGGAACAGGACCCCACTCGCAAACCGCCGGCCAGTAATTTACTGGAATGGCTAAAAATGGCTCTAAAGCACCATGGGACTTACCATCTGAGGTCATCAGTCCCTTAAACTTAGAACTACTCAAGCCCAACCAACCTACGGACATCACACACAACCATGCCCGAGGCTGGTGTAGAACCTGCGACCGTAGCAGCAGCGCGGTTCCGGTCTGAAGCGCATTGAACCGCTCGGCCACAGCGGCCGGAAATTTACTGGAATTGCGTAACCGTTGTGTAGACTTATGGTGCCTCAATACTTCTACGGTACACCGAGAACTGTGTAGTTTCTACTCTGTAGGACATGTACAACTAATGAGAAAAATGTAGATGTTTTACCACATTATTTGCCTTTCCTCATTTCATCAGTACCTACCATATAGATTATTATGAAGTCTCTACATACTGTGTCTGTAGAAAGAAACAAGTTTTATAGTAAACGTGTCTGCCGTGAATATTTTATCTTGAGAGTCTGAGGACTCATACTCTGCCGCAGTAATTAGTATGGCAGTACTTCAGAAAAACTATAGAATTCAGAATATTTAATCATGTTGGTCTTCGTCTGAGGGAAAACCATTTTGCAAGCCACAGTGCGACGATGGGACACACCTGCAAACAGTAAATAAAATTTCGTTTTATATGACGACGTATTCTAATTTAATTGTGAATTAGTAAACCTAAACACATTTTTCTCATTTATTAAACTAAAAGAATGGCTAATGGCAGGATGTGATTATTTCCTCCTTCTGTAATTCAGAGGATTTAACTTTGGTAGCGTGATCATTATAGCTCAATGTTTACGCTCTCTTACTGGTCATCCATAAAATACAATAGTGCAGCAAATGTAGTATGTGATCCAGACTGCATTTCTTGCTTGCGCTTCGTACATCTGAGGTCGTAGTAACATTTTGGTGACAAATTTTGATTCACATGTGGTATACAGAGAAAACAGAGTTGTTCAGATACAACATAAAACTAAATTTAAAAACAAGTGTAATGTATGAGTCAATATTACCTGTGTAACCAGATATACAAGTGTTCAAATGGTTCAAATGGCTCTGAGCACTATGGGACTTAACGTCTGAGGTCATCAGTCCCCTAGAACTTAGAACTACTTACACCTAACTAACCTAAGGACATCACACACATCCATGCCCGAGGCAGGATCCGAACCGGCAACAGCAGCAATCGCGCGGTTCCAGACTGAAGCGCCTAGAACCGCTCGGCCACACCGACTGGCTATACAAGTGTCATTAGCGTAAATAGTCCACAAAAAATTCAAGAACAAGAATATTTTCCTTCTGTGATTGTAATAAGTTCTTCCAACGATTGGCGGAAAATTCTATAGTTTCATTTCTAATTGTATGTATTTCTTACATCGGATAGTAACTTACGTTGTGGTCACATTGTAATTGTGGTAGTGGAATGGGCGATTTTGAAACCTCTACTACAGATACAAATTTATTTGCGATGATAAAAAAGAAGTACAATACGAATTTAAAATGCTCGCAATTTAAAATGCCCAACATTTGAAAATTACATTACATAGGTGGCCATCGTTATCCTTCACACATTTTTAAACTCCTGTACAGAAGCTGGACATCACATCTTTCAGGACTGGTACAGGAATTCGTTTAACGTCTTCAAGAAATTGATCCTTCAGTTCCTGGATGGTATGTGGTGGGTCAAACTGGAAGATATGAGGTTTCAAATGATCCAAAATGCTGAAATGTCAGGAGATACTGGTGGCCAGGAAATGTCCCAGTTCTTGGAGACGAGATAACCAGAAAAGAAATTCTGTATCGCATTAGTTGAATTTCGCGAGGTATGGCATGTGGCCCCTTCTTATTAGAATGATGTGTTTACAATTACAGGAAGATCAGCATGCTATCGCACTAGTAAGTGGTTCAATATGTGAAGATAACAGTCTATATTCACAATAACAGCAGTGGTGCGAACATCTTCGAAAAATATGTTGCTATGAGCCCTAACGATGATACGCCGCACAACAGTACCACTTTCGGTTTGTGAGGTGGCGTTTCATGCATCTTTTCGGGATTTTCACGTGACCAGTATCTAAAGTAATGCTTATTAATGCCTGGCCTTATCACTCATGGTCAGATCGCCGCACAGACCTGGGTCGTTCATGAGTTGCAAAAATTCCCAGCAAATGTGTCTATTTGGGACGTAGCCCACAATCACTTTTTGCACTGTTTGAATTTTGTATGGGCGGGATTGCACTTCCTTGCGCAATATTCGCCATACGCTGCAAACTGATATGTGAAGCTACAGTGCATATTTGCGTGCACTTGGACTTCGGTTGTAGGCGTTGCAACATTCTCTCTTGGGCATCCGCGACATGCGGTTTGCTAATCCACCCTTCTTTCGCACCGTATCTCCCGTTTCGATAATGTTTTACACCCACAGCTTTATAGCATGTGTCTACGGGACTAGGGCATCACGTAAGAGATGGTAATGAGCGCGAAACACACGCTGCGCGACCACGTAGCTGTTGTTGTTCTAGTAAAACGCCTTCACGGCAACAGCGCGTTGTTCACCTGTCCACGACGCCAGCTCGACTGAACATCGATATGGTCAAGATCTGTTGTCCACTTGGTGCAACTCCAGTATTCTGGTCCTAACGTAACGCACTATTGCCAGGATCGCCAAATAGTTTAATTCACTGTAGAACTTGTTATAAAGGCCAGAGGATGGCGATATACTTCTCCTAGCATACTGGTAGAGAACATCAATTCCGATCATTAGATATTTCTTAGTGAACGAAACGAGAGAAATTGCGATAATATATTTAACACTTGAATATATGAATTATCTCTGCTCCCATGATGTAACAAACTGATTACTAGAAACTCGTACACTTTGCAGATCAATTGTAACATTCGTAGTAAAATTTAGTTGTTTGATCTACTTTCTAGATAAGGTTTAATAATACACTTCCTGGCACAAAAAAATCCTCAGATATGATTCGATTACTGTGTGTCGTCTTTTGTGGGTCTCGGTATATTTCTGTAAATGTGCACTGACAGGCAAAAAAGTAAAGTATCGAGAAGAAATGGTCGAACGGCAATATAACTTCGTACACAGATTCTCTATTGGTGAGGGTGTAAATAATAAGAATTGTAACTCTCTGTGACAGTTTGAGGGATTACCAGACTGCATTAGTGTTGTTCGTGTTTAGTGATGTTACCACCCCTGGTAGGGTATATAGGTATAAGGGGCGTGAAATGAGTCAGATGTTCAGTGATCACTATAAAGGACACGGAGATGCTGTGTACCCGTGTGAGAAAACGTTAGCAGCAATTGACAGAGTTTTAAAAGGACCTCACTGTGGGTGTTAGTTGAATCGTGCAACGTACAGGTATGTGGGTCATCCAGATATGACAGTGGCCAGATTTTGAACTGTATGAATCGTGAGGGCAACCATATTCGTCGTGAAAGGATCCATTTGTCATATTGCTCAACAAACACATCATAACCCCTTCACATTTGCGAATTCCATCCGAGGAAGAGTAGTGGAGACCTTGCGACATTTTGTTTCCTCCCCGACCATTGGTAGGAGATTAGCTGCTGGCGGACTGGGGTAGTACTGTCCCACGCCTAGGCTGACCTTAACACTGTAACACAAACGGCTGTGTTTGGAGTATTGCTGTAACAGGGAAGCCTGGACAGGCGTATCGTGTTCAACGATGAATTGTGATTCAGCACTATCACTGATGATTGTCGTCGGTGAGTACTGAGGCGACGTGGGAAGACGCCCCATACTTCCAACGTTTTGGAGAGGCACTGCGGTGCTACTGAAGTCATGGCTGGTAGTGACTGAGAGAACTACGACGGCACATCATTACTTTAGGGACGTTCTGTGTCCCCATGAGTTACCTCTCATGCGACAGTATCTTGATACCATTTTTCAACAGGGCAGTAGTCATCTACGCATGGTAAGTGTCTCTCTGAACGATCTCCATGATGTTGAGGTGCTTACATGTCCAAGAAGACGCCCAGTTTTGTTCCAGAAAGAATATTTGCTGGATCAGCTTGGACAACAATTATGTCACAGTACTAGTGTCCGTAATGTCAAAGACCAACTATAACAGCTGTGGGCCACGAGCCTCAGGAGAGATTATAATAGCTTTATGACACGCCTTGAAACCGAATCAGTATAATGCATACGACCAAAAGGATTGTGAAGTTGTACCAATAAATTGCCACACACTGACAAATTCTTTATCACTTTGACTCGGTAATGTAATCACTGAAATAACATTGCATATTGTTAACACCTCGGTTCAATTTATAGTGATAAAAGCTATAGGAAGAATAATTTAAAATTAAGAATAGAATTTTTAGAGGGGAAATAGTGTAGAATCAGAGTTTGGTAATTGCAGATCAAAATTATAGTATATCAGCAAGTAGTTTAACGTCTAAGTACAGCAAAGCCACGGAAGCTCCGTCATGGAGAAGGCAGTGACGTTAAACTCTTGTGATGAGAAACCCATAAAAAGTCCTGATCGTCATTATTGCGGCCTTTTTTCCTTGATTGTTTCGTTAAAGGGCGGGGAACCCGTGTCAGTCAGCGAGTCAATAATTAGATTGGACTTTATCGTGTTAAGATTCACGATAAACTGTTAGAATATTACGGAGATTAAAAGTGATGTAGTGTACGATCTCTGACTGTTGGTAGCAACGGAGTATTAAGGGGATTTTAGGACTTTTGCGCTAGATTGCAACTTTACGGACATATAGACGACAGAAGCTCAAATTATCTTTTGATACGAGTGAATTCAGAGGTACCGGTATTCAGTATCAACGTGTGGACTTCTGAAAGTGTCGTGTGCCGTTAGTTGCAAATCTGGATGTAGAGCGCGTGCATATCGGCATTTGCCGACTATTTAGATTCCTCCAGGCTAGGAACCTTTTAAATAGACCATCATCCATCACCAACTTAATCCTTGAATATAGAGTGGAAGAGAAATACAAGAGTGTTGTACTTATTTCATTTACCTAGTACTAATCAGTGAAGGTTTTACGGAACCAAAGCTATTCAGCAGTAAGTCAACACCATCTAGCGGAAAGCGTAGGCATTAACTAACACGCTAAGGCTAACTGAAGTGAACGTTTACGTGTTTTACGGACTGCTTAATATGAACTTTTGTGACTCTTTGGCGTCCCCACTCCCTCCGAAAGGTGGCGCAGGCTGTCTTGATCATAAAATGGGAGAGATTTAGCCGGGAAAATTACTAAACAAAAGCGATATTTACAAGACTCGCAGTAATAACAAAACACAAGGCCCGCACCTCATCGGAGAGTCGTCGCTGTCACGTCGGGAAGTAAAACGGGAAAACCTACCGACGATACGCATCTACGAGCAGACGTCGACATGGAGTACCTAAAAAGGGAACCACAAGAAAGTTGAGGATGCTTCAATATTTTCTAAACCCGTGAAATTTCATTTCCTTTCTTCTTCTTCTTCTCCTTCTGGCTGCTTCACTTTTTTAGTCAGTGAGTGCATTTTTGTGCTTTAGATTACATAAAGTTGAAAATCAAACTGTTGTAATGAAACTGCAGCCACAACTTAAGACAAACACATCTTAATCCCTTAATTCTGCTGAAACAGTACAAACAGAACTCTTTTTTTAACAATCCGTTATTAAGTCATATTGCACTTAAGGTAGTTACTCCGATAATATATTTACAGATTGCATAGCAAGAATTCATATGTGGGAATCTTATCAGAGAGAAGAAATGACACTCTATTTGGGAGTAATTGTAAAAATTGGTTATATATGAGTGTTAGTTTCGTAGAACTGATGTTACAATAGATGCAGTTCATTAGCACACGCCTAATCTACGACTGGCTGTTTGTTGAATTAAGTCGTTCAGTGTATTTACTTTTAATTATAGGGTCCTGTGACAATTCTGAAAGTCGTATCACTGATAATAACAGCTGTATCAGATTAACTGGAACTGTAGTGTACTGTAATTGTTTATGGTGTCTTGAATGCTCATCGATGCGTGTTACATTATCAAAAAAATATTATTATTCTCGGAAAACGTTTTAGTTCTGTGGACGTAAATGCTTTAAAACGGGAATAATAAAATATCAGGATTAATAAGAAACATCTATTTTAGAAAGAAATCAGCACGATATCTTCATTTTAGTTTATCATTGCGCTAGATATGAAACGAAGACCACGGAATACGGTGCTGGAGCTATGCAAGACGCAGTAGACCCGTATACCTTTATGTTTTTTTGATAAAAACTGATGACAATCTTGTATTATCGGAACATGGTAAACTGTTACTGAATGGAAACCAGCTCGCTTCACTCAGACATTGTCGTTTCATGATAATTCTGACGTCTTTTGCAGTGCGACGTGGTTTTACAGTGTGGTGTCGCACATTTATATCAATTTTCCTGCAGGCCATCGCAATACCATTCAGTTCACACACTAACGGAGGTAGGAGAGAAGGGGAAAATTGAGTGCCAACAGTTTTTCACCAGTTCGTGAAAACGGTACCTCGTGTATCAGGGTTACTGAACTCATGAATAAGCTTAAACAGTTTGAACTCCTCCATGCTTTGATGAAATATACTCTATTAATTTGCTTGATGTGTATGCATTTTGGAAGTATTCCCATTTTCTTCAAGGCGTGTTAAGAGTGTCCCCAACTATTACAGGTTTAGACTTGGGCAAAACTCCTTATGACGTATCTAACGAACTCCTAGAGTGCTAGCTGGTGATGATATGGTGGTATAGGATTCGTATTTGTCAGACGCAGACCACACATCTATCTGTGTGGAATCTGATAAAGTTTTCTCGCGGTTTCCCTAAAACCCTGGAGGGAAATGCCTTATGGTTTCTTAGCCATAGTATCACTGTCAATTCTTAACCGATACCTTCTCAACATGAATTAGCTTTTACTATCTACTGCAGACAATACTAAATCTTGTGGCTTCTTCCGTCCTTTTTGCTTCCTTCCGTCGTCCCCTCCTTCTCTAAACCCTTCAAGCAAAACCATTGTTCAAACGATGCTGAAAAGTAGTGGGTAGAAAAACTATCCTTTTGAAAATGATGAAGCGTTTTTAGTACAGGAACATGGTATCATACGTTAAGCGACACAAGTAAAATCGTTTCTGTTTTATACATAAACGTTATATATTGCCACTGGAAGTATATCTCACTATAAATATTTTGTTATATTACAGAGCTATTTTTTAAACTGTAATGTTTTGTAAAGGATATGTTTTTCTTCTAAATATACACATATTATAAAATTCAATTAATATAAACATCATTTAGCTTTTTCCATAAATACATTACAATACTTTAAATATCATGTCACAAATCAATGACCTTAATCAACAAAGAATACACACTTCGTAATTACAGATACGCCGCTATATAATATAAACCTACATCTAATCGATATAAGTGTTACAAACCCAGTAAAGCTTCCAAATGTCGTAAGAAATACCGTGCATATCTTGAAGTACAACTAATTCGTTTAAACAAAAACAAAATATACACATCTTCTGTTAAAGATCTTAAAAGAGCGTACATCGGAAAGACAGATCTACATCTACATTTATACTCCGCAAGCCACTCAACGGTGTGTGGCGGAGGGCGCTTTACGTGCCACTGTCATTACCTCCCTTTCCTGTTCCAGTCGCGTATGGTTCGCGGGAAGAACGACTACCCGAAAGCCTCTGTGCGCGCTCGAATCTCTCTAATTTTACATTCGTGATCTCCTCGGAAGGTATAAGTAGGAGGAAGCAATACATTCGATACCTCATCCAGAAACGCACCCTCTCGAAACCTGGACAGTAAGCTGTACCGCGATGCAGAGCGCTTCTCTTGCAGAGTCTGCCACTTGAGTTTGCTAAACATCTCCGTAACGCTATCACGCTTACCAAATAACCCTGTGACGAAACGCGCCGCTCTTCTTTGGATCTTCTCTATCTCCTCCGTCAACCCGATCTGGTACGGATCCCACACTGATGAGCAATACTCAAGTATAGGTCGAACGAGTGTTTTGTAAGCCACCTCCTTTGTTGATGGACTACATTTCCTAAGGACTCTCCCAATGAATCTCAACCTGGCTGCCGCCTTACCAACAATTAATTTTATATGATCATTCCACTTCAAATCGTTCCGTACGCATACTCCCAGATATTTTACAGAACTAACTGCTACCAGTGTTTGTTCCGCTATCATATAATCATACAATAAAGGATCCTTCTTTCCATGTATTCGCAGTACATTACATTTGTCTATGTTAAGTGTCAGTTGCCACTCCCTGCACCAAGTGCCTATCCGCTGCAGATCTTCCTGCATTTCGCTGCAATTTTCTGATGTTGCAACTTCTCTGTGTACTACAGCATCATCCGCGAAAAGCCGCATGGAACTTCCGACACTATCTTCTAGGTCATTTATATATATTGTGAAAAGCAATGGTCCCATAACACTCCCCTGTGGCACGCCAGAGGTTACTTTAACGTCTGTAGACGCCTCTCCATTGAGAATTTTACTTTCGAATTTGAGGCCATAAGGGCGGGAATTTTCATTGCAGTTGACCAAAATATTGTCTCTGTTGAGGTCGAAGTTGAGTGTGACAGTGAGGTCGTCTGGTCACGTATAACAGGTGTAGGTGAAACTAAGAAGATTTTTGGAGGTTTTTACCGGCCACCCGATTCAGCTGTGGTAGGTGCTGAGCCTTTCAAAGGAAGTCTGAAGTCAATAGCGCGAAAATACTCGGACCATGCAATACTAGTTGGAGGTGACTTTAAACTGTAGAGTATTGACTTGGATGTCTATGGAGTCATTGCGGGGCGTACAGATAGCCATGCGAAATACTTTTGAACACTTTTTCTGAAAAGCGTCTTGAGCAGCTAGCTCGACAGCCCACACGCAATTGAAATACCTTAGACCTTGTAGCTACAAATAGGAAGGACTTTATTGATATTGTAAGTACAGAAACAGGGATTTGCGATAATGATGTCATTATACCGACTGCGGTTATGAAAGTTAATAAATCAGTCTAAAAGGCTAGGAGAGTGTTTCTGCTAGATAGAGCGGATAAGCAGTTATTAACATCTTACTTAGACAGTGAATTGGCATCACTTAGTTCCAGGAAAACGGATGTAAAGGAATTATGGGCAAAGTTTAAGCAGATTGTAAATTTTCGTATGGAGAGTTGCGTCCCTAATAAGTGGATAAAGGATGGAAAAGATCCAATAACGAAAGTCGGGGGATACTGAGGAAGCAGAGGACATCGCACTCTAGGTTCAGAAGGGGTCGCACAAACGACAACATGCGTAGGTTAGTAGAGACTCATGCGTCTGTGAAAAGATCTACGCGCGAAGCATACAACAACTACCACCGTCACACCTTAGCAAAAGATCTGGAAGAGGACTCTACAAAATTCTGGTCGTAAGTAAAATCGCTAAGCGGGTCTAAAGCTTCCATTCAGTTCCCTGTTGACGAGTCTGGTGTAGCAGTTAAAGGCAACGAAACCCGATGTTTTAAATATCACGTTCAAGAAATCGTTCACGCAGGAGAACCGTACAAACATACCTTCGTTTGACCATCGGACAGACTCCCGTATGGGTGACAAAGAAATAAGCATACCTGGTGTATAGAAGCAAGTTAAAGAATTGAAGACAAATAAATCACCAGGTCCGGATGGAATCCCAGTTCGATTTTACAAAGAATACTCGACTGCACTGGCTCCTTACCTAGCTTGCATTTATCGCGAATATCTCGTCCAGTGCAAAGTTCCAAGCGACTGATAAACAGCACAGTTGACTCCAGCACATAAGAGTGGTAAAATAACGGACCGGCGGAGGTTCGAGTCCTCCCTCGGGCATGGGTGTGTATGTTTGTCCTTAGGATAATTTAGGTTAAGTAGTATGTAAGCTTAGGGACTGATGACCTTAGCAGTTAAGTCCCATATGATTTCACACACATTTGAACATTTTTGAGAACGGACCGGAAAATTACAGCCCACAACCCCTCCTCCCTTACTTCTGTTTGCTGTTGAGTCCTTGAACACAATAAACGTTCTTGAGGCTAAGCAGCGTATGTCCAAGAATCAGCATGGTTTTAGAAAACATTGCTCGTGCGAAACTCAGCTTGCCCTTTTCTCACATGATATACTGAGAACTATGGATGAAGTGTAACAGGCAAATTCTATATTTCTAGATTTCCGGAAAACGTTTGACACGGTGCCCATTGCAGGCTGTTAACGGAGGTAGGAGCATGTGGAATAAATTCACAGATATGTGAGTGTCCCGAACACTTCTTCAGTAATAGAACTAAATATGTTGTCCTCGACGGCGAGTGTTCATCAGAAACAAGGGTATCTTCAGGAGTTCTCCATGGAAGAGTGATAGGACTGTTGTTGTTCTCTACATACATAAATGATTTGGCGGACAGGGTGGGCAGCAATCTGCGGTTGTCTACTGATGATGCTGCTATGTACGGGAAGATGTCGAAGTTGAATGACTGTAGGAAGATACAAGAAGACTTAGACAAAATTTCCAGTTGGTGTGATGTTTGGCAGCTAGCCCTGAATATGGAAAAATGTATGACAATGTGGATGAGTAGGAAGAACAAACCCGTAACATTCGTATACAGTAGTACTAGTGTCCAGCCTGACACAGTCAAGTCGTTTAAATACCGGGTGTAACGTTGCAAAGCGATACGAGGTGCAACGAGCATGTTAAAACTGTGGTAGGGAACAAAAATGGACGAGTTCGGTTTATTAGGAGAGTTCTGAGAAAGAGTGGTCATTTGTAAAGGACACAGCATATAGGACGCTGCTGCGACCTATTCGTGAGTACTGCTCGAGTGTTTGGCATCTGTACCTAGTCGGATTAAAGGAAGACATCGAAGAGTGTGGCTAGATTTGTTACTGGTAGGTTCGAACAACACGTAAGTGTTACGGAGATGCTTCGGGAACTGAAATGGAAATCCCTGGAGAGAATGCGGCGTTCGATTCGAGAAACAATGTTGAGAAAATTTAGAGAACCTGCAGTTGAAGCTGACTGCCGCACGATTCTGCTCCCGCCAACATAAATCGCGGGTAAAGACCACGAAGGTAAGAAACGAGAAATTAGGGCTCATACGGAGGCGTAAAGACAGCCGTTATTCCCTCGCTCTATTTGCGAGTGGAATAGGAGGAGAAATGGCAAGTAGTGGTACAGGATGACTTGCGGAGTATCTATGTAGATGTAGTTGCAATTCCGTTTCAGTAAAATACTCATGAATAGCGTTGAAAGTCGTAGTCCCCTGATAACCAGTATTACATTTGCACTGTTTTGTAAATAAATGTATTTCAAGAAACTGTTCGTAGTATTTTACAGTAATGGCAAAATTAATTCTTCACTTATAACTTTCTTGTTTAGACAACTAAAAACATTTTTGAAATTTATCTGAGAAATGTCAAACATTAGTTTGTAAAATTAAATTATTTTGAAGTTCCAATACATTCTCAACTCTTTCCTCATTTCCTTTTTCTTCTTTTTTTTTCAACAAATTTCCCAAGCACTTAGTAATTCTGTTGAGATCTTGGATGGACACAGTGTCACCTATTGAGACGATTATTTGGAATCTATTGCTGCTGAATCATGTCAGCGGGAAACAGCTAGATACCTACGTTCCCACAGACGGTGTTCTACCAGTGGAAGAATATCAGATGAGATTTCCGGGAGCCTTACGTGTGGTTGAATGACAATCTTCTGTTGTATTCTGATAGGCCTATACCATTAGCTATGCATTGCTTCCTGGCTTCCTGCTATCGCGTCATGCCATTCCTCCGAGGAGAATATCCTCGGGAGGTAATACGTAGCATCTTTTGCTGTATATCCGTGAGATGCGCATCCGCAGATGCTGAGAGCCGACGAGAGACTTCACCCATGAGTTCACGAAAAAACCACATGTTCCGCTGCAGCCTTTACTTCAAAGGCCCGCCATCAAACATACCACCGAGAAGATGCCACAATTAAACATATCACGTATTATTTGACGAAAATCGTCCATTAGCTTTCTATGGAAATTATAGTTAATTTTAAAAATAGATTTATCTTAACTTTCCTCGTGTAGTATTTAAAATGTGCATCAATTTTCGCAACAGACGAACGCCAGTTAGCAATCCTGTACAATTGTTCTTCACCGGAGGCCACACTTGCCTGCATATTTGTCACTTTTTAAGAAATATCATTGTATATCCTGCAGAGTATATCGAAGAAACGTCTTCATGGTGTTCCGAAAAGCAAAACAGTAAAGGTCCAACATTGCAAGCTCAATGCCAGTGCTTCAGCTAACTAAGCCGGAGGTTAGTACCAGGTTTCGTAACTGGATGATCCTCTACCTAACGCTCTAATATATTTTACCTATGTTTCAACAGTTCGTTTCAGACAAATAAACAAGTAGTATCTTATTCAAGGATTGTACCGACTACTACTATATACATGGTCCACGTGCTTCCATATCTCAAGTGTCCTCGTCCATGTCCGATACCACTGACTGATTTAGATTAGATTATGTTAGATGTACTTTCCTCCATTCGTACAGAATTAGGGTGTATTTGCCGATAGTCAGCGCTAGTCTCAAACATGGCGAGTTCAGGTGCGAGGGCACTTCGCCGAGAGCACTGTCACTGGATATTCCTACTTGGACATGTTGCAGCAATGACTGATGTCTCAAATGCAATCGGACTCTCTGTTCGTCTTTCAGCAGGATGTGGCTCCATCCCATTTTCATGGTGAAGTTCGTGGGTACCTGAACTCGGAGCTGCTGCATCGATGGATCGGCCGTGCTACAGAAGGGGACAGCTGTTTCATGAAATGGCCTCCACGATCACCAGATCTCACTCAGTGTGACTTTTTTCTGTGGGGACACATTAAAGATCTGGTGTATGTACCGCCTCCACCACGTGATGTAGCAGAACTCCGGGAGAGAATTCGGGAAGCGACTGCCACCGTCGACGATGCCATGCTGGGACGGGTATGGCAAGAATTTGATTACCGTATTGACGTCTGCCGGGTCACTCATGGTTCGCATATCGAATGTTTGCAAAAAAAAATTTCAGAGTTTCTCTTCAAAATGCAATATGTACGACACCTATTTATTTTATCAGAAGGATTAGAGATTTAAGGCCCTCTCTTGCATCTAATCAAACATTATTGCTTACTGTACATGTACTACACATATTGCATCGTTGAGTCACAAACAATAATAATAGCAATTATAATAATAATGTATATAGTAATCATTACTGTACACATGATCAATACATAAGAATAATAATAACAATAGCACATAGTAATCAATACATAGGACGAGATGAAATAAATTCTGACATCATCTGCAATTGGGCGCTGAAATGAATTCAGTGGCGACAAGTGAAAATTTGTGCAAGACGGCGGGACAAACCCGAATTTCCCACTTCACACGAACGGTCACATTAATTGCTTCGGCTATCCGAACACGCTTTCCGTCCGACCAAAATTCCCAAGTTGTCACACACTTCTTACACCATACTCATTGCACCCTTCACGACGCTGGATTCGCGCAATGTGTTCAGGAGAGAGAGTGCATCTACATTGAAATGATCTTAATGGCCGTCAAGCCATATGTATTTATATATGTGTGGTTTTTGTAGACCATTGTCGGCAGTTTCGTAAAGACTTAATCGCTACTGCTATGGAGGTCGAGTTGCCATGTCGTTACGGTAGGCTCAGTTTGTGAGTTCTCGAAATGGCTTCTGGTGCAGTACACCGCTAAGGCAATTTCTTCCTGCCCCTATTACACAGCTATGTCCCTGGGCCAGGTAACAAGGTAGGAGAACGAAGGTTCTACAACATTCCAACAACTTAGTAAAAAAGTCACACAAATGAGTTAAAAGGTATATTTATTTTTGTGACCAATTATATAATGAATTCTGTAACACTGCATGTAATATAACACAAAAATGCGCTCAGGGGCTAAGTACAAATAATCGTAGGTAAAGATCACAGTACATAGCAAATGCAATTTACAACAATTGTCTATTCTCTCCTAAGAGGTCCGCCCCGGTAGCTGAGAGGTCAGCGCGACAGAATGTCAACCCTAAGGGCCCGGGTTCGATTCCCGGCTGGATCGGAGATTTACTCCGCTCATGGACTGGGTGTTGTGTTGTCCTAATCATCACCATTTCATCCCCATCGACGCTCAAGTCGCCGAAGTGGCGTCAAATCGAAAGACTTGCACCCAGCGAACGGTCCACCCGACGGGAGGCCCTTGTCACACGACGTTTATTTATTTACTTCTAAGAGTTTACTAAACGACGTTCCCTGTCTACGTCAGCCTTAGACGATACTCTGTAATCGAGTGGGCGAGATCTGCTCTTCTCTCTTCCGAGTAGGCTACCGTCCGTTGTAGTCCGCTCATTGGCGGATTGTACTCGGCCGGCAATGAGCAGAGGCGAAGTCGATGTCTTCATCCTCAGCGCCGCCCGCGGCACTGGCGCCAGCTCTCATTTTTGTACCTATGGTGCTTTTGCCCTGGCTGTGTCTTGTTCGGACGACACAACAGTAGCGTCTGTTCTTTTGAACATGTCCTAAAGAACAGACACTATTCGCAACTCCGCAGACGTATATATACACGATGAAATGAAACAATTTCTGACATCAGCTGCAGTTGGGCGCTGAAATGAATTCAATGGTGACAAATGGAAATCTGTGCTGGGCCGGGACTCAAACCGGATTTTCCGCTTCTATGAAGCAACGGACATCACTACATAGATAAGTAATTAGGCTGCGGCGTGACGGCCATTAAAATACCTTTAGTGTGGATGCCCTCTCCCTTATCAATTCTTGCGAAATTCCAGTTTGATGTAGCCAGCAATAAGTATGGTGGACAGTGGGGTAGCAGTACCCGAAGCGTGTAAGACAACAGCTCGCGTGAAAGGGAAATCCGGCTTCGAATCCTCGTGCAACAGAATTGTTCACTTGTCCCCACTGACTTCATTTCAGTGCCCAGTTGCGGTCGATGTCATAATTGATTTCATCGTAGGCCTGCAAGATCAAGAATGGTGTCTGTTCTTTCGGGAAACAACAGACATCACACACATGTAATCAATAGATATTTGAGAAATGCGACTAGCTAACATTGCGCAATTAATTTCTCGTCACATTTGAAATACGTGACAGGAATGTATGGCAGCGTAAGGTAAGATGTAATTACAACTTTTCACAAAACATGTAAATTGCACAATACACTGAGGTGTATGTGATAATTCTTAAGCTATTATAACCACGCAGCATCAACAGAAAATCAGTTTACAACACTAATTTATACGGATCACATTACACCAATGATGATGTACAGAAGTCAGGATTTATGTAAGACTCAGATTGAATGAAGCTACTGACACAATTCAGATTCACACGGTGAGCAGCAAGTATCTACGGCTAAATGACGTATCTGGCATAGCGGTTACTTTGTTTACAGGCCACTGCATAGAGCCATGACTAAAATTCAGAGAACAACGTTAGACATAAGGGGAAAGTCATTACCACACGCATTAAGACATTAATCCCACTGGGAGACGAGCCAGCCAGTTTCTGTTCCGCAGAACACGGTCGGCCGCTGACGGATTCAGAACCTCACGCACTCTTGCCCTTACTCGTCCGACTGGAAACCGACGTCCATACATGTGTTTCTTTAGAACGTCGAAGACGTGAAAAATCCGAGTGCACGGAGGATATTGAAGTGTTTCCCAACCAAATCGCTGATGCGTAGCCTTCATCCGACTGGCAGTGTGGGGGTGTGGGGGACAGTACGAGGGCAAACGGCAAAGCCAGCAGTGGAAACTCCCACAACTCCCTCGCCAGAGAAATCCAAAGCTGTTCATAAAAGTTTCGGCAAAATCATGATGACCTTCTTCTCCGACTGCAGAAGCCCTCTGCTCATCGATTCCTAGATCCTGGAAGCACATTCAATGCTTAGCGCTATGCAGACGTTTTACAGAGACTGCAACGTACCATAAAGTCAAAATACCGATTAATTATGTCGGATGGGATTATCCCATTGTACGATAACGCCCGCCCTCGCACTGCTAATCAGATGAACGCTGCATGTCAGCTATTTGGTGCGGAACACAGCAGCGTCCTCTTTAAAACCCAGATCCTTCACCGTGTGATTTTCATAACTCTGTCAGGCTGAAGAAGGATATGCGGATATGCGTGGACGTCTGTTTCAGTCTGACAAGGAAGTGCAAGAGGGGTTGCTGTTGTGAATCCGTCAGCGGCCAACGGCGTTCTAAGAAACAGGAACTGATCGTCTCATCTCACAGTTGGATAAATATATAAACAGGTGTGGTGATTTCTTTTGAACAGAACCATTCCCTTGTTCTGTTCAATTTTAGGCTGACTGCACGTTGTAACTGAATATCGTCACACTCATACAACTTGAACAATGTAAGGAATTCATGAGAGGAACGTTTTTAGGAGTCATGAATCTTACCTATTCCATATTTAATTGGCATTTTGAGAGGCATCTCATTGCAATGATGGGAACTGCGAGCTGCTGCGCCCTCTTATCCACCTGACTGAAGCGTCATTTTGCAAACAATACGGCCTCTTACCAGTCACCTGACTTCAGTGCCAGTACTGTCCATCCAATCACAACAATCACTTTCTGGTTGCCCGACTCAAGTGTCTGAATGCCTCGATCTAAATTTTCTGTCTGACCTTTCCTCGCAATACATTTCACACACGTTAAACTCTATCCAAAAAATTGTTCTTAACAGCTTAATATATGATATGTCTTGCATCCCAGGTCGTTTGGGAAGACGGTGGTAACTGGTTCTGGCATCCTGGTAGAGGTATCTCGTACCGACATGGTGGTGCAGTCTGGCGACCTTATACCTGGCTCCTGTGCCGATAAAGAATCGTCATCAATCAGTCTGTCGATCAGGGATAACCATACAAAAATCCCTGCAGTAGTAATGAGGATTGCCTTCACATACAGGCAGGAAAATATGGTGGAAACTTTAATTCTTGCTTGGTGTCTAGTGTCTTGTAGACCCCAGCGCATTTTAACTAGGAAAAAAAAAACAATTTTAAAGCGGACGTATGCTCTTCATCCTCCAGATATGGTTTTTATTCAATTTTTAATCACTAGGCAACGTATTTGTGGTTATATCACGGTTTGTAGTTCAATAATTTGAAATTTTTGCGGTGGGGTCAGAAATTTCAGTGGGGTCAGAAACTACCCGCAGTACTCAATATGTGATTCTCAATGTTGTATTCCAACTTCATTACGAAAATAAGAAACTTACAAAGGAAACTCCCCATCACACCTCCGTCAGATTTAGTGGTAAGAGAGCCCAGTAGACAGCCCGTCACAAATTGAACACAGATCAAGCATGAAAACGGGAAGAAGGTGTACTGAATTGTCAAAAAAAAAAAAGCAAAATAGAAAGAGAGAACGGTCCAAGCACAAGAAGTCCAACATTGAGCAGTCTGGAACGTATACGGAGTCGTGGTTCTATTGTCCTTATGTTGAACTACGAAGTAGACAAACCGTGTTCGAAGTGCCTCTGTGGCAATTATTCACATTTGTGTCTGTGTCGTGGTGTAATGTCCGTTTGCAACAGCGTCGTGTAAGGAAGGAACTTACAATGAAAGTTGATTCTGCACAACTACTGTATTGGCAGACGAAAGGAAGTGGATTTCGAATGGGAACCGAAAATATTTTATGACAAGGCGACAAGTCAACCGAATACCCTAACGAAAAACCCGTTTAGTGTATCATACACGGCATTAGTGACAGTACGTGTGTCATATCATAGGAATCTCTTTTCGACGCACCTAACTTGTACACTCAGTGAATAAACTTTTGGAAGTGCGAGTAAGAAATGTAAATGTGCCCGATATACGTGTTCGTATTAATGTGAATGTGATCACTTTCAAGGAAATGATGCAAAAATAATAGTTTGTCACATAAGCTGCAAAAAAGGAAAGCAGCACTATCACAATCACACAGTCTCTCTGTGCTCTGTCAAAACATATGCTTTTAACGTTTTTGAAATTGCGTTCCGCTTCGGAACTTTTGACTCTCGAATTCCTTTCTTATAACAGCCGTTTATTTGTTGTTTTCATTTCTGTGAGACCTCTGTGTGATATCTCGCCTTCTTGCGCTATTCATCACGTTCACTTGCGACAGTAATATATTCTTACTACATGACTCATATTCTATAACCAATGTATAGTATGGCAACTGCCAGGACTACAGAAACAGAAAAACATTTCAGTGACCAGATGGCCAGTTCATAATACTGCAAAAAAATAGAAGTAAATGTCATGAGACAATCTGGAACCCGAGTCGTCCGCTTGGCAGTCTAACACCGTGGCCTCTTAACTACGACGACGCGGCTGGTTCCTCTCGCTCAATGTTGCACTTGTTAATCTTAGACCGTTCACTGAATCTATTTTTATTTTCACAGTTCAGTACACCTTCTTCCTGTTTTCACGCTTGATCTGTGATAGGTTTTTCACGAACTATTAACTGGGCCACCTTGCCAATAAATCTGAGAGGATTGCGATGGGGAGTTTTCCTTCTTAGCAACAATGCATATTCTCAGCCGCCATTTATATGTCCACTGTTGTAACCAATTCGTAGAAAATACATGCACGTAAATTGTTGGAACAAATTCACAGTTAGGAATTACGTTTTGTTGTAGTGAGATGTGGTATTATATTTCATTCATAATGGATGATGAAACACGCTTCGAAAGAGGCTACAGCCTCGATCATGCTTTATCACATTTACGTAGGAGTGACAATCATAATGAATGAATTTTTGGAAATGTGAATATGAGTGATGCTGATTTAATGTGATACAGGAAAATATACACGCCAGAAATGAGATGGGTGTGAATGAATGTGGAGAACACGATAGTGGTATTGAAGAAATTAGTGCTCCTACTTTTCTACGTAGAAGTGGATACAAAAGAGATTGCCGGCCTTTGTGGCCGGGCGGTTCTAGGCGCTTCAGTCCGGAACCGCGCTGTTGCTACGGTCGCAGATTCGAATCCTGCCTCGGGTATGGATGTGTGTGATTCCCTTAGGTTAGTTAGGTTTAAGTCGTTCTAAGTCTATGGGACTGATGACCTCAGATGTTAAGTCCCATAGTGCTCAGAGCCATTTAAACCATTTTTGAAAACAGATAACATAGTACCACATGACGTGCACAAGCTGACTTCATGGTATGTAATACTTCAACCTGCACGTATTCCACTTCGCCTCAGACCACAGATAGAGACATCGGAAGATTATTTCAGACTTTTTACCAGAAATCACATGCAGAGTGTAATAGTAATGTATACCAATAATCATGCAGAAGACAGTAAAATTTTACAATCTTACCTTGAACGCTGGATTAAACTTCAATGTACAAAACTATAGACATTCTTTGGTCTACGAATAATAGCTGGTTTACGCAAGGCACATGAAAAACCTTTGAGTCAGTTCCCTCCAATGAGTGTGCCTTACTTATTCTGCGAGCCCTAATGAGACTCTCAAGACTTCGTGACATTGTGAAGTCCCTCCGGTTCACTGATAAACTTACAAGAGAAGAGAGAAAAGCCATTCCTCGATCAAAGCTGAACCTATACAAGTTGTGTAGAAATATTCGGTGTTGCATGCATTTCGTCTTATTTCTCTGGGTGATATATTACAATTGATGGGCACCTGCGTACTTTCAGGGAACAGTGTCCATTCAAGGTGTACATTCCTCCAAATATGGAAAGTATGGAATAAAAGTGTGGGCCGTGTGGACTGTGAGACAAGTTACCTCACAAAAACACAACTGCATATAGTGAAATCTTCTGAAGGGAGGGAAATAAATCAAGGGAAACGAGTGGTACATGATTTAGTTGATCACCTGTGAAGAGGTAGCAACATTACCAGTGACAATTTTTGTTTTATTTTTACATGTTTGCAACTTAATTATAGCATGCAACAATGGAGTTGTAATTTCAGCAATGTATCTGGGACTCACAATAAGTCATTATTTTTTGTGGAAATATTGTCACACAGTCAACATGGGTTTAGAAAACATCCTTATTTCTGGATTTCCAGAAGGCTTTTGACACAGTGCCACACAAGCGGGTTGTAGTGAAATTGCATGCTTATGGAATATCGTCTCAGTTATGTGACTGGATTCGTGATTTCCTATCTGAGTGTGGTCACAGTTCGTAGTAATTGATGGAAAGTTATCAAGTGAAACAGAAGTGATTTCTGGCGTTCCCCAACGTAGTTTTATAGGCCCTTTGCTGTTCCTTATCTATATAAACGATCTGGAAGGCAATCTGAGCAGCCGTCTTAGGTAGTTTGCATATGACGCTGTCGTTTATCGACTAATAAACTCATCGGAAGATCAAAACAAATTGCAAAACGATTTAGAAACGATATCTGAATGGTGTGAAAATTGGCAGTTGCCCCTAAATAACGAAAAGTGTGAGGTCATCCACATGAATGCTAAGACGAATCCGTTAAACTTCGGTTACACTGAAAATCAGTCAAATATAAAGTCCGAAAATTCAACTAAATACCTAGGAATTACAATTACGAATAACTTAAAGTGGAAAGAACACAGAAGGTGCTGTGGGGAAGGCTAATCTAAGACTACGTTTTATCGGCAGGACACTTAGAAAATGTAATAGATGTACTAAGGAGACTGCCTACACTACACATGTCCGTCCTCTTTTACAGTAGAATACTGCTGCGCGGTGTGAGATCCTTACCAGATAAGAGTGACGGAATACATCGAAAAAGTTCAAAGAAGGGCAGCGCGTTTTGTATTAACGCGAAATATGGGAGGGAGTGTCACTGAAATGATACAGGATTTGGGCTGGACATCATTAAAAGAAAGGCGTTTTTAGTTGTGACGGAAACTTATCACGAAATTCCAATCACCAACTTTCTCCTCCGAATGCGAAAATATGTTGTTGACACCGACCAACATAGGGAGAAACAATCACCACCTTAAAATTATGAAAATCAGAGCTCGTACGGAAAGATATAGATGTTCGTTCCTTCCGCGCGCTATACGAGACTGGAATAACAGAGAATTGTGAAGGTGGTTCGATGAACGCTCTGCCAGGCACTTAAATGTGATTCGCAGAGCATCCATGTAGATGTAGAATATTTTACATTTTATCACCATGTAGCTGCTGGAATCACTCTGGGGTCAAAGAGATCCCATACATATTATATGTTTTTTTCAGAGTTGATTCAGTGCGAAGGTTCAAAAGTAATATGTGTGGATGACTCCATCAAGTTGTGCTATTCATCACTAGATGGAAATTGCATCATTTTCACAGAATCGGGCTACTTTATTCATCATAGATCAACATAATATCTTGAAATACACTCTAAGACAAGAAAAGACGCACACCAGGGAGGAATCATCCGAATGGGACGAAAATCTATACGTGTATGAATATAATTTCAGAGACATTGGATGATTTACTCAAGAGAAAGATCTTCGTAAATAGGACAAGTTAGAGTTAGTCAATAATGATCTGGTCCACCTTTGACCCTTATGCAAGCACTTATTCGGCTTGACATTGATTGACAGAGTTGTTGGATGTCGTGTTCAGGAATATTCTGTCAAATTGGCGCGTTAGAGCGTCAAAATCCCGAGTTGGTGGAAGCGCCTGCCAACAATGTTCCAAACGTTCTCAATTGGGGAGAGACCTGGCGAGCTTTCTGGCCAAGGTAGGGTTTGACAAGCACGGAGATAAGCGGTAGAAACTCTCGCCGGGTGCGGGCGGGCATTATCTTGCTAATATTTAAGCCCAGGCTGGCTTACCATGAAGGGCAACAAAATGGGGCGTAGAATATAGTCGACGTACCGCTGTGCTGTAAGGGTGCAACAGATGGCAACCAAAAGGGGCCCTATAGTGAAAATAAGCGTCCCCTCAGACCATCATTCCTGTTTGTAGGGCTCTACAGGATGTGACAGTCAGGTTGGTATTCCACCGTTGTCCATCAGGGTCTCTGTACATATCTTCGCTCGTTATCGGGGCTCAATTCGAAGCGGGACTCATCCCTGAAGACAATTCTACTCTAGTCAATCAGATTCGAGGCCGAAGACGTGTCTGGAGACGCTCCGAAAAGCGGTAGGATACCAACCTGACTGACGCCCACCATACGGTCCGACAAACCAGGCGTGATGGTTTGTGGAGCCATTTCTTTTCATAGGAGGCTCCCTTTGGTTCTTGTCTGTAGCACCCCTACAGCACAGCGGAAAGACGATATTCTACGCCCCATTCTGTTGCACTTAATGGGAAGCCGTCCTAGGCTTACATTTCAACAAGGTAATGCGTGTCCGCCCTCGGCCAGAGTTTCTTCTGGTTATCTTCGCGTTTGCCAAACCATACCTTGACCAGCAAGATCGCCAGATCTCTCGCTAACTGAGAACGTTTGGAGCATTTTACGTAGGCCCCTCCAACCACGTCGGTATTTGTACGATCTAACTCGCCAATTGCCTTATGTCTCATAAGGTCATCCAATAACTCTAGCAATGAACGCCAGGTCGATTGAGTGCGTCCTTAAGTGCCGGAATTGGACCAATACAATATTCACTTGCTCAATATGTGAAGCTCTTTCTCTTGAATAGATGGTCCAATCTTTCTAAAATTGTAGCCATTTGTTTGTCTCTATATTTACATTAGTTTTACCCGTCTCATTGGGATAATTCCTTCGTGGTTACTCAGACTGGCATATCGAAAGAAACTGCAGCGAACGACTTCAATTCACGTGTGTATAAATTGATAAAATTACGTACATCAGTTGCTTCTACTAAGATATTCGTTGATGGAGTAGATTAAATTCTTCTGGATCCTCTTAAACTGAACCTTAGCTGAGCCTAAGATAACACTTGTTGTTTTACATCGGCGTAGCCAACCACAGCGCCCTATTCTGCCTGTGTACATATCTCTGTATTTGAGCAGTCATGCCGATACCAGTTTCTGCGGCGCTTCAGTGTATTATATTGACGATGCCTGTTTCTACGGCGCCAAGGGCTACAATGTGGCGAGGCACACCAAACACAAACTTTTTCAGTGGGTTACACACTAAACGGCGACTTTTCGTATAGTAATAGAACTGAAAGAGGAACCCCTTCGTAAAGAAGATCTTAACAAAAACACACTTCACACAGCAGAAGTACATAAACCTGGCGACAGACATCCGAGACACGAAGATGCCCACCAAGAACAGGTTCATGGGATCATGACACAGCCGTTAACCACAACACGCCCCACTTAACAAAAGTACATCAAAATGACGATAGGCGTCCGGGACACGGTCAAGCCCATCCAGAACAGTATTACGACACAGGCGAAACATCATTACATCTGCACACACCGAAACAACATAAACGTACATTAATTCTTCCCTTACCAGAGGCGAGGTTACCGTATAATTACACAACAACTCCAGAAAAATATGAATATGACACAGCAAAATGTAAACCATACATGGAAACTGTACAATTTTTGACCCAACTATTAAATTTTTTGGGTCAACATTTTTAAAACTCTACTTCCTCTGTCTCAAACTCCACCCTACGAGGAGAAAGGGAGAGTTTTAGTTTTAGCGAATCAAAATTTACGAAGTAAATAAGTATTTTTTATTTATCCATAACCACTTTCCATGCAAAAACGGGAACATGTATATCCTTGAATTACAGCGCCAACTACCAAGAATCAAAACATATATTTAAGACTAATTGTGCGTAGTTTTGATGTAGAATCTGATTCTGCAAAAAAAATGGAGGTTCCCATTTGAAATTTTAAAGTTACCTCCCGCCCCACCTCCATGGCTGGGGTGGCGGGCTAATTTTAGCACCAGCAGATGTCCCCCTCAAAAATAATCATCTATGGATTCTACATTGTTTTCGTGTGAAGCTTATTTTTCGAGTTCTTCTGGTTTGTCAACTTAAAATTTACACCCTGTGTAACAACAAACAATAGGTCTTTACTTCAGAAATAAATAACTAAGTAAAATGAATGTCAAACGTATTTTTACGGCTCCCGAAATTATCTGTGAAGTCTGTAGGCTTTGTAGATGATGGTAGCAGTATAACTTGAACAATTACTGTCTCTTTCTTCGTAAGCATTAGGTGACGTTCTAGTTCTCACTGTTTCGTGCGTTTTGTGTTCTTGTATGTTGATTTTGTGTACGAAGTGAGCAGTGCAGAGGAGAAACGTTTGGATAAAATTATTTACAATGCCTTTGACGAGTTTACAGATGATGAAAACGAAGCATTTGATGACGATTCAGATTAGATGCCATCAGAAGAAAATTGTAGTAATGCTAGGCTGTTTTGAAGATGAGTTTATTGTTTTATTTTCTCAGATTGTGTGGTTACGAAGGATTTTCCTGCAGGTACATCAGGAAACGAATGCGATCATAAGGCTGCGGTTGTTGGAGCGGTCAGGCGGAGCAGCGCTGGTCAAACAAACCAGTGTTGCTCAGTACGCGTGATTATGGTTTCGCTGCAAATAAGAGTGGCGCGGAGAAGAGCGGCACAGAGTGGAGCTGAGCGAATCAAACTTGTCTGTTTCTGAGCATGTCGGGCAGAGAATTCTAGTGTCTCCTGAGCATGTCGGGCAGAGAATTCTAGTGACTCCAGCTGCATTTGGGTGTTGCTGCGGGTCGCAGGCTCGGTACTGTTCCTCGCACTTGTATGTTTTGTTATACTGTTGACAAAATGGCTTTAGCAGAAGCCTTGGTTGCACATGTTTTTACTCAGCGTCCTTTATGGGACCAGAAAAGTAACTGTTATTACAACTGATTCATTTTGGACAATTTATTGATGTGGTGGCAATAGAATTACAAACTACAATTACAGGGTATATATTCTTAATCTCTTGTTCCTTTCATTGTGTCAAATCAAGATACGACAATAATGGTGAAGTAGCATAGCTGACAATCACATGAAAATCAGATTTTATGATATTAAAACAGGCTTCCAGAAACGTCTTATTTGGACAAGTTAACTGGAAGCTCTGATAAAGATGCGTACTGTCTGATAAGTACCTTGTGTAGTACGCTCGATTGCTGTTGTACGTTGTTCATCGATACTCAGGAATCCTTCTAGGTTAATGACAGTGTAATGGGGAACATGTACATTTCACAATATCGTAAGCAAATTCTGGTTATTTTTCTATAGGCTTCCGAAAATACTGATCATTATTCCACAAGCAAATTCAATTAATTGTTGAGTTCTAAAAAGCCCTTGTTGAAATATTCTTTCCCTGGATCTAAAACCCATCGACTGTAAGATGTGCTGAAATGCCACAACAATGGATGTGCTTCGTCTCGAATGAATACAAAACGCAACACAACTGATGTCTTTGGTATTGGAGAATCTGGCAGTATATTAAGCTCCCCTTCTTGCATGAAACGAAATACATGAAATCTGTCACTGTCGGCTTCCTTTCCATATCCTCCAACATCGATTATAATGAATTTCCGTGAGTATCTGCAACTGGTTGTGGTATGGTTGAATGAAAATGTTTATAATTGTCAAATACTGTACCAGAACTCTCTGGGAATTTTCGACGAACGTGTTTTCTGTCAACATCACTGAATGCATATGGAAACTTCTGTACGATAAACAAAACATTTACAGTATTTAGAAATTCATCTTGAGAAGGCACTCTCGCGTGGACTGGCTGTAGGCAATGACACGACACATTGGTAGCTGACTCTGAGCCGCACGCGTTGGCTTCTGGGTTGGAGTTGTGTCTGTCACGTTTTCGATGGTCGTCCGTGGTTTAATCTTCCGATCAGAGATGCGGGTCTGAGGGTCTTTAACTGGAAGCCTAAGCGCGCGCGGCGTGTCGGTTGCTCTCGAGTCCTTCACGTTGGGTTCCGCGGTGGTAGGAGGATATGCTCGGCGAGGTGGCGAGTCCAGCGGCTGCTGGCAGATGAGAGAGCGAGTGTGCGGTGCAGTGAGAGGCGAGTTGTCCGCTGTGATTGTGCGGAGCCGGCTTGGTTGGTTTGGTGTAAAAAGGCTGTTTGAAACAGACTGGCTACAGTTACGAGTACAGTTACACTGTTGTAAACTATTCTGTAACCGAATTGCACTACTGAGCGTATATGTTATGAAACAGCTGGTTGTTCTAAATTAATTGACAGTAGTAATTTGCCCACGTTGTACTGTTCAAGTTTCTTTCACCCGTTACGAATGTGTAAATTCAGTTGCTCGTAATTTAGTATGGTTTTCATATGTAAAAAACTATCACGTGCTGTTGTTGTTTTACAGTGCTTTAGATGTTTTGTGTTTTAAAGAGAGTTCATTTTACTCAGCCATTACGCAAAGATTAGCTGGGTGGGTGATCACTAAATTGTTTATAATTCTAGTACGATGAAGTGGGCTGACCCAGTTGCTTCTCGTAAACGGAGGAGGTGATTTTGAGCTACCTGTTGACTTACTGAGTGCGTGTGGAATACGAGTAACTAGCTTAAACTGTTTGCACTTCTGTTGACCCGGAATTGTTTCATAATGTCAAGTTCTTTTTTTTTAATCTTATGGGACTTAACTGCTAAGGTCATCAGTCCCTAAGCTTACACACTACTTAACCTAAATTATCCTGAGGACAAACACACACATACACCCATCCCCGAGGGAGGACTCGAACCTCCGCCGGGACCAGTCAAATTCTCTTTTTTGCATTCGTCAAATAGTTACTCCCTACTTGAAGTGTCTGGAAGTCGTTCAAATTATTCGATTGCTAATTTGGTATGAGAGGAAGCAATCATCTACTGGGTTAATTCACAGACGTTGAAATTACAAGGTTAAAATTAAATGGGTTTGTGTCCTTTAATGCTAAGGGATAATTCAATTCTAATACTTGTAATTACCTTCACTGCATATTTTCTGTGTGTGTCTGTGAGGGGGGGGGGGGGGGGGGTTGCCGTTATTAATCATCTTACTTACGCGCTGTGACTTCTTGCTAGTACGTTTATTTTACAGGCATCATAAGTTATTCTAAGCAGATGGGCCAAGGGTCGGACTATTGTAAAGAGGAAGGCCAGCATGTGCACTAGAGGACCTATCATTTGTAAAACTAATACCAATATTGTGACAGATAGCTCGCCCCCTCCTCCCACCAAAGTTAACTACTGTTGTTTCTCCCTTGGTTGTAGTTGGATTCGCAAGGATTGTATCTGTTCTTTAATTGAATGTCTTGAGTGATTTACCGAATGACACGTTCGTTAAATTGTGGGTTGTAGTTATTTGTTTCAAGGAGGAAAAGTCATTCATGAAGATTCTTGAATTCTTTGTACATATTGTCAGTATTATTTTACTGTCAGCAATCGGAGTTGTAAAGTTACTAATGTTTTTCAACTCTGGTTATGAGTCTGTTTAATGTTTTTTGAACTGATGTGTTCAAGGGTTTAAAAGTGTTGAAGAGCCTGACAATAAATCTGTTTCTATGCTACGTTTCTAAAGTGGCCTGGCATCTTACCACTCCGTTCCTGCTCCTTCTACTTCAGTCTCCACAGTTCTTAAAACGGTTATGAATTCTATTGAGAATGTCAGAGCCATGTCTCAAAACTTTCTTCTGGTTTCTATGAACCTGTAACTATTCTCGTTTCACCAAGTCTCGATGACACTTAAAAATTACGTTATTACACTGATAATTTATCTGTGGTATATCACACAAAAGAAGGAAGATACACGCAGTAATCATATGGTAACATACTCCCCTCTTTGCCTGGTACCATTTTCCAAAATCTTGTTGCAGTATCTCAAACCATTTATTTTACAAAGGTGTTATGGATATTTCATTCTCGCCTTTCGTCTGGGCGCGAGTGTGGAACGGGGTGCATAATCCACCATCCATTTTCTCGAGAAGGGAGTAAGTTATTGATTTCATCCTAAGTTAATGAACTGTTAAATATGTTAAGTACATTTGGTACACTGCAACATATGACCTAAGGTGCATTAAGCGCAGACTCAGATTGACCTCTAATTTTCATTGCAAACTATTTCACTTTCATGCACTAGCTAGCTTAATTTTGAAATATGACAATAAGAATGAAGATTAACGAAATTATAAGTCCCTGATCATGAAGATGACGAATAAAGCATTGAGATGTACGAGAATATTTTTTTACTGAGTTATTTCTTTAAAATTGCTTCAGAAAGATTGCAGATCGGCCGGCTTGTGTATTTGCTGTCCACGTAGTCAAGCGAGCCTACCGGTTGCCCCACTACAGCTGGCAGGAAGAAGCGCTGCGACAGCTGCCCTGCTCGCAGCTCCGCCAAGCTCTCTGCGCCGCTCCAATATAATCCAGGACTAAAAGTCCACTGAAACTAATGTTAGACTGGGTATCTCTATATTTCAGTTTTCGCCCCACAGTATTCTACTATGAATGCAAAATTTTGCTTTGCCCCGAATTTTGGCTGTAAAGAAAATACATACAGAAAGAGCACGTGCTTGCTTACATATTTGAGTATCAGAATTCCTTTTCAGTTTTGTTCCTGTCATGATCACTGTTAAATTGAAATATCATCTGTGTATTCAAGATTTATTGTTAGCAATACCAAAATATTTGTATTTACGGCGGAAAGTCTAATGAATCTAAAAATGTCCTGAAATTCCAACTGCATATTTGTATGCAGGAATTATAACTTCAAAAGGAAGAAACGAGATATTTTAGACAGTCTACAGTTAATGGCAGTTACCTAGTTACGTATGAGACCAGCAACGTAAGAGCTTATGAGTTACTCCACTGATATCGTATGACATTATAAAATGGTACTGTTTTATATTTTTATATCACCTCTGTCAATATCCACATTGTGGTGCATGTTCAGAGTAGCTGATTACCTGGATGACTGAGCATCGAAGCACGAATATCACCCTTATATAACAAGAAATGTGATTCATCCGACAAGGCGACACTATTTCTGTAACTGCACGGGCACTATTCTCTATCGTCAATTCTGATACGGTTCGTCGCCTACCCTGCACGAAAGCCTCTGACGTTCACGTTCTGTTATAGGGCTCAGACGTCCAACACCTTATAGCCTACTCGTAGTTTCACCCTCCTACAATCACGTTCCATTGATGGTCACGAGAATAATACGCCAGTAGGTAACGAGCACCGCCGTTTCCAACGTAGCCATTCCCAATGTCAGGACTATAACAATATACCCTTTTTGCAACACATATCGTCTCTATACTGATTCCACATTTGTCTCTGTTCCATTTATATACTTTCCCTACTATGTCACCTGCCCGCATAGCCACCAGGTGGCCAAAATGGTCTGGCTCACCAGTGTATGGCCAGGATTTATCGGGGTTTTGTGAGGGAGCGTAACATTGGATTCAGCTAAGATAATTATTGAAGGTTTCACCCATTGCTCCTTTCCTAGTGTCCTCGTATGTGTGTGGCGTCTTATACAACCCCATTCGTCCTTTGTTTAGTTTATATTCCTTTCTGCTCCATGTTTACTCACATTAAAACCTGTTAGAAATCTGCACCAAGTGGTATTGGTCTTTTACAGCCCGGACGACACTTCGTTTTCCAATATGACAATGCAGTAAAACAAAAAAGTCATAAGGAGCACTATCTCTATACACAGGGTGGCACTGTCATTTCTTGCGGAGAGGGGAAAGGGGGGAGGGTGGGGGATAGCGGGGCGCCCTGGTAGAGAAACTGCGCAGTGTCTATCCCTGTAGCGTTTCAGCCCAGCTTTTAGAACGCTAACCTATTTACAAGTCGCCATCGTACCCCTTTGTTCATTCGGACTGCTCTTCCTAATGGAAAACCAAAGTTCGTCAAGAAGAAAAAGTGTGATAAATTCACATTTTTCGGCTATAATTACTCTCTTAGCGAGTATACTACTTAAACTTAGGTCTCATGTTTTAATAATCTTGGTAGAGGTCCTCGACATTAAAAGTTTGAGTACATATATTGTTGGTAGATTACAGAGTAATGAAGAAAATTCCCATAAGTTTGGCACAAATATATTGAATTTCTTCTCAGTTGGTAACAGATAACGATTGTTTGTTGTGTGATTCCCAGGCTAGACACTTGACGAGAGCTCTTTCGCTTGAGTGTCTGTGTCATTATTAATTAAATTACTAAACATTAAATTTGGTTTCATGATTTTGAGTCGACAAATTTTCTAGATTTAGAGTTCACAGTACAATGTTAACGATCAGTTGTGTAGTCTTCAGATTTTTCTATTTCTATCCCGCCTTTCATTTCATGCCCCCGTTAGGTTGCCGCTGCTCTGCATTCAGTCTGATAACACACGTTCTCTGCTCGTATGTGGCTGCGGTAGTCTCTTTACATTATAAAAACCAAAACCGTATGAAGTGGTGCTGCTGTCTAGATAGTAGGTCTCGCATTCTCGAGGTACTGGGTTCAGATCACCTCCCGTCAATGTGTGTTTAAGCTAGCTGTGGTTTACTTAAAGGGATTAAGGTAAATACATCGACTTTTGTGGTGTTTTGTGAAGGACATCCCTGTCCTATACGAGCTTGAGCTCCTTCTTTAATGACTCCTTCGATGACGTTAGAGCTCATCCCTAAACTTCCATCCTTTCACAAATCATCCAAAGGAATCTTGTTAGGAATGTGAGTCAAGCTGTCTCTGTGCTGTGGTTGTAACTCCTTCACATTCCTTTTGTTCCTGTAACGTTGCCTTAAAACAGGATCTATACTCATTCATTCATTCATCACCCTAGTAAATATGACCTTTGTTTTGGGCTAATAACTGTGGAATTCTTCTCCTCCAGCATAGAAGCTGAGACTGGCAAAGCATTATTATTGGCAATAGGTAGCTAAAGGTCACGAGTTTATTGCGCTTTGGGTTATATGGAGGCAGGCCGCTGGCGCTGATACGGGCCCAGTCTCAACAGCGCTACGACCTTTAACCTCCCCACCAGCCTGTGCGTCGATAATAATATACACGGTGAACACATAATATGTTGTGGCGTCTCAGTGGCAACAAAATAACGCAAACGCCTGCACAAATACGTTAAGTGGATGGACATTAGACGGTCGTATAGCTGCAGCTCACCGTACAATTTCTGAGTACTTCCCGGTGTAATTTTTGCGTTATTTGTTAACCGCGTAATACCTCGTTACACCACAGACGCGGGACGAGACATATAGAGAATTATCTGCTTTCTTTCTTTGTCTAAAACACCTGAATATTCACATGAATGTGATTCCGAATCTATCGACATATTTCCAGATTTAATCGGGATACTTTACAGAGTATTACAATACAAGTAAGACATATTCCAGTGGCTCAATAGTGTTCATCGACACCTTAAACATCTCATTTAAAGGAAAGAGCTGTGTGACGTATTAGTTGCATCTCTCTTTAAACTGTCTTCATTACAGTCTACTGAAGCACTTGCTCCACTATACGTATCAGTTTACTTCAGTTATTTAACACTTTCAAGGGAAGTTAGGAATGAAGGAATATTACTGTACTAATCGTCGACGATGAGGTCATTAGAGACAGGGCACACGTAAGGGTTGTCCAGAGATGAGAGAGGAAATCGAACGCGCTACTGTCAAATGAAACGTTTCGGCATGTGTCCAAAACGAGTTAGGGATATCACTGTAAACGTGCTCGTGAATGGCCAGATGGAGATATTACGAATGCGGGTCTGATGTAATACCACTCAGTAATACCTGTTAAAAACAAATAAAAAGTGTGCTACATGAGATCGTACTTAACTAAACTTGTACACACGTAACACAAAAAGCGTGTACTATGCCAATAGTAGTTGATAGTAACCAGTCAGTTTCAAGTCCTGTGTCCATGAGACCCCTGAGTGCACAGGTTAGGAGATGCCGCCCTCTATATGTGCTGTATCAAGATGACAAAGCTGTTATGTCTAAAACAAAACAGTTACAAATAGAGTTATAAAACTCCTGTAGGCTGCCGTAGACTGCCATACGTAAAAGTAGACTACGGTAGTTTTCTTAGTAACTTTGGTCAGTTAAGGTTGTACCCGCGTTACCTATACGCTGGATGTGTTGCACACTAATTGGGCTTTCTTTACGTATGTGGTCAGTGTCTTACTAGATTGTCCTAAAAACCGAAAGCAGTGAATTGTCTAGAAATCCAATGAGGATACAGAAAGGGCCAGGTAACCTACGGACAATTGTGGTTTATATAGTTATCCTCCTGTCTGTTACTTAAGAATAAACAGCACTTACAGCAGAACTGAGACTATCAAAGTTTAAATAATGTTTTATTCAAAAATTTATATCTTGAAACTGAGAGATGTTACACTATAAATAAAGAAAATAACACAGATTTATCACATAGCGCTAGAAAACGCAATTACATCAACAAAAGGTGAAATACGAAGAAATATGAAACAAAAGTATGTCAAACATCGCCTCAATACTTCATCAACTTATATAAAATATGTTTCTGTTATTTAAAAGTAAGTTTCACATTTATCAATAAGAACAGGTCACTCTTCTTTAAATCACGATGAATAATGTTCCATTCAGTACAAAATAACAAAAACAATTACATATATTTTTATGTTCGTGCGTGCATATTGTACTTGCATCTTCTATTCATTCAGTAATGTTTCTTGCCTCACCAGTTCTACCAGTGCTACCGGTAATCCTACCATTTCCTACGTCAGTTAGGTAGTGAACCAAAACTACTGAATCATAGTTTTGGTAGTGCACAACTCGCTTTGCAAACATAAAATTACGAACAGTACACAAAGTTAAAATTACGGCCCAAAAGCCTTGTGCAGTTCGCATATCGAACGTTGTTCTCATTTCCAGTCTTGCCCTTTGAATGTGTTACCATGCACTGATACTACAGCAGAAGGGGTCCTTTTCCGTGTGGAAACGAACAGGAATGAACAGATGCAGTGCACAGATGAACTCCGTTTCTGGAGCTGGTTTCATCGTCGGCGGGATGGTCCCATCGGTATACACATCGTAGTGGCGTAACCGATGTCACATTGTCTATATACTATTAAAAATGCTATACATCTGAAAATCGCTTTATTCATTAAGAGGTTTGCACGTTTGTTTTGATTTATGCACAAAAATTTGAAGCTCCTGCAGTATATTGAAGATATTGCTCTTTGGGACTCTATGAAACAACTCCTCTGCTATTCTGTATTCCTTGTCTTGTGCTTCGTAACGTTTAGGTGTGCACTGAAAACAGTTTGATTTTTGCCTATATGTTCCATAAGACAATTATGGGTACTGCTCACGAGATGTCCCATGTAGGACGTATCGTATTCTGCACACATTGCTTTATATGCTTGTGATGTAGTGATTCTCTATTGTACATTTTCGTTATCTGTTCTTGGCCATGTACCTTCTAAGACCCTCGCATCCGATGCTGTGAAAGAACGAGACGATGAGGCAAGCGCGCACTTAATTGTGTTGTTAACAACGAATTCCATCCGACAATGAAAAGGCTTCCATTGAAAACGCAACAAACAATTCGTGCTGATCAAATTAGCCCTGGTGTGAACGAGTACACAGTGCAGTACCATACAAAAACAGGGCATAACGCTGGAAGAAAGGTTGACATCAGATATTCGATCACTATTTTGCTTCAATTATAGCATCGACGCCACTTGCTTTGGCTAAGACGTTGTTGGCATTACCCAGAGATTTGAAGCATTCATGACTGCAGCTCTTCAGTCTGCACATTTTCTCCTTGTCTTGTGATGATAGAGATAGGCTGCCTGGCAATGGATTGGTCCAATACGACATGTCGAAATCCACCCTGAAATCTTTAAGGTATACAGAATACAAGAAAAACATCGTCAAAATTTTAGATATTAAGATGCACTGCAAGTATTTTCTTAAAACTCTCGAAATTATTTGTTTTTGTCTCACGAAGAACCACTTATGGCAGCGATTTGTACAACTCTTCCTTCCTAGTACGTGTTCAGGCGTGACAAGACAGCGTGGCAATGTGTGGTGCTGATAACCGGGGTGACACAAGCGAATTTGAAGCACTTTAACCATACAACAGATGTGACTAATCATTAACGTTTAAAATAAGAGGCAGTTCGTATCAATTTCTGCAGCACAGGTGATATAAAAATTTTTTAATAACGTATATTTTAGTAAAAATCAAACAGTTCCCTTTTTATTCCCTATAGACACAACAATAAAGCGAATTGTCATTTGAATCACGAAAACAAACGTCTTTCTTTCACGAGGCACACCTGACGAAAGAAAAATTAATGTAAGGCACGTCACAGTATTATTATTTCAAAACTGATAGAAAAATATCACAACACCAAGGAAGAGTTGTGCGAAGCAAACGAAAGTTGGTAGACGTGTTTATACACCTGAAAGATAATGTCTATTCAAATTTAGCGTAAAGTGGAGCTATGGGGAAGTGAATCAGGTTTACTTTAAATACACACTATAAGGGTGGTGAATGTTAGTTATCTTTGAGACTGGATGCGGTGATTCGACGTTAGTCAAAAAAACCTTTAAGGAGAAGAAGACGCATTATTAATACTTCACTGAATTTGAACGAGATGGTGTAATAAGACTACAAGAAGATGCATGTTCCTTCTGTGATATTGCAGAAAGATGTAGCAGGAATATAGCTGTTGTATATAATTGCTGACAGTGGTGATCACAAGAATGCACGGTCGCAACAAGACCGGGCTCCGGACGGCCACGTGGCACTAGCACTGTTCGGCTCATCGTACTGCATCTACCGCAGCAATCACTGCAGCAGTTGATACTGCAGCGACACAAAAAGCTGTAAAAAATCGATTACTTCAAGGACTGCACTAGAGACATTGTACTCACACCAGGAGTTATGGTCGGTGCGATTTCGTATGACAGCAGGAGCACACTCGAGGTTATCTCACTCATCCTGACAGCAAATTTGTAAATCAGTTTGGTGATTGGACCTGTTGTGCTGCTATTCATGAGCAGTACTCCACGGGGTGTTTTTCAACAGGATAGCGCTGGCCCACATACCGCTGTTCTAACCCAACATGCTCTACAGAGTGTCGGCATGTTGCCTTGACCCGCTCGATCACGATATCTGTCTCCAATCGAGCACACATGGGACATAACCGGAAGACGACTCCAGCGTCATCCACAATCACCATTAACCTGCACTGTCCAACCAAGTGCAACAGGTGTGGAACTCGATCCACAAACTGACATCTGGCACCTGTACACCGTGCATGCACGTTTTCATTCAAGATTCTGCCGATTACAGCGGTTATTAATGTAGCAGCATTTCACATCTGTAATGGCTTATCTCTTGCTTTCATTTACCTGTGATATTGCAACGTTAATCACTTAAATGTGTTACCTAGACAAATGTACCCCCGAAATTTTTTCATTCTACATTAATTATGTTTTGGTGTTGCGACTCTTTTCCGTCAGTGTATTTAGACAGAAGCAAGGTGGAATAAGAATTGATTTTGGCCGTTGCTCTGCTTATTGTGCCGCATTTCGAGCCCATTTAAAGCAGTTCGTTAAATGTTTTTAATGCAGGATAACAATGCAAAAATTCCTGAAATGTAAGAATACTTTCCTCCTGATAAACCTCAGATGACATGGAGCTATAGGAATTTATATTGTCCAACAGTTTCCTTAAAAATACTTTCCACAGACGAAAAACTATGTTATTGATAGTCGCAGTGGTTGTTCCAGGTGGAATCTGAATTAGATCAACAGTTTTTCGTCGTCTTCCAGAAAGACAGGTATCTTCATGTCAACATCAAGAGTCCAACAAAAGCAAAGAATTAATTCTTGCAACTGGTTAGAAACTGTTTCTTTCGAATGAAAAGTTAAAAATTATTCTTTCTTGTGTTCTCATATTTTGATTGTTCGATTTTAAGATTTTTACCACTAAACAGTCCTTTTTTGATTTTGGTCCTACAGTGCGTTGAGGTCCCTGAAGACAGATATACACTATGTGATCAAAAGTATCCGGACACCTGGCTGGAAATGACTTACAAGTTCGTAGCGCCCTCAATCGGTAACGCTGTAGTTCTGTACGGTGTTGGCCCACCGTTAAACCGTCGGCACACGGACCGTGCATCCGAACGTTGAACGTTGAGCGTGCCGAGTTTCTGACGTCATAGCGTGGAATTGCACGTTCGGGAGTCTTTCCGAACGTGCAGAGCAATATCTGGCATGTCAGATATTCTGAGCGTGCGTCTGAGCGTTGAGATGGCACAACGCCACCTACGTCAGACGCACGCCGGCTCCCTTCAATGCAGAGTTGTGAGCCGCCATATTGGCATTCATTTCAAGCCTATACATATATATACCGTTTCTGAGCATCAGCAAATTCAGAATCATCGGAAAACCCGTTGTTAACTGGGTGATTCGTTCCAATAAAATAACGAGAAACATCATATTCATGGCGAAAGAATTATTGTAACTTGCGTCTTATGAGAGTAGGCTATTTGAAGGCAGTGCATACGGAAGATCCACCCAAAACGCATTGTTCTTGGAACAGTTTGTTATAATTAAATTTCAATTAGTAACGTATCTACGATAAGGTTTTCTGCAACAGGTACTGTATTTGGATTACTTCCGAAGTGTAGCTGTATGTTGTTGGATTAGCGTAATGAGTAGCGTAACTGAGTCATATTGATTTGATAGTTAGGGACGGTGGTTCGCGTCATGACATTCCTGTATTTTATTTCCTAACATTAGCGTTTTTATTAGGTTCTGATACTGTATTATTAGTTTAATATAAGTATATGCTATAATATTTGATGTTATGTAAATATAAGTTCACCTTTCTTTGAGGGGTGACTTTATTCGATTGGCTTCATTACAGGACAGCTTGCGCTACTTGCATAAAGATATTTTGCTCCTTTTCTTTTACGCTTCGTAATTCACATGTTGCAAAGATTCTGATATTGGGTAGGAACAGTGATTAAGTGCGACTGACCTTGGGGTTTTAATAAAATGTGGGAATGATGAAATAATGTTTATCTTATGCGGAGAAGTATTCCAAATTTGTACCGCACTGATTGTAATGGAACTTTTATATGTCTCTGTCCTTATTGATTGGACATGGTACTTTCCTTTTCGTGGACGATGGAAGAAATGAGCGTTTTAATAGAGCTAACGTGGGAATTTTACGCCCGCCCGTTGTGATTTACGAACTAGAAACATCGCTCAACTGCCGCTGGAGTGCGTTACGATCGCGTATACCACGTTGGGGCCCCACGTACCGCATGCACAAGTCGCATCATTCCTGAGCGTTCAGCAGCACGTTGAACTTGGCACGCTCAACGTTAACGTTCGACAGCACGGTCCTTGATGACAGCTTCCACTCTCGCAGGCATATATTCAATCAGGTGCTGAAAGGTTTCTTGGGGAATGACAGCCCATTCTTCACCGAATGCTACACTGAGGAGAAGTATCGACGTTGGTCGTTGATTCCTGGCACGAAGTCGCCAATCCAAAATATCCTAAAAGTGTTCTATAGGATTCAGGTCAGGACTCTGTGCAGGCCAGCCCATTGCAGGGAAGTTCTTGTCGTATAACAATTCCGCCACAGGCCATGCACCATGAACAGGTGCTCAATGGTGTTGAAAGATGCAATTGCCATCCCCGAATTGCTCTTCAACAGTGGGAAGTAAGAAGGGGCTTAAAACATCAATGTAGGCCTGTGCTGTGATAATGCCACGCAAAACAACGAGGGGTGCAGGCCCCCTCCATGAGAGACACGACCACACCATAACCTCACCACCTCCGAATTTTATTGTTGGCACTACACACGTTTGCAGATGACGTTCACCGGGCATTCGCCATACCCACACCCTGCCATCGGACCTCCACATTGTGTACCGTGATTAGTCACTCCACACAACGTTTTTCCACTGTTCAATCGTCCAGTGTTTACGCTCCGTACACCAAGCGAGGCGTCGTTTGGCATTTACCTGGGTGATGTGTGGCTTATGAGCAGCCGCTCGACCATGATCTCACCTCCCGCCTAACTGTCATAGTACTTGCAGTGTATCCTGATGGAATTTGGAATTCCTGTGTGATCGTCTGGATAGATGTCTGCCTATTCATATTACGACCCTCTCCAACTGTCGGCGGCCTTTGTCAGTCAACAGACGACGAGGTCGGCCTGTACGCTTTTGTGCTGTACGTGTCCCTTCACGTTTCCCCTTAACTATCATATCGGAAACAGTTGACCTAGGGATATTTAGGAGTGTGGAAATCTCGCGTACAGACGTATGACACCCGATCACCTAACTACCTTCGAACTCCGTGAGTTCCGTTGACCGCCCCATTCTGCTCTCTCACGATGTCTAATGACCACTGAGGTCATTGATATGGAGTACCTGACACTAAGTGGCAGCACAATGCACCTAATATGGAAAACGTATGTTTTTGGGGGTGTCCGGATACTTTTGATCACATTGGGTAAATCTGTGGAAACAGTAATCCACTGATACTTCTACTGTCAGTGTTGTATATGAATGTGTCACAGTGGTGGTTCCAGGTGGAATCAGAATTATTTAAACAGTTTCTCGTCGTCGACCAGAATTACATAGGTAACATCATGGAAGTGTCTTCGGGTTTGCTGCCGGATCCTATTATCAACTTGACTCAATATTTTGGAGATCCAACTGGTCGCCATCTTCAGGAGAATGCTGCATCTGCTGGTGAGTCCCGCTGAGAACTGAGCCAGGCTGCAAATCTACGTCCTAAAACGGACAGCTTAACTCCAAGAACTTACGCATTCGATGGCTGTTTTTATGGAAAATGGATACTCCGAGAAGCAGATTCGTCGGGCTATGGAATTTGGACCATCTCTGGAGGTGCATGAAGAGGAACACAGATCGGTGGCCTTTCTTCCTTAAGCTGGATGCATATCGTTTAAGATTGGACGAATTTTAAGGAATTTTAACATTAAAAGTGTGTTCCGTCCACTTTCTAAGATAAGGTGAAAGATTTGGAGCTTAGGAAACCCGGTATATACAAAATACCGTGTCAATGTGGGAAGCCTTACTCTGGCCGTTCGATTCGCACAGTTCATGACAGGTGCCGTCATACGAGGCTACAACAGACGGAAAAATCGGCATTATCAGAACACTGCTTAAATGAGGGACACGGCATGAAATTTGATGAAACTGTGGTAGTTGCCAACGTTTCATGTTTTTGGAACGGCGTCTATAAAGAGGCGATTGAAATTAGGTTGGTGGATAATTTAATCAACAGAGACAATGAGTTTCCTCTCAGTAAGACGTAGAGCCCTGTATTATCTCGCATCAAAATTGAACATTCTTCGGTGCGGCCCTGAATGCGATATACCGTTGCCACCAGTGTTCTACTAAGGGCGGCGCCACCTCCCTGTCTTGGAGGGGTACAACCGTGATGGGCGGCGCATGCGTCATGTACTGACTGGTAGCCTATATGTTGTTGTTGTTGTTGTGGTCTTCAGTCCTGAGACTGGTTTGATGAAGCTCTCCATGCTACTCTCTCCCGTGCAAGCTTCTTCATCTCCCAGTACCTACTGCATCCTACATCCTTCTGAATCTGCTTAGTGTATTCATCTCTTGGTCTCCCTCTACGATTTTTACCATCCATGCAGCCTTCCAGTACTTAATTGGTGATCCCTTGATGCCTTAGAACATGTTCTACAAACCGATCACTTCTTCTAGTCAAGTTGTGCCACAAACTCCTCTTCTCCCCAATTCTATTCAATACCTCCCCATTAGTTATGTGATCTACCCATCTAATCTTCGGCATTCTTCTGTAGCACCATGTATATACTTCGACCATCATCAGTTAGTTTGCTCCCCCAACAGCAAAAGTCCTTTACTACTTTAAGTATCTCATTTCTTAATCTAATTCCCCCGGCATCACCCGACTTAATTCGACTACCTTCCATTATCTCGTTTTGCTTTTGTTGATGTTCATCTCACATCCTAATTTCAAGATACTGTCCATTCCGTTCAACTGCTCTGCCAAGTCATTTGCTGTCTCTGACAGAATTACAATGTCATAGACGAATCTAAAAGTTTTTATTTCTTCTCCATGGATTTTAATAACTACTCCGAATTATTCTTTTGTTTCCTTTACTGCTTGCTCAATATACAGATTCAGTAACATCGGGGAGAGGCTACAACCCTGTCTCACTCACTTCCCAACCACTGCTTCCCTTCCATGTCCCTTGAATCTTATAACTGCCATCTGGTTTCTGTAAAAATTGTAAATTGCCTTTCCCTCCCTGTATTTTACCCCTGCCACCTTCAGAATTTGAAAGAGAGTATTACAGTCAACATTGTCAAAAGCTTTCTCTAAGTCTACAAATGCTAGAAACGTAGGTTTACCTTTCCTTAATCTATCTTCTAAGATAAGTCGTATGGTCAGTATTTCCTCACGTGTTCCAAAATTTCTACGGAATCCATACTGATCTTCCCCGAGGTCGGCTTCCACCAGTTTTTCCATTCGTCTGTAAAGAATTCGTGTTAGTACTTTGCAGCCGTGACTTATTAAACTGATAGTTTGGTAATTTTCACATCTGTCAACACCTGCTTTCTTTTGGATTGGAATTATTATATTCTTCTGGAATTCTGAGGGAACTCGCCTGTGTCATACATCTTGCTCACCAGATGGTAGAGTTTTGTCAGAACTGGCTCTCTCAAGGTTATCAGTAGTTCTAATGGAATGTTGTCTACTCCCGGGGCCTTGTTTCGACTCAGGTCATTCAGTGCTCTATCAAACTCTTCACGCAGTATCATATCTCCCATTTCATCTTCATGTACATCTTATTCCATTTCCATAATATTGTCCTCAAGTACATCGCCCTTGTATATACCCTCTATATACTCATTCCACCTTTCTCCTTTCCCTTGTTTGCTTAGAACGAGGTTTCCATCTGTGCTCTTGACATTCATACAAGTGGTTCTTTTTTCTCCAAAGGTCTCTTTCATTTTCCTGTTGGCAGTATCTATCTTACCCCTAGTGATTTAAGCCTCTGCATCGTTACATTTGTCCTCTAGCCATTGCTGCTTAGCCATTTTTTACTTCCTGTCGAACTCATTTTTGAGACGAGTTTATTCCTTTTTGCCTGCTTCATTTACTCCATTTTTATATTTTCTCCTTTCATCAATTAAATTCAATATTTCTTCTGTTACCCAAGTATTTCTACTAGCCCTCGTCTTTTTACCTACTTGATCCTCTGCTGCCTACGCTACTTCATCCCTCAAAGCTACCCATTCTTCTTCTACTGTATTTCTTTCCCCCCATTCCTGTCCATTGTTCCCTTATGCTCTCCCTGAAACTCTGTACAACCTCTGGTTTAGTCCGTTTATCCAGGCCCCATCTCCTTAAATTCCCACCTTTTTGCAGTTTCTTCAGTTTTAATCTACAGTTCATAACCAATAGATTGAGGTTAGAGTCCACATCTGCCCCTGGAAATGTGTTACAATTTAAAACCTGGTTCCTAAATCTCTGTCTTACCATTATATAATCAATCTGACACCTAGTATCTCCAGGCTTCTTCCATGTACACAATCTTCTTTCATGATTCTTGAACCAAGTGTTAGCTGTGATTAAGTTATGCTCTATGCAAAATTCTACCAGGCGGCTTCCCCTTTCATTTCTTACTTCAAATCATAATCACCTACTACGTTTCCTTCTCTTCCTTTTCCTACTATCGAATTCCAGTCACCTATGACTATTAAATTTTCATCTCCCTTCACTATCTGAATACACTACTGGCCATTAAAATTGCTACACCACACAGATGACGTGCTACAGACGCGAAATTTAACCGACAGGAAGAAGATGCTGTGATATCCAAATGATTAGCTTTTCAGAGCATTCACACATGATCGGCGCCGGTGGCGACACCTACAACGTGCTGACATGAGGAAAGTTTCCAACCGATTTCTCATACACAAATAGCAGTTGACCGGCGTTGCCTGGTGAAACGTTGTTGTGTTGCCTCATGTAAGGAGGAGAAATGCCTACCATCACGTTTCCGACTTTGATAAAGTTCGGATTGTAGCCTATCGCGATTGCGGTTTATCGTATCGCGACATTGCTGCTCGCGTTGGTCAAGATCCACTGACTGTTAGCACAATATGGAATCGGTGGGTTCAGGAGCGTAATACGGAACGCCGTGCTGGATCCCAACGGCCGCGTATCACAAGCAGTCGAGATGACAGGCATCTTATCCAAATGGCTGTAACGGATCGTGCAGCCACGTCTCGATCCCTGAGTCAACAGATGGGGACGTTCACAAGACAACAGCCATCTGCACGAACAGTTCGACGACGTTTGCAGCAGCATGGACTATCATTTCGGAGACCATGGCTTCGGTTACCCTTGACGCTGCATCACAGACAGGAGCGCCTGCGATGGTGTTCTCAACGTCGAACCTGGGTGCACGAATGGCAAAACGTCATTTCTTCGGATGAATCCAGGTTCTATTTACAGCATCATGATGGTCGCATCCGTGTTTGGTAACATCTCGGTGAACGCAGATTTTAGTCGTTTATTCGTCATCGCCATACTGGCCTATCACCCGGCGTGATGGTATGGGGTGCCATTGGTCACGCGTCTCGGTCACCTCTTGTTCACATTGACGGCACTTTGAACAGTGGACGTTACATTTCAGATGCGTTACGACCCGTGGGTCTACCCTTCATTCGATCCCTGCGAAACCCTACATTTCAGCAGGATAATGCACGACCCCATGTTGCAGGTCCTGTACGGACCTTTCTGGATACAGAAAATGATCGACTGCTGCCCTGGCCAGCACATTCTCCAGGTCTCTCAACAACTGAAAATGTATGGTCAATGGTGGCCAAGCAACTGTCTCGTCACAATACGCTGTTCACTACTCTTGATGAACTGTGGTATCGTGTTGCAGCTGCATGGGCAGCTGTACCTGTACACGCCATCCAAACTCTGTTTGACTCAATGCCCAGGCGTATCAATGCCGTAATTACGGTCAGAGGTGGTTGTTCTGGGTGCTGATTTCTCGGGATCTATGTACCCAAACTGCGTGAAAATGTAATCACATGTCAGTTCTAGTATAATATATTTGTCCAATGAATACCCGTTTATCATATTCATTTCTTCTTGGTGTAGCAATTTTAATGGCCAGCAGTATAATTTCTTTTATCTCATCACACATTTTATCAGTTTCTTCATCATCTGCAGAGCTAGTTGGCACATAAACTTGTACTACTGTAGTAGGCGTGGGCTTCGTGTCTACCTTGGCCACAATAATGCGTTCACTATGCTGTTTGTAGTAGCTTACCCGCACTCCTATTTTATTTATTCATTATTATTATACATACTCCTGCATTACCTCTACAGTATTTGATTTTGTGTGCCGGCCGGTGTGGCCGTGCGGCTCTAGGCACTTCAGTCTGGAACCGCGTGACCGCTACGGTCGCAGGTTCGAATCCTGCCTCGGGCATGGATGTTTGTGATGTCCTTAGGTTAGTTAGGTTTAAGTAGTTCTAAGTTCTAGGGGACTGATGACCACAGACGTTGAGTCCCATAGTGCTCAGAGCCATTTGAACCATTTTTTGATTTTGTGTTTATAACCCTATATTCACCTGACCTGAAGTCCTGTTCCTCCTGCCACCGACTTCACTAATTCCCATATATCTAACTTCAACCTATCCATTTCCCTTTTTAAATTTTCTAACTTACCTGCCCGATTAAGGGGGCTGACATTCCACGCTCCGATCCGTAGAACGCCAGTTTTCTTTCTCCTGATAACAACGCCCTCTTGAGTAGTTCTCGCCCGGAGATCCGAATGGGGGACTATTTTACACCCGGAATATTTTACTCAAGAGGACGCCATAATCATTTAACCATACAGTAAAGCTGCATGCCCTCGGGAAAAATTACGGCTGTAGTTTCCCCTTGTTTTCAGCCGTTCGTAGTAACAGCACAGCAAGGCCGTTTTGGTTAGTGTTACAAGGCCAAATGAGTCAATCAACCAGAGTGTTGCCCCTGCAACTACTGAAAAGGCTGCTGCCCCTCTTCAGGAAACACACTTCAGTCTGGCCTCTCAACAGATACCCCGCCATTGTGGTTGCACCTACGGTACGGCTATCTGTATCGCTGAGGCACGCAAGGCTCCCCACCAACGGCAAGGTTCATTGGGAGGGAGGAGGGGGTGGGGGGCGGTGGCCCATATAGGACGTAGATTTTCAGCCTGGCATCAGTTTCTAGCGGGACTCATCATCAGAAGCAGCATTCTCCTGAACATGGCGGCCAGTTAAATCACCGAAATATCTAATCAATTTGATTTTAGTATCCGACTGCAAACTCTAAGATTCTTTCAAGACTTAATACGCCGGGAAAGCCTACGTAGTCACAGAGGTAACATCAGCTGCAAATTAATAGCATCTGCTCTACTCATTTATTTGAAATAAAATTCATTGTTTTGTGATTTCCTGCACTGTATGACTTAGCGAATTTGATTACTCATGTCGTAGAAGACTTGAAATCAGCAATGTTCATCTCAGTTACGAATCTAAGGGTCTACTCATAGAAATCTGTCGGCAATGGTGCATTGTCTCTCATGAGCAGTCCTACATGGTTCATATCTCAAGAAAACTCGTCTAAAGAACGGTTATTCATCTTCTTTATTCACGTGTAGGTTTTATGTTGGTTATTAATTGCGGTTATGGGACTTTGTGGCCACACTGTACAGTAAATGGTTTCTTTCACGGTTTTGCGAGTTTCATTTAGGTGCGTATTTATTACTTGATGTAAGTATTTCTTTCATTTAAGCAGTCCATGGGCAGATTTTAAAAATCAAAATGGACGTTGCTGACTGATAAACATTAAGCATTAAACGCAATGAGTATTAAAAAAGCCTTATCTTAATTGTTAACACGCTACCGCAAAAGCAACTGATAATTATTACGGATATGATGAGCTGTAAATATGAGTGACTGTTTCAGAGAAACTATCAACGGAAACTGAAATTCGGTTTACAAACTACGGTCACGTCTAGTCTTATTATCTGTTTACCAATGCGCCGGCAACGAAGGATAAGCGACAGCAGTGCGCATTTACAGTCCGCTACAGCTCAGGTAGGGGTGTACATTTTTCCAGCCGCCTGGCGTGCTACGAATTTGACAGTTTTCAACATTTTTTTTATACTTGCAGTGCGCCTTAGCAGCTAAATTCTTGACGGTGTCTTTCTTTCAGTGCATTCTTCTGTATAAAAAGTCTCAGGGCATGTTTCGTCATGTCACGTTGGACCATTCCATTATGGGTTCCAACATCCCTAAAACCACACGAGTTCCATTGTATTTCGTGACGACCCGGATCACTGGGTGACACTTGTTAGTCACTTTCAAGGATCACTAACAGTGGTTTGAAGAAGCATTTAGGTCGTCGTCATTTCGGAATGTGTCACTCCCGATGAACCTGTCACCGTTTCAGACCTCTAGACGCTTTCTGCTCAAACCTGGAGGCAAGGTACTTCTCTCAGTTTGCATTCTCTAACCAGTTACATAATAAGTTATCTAGCGGATTAAAGTCTAACGCTCTTGGCTGTAATAACCAGTGACGGTCACCGAGTAGGCTTACAAACTGTTAGTAGTTCACATGTGTACAATGTATCGCAGCGCAGTGGTTCACATTATAGCTGCTGTGGACAGCCCTTACAAAAGTTTCTGTACGGAGCGACTGTCACAGCTCAGGTTTCGGCCATTGTTAGCAATCTCGCTGCTGACGTACCCGTAGTCTATTTTATATGGAAGGTATTGCCACAGTGTGTTCGTCTTTCCGACAGAATCTGTGCTAAGGATAAAGATACTACTTTGAAAAATAGCATAGTTTGAGTGATTTTATCTATTTACTTTTTTTATTGCAGCCAATTCAACTTAAAAATGACGTAGAATTTTATAAATAAAATAGATACCTTTATAATAAACCCAAATTATGCTAACCTGTCACTGCGATAATGTATCACATTGAGACTAAGAGGCATAAAATCGCTGTCTCAAATAATTTCGTCTCTCTGGTAGAGATTGCCTGGAGTAACAATTTAAATTATTAAATGAGTAAGGCGAGGAAGCCTTCCTCAGATTAAAGTAAATGCTACGCAAATGTAGCGAGATAAGACGAACACCACCTAGCTATACCTTCAGGATCAATGTTAAAACCCATAGCACAAGTACAATAAATACTAATATAGTAAAATAGTTTTTATAGGAGGGTAGTATTAGCATTATCAGCCACGTACTCAAGTCGTAAACGCAAGTGGAAGATATTTGTAAAAATTCTTTCAGTGACAGTTATAATACTGTTTGTAGCAATAGTAGAATAAGTTATCTTTATTGTCGCAACAGCTCTGACAGTAGCAGCTGACAAAGCTAAACGCAAACTAAGTGCGAATATATAAAAAATCTCTAACTCTACGGCAGGAAAAGGAAAGCCGACTGGAAACATAAAACGGTGCAATAGAAAATTGCATGTAGACTAGGGAGTAAGTATTCAAAAAAATGTTATATTGGATGCTGTAGGACTAAAGAAATACAAAATATTTAGCACTAAAAGAATCTTGTTACCTTGCTCATTTAGATTAATATTTCTATCAAACACAAAATCACATCCCTCTGCAAATGTAGTATTAAATCGCTATATAAATTAGAACGTGGGTTGCAACGGACCATTTTTGATATTCAGAAATGGAACTATAATGAAAGAATAACTAAATAATTAAAACAGAATATCATTACTACGTCTGATACCAGACTAACCTTGCAGTAATTAAACTAATAGCCCCACGGGTGAATATATAATTTCAGTTTCCTTTATTGAAGCCATCGTAATCCAATTATTTTACAAAACCCGAAACATGAGTTGTTAACGGCCTTAATAATAAATGAATAATAATATAGGTGAGAGTTCTCAGATTCAGTCACCGATATGAAATGTTTTCACTTCGGATTCCTTCGTATATAGATCACCAGACAACTTTGGCGTGCACAGCTGGGCACGTTTCGTGATACACGTTCTGCAGATCAAAGATTTCTGTTTTCTAAGTCATGCAACAGTCCGACACAAGGAAGATGAACCATCTGTAACAGGAGAGCATATCTTCAACTTTTTTTTGACACAGAATGCATTATTCTGGAGCAATCATTTTAAATCTTCTTTTCCTCCAAGCCCGTGACAGGGTCCGTCAGTGATGAGAAATCACAGGTACACGACTCAGCATTTATTTTTATTTTTATTTTTAACCTATGGCCAGACGATTACTATCTGCTCAGACGTCAATTAAGTTAAAGAAGAAAGATCATGCGCACAATTTATCTAAGAAATGTATAAATTTTATTCTGTTTGTTTTCGTAATTTAATGTTTGTGAAACTAAGGTGGTAAACCGCACTGGCTTTTACCTCAACGAGCGTGGACAACCACCTTCCAACCAGATGTATGTTATACCACCGTACTACTGATAAGAATTAAAACTTCTCGGTGATCACACTATGTTCATGATTCTAACTAGGGAACAATGTTTTAAGCATATTCATTCTATTGCAAAACTGTTTCATGTTGTTTCACCTCTAACTGGCAATGTACTAAATCATTTTGTTACGCCTGAGGAACACTTCTTATGTGAAGTACCTTAGTTACTAATTTTCTTCTCCAAAGGTCTTGTTTTACGATCTAAGTCATTTCTCTTAAACATACACGATGTTTCTGCCTAAAACGTTCGACAAAACAGCCATTAAACAACAAAAGCATCAATTATAGATAACAACTGTTGATACATTACAACACCCGTTCTCCGAAAACAGAATTAAATTTTCTTCTGTTTCGGCATTTATTAACAGATTCATAGAAGAGACGTAATATTATCGCCTCGTAAATTATGTAAACAAAGTATAAACAAAGCTTTGAAAATGATTATACGATAACAACCAGCTCCAGACAGCAATATTTCAATGTCTTATGGTCCTGATATTCTCTTATGAGCTTCTTGGCTTTATAACCTTCTGGACAATGCCTTTCCCTGAACCTTCACTCTGCGTACTGACTGAGATGATATGGCGATAGAGATATTGGACTCACATGCGAAGGAAGACATCTTGGTAGAGAGAATGGTGCATATAAAACCACAAGGAAACGGCGTGAAAAAGTATGTATTGGTCATTAGGCAGAGGTGTGGCATTTAGGCTGTCTGAACATGAGAGAAGATAGAGATTAAGAAATAAATTTTGAAGGTTTGCTGATCTTCTTTTAACAGAAAACCGCTCATATGATGTAGAATGTGAAGTTTTACAGGCTGTTAAGAAAAATAGAAATACACTCCTGGAAATTGAAATAAGAACACCGTGAATTCATTGTCCCAGGAAGGGGAAACTTTATTGACACATTCCTGGGGTCAGATACATCACATGATCACACTGACAGAACCACAGGCACATAGACACAGGCAACAGAGCATGCACAATGTCGGCACTAGTACAATGTATATCCACCTTTCGCAGCAATGCAGGCTGCTATTCTCCCATGGAGACGATCGTAGAGATGCTGGATGTAGTCCTGTGGAACGGCTTGCCATGCCATTTCCACCTGGCGCCTCAGTTGGACCAGCGTTCGTGCTGGACGTGCAGACCGCGTGAGACGGCGCTTCATCCAGTCCCAAACATGCTCAATGGGGGACAGATCCGGAGATCTTGCTGGCCAGGGTAGTTGACTTACACCTTCTAGAGCACGTTGGGTGGCACGGGATACATGCGGACGTGCATTGTCCTGTTGGAACAGCAAGTTCCCTTGCCGGTCTAGGAATGGTAGAACGATGGGTTCGATGACGGTTTGGATGTACCGTGCACTATTCAGTGTCCCCTCGACGATCACCAGTGGTGTACGGCCAGTGTAGGAGATCGCTCCCCACACCATGATGCCGGGTGTTGGCCCTGTGTGCCTCGGTCGTATGCAGTCCTGATTGTGGCGCTCACCTGCACGGCGCCAAACACGCATACGACCATCATTGGCACCAAGGCAGAAGCGATTCTCATCGCTGAAGACGACACGTCTCCATTCGTCCCTCCATTCACGCCTGTCGCGACACCACTGGAGGCGGGCTGCACGATGTTGGGGCGTGAGCGGAAGACGGCCTAACGGTGTGCGGGACCGTAGCCCAGCTTCATGGAGACGGTTGCGAATGGTCCTCGCCGATACCCCAGGAGCAACAGTGTCCCTAATTTGCTGGGAAGTGGCGGTGCGGCCCCCTACGGCACTGCGTAGGATCCTACGGTCTTGGCGTGCTTCCGTCCGTCGCTGCGGTCCGGTCCCAGGTCGACGGGCACGTGCACCTTCCGCCGACCACTGGCGACAACATCGATGTACTGTGGAGACCTCTCGCCCCACGTGTTGAGCAATTCGGCGGTACGTCCACCCGGCCTCCCGCATGCCCACTATACGCCCTCGCTCAAAGTCCGTCAACTGCACATACGGTTCACGTCCACGCTGTCGCGGCATGCTACCAGTGTTAAAGACTGCGATGGAGCTCCGTATGCCACGGCAAACTGGCTGACACTGACGGCGGCGGTGCACAAATGCTGCGCAGCTAGCGCCATTCGACGGCCAACACCGCGGTTCCTGGTGTGTCCGCTGTGCCGTGCGTGTGATCATTGCTTGTACAGCCCTCTTGCAGTGTCCGGAGCAAGTATGGTGGGTCTGACACACCGGTGTCAATGTGTTCTTTTTTCCATTTCCAAGAGTGTATAACTCTGCTGGTAATACTGGAAATCAACAAACACATGACACACAACGCTAGGTTAGTATTAAATAATCAGATTTAGTTTCCTTTTTACCATTTGTTAAATTAAGTTTTCGTTAGAAATACTAGATTCAGACTGTAAGTTCATCTTATTTATCATCAGTTGTTATAAACTGGTGTGCAAAATTAAAGCAACGAAACACTATTTCCCGTCCCTGTGTCTAATTGTCCGCCAGGGTGGCAGAGCGGTTCTAGGCGCTTCAGTCTGGAACCACGCGACCGCTACGGGCACAGATTCGAATCCTGCCTCGGGCATGGATGTTTGTGATGTCCTTAGATTAGTTAGGTTTAAGTAGTTCTAAGTTCTAGGGGACTGATGACCTCAGAAGTTAAGTCCCATAGTACTCAGAGCCATTTGAACCATTTTGTGTCTAATTCACGACATTATCATACAAACTGTCAGCAGATGTCCGTACGATCGTCTTCGGCACGGAAGATAGCATTGCGGTCCACGGGCAACCACGCCATCGCTGACGTCAACGTACCTGTCGAACGGGGCAGTCTGCCTGCTAGTGTCTCGTCCACAGTCTCTGTGTACACAGTCACAGACATTGCAATGTGACACAGAGAAGACGCCTACCAGACTCTCTGCGGTGGAGGGCCATGGGAAGAATGGAAGCAGGACAGTCGCAAACTGACGTGACCGATGGCTTAATGTGAATTTATTTTATTTTTATATCACGTCAATATCCGTTGGACCAAACTGAGGAGCAAATCTCTAAGGTCATGAAACGTTTCAGTACATGAAATTACAACATAAAAGTAATAACAGATTTTAAAAAAATGTTTATGAACCGGAAAAAGTCAGTCCATAAGTTTACGTACCGGTAAACGCAATCAACAATACAAGAAGAGAAAGAATCAGCCTACTTTTTCAAGGAACTCCTCAACAGAATCCAAGGAATGACCCATCAGGGAATTCTTCAGTTTCGATATGAAAGCGCGTGTATTACTGCTAAGATTTTTGAATTCGAGTGGTAGCTTATTGAAAATGAATGCAGCAGTATATTGCACACCTTTCTGCACAAGAGTTAAGGAAGTCCGATCCAAATGCCGGTTCGATTTCTGCCGAGTATTAACTGAGAGATAGCTGCTTATTCTTGGGAATAAGCTAAAATTGTCAACAAGAAATGACAGTAAGGAATATATATATTGAGAGGTCAATGTCAAAATACTCTGACTCGTGAACAGGGGTCGACAAGAAGTTCGTGGAATTACACCACTTAGTGCCCGGACCGCCCGTTTCTGAGCCAAAAATATCCTTTTAGAATGGGAAGAGGCACCCCAAAATATAGTACCATACGACATAAACAAATGAAAATAAGCAAAGTAGACTAATTTTCATGTCGAACGATCACTAACTTCAGATACCGTTCGAATAGTAAAAATGGCAACATTGAGTCTTTGAACAAGATCCTGAACGTGTGCTTTCCACGACAGTTTACTATTTATCTGAACACCTAGAAATTTGAACTGCTCAGTTTCACTAATCATATGCCCATTCTGTGAAATTAAAACGTCAGGAGCCGGCCGAGGTGGCCGAGCGGTTCTAGGCGCTACAGTCTGGAACCGCGCGACCGCTACGGTCGCAGGTTCGAATCCTACCTCGGGCATGGATGTGTGTGATGTCCTTAGATTAGTTAGGTTTAAGTTGTTCTAAGTTCTAGGGAACTGATGACCTCAGAAGTTAAGTCCCATAGTGCTCAGAGCCATTTTTAGAAAACGTCAGGTTTTGTTGAATTGTGTGTTAGAAACTGTAAAAACTGAGTGTTAACTGTGATTTAGCGTTATTATATTTTCTACAAGCCATGAACTTACGTCTTAAACTGCACTATTTGAAACCGAGCCAAGGTTGCACACAACCTCCATTACTACCAAGCTAGTGTCATCAGCAAACAGAAATATTTTAGAGTAATATAAGAAGTATTTAGAGAAATATTTTAGAATAATACTAGAGGGCGTGTTATTTATACAGGGTGTAAATTTTAAGTCGATGAACCAGAATAACTCGAAAAACAAGCTTTACACGAAAAAATGTGTAGAATCCAAAGTTGATTATTCTCGAGGGGGACATCTGCTGACGCTAAAATTAGCCCGCAACCACAGCCCCCTGGAAATGGGGCCGGAGGCAACTTTAAAATTTAAAGTGGGAACCCCCATTTCTTATTGCAGAACCAGACCCTACATAAAAAAACTACATACATTTTCTCTTATACATTTACTTTGATTCTTGGTAACTGGCGCTGTAATTCAAGAAAATTTATGTTCTCATTTTATCGTGAAAAGTAGTTAATGAGTTCACTTGTTAGTAAGTAGGATGTCTGGTTAGTTAATTAGCTAGTCAGTTGATTTGTTTGATAATTAAAAGTTGTGTGGCCTCATGACCAAGAAACAAACAAAACTTATCCGAATCTACGGAAAAAATTAATATTTGGGTCAACACTTGTAAAACTCTAATTCCTTTCTCTCAAACCCTATCCTATGGGGAGAGAGGGAGAGTTTTAGTTTTAGAGAATCAAAATTTACGAAGTAAATAAGTATTTATCCGTAACCATTTCCCATGCAAAAATTAGAACATGGATTTTCTTGAATTACAGCGCCAAATACCAAGATCAAAACAAATGCTTAAGACAAAATGTATGTAGTTTTTATGTATAATCTGATTCTGCAATAAAACATGGGGATTCCCATTTGAGATTTTAAAGTTGCCTCTCGCCCCACCGCCAGGGGGCTATGAAGGTGGGCTAATTTTAGCACCAGCAGATGTCCCCTTCAAAAATAATCTTTGTATTCTACACATTTTTTCGTGTGAAGCTTATTTTTCGAGTTATTCTAGTTTGTCAACTTAAAATTTACACCATATATACATAAGGAACAGGAATGGCCTCAACGTTGATCCCTGTGGCACCCTCCACTTGACCATATCGCACTCAGACCCCACATCACAGCCATTCTCAACATTGTGAATAATGATCTTTTGCTGTCTGTTGCTAAACTAAGAGGTGAACCAACTGTGAACTACGCTCCGTATTCCATAATGGTCCAGCTACTGGAGCAATATTTTGTGATCAACACAATGAAACCCTTTGTTTAACCCATCCAGTACCTTACGCAGAAAAGAGAATATAGCATTTTCAGTTGTTAAGCGACTTCTAAAGCCAAACTGTAAATTTGATAGCAAATCGCGTGATGTAAAATGATAAGATGATGATGATGTATGTTTTGTGGGGCGCTCAACTGCGTAGTTATCAGCGCCCGTACAATTATCCAATCTTTGCTCAGTCCAATTTCGCCACTTTCCTGGATGATGATGAAATGATGAGGACAACACAAACACCCAGTCATCTCGAGGCAGGTGAAAATCCCTGACCCCGCCGGGAATCGAACCCGGGACCCCGTGCTCGGGAAGCGAGAACGCTACCGCGAGACCACGAGCGGCGGACATGTATGTAAAATGATCAATTACCATTATATACACTGTCTTTTCAATAGCTTTAGCAAACACTGATGACACAGAAATAGGTCTAAAATTGTCTACATTATCCCTTTCTCCCTTTTTATAAAGTGGCTTTACTACTGAGTACTTTAATCGTTCAGGAAACTGACCATTCCTACAGGAAAAATTCCAAATATGGCTAAATACAGGGCTAACATGTGCAGCACAGTACTTTAATATTCTGCTAGGCACTCCAGCATAACCATGAGTATCCTTAGTCTTCAGCGATTTAATTATTGACTCAATCTCCCCTTGTCTGTAAGGCATTTGTCATGAGAGTTATATGATTCCCTGTAGAAGCTAACTTTTTATTTAATTCACCAGACATGTTCAGAAAATGATTGTTAAATACTGTACATACATCCGATTTATCAGTAACAGAAATATTTTTACAGCGAACTGACTTTATATCATCGACCTTGTGTTACTGACGAGACACTTCCTTCATAAATGACCATATGGTTTTAATTTTATTCTGTGAATTAGCTATTCTCTTTGCATACAACATACTCTTTGCCTTCCTAATAATATTTTTAAGCACCTTACAATACTGTTTGTAATGGGATACTGCAGCTTGATTGTGACTACTTCTAACATTTTGATATTATCCCGCTTTGTTCTGCATGATATCCTTATCCCACTACTCAGCCACCCTTGCTGCCTATTACTGCTAGTACCCCGTTTATAACGTTCTAATGAAAAGCAACTCTCAAAGAGCATGATAAATGTGTTAAAAAAAGCATTATATTTGTCATCTACTGCATGTTATCGGTACTATAAACATCCTGCCACTCTTGCTCCTTGACAAGGTTTCATTTGGATTTAACTTTCCTACATAGTTTGTAATTACGTGTGACATTTGTTTGAGTACAAAAGCCGTTTAGTGCTAAAATTTGTGAATCATCTGAAAGGTCATCCACACTTTTACAAACAGAATGCCCATTTAGTAATGAAGAATGAATAAAAAATTTTCTATGGCTGTGCTTCTGTTCTCTTGCACCCTAGCTGGAAAAAACACAATCTGCATCAGATCATATGAATTTTTGAGATCTATCAACATACTTTTTTTAGCATCATCATACGCAAAATTTATATCGAAATCACCACATATAACTAATTTCTGGTACTTCCTACAAAGTGAATTAAAAGCCCTCTCTAGCTTGAGCAGAAATGCTCTGAAGTCAGAATTAGGGGACCTATAAACAACAACAATTAGAAGTTAATTTCATTAAATTCAACTGGCCCTGTACAACATTCAAACAATTGTTCAGTGCAGTGCCGTGATAGGTCTATGGACTCAAAGGGAATACGGTTTTATGTACATAGCCACTCCCCCACCCCGGAAGGAACTTCTTGAAAAACAGCCAGCTAATCTGTATCCTGGTAAAGGAAGCCTCTGACCTGTCAAATTATTTAAGTCTTGCTCCGACATACCAATGAATCGTGCTGTTGTTTCTAGGGTGTGGCGACGGTTTATAGAGACCGACACTGTATCCCAAAGATATAGGACCTAAATTTCTCATGTCTTATCTTTGTGGTCCTTACGCGCAGTGTATGTTAGAGGCAGTAGAATCGTTCTGCTGTCAGCTTCAAATGCCGGTTCTCTACATGTTCTCAATAGTGTTCCACTAAAAGACAGTCGCCTTCCCTCCAGCGATTTCCATTTTGTTCCCGAAGCATGTCCGTGACACCTGCGTATTGCTCGAACTTACTAGTAACAAATCTAGCTGCCCACCTCTGAAGTCCTTCCATTTATTCCTTTAAACTCACCTGGTACGGATTCCTAACACTCGAGCAGTACTCAAAACAGGTCGCACAAATGTCCTATATGCTGTCTCCCTTACAGATGAACCACACTTCCCTAGAATTCTTCTCATTAACCGAAGTCGACCATTCGCCTTCCCTAACACAAAGTCATATGCTCGTTCCATTTCATATCGCTTTGCAGCGATACGCGCAGATAATTAAACGACGTGACTGTGTCAAGCAGGACTTTACAAATGCTGTATCCGAACATTACGGGTTTGCTTTTCCTACTCATTCATATTGACTTACAGTTTTATACATTTAGAGATAGCTGACATTCATCACACCATGTAGGAATTTGGTCTAAGTCATCTTGTTTCCTCCTACAGTCAATTAACTTCGAACCTTACCGTTCGCCACAGCATCATCAGCAAACAACCGCAGATTGATGCCCAACCTGTTCTCCTAATCATTTATTTATATGGAGAATAATAGCGGTACTATCTCTCTTCTCTGGGGCCCTCGTGACGATACTCTTTTCTCTCCGTCGAAGAGAACATACTGGGTTCTGTAACTTAAAAAGTCACATATCTGTGCACCTGTTCAATGAGGTTGTACCTAAAATAATAGCCTGTGATGAGGCATTGTGTCAACTGCCTTCCAGATATCTAGAAATATGGAATCTATCTGTTGCCCTTTATCCACAATAGATATTCCCTCTCTAGTAATATTATCTCAGTATAGTCACAAATTTCACTTCATAGCCCATATAATCGTATTTTTAACAATAAACGTAGATGTGGTACTGAGTCAAATGCTTTTCGGCGATGAAGAAATACTGCATCTACCTGACTGCCTTCAGCAAAAGCTTTCAGTACAAGTGAGAAACGTGATAGTTGGGTTTCTCATGATCGATGTTTTCGGACTCCATACTGGTTGGCATGGAAGAGGTCATTCTGTTCGAGATACCTCATTATGTTTGAGTTCATAATAAGATTCCACAGCGATTGATGTCAAATACACTGGACGGCAGTTTTGTGGATCACTTCTACATCATTCTTGCAGACGGGTGTGACTTGTGCTTTTTACCAAGAATTTGGCGCGGTTTTTTGTTCGGGGGTGTAACACTCCCGCCCTGCTCGGACGTAGGTTAGCTCTATAAAGCCTGTACTGTAATAAGTTCACGGGCTTCACCTTATAAACAAGGATTTTTAGTACATTAGTTGACCGCGCGTACCTAATAGAAGCAAGATCGGACTTGTACTCAGTCAATAACTACAGTGATGCATCAGGCAAATGTAAAGTATAATTGCTCTTTCGCATGGACAAGAAGTACACACAGTAGGTGCTACCTATAATTAACAATTTGGTCGCCAGCCTACTTAGGCAATTAGTGAGTTTTTCCTTGTACAAGTGGGTGCATGTACAAGCATAGTAACACGTAGTAATGATGCGTTATATGGCAAAGTTTGGAACTCGAAAAATCCACTGAACTAAAGTTTTCTCTTTTTGTACTAATTTGGACGAGCTACATTTATACAACACCACACAGTAATGATTACTACTAACTGCATTTTGTATGTTGAGCAGACTGAAATTGGGCATAGATTGCCCTAGCGTCGACAATCTTGAAAGTACACACACAATATCACTATGAATGATGGAAAAACACTAATACATTTAGGATTAATATAGAATTTAGCTTTACTGGTCAGATCTGATCTACACATTTCTAGGTTTGAAAGAATGGACAAGAGAAGGGGGGGGGGCCCTGAAACTGTTATAGTCGTTATACTGAAACTGTTAAGTACTGAAGGCAAATTAACACTCAAAATTTATCAATCTCTGGATAACTACTCTTTTGTCTTACTTCTGAATAATTTAACTGTCATTATTTCTGTCTCAAATTAATTAAATAACATCGCTAACTCAATTAAAAAAAACTCTTTTGTTCTTTACCAACATTTGCAACAACTCACAGAACTATAGATTCCTTTATGGCATAGATTAATCTGCTGATAATTTTCATTAACACTAATATTAAACTTTCAGTTTAGGATACTCGGATTGCTCAATACGAGGTAAGGATCCTGTCTAGGTCAGTGATCAGGATAAGTCATGGCTAAAGCAATTCTGGTAAAAGTCACGTTATTATTGAACCGTTAGAAACATTTTCGACACTGGTCCACACAGATACACTTCTAAAGATGAAATAAATGTTTGACCTGTGCAAGTCGGTGCGGCGGATGGCGGGCAGCGAGATAACGGGCAGCACGGCAGACATACAAGCACGGCTAAAGCTCACACAACATCGGCACTTTCCATCTTCTTAGCGTCGTAATTTTTCCAATTTTGTGCCTCGGAATATAGCCCTGCCAAGCAGTTGTCGGAATCGGTTCATCCGAGGCTCAATGGAATCCACTTTTCCTGGGTAGCCTCCTCGGTACAGTACGTGTACTTCCGACTGTTGCTCGCCTCCGACTGTGTTACTGAGCCCGTTGTGCCGAACCGCGCCCAGTGTGCGTTTTCCCGCCTCGCCTGCCTCCACCTTTTCCCGCTCCCCTACAGGTAGGGTATTCACCACAGGTTTTCTACTACACATATCCTAATGCATTACCTACGTATGGACCAAGTGTATAAATTACAATTTTCACATCTTACAATAGTTTTAACATTAAATACACTTTCCTTTGATTACCACATTATTTGAAATCTAACATAAATAATAATATTCGTTTCAAAAGTTGCTCACAGTTTCTTTAACATGACACGAAAAGAATCGAAAAAAGAAATTCAACACATTGCTATTATTAATTTATCTAAATTCATAAAGAAAAAACTATTATATGTATAATTCTCGTTACACATGCCCCTGTTTCCAGAAAATTTTCTTAAGTCCAAATTTTATGGGAACACTAAATCTTACAATTATACAGTGGTTCCGAGTCTTTACTTAATTGTCCAAAAAGATTTACACTACGTATTTCCTTTTACTCACTGTATATAGGTTTACACTTTTTAAACAATTCAAGAATAATTACTTGTCATTTACTCAAGTGCCTTTTGCACAGTCCAACTTCCCATCATAACCTCACTAAAATAGCAATTTACTCATTTTTTTCTAAATTTCTCGAAGAAATAATTTAAAATTCTGGAATACCAACATTTAACTACAAAAACAATTTCATATTTTGTATACAATATAAGATAATTTATCGCTGCTTGCTTTGAATAGCAGTCCATTTTCTTACTTACCAAACAAAACACACACACATGTACTCAGAAAATTAATTACACATATTTGCTGCCTATTATGTGGATTTGGGCAGTCTTTTTCACTTCATATTGTCCCATCTCCTGGATCACTTTTACAATTTTCCATCGATTATTTATCTGCCCTCATTGATATTTGGCAGTCCTTCATATTATGGTTCATACACTGCCCATTTTCATTTTGACAGTCCCATCTTCTATCTGGCTGATAGCATTTATCCTTTCTTTTCAGTCCTTTTCTCCATACATTTTTACAGTTACAGTACAATTGGTAATCTGAAACTCACATAACTACATTAGCACACTTTCAAGGGTATACAGACATTTACAAAGATTAGATACATTTAGAATAACTTGGGTTCAACATAAGATACAGCACATTTACTCGTTCCTAGGAACATACAGTTTCAGGTCCACAGTATTTCTTACACCTAAAGGTCTTTTGGATTTTGGGTAGATCAGGTAGTAAGCATTGTCGTGTGGAATATTCTGTATTATATATGGTCCATTATAAATATATTTAAATTTTGAAATTTCATGGTTTAGTTCACTAGAATTTTCGTGGGTTTTTAAAAGAACATAATTTCCAATTTTAAATTTTGAAACTTTTATATTTTTATTGTGTCTTTTCGATCTAGATTCAGCTTTTTGCTTTGCCCTTTTTATCACCAATTCTTTCTCTTGATCCAATTCCAAACTTGTACAAGGTGGAAACTCTAGTTTTTCTTCAATTAAACTTTTACTACTTCTGCCTAACAAAATTTCTTCCGGTGGAAATCCTGTAGTTTCATGATGTAATGTGTTCATGACATTCTCAAAATCCGATATAAACCTGCCCCAGACTCTAAATCATGCCCCTTCCTCTTTTTTCCGCAACGCACCTTGGTCGACTGTGGCATCGTCCCAAGATACGTTCCTAACCTGTAAACCTTTTATATCTGGCGGCTTTTTCGGTTTCTGGAGTTCAAAGTCTTTGCTTACTTGAACTCTTCGCAAAATAAACACAGAGTCGTCAGGTGGCTCTTTCTTTCTTTGTTCAGTCACAACATCTGGATTTCGCTTTGAAGTTTCTTCCTCATTAGGTACAATGCCACAATTAACTGCATCCCTATTATTTTCACTGATTTTCTCATACCCTCTTTCAGTAAAAGTATATTCATTTTCCTTTACACCTGAAAATTCATCTTCACTAGAGTCATTACTACTCCCTTCCTCAACATCAGATTCACTTAAGCACGCTACTTTTGCTCAATAGGGAGCGTTAGTACATTCCTTTTCGTCTGTATTTGCGTATCTTTCATCATCTGAACTATCGTCGGAATCCGACCATTCCGGATCGCTTTCAGGTTCTAACATAAAAGCTTTTCTGAGACAGGCACTAAGTTCTTCCTCTGTATTGTCGTCAGGCTTGGATTTTAATTCAATCTCCTCTTTTGGTAAAACGGCCTCATCCTCAGCTTTATTCACATCCACTGTGACTTCATATTCGGTGTAATCCTCGTGGACTTTAATTACTTTCAGGTAACCATCTACCCCTTCTCCACGGTGCCTCTCGGTAGCAGCTTGTACTATTGGCGGACTGTTATCAGAAGTTATTTCTTCGTCAATGCTGAGGATTTCATTCTCCAAATCCTTTCTATCATTAACCTTCCTCCTATCGGCAGCACGCGTACTTTGCGCGGCGCTATTTATTCTCCCCTCTTCAAATTTGGGCCACGTCACTTTATGGACGTCCCTACTATCTCTCTTTCCACTAACTAATTTCTTCACCTCATACTCCTTCTTAAAATCCTCCCACTCACATTGCTTTAGGCCTTTGTACAGATCATCGATCTGCACACGCCAATCAGTTACTTCTGCTAGTTCATCCTCGCCTTTTATCTCATTGCAACCACTGCTAACTGCACCTCTCTGTGTATTCACAGTTTCAATTATTGTTTCCTTTGCCACGGAATTATCACTCGTAAAATTTTCATTAGCTCTGACTGCTACGTTCGTACCTACTGCTGCCGTATTGCTAGCGGCTTCTTTCCGAACAGATGTTCGGCTAGGCTGGGCCGTTGCCCTCTGATGCTCCACTCGCCTGTTAACATGTAGCGCTCTGTGCGGCAGCGATGATTCATTCTGGCTCGCACCTGACGCTTGTTTCGCCACAACACGTCGCGGCGTTCCATGCTCGTCCCTAGCCTGTCTCATTACATTACGGTCGGTCCGGTATCTTTTCTTGAATCGGGGCCAGTATATATTGTCCGCTTCCGTTTGGCCCGCAACTTTCGCGGAACTTAGTTTCCCGCGTCGTTATTTTTTGCGCGGTATACCCTCTACCGCGACCTGGATTATTTCCTCTGCCTCTTCCTCTCTGTATTACATTGACGCGAAATCCATCGCCGTCATTTCGTTCGTCATTGCGTCGGTTATTACGGTTACAAAAATTTTGGTAATTGGCACGACTTTCGCGCCAATGGTCTTCATCTTCGACCCTTTCTAGAAATGCTTGGAAGCTACGATGATTGCTTCCTACATACCTCTTGGAATCCTCCGGAAGCTTTTTATATAGCTCCCAGATAATTTCTGAATCTGATCTTCTACCTCTTAAGTGTGTCAATTTTCGGTACCAATACTCACAGAAATCTTTCAAAGAATTTCTGCCCCTGTTATCATGCTGTTTGGCCATGATGAACTCCCGCCATAAATGGTCCTGCTTTTGTTCAGACCAATATTCTTCCGTAAATCTCTGCCTAAATTCCTCGAACGTCATTTTTTCGGTATTTAAATTTATTCCCCAGCGCTTAGCGTCACCCGCTAAGGCGCTAATCACAACGTTTAGCTTTTCCTGATCAGACAAGTGCTCAGGAAATACTCTCTCACAATTTTTGATAAAATCTAACGGATGCCACCCGTTATGTTTCTTGGCCGGATCGAAGCGTTCCTCGCCTTCTAACAGCTTCGTGATTGGTGTGCCATTACAGACAACACCAGGCCTATCTTTAATTTTGCTCTCCAGATCGAAAATTTTGCCCTGAATTTTCGTAGTATTTTGTTCACAATTGTGAACACATTCGGTTACTTTTTTACTTAAATTACTTTCAGTGTCCAAAACTACCTTTTTCAATTGCGATGTCCCGTGTTGACATTTGTTTACGATCTCAGTTTTAATACCGAAAACTTTTTCGTCTACCTTAGTTTCAACCAGAGGTTCTACTTTCTCTTGGATGTTGAGAATTTCAACATCAAATCTACTATTAATGTTTCCAATTTCCTCCTGCATAGTATCCATATTTTTGTTAATAACATCGATCTCAAATTTCAGAGTATTTACCACAGAACTTAAATTACCCACTTTTTGTTCTACCTGTTCTATCTGTTTACTAATTTTAATTCCCTGTCCTTCGACCTGTGCTTTAATTTGATCCACGTGTGTTTTGAGCTGTTCATTCTGTGTTTTGAGCTGCTCGTCAACGTGTGTTTTGAGCTGATTAACCTGACTACCGACTTGTTTTTGAAGTTGCTCATTTTGTGTTTTGAGCTGTTCGTCAACGTGTGTTTTGAGCTGTTCATTCTGTGTTTTGATCTGCTCACTCTGTCCTGAAATTTGTTTGGTTAATTGTTCAAATAAATCGTTTATGCTTAAAATTTTCACACTGTTTTGTTCTACGGAATCGGTGTGTTCCGATCCTACTTCAAAAGTTTCTTTCGGTTGTTTCTTTATCTGTGGTGAATCAAACATGTCAGTGGATTCATTCACGTACCCACTGTCATTTACAAAGTCACCCTCTTCTTTCTGCTTTGTCCCTTGCTGTGTCCGAGGCGATCTCAACCTTTCAATCTGTTCATTGACATGTTCGTGGTACTGTATGTACGCCAACTGTCTTTCGCTAACGCCATCTGTTATCTGGCCGCGTAAACTCCGGCTACTGCCAGCCGCATTCTCCATTTCGCTTGGCGCACCTACCCCGTCTACGTTTCTGTCCATACTAAATGCCAACTACACCACACTATTATACTTGACTCCCACTGCAGTTTATTTTACTGACTCTTATTGCAATTCGTGCCACTGAACATCCACTGTTCAATCTTTATATTAATTTGTAACCGACAACAGCTGGATGTCCTGTCACCGGGAAGCCACTTGTAACACTCCCGCCCTGCTCGGTCGTAGGTTAGCTCTATAAAGCCTGTACTGTAATAAGTTCACGGGCTTCACCTTATAAACAAGGATTTTTAGTACATTAGTTGACCGCGCGTACCTAATAGAAGCAAGATCGGACTTGTACTCAGTCAATAACTACAGTGATGCATCAGGCAAATGTAAAGTATAATTGCTCTTTCGCATGGACAAGAAGTACACAAAGTAGGTGCTACCTATAATTAACAATTTGGTCGCCAGCCTACTTAGGCAATTAGTGAGTTTTTCCTTGTACAAGTGGGTGCATGTACAAGCATAGTAACACGTAGTAATGATGCGTTATATGGCAAAGTTTGGAACTCGAAAAATCCACTGAACTAAAGTTTTCTCTTTTTGTACTAATTTGGACGAGCTACATTTATACAACACCACACAGTAATGATTACTACTAACTGCATTTTGTATGTTGAGCAGACTGAAATTGGGCATAGATTGCCCTAGCGTCGACAATCTTGAAAGTACACACACAATATCACTATGAATGATGGAAAAACACTAATACATTTAGGATTAATATAGAATTTAGCTTTACTGGTCAGATCTGATCTACACATTTCTAGGTTTGAAAGAATGGACAAGAGAAGGGGGGGGGGGGCCCTGAAACTGTTATAGTCGTTATACTGAAACTGTTAAGTACTGAAGGCAAATTAACACTCAAAATTTATCAATCTCTGGATAACTACTCTTTTGTCTTACTTCTGAATAATTTAACTGTCATTATTTCTGTCTCAAATTAATTAAATAACATCGCTAACTCAATTAAAAAAAAACTCTTTTGTTCTTTACCAACATTTGCAACAACTCACAGAACTATAGATTCCTTTATGGCATAGATTAATCTGCTGATAATTTTCATTAACACTAATATTAAACTTTCAGTTTAGGATACTCGGATTGCTCAATACGAGGTAAGGATCCTGTCTAGGTCAGTGATCAGGATAAGTCATGGCTAAAGCAATTCTGGTAAAAGTCGCGTTATTATTGAACCGTTAGAAACATTTTCGACACTGGTCCACACAGATACACTTCTAAAGATGAAATAAATGTTTGACCTGTGCAAGTCGGTGCGGCGGATGGCGGGCAGCGAGATAGCGGGCAGCACGGCAGACATACAAGCACGGCTAAAGCTCACACAACATCGGCACTTTCCATCTTCTTAGCGTCATAATTTTTCCAATTTTGTGCCTCGGAATATAGCCCTGCCAAGCAGTTGTCGGAATCGGTTCATCCGAGGCTCAATGGAATCCACTTTTCCTGGGTAGCCTCCTCGGTACAGTACGTGTACTTCCGACTGTTGCTCGCCTCCGACTGTGTTACTGAGCCCGTTGTGCCGAACCGCGCCCAGTGTGCGTTTTCCCGCCTCGCCTGCCTCCACCTTTTCCCGCTCCCCTACAGGTAGGGTATTCACCACAGGTTTTCTACTACACATATCCTAATGCATTACGTACGTATGGACCAAGTGTATAAATTACAATTTTCACATCTTACAATAGTTTTAACATTAAATACACTTTCCTTTGATTACCACATTATTTGAAATCTAACATAAATAATAATATTCGTTTCAAAAGTTGCTCACAGTTTCTTTAACATGACACGAAAAGAATCGAAAAAAGAAATTCAACACATTGCTATTATTAATTTATCTAAATTCATAAAGAAAAAACTATTATATGTATAATTCTCGTTACAGGGGGTCTACGAAAGATTAGAGCCTATACTCTCGTTGGAGCCATCGAGGGAAAAACTTTGTGTGCTATCTAAATTATCCACAATGCTCCTCATCGTCCCTAATCGGCACTTTCCCCGATAATCATTTAAAAACATGTCTCACCACTGAACAGGAACTGAAGTTAAATAATTAATTAACATTTTTTCAAGTTGGTCAGATACGTTTCATCTTTTTAAACGGTAGCGAGTCCTAGCAACGGTCCGAGCATATCTTCGCCGAAGATAACTCTATAGATAAACACAAAAGAAGAGCGTCATCAGACTCAGTACTGTGTAACCTATGATATTCTTTTCTCCGTGAGAAGAAATTTGTATTTACACTGAAGCGCCAAATATACTGGTATAGGCACGCGTATTCAAATACAGAGATATGTATACAGGCAGAATACGGCGCTGCGGTCGGCAACGCCTACATTAGACAACATGTGTCTGTCGCAGTTGCACATCCTGTGGGTTGGGGTACCACATCTTCCATATCTGAAGATTCTGCCGCCTGGGCTACACTCAGGGGGAAATCGAAGTTTTGGAAGACCCCCGCCCCCCGTCGCCGTCTGCTGCCAACCATCGCCGTCTGCTTTTGCTGCTGCTTCGCTGCTTCCGTTCGTCCGTTCGCCCGCTGCCCGGTGCTCCCCGCCGCCACCGCCACCGCCACCGCCACCGCCGCCGCCCCGTCTTTTTCTCTTTCCCCATTTAGGCGGCACCTGTTGCCGGTAGACCGCACAGCCCACCATGGAAACCCCCACCACCAACATCCTGTAGGCTGTATGCCATGCAATCACAGGAATAGAACATGCGATAAGGCAGGAGTGCCAGACTGCCCTATATACTGGGTGATCAAAAAGTCATTATAAATTTGAAAACTGAATAAATCACGGAATAATGTAGATAGAGAGGTACAAATTGACACACGTACTTGGAATGACATGGTGTTTTCTTAGAAAAAAAAAAAAAAAAGTACAAAGTTCAAAAAATTTCCGACAGATGGCGCTTCATCTGATCAGAATAGCGATAATTAGCATAACAATGTAAGACAAAGCAAAGATGATGTTCTTTACAGGAAATGCTCAATATGTCCACCATCATTCCTCAACAATAGCTGTAGTCGAGGAATAATGTGAAAAGCACAGTAAAGCATGTCCGGAGTAACTAACAACACAAATAACTAACAACACAAACAGGCAAACGTACAAATCTCTGTCGACTAGGATATGAGGCTGGCGGCGAGCCGTTGCCTGGCGGCATCACGTGGGGTTGTTGCAACCCCCAAATACAGATACCAATACTAATGTAATGTCTGAGTTCCGGGAGGCAATACAATTTAGGCACTTCAGCATACCGACTATATAGGCGATAGTGCATGCAGGGTGCAACTGAATATGAAGTGGCCAGACACCTGAAACATCACATGTTTGATTGGGCCACCTTCGAGGCTGGTCTCCTTTTACGAGTTGACGAACTGGAAGACGAAATACTTCGAGATAGCACAGAGAAATGTAACGAGGTCCTTGAACATCCTGAGAATGAAGATGTCACGGAGTTCACAACAAATTCGACACCACAGGCAATCACAAACAAAGACAGTTGCACACTACCCGCACAACAAGTAGAATATGATACAACCAAATGTAGACCCTATATTACACCAATTCGTTTTGTCTACGGGGGCAGCGCACACAGTCACTACGAAAAACAAAACGGTAATGTAGCTGAACAGAAAGACACATCCTGCACCGGCACCACACCAGACACAATCACCCCAGGAACGGACCAAGAACAATCATCTTTCACAAACAAGTCCTCGGTAGAGATGAAAAACAACAAGTCACTATCAGGGGAAATGCTCAGCGAAAACACATTGAACTCTACACTACCAGAGACCATAAAGCAGGAAAACCATGCAGCTCTACAAAATTACTCGAAATCGTAGCAACATAAGAACAGTCAAGAACACCAACCAGACAAAACCAAGGACCCTAAGCTTAATACCCTTAATCAAATACATTTCAAAAACTTAGAAGCTAACCTACGGTTTAGCAGAATATAAAACAAGGCTGTATTTCAGACAGCTCTTCGCTATGTAATACGAACTAAGCATGAAAACTGGGATAAAATCTGCTTCCCAACTACAGAACAAACTGACAGGATAATCCTAAGAGTTGAAAATCTGCCTACGAACCTCAGAGAACTATGTAAGCTTTTAGGGGAGGGAAGAAGGGGAAAAGGCCTAAACCTGGGGAAAGTATACGAGGACTTCGTGAGAGCACATGGTCGTGTGTTTCTGAATTTTAAAGAAACCACACCCAAGTGTTTTCTCTTCTCTGGATACTATTTCTGAACGTAATACAACTATATTACGAGAGCAGTACCCTAGTAAACATGGAACTAGGTAGGCTCACAGATGAGACAAAAGCAGACCGCCTGCGTACAGGAACCTTTTCTGCGAGGGCTCCCCTTACATAACACCACAATAGCAGGAACACCAAACGCAAAAGCCGCGATAATAGTAGCTAATAAAAACCTCATAGTACCACAGATCACCCAGCTTTGCTCTGAACACATCGCCACAGCAGAAATAACAGGCGGAAAGGATGTATGGCTCATGTGGTCTTTTTACGCTGAGTACTCGTGTAATAAGAACATTTCTTAGACAAAATAAAAGACATTGCACGAAACTCAGAAAGAAAAACGCTGCTCATTTTAACCGATATTAACGCAGAATCCCCCTTGTGGAACTCAGCTAGAACTGACGACAGAGGACAAAAAGTGCTTGTCGTGGTAAATGAATGCAACCTCTTCATACTGAGTAGGTAGGGTCCGCCACCTATCTACCGCGTAGAGCCGGTCGTGTAAGTAACATAGAGCTTTCTCCAGGAAACGCAAAATTTCATTAACTATTCAACACATGGAGGGTATTAGAAAGAGCCACATACAACGACCACAAGGTAATCGCCATAATCACAGACAGGTATGTCAATACACATAACATGGACCACGAACAGTAGCGTTTACTCATAGGAAGAGCCGACTTGCAAAAAGTTCGAGATATTGTCGAGGCGTCGTCACTACACGCTGTTCAAGGCAGTACAGATTACAAAACGCGTGTAGTGACAGAGATCCTACAAAGAGCAAGGAAGCAGCTACACCACGGGCAAAAACTAGGTGAGGGCACAAACAACAGTGGTCGACAGAACTGGCAAGATTAAAGGAGGATTCACGGCACCGAACCTTCGACCGTAGCGGTAGCGCGATTCCAGACTGAAGCCACAACGGCCCGCACGGGACAAAAGAAAGTACTACCAACAAGCAAAGACAGCTCCTGAAAGACAAATAAGACTCGACCAAAAAATACTGAAGACAACAAGGCAATACTACTGAACCAATTTCGTCAAAATCCAGCTACAGAACGACATCTGGGAACAACCATTAAAGGTAGAAACAGAACGAATTAAGACACCAACAGTTCTAAAAAAAAAATGTTCAAATGTGTGTAATATCTTATGGGACTTAACTGCTAAGGTCATCAGTCCCTAAGCTTACACACTACCTAACCTAAATTTTGCTAAGGACAAACACACACACCCATGCCCGAGGGAGGACTCGAACCTCCGCCGGGACCAGCCGCACAGTGCATGACTACAGCGCCCAAGACCGCTCGGTTAATCCCGCCCGGCACACCGACAGTTCTGTCAACACTAAAGCAGGCTCACGGCACAATGACCAGAGAATGGAGAAACACAGCAAAATATCTCCTCAACAGGCTCCTTCCAGATGACGACCCCACACAAGACGAGTGACACCAAGCTGACCTTAGAGAGAGGATGAGGGAACCATTCATCAATGACAGTGTAACCATACCACTCCCACAAGAAGGAGTCGCGACGGCAGTCAGCAGGTTTGAAAACTGAAAAGCACCCGGCCCAGACAAAATACTTTCAGAAATATTAAAACAAACAGTAACACAAATCACACATTTTCTTGATAACATGTTCAACGAGGCACTAATAACAGGCAGAATTCCAAATATGTGGAAAACTGCTGATGTAGTAATAATCAGGAAATCACAAGACAAAGAGCCAGCAGACCCCAAAATGTACCGACAGTTCTGCCTCTTAAACATTCTCGGCAAGGTACAGGAAAGGCTCCTGTTTGACCACTTACAATCGCACAGACGCCTCCTCGGCCTCACGCCCTATCAGTTCGGCTTCAGGGGAGGTAGATCAACAGAAGACGTCGTCAATCAAGCACTGAAAGTTACAAATAGCATCAGCGACAAATACGTTGCCGCCATGCTAATCGACATAGTCGGGGGTTTTGACAATCTGTGGTGGCCGTCCCTCTTCACCAGGTCAAGGGAAATTAGGCTATCAGCTTCCCTCTACAACAGCCTCCTCGACTACTGCAGAGGCATAGTGGCGAAGTAGAGGGCTGGTACACACGAGGTTGTCAAGAGAATAACAAAAGGATGTCCACAGGGCTCGATCTGCGTACCAATATTTTGGGATATCGCCATCGAGCTCTTGCTGAACACCCTGGGCGGTGACGACAGGGTAAGAAGTGTGGTAGGTACGCAGATGATCTGCTCGTAGTGGTGTCAGCCAACTCGAAAGCAGCACTAGAGACAAAAGGCACACTTTTGCTTCAGAAAATTAACAATTGGTGGAAAGAAAATAAATTAAAAATAGCTCCCAACAAAACTGTATATTTACTGCTCAGAGCGACAGTACAGAGGAATCCAATTTTAAAATTAGACAATGCGAGCATTCGGAGGAAGCAAGCCACAAGTTATCTACGACTGGCGCTCGACAAAAAACAGACTTTCAACTATCGTATCAATTTGATCATTGAGAAGCCTCCAAAATTATTCACATACTAGCAAGACTCAACACAACTCAGTACAAATTACCTATTGAGACGATAAGGACCTACCACATTGCGACATTTGAATCCATCGCATGCTTCGCCACAAGTACTTGGGCTCACAGACTGAACATACAGACTAACAAGACAACTGCAGGACAAGGTCAAAGTAGAGTATTCCTGAGAATGAGAGAGCCATCGACACCACATCACTAGAGGCACTTTGCGTTGTGATGGAGACCTGCCCTATAGGCATTACAGTGCGTTTTAGAGTTGTACTTTACTGGCTTAAGAGGGACAGGCTCGATAAAGTCACCGGAATTACAGGAACCAACATTATAAGCAAAACACAAATGAAGCATCGACGAGTACACTTTTTCTTTCTTAACGCAAGCGAAAGATTACAACTAAAACATGTCGACCCAAGCCGGGGGATGGTCCATTTCCTGACAGGCCACGGGCCGTATCCAGTACACTAAAAGCGCATAGGACTAACTGACGATGAAATATGCATTTGCGGAGAAACTGGGATACCAGAACATGTCACACTGCTATGAAACACGTTAGCGTAAGTGGGATCTATACAGGATGACAGTGACATCGCCAGAATAATAAGTAATCCCGATGATTGGATCTCAATAAACAGTGTAGCTGATATTGTATCAAACACACTGCATGAAGAATACAAGCGCTAAAACCCATATGGAAGGAAGTGTAGACAAGCACAAACAATACAACAAACGAGATGGGAGGACACAAGGACGACCACAGAAGGTTCCGAAACCGAGGAAGAAAGCAACACATTAAGTGAACATGACTCAGAAGAGATCAACACGTAAAGGACCCAAACCAACAACACATGACATTCGATGCCACAACACAGTCAGAAACAACACAATAGGCAGCAACAATCATAAAACAAACAAATACCCACACCACATACTAAGACTCCAGTAATAAGGTAACGTCGCCTTGGGAACAGAACGTTCCAAGCACTTTTATTGCAAGGCTCCTCCTCCCAACGACATATTGCGTGGAATTTAATGTATACTGCACACAAGAAACAATGTATTGTTGGTCTTATTATGTGTAGACAGAAGTATATTCTCTTCTCTATTTAAAAATAGAATCAATGATATTTATATATCGAATGTATTTTCTGTATGAAATATGTATAAAACTAAAAATGTACTGTATTAAGTTATTTAAGGAATAATGCATTCAGGTAGCAATGAACTACATTCTGGGTCTACTAACATATTTACAAACTTAAGTGTATTCCTCATGTAAAGCTAAAATTCACGTATTCCATGTATCAAATGCTCAATCATTATTTAATCTGTATAACACTAAGAGGAGGTATCTAAAGTATCACATGGTATATACCGCAACTGCCAAAAAAGGACAAACAAACAGCTGCTGAATATCATGTACTCTCCTGACTTGCAACACTCGCAGTAATACATCAATACACACAAACACAATAAGAATACATAACGACAAATCATTTCACATGAGAATAGCTGGAGGTTCTACGGAGACCTTCTCACGTGAAATAGGTAGAAATGGACCATTACCAATTACCACGATACTAAGACTATATTACACATCCAGATACAGTACATCACTTCCCTCTACATACTGCAACTTATTTTCACCACACTCATTGCACTACACTTTTTTGTTTTTCTCTTACATTTGCATTACATAAATTATACTCTCATCAACTAGGCAGAAACAAATTATATAGAGCCAGAATGAGATTTTCACTCTGCAGCGGAGTGTGCGCGGATTGAAACTTCTTCGCAGATTGAAACAATGTGCCGGACAGAGACTCTAACTCGGGACCTTTGCCCTTCGCGGGCAAGTGCTCTACAATCCGAGCTACCTAAGCACGACTCACGTCCCGTCTTCACAGCTTTACTTCTGCCAGTACCTCGTCTCCTACCTTCCAAACTTAACAGAAGCTCTCCTGCGAACGTTACAGAACTAACACTCATGAAAGAAAGAATAATGCGGAGACATGGCTTAGCCACAGCCTGGGGGATGTTTCCAGAATGAGATTTTCACTCTGTAGCCACTTTTAACAATTGTTAAGCATTCAATTCCATGTAATCTTAGAAAAATTTTTATACGTTATGTTGTTTATATTATTTAGAAAACCATTAATAACTGTATATCAATAAGATTGTAATAAAGAGAGGTCTTTGCTGTTAGATTTAGAAGCTTCCAACATACCTTACATTTTAAGGCGGTTGGTTACTCTGCTCTGTTAATAAAATAAATAGATAAATAACCACCATCTTATATACCTCCCCTTCCCCTGCCCTCACCATTACCTCCTGTAGAGCCTCCTCTGACTTTCCCCATCTACTCCACCTCCCCTCCTTACAGTCTCTTCCCTTTCTCTCTCCTCCCCACTGCTGAATCACCAGTTGTATGTTGCTCCTGCTCCTGCACCCACCCCCCCTCCCAACTGCTACCACATGTCAGTTTGCCCTCTCCCCCTGCTGTGATCACCCCTGCTTCGCCCACCTGTATCACCACCCACCATGCCACAGTCGCCATCATGCAGCACCCACCATCCCTTCAAAGTGCCTCCACCTCACATGAGGAGCCTTCCTCACACCACCTTCAAATCCAGCCAGTCCCTCACTCCTCCTTCCAGACCATCCCCACTGAAAACACCTGAGTATTGACCTTGCCACCACCCTGTCCTCCAAGAGACCACCGCCTGCCCCTCTTTCTTCTGATCCCCCCACAGACACCACCCCTCCTCCTGCAGTCAGCCCCTGCCCTGCGTACCTTCATCCTTTCCAACCCTGATCCTAAATACCTCGATCCCTGCACCCTTACCCTCGAAATCCACAAGTATATCCCCAGTACCCCCCTAGCTGAACTTATCCCCTGCAGAGACTCTGTCCACATCAAGTACCTCTTTCCACACTAATCTCCTCCAGAAACATCCCTGCACCACATGCATCTCTCACACATTTCCTTACCACTTCCTCTCCCCATCAGCCCCAACCCCCTCATCATCTGCCAATCCTCACAGCCGTGATCACAAAACTCAGCCCTGTGGTCACAGAGGCAGAGGCATTGGCAGAACTGAATGCCAACCCTGTCCTGGAAATCTGCTCGACCCAACGTATCTACAAAAACTCCAGCCTTACCCTCCTGATGTGTGTGTTTGCAATCTGCCTCCACCATAGATCACCTCCTCACTCAGGGAGCCCTGATTTTGAAACATCACCACCCCGTTAACCCCTCCCGTTCCCATCCTTAATCCTATCACTGCCAACAATGTCTCCTCTACAATGATCATCTCACCCAAAACTGCATAAACTCCCTACCCACCTGCCCCCACTGTAAAGCTCCTCTTTCCTCAAACAGTGTCCTAAGCTCGTCTCTTCTCCTTCCTGCAACACCTGCAATGAACCCCACCCTACCTACTCCTCCAAATGCAAGGCCAAACACCCTCCCACCAACCCTTAGCTTACCATTCATGTTCGCCCTATCAATCAGCCCATCTACCCCAACAATTCTCTCTGTCCTCCCCCTACAGCTGAAGACATCATACGGTTCCCGATCATCATCCTTCATAATATCCACCTCTTCCAACGTCGTCACACACTCAAGCAGACAGCCTTTGCCACCAGCTCCATCTTCAAATTTAATAGCTATGTCACATATACCCACAACCACGTCAACTTCACATTCACTCCCCTAGACACCCTCGTTTAAGCCTCTCTCCTCTTCCCACCCCCCTTCCCCCGGTGGTATGCCAACAGTATCACCTCCTATACGTAAACATTCGCTCCCTCCCTGCCAACATATAACTCTTCATGCATACCCTTTCCCAGCGACAGGTTGACTCCTTCATCCTTAATAAAACATTCCTCCAACCTCGCCATAGTGTCTGCTCCTCTCCCTACCTCCTTCACTGCACCGACAATCCCCTTCCCCTTGCACAAGGTGGGGTCGCTATTGGCCACCTCAAGTATATCCCTGTCCAGCAAAAACCCCTGCTCAATAACCTGACCTATCACCTCATCTTCAGCGTCTTTTTCCCTCCCTCACCGTCACCTGTGCCACTATCTATGTCTGTCCCACAGGTCCTCTCCCGGCTGACTGTATCTGCCCGCCAGAGTGGCCGAGCGGTTCTAGGCGCTACAGTCTGGAACCACGTGACCACTACAGTTGCAGGTTCGAATCCTGCCTAAGGCATGGATGTGTGTGATGTCCTTAGGTTAGTTAGGTTTAAGTAGTTCTAAGTTCTAGGGGACTGATGACCATAGATGTTAAGTCCCATAGTGCTCAGAGCCATTTGAACCATTTGAAACCCACCTCAAGCAGTTCACTGCCTGGTGCAACCAGTGGCTCCTTTGCATCAACCCTTCCAAGACACAGGCAATCATCATAGGTCGTACCGCGTGCTCCATTTGGCCCCACGATTTTTACCTGCTCATTTATGATTCTCCTATCCACCTCACTTCTACCCAGAAATACCTTGGCCTCACCCTCAACCGTCACCTCACCTGGAGTGTCCATCATCTTATGATCCAACAGAAAGCCCACAATAGACTCCACCTCCTGAAACTCCTGTCCTGCTTGACATGTGTACTGCATCATTCCACTACCCTTCACACATATAAATCCTTATCCATCCCATCCTTTGTTGTGCCAGTATTGCCTGGATCTCTGTGTTACCCAGATTCTATAAAGATCTCCAAATCTTTGAATGCCATGTACTCTGGATCCCCTTCTGTATTCACCTCCCGTCTCCCACACGCATCCTCTACGAACTCATCCCCTTCCCATATCTTCTCCTCTTCCTCGAACACATCCACACCATCTATATCGTCTGCAGACTTGATCCCCCCCCCCCCCCAACCCCTGGTGTTTTCTTCCCTCTCTGGACCCAGCCCATTGCTACACCTTTACCATTGTTTCTCATCCCCTCTCCATCTCCACACCCACCACCTCCTTTTCTGACACAACTTCCAGCACCTACCCCTCCCAGATGATGAGTCTTGCCCAGATATCTACCCCTCCTACCAACTCTAACCCCACCTTACCGATCCTCCTCCTCAGATCTCCCTCACCGTTCCTCTTCCCTTCCCCTGAGTGCTTTTTTGTCTTCCACCTTCACCCCCTCCATTTCCAGTGAACCCCTTCAGTGTCTATGCACTCCCTCCTGACTTGCTTTCCCTCTCCATCTCCCACCCCACCTGTCTCCTACCCTTTGGAGCACCCCCCAACCCCATGCTTTTCCACCCATCCTCTCCAATCCCCCTCCAACCCTCCTGTCGCCTCTTTTTCCTCTTCATAGGCCTCTTCCTCGGCAGGCCCTTCCAGCAGTTTTTACTCGGCATCTTGTGAGCTCCATGCTTTCATGCAGTGGTTTTTAATTGTCATCGACTTCGTGTATTTTAATACTGTGGTCAACCTTATGCGTGTGACTTCAGAGTTTTTTACATTCTATGTGCTACACAAATCGCTTTATGTGGAGTTTTTTTAACTGTCCCCACATGAACAATTCCATGTATATCTATATTTTAACCCCCACTGTCTCCCCTTACTATTTTATTATGTCCACTGCCCATCAGGAGCAGGGAATGAAATAACAATAAAGCAAAATGGCTCATTTGATAAATTAGTTACTGCTGCTACACTGGCTAATTATCAAGATTTAACTGAGTTTGAACGAGGTGCTATAGTCGGCGCACGAGTGATGGGACACAGCATCCCCAAGGTAGCAATGAAGTGGGGAATTTCAGGTACGGCCAATTCACGATTGTACCGTGAATTCAGGAATCCGTTAAAACATCAGATCTCCGACATCGCTACGGCTGGATAAAGATCGTGCAAGAACAGGACCTACGACGATTTAAGAGTAACTTTTAGTGTGACAGAAGTGCAGCCCTCCCGCAAATTTATGCAGCTTTCAATGCTGGGACAGCAACAAATGTCAGCGTACGAACCATTCAACGAAACATAATCGATATGGGCTTTCAGAGCCAAGGGCCCACTCGTGAACTCTTGGTGATCGCACGGCACAAGGCCTTACGCCTCCTCTGGGCCTGTCAACACCGACATTGGACTGTTGATGACTGGAAACATGTTGCCTGGTCGGACGAGTCTCGTTTCAAACCGAGTGGGTGGCAGTGTACGGGTACGGTGACAACCTCATGAGTCCATAAACCCTGCAAGACAGCAGGGGACTGTTCAAGCTGGTGGAGGCTCTGCAGTTGGAGTGATACACCTAGATACCACTCTGACAGATGACACATACATAAGCATACTGTCTGATCACTTGCATCCGTTCATGCTCATTGTACATTCCGAAGGACTTGGGCAATTCGTCCAGGATAATGAGACACCCCAAACGTCCAGAACTGCCACAGAGTGGCTCCAGAAACACTCTTAGGAACTTCAACACTTCCGCTGGCTACTAAACTCCCCAGATATGAATGTTATTGAGCGTATTCGGGATGGCTTGCAATGTGCTGTCCACCCCCTCGTACTTTTACGGACAGCCCTGCATGATGCATGATGTCTATTCCCTCCTGCACTACTTCAGACATTAGTCGAGTCCATGCCACGCCATGTTGCGGCACTTATGCATGCTCGCGGGCGCCCTACAGGGCATTATGCAGGTGTACCAATTTATTTGGCTCTTCTGCATATTTCATATGGTAAACAAGTACTAATGCCACATTAATTTAAAAGTGACTGAGTATACTGGTGATTTACTCAACCTACAGTCCTATAGAGAAACAAAAGAAAAATTCGGAGTAGGTATTAAAATTCATGGAGAAGAAATAAAAACTTTGAGGTTCGCCGATGACATTGTAATTCTGTCAGAGACAGCAAAGGACTTGGAAGAGTAGTTGAATGGAATGGACAGTGTCTTGAAAGGAGGATATAAGATGAACATCAACAAAAGCAAAACAAGGATAATGGAATGTAGTCTAATTAAGTCGGGTGATGCTGAGGGAATTAGATTAGGAAATGAGGCACTTAAAGTAGTAAAGGAGTTTTGCTATTTGGGGAGCAAAATAACTGATGATGGTAGAAGTAGAGAGGATATAAAATGTAGGCTGGCAATGGCAAGGAAAGCGTTTCTGAAGAAGAGAAATTTGTTAACATCCAGTATTGATTTAAGTGTCAGGAAGTCATTTCTGAAAGTATTCGTATGGAGTGTAGCCATGTATGGAAGTGAAACATGGACGATAAATAGTTTGGACAAGAAGAGAATAGAAGCTTTCGAAATGTGGTGCTACAGAAGAATGCTGAAGATTAGATGGGTAGATCACATAACTAATGAAGAAGCATTGAATAGGATTGGGGAGAAGAGAAGTTTGTGGCACAACTTGACCAGAAGAAGGGATCGGTTGGTAGGACATGTTCTGAGGCATCAAGGGATCACCAATTTAGTATTGGAGGGCAGCGTGGAGGGTAAAAATCGTAGGGGGAGACCAAGAGATGAATACACTAAGCAGATTCAGAAGGATGTAGGTTGCAGTAGGTACTGGGAGATGAAAAAGCTTGCACAGGATAGAGTAGCATGGAGAGCTGCATCAAACCAGTCTCAGGACTGAAGACCACAACAACAACAGTCCTATAGAGACTAATGATCATGCAGAGAATTTTATCGGAGTCTAGTTTACCATCCTTGTTCTATAAGCAGTACAAGGAACTGCTGTACCTGACGATCAAGGTGGACACGAAGCTATAATAATAACTCAATCTGATATAGCAACGTTATCATAAAAACTTCTTATAACATTCTAGTTGATGTTTTTGTTAATCATTTGTCTGTGATATTTTCTCTTGGGGCTCACCAAGGAATAAATTTTGCGTCCTTCTGTTTATTCCAGTTAAGAGGCGCTGAGTCGACTGTCATATTTCCAAGCAACATCTATTATTGATCCGCTTGTCGGTCACTTTATGTTGAATGCCAAACTGTACTTGGGTCACAACTGTGTATTCAAGCAAAAGGCTCGTGGAGCTGGCAGGGCTCAATATAGCCAATTCTAGTGACTAAGTATACAATTACATTACAATACTCTAAATTCTACGCCGTCAGTTATGCTTCCAATAAATGTATTATCATATGGCCCGCTCTATTTAAACTTGTGTTTTCTCAGTACCCAGGAGTCACATGAGTGTATAGTGTTGGCAGAGTAGTTGCTCTTCATCTACATCTACATCTACATGTATACTGCGCAAGCCACCCAACGGTGTGTGGCGGAGGGCACTTTACGTGCCACTGTCATTACCTCCTTTTCCTATTCCAGTATAGTTCGCAGGAAGAACGACTGCCGGAAAGCCTCCGTGCGCGCTCGAATCTCTCTAATTTGACATTCGTGATCTCCTCGGGAGGTATAAGTAGAGGGAAGCAATACATTCGATAGCTTATCCTGGAATGCACCCTCTCGAAACCTGGACAGCAAGCTACACCGCGATGCAGAGCGCCTCTCTTGCAGAGTCTGCCACTTGAGTTTATTAAACATCTCCGTAACGCTATCACGGTTACCAAATAACCCTGGGACGAAACGCGCCACTCTTCTTTGGATCTTCTTTATCTCCTCCGTCAACTCGACCTGGTATGGATCCCACACTGATGAGCAATATAGGTCGAACGAGTGTTTTGTAAGCCACCTCCTTTGTTGATGGACTACATTTTGTAAGGACGCTCCCAATGAATCAGCCTGGTACCCGCCTTACCAACAATTAATTTTATATGATCATTCCACTTCAAATCGTTCCGCACGCACACTCCTGGATATTTTACAGAAGTAACTGCTAACAGCGTTTGTTCCGCTATCATATAATCATACAATAAAGGATCCTTCTTTCTATGTATTCGGAATACATGACATTTGTCTATGTTAAGGGTCAGTTGCCACTCCCTGCACCAAGTGCCTATCCGCTGCAGATCTTCCTGCATTTCGCTGCAATTTTCTAACGCTGCAACTTCTCTGTATACTACAGCATCATCCGCGAAAAGCTGCATGGAACTTCCGACACTATCTTCTAGGTCACTTATATATATTGTGAAAAGCAATGGTCCCATAACACTCCCCTGTGGCACGCCAGAGGTTACTTTGTCTGTAGACGTCTCTCCATTGAGAACAATATGCTGTGTTCTGTTTGCTAAAAACTCTTCAATCCAGCCACACAGCTGGTCTGATATTCCGTAGGCTCTTACTTTGTTTATCAGGCGACAGTGCGGAACTGTATCGAACGTCTTCCGGAAGTCAGGGAAAATGGCATCTACCTGGGGGCCTGTATCTAATATTTTCTGGGTCTCATGAACAAGTAAAGCGAGTTGGGTCTCACACGATCGCTGTTTCCGGAATCCAGGTTGATTCCTACAGAGTAGATACTGGATTTCCAGAAATGACATGATACGCGAGCAAAAAACATGTTCTAAAATTCTACAACAGATCGACGTCAGGGATATAGGTCTATAGTTTTGCGCATCTGCTCGACGACACTTCTTGAAGACTGGGACTAACATGTGCTCTTTTCCAATCATTTGTATCCTTCCGTTCCTCTAGACACTTGCGGTACACGGCTTTTAGAAGGGGGGCAAGTTCTTTCGCGTACTCTGTGTAGAATCGAATTGGTATCCCGTCAGGTCCAGTGGACTTCCCTCTGTTGAGTGATTTCAGTTGCTTTTCTATTCCTTAGACACTTATTTCGATGTCAGCCACATTTTCGTTCGTGCCAGGATTTAGAGAAGGAACTGCAGCGCGGCCTGCGGTCTGTGAAACAGCTTTGGAAAAAGGTGTTTAGTATTCAGCTTTACGCGTGTCATCCTCTGTTTCAATGCCATCATCATCCCGGAGTGTCTGGATATGCTGTTTCGAGCCACTTACTAATGTAACGTACGACCAGAACTTCTTAGGATTTTCTGTCAAGTCGTTACATAGAATTTTACTTTCGAATTCACTGAACGCTTCACGCATGGCCCTCCTTACGCTAACTTTGACATCGTTTAGTTTCTGTTTGTCTGAGAGGTTTTGGCTGCATTTAAACTTGCAGTGAAGCTCTCTTTGCTTTCGCAGATGTTTCCTAACTTTGTTGTTGAACCATGGTGGGTTTTTCCCGTCCCTCACGGTTTTACTCGGCACGTACCTGTCTAAAACGCATTTTACGATTGCCTTGAACTTTTTAAATAAACATTGTCAGTGTCGGAACAGAAATTTTCGTTTTGATCAGTTAGGTAGTCTGAAATCTGCCTTCTACTACTCTTGTTAAACAGATAAACCTTCCTCCCTTTTTTATATTCCTATTTCTTTGCTAAACAGCATTTCATAAAAGCAAACCAGTTGCGTCTTTACCTGCGCTTACTCGTACTTTAGGTACCTCGCCTACGCACGGCCCTGTTTAAAAAGAATAGATCGATCTAGTCACAGGATTGGGCAGCGCACGTCCATTTTCATGCCCTACAACAAACCGGCTGCAGATAGTAACCTGTAGGTGTGATTTTGCAGTCAAATAGTCTATGTATTTTCTAGAATTGCGAGTTAATAAAATACACAGATATACAAAAAAGAGGTAGAATGAATTACTTAAGAACATTGGTTCTTTTCTAGCGTTTGTATTTGATGTAGAGGACAGAGAATTATGTTGAATAATGTTTATCGCAGAAAGGACATCTCAAATAAATGGGTAGTGGTCCTACGATATTCTTTCAAAATATAGACAGAATACCCTTACTGAATGCAGTAAAGTTACGTTGAGAGCATTACGAGAATAGCCGCAAAACCCTCAAACTAAGTAATGACCAAACACACTCTAAAGTTGAGTACATTTCGTGATAACAATATTCTAAAGAATCGTCAACCCAAAATAGTTCAGAGCTCAACACGATGATCCACAAATTAACAAACGTGATACGAAGAATAGTAATTCATACTCTGTTCTCAGTTTCGTAAATCAAGCGTCAAAAGTTACGAATCCTACTCTGGAACACATTCAGGTCTCTCTAAATATGAAGTCCCGTGAAAAGCTGAATTATTGTAGCGACCGTTCACCACCCAGAATCAATTGCCTACACGACTGAATCACGCACGTTACCATAACTTCCAGCACTCGACACAAAATGTCGAAAATATAACCTAAAAATGTCCTCAAACGTTAAAGTATCGTAGTTGCTGTTCACCGGCCAGAATCTATCTCTTACACGTCCGAATCACGCACGCTAGGAAGGTCTGCTTTCCTCCAGGAATCGCTCCCTTGACCTCTTCACTAGAAAAGTCCCAGTCTCCACATGTCGCCAGCAGTGTTCAACCTCCATCCAACTGTCATTGGTTGAAGGCCACACTCACAACAGTACATCGTCCTCAAGCTCTACAGACATGAGGTCATTCAAGTTGACTAAACTAATATACACTCCTGGAAATTGAAATAAGAACACCGTGAATTCATTGTCCCAGGAAGGGGAAACTTTATTGACACATTCCTGGGGTCAGATACATCACATGATCACACTGACAGAACCACAGGCACATAGACACAGGCAACAGAGCATGCACAATGTCGGCACTAGTACAGTGTATATCCACCTTTCGCAGCAATGCAGGCTGCTATTCTCCCATGGAGACGATCGTAGAGATGCTGGATGTAGTCCTGTGGAACGGCTTGACATGCCATTTCCACCTGGCGCCTCAGTTGGACCAGCGTTCGTGCTGGACGAGCAGACCGCGTGAGACGACGCTTCATCCAGTCCCAAACATGCTCAATGGGGGACAGATCCGGAGATCTTGCTGGCCAGGGTAGTTGACTTACACCTTCTAGAGCACGTTGGGTGGCACGGGATACATGCGGACGTGCATTGTCCTGTTGGAACAGCAAGTTCCCTTGCCGGTCTAGGAATGGTAGAACGATGGGTTCGATGACGGTTTGGATGTACCGTGCACTATTCAGTGTCCCCTCGACGATCACCAGTGGTGTACGGCCAGTGTAGGAGATCGCTCCCCACACCAGGATGCCGGGTGTTGGCCCTGTGTGCCTCGGTCGTATGCAGTCCTGATTGTGGCGCTCACCTGCACGGCGCCAAACACGTATATGACCATCATTGGCACCAAGGCAGAAGCGACTCACATCGCTGAAGACGACACGTCTCCATTCGTCCCTCCATTCACGCCTGTCGCGACACCACTGGAGGCGGGCTGCACGATGTTGGGGCGTGAGCGGAAGACGGCCTAACGGTGTGCGGGACCGTAGCCCAGCTTCATGGAGACGGTTGCGAATGGTCCTCGCCGATACCCCAGGAGCAACAGTGTCCCTAATTTGCTGGGAAGTGGCGGTGCGGTCCCCTACGGCACTGCGTAGGATCCTACGGTCTTGGCGTGCAGCCGTGCGTCGCTGCGGTCCGGTCCCAGGTCGACGGGCACGTGCACCTTCCGCCGACCACTGGCGACAACATCGATGTACTGTGGAGACCTCACGCCCCACGTGTTGAGCAATTCGGCGGTACGTCCACCCGGCCTCCCGCATGCCCACTATATGCCCTCGCTCAAAGTCCGTCAACTGCACATACGGTTCACGTCCACGCTGTCGCGGCATGCTACCAGTGTTAAAGACTGCGATGGAGCTCCGTATGCCACGGCAAACTGGCTGACACTGACAGCGGCGGTGCACAAATTCTGCGCAGCTAGCGCCATTCGACGGCCAACACCGCGGTTCCTGGTGTGTCCGCTGTGCCGTGCGTGTGATCATTGCTTGTACAGTCCTCTCGCAGTGTCCGGAGCAAGTATGGTGGGTCTGACACACCGGTGTCAATGTGTTCTTTTTTCCATTTCCAGGAGGACCATTCGCAACCGTCTCCATGAAGCTGGGCTACGGTCCCGCACACCGTTAGGCCGTCTTCCGCTCACGCCCCAACATCGTGCAGCCCGCCTCCAGTGGTGTCGCGACAGGCGTGAATGGAGGGACGAATGGAGACGTGTCGTCTTCAGCGATGAGAGTCGCTTCTGCCTTGGTGCCAATGATGGTCGTATGCGTGTTTGGCGCCGTGCAGGTGAGCGCCACAATCAGGACTGCATACGACCGAGGCACACAGGGCCAACACCCGGCATTATGGTGTGGGGAGCGATCTCCTACACTGGCCGTACACCACTGGTGATCGTCGAGGGGACACTGAATAGTGCACGGTACATCCAAACCGTCATCGAACCCATCGTTCTACCATTCCTAGACCGGCAAGGGAACTTGCTGTTCCAACAGGACAATGCACGTCCGCATGTATCCCGTGCCACCCAACGTGCTCTAGAAGGTGTAAGTCAACTACCCTGGCCAGCAAGATCTCCGGATCTGTCCCCCATTGAGCATGTTTGGGACTGGATGAAGCGTCGTCTCACGCGGTCTGCACGTCCAGCACGAACGCTGGTCCAACTGAGGCGCCAGGTGGAAATGGCATGGCAAGCCGTTCCACAGGACTACATCCAGCATCTCTACGATCGTCTCCATGGGAGAATAGCAGCCTGCATTGCTGCGAAAGGTGGATATACACTGTACTAGTGCCGACATTGTGCATGCTCTGTTGCCTGTGTCTATGTGCCTGTGGATCTGTCAGTGTGATCATGTGATGTATCTGACCCCAGGAATGTGTCAATAAAGTTTCCCCTTCCTGGGACAATGAATTCACGGTGTTCTTGTTTCAATTTCCAGGAGTGTAGATACAGATACGTAGCTTTCAGGGACGATAGCTATAGTACAAAGCTATCATCTGACATATCGTTTGTTCAAATACCATGACGCGATTAACAGTTGCATACCAATGCTGTTTGTTGCACTGGCCAACGCCTATGGGACGGGTCAGCGACTGACCCCACAACTATCTCACCTTCTCTATCTAGGATAAATCGCATTACTTACGTATTTCCATAATTTTGGAACATTAGAAGATTAAAATTATTATTACTGGGAAAGGATTTCTGGGACATTTTTAGTAAAAAATAAAGTTTTTTTACATTTATTTGTATTAATTTCACAATTACAAGGATTACTCAGATTCACATTGAGAACACTTTACAGTACGAACTTCTTCTTCTTTATTGGTGTGTGCAGGGCAGATATACTTCCTGCAAGAAGTGCAAGCCTTCATGTACTTACGGTCTTTGCTTCTGGCGCATAAGTAACAACGTCCTTTGTTTGGCAGATTATGCACAGCTGCATGTGTTACTTTCCGTCGCGGCTCCGTAATGTTTCCTCTGCTCACAGCACCTTGATTTTGATTACACTCATACCCAAAAGTTGATAACGCTGTAGCATATTTTGAGTGTAGGCCTTCAGCATTTTGAGCGCGTTTTTTCATATTGAGGTCACAAAGTTCACGAGCAAGACCTTACAGGCACTTCTTTCTTCCAGAACTCTTTTTCAGGTAATTCTCTGTCAATTCCTTGTGTGTATCTTGAAATACAACATATGTATTGTATGCTGCAATGTCAATCAAGTTGAAAAACACCGCCATTGGCCATCGACGCATTGCTCGATGGCAGCTGTACGTTCTTACACACTTATCGAAAGTATCCCCTCCTGACTTTGTACAATTGTAGAATAGGATGATGTCTGGCTTCTCTTCCGTCACATTCATATCATGATGTTGGGATGACAATACTGTGACAACCTTTCCTTTCTTAGGCACGTAACTGACTAAAGTGGCATCATCACTAAAGGCAAATCGGATTGTTCCCGGTGTAGCTTTTTTTAGAGAAACAGGACGGAGTTCTGTAGGAACATGGCGTTTGTCACTTCGATTAGTACCAACTGTAGTTATTTTCTCTTTCAAAAGATCAGATGCGAGTGGAACGGTAGTGAACTTTCTGTCCATGTTAACATTTCTTACAGATTGTTTCAAGTCAGACATTTCATTCAATCTTCTATTTTAGGGCCACTGTTATGGTTCTTCTCATTAGCGTGCTTTCCAGCGTAGGGATCCGCAGCGAAGCAGTATTTCGTATCTGAATCACATAACAGGTTCACCTCTATTCCATATTTTCCTGGTTTTGTTGGAATATATAGCCTGAATGGGCATCGCCCATGGAAAGTCACAAGTTCTTCATCCACTGTGACTGACTCACTAGGATTATAAAACTCAGGCAATTTACTAACTATCATGTTCCATATATCCCTGATAGGAGCAAATTTGTCGGTCTGTCTTCTAGCTGCTCGAGTTAGAGCATCAGCAAACCGCAAGCACTTCAGTAAGAGCCTCAGTCTATGCTCCGGAAATGAAGCTCGGTACATCGGAAAGTTTTCTTTACTAAATATATCACGTAAACTGTCCTTGTTCTGTCTATGGACTCCACGCTTCAATAGAATTCCAACTGCTGACACAATTTCTTCCCTTTCAAATGCTTTCGAATTTTTTATGAAAATATCTTCAGATGATTCCCTAAGATTTCCAAGCTTTTGATTGGTACTCATCAAAATGTTATCCAGGATGTTATCATCGAAGTACATGAGAAAAGCTTTACCTGGTGTATCAGGTTTGATCCCTGGTTTAGTTCCTTTCAGGGTTCTCATTACGTTAGCAACAGACTTCCTCCTTTGATTTACGTAAGGGCTTCTCTTACATATCATACTTGGTGGGTCCACCATGTCTTTTTCAAGTTGATCAATTTGTGCTTTCTGCCTGGGTCGTCTTCTTGTTGGTTGAATATCTATAAAAATATGAAAACAGAACCGAACACTAGCAAACTAAGCACTCTACCGAGGCACACATCCTAATATACTCCAAAATATCGGCAAAAAGTAATAAAAATCAATACTTACCCTGCTCACTTTCATACAACTCGCTGCTGTCAGAAACTACTTGGTCTGGAATTTCCACGACTACATCTTCAGTGTCACTGATTGAGCTTTCGTATAGTTCACCACTAAATTCATAGTCTGAACTCTCAAGCAAATTTATAATTTCGTCATCTGTCAGTTTCATCTTCATGTACATTCTGTCAAATGCCACAAAGATATTACCTTCCACTCACCACACTGTTTACCGGTTGACTGCGAGTGGTGATTGTTGGCCAGCTACACCTTCAGTTATAACAATCGCTATAACTCAACAATGAGTGTAAACCAAAAGCTGTTCTTATCGTCGATTGTAGCAATTATATTTACGATTAATGTCATGTATTTATTAAATAAACTACTGAACACGACAGGAATTTTAGCCTAAAAACTTCGTTGGGGTCAGTTGCAGACTCCTACATTGGTATGCAACTGTTAAATATTGTTCATTCAGAGGTTCATTGTGTAAATGTTTATTCACTGGGAACTATTAACTTCTGTTGTTTTAAATGTATTGAAATGTTGTTGCATCATTAGATGCACTTCATTTATCTGAAATCGTCTGTGTATTCAGGCTTGCATTAATACTTTACTGTGAGTTATTGTTGAATCTGAAATAAGTGTAACTTGGCCATCTCTGGGAGTGCCAGGCACTCCGCCATTTCCTGGAGCACATTCTGCACGAAGGTAATGCGAGCATCAGCCGTCTAAATTCTCAGCTCTGGGTTTTACCCGTTTCTGGTCAAGCCTTTATGCCCGCACCTGGGCTCGCCAGCAATGGTCGCTGCCTCTGGACCGGCCGCGGCGTTTTGACGGCTCCGTCAACGCTCAGCCGCACAACAAATTCATCTTACCTCGTACCAATTCTAGGCGGCCGAGTAGCTCGCCTAAATGTACGTAACGTTACAAGATCCAACCGAGAATCTCAGATACCTAAATTGAAGAGAGTACATACTAATTCGTGAATAAAATATCCGCATCTTGAATTTCATCTATGCAAAAGGAATATTATTGCATTTTGTTTAGTGTAATCCTCTGCTGCATGAAATTTGTTACAAAAATAAGTGTGGATTTTCAAAAGTGTTAAGTGTTGACTTAAATAACTGCAAACATTTAATTTCTTAACATATTCTCGGCTATTACCCAGTGGTCTCTCGAAAATTTCTTCATCAAAGAAGAGGAAGTAAATGTTACTGAATCCGAATCAAGAACGGGTACAACATGAGTAACTTAGAAGTAGATGTCCTCGGTACAGCGAAGCAGCTTAAATCACTCAATAAAGACAAGGTCTCCTGTCCAGATTGTATAACGGTTAAGTTCGTTTCACAGTATGCTGATGCAATAGCTCCGTACTTAGCAATCTTGTAAAGCAGCTCGATAGTCGAAACATCCGTACCAAAAGACTGGAAATTTGCACAGGTCGCACGATTACCCAAGACAGTAAATGGGAGAAACACGATTAAATACAGACCCATATTACTGACGATTTACAAAAGAATTTTCGAACTCACACTGTGTTCGAACGCCATGTATTACCTCGATGAAAACGATTTGTTAACAAACGGCAAACACGGATTCAGAGAAGAGCGATCTTTTGAAGCACATCTAGCTCTTTATTAACGATAAGTAATTAGTGCTGCCCCATATTGATTCAATGTTTTTAGATTTCCAGAAGGCTTTTGACACCGTTCCTCACAAGCGGCTTCTAATCAAATGGCGTGCCTACGGAATAACGTCTCATTTGAGCGACTGGATTCGTGGTTTCCAGGCACAAGGGTTACATTTCGTAATAATTAACGGAAATTCATCGAGTTTATTTATTCCACAAGGAAGTTTTATAGGCTTTCCGCTGTTCCTGATCTACACTGATGTTCAAAATGTAATAAACGGAAATTTTACAAGGTCGCCTTCATTTTGCCACAAAGCATTATTATCAGGTGATGGTAAAGTAGAAAGAATGTAAAGAATATACAAAGTAAACGATTCCAACCTGCATAACGGTACACAAAAATATTTTTCGTTTTTTTTCCAACGAAGTGGATTTGCACATACGGCTGGCAACAATACCGGCCAGACAAGACGGATCACGCTGTGAATGGTGTCATCAATCTCATGTTCAGGAAATAACTCCCATTCGTCCTGCATAGCTGCTCGCAAGTCCTGGAGTGTCGTTGGTGGATGCTCACATGGTGCAACCCGTCTGCTTGGTGCATTAGTGTATCCCAGACGTGCTCTATGGGATTCAAACCAGGAGAGTGAGGAGGCCACGCCATGTGTGCAATATCTACCATTTCCAAGAAAACATCAACCATCTGTGCTCTATGAGGTCGAGCATTATCACCCGTCTGGGTCCACAGCACTTCACAACAACCGCACGTGAGGTCCCAAGATGTCGTCACGATGCCTGACAGCAGTTGAACGTTGCCGATTCATCCACACAATTTCGTGAAGAGGTAGTCGAGTGGTCAACATAATCCCTGCCCACACCATTATGGATTTTCCTCGATGCCGGTCTCTTTCCACAATGTTTGGGTCACGAACTAGTGTTCTACCTTCCCTCCAGATGCGAAAGACTCAATAATCACTCTCTAAATCGAATCGGGACTCATCTCTGAAAAAAACTTTGGCCCACTGTTTGACCGTACTGGTGGCATGTGGACAACTCCTCTCTAGACGTTCCCTTCTGTGAAGACCTGTCAGAGTTACACATTCAGTAGGTCTCCGACAGTAAAGGCCATTCTGCCGAAGCCTTTTGTACACCGTTTGCTTCTATGCAACACGCCCAATGGATGCTGCGAGATCAGATACCAGTTTTTCTGCAGTGCTAAGGCGGTAACGTAGTACCCTTACAGCAAATAACAATCCTCCCTTTCTGATATCACACGTGGTCGGCATTGTCCTGGTCTTCGGGATGCAGTTTCGGTGTCTATAAACTGTCGCCACATCCGAGAAACAATAGATCGATTCACATTGAGACATCTGGCCACATTAATTTGCGATTGCCCTGCTTCCATTCTTCCTGTGGCCCTCCACCGCAGACAGACTGTTAGGTGTCTTCCCTGTGCCATGTTTCACCGTCTGTGACTGTGTAATCAGCGTTTGTGGATGAGGGACTACCCGACAAAAACTACTCAGTTCGATTTGATAGGTGCAGTGACGTCATCTCTGGCGTGGTTATCCGTTGACCGGCATGCCATCTGCTGTGCAGAATATGATTTAACGGACATCTGTTGACAGTTTGTATGGTTATATTGTGAATTAGACACAAGACGGGGAAACATCGGTTTGTTGGTTTAATTTTGGACAGCAGTGTATATAACCGATTTTGGAGATATTCCGAGCAGCCCTCTTAGTTTGTCTGCACGTGATGCTGTAGATTACCTTCTCGGTAAGTCATCAGAAAATAAAAATCAATTACAATATGATTTATACACGTTATCTGTGTGGTGCGAAAAGTGAGAGTCGACTCTAAATAATGATTGTGAAGTTCACCATATGACAACTAAAATGAATCCACTAAATATCAGTTAGACGATAAATCACACAAACCTGAAGACTGTCAATTCAACTGAATATTTAGGAACTACAATTACGAATAATTTAAACTGGAATAAGCGAACCAGAGGCTGCGATTTATTGGCAGAACACGAAGAAGATGCAACAGGTCTGCAAAGGAGAGACTGCCTACACTATGTTTGTGCGTCCTCTTGTGGAGCACTGCCTCGTGCTATGGGATCCACATCAGACGGGATTGACGGAGGACATCGAAAAAGTTCAAAGAACTGCAGCTCGTTTTGTATTGTCGCGAAATATGAGAGAGAGTGCCACGGATATTATACGCAAATTGGGGTGACAACGATTGTAACAAAGGCGTTTTTCGTTGCCGCAGGATGTTCTTACGAATTTTCACCTGTTTACTTAGGGAGAAACTACAATCGCAGTAAAATAAGTGAAATAAGAGTTCGCACGGAAAGATTGAAGTGCTCATTATCCTTTGCTCTGTTCAAGTGTGGAATTGTATAGGAATATCTTGAAGGTGGTTCGATGAAGCCTCTACCAGTCACTCAATTGGGAAGCGCAGAGTAGTTACGTAGATGTTCACCCCTGCCCCTTCGAGCTGTCCTCCAGATACAAAGGCTTATCGTTGGTATGTTCAACAGAAATAGTGAGACCACAGCACAATGACCCTTAATATTTCAGAGAATTTATGGAGATTGTTTCTGATCGCTTTCCATCAGCTGGAATGAATTACACATATATTCCTGGTGGATTTGTAGGTGTATGCGTGGAGGGAAGGCGAAGGTAGACATATCGTGAGACTGTATTCTTTCACAGTCCATCAGTATTTGATAACTCCTTCTCACAGGATTCTCTTAATTCTTTCCATTTTCTCTGACATTAACTACATTTTCGGCCATTCTACTGCAAGTAACGTTACAGCATTAGACCGAGCACAGTACGAAATCTTGGAGTACGTCGAACACTTCTTACACCAGCTACTCGACTCAAGCCGTGTTGAGTCGTCTCTTCGGGACCGCTATGGGAGGAGAACATAGTCGGTCTCCGGACGGAGTAAAAAACCACTGTAATAGCGAAAAGGTATTACATCATAAAGTGTCAAAAAAGCCCACTACAGAAACACTTCAAAAGAGCAATGTCCATTGACTGAAGTGCAGTTAAATGTAAATATAACAATAGTTACTCATCAAGAACAAAATAACAGATTTAGATACATGTACCAATAGAAGTTGGTGTAAGTCAAATGTTGACACTTTTAGCGGTGTATAGCAGACATTGTCGTTCCGAGATCGGAGTAGCAGTTGCTTACATATGAGAGATTGGGGTTTTGTGAAGTCAGAAAATTGAGGGTTTTCACATACTTTATTAAAATAAACTTAAGCTTAATTCAGTCTGCATTGATAACTTTCCTTAAACATATTGTCTGTTCACCACAATGGTTGCTTTTGGTACTCGTTTACCAAGTGTTTCGCGGAAGCTTCGGCACTTCGATCGGCCGCGGTCAACCGTGAATTAATTTTCCACCAGGGAGGACCCTGACGGAGAATTACGCGAGGATGCTGCCGCAAGCACCGTTCGCAACCAATGTAGCGTGTCAGCTGCAAATGTCTTGGACAGGTCGCGTTAGGTAGAAGCGAGGGCCGCAATGTGCTGTGCTGTGAACTGGCAAATGGCTCGATAGACAGTGACATGCACAGAAAGCTTGTGGCAGGCACAGACTGTTCCTTTGTCCAACAACACAGCTCTCGGCCTGCGTCACTTACCCGTTGGACGTGCGGCAATCACACAAGCCACTAAGCTGATGCGGTTGCCTCAACAGCAGGCGTCAGGTCTATACAGTGTGGTGCCAGAGGAAAGATGTTTGCGGAAAGAAATCAGATCAGTCGGAGTAGGGACAGAACCAGTACCTCGGTTTGAACAGTGATCATGTAGGAAAGTGATTCCAGATGTCTTTATGTGAATGAGTACAAATATGTTTGTATACGTGGTAAGATGACTAACTTTTTCACCTCAAATGTTGTTAGTTTCTGATTAATTTTTTGCGACTGGGTTCACAGTGATATAAAACTTTTTGAAAGATACCATCGCGATCCCCGCCCTCCAGGATGGTGAAGCTCCAACAGCAGCAGTAGTTGCTGTTCGGACAGAACGCTTAGTTTTCCTGCAAAAAGAACTGAATTGTATTAGTATGTTTATCTGTATTAATTACTGTTTCATTAAATTTTGTAGGGGCTTCGTATTTTTCTCACCTCTACTGTCGTCTGATTTACTTTGAATTTCATGGCCGTTGCGAATGTTATTAGAGTAGCCAGCTGAGCCCCAACTGCCCACACGGGAGCAGCATCAATAGCTGCAGTTATTTGTATTTGTGCAGAGATTTTTTTCTCTGGTTTTCACACAAACTTCTGCCAATTTTAGTAGTAGGATGTGTAAGTAGGCTGTTTAGGTTTTTATGTTGGTAACGTCACGTAGCGCTCTGTAGGAAAATCACTAACTGTGCTGCGTGCAGTCTGTGGCTGTTTTGCACTGTTGGAATATTCTTGTGTTGGGCAGTTGGATGTGAACAGCGCGTAGCGTTGTGCAGTCGGAGGTGAGCCGCCAGCAGTGATGGATATGGGGAGAAAGATGGCGGAGTTTTGAGAGCGGATGATCTGGACGTGTTTCCATCAGAGAGAGTAAATTTGTATATATATATAATGACTTTTGAACACTATTAAGATAAATACAGTGTTTGTTCTCTATCAAAATCTCTCATTTGCTAACTATGCCTATCAGTAGTTAGTGCATTCAGTAGTTAGAATCCTTTATTTAGCTGGCAGAATTGGCGCTCGCTGTATTGCAGTAGTTCGAGTAACGAAGATTTTTGTGAGGTAAGTGATTCATGAAAGGTATAGGTTATTGTTAGTCAGGGCCATTTTTTGTAGGGATTATTGAAAGTCAGATTGCGTTGCGCTAAAAATATTGTGTGTCAGTTTAGTGTTGATCAGAATAAGTAAAGAGAGAAATGTCTGAGTACGTTCAGTTCTGCTCAGCTGTTTGAAAATCAAACAACGTGAGACGTTTATCAGCACAGTAATTCACTGATTTTTCTAAGGGGTCGTCTCAGATGGACAGAGAGTGCGCATTTTGTATGCAAACGTAGGAGGAGTTTGCCCAGTTCGCGAACAGCTGAAGACGCTGTTACCCATTGTCAGTCGATGCAGGCTGCTACCTCGGAGTATAGCGGCAGGAAAGGAATGTGCATCGCATTGACCACCTCAAATGCCGCTTGTTTTTCCTACGGGCACAGCTATCGAGGTACCTTCCATCGTACCGGACATAGAGAAACTGTGTTCACCATAGAGTGAGTAGCAGGTAGTAACGCACTCGTGTACCTCGACGTGGACGGTGAATGTAGAGACTGACCGTGTGGCTTCGCACATTCGCCCTACGAGAGGGCAAGTGATTTTTCCTTCAGCGGTATCCGAACAGGCACATAGGGGGAGAATACCGTTGTTAGACGCATTATGGAGGGCCTTTGTGAAATAGCCTACAGGACTGAAAAAGACATCAGTGTCGAGTGCAGAGATGCAGGATGCAGTGATTTTCAAGTGATGGCACATGTTGGCACCAGTGATACCTGTCGCTTTACTTCTAAGGTTAAAAGGTTAGCTTGAGTTCTAAGGTTATCCTCAGTAGCGGTTGGCGTAAGTGGGGAAGACTGCTAGCCTCGCTTGTGGGATACAAGCAGAGCTTACAATTTGCAGTACTGTACCCGTAATTTATAGGGGTCCTTTGAGTTGTGGCTGAGTGGAGCATCTCAACCAGAGGATCCAGATTTATGGACCCGCGCTAAGGGAGGAGAACTCTAAGATTTTCCTTGATAGGTAAGGGGTGCACTACACAGAGGGAACAGCTACTAGGGTAGCAGAGTACTTCTGCAGTGCAAATGGTTTTTTTTAAGATAGGTAATAGATGGAAGCCCTCTGATTGCCGCTCATCAGAAGGAAGCGAAATCAGATCATGTACAGAGGAAAGACACTTCTAATGTCCAAATTTAACAAAAAATTGCTGAAGTATTCGTGACATATTCCCTGAATTTACTGCGTTCCAGAAAATCTGTTGCGCTCGAGTTGTACTTTTAACTGAGACCTGAGTGAAACCTCAAACAGAAAGCTCCGAAGTATTTAACGAGTCATGGAACGTATTTCAATGAGACAAGCTACACCCCCTAGACGGAAGAGTGTTCATGGCAATCGACAGAGTTTTGTGATTATATTGGTCGAAATTGCACCTGACCGCGAAGTTGTCAGGATGCAAGTAACTGACCTATGTTAACTCAAGTTAATCTTCGGGTCTTTTTACTGGACCTGTGACTGCACCGTAACGGTAGTAGAATCATTCAAAGAAAGTCTACACTCGGTAGCGCTAAAGTACCATGATCATGCAGTACTAGTTAGAGGCGACTTCAACCTGCCAAGTGTAGACTGGAGCATCTCCTCATTGCAGGAGGTACGTACAGGTAGTCTTGTGAAGTAGTTCTGAACACATTTTCTGAAAAATATTATGAACGGTTAGTTTCACAGCCAACGTCCAGTGGAAACGTTTTAGACATTTTAGCTACAAACAGGCGTGACTTTATCAAACGTGTCAATGTAGAGTAAAGGACGAGAGATTATGACGTCATCATAGCGTCAACAGGTGCTAAAATTAACATATCCATCAACAAGCCTTAGTTTTCACGCTGTAAACAGCAGATAAGAAGGTGCTAGTTGCTATCATCCTAGTTTTGCAATAAATGGACATCATTTACTTCCAATATGACTGACGAATAGGAATTATTTGCGAAGTTTAAACTGACTGTAAATGGCGCTCTATAATAGCATGTGCCGTATACGTGGATCAACTTCGGAAAATACCCACTGCAGTTCATTAACATAATTTGGAAAGTACTGAGGAGATGGAGAGTGTATGAATGTGGAAGTGGCGACAGACAAAAGGTTAGTAGAAACTCGTGCATCTATAAAAAGATCGATGTGGGAAGCATACAACAACTTGCACAGTCACAGGTTAGCGAAAGAACTTGGCGAGAACCTGAGAAGATTTTGGTCCTATAAAAATTCACCAAATAGACCTAAAGCTCCTATTCAGTCACCTGTCGAGCAGTCTGGTGTAGCAACAGATGTCAGCAAAGGGAAAGCTGAAGTTTCAAATTTTACGTTTAAAAAACGTCATTCAGACAAGTGGACTGTACAGATATACTATTGTTCGCCAACGGAAGTAAGGAGACAAAGGGAGAACTAGGTCAGCCTGCATGGCTACCAGAACTCCCCAACAGTCTGCATCAAGGTCACCCTCTCACTCTCCTTCCCTTCCCCCTCCCACTTCTCCACCTTCTTGACCGATTGGGTGAGGTATAATTGGCGGAAAATTAAATATATAATGGGGCACTATGCTAATGCTAGGACAGCCTGCATGGTTCTCACACTTCCCACGTGCGCCTTTTAACCCTGAGGTGCACATGTCCCTTGCAGTGGGCAAGTGTTAATGGTCACTTCTTTGGCGCTTTGAGTCAGTCCTGAGCCTGCAAAAGCACGCAGGACACAGAACCAGTAGGGTGTGTCCATCGGGGTGCACTGCATGCATTTACAGCCTCAGGACTGGGTGAAAACGTCAAAGCGGTGATAATAACAGTTTTCCATTGCCATGATATGTGCAGCACAGGTTAATGACTATAATTTTTTTACCTAGGGTGTTTGTCCAAGACACGCTTATCTCAAGTAGAACAATCTATTGCTCATTATGTATGCCACTATCAAAACATGGCTATGTCTACAATATTTTAGGCTATAATTTATAACACAATATGGCCACCTTCTATTAGGTAGTATGATTTACAAAAAAATATGGCTGACACAATATTTATGTCTTGCTTAGTTTTGTCACTATAATGTATGGCTTAAAATGGCCGCTGGGCACTTTTCGAAAATATCATCTTCATTAGAATAATTTATGACACACTACCTGCTCAGAATTAAACATAGGTGCCTAAGAGGAGTCTGACACTACGACATTACTGTGGACATGTAAAAACGATAACAAATTTTAAAAAACCCACTTATCCCAAGATTAAAATGATGGGAAACCCTGTGGTACAAGCTACATAGTTGACACAACCAGACCTAAGTTTAAAACTGTATAACTTACTGCTAAAACATGTATCTACATCTATATCTACGCGATTGCTCTGCTATTCACAATAACGTTCCTGGCAGAGGGTTCAATGAACCACCTTCAAGCTGTCTCTCTAACATTCCACTCTCGAACGGCGTGTGGGTAAAACGACCACTTACATTTTTCTGTGCGAGCCCTGATTTCTCTTTATTTAACGTGATGATCATTTCTACCTATGTAGGTGGGTTTTCGCAATCGGAGAAGAAAACTGGAGACTGAAATTTCATGAGAAGATCCCGCAGCAACGAAAAACGCCTTTGTTATAATGATTGCCACTCCAATTCACGTATCATGTCTGTGGCGCTATCTTCCCTACTTCGCGATAATACAAAACGGGCCCCCCTTCTTTGTACTTTTTCGATGTCATGCGTCAGTCCCATCTGATGCGGATCCCACACCGCACAGCAATACTCCAGAGTAGAGCGGAAAAACGTGGTGTAAGCAGTCTCTTTAGCAGACCTGTAGCACCTTCTAAGTGTTCTGCCAATGTATCGTAGTCTTTGGTTGGCTCTACCCATAACATTATCTATGTGATCGTTCCAATTTAGGGTATTTTTAACGTTAACCCCCGAGTATTTAGTTGAATTTACAGTCTTCAGATTTGTGTGACTTATCGCCTAATCGAAATTCAGCGGATTTCCTTTAGTACTCATGTGAATACCTTCACACTTTTCTTTATTCAGAGTCAATTGCCACTTTTCGCACCATACAGATATCTTTCTAAATCATTTTGCAAGTCGTTTTGATCATCTGATGACTTTACAAGACGGTAAATGACAGCATCATCTACAAACAACGTAAAACGGCTATTGAGATTGTGTAATATGTCGTTAATATAGATCAGTTACAATAGAAGGCCTATAACACTTCCTTGGGGAACACCGGATATTACTTCTGTTATACTCGATGACTTTCCGTCTATTACGACGAACTGTGACCTTTCTGACAGGAAATAAAAAATCCAGTCGCACAACTGAGGCGATATTCCATAAGTACGCAATTTCACTACACGCAGTTTGGTTAGAAGACGCTTGTGAGCAACGGCGTCGAAAGCCTTTCGGAAATCTAAAAATATGGAATCAGTTTGACACCCCCTGTCGATAACACTCAGTACTTCATAAGTATAAAGAGCTAGTAGTGTTTCGCAAGAAATCCGTGCTGACTATGCGTCAATAAATCGTTTTCTTCGAGGTACTTCATAATGTTCGAATAGAGTATATATTCCAAAACCCTACTGCAAATCGACGCTAGTGATACGGGTCTGTAATTCAACGGATTACTCCTACTTCCCTTTTTGGGTACTGGTGAGACTTGAGCAATTTTTCAGTCTTTAGGTACGGATCTTTCTGTTAGCGAGCGGTTGAATATATTGCTAAACATGGAGCTACTATATCAGCATACTCTGAGAGGAACCTGACTGGTATACAGTTACTGCCTTTATTAAGTGATTTAAGCTGCTTTGCTACACCGAGGAAATCTACTTCTATGTTTCTTATCTTGGCAGTTGTTCTTGATTGGAATTTAGGAATATTTACTTCGTCTTCTTTGGTGAAGGATTTTCGGAAAACCTTGTTTAATAAGTCTGCTTTAGTGGCACTGTCATCAGTGACTTCGGCGTTGTTATCGCTCAGTGCAGGTATTGACTACGTTTTGCCACGGGTCAGTTATGTATTACCAGAATCTCTTTAGGATTTCTGCCAGATTCCGAGACAGATTTTCGTTGTGGAAATTATTAAAAGCATCTCGCACTGAAGTACGTGCTATGTTTCGAACTTCTGCTAAACTTTGCCAGTCTTTGGGATTTCGCGTTCCTTCAAATTTGGCATGATTTTTTCGTTGATTCTGCAACAGCAATCTGACCCGTTTTGTGTACCATGGGGGATCAGTACCGTAACTCATTAATTTTTGTGGTATATGTCTCTCAATTGCTGTCGATACTACCTCTTTGAAATCGTTTCACAACTTTTCTATGCTTACATGATCAGATCGGAAGGAGTGAAGACTGTCTCTTAAAACGACGTTAACAGCATTTTTATTAGCCTTTTTAAATAGATACACTTTGCGTTTCATTTTGATGGTTGTAGGTGTTACGGTATTCAGCCTAGCAGCTACTGTCTTGTGGTCACTAATCCCCGTATTCGCCACGATATTCACTATTTGTCCAGGATTATTTGTTGCTAAGAGATCAAGTATGCTTTCCCAACCATTTATGCCTCGAGTGGGCTCCTGAACTAAGTGTTCAAAATAATTTTCTGAGGAAGCATTCAGTACAATTTCGGATGACGTTTTATGTCTGCCGCCGGCTATAAAGGTATAATTTTTCCAGCATATCGAGGGTAGATTGAAGTCACCTCCGACTATAACTGTATGATTGGGGTTACTTATTTGAAATGAGACTCAAGTTTTCATTGAACTGCTCAACAACTATATCTTCTGACCCGGGGGGGTCGGTAAAACGATCCGCTTAATAGTTTAGTGCGATAGTCAGGTATAACCTCTACCCATACTACACTCCTGGAAATGGAAAAAAGAACACATTGACACCGGTGTGTCAGACCCACCATACTTGCTCCGGACACTGCGGGAGGGCTGTACAAGCAATGATCACACGCACGGCACAGCGGACACACCAGGAACCGCGGTGTTGGCCGTCGAATGGCGCTAGCTGCGCAGCATTTGTGCACTGCCGCCGTCAGTGTCAGCCAGTTTGCCGTGGCATACGGAGCTCCATCGCAGTCTTTAACACTGGTAGCATGCCGCGACAGCGTGGACGTGAACCGTATGTGCAGTTGACGGACTTTGAGCGAGGGCGTATAGTGGGCATGCGGGAGGCCGGGTGGACGTACCGCCGAATTGCTCAACACGTGGGGCGTGAGGTCTCCACAGTACATCGATGTTGTCGCCAGTGGTCGGCGGAAGCTGCACGTGCCCGTCGACCTGGGACCGGACCGCAGCGACGCACGGATGCACGCCAAGACCGTAGGATCCTACGCAGTGCCGTAGGGGACCGCACCGCCACTTCCCAGCAAATTAGGGACACTGTTGCTCCTGGGGTATCGGCGAGGACCATTCGCAACCGTCTCCATGAAGCTGGGCTACAGTCCCGCACACCGTTAGGCCGTCTTCCGCTCACGCCCCAACATCGTGCAGCCCGCCTCCAGTGGTGTCGCGACAGGCGTGAATGGAGGGACGAATGGAGACGTGTCGTCTTCAGCGATGAGAGTCGCTTCTGCCTTGGTGCCAATGATGGTCGTATGCGTGTTTGGCGCCGTGCAGGTGAGCGCCACAATCAGGACTGCATACGACCGAGGCACACAGGGGCAACACCCGGCATCATGGTGTGGGGAGCGATCTCCTACACTTGCCGTACACCACTGGTGATCGTCGAGGGGACACTGAATAGTGCACGGTACATCCAAACCGTCATCGAACCCATCGTTCTACCATTCCTAGACCGGCAAGGGAACTTGCTGTTCCAACAGGACAGTGCACGTCCGCATTTATCCCGTGCCACCCAACGTGCTCTAGAAGGTGTAAGTCAACTACCCTGGCCAGCAAGATCTCCGGATCTGTCCCCCATTGAGCATGTTTGGGACTGGATGAAGCGTCGTCTCACGCGGTCGGCACGTCCAGCACGAACGCTGGTCCAACTGAGGCGTCAGGTGGAAATGGCATGGCAAGCCGTTCCACAGGACTACATCCAGCATCTCTACGATCGTCTCCATGGGAGAATAGCAGCCTGCATTGCTGCGAAAGGTGGATATACACTGTACTAGTGCCGACATTGTGCATGCTCTGTTGCCTGTGTCTATGTGCCTGTGGTTCTGTCAGTGTGATCATGTGATGTATCTGACCCCAGGAATGTGTCAATAAAGTTTCCCCTTCCTGGGACAATGAATTCACGGTGTTCTTATTTCAATTTCCAGGAGTGTATTTCGCAGGAACTGTCTACTTCGATGTCACTACATGGCAAACTACTTCTGACAGCAATAAATACTCCACCACCACCTGTATTTAGTCTGTCCTTTATGAACTCTGTTAGATCGTTTGAGAAAATTTCGGCTGAACTTATTTCCGGCTTTAGCCAGCTTTCTATACCTATAACTATTTGAGATTCAGTGTTTTCTAATAGTGTTAGAAGCTCTGGTTCTTTCCCAACACAGCTACGACAATGTACAACCACAATACCGATCGTTTCTACAGCTAACTTACTGTGTTTTACCTACCCCCTTTTAGACGGACGCCATTTATTTGGTTCCCTGAGACCTTCTAATCTAAAAAACCGGCCAGTCCCTTCCACACAGCCCCCGCTACCCGTGTGTAGTGGACTCCAGACCTATTAATTGGAACCCTGAAACCCCACCACCCGAAGGCGCAAGTCAAGGAATCTGCAGCCTATACAGTCACAGAACCGCCTGAGCCTCTGATTCAGACCCTCCACTCGGCTATGCACCAGAGGACCACAGTCGGTTCTATCGACGAAGGTGCAGATGGTGAGCTCCGCTTTAATCTCGCAAGCAAGAGTGGCAGTCTTTTAAACGTTTCCGCTAGCCGCCCGAGATCAGAGAGAATCTTCTCTGATCCAAAGCGACACACGTCACTGGTACCAAGATGAGCCACCACCAGCAGTTGGCTGCACCCTGTACTCGTCATGGCATCCGGAAGCACCCTTCCCATATCCAGAGTGACTCCCCCCCGGTATGCACACGGAGTGCACACACTGCCTTCCTTCCCCTCCTTGGTAGCCGTCTTCCTAAGGGGCCCCATCACGCGACTAACGTTGGAGCTCCCAACTACCAGCAAGCCCACCGTCTGCGAATGCCCAAACCTTGCAGGCCGAGAGGCTTCCTCTGGAACAGAGTGGACGACTGCATCTGGATTAGAGACATCGTCAGCCACAGATAACACCCGAAACCCGTTCGTCAAACGAACTGGGGAGGCTCTGCGATTGGCCGCTCGGAAAGTTTTTTGCTGCCTGCCAGACTTTGGAATGATCTCCTTCTCGACCACAGGTGAGGGGATAACCTCAGTGTAGGCAGTATCCAGGGTGGCCATAGAAGTGGACCGATCAGGGGACACGTGGAACGTGCTCGACGTGCCTGGCATCAGCGAGTCCAACTCCCCACAGTGATGCCCCTTTGCAGCAGCCTCAAGCTGTGTGACAGAAACCAACGCAGCCTGGAGCTGTAAGCAAAGGGTCGCCAGCTCAGCTCGCATCTGTACACAGCAACGCGGCAATCACAGTTCCTATCCATTACTGCAGTCGCTCCTGTTTGAAGCTCATATAAATATATAAAAAATTAACAGTGTACTCGCCTTATTAGCTGCAGGAACACGGGGTGCTCTCTCACTAACGATCTAAACGACACTGAGATAAACTAAACAAACAAACGCCTATACGATACGAGGGTCTATAACAGTAGCGGTACTGTACGCTACGCCGTTATTAAAATGAAAGGTTGTGCCTAGTAAGCACTCAAACACGCAAGAAATTACAAAAATCATCTAGTAGCTACACAAGTATCTGTAAATGAGTCGCTCCTGTTGGAAGTTCGTAAAAATACACTCCTGGAAATGGAAAAAAGAACACATTGACACCGGTGTGTCAGACCCACCATATTTGCACCGGACACTGCGAGAGGGCTGTACAAGCAATGATCACACGCACGGCACAACGGACACACCAGGAACCGCGGTGTTGGCCGTCGAATGGCGCTAGCTGCGCAACATTTGTGCACCGCCACCGTCAGTGTCAGCCTGTTTGCCGTGGCATACGGAGCTCCATCGCAGTCTTTAACACTGGTAGCATGCCGCGACAGCGTGGACGTGAACCGTATGTGCAGTTGACGGACTTTGAGCAAGGGCGTATAGTGGGCATGCGGGAGGCCGGGTGGACGTACCGCCGAATTGCTCAACACGTGGGGCGTGAGGTCTCCACAGTACATCGATGTTGTCGCCAGTGGTCGGCGGAAGCTGCACGTGCCCGTCGACCTGGGACCGGACCGCAGCGACGCACAGAAGCACGCCAAAACTGTAGGATTCTACGCAGTGCCGTAGGGGACCGCACCGCCACTTCCCAGCAAATTAGGGACACTGTTGCTCCTGGGGTATCGGCGAGGACCATTCGCAACCGTCTCCATGAAGCTGGGCTACGGTCCCGCACACCGTTAGGCCGTTTTCCGCTCACGCCCCAACATCGTGCAGCCCGCCTCCAGTGGTGTCGCGACAGGCGTGAATGGAGGGACGAATGGAGACATGTCGTCTTCAGCGATGAGAGTCGCTTCTGCCTTGGTGCCAATGATGGTCGTATGCGTGTTTGGCGCCGTGCAGGTGAGCGCCACAATCAGGACTGCATACGACCGAGGCACACAGGGCCAACACCCGGCATCATGGTGTGGGGAGCGATCTCCTACACTGGCCGTACACCACTGGTGATCGTCGAGGGGACACTGAATAGTGCACGGTACATCCAAACCGTCATCGAACCCATCGTTCTACCATTCCTAGACCGGCAAGGGAACTTGCTGTTCCAACAGGACAATGCACGTCCGCATGTATCCCGTGCCACCCAACGTGCTCTAGAAGGTGTAAGTCAACTACCCTGGCCAGCAAGATCTCCGGATCTGTCCCCCATTGAGCATGTTTGGGACTGGATGAAGTGTCGTCTCACGCGGTCTGCACGTCCAGCACGAACGCTGGTCCAACTGAGGCGCCAGGTGGAAATGGCATGGTAAGCCGTTCCACAGGACTACATCCAGCATCTCTACGATCGTCTCCATGGGAGAATAGCAGCCTGCATTGCTGCGAAAGGTGGATATACACTGTACTAGTGCCGACATTGTGCATGCTCTGTTGCCTGTGTCTATGTGCCTGTGGTTCTGTCAGTGTGATCATGTGATGTATCTGACCCCAGGAATGTGTCAATAAAGTTTCCCCTTCCTGGGACAATGAATTCACGGTGTTCTTACTTCAATTTCCAGGAGTGTATATAGCAAACGACCGGTGTACTCCCCTTATTACCTGCAGGAACACGAGGTGCTCTGTCAGTGATGGTCTATCTGACACTTAAGCTATACTAACCAAAATAAACTTAAGCCTGTAGAATACGAGGGTCGATATAAGGATCTATAGCAAATGATTCACAAATAATTGGCACTGTCGTTTGTGTAGTAGCACTGATATGTGGAAGGAACGCACTTGGGATTCTTAAAAATTGCCACTCGCAGAACGTGCGCTGTGCTATGCCACAGCCACCCTGCCTTTGCAATTTCTGTGGTGTCTCCGCTGTAATTGCTACAATCTCCATCAGCAGTATGGAGAGTGCCCCAGCCTGCCGCTGCCACAGCCACTGACAGACAATCATTGCTGTGATACCATCGTGGTGGCTCTCAGGTCGGTATACCTGTGAGGGCAGTTGGACGGCTGCTGGCTTCACAGCTATCTAAAGAAACTGAATCTTCCCTCCTGAGATAAGGCAACCATAGGCAGCGTCCGAGCTGCAATATGTAGGCATCAAGCGCCAATAGCACTCTCCCTATGAATCTTATAACTGGTCACATAGCCATCTTCAATGTGACATATTATACATATCATCGAGGTATCCATACACATAGAAATCTGTGTATGAATGTATGTATGCTGATGAGCCAAAACATCAATACCTACTTAAAAGTGTGTTCGTCTACCTCTGGAATGCAATTCAGCAGCGATTCTGCGTGCCATGGTTTCGACAAGTACTTGATAAGTTTCCAGAGGTCTGTGGCACCAGATACCTACACACAGGTCACACACTTCCAGTTATTTACGGACTGTTGGTTTATGAGCGTCCCAGCTGGGTTTTATCAGATTCAGATAAGCGGCATTTGATAGGCAAGACATGAGTATGAGTTCACTATCATGCTTCTCAAACCACTGCAGCACGATTTAGGCTTTGTGACAAGGACAGTTACCCTGCTGTAAGATGCCACCGCTGTTAAGGGAGACATCAAGCATGAGGGGTTACAGGTGGCCCCAATAATGTTCACGTAGGCCACAGCACTCTTGGTGCCTTTCATTACTACCGCAGGTCCCATGGAAGCCCAGGTCAACGTCCCCCAAAACACAATACAGCTCCCACCAGTCTGCGCCCATGGGGAACTGCATGCTTCGAGCACCCATTCGCCTGCATGAAGGCGTATCTGGACACGACCATCTACCTGGTTTAACCATAAACGGGATTCATCCGACCATGCAACACGATTCCATTGGACAGGGGCAACAGTCTGGATGATTGACTGATCTGGCCTTGTAACACTAACCAAAATGGCCTTGCTGTTCTGGTACTGCGAACGGCTGAAAGCTGAAAGCAAGGGGAAACTACAGCCATAATTTTTCCCGAGGGCATGCAGCTTTACTGTATGATTAAATGATGATGGCGTCCTCTCGGGTAAAATATTCCGGAGGTAAAATAGTCCCCCATTCGGATCTCCAGGCAGGGACTACTCAGGAGGACGTCGTTATCAGGAGAAGGAAAACTGGCGTTCTACGGATCGGAGCGTGGAATGTCAGATCCCTTAATCGGGCAGGTAGGTTAGAAAATTTAAAAAGGGAAATGGATAGGTTAAAGTTAGATATTGTGGGAATTAGTGAAGTTCGGTGGCAGGAGGAACAAGACTTTTGGTCAGGTAAATACAGGTTTATAAATATAAAATCGAATATGGGTAATGCTGGAGTAGGTTTAATAATGAATAAAAAAATAGGAGTACGGGTAAGCTACTACAAACAGCATAGTGAACGCATTATTGTGGCCACGATAAACATGAAGCCCACGCCTGCTACAGTAATAAAAGTTTATATGCCAACTAGCTCTGCGGACGATGAAGAAATTTATGAAATGTATGATGAGATAAAAGAAATTATTCAGGTAGTGAAGGGAGACGAAAATTTAATAGTCATGGGTGACTGGAATTCGAGAGTAGGAAAAGGGAGAGAAGGAAACATAGTGGGTGAATATGGATTGGGGCTAAGAAATGAAAGAGGAAGCCGCCTGGTAGAATTTTGTGCAGAGCATAACTTAACCATAGCTAACACTTGGTTCAAGAATCATGAAAGAAGGTTGTATACATGGAAGAATCCTGGAGTTACTAAAAGGTATCAGATAGATTATATAATGGTAAGACAGAGATTTAGGAACCAGGTTTTAAATTGTAAGACATTTCCAGGTGCAGATGTGGACTCTGACCACAATCTATTGGTTATGAACTGTAGACTAAAACTGAAGAAACTGCAAAAAGGTGGGAATTTAAGGAGACGGGACCTGGCTCAACTGAAAGAATCAGAGGTTGTACAGAGTTTCAGGGAGACTGTGGGGCGGCGAATAATTTGTAAAAATAAATTGCTGTATAAATGCTTGCATGTTGAATCAGTTTCTGGCTTTTAGAATGTTGTTAATGCTGTCTTTCGCCGTTCTCAACACTGGCTCTCTATTTACTTTTTAGCACGCAGAAAGTGATTTAACAAAACGTGAAGCCTGTAATTAGAGTTCCTAGCGCCCACTTCATCTGAGAATACAATTATAGCTGCAGCTTATAGCTCTGAGGAATTAGGAGATTGTCCGGGATTTCTAATCAAAAACGATTTTCCAAAATAGTTGAGTATATTCTGAAGTTCACTGATAAAAAACACAATTATCCTTTCAACCTAACTAACAGAGCAGTTCAGAGTCTAATGCGCTGATGCAACTATAAATGTCCGAATTAAATGTTGAAATGAATGCTCGCCATAATTTGATGAGAGTATTTCATCAAACGCCACGCTAAATAATTGGTAGAATGTCTGTGCCGCGACGGCACGTGAAAATACGACAATACGCAAACTGAAGCTAGATAATGAAAATCATCCCAGAATTAACCCTTCACTTGAAATGATTTCATGGTTCCGCATATCTCTAGTAACTTAATACGCCACCCGAGGCAGTTTGTAGCAGTGATACCGATGCGACGCGACTCCCGACACAGATGGCGTGTTATTCAGCGTCTGGAGAGAACTGGGGCCTTTCCTCCTCGCGCAGCGTTCTTATATATAAAGCCGCGGTGCGGACGGCTAAGGGAACGCCTGATCAAATCGGCTCTCCCAACTAGCCGCTGGGCTAGTAACGCACCACTTCAAGTTACATAATAATTTATAGCTTCTTTTGCTGATGGCCGATGAAGCTCTTAATTTAAACGTGCATTCAGCACACAGGTAAGTATTGATAATAAAATTTTGACGTGGCTATGTTAAATATTTTGGGCGAGAGAATTAATTTAATTACACTGCACGCAGTAGATGAGCTCTGAACTGGCCCTTTTGAAATCCGCTATCGCTATAATTTTATAGGTATTCAAAAGAAACTTTTCACATCTTCATCGTCATAGCGGACCTCCAACCTAATTAAATCTAAACATCCTAGCCTTATTTATTAGCCTACTTAATCTATCTTGCTTCCTTCAGTTTTGAGACGATAACCAGAAAATCATGAATTTCCACTAAAATTTTAATTTGTGAAATCCAAAGTACTGTTTTTATTAAATCATTATGAAAGATGAATCTAAATATAAATTTTGAAGTCTCTAGTTCTTTTCTGTTGCGCCAATGATTTTTTTAGAAAAACGTCCAAATTTCGAAAATGACTTAAGTTATCGAACTGATATTCAACACACATTAATTTAGTATTATTCCTGACATGCTAGAAAAGTTTTAGGTCATTTGCTTGATTTTTAAAGTATTGCGCAACATTTACGACGTCAGAGCTAGTTACAGCAGACTGGCTGGCACACAATGGAAACTGATGTGAATTTACTACAGCGTGAGTAGGCTGCTTCCCTACAAGACCATAAGCGAACAGTTCACAGGAATGGGGGAAAGAAATACAGCAGAAGAAGAATGGGTAGCTTTGAGGGATGAAATAGTGAAGGCAGCAGAGGATCAAATAGGTAAAAAGACGAGGGTTAATAGAAACCCTTGGGTAACAGAAGAAATATTGAATTTAATTGATGAAAGGAGAAAATTTAAAAATGCAGTAAATGAAGCAGGCAAAAAGGAATAAAAACGTCTCAAAAATGAGATCGACATGAAGTGCAAAATGGCTAAGCAGGGATGGCTAGAGGACAAATGTAAGGATGTAGAGGCTTATTTCACTAGGGGTAAGATAGATACTGCCTACAGGAAAATTAAAGAGACCTTTGGAGAAAGGAGAACCACTTATACGAATATCAAGAGCTCAGATGGAAACCCAGTTCTAAGCAAAGAAGGGAAAGCAGAAAGAAGGAGTATATACAGGGTCTGTACAAGGGAGATGTACTTGAGGACAATATTATGGAAATGGATGTAGATGAAGATGAAATGGGAGAAGAGTTTGACAGAGCACTCAAAAACCTGAGTCGAAACAAGGCCCCCGGAGTAGACAACATTCCACTAGTACTACTGACAGCCTTGGCAGAGCCCGTCGTGACAAAACACTACCGTCTGGTCAGCAAGATGTATGGGACAGGCGAAATACACTCAGACTTGAAGAAGAATATGATAGTTCCACTCCCAAAGAAAGCAGGTGTTGACAGATGTGAAAATTGCCGAACTATCAGTTTAATAAGTCACAGCTGCAAAATACTTACACGAATTCTTTGCAGACGAATGGAAAAACTGGTAGAAGCCGACCTCAGGGAAGATCAGTTTGGATTCCATAGAAATATTGGAACACGTGAGGCAATACTGACCCTGCGACGTATCTTAGAGGGAAGATTAAGGGAAGGCAAACCTACGTTTCTAGCATTTGTAGACTTAGAGAAAGCTTTTGACAATGTTGATTGGAACACTCTCTTTCAAATGCTGAAGGTGGCTGGGGTAAAATACAGGGAGCGAAAGGCTGTTTACAATTGTACAGAAACCAGATGGCAGTTATAAGGGTCGAGGCCCATATAAGGGAAGCAGTGGTTGGGAAGTGAGTGAGACAGGGTTGTAGCCTATCCCCGATGTTATTCAATCTGTATATTGAGCAAGCAATAAAGGAAACAAAAGAAAAGTTCGGAGTAGGTATTAAAATCCATGGAGAAGAAATAAAAACTTTGAGGTTCGCTGATGACATTGTAATTCTGTCAGAGACAGCAATGGACTTGGAAGTTGAACGGAATGGACAGTGTCTTGAAAGGAGGGTATAAGATGAACATCAACAAAACCAAAACGAGGATAATGGAATGTAGTCGAATTAAGTCGGGTGATGCTGAGGTAATTTGATTAGGAAATGAGACACTTAAAGTAGTAAAGGAGTTTTGCTATTTGAGGAACAAAATAACTGATGATGGTCGATGTAGAGAGGATATAAAATGTAGACTGGCAATGGCAAGGAAAGCTTTTCTGAAGAAGAAAAATTTGTTAACATCGAGTATAGATTTAAATGTCAGGAAGTCGTTTCTGAAAGTATTTGTATGGAGTGTAGCCATGTACGGAAGTGAAACGTGGACGATAAATAGTTTAGACGACACGAGAATAGAAGCTTTCGAAATGTGGTTCTACAGAAGAATGCTGAAGATTAGATGGGTAGATCACATAACTAATGAGGAGGTATTGAATAGAATTGGGGAGAAGAAGAGCTTGTTGCACAACTTGACTAGAAGAAGGGATCAGTTGGTAGGACATGTTCTGAGACATCGAGGGATCACCAATGTAGTATTGGAGGGCAGCGTGGAGGGTAAAAATCGTAGAGGGAGACCTAGAGATGAATACACTAAGCAGATTCAGAAGGACGTAGGCTGCAGTAGGTACTGGGAGATGAAGAAGCTTGCACAGGATAGACTAAAGTGCTCGTCATATATGTTGGCGGCCGAGTTTAGGTTTGTTCTGCACATCTGACGTCACAAAACACAGTCAGCCAATGAACAGAGAACGACGTTGCCAGATCTCGACTGCGGAGCAGAGCACGGACGATTGTCTTCAGTTTTAGAAACGTTCAGTCATAAATAAAGTAATTGAACAAAAGCAATGTCTTGATAGCAGGTTTTCTTTTAAAGCGTTCTTTATACCAATTGCTTCATATTCTATTAATTAATTAAACCAAACAAGCAATAAGTCTTGTAATTCAGGCGATAGCAAGGAAAGGTGTTTGTATCAATCTCACGAACCACTTTTTCGCAATAAAGAACAGCAGTAATTGTTAATTTCCTATTGTACTTCGACGAAGTGTGAGTAATTCATAATCATACCAACAATGTTTGTCAGTATTTTGCGTGACGTTTTAGATACCTCGTGGTGTTACATTGTAGGACGAGTTGCGGTAGCGTAGCGGTTAAGGCGCTGGTTTAGTACGCGAAAAGTGTAGAGTTCAAACCTTTTGTGGTGCTTAGTATTTTCTTTATTTAAAAACATAATCGAAGTGTCTTACTTCAGGAATTTTATTCGTTTGAACGCAATTTTTTGAAATTTCTAGTGCTTTGTCTCTTCATTAACCCTTTCGCTGCTGCAGACACGTGCTCCCTGCATTCCGCGCTGTGCGCGATTTTGTCATCACTGCACTGCTCGCCTGTGCAGACACATGGTGTTCTCACTGCTTTGACACACTTACCATTCGATTTCACAAAAACTATTTGGCCCAAAAATTAGATTTTTACACATCTACTTGACTGATACCTTCCCCCCAATAAATGACTTAATTTTGTTTCGATGTTCAACCCAGTTATTGTGCAGCATTAAATATAGTAAACCATTGCACGAAATTTTGAAGAGTTTGCAGAGGTAAATTTCCATAGAGTGTACTTTCCATATGGTCGATTTTGGTTGCCACAATGTTGAGAATGAAATGTGGACAAGATACCTAAATTTCATATAAAATTTACTGTGTAACAATATCTCATTTAATTTAAGTACCACATAGGTGTCGTATGTAATATTGAGAAATATTCCATCTTTCGCGACTGCAACAAAAGTGTGTCTGCACAGGCGAGCAGTGCAGTGACAAAATCGCGCACAGTGCGGAATGCGGGGAGCACGTCTCTGTAGCAGCGAAAGGCGTAATGCGGCCTAGGTAGCATTACTTCATGAACTGCGCGCTCCCCCCTAAACGTAAGTTTGCGAACTATTCTATACTATGGTGCTGCTTCTCTTTGCGCGTGCGTCGTGTGCAACTGGCAACGCAGCAATCTCCCGCGTCTGGGCGGGCATGCGCGAGCCGCCAAGATAAAAGAATTGAACTATAGCATGGAGAGCTGCATCAAACCAGTCTCAGGACTGAAGACCACAACAACAACAACTTCACATATTTCAAATCATTATGAAAGTTTTCTCGTCGATAATACCCACAAAATAATGATAGGAAGAAATTTTATCACTTACTGTTTTGTACAGTCACTTTAATTCTGCTATCTGTCAAAAGCCTGAATAACCACCTTTAGCAGTGTGAACCACTGCGACATGTGCTGCAAGATAGTCAGTGACGCTGCGGAAGGTACCGACAGGGATATGGAACCATGACGACTCCAGTGCCATGTCCAGCTGAGTTAGAGTTCTCATTTGAGGGTTAATGATGGGAACAGTCTGATCGAGGTGGTCCAACATATTATCGATTGGGTTTAAATCCCGGTAGTTTTGTGGCCAGGAAAGTAAGGTAAACTCATTCTGGTGCTCTTAGAACCACGCACGTACACTGCAAACTGTGTAACACGTTGCATTGTCGTGCTGGTAGATGCCATTGTGCTGAGGGAAAACAAACTGCATGTAGAGGTAGAGGTGATCGCCAAGGATAAAGGCATAATCATGTAGATCATTGCACCTTTCCGACTGACGAGGTCAGCTAGAGAATGCAGCAAAAGAGTTTATCAGACCACAACGCTCCCTTCTCCGGCCTGTGCCGTTTACTTTGACACGCTTCAAGCCGAACACACAGGGGCCATCAGCCAGTGGGACCTAAAATGCGTTTCATGTGAAATGACCCCCCGTCGCCACTCACTGGACGCCAAGTTACAGTACTGGCGTGGAAATTCCAGCCTTGATCGCCAATGAACAGCAGTCACCATGGGTGCACGAATCAGGCGCCTGCTGTGGAGTCACATGAGCAGCAATGTTCGCTGAACGGTCGTTGAGGATACGCTGTTGGTTGAACCTTGGTGCATCGGAGCGGTCAGTTTCTCACCAGCTGCGCGCGTATTTGCCTTTAGTTGAATAACGTGTACAAAAATGTGTAAAATATGGTAAATATATGTGAAACGTGAGTATGCAGGTGCATCCGAGGATAAAAAATTCCTCCTTAATTCCTGGATCGATTTCAACTAAATTTGGTACAAACATTATTACTTACTGCCAGGAAAGAAATACTGTGAGGATAAGAACCAACAACCTCCTATTATGGTGGAGGTGATAACTTGGAGAGAGGACAGGAGAGAAGAGATGGACTGATAGTGAGGAGGGGATGGAAGAAATGGGCACAGATATGAGGGAGGAAGAGATGAACAGAGAAAGGGGAGGGGGAAATGGACAGAGAATGGAAAGAGGAGGAAATGGACAGAGAGGGGGACTAGAAGGGATTGATAGAGAGTATGGGGTGTAAGAGGTGGACAGAGAGAAATGGGAGAGAAGGAAGGAGATGAACGAAGGTGTGGTGGGGGGGGGGGGGGGGGAGGAGACGAACAGGAGAGAAAGGGGTAAGGACGAGATGGACTCCAAATTAATAAGCACGCATGCGATGCTAGGTTCTCCGCTAGCGTGCAGTATACTGAGCATACTGCAGAGGTTGATTCTAGAATATCTCTATTAAATTATACGTACATGATGTGATCTTACTTTCATATTGTAACGTAATTCTATTTGACAGCATGTGCCTACATCCGTTAATGTTATGTTTACACATTATTTAAACCCAGTAAATCTATAGAGCTCACTGCACAGGTTTAGATGTTACAACTAGTGGTGACGCGACATCAGTCTGTAATGGCTGCGGAAATTTGTACCATCAGTCTGCGAGCTATGAGAGATACAGAAAAATGATTGTGAGCACTCGCGTGCCATGCCATGTACACAGTTCCCCGAGTTGCATTACTTTGTCGTAGTGTGCATGTACATAAATAGGATGCATACACTTTCTTTAATCATGAGACAGGTATGCTGAGGACAGTGGATTCTTTAGATTAGAGAATCCCTTCACAGGTCCCACAAAATGCCACCTGAGTCCATACAGAGTAGCGTTTGCTGTAGCAGACTGGACAAAGAAATGTTAATATGGCATTAAAAACTGCAGGACCGTCTATGGAAAGGTCCCGGAACTAATATCACCTACAAACGGTAACAATCCCCACATAGTACTTGCGACAGAAGGCTGACTGGAACCAGAAGGTTTATAGCAATGAAATTCTAAATTCCAATTAGAATGCTTATCGCAGAGATAGGTTGATCACTGGTCATGGAGGCGTGCTATAGCAATAACAAATACAATAACGTCTAGTGAGATTATCACTGACTCAGAATGAGAAATAATGTGGGTGAAAGTAAGTGTTAAGTGTGGATCAGTCACGTTCATCGGATGCTTTTAGAGACCTTCTGCCTCAGCAACAGTAGTGGCGGAAAAACTGAGGGAAAATTTTTTTGAGTAAATTTCATGGTTATGGTATAGTTTTAGGTGGTGATTTTAACTTACCAGCTATAGATTCTGAGACTCAAGTGATTAGGACGAGTACTAAGAAATATTATCTTGAGCAGTTAATCAGAGAACCGACTCGTGAATACAACATCTTAGACCTGCTGATGACAAACAGAACTGATATTTTCGACTCCGTTAGCGGAGAACAAGGAATCAGTTATCATAACGCCTTTACAGTATCATTGAATACGACCGTAAAAAAAATACCTTCTGTTCAGCAAGAGCGATAAGAGACAAATTTCAGATTGTCTGACAAGTCATTGCGAAAGTTTCACTTCCAGTACTGACAATGGCGAGCATCAATAGACAATGTTCAAGAGCATCGTGCAACACTCTTTAGGCAAGAATGTTCCGAGCAAAACTGTAACGGATGGAAGAAACCCACCGAGATTTGACAACCGTGTTGGGAAGCTGCTACGAAAAGAAAGACTGCTTTTATGCAAATTTAAACTTAGCTAAAGTATCACAGACAAACAAAATTTGAAACGAAGCAAAAAGTTTTCGTAAGGAGAGCCATACATGAAGCGTTCAACGAATACAAAAGTAAAACTCCAGCTATCAACTTGAGAGAAAATACCGAGAAGTTCTGGTCTTATGTCAATCAATAAATGGCTCGAAGTCATCTGTTCAGACACTCTGTGACCTTAATGACACTGAAACAGACAATGGCACGGAAAAGGCCGAAATACTAAACGTCTTTCTCCAAAAGTGTTTAACAGAAGAAAATACGTGAGTAAGTGACAGAAAAGCAACTGAATCACTCAACAAAGGAAAAGCCATCGAGCATGACGGCATACCAGTTCGATTCTGCACAGAGTATCCGAAAGAACTAGCCCCTCTTCCAGCATCAGTGTAACGTTGGTCTCTTGAGGAGCGAAATGTTCCAAATTATTGGAAATGAGCACAGGTCATTCCCATTTTCAAGAAGGGGGACCGAACAGATGCACAAAAACAAAGGCCTATGTCTCTACGTTGATTTCTTGTGGAATTTATGAACATGTTTCATGCTCGCGTGTTATCACATTTCTGGAGACCAAAAGTCTTCTCTGTAGTAACCAACATGGGTTTCGAAAACAACGACCGTATGAAACCGAGCTCGCTCTGTTCGTCAACGAGATGCAGAGAGCAGTAGATACAAGCATCCAGGTAGATACCGTGTTCCTCGACTTCCGCAACACTGCTTAATGAACAAAATACGAGAGTGCAGAATATCAGACCAGCTGTGTGACTGGTTCGAAGAGTCTCTAGCAAACAGAGCACAGTATGTCATTCTGAATGGAGAGGAGTCTTCAGGGGTAAAAGAAGCTTTGTGCGGGCCCCAGGGGAGTGTTACAGGACTACTACTTATCACAATATACATAAATGACCTAGTAGCTAACGGCGGAAGTTTCATTAAGTTTTTTGTTTATGATTCTGTTGTATACAGAGAAGTCGGTCACTATAATGCTGTAGCGAAATGTAGGAAGAGCTGTAGAAAGTACACTTTGAGTAGGGAGTGGCAATTGACCTTCAGAAAAAAAATTACTTAATGGGAATAAAAAGACATCCAGAAGACCCTTTATTGTACGGCTACAAAATTGAAGAAAAATAACTGGAAGTAGTTTCGTCCATAAAATATCTAGGAACATGCCCACAGAGCGATCTGAAGTGGAACTACTGTATAAAATTAATCGCGAGTATGGCAGTTGCCAGACTTAGATTCATTGGAAGAATCCTCAATAAATGTAGTTCAGTAACATAGGAAGTAGCTCACAAAACACTCGTTCGACCGATACTTCAATGGGATCAGCACCAGACAGGAATGACAGTGGGAAATAGAGAAGATCTAAAGAAATGTGATACGTTGCGTTACAGGTTCATTTAGTAACTGTAGAAGCATCGTGGAGATGCTCAGCGAACTTCAATGGTAGACGCTGCAAGAGCGGCGATCAGCATCACATTATGGTGCACTATTAAAGTTCCAAAAGCGTACGTTCATAGAAGTATCAGCAATATATTGCTTCCTCTTACGTCTATCTCGCGAAAGGACCATAAACATGAACTGAAAGAGATTAGAGCCCACACAGAGGCTTACCAGCAATCGTTTTTCTCGTGAATGATAAGCGACTGGAAGAGGAAACTGAGGAAGTGAAACTGGTGCACGAAGTACCCTCCACACACGGTAAGGTAGTTTGCGGAGTATGGATGTAGATAAATCTTTCTTTCTTTTGCTACTGCCTTGATCCCGCACTGTTCGCAGGATCGGCAGGGTTAAGTACAGAATTGGCATGGTTAAGTTTGATGGGTGGCCGGATGCCCTTCCTGCCGCCACCCCATACCCCCCGGGACGGAAGTAGTGTACCCCAGCTGTCTGTGTCTAGTGTAAATCATGAAAGAGTGTGTCTGCGAGTCGTGTAACTGAGGCGGGACGTGGGGACCAGCCCGGTATTCACCTAGTAGGGGATGTGGAAAACCGCCTAAAAACCACGTCGTTAATCCGCCGGGGGGATTCGATCCGGGGCCGGCACGCCTACCCGGGTCCAGGAAGCAGCGCGTTAGCGCTCTCGACTATCCTGGCGGGTATGTAGATGTAGATAAATATCAGCGGGTTAATGTTGCACTCACTGCTATCTAACTTTAAATACCATTTAAGAACAAATGTTTTAGTTTCCTGGCAGAATTGGTAGAGGGGGAGATATAAACGATAAATAAGACCATTTTTTAATGCAAGCATTTAATAGGAACTGTAAACCAATACACAAGGTGAAATAAATGAAAATGGGTACGTCAAAATTAATATCATTACATAATATCTGACAGACGAGCTTCTAGAAAGTGTCCTGTGTTGCTGTAATAAATTATAAATAAATTTTAACCAGAGATTACAGTGGTGTTATAGGCCGTTATTAACGCAAGTTCTGTAAAAATGAATAATTACGAGCAACTGAAATACTATATAATCACAATAAAGAACAAGACAGATAATTTAAACAAGCTCTCCAATCATTACATGTAAGAATGTTGTGGCAGCTTTGCTTGTAAACAAATGGCAGGTCATAGTAGTTTTATTATTTTTTGCCACCACAAAGGTGGTATCTCGCGCACCTTGTAGGAACTCCTTCGTTAATTTCGGGGATTGTCCGATAAGGTGAGAGATATATTTGGATATCCCTTGGTAGGAAGTTGAGCGCTTTCTTTCAAAAGGCTCTCCATTACAGCCAAGGTCAGGTTTCTAACTTTTGAACACCTCCTGAACGTTTTCTCCGGATTGTTTGAGAAGAATAACACTTGGGAACTTACACCAGCAATATCCAGATAATGGAAAAAGAGGGCCAAGTGCCATCTCCTTGTAGTCCTTTGTGTGTAAATAGTAGTCCAAATCTATAACAGACTTGCCTGTAGCTGTGTGTGTTTCATCGTTTTCATGTAGTGTTAACAGGAAAAGCACAACTTTGTTCCCTTCATTTCGCATGAAAAAAGACAGAAGTCATCTCTAAATCCGAATGGAGAATTTCCAGTGTCTCACGACTTGCTTGGCAAAAATCTGGGAGGAAATTCCCTCTCTTTTAGCGTCCCTATGAGGTCGGCTCATTTTATAGAAGACGCTGTGCTAAAAGATAACTATTATAATAGATGCTAAGTTATGTTCCTGTGAGTGCCCGTGACTGGTTCAACTAATCACTCCGCAATTTCCATAGGCTAGTTAGATGCAAGATAATGTCCAGGATTTTGTCCGTGACTGTATACTTCAAAACTATACACAATGCGTACAACTTCAAATCGTGCTTGGCAGGCTTATTGAGCATGTACTGCACAAAACCACAACATCCGTGAAACGGAACAAGCATTTCACCTGTGGTTGTGAACACGCTTGGGCTGTAGTGATTTGAGCAGCTGTTCAAAACTGCAGAGCGGATATGGCGGATGGCAGCAGGTTTGCCAATTGAAAGTAGCACTTCTCTCGAAGTATCACCCAACCTCAGTGACCAGAGTAAGAATAGAAAATGCTTGTAGCTAAATGCAGGCCCTAGAGTAATCATTCTTTTCCCATTTGATGCCCGTACCTCTAATATATTTGTGAAACTTCCTTCTTTATGTGCAGCAATGAGAGTGCTCCTAAAAGAGACGTTGTTTCAAAAGTATAATCAATTTATACAGTATCTATCCGTCGTGTAATTCACAGATGATCTCTTATTATTTATCTATCTCTTGATTATTGCAGTAACAGAATTAACTATCTCAGGATCAAAAAAATTGAGAACACTTGAGTTTAGTTCTAGTTTCTCTAGCATTGAGTTTCGGGCCAGGTAAGATCTTGATTATATTCTTACGTTTTGTTTTCCGTGCCACCGCTAATGGATTATTTATCCTATTTATCCATTAAGTTTCCTGGTCCTTACCAACATAAAAATGGATGTAATCACTTGGTGTTTCATTCATGTTGTTCCTGCTGTCGCACGACTGTTGATCTGCTGCCTCGATTACTGCTGCTTCATCACAGCCGTCAAAGAAATCAACACAATCCGTTTCGTCAGATGATGCCAAATGAAGGCGATCAATTTCTTCCCGAGTCAATCCATTCCTTTGTGCGAACCTGAAAAACTGTAGGAAAATTGTAATACCAGAGTAATATTAATAATAAAATATTCTCCTGAAGTGTTTTTGTAAAACATAGCTTCTGATCAAAACATTCAATAGTGACTACGCTACATTTATTTACATTAGGGGAACATACAATACATAGTCCTAAGTGTAGCTGACCATTCACAGAGCAATCACAGCTGATATGATTCATGATGGGTATGATAATGCAACAGTGGTGAAATCTGTTGCCTGACCGCCGGCCGAAGTGGCCGTGCGGTTAAAGGCGCTGCAGTCTGGAACCGCAAGACCGCTACGGTCGCAGGTTCGAATCCTGCCTCGGGCATGGATGTTTGTGATGTCCTTAGGTTAGTTAGGTTTAACTAGTTCTAAGTTCTAGGGGACTAATGACCTCAGCAGTTGAGTCCCATAGTGCTCAGAGCCATTTGAACCATTTTTTTGTTGCCTGACCAAACAGTCGAAGGATATCTAGCAGCCCTACTGTGTGCTTGGTGCACTAACTTAATTACTGAAAAATACTAAATTGGCGATTTACACAGTCACGTGCTCGCCGAAGGGTTGAATGCAGAACGGTGTAGAGTAGTTGACCCACAAACTTAGCTTTTACAACTAGCAGTCACACCTGGTTTTCTATACGCAGGCGAAGACAGATTTTTTCCGACTGTAGTAATTATTACTGCATCTATCGGCCGACCCCGGTGGCAAGGTATCAATTGTAGTCAGATGCGTAACGTGTTTTACATTAACAGTACATCCTCTCGTTACAGTGTGTAAGAACTGAATTAAGTTAGTAACAATTGCACAGTGCTTGGTGTAGCATCGGCAAACCTGCATTACTTCATAGAACCATATCTTACCGTGAGAAGGGAGCACGCACAATGCAGAGCTAATTTAAGAGTATGTAGTGATTTAGCAGTGTAATACTTGCATCGTTCGTTTTTCCCAGGTGCTATTCGGGAGTGGAATGATTTTGATATCGCATTTAGACAAGGGTAACGTATATCGCCTCCCACATTGGCAATGTGCATGTGCATGATGTAGAAATAAAGTTATTATCTAGAAACAAATACATTCCGAAGACGGGACCGAATTGTATTCCGACCAACTACGAGATAGTTAGGATCCTATGACGTCTGCATGACAATAGCAGCGTTTAATTATGAAACGAGACCATTTTTCTCTTTCTGGATCAATAGCAGCGTTTAATTATGAAACGAGACCATTTTTCTCTTTCTGGATCGCACAGCAAAAATTACGTTTAAAGATAAATAATTTGCTAACTCGTTAGGTTTGTCATCCACCGCCACCCTGCTACAAATGCGTATAAAAACAATAATGACTAGTTTTAAAGAAAGAGGGTGGTTAAAGCGTATTTTTTTAATCAGACTTCCGCCACTACAAGGTAGTACATATTTAAAGACGAAAAATTTAGCTCGCACTAGAAATAAAATTTTATAAACAAATTCATTACTTAAATTTCATTCTACAGACGGAACTCCTCCTGCATCTTTCTTTTAACATTCTTTTCGACTCGCGAATGACATGTGGAGAGAATGACTGTCAGTACAAACTTCGTATTAGTGCTAATTCCTCTGATTTTCTTGTGATCATATCACAAGATGTATGAGGGAGAAAGTAATGCTTTGCTATTGTACTACCAGCTTGCTTCTGACTATGGTCCATACTTGACCTGTCTAGATCATCTTTGTCTAGCACGTTTAAATAAGCAACTAACAACCTGTTAACCTCTATGGGTTCTGCTTCACACACTATGTCTGCACGTAGTTCCTTCCTCACGCTCACCAAGAATATTTTCCTGGTGTCTAGCGCCATTTATTATGTGAACTGAACCTTAGAGATCTTGCCTGCAGTTTAATTAGCTGGTCCTTCATGACGGACAAGCCTGGCGACAATAAGGCACTGGCGGTAGTTTGCCCAGCTGTAACAATCTTCCCCCAAGTTCTACTGTATGTCTTCTGAAGGCTGATTTTATCATTACCCTTTCACTATATTGGACACGAATTCCACATTCTCCCCGAACAATTCCGACCCAATTTGAAAACTATATAATGCTGAACCTAGTGAAGCCATATCACGGCCCACTAGCCAACGTAACCTGTAACATGGAGAGTACAGTTGCTCTTTATCTATCTAATATGTCAACCGTCACCAGTGACAGACGTGCACACGTGTCGAATAAACATTTATGTTTCATACCATTTACAACGCCTACTAAGCAACACTCTACATCTGCATATGGTTTTCCAGGGTTGAAACTTAATGGGAACGCCCACCGATGGATATGGATTCTCATTGGTTCAAAATGGTTCAAATGGCTCTAAGCACTATGGGACTAAACATCTGAGGTCAGCAGTCCCCTAGACTCAGAACTGCTTAAACCTAACTAACCTAAGGACATCACACACATCCATGCCCAAGGCAGGATTCGAACCCGCGACAGCAGCGCGGTTCCAGACTGAAGCGCCTAGAACCGCTCGGCCACAGAGGCCGGCATTCTCATTGGTGCATAATGGTTTACTATTCCGGCTGCTCATTTCTATTTTCATTCCTCCACTCCTGCTACTGATGTCCAAGCATACCACTTTATCAACACTGCGGCCGGCAGACAATACCTCTGAATGTGGAATGAACGTCCACGTCTGTAGCGCCTTACATCAGCAGAGAAGACATCTGTTTTACCCCGCACTCCTGTTACATTTATCTCCTTAAGCTCAGTAGCGAACCTGATGGCAGCAGCTAGGCCCTTCAGAATTTCTTGCCTGTACACCCTTCACCGTATCGATCTGACGGCAAATCAATTAGAAAAGCATCTAATGCACTATGCTCAGCCTTCTGGAGAATAACCTTGTCTGCTTTGTGATTCTCCATCAACTCATGTGTATTTGATTAATTTTCCTTATTGTGTCGACAAAACTTTATACTGACAAGATCTGCCTCTGCGATACCCCACTCAGCTGTTCCCAAAGGAATCTTGAGTAATTCTGCTTCTTATAGCACCTTACGAGCCACTTAGTTGCCTGGATGTAAGTGCATTCCTTAACCTACTGTGATACCTAAGTGTTCCGCGATCAGAGATCTGTAACCACACGCGTATATTATAGCAACTTCATGTGTGTGTTTTTTGGGATGTGTAGTGTCACTCTATACCCCTAGTTAGAGAGGAAACTTAGTGGTGTTTACTAATTCAAGTAGCACCCTCAGTTCCGTTTTAATACGAGAGGTCGCTCCGAGGTGAGCATTACTTTCCACCGAGGCAACTGTATAGAACAGTCGCAGTAAAAATCATGGCAGTACAGCCAACTATTAACGCCAGAATTTTTCCTAGCACGATAGTCACTATGATGTATGGATGACATTGATATAGGTTTTAGCAGAAACGAGTCGTGATTTTCGACAAAGTTGTATAGACAATTTAGACATGTGTATTACGAAAGCAACCCGCACATGTATAAATAACATGTGTACATACAGGAGGAGTGTCATGGCGTGATAGACAGTAAAACAATGCGAAAATATTTCGGTGGCCCCGTCCTACATAGGGAGAAATGGTCATTGTAATAGAATAAGAGAAACCAGAGCTCATACCAAAAACTTTAGGTATTCATTTTTTTCCATGGGCTGTTCGAGTGTGGAATGGCCGATAAAAAGTTTGTAAATGAAAGGCCAAGCACTTGGTTATGAACCGCAGATTAATTTGCTACAGTAGTTTTCCTCTAACATGTAATGTATGGAGTAAATAGTCACAATTTTGTTTACTTATCTGTCGCCGAGATTGCTATAGGAAATCCTAAAAGAATCAGCTACAGAAATTGATTTTGAAACAAAATCTTTTGTTTTCAGTAGAGAGTCACTGATTTCAATACAGACATTGCTGATTTTTTCTTATAATTTCAAACATTTGTGAGCTTAGAAATGCTTCTGTGTTCTAACAGGAAGAGCTGATTTTTATTTAAGCTTGTCGCATCAAAAATAGCATCGCTTTCTAATAATTACGCAGTTCACCCGATATGCAGTGGTCGCAGGTACTTGCTACGGTACGTGACGCCTAGCACAGAACTGCACTCTCGAGGTTGGATACTGAGGCTCCGACCTCACGAGCGTGTTTTTGACGCTGACATAATAGACCACTGTTTGTTCACTGAGGCTGCCACACGATGCGTCCGCACGCGGCGCACCCGCAAACTTCTGCGTCCACGCGGCGCATATGCTAAGGCTGCATTCGCTTTACATTTTTTTTTTTTTTTTTCACACTGGGCGCGAGTCACTCCTGCGCGAAACGCGCTGCGTTTACATGATGTGACTGCGGAAAGCCTTCGAGGAAGAACGTAAGTCTCAGAACAGCGGAGCTAGTAGCGCTACTATGAGGATGCAAATCAGGTTTGCCTTAAATACACCCTGCAATGGTCGTGAGTGTTAGTTGCCCTTCCGAGTGGACGTGGTGGGTTGATGTTAGTCAAGAATGCCTTTAAGGCGACAAAGACGCTATTATCAACACCTCACTGAGTTTGAACGAGGTCGTATTATAGGGCTACGAGAAGATGGGTGTACCTTCTGCGGTATTGAAGAATGTCTTGACATGAATATAGCCACTGTATATGACTGTTGGCAGTGATGGTCAAGAGAGTGTACGATCGCAAGAAGACGGCCAAGTGGCACAGCAAAGAGGGAAGATCATCGTGTTTGACGTATGCCTCTCGCACACCGTACTGCATCTGCAGCACACAACGAACTGCAACAAAATGGTTACTTCAAGAACAGCTATGAGTCAGACGTCCTGTAGCGTGCATTTCACTAACCCCAACACACCGCCATTTGCGAATTTTGTTATGTCAAGCGGTAGCTCATTGGAGGGCGGAGTGGAGGTCTGTTGTGTTTTCTAATGAAAGCTGGTTCTGCATCGGTGCCAGTGATGGCCGTGTGTTCGTTACAAGGAGGCCATTTGAGGACTTGCAAACAGTTTGTCTGCGTGCTGGACACACTGGACCTAGATCTGCAGTTATGGTCCGGTGTACGATTCTGTATGACAGCAGGAGCACTCTCGTGGTTATCCAATGCAAGCTGACTGCAAATTTTTACTTTAGTCTGGTGATTTCACCTGTTGTGCTACCATTCATGAACAGCACACCAAAGGGTGTTTTCCAACAGGATAACGCTCGCTCACTTACCGCTGTTGCAGCCCAACATGCTCTACAGAGCGACGACATGTTGCCTTGACCGTCTCGATCACCAGATTTGTCTCCACTAGAGCACATATTGGACATCATAGGACGACAACTACATTGTCATCCACAGACACATTAGCCATCCGTGTATTGACCGACCAGGTGCAGTAGGCAGAGAACTCTATACCACAAACTCACATCCGGCACCTGTACAACACAACGTGTGCAAATTTGCTTGCTTGCAGTCAACATTTTGGCGGTTACACCGGTTATTAATGTACTAGCATTTCATACTTGAAATGGCTTATCTCGGGTTTACATTAACCTGTGATCTTGCAATGTTATTCACTTAAATACGTTACCTAGACAGATGCACGGTTCCCGAAATTTCATACTACTACATTAATTACTTTTAGGTGGCACGATTTTTTCCTGTCAATGTATCTGGAAGCGCCGTGCAGCGACCGGGATTTACCTAAATTCTTATCGTGTACGTTTCTTATTTCATTAACGCTAGTTACTAATGACTGCATTTTGTGTAGCGTCACGTGTCTGTGCAATGTGCCGCCACTGATTTGACAAGCACCTTGCGGAACAATCGATGAAACAACAGTACGCAGATGCTTCTTATGTCATAGCTGGATAGATGGATTGGGGACTCTGAATTTTGCTACTCAGTCTGAAGACAGACTATAAGATCCTCGCATCATTGTCCTTGTAGCCGTCACGTTGTCTCTTATAAAATGTCCAACTGGAGCGTCTGGACGGCGAAGTAATTGTAATGGATATGCAGAAACACCCATGGCTGGATAACACACTAGAGGAAGAGTACAAAAAAAAAAGATAAACAGAGAGAATAACGGCGAACATTTACAGCGCCCGTTCATGGATGAAAGTGGAACGGAATGGATGACAAGCAGAAATAAGATCTTGGTGAATACTAACTAAATATTTCGTTAACATTTATAAACTGTGTACACTGAAATATACACTTGAACAAAATGTGAACAAGCCAAATTTTAGACTTAAAAATCTAGTCTTCATTCGAGGATCTTAGCGTAACGATCATGCCATGACACAGATCATTTAGGGGAACAGTAGTAATCAGCAAAATAATGTCTTATACTTTTCCTGCTGTTAGTTCCTTTTGTCCCATGTTCAGGAATACTCTCCATAAGATTGTGAAGTGAGCAACGTGCGTCAATAACACATCCATATTAACATCGATTGGACGATGGGTGTTGCTCCATTTATTAGATAAAATGCCAAATGCACATTCTACATAATTCTGTGCACGTGATAGCCTGTAGTTAAAGATGTTTGGTTCATTAGTCAAGTTTTCTTGCGGGATATGGTCTCATCAACTTGTCACTCATTGCAAAAGGCTCATCAGCCACCTAAAGGTAAGGGCTTTTCATTCCACAAGAATCATTTGGAAGTGGCGCTGCATCTGGAAAACTGAAAGCGTGATTTTGACTTTTTTTACGAAAATCAGTTTCTTTGAATACATTAAAGCCTCCCTGATCACCGTATACCCCTATGTCAATGAACACGAAACAAATAATTACTGTCTGCTATGGTCATTAGTACACTAGGAAAGCACTTATTACAGTTATAATATTCGTTGCCTGCTCTCCATGGTCCTTACCTGTTTTCCACCTTTGAATATCACACTGTGAGGGAAGTTTGCTATCTTCTCATACTAGTCGCTAATTTTTTCCATTCTTCTGTTGTCGGTGGTTTCATATGTTTTATCTTTTAGCACCTGCCATATCAACGTAAATGGGTCTCCAATAATTACAGAAATTGTAGATTTGCCGCGAAGAAGCTCAAAATGTAGAGAATGCATCAATTTCTCAGTTCCTATATCAGGCTCGTCCAAACTGTGCCCCTGGGGCGCTAGCGCCCGCGATCGCCCGCGGCCAGCGCCCCGGGCGAATTCGTGTGTTCCTGCAGTGGCCGAGCCGTGCCGCTTAGCTGGCCGTGCGGACCGCCCGAACGCCAGCCAGTAGATATATTTGTTCGCCCGTTTTCCCTTCGGGCAGAGGACGTCTCACAGGTAGTTCAACTAAAGCTGATTGACCTACAGTGCCAAATCCGCCTGAAGGACCGCTTTCTTATGTGTAAAACTTTGGATGACTTTTACAGCTGTCTTCCACGAGAGAAATATCCTCTATTGCACAAGCACGCGGCCAAAGTTCTCTCAATGTTCGGTTCCACGTATATTTGTGAGCGCTTTTTCTCTCTTTTAAAGTTTGCTAAAACTAAGAACCGTTCATTCCTTGGCGATAAAAATTTGACCAATTCTTTGAGGTTAGCAGACTCACGGAATATTGTACCAAGCCTAGACAAAATCGTTTCCTCGAAAAAGAAAAACGTTTAAAATGTTAATTGCCTTGTTTAACAATGTTGACTGTAAGAATTAAAGAGCTTTATAACCTTAATTCTATTTCAATAAGTTTTCAAACTTGGTCAGTTAAAATTATACGTACAAAACAGGAAACTAAGGATCCGATTTCTAAACTCTGAAAAGGGATACAAAAAATTGTAGCACGAAGTATAACAAAAAATACTTACTTGTAACTACTAACAGTTAACTTACATAAAATTATTTCTAAAATAGAATATTTTGTTTACGTTAGATCTGACCGCGGGACAGTCCAGTGCAGAGCAGTGCTGTGCGGTCTCACTCGCTCCGCAGCTCTCTCTCTCTCTCTCTCTCTCTCTCTCTCTCTCTCTCTCACTCCTATGCCGACACTAGCGACATACGGTCGCGGACGGGGCGCTGAACTACACTGTCTTGCGCCCGCCGGGCGCAATCATTGGATGAGACTGCCGTAGATATTTGATTTGATCCATTATAAATGGTTCATGGAAGCCTGTGAATTTTCTTTTCATTTATATTTTACACAATGCTTGTCGGGAAATTCTTCCCATTTTCTGGTGCATTTTCTGTGTACTATGTCGTTTACTCGTGACGGTTTCCACGTGTGAGGAGCCGATTTATTCTGTTGTCTTTAATGTAACGTGTAAAAACACACTCAAGTTTTAATTAGTTACAGACCTTTACACAGAATTAGTGGCGAAGCTATGAAAAGATCTATCATTAACTAAAAATATCACATGTTTTTATACATTATCTGACGCCTGTGGAAAACTACCATAGCACAAGGCATCCTTACTAAATGAAATTCCGTTCATAGTTGATACGAACTGTGCGCAATAAATGCTGCCGCAGCTTGTAGTGGCGCACTACACATGGGATTTCCTTGGGCTTCACCATGCATGATAAAAGCGCCCGCGGGGCCTGCACTGACAGTACCGCACGTGTTGCGTGAATTCAGGAACAAACGGGCGCGAAAAACACGTCCATGTGGCTGTAGTCGATAAAATAAATAAAACAATACGTCAAAGGCAGAATAAGACTTTAACCTACATTCCCGTCCTACTACATACAGCGGCGGTAATACTACAGATAAAGAAACGACGTGACATAGACATCTACGATTAGGTCACTATATTACTGATCTTACAAAAGACTGTATTCGTCTTCCTAACCAAGGCAAGGTTTTAAGATGTGTTTTATAAATTCGTAGTGGTTCTAGTCATTTCTTATAGTAAACAGCAACATTTTGTGTGTGTTCTGTAGTGTGTTCACTGCGGTTATCAGAATACCATACTGTGTACCTAGGAGCTGGAAAGCATTTCCCGAGCTTTAAAAACGCTGGAATTATTATAACTTGAACATGACCTATTTTTAGTACAGGTGTCATGATGTGGGGAGAGATAATGTTGAACAGATGTACTGACCTCCAGATCTTTGAAGACGGCACACTCATGTGTCAGAGTCGCTGTGACACTGTACTCCTTCTCCATGTGTGTCTTTTGAGAGTGAATTCCGCTCTGGCTTAATTTTTATGGATGACAATGCTCGACCGCATCCTATAGCGCAGGTGGAGGGTGTCCTGGAACGAGAGGATATTCGGCGAATGGACAGACCTACTTGCATCACCGGCTTAAATCGCATCGAGCACCTGCGGGTTCCACTGGGGACATGTATTGCACCATGTACACATGCAACAACGACAATTCAGCAGTTATTTGTCGCACTGTTGGATGACAGGAACGCCCTACCACAAGAAGTCCTTATCAGTCGTGTGGCCAGCATGTAGACTCGTTGCAGACCATGCATTGCCGTCCGCGGTGGTCACACTCCCAGTTAACTGTTAACCCACTAACTACCAAGAACCCTTATTTGGGGACTTGTCTTTGTAAAGGAATTTTTTTACTTTTCGTATGTTGGTAGCAAGTGTTAGTATTTTGTATTGCTGTTTAAACCTTTTCCAGGCTTGTACATTCATTGTTAGTCAGTTGTTGTTAAACGAGTGAGCTACATAGGATTATTTATTTGACAATGTAAAGTTTTTCAGAGTTGCAAGAGATGAACATTTTCAAAACAGCATAAGTTATATTACTATGTAAATAACTTCCAGTATATGTGCACTGGTGTGTTCTTTAATGATTTTTATCGATTATTTATGTCGAAGGCTTATTTTATTTTCCCATTAGGGCTCTCTGAATTTCGATCCATATTTGGGGCATAAAACCTAGACAAGACATTTATCCTCCCCCGGCACAATGAGTGGAATGAGACCAATGGTACTGTTGAGCTCCCTGCAGATCTTGTAGGTGAGGATTCTGACTCTGATAACGTCGACTAAAATTTAAGCTTATGCGTTACGGATATTTAAAAACCCAAGACTATTTATTCAATATAAATACAGAACTGAACGCACCAACTTTTCTAAATACTTATTTATTCCACAAACCAGTTTTCGAACCTTTTCACGCTCATCTTCATCTCCAACACATGTTGTTGTGGTTTACAACGTCGGTATAAGCACTTTACTCTTTTGGAGTGATTATTTCTTATATGTGTGTCAGTAAGGTGGAGAATTATGGGTAGCAGGCAATTTCATTCCGGTGGATAGCATACTGTAGCATAGGGCTCCCCTCGTTGAGTGTTTCTTGTGATTATCTGTCGGTGCAGTAAATGCGCGAGGCGGTCGGTTTCTTTTACGAGAAGGATGAATTGATAGCGCGGACAGTGTGAATCATTCAGAGACGTGATGCATCATGGACGAAGCCAAAAGGGGAGTCCAAGGGGTCCGGACCCCCCACCCCTAGCACCTAAACGAAATCACACACGACCTAGTTGCGATGTAGTGAAACTGAAAGATATATTGATTTTCAATCATATGACGAAAAAAGGGTATACGCTGTCGATAGTCAACAATGCCATCGATAGACTTCAGTCATCGATATGTCGATAGCACTATCAGCTATCGCCCATCAATACTTAGCCAAGACCAACTAGTGCAAATAGTTGGCCTTACTTGATCTCTGTTGTTGTTCTGTTAATCAGTTCAATTCTTACTTGCAGTTGAATTTGATGTAAGTGCTGCCGTTTATTGCTACTTTTGCGTGCTGTTGTGATAGTTTCTAATTACAGGTAAGTCTGTAACAAGAAAGAAGAGGAAACCCAATTCTGAATGGTCCACTAGCGTTGGTTAAAAATTTGTACGCTTTACTCTAACAGCTTGATTAGTTATCTATAGTAGTTTAATATTAGCACTGGAGTCGTTATTTGGAGACTGGTAGAACTATTGGGCTGCAATACATATATATTTCACAAGGCAGCGGAGCGATAAACACAACTACAAGTAACATTAAATTAAAATCAGTTCATAAAAATGTACTTACATTTGCCTGTGTCGCCCAGAAAAAGCTTTGATAAAAAAAATAAAAAAACCAGATGGCGGTAGTTGCATTTCTTTAAACAATTTACTCAAAATTCTATTATTAGTAGCCGAGATGGCAAAATATCACCTATTTTGGTCACCCTGGCAGTTCCCAGTTGTGAAAACCAATTCCGATACGAAACGACAGGGAGGAGATTTTGGAGAATGGAAGTCGTATGTAACGGCAGCACATTCTATGGCTTGTTCTTTGCTAAAAGATTTTTTTAGTGGGTGATCTGAATTCGTCCGAGCCGACTGCGCCTTTCATCACTGTCCTTGCCCTCCTTCCCTGTCATCCATAATTTGCTTACCGTGTTGTAACACCATCTTAACTAAAGCGTTTCCAGATGTTCCACGGTTGTCTCCAAAACTACAATGTTTTTAATTTGTAGAGACAATCCTATAAAAAATAATATTTTCGTTACTTTTATAATAGCCCTCATCTTAATTTGGGGAATAGTTATATATTTCTCGGGCAGAGAGTATTTAATTTTAAAGTGGGTTTGTGAAGATTTCGACAATAAAGTGCTATGAAATGTTTGTAAGCCCAGTAGAGGCGAAAGGGAATCACCCTAACGAAGATATGGGCTGCAGGTGGGGAAATCCACTGAGATAAGTGACACTTTGAAAGGCCAGATTATTATTACTCATAGCCTGTGAACGAGTATCTCGAAAACAGCGAAGGTGGTCGAATATTGACTTGTTATTGTCGTGAGCACCTACAGAAAGAGGCAGAAGGACAGTGAAACTCCCACTAGGCGCTAAATGGTTGAACGTCGAAGACTCTTCACAGAACGTGGGTTCGAAGGCTTTTCTGCGCTGTAAAGTAGGACAGACGGTGATCTGTGGCACCTCTGCCGAAAAAGTACAATGCTGGTGCACGCGCAAAAATGTTTCGGAGCATATTTTCATCGTAGACTGTTGAACATGGAGCTTCGCTGCAGATTACCCTTATGTGTTCACATGTTGACCCAACTACATCGTTCATTACGATTGCAGTAGGCACGGGACCATCGCGATTCGACTGTCGACCGGTGGAGCCTTGTCGGCTCTTCGGGTGAGTTACATTTTTCCTTCGCTAGATCATCTCCACAAACGCTGTCATCGAGATGAACGGCGGCTCGAAACGTGCAACGCGCCACGGACGCAAGCTGTTGGAAGCAAATTATACTACGGGAGACATTTTCCTACTCTTCCATGGGACCTGTGATAAGAATCAAAGACGCGCTGAGAGCTGCGTACCATCTGTACCATTTCATACTCGATGTCTTCCCCGACGGCGATGTCATCTTTCAGCCCATGTTACAGTGAACTCACGTTGATGTCTCGGCGATGAAATTTACATGATGTAAATCCTATGGAACCCATCTAGGTCGCTATCGGACACGTACGCCTATCTGCGTACGCCTATTTACGTGAATTACGTGACCTGTGCGTAGGGATCTAATGCCACATACCTCCACAAACCTACCAACAAACTGCTGGATCCGTGATAAGCAAAATCAGTGATGTATTTCGTTCCAAAGACAGAGAAAAAAGCTATTAAGCAAGCGATCATAATGTTATGGCCAATCAGTGCATCATCTCTTCAAATTTTACTACAAGGAAGATGTTCTACTGTGAAATGTCATATTCGTAATATCCTTGGAACAGTGAGTGCAGTCGTCACAACTCTAACGTATCTGTAAATAAATGTCATATAGACGACAACTAATGTTCTACATCACAGACGAGTTTAATAGCATCAGAGACCGTACTGTATAATCATATCATCATGGATTAATGCAAAATCATTTGTGAGGCCGTATACATTACGAATCTAGTTGAAATTAATGCATGAATCAGTGTTAAGATCTCAAAACTGAGTCATAGTATGTGTGTGCTCCATTGTGTTTCACAAACAAATTTGATTGCTATAGGATCAGTTTGACTGTTGAAATAGTAATTTATAAAAAGATGGTTCTTGATCACTTAAGGAAACTGTAGAATTTTAATGAAATGAAAGATACTTTAATCAAATTTGAGATTGAACTGAGGAACCTGGACTGCTTTCATATGATACAGAAACTCCGACTTGGTTTCAGATAAGTGGAAAATTGAAATGGAAGATTGTAGTGGGAGAAACGTAACATTGCCAGAAGTTATTCAACCCAACGTTAAGATTCTTCTGGTCTGCGGAAGTGAAATAAATATATGCAGGGTGGTCCATTGCTCGTCACCGGGCCAAATATCTCACGAACTAAGCGTCAAACGAAAAAACTACAAAGATGGAAACTTGCCTACCATTTTTATTACATATTCGTGTTGTACGTAAAGAAATGCGAATCTTTTAGTTGGACCACTTTTTTCGCTTTGTGATAGATGGCGCTGTGATAGTCACAAACACATGGCTCAAAATTTTAGACGAACAGTTGGTAACAGGTAGGTTTTTTAAATTAAAATACAGAACGTAGGTACGTTTGAACATGTTATTTCGGTTGTTCCAATGTGATACATGTACCTTTGTGAACTTATAATTTCTGAGAACGCATGCTGTTAACGCGTGATTACGTGTAAATCCCACATTAATGCAATAAATGCTCAAAATTGTGTCCGTCAACCTCAATGCATTTGGCAATACCTGTAACGACATTCCTCTCAACAGCGAGTAGTTCGTCTTCCGTAATGTTCGCACATGCATTGAAAATGCGCTGACGCATGTTGTCAGGCGTTGTCGGTGGATCACGATAGCAAATATCCTTCAACTTTCCCCACAGAAAGAAATCCGGGGACGTCAGATTCGGTGAACGTGCGGGCCATGGTATGGTGCTTCAACGATCAATCCACCTGTCATGAAATATGCTATTCAATACCGATTCAAGCACACGCGAGCTGTGTCCCGGACATCCATCATGTTGGAAGTACATCGCCATTCTGTCATGCAGTGAAACATCTTGTAGAAACATCGGTAGAGCATTACGTAGGAAATCAGAATACATTGCACCATTTAGATTGCCATCGATAAAATGGGGGCCAACTATTCTTCCTCTCATAATGCCGCACTATACATTAACCCGCCAAGGTCTCTGATGTTCCACTTGTCGCAGCCATCGTGGATTTTACGTTTCCCAATAGTGCATATTATGTCGGTTTACGCTACCGCTGTTGGTGAATGACGCTTCGTCGCTAAATAGAACGCGTGCAAAAAATCCGTCATCGTCCCGTAATTTCTCTTGTTCCCAGTGGCAGAACTGTGCACGACGTTCAAAGTCGTCGCCATGCAATTCCTGGTGCATAGAAATATGGTACGGGTGCAATCGATGTTGATGTAGGATTCTCAACACCGACGTTTTTGAGATTCCCGATTCTCGCGCTATCTATCTGCTACTGGTGTGCGGATTAGCCGCGACAGCAGCTAACACACCTACTTGGGCATCTTCATTTTTTGCAGGTCGTGGCTGACGTTTTACATGTGGCTGAACACTTCCTGTTTCCTTAAATAACGTAACTATCCGGCGAACGGTCCGGACACTTGGATGATGTCCAAGATACCGAGCAGCATACATAGCACACTCCCGTTGGACGTTTTGATCACAATAGCCATACATCAACACTATATCGAACTTTTCCGCAATTGGTAAACGGTCCATTTTAACACGGGTAATCTATCACGAAGCAAATACCGTCGGCACTGGCGAAATGTTACGTGATACGTTTGTGACTGTTACAGCACGATCTATCACAAAGCGAAAAAAGTGGTCCAACTAAAACATATTTCTTTACGTACTACACCATTATGTAACAAAAAATGGGGGTTCCTATTTTAAAAAAAAACGCAGTTGATATCCGTTTGATCTATGGCACCGCCATCTAGGGGGCCAACCATAGCGCCATCTGGTTTCCCCCTTCAAGCTAGACGAGTTTCGTTATTTGTAGTTTCAGGATGATTGCCTTCGTAGTATCTTTCTTTTTTACGAATATATGCTCAACGTTATGACTTTTTAAGTGGAATCCTGTATTTTTTCGGTAATTCATTTCCTCTCCTAAAGACCTATTCAAAAATGTATCACAGTGTACCATTCACTGAAACACAACGTTATTAGTTACATAACACAACACTGACTTTGAGCCCGGGATCACAAACTCATCCATTAGCTGGAGTTGTAAGAAAACAAATGAAAACCAAGTAAAAACATAGCACAAAATTGACTTTGACTCCCCTGTACCACTGCTCTGGAGTAGAACATTCAAAGGTGCTCAAAGTGGTGACCCTGGAAACCGATACACTGGTGGACTCGTTGAATGAAAGAATTATTTACTGCTTACAGTGTTCCCTGCTGAAGGGAATTACAAGCAAGCACGATACGTTCCTACATGTCCTCTGGAGTTGTTGGAATATCGCGATAGACAACGTCTTTAATGCCTCCCTAAAGCAAAAAGTCCATACGATTTAAATGAGGATACCTAGCAGGCCAAGTAACTGTTCCTCCTCGACCAATCCATGTAGCAGGATACCTTCGGTTCAGAACACGACGTGCACTCAAGGCATTATGTGCTGGACATCCACCGTGTTGATACCACATAAGCATTCTGGTTTCTACCGGCACTTCATCCAGAAGAGGGGGAAGAATTCGTCTGTGGAAGTTGGCACACGCTGTGCCGTTTAGACTACCGTTTATGAAATAAGGGCCAGTAAATCTAGTGCCAAGCATCCCACACCTGACGTTAACTCTCCATTGACGCGGATGTTTCACCTGCCTAACCCATCGTGGGTTGTCGCTGGACCAACAATGCATGTTCCTTATATTTACCTGTCCTTTCAAATGGTTCAAATGGCTCTGAGCACTATGGTACTTAACATCTGAGGTCATCAGTCCCCTACTACTTAAACCTAACTAACCTAATGACATCACACATGCCCGAGGCAGGATTCGAACTTGCGACCTTAACGGTCGCACTGTTCCAGCCTGAAGCGCCTAGAACCGCTCGGCCACAACGTCTGACACCTATCCTTTGTTTGAGAAGGAACATTCATCGGTAAATAGAACATTGGAGAAGAAGTTCAGGTGGGCGAGGATTTGCTGCTGTGCCCACTGACAGAACAGTACACGATTCCGGAAATCGTTCCCATGCAATTCTTAACGTAGGTGAACATGGTAAGGATGGAACCGGTGACGTGTACGAACACGACGTATACTGGTTTTAGGAATGCCAATCTCGTGTTCAAGCTGTCGTGTGGTCACATGTGGATTCAAAGCAACGGAAGCGAGAACAGTAACTTCGGCAACTTCGCCTGTACAAGTGCTACGATGATTGCGTGTTCGTGGGATGAACTTCCCGTTTCCTGAAGCGTCGCAACAAGACGAGAAAACATCCATTGGGAAGGTGGGTTCATGACAGGATATCGCTCTCTGTACAGTTCCGCTACCTGCGTAGCATTTCGCCTACCTTCAACAACAACAACAACAACAACAGTAAAAGAAACGTTGTTTTGGTGCAGTTTGTAGGAAGGACAGCCTTTACTGCAGGCCTACTCTACACAACAGTATTCAAAAGGACTACACTACTGTACTCAATGTACCCATACATAGGAAAACAGTATTGCAATTACTGTTCTGCTAACTTACATTCCCCATAGATGAGTAGTATTTCTACCTTCTCTTCGTTAGTGTGCATTCTACTCACACAGCTCCTCAACTGAAGATGGTTCACGAAATGATGGGTGTGCATTCTACTTATGTTTACATTTGTCCTGTGTCAACGTCAGTACGTGGATGTGTTCCATTATGCCGAGTACCTGGACTAAGCACTGGGAGCGTCGACGTCATTGTTGTGTTATGTAATTAATAACGTTGTATTTCAGTGAATGCTACACTGTGATAGATTTTTGAATAGGTATTTCGGAGAGGAAATGAACTGGCCGACCTCGTCTGTTGTCTGACAGAGACCGCTGACAGTTGAAGTGGATCGTAACGTGTAATAAGCAGACATCTATCCAGACCATCACACATGAATTCCAAACTGCATCAGGATCCGCTGCAGATACTATGACAGGCAAGAGGTAAGAAAAACTGGATTTCATGGTCGAGTGACTGCTCATAAGCCAATCACGCCGCTAAATGCAAACGACGCCTCGTTTGGTGTAAGGAGCGTAAACATTGGACGATTCAACAGTGGAAAAACGTTGTGTGGAGTGACGAATCACGATACATAATGTGTCGATCCGATGGCAGGGTGTGGATATGGCGAATACCGGCGAACGTCATCTGCAAGCGTGTTTAGTGCTAACAGTAAAATTCGGAGGCGGTGTTGTTATGGTGTGGTCGTGTTTTCATAGAGGGGGTTTTGAACCCCTTGTTGTTTTGCGTGGCACTATCACAGCACAGGCTTACATTGATGTTTTAAGCACCTTCTTGCTTCCCACTGTTGAAGAGCAATTTGGGGATGACGATTGCATCTTTCAACGTGATCGAGCACCTGTTCATAATGCACGGCCTGTGGCTGAGTGGTTACACGACAATAACATCCCTGTAATGCACTGACCTGCACAGAGACCTGACCTGAATCCTATAGAACAACTTTGGGATGTTTTGGAACGCCGACTTCGTGCCAGGCCTCACCGACCGACATCGATACCTCTCCTCAGTACAGCATTCCCTGAAGAATGGGCTGCCATTACCCAAGAAACATTCCAGCACCTAATTGAAAGTATGGCTGCGAGAGTGGAAGCTGTCGTCAAGGCTAAGAGTGGGCCAACACCACACTGAATTTCAGCATTACCGATAGAGGCCGCCACGAACTTGTAAGTCATTTTCAGCCAGGTGTCCAGATACTTTTGATCACATAGTGTATTTTTCAAAAGATCATGCTACGCTAACGTAAAGGAATGTATGAGTTAGTTCGATAAGTATTAATGAAAGTGATCTAATATAATTATTTTCCTTCAAAAAGTTAAGTTTGGAATAATGTAAAAATATAACGCACCAAAAGGGAATTTAGTTACGCCACGGACTAATTGTTACACAATTTGCATAGTGCCGTGCGGCGTTAGATCGTTTCTTCTTCAGAGACCTCAAAGAAGCTCTCATTTCTGGAAGATACGAAGCACCACACAACTGTTACGCAGTTGATTCTGCTTTTTGGGGACAAACTGACAGGATGAGGAGCAAAGAAGGTTATATAAACATGTTCTGACACTCTACTCCTTTTCACGTTTATCAGACGTCACCAAAAATACCCTGTGAGTGCGTTAGCGTCGATAGAACCAGTGACTGTGGTTAGTAGTGGAAACTTATTCTAGGACACAGCACATTGGTTTTCAGCTGTAAAATTGGTTTATTCCTATTTTGTTGTTAAAGAAGCACGTGAGTTTTCATAGATTGTGACATGACACTTACAGGACAGTTGTCAAGATAGCGCATTACGCCCTGTTCAGCAGAGATAATCCTGAACACAACAATATCAAATTTAAATAGAAGTTTCTCTACAAGTTTATTCTTACTACTACACTGTGAAGTTGGCCAATATTATGACAAATCATCCGATCCCTGATCTAAGTAGGGTACTACTTAGGATGACAATCAAGTCTATGGAGGATGATTAGTTTTTGTGACAAGATGAGCAAAAGAGTATACAAGGTTGCTCGAGTTCACAGTGGACGCAAGCTGGTGAACCAACAGGTTTACGCGTCTCCCAATGGCAAATTACCTTAGCTGTGAGGAGCTGTCGGCTGCATGGCTGCTCTTGCGCTCTGAAAATCCATAAAAATCTAATTAAGGGTATACGGAACGCCCTATGCTTACAATGTTAAATTGAGTTAAAAGTTAGGAACATTTTCTCATTTGTTATTTGGACGATACTCTTGATTTTTCCACAGAATGCAGAGATATGTTTTGCTTTTATGCTGAATTATTAATTTTGAAAAAATAATGTATAGTTTTCAGATGTTTTTTTGTAAATGATAAAAAAAAGTTATACATTTTAACAAGTATTTTAAAATTTACATCCATTAATACAAAATAATTCCACATATCTTTTAATTCAAATATATTAGAAGGTCTTAAGGAACAACTTCAGAAAATTTCATCTTTCTACTATAATAGGCCCTGAGAAAATGTACCTTATACACAAAAAAACTAAAGTTACGGGAAATTAGCTTGATACAAGCTATGGAGCAGGCTTGTACTGAAGTAAAAACTTTCATCAGAATCGTCCAACAGCTTCCTCTTGATGGCTCTGCTATGCTGTCTAGCCATTTTTGAATATACTTTTATGGCATTAGAGCCCCAACTTCTGCAGAACTTTGCACTTTCTTATATTGCCCTGATTGAATGATGAAACAGCACCATAAACGCCAAAGTGAAGTGTGTTTATACCCACAAACACAGTTTTAGGTAGTCTATTCCATATCACATGGTTCACACACTCATTTGGATTTTGAGTCCGGCCATGAAGACATTTCTTTAGTAGACTAATATCTGCGAGGTCTCGGAATACTGGCTTTATTTCTTTCATTATGGCAGGTGGCAGCTGATGAGGGTGATTGTATTGTTTCTTAGTTACCTTGCCTCTGTTGTACTTGCACCAACTATCGTCTCCTTTTGGACATAGCCCATGTTGGGGATTCTCATTGTTTGAAGCTGTATGAAAAAACAGAGCCCAGACTGCTCTTCTCATTAATTCTGCATCTGCTGTATTCTGTCTTATTGCTAGACCATAGCACTTCTGAATATGATCTATTGTAGCATCTGTCAGTCTATTTTTCCCATCTAAAGTTTTTCCATCGCTCAATTTCTTGCCTTTCATGCTAGCCTTGAGCCGTCGAAGTCTTGATTCCATCCTTTTCTGAACATGGCCAACACACTCCAGTTTGGAAATTTTCACATCGTTACCATAGGGTCTCAGTTCCTCAATTTCTTTGAAAGCCTTTGAGTCACCATCTCCAAGATAATTTATGTATCTAACGTTGTACCATTTTACTGAGCGTTGATAAATACTTCTTACACCAGCAACTTCCATACCACCACTTGACCCATAGTAATTTGCCATGCACTCCTCTTCATGTTTATTTTTCATTTTCTCCTTGCATCTGCAATGCTTGGAAAGTATTGCCACATCAACTACTTTACCTGTGTCCACACTTGTAGCTGTTACTACACCATTCAGAGATGTGTGGCCTCTCTTCTGCCAGCTTCCATCAAAAGCTATGGACAAGTCTCTACTATTATTATTTTCAACAACTGCGTCCTCAACAGCATCTTTCATGTTTTACTGTGCCACATCTTCTACAGCAGAGCCTATTGCAATTATGTGTTTTTTAATTTTGAGGGTGGAGGAAGGAGGTTCATCACACCACACAACATGGCACCTGCAGCCCTGCCCTTTCCTATACACCGTAATCCATAAACGAGTCTAATGTTTATATCGTATAGTTTACCTATATCTGCAGTAACATGTGAGGAATTGAAGAAAGTAACACTGTGTTTGCAGTAACTGCACATGAATTCTAATTCACAAGCAAGTCCTACATGTAAGTTTGTTTTCAATGAAACACCACATTTTCCACATTGTTTGCAGCACACATTGTTCTCCAAAACGTCGGATAATAAAGAGACGTTAATTACCTCATATTTTGTAGTCCCAGCATTTAGTTTCTTGTATTCTTCTTCAATTCCAGCTAGTTTTCTTCTTGAAGCACTTTCCTGTGTAGTGGCAGCAGCATCACTCAATGTATCACTACCAGTGTTGAGGTTAGTCGCTACTGGGACATCAGATACTGATGAAGATGAATCAGACGAATTTTTAGTACACTTTACTTTCTTGCGCCAATGTACACTCTTTCTAAATACCTTCAGACTAGGTCTTGGCATGTTGAAGGAAAGAAGACTCAATGACTTCTCCACATACGACTTTCACAACAATGACATGAATGTACTCACAAAGGAAACAATACAAATGGTGCAGAATCTATTGTCAACTGCCTAGCAGTGTAGCCAACAGAAAAGCTAACTCTCTTGTGCTCAATTATATCTCTGGCAAGGCTGTCTATATCAGGTATATTTCGCGTCTCATATACAAGGTGCGCAACATCGTGTGTCGAAGCTATTTTAAAAAATTATTTAAAATAGTTCTATTCACGTCATCCAAATATTTTAAACATGGCATTAAACGGGAGAGTCTAAATTTTTCGAAAATGCATTTACCCAAAAATCGATTTTTTCATCGAAAAACTCATTCCGTATACCTTAATACCTTGACCGATTTTATCAGCAGAAAGTGTCCTATGTTTCTCGTTAGGCCAAAAAACATGCACTCACCCTAGTCTGGAAAATATGGCGAGATACACGCGCATAGATGGTGCAGCGTGTATGCTTCAATGCCCTCTCACTTCTCGCAAGAACAGTTAACTACTTGGCTGTTTCGTTTCTCTGCTATCGGAGCTCAACAACTCTTCAGCTAATTTCTAGCTGAATGCCAGCCAATTCCTCTTTTGGTGTCGTACAGAGCATGATGTGTCCTGTTGTACAATTGACACAGGTTCAGAGGAGAGTCCTCGATGTTTTAGATCTTTTGTCTTTCGTAGCAAACTGTCCCCCACCTGTGTCCTTTCGTGCTTCGCGTCACGGCTTTTTCAGGTCAATCTGAGCGTACCTTTCATCTTGCGTAAAACCACCTCTGCCAATCGCAAAGGGCCTACCTTTGAAACTTCATCGAAATATCGGCCTTTTCTACTCCTTCCCACTTTATTTCAGCCAGTCGGACATTTTGTACCCACTCCTGACGCCTAAAAGTTACACGTGTTTCCTGCTCCCCTCGCTGTATCGCCTGCCGCATTTGTCGTCCCTCTCACTGCAGGTCACCAACCCCTTTTTAGAAGCGTTCTGTTGTACTCAGGCTGTGACGGCATAATTCGCGTCTGCCCCCAAACAAAACGTTTCCTCCAGCTGCTCTTTTCACCTTTTGCTCATTGACATGCAGGATTTGGGTTCAGTGTGTTAATACCATCGAATCGAGTGTCATCCCTTTGCATTACATACTGTACGTGTTGATACGCAAATATGCTCATTAACGCCAAAGTGTTTCAGGTGACATATTCATCTCCTTGTTACAATGTATAATTTCTCATGTAAAGTGCAAAATTGACATTCATTCAATCTGCCACCTTACAATGTGTCCGGAAATCCATCCCAAAACACATACACCCCTTTGAAGGTGGAGCTAAAATATCGTTGACTGTGTACAGTTCAGTGAGTGACAACATGCATGAGAACATCTCTGACAAGTGGGAATGTTCTGTCTGTGCTACTGTTTTAGCTCCAGACTCAAGAGCACAGTGATCTGGAGCGCTATCATTTAGTAGTTACATCAGCAATGGTATCACTAATGACATAACTTCCAAGGCGATAGGCAGGGCCACCCGCAGTACGTAAGCGCAGATAAGCCTCGCCTGCGAGGTGTTTTGGAGGAATGACTGCTCCCACTAGGAATCCGCTAATAATCCTAACTCACACATTTGAGGCTGAACCAGTGATTTGTTGCCTCCACAGCATGGGGTTTCTCTGTAGTCCACTCCTGTAAAGGTAGCCTCATCTGGGAATAAGAAGGATGACAGAAATGCCAAGTCCATGGTGGCCTCTGCAATGAACCACCAAATAAACTGTCGCCTCGGAGGCCAGTCAGTAGGTAATAAGGTCTGTACCCATTGTAAGTGTACAGGTAGTGGAAGTAATCATGGAGATTTTTCCGTACGGTCATCTGGCTTACCCGTTGTTTGTGGGCAGCCTGCTCGGTGCTGTTACAGTGGCCACTGTCATGAATCTATCTCCACCAGCAATTGGGGTGCCTCACTTGGAGTGCATTTCCAGCCATATGTTCATGACCTTTCTTGCGCCTCATTATCTCGTGCAGTTTTCCCACATTTAACAAAATCACTGTGTATAGTGAACTGTCTGGGGCAGAGCACATGATTCAATGATTCAGTCGACTAGCGATCACTCTGATTTATAAGTTTGGAATGGTGCAGCAGGCCGAAGATTCAGCTCAGCACGCCCGTAAACTTGGCTGTTTAGGTGGGATAATGCAAGTACATGAGAAATGAATATTTGTGTGTGCTTCATTTTTTCATAAAAAAAGAAACCGGATCTTATAAGACCGTTATAAGGCACTATAAAAAAGTCCAACATGGTTTCTAATTTTTGGTCGTCAATTCTCTACAGAGCTTGAATCAGATGAATGAAACAATCTATATAGTCCACATCCTAAACTCAACAACGAAATGTGGAAGACTTTTTTTACAAATGTGAACTGCTGCCTAATAACTAGGCTTTCGGGTTGCAAACCAGTAACCGTACTTTTTTTATTAAACTAAATATGGTAAATAATTGAGTTGTTCATTTCATTAAGAAATTAACAAACTTAGTAGCTTTGAAGGAATTCAGGTCCTGCTTCACGCTTCGTCTAACTGGAATTCTACAATGAAGAAACCCATAATAAATAAACAAATAGTATAACAATCGTTGATATGGAAAAGCTTCTGTCAACAAATTAACACGGTTTTAGAAATCCTCACTCGTGCTAAGCTCACAAGGTGAAGTGACACAGCAAATTGCATATTCTTAAATTTGTGAAAACCATTTGATTCGGTGCTCCTTTGCTGACTATTTACGAAGATACGAGCATACGTAATAGGTTCCCAGATACGTGTGTCGTTAGAAGACTGCATAAGTAATAGGATCCAGTACATTTTACTCGAGAGTGAGCGTTCATCAGAGGCAACGGTAATGTCAGGAGTGCTCCAGGAAAATGTGATAGGACCGCTATTATTCTCTATGTACATAAATGATCTGACGGACAGAATGAGCAGCTATTTGCTGATGATGCTCTTGTATACAGTCGTGTCTCGTGGCTGAGTGACCATAGAAAGATACAAGATGAGTTAGACAAAATTTCTAGTTGGTGTGCTGAATAGCAGCTAGCTCTAAATGTAGAAAACGCTAAGTTAATGCAGATGAGAAGGACAAACAATCCCACAATGTTCGAATACAATAGTAATGTGCTGCTTTACACAGTCACGTCGATTAAGTATCTAGACGTGACGTTACGAACTGATATGAAATGTAAACAGTGTGTAAGTATTGAGGCTGGGGAGGCGAGTGGTAGATTTCAGTTTACTGAGAGAATCTTCAGACACAGTGATCCATCTGTAAAAGAGACCACGTATAGAACAATAGTCAGACCCACTACTGAGTACTGCTCGAATATTTGGGTTCCCTCCTGGTCTGATTAAATGAAGACATGGAAACAATATGTTGGGGAAGTATTATATTTGTTACCAGTTATTTCGATTAAGACTCAAGTATTACGGAGATGCTTCGGGAACTGAAATGGGAACCCCTGGAGGGAAGACGACGTTCTTTTCGAGGAACACTATTGAGAAAATTTAGAGTACTGGACTGCAGAACGATTCTGTGGCGGCCTACGTAAAGCACAACAGAGAGGAACTTACTGTCTGGGGTACTGAGGCACGACTCACAACCCTCTCACCACATTACTAAAAATCATTGCACACTGTTCATGGTGTTTAAGCGATATGAGCGTACTAACAACGATGGTAACCACAACTGTAGACAACAGATGTGCATTCGACAATTCGTTTGTGAGAAGACACTTGGCCGAGCGGTTCTAGGCGCTTCAGTCCGGAACCGCGCTGCTGCTACGGTCGCAGGTTCGAATCCTGCCTCGGGCATGGATGTGTGTGATGTCCTTAGGTTAGTTAGGTTTAAGTAGTTCTAAGTCTAGGGGACTGATGACCTCAGATGTTAAGTCCCATAGTGCTTAGAGCCATTTGAACCATTTTTTTGAGAAGGCACAGCTAACTGGTGGACGTACGGCCATAGTGTTTCAACGTTGTTGTGTCACAAAACACAGAGGTGCAATATCTCTAAAACAAGTGTTCAAGACATTCTACAGAATGCTATGAAGAACTGAAAAGTATGTGCAAAGTCTGCCCCGCACACCATGACTACAGAACAAAAACAACGACGCGTGGACGCCTGCCGGAACTTGACTGAAATGCGAACCTCGGTCAGACTTTCCTACAAAAACAAAAAAAAATCGTCACGGCTGACGAGACTTGGTGTTATCAATACGAACCTACCACAAAACGACAAAGCACAAAAACAGGAGTGACGGATCAGAGCTCTGACGACGTAACTGACATTTAAGCCGATGTGAGGCACGAGTCTGAGCAACATTCCAAAGAAAGATTCTTCTGACAGTTTCACGTAGTTGTATGAACGTTCTGTGCTTCGTTCTTTAATGGGGGAATCCTACACAGAAGACTTGAAGCTCTGAAACCACAACTTTTTCTCTCTTTCTTGGCATAAGGGGCAGTCAAATGAAAACGGGACAGATGAAACAGAAGTAAGTAAACTATTTGTTACTTCGAAAATAATAGCCAAAAGTATTAATAAACTTTTCCCACTGCGAGAAAAGGCGGTCAGTGCCTTCATGGAAAAATGTTTCCGATTCCAACTGAACCATGATTGTACGAAGTCATGCATCTCTTCGTCCGAAGCAGATCTACAATGCCTTTAGGGCACCGAACATATGGAAATCACATGGGGAAAAATCGAAACTATACCGAGGACGTGTAAGGACTTCCAAGCGAAAATTCTGAAGCGCAGTCCAAATAACCCACACACATGTTGACAAAGTTGTTTCAGATACGCTGCTGTAGTATCGTTGGGAAGGCCTTACACATCCTCCACAGAGTTCCAATCTCTGCTCATACGATTCTCATATTTTTAGAGCCTTGAAGAAAGACAGTTTTGGCCGTCGATTGGCTTCGGGCGAAGAGGTGCACGCCTGAGTACGATCGGTGTCCGGACATTTGCCACGGTTTTACCTGCTCCCTGCTCCCAAGGGTTGGGTCCCATGTCTCCCCCCCCCCTTCTCCTCCTCCTCCGTCCCCTCCTCACCCGCCCTCCCAGTTTGCTTTCGAAGTTCCTTACGTGACCATCAGTATGGAAGTAATTACAACGAACAAGGGCAGGCTACCTGCTCATTAGAAAGGTTATGCGTATCTTAAACAGAGGGAATCTAAAGAAGATGTTGTTACATGGATGTGCTTACGCCGAAAAGCGGATCATTGCAAGGGAAAGCTGCTTTCGAGGAACGGAGAAGTGTTGAGCGTATTAGAACATCTCTGTGGACCACCAGACAATGCAGCTCTGAAAGTGAGAAAGCAAGTGGAAGGAGCGAAGAGGTCTCGAGAAGAAACTACACAGCTATCGGAGATATACGCGGATGAAATGGGAAATCTACGTAATAAAGTTTATGACTTTGTTACAGTGATGCCTAATTCAGAACCTATGAAGAGAACCATGTGTCGTCGATGGAGTCAAGAGCGGCGGAACCAACAAGAGCCTAAGAACTCTTACGAAACTGATCTTCATGAAGATCTATTAAAAATGAGAGATGTCCCTCTGGAAGACGATAGATTAGAGGTGAGAATAATGATTTTTATTGGAAGCAAAGGAAAAGAAAGTTCAAAAACATGTTCCCATTTTTTTATCGATGGAACATTAAAGAGATGCAGCAAGCACAGATCTACACCATACACGTAGACTTAGGAGGCCCAATTAAAGAAACAAACATTCTTCCTACTGTATTTGCACTGCTCCCTAATAAGAAGAAAGACACATACGTTCGTCTGTTTCGTCCGATAAAACATGCAGTCTCTGAGTGGTGTCCTAAACAAGTAAAGGTGGACTTTGAGGCAGCTGCGATACCGGCCATTCGTCAAGTTTTTCCCACAACTGAAATAAATGGATTCTATTTCCATATGAAGAAGAGTTTATAGAGAAGAATTCGAGTTCTCGATCTAACTGAGGAGTAACTCTAGAACGAGGATTTAAGACTTCACGTCAGCATGTGTGCAGCGCTGGCAGTTGTAAAACCGGAGGACGTAAGCAATGGATGGATTGAGATTCATGCAGATGCTCCTGATAATGGAAGGTTCTCTCAATTTTTTTACTACTTTGTGGATAACTGGCCAGAGAATGAGGATACCGCAACAGAAATGTGAGACTGGTACGGAAAAAGGCACCGAACGACGAATGCTGTTGAAGGCTGGCACAACAAAATAAATAGTATTATTGGAAACCCTCACGCTAAAATCAACTATTTGGTGGAGTGCTTGAAAAAGGAAGATGAGCTGTCAAACTGCATGTACATGAAATTGGAAATGAATTTTGAAGGTAAGAAGAGGAAGAAGAAGTACTTGAAGCTGGACGACAGGATAGAGAGAATCGTAAAGAATTATGAAGAGACTGGCAACATTAGGCCTTGCTTGAAAGCCATTGCCCATATTCAGAAACTGGACTAAAATACGTTAAAAATAATTTATTAAAAACTATGAAGACCAATGAGTCCTCGCAGATTACTGAGATAAAATTATTAAAACACTGAAGCAGCATTATCGGAGCTAATATTAAGTTAAAATTGTAAATAGAGTGTACATTAGTTCAGCGTGTTTAGGCTAATTTTACACATGCCAGAATGGTAGATGGTCATTTATCATTTTCATGGTCCAAAGCCTGTGCAAGGTGTGATGCGAATCAGCCTTTAATGTAAAAATTAAAAAGTGTTTCAAGCCTCACAAAAGTATCCCTATTGAAACTTCCTGGCAGATTGAAACTGTGTGCCCGACCGAGACTCGAACTCGGGACCCTTACCTTTCGCGGGCAAGTGCTCCACCAACTGAGCCACTGAAGCACGACTGACGGCCGGTACTCACCTGCCAGTACCTCGTCTCCTACCTTCCTACGAGGTACTGGCAGAAGTAAAGCTGTGAGCACCGGGCGTGAGTCGTGCTTCGGTGGCTCAATTGGTGGAGCACTTGCCCGCGAAAGGCAAGGGTCCCGAGTTCGAGTCTCGGTCGGGCACACAGTTTTAATCTGCCAGGAAGTTTCAGATCAGCGCACACTCCGCTGCAGAGTGAAAATCTCATTCAAGTATCCCTATTGTTGTCACGTTAAGATAACTTTTTTCTACCTTCCAATATTATGGTCATACTATTACATAATTGTGAGTTCTAAAATAATTTTCTGAAGCTTCAGAATCACAACTATCACCTAAAATATCATGGTTTGTTAAACTGATAGTATACGATTTTGTAAAAGAAAATGGGAACTCAACCTCTGAATTGCACCTAAAATTGACATCCCAAAACTGATCTGATCCTAAGGTTGTCAATTTTGGCACCTCAAAAAAATTTTTTTAAGTTTAGCTGCAAACATTTATGGTAGATGTAAATCTACTCAAGTACATTTAGATATAGTCCTTTAAAAATTAAAATTTCTTACTAAATTGTTGATTATCTTTAACCAGGCCAGTAAAAGCAAGGACCTTTCTACTGAAAATTAATTGTTACTAAAGAACATCAGGAACAAATGTATTAGACCCACTTTTCTTACACATTAGAGACTTTTCGAAAAGATATTTGATCATTTCCTCTGTGACTGACAGTGTAATTTCAGTTGCTTTGCAACGCCAGGGATATCTACTTCTAAATTATGTTTGCAGCTGTTCTCATTACGAATTCTGGAATATTTACTTCGTCTTCTTTGGTGAAGGAATTTCGGAAAATGCGTTTACCAACTCTACTTTAGTGGCACTGTCATCAGTAACATTACCGTCGCTGTCGCGCAGTAAAGGTACTTACTGAGCCTTTCCGCTGGTTTACTTAACATGGGACCAGTATCTCTCTGGATTTTCCGCCACGTTTCTAGAGCGAGTTTCGTTGTGGAAACTATTAAATGCATCTCGCATTGAAACCCGCACCAAATTTCGAGCCTCAGTAAAACTTCACCAATCTTGGAGATTTTGTGATCGTCTAAATTATACGTGCCTTTTGCGGTGCTCCTGCAACAGCTTTCTGTCGTGTTTTGTGTACCATGGGGGATCAGTGCCGTCTCTTATTAATTTATTTGGTATGAATATTTCGAGTGCTGTTGATACTATTTCTTTGAACTTAAGCCACATATGGTCTTCATTTACATAGTTTGGAAGGATTGGAGACTATCTCTTAGAAAGACGTCACCCGAATTTTTAGCTGTTTTTATAAATAGATATATTTCGCGTTTAATTTCGGTGAATTTCTTTGTAACGGAAGTGAGCCTCGCTACGACTGCGTGTTCACTAATCCCTGCATCCGTCGTGACGCTCAGGATTATTTGTGGCTAAGAGTCAAGTGTGATTTCGTAAGCATTTACAATTTGTATGGCCTCGTCAACTAATCGTTAAAAATAATTTTAAAAATGCATTTAAAACAATTACGGAAGTTGTTTTCTATTTACAATAGGGTATGAAAATGTTTTTTTGTCAACATGCAGAAGGTAGATTGAAGTAACTGCGTACTATAATTGTATGAGTAGAGTACCTATTTGTGATGAGACTCAAGTTTTCTTTTCTTTGAACTGTTCAGCAACTGTTTCATCTGAGACAGGGGGTCGGTAAAAGGAGCCAGTTATTAATTTATTCCGGTTGTCGAATATAACCTCTGCCCATACTAAGTCACAGGAACTATCTGCTTCAAAGTAGATTGTGAGCTTACATTATTTTTCCTTAAGTTATCCTTCTTGTTTCTGTTGTACTGCAGATAATTACAATTACGGCCTTTCCCTCCAGAACCTAAGATGCTTTCTCTGTGCCCTGTAAATACCAGACCTAAACAATGTAGAACAACAACGTACGTTACAAGCGTAGCATTCTGTATTACTCCATTTCCTTATTTCTAACATTTTAAAATTGTAAGTCGACTACAGATGACATGTCAATCATAGATGTTCTTATCTCTATTTATTGAAGGTGTTTTCAGTTATGTTTTGAACATTGCCCCGCTACACTTTATTAATTAACGTTTTTAGAGAGTAAATTAATATGGGGTATGCCGTTTTCTTTTCAAACATTCACAAACCCATTTATTCTTGCCCTGTTGTCTTTTGGGTATGCAGTTGTAGTAATTAAAGTAGGCACAAATGCAGTGATCAAAAAGAAATGATTAGCGTACATTCGCATTCTCGTTTCATCGTTCGTTTCTTGTTGCTCCCATGCAGATGGACTGTTTCCATCGCAATCAGTAAGCGTGAAAGGAAGCTACCGTACAGACAGAGGTATCTATATTTCTACTTGGCAGAACTAATTACATACTGACATAATCGTCGGTATTGCTTTCGTTTCCCGAAAGTTATAAATATTTCGAATTCGGAAAAGAAGATCTGTATTTGGTCAAGATGCCGAAGAAGAAGGTCCCTTACGTACTGGTTGTATCGAGTAAGATGTGGAGACGGCGGTTTGAAAGCGGACAGAGGTAGTGCGGGGAAGGGCGTCCCTTACCTGAGGGATCGCTACCTGGCGAAGGGGCAAGTGTGGAAAATGTCCGGCGTGGCAAATGTCCGGCATTCAGTACGATCATGGTACTGCCATTTTTTTTTCATGAATGCACTGACCGCCTTGTGTCGCTGTGGGGTAAATGTATTAGCAGTAATGGCTATTACTTTTGAAACAATGTACTATCTGCTTAGGTTTTGTCTATTTGTCTCGTTTTCATTTCACTATCACTTAAATCCAGTCTCCCAACTTTTTGGGCTAACGGGTGCGAGGGTTCGTGCCGAGGAAGTACATCTTCTTGCGGTTGAGCAAAAAATCTTCTCGCGATGGTTTCCAATCTACTAACAGAAATTCCATGTACTGGTTAACTATTTGGTTTATTAACCACAAATGTGATATATTTCCAAGCTGTATCGGTGTCATATATGAACTGAACATTTTACAGTGGGTCTCCAATCCACATTTTTCTGTTATTGGGAAGTCCATGGCAAAGAACTTGTAACCTCCCCCTTCATAATCGGAACTGCGATATAACTGTCTGCGATCGCATATGCCTAATGAAATTTTATAGTGAGTAAGGCTATCGTTACCGAAGGAAATAACGCCAGTTAGTCGGAGGAAAATGTACAACAGACTCTTCTGAAGGAAGACTCTTTTCTAAACTTAAGGTAAATACTGATGATGACTTTGGGATGGGTGGAATATAGTACAATCACCCACGAACCTCACAGGGGGAAAAGGGTATCACGTAATATTTACTACAAAAATCACTAATAACACAATGAAAATACTGATTAGCTAAGGAAAAGGGATAATTAAACGGTCGCCACCCCACTAGGGCAATGGCTCTCCAGAATCTTGTGAAAGATAATGGCAAAGAAATTTAAGCTAATAATCACTAGCGTATCGACAGCAGGTTTTCACTCTTTTCCACAGCACAACAGCTCACGAGAAAATAAATGAATCATAAAACAATGAGTTTGCAAGAAAATGGCTCTGAGCACTATGGGACTTAATATCTGAGGTCATCAGTTCCCTAGAACTGAGAACTACTTAAAACTAACTAACCTAAGGACATCACACACATCCATGACCGAGGCAGGATTCGAACCTGCGACCGTAGCAGTCGCGCGGTTCCGGACTGAAGCGCGTAGAACCGCTCGGCCACCACGGCCGAAAATGAGTTCGCAGTTACTTATTCTGAGATACAAAATTTTGGTTCAAAATGGCTCTGATCACTATGGGACATAACATCTGAGGTCATCAGTCCCCTAGAACTTAGAACTACTTAAACCTAACTAACCTAAGGACATCACACACATCCAGGCCCGAGGCAGAATACGAACCTGCGACCGTAGCTGTCGTGCGGTTCCAGACTGAAGCTCCTAGAACCGCTCCGCCACACCGGCCGGCCACTAAATTTTGAAAGTAAAATTAAATGAAGTTACTTGTTCAATGGATGAATGGCTTAACTTAAACTCTGTTATGTAAAAAAATTACTTTCAGTAACCTCAGTGTAACATAGTGCAAAATATAGAAAAAGGCAAGCAATTTACTTTTGATTATTGAACCATCGAACTGAATTTACTTTAAGGAAATGAGCAATTGGTTTTACTATTAAATTACAACAATAAGATACATACCAAGCCAGATTTATTAGTTTTGTCAGTGAAATTTTACTTTACTTTAAGTAGACTGTGTCTTGGAATACACAGCCGCGCGGGGTAGCCGCGTGGTATGATGCATCTTGTCACGGTCCGCGCGGCTCCCCCCGTCGGAGATTCGAGTCCTCCCTCGGGCATGAGTATGTGTGTCGTCTTTAGGGTAAATTAGTTTAAGTTAGATTCATTAGTGCGTAAGCTTTGGGACTGATGACTTCAGCAGTTTGATCCCATAAGACCTTACCACAAATTTCCAATTTTTCCATGCAAAACAACAATGAACATTAACTGGGGCAGAAAATTTAAACTGAAACTGGTATTTAGCAAACACACAAAACTGGCAGTACATAGTTAATCAGTATTCATACTCTTACGACACTCGGTGATTGCATGGAAAGGAAAGGGACCTTGTTTCGTAATAATGTCTGAGGACAATGACAACACAGGTGCCTTACAAGTTTTAACTATTGGAATTTATTATTCAAGTTATTCATACTTTGTGAAAGAAATGTTGCTGGGCAATGCCAACGTAAGTTTATAATTTTTTACTTAACAATCTTACGATGTTGTCCCTGTGCTGACGACGAATAATGTAGCCGACGACAATGATGAGCTACAGTTTTTGCTGTTGCTGCTGTTAGGTGAGAACCCTGAGTCGGCTCCAGAGCCACTAATAATCATGGGACAGGCAATAGTTGGAATTACAGCTTCCTCCACCTGACTACTCCTACCGTGCTCACAATACTCGCGGGTTAACAAATCAGGCGCGTCTACATTGGCCCGAGCATAGCTGCACACCAGAATGTCCAAAAAACGCTTCCACATTCTTTCATGACTCAAGCTGCTCTGTTTCCTCTCTCCTCTCAACGCGATAGAGACTCTCCATACGCAAAGATACACAACGGCACAGCTACTAAAATTTCGTCGTTGCTATCGATACATTTCAATAAAGTCCCATTACCTATTACCCAGCAATTTACAAAATTTTCGTTATAATTACAACCAACTGTAAACAGTCAAAATTAAATACACTAGTACATCGATTACGTATTAAACATAGTTTCTGTAATACAGATTACAGCTTCAGAATCAAAAGTACAGTGAAAGTTATCAACGGATGTTAAGTGACGAAAATTTTGGATGGTGAAGAAGGTATTTTATCTGCATTTTCGGTGTTACAAACTTCTCCAGGAAGCGCTCCACGCCACGGCTCTAGGCTTTGGAGACTCCCGAGTACACACTGCATGATGACGTAAGCACGTCGCAAGGAAACGACGCCCAATGAGTACCTCAGTCATAAAAAATACCACCAAATGATGACACCATCATGCTAATCTCTTAACTAACAAACACCAATTACATTTTGGCCGAACCTACTTGGAAATATCTGCGCTCGCTCAGTCATGCCAGACCGCTGTGGAACAAACGATATTCAAACGTTCGTCTATGTTTAAAAAGGGAAACAACTGTAACCCTCACACGGGGTAAATATAAACACAAGTCTAAATGTAAAAAAAAAGGGGGCAACACAATAAATAATTCATAAGCGATATCAGTTACATGAGTTGCGGCACTTGTCCCAACTTCTCTTATGTTTGCATACAGTTATCGTAAGATATTTTCGTGTATACAGTTTACTTTGCACAAATAAAGCTTCCTCAATTTTGGGTGCATAATCAATACACTAATAACTGCGGCATCGCTTAAATGATTGTAGAAATAAAATATTCCTCCCCTGTGGCATGGGACCGCCCAGAAAAGCTACATATAGCTCAGTTTTCGTCTTTCACACTTGTAAAAGACTAACACATATCCGAGTTAAGTTTTTTCATATTCGTATAATATTTATTTCTCTACTGAAAATGTAATAACATTCTCAGATAAAGCACTTTTATGGGAAGTATCTGTTAATCTATATAAACGCAACGTGACTGCTTCGCCATATAGGACGTAAAATATACTGGCTGATAAAAGAAGTGTAGCGTTCAGAAGTCATGTGTAAGTCAATATACGAGCACACTATTGTCGGGTACGTAAGTGATAAGAGTTTTAATTCTCTGTGACAGGTGGAACGGTCACCAGAGTACATCAATTTTGCTCGTGTTTGGAGGTGTTAGCAGGCCTGGTGAGGTGTATATGAGGGGCGTGAACAGCGTCAGACTTTGGATAACCACTGTGAAGAGCACGAAGAATACGCATACTTGTGTGAGTCGGCGTTATCACCGCCAAACATAGTTTCAATGGAGCCCCATTGTGTGACTCCTTTTGGCCTTCCAGTCGAATCGTGCAATATCCTGATCTGTAGGGCATCCGAATATGACAATGGCCACCCTTGATCCTCACAAGGAACCTCTCACCAAATTGCGTGCCCAAGGAATATCGTCTCAGTTGAACGACTGGATTCCTGTAGGAATGGTCATAGTTCTTAGTAATCAACGGAAGTCTTCGAATATAATGAAAATGCTATTTGGCGTTCCCCGAGATAATGTTATAGGTCCACTACTGTTGCTAATCCGCGTTTACGATTTAGGAGACACTCTGAGCAGCCCTCTTAGGTTGTTTGCAGGTGACGCTGTTATTTACCGTCAAGTAAAATCATCAGAAGATCGTAACTAATTGTAAAATGACCATACACAATATCTTTATGGTGTAAAAAGTGGCAGCTGAACCTAAAGAAGGAAAAGTGTGCAGTCATCCTCATGAGTACTAAGGGGAATCTGTTAAATTTCTGCTACACGATAACTCACACAAATCTAAAGGCTGCCAATTTAAATAAATATCGAGGAACTACAATAACAAAATACTTAGAATGGTATGATCGCATGGATAATGTTGTGGGAAAGGCAAACCAAAAACGGCGTTTTATTGAGAACACTTAGAACATACAACAGTCTACTAAACAGACTGGCTACTCTACGATTGTCCGTCCTCTGCTGAAGTACTGATGAGTGGTATGGGATCCTTTCTAGATACGATTAACGGAGGACATCGAAAAATTTGAAAAAAGGGCAGCTCGTTTTGTATTATCTAGGGAAAGGGGAAAAAGTGTCACGGATATGATAAGCGAGTTGGGGTGACAATCATCAAAAGCGCAGGCATTTTTCGTTGCGGCAAGATCTTGTCACGAAATTTCAATCAACAACTTTCTACTGTGAACGCGAAAGTGTTTTATTGACGCCAACCCAGATACGGATAACTTATCATCATCATAAAATAAGAGGAATCAGAGCGCGTACTGAAAGATTTATGTGTTCATTTTTCCCACGTTCTGTTCGGGAGTAGAACAATCATAATGTACTACTTTCCTCCCCTTCCGTCCAACCAGAACATCATATTTTAACAGCCATTAAAATGAAAGAACTAATTACAATGTAGCCGTCCCCTTCTCTGTGCTCAAAAATATGCGAATTGTTAGTGTAAAAATGAGATTTTCAATATTTCCACATCTTAAATAAATAACACTGCATGAACTGCGTAAGAAGTATTGTCAATTATGTCTCCATTACTGAAAAATAATAGTATATCGACTGGCTCACCAGTCATATCTGTAAATTTTTTTCTTCTTCACTGTTATTTCAGCCATCTGCATCCCGTATGTGCAAGGGATAGGCTGTCAGTGATACATGAAACCCGCCCGTCAGCCAACAGACAATAAAATAGAAAAGAAGATGAAGAACCAAAAACAGATAGCGGAGATATGTACACTGAATTTAAAACTTTCAAGCAGAAAATTGAAATGGTAAATTTGAGATTTACGATGGATAACTTTTTGCACTGCTAGTTAAAAACAAGGTAAAATGAAATACAATAAGCGTACTTTAATACACTTAAAACGTGTTGCCGAAAATACTGATACGTGAAAGAAGCACTTTCCTGTCACTAGAAATTGGAAGGACCTGCCACAGGATAGGGAGTCAGTTGCAGAAGGGGAAAAGGTTGGCCAGCGAAGAGTGTGGTGGTATAAGGATGGAGGAGTGGTGCATTGAAGCAAAGGATTAGGAGTGGCTATTGGGACAGGAAAGGGGGTTGGTTAGAGAGGGGAATTGGTGACATTGATAGTTATCGGGGAAAGTGGGGTGGAGAAAGAAAGGCAGAAGGGGAAATAAATGGGTCAGAAAATGTAGTGAGGGGAGGGTGAGGAAGTCCTTATAAGGTGGTTTCGGGGGAGGGGGGGGGGTGGAGATATAGCTGGTAGGCTGGGTAAAGGTCAGGGCAGAGTTCATGATCTATGAGGGGGAGATAGTTGAAATTTCATTGGGAGAGCAAAAGTAGGGTGTGTAAGTGGTGGGTTGGTGGAATATGTTCGTAAATGTGTAACATCGTATGAGGATGGGAAAATGGAAAGGTAAACGGATGCTAAGAAAGTGAGGAGGAGTGCATGATGTTTGAGGATCTGGAGGGACTCATAGAACTTGGAAGGGACAGATATCCACGTAGCATTTGCATAGCAAAGAACGGAACGGATTAGGGATTTGTATATCTGAAGGAGAGTGGAGGGGTATAGTCCCCAGTTGAGCCAGTTAGTAGTTTTTAGTAGTTTTAGTCTATTGTTGGCTTTCCGTTGAATGGTTAGTAGATGCAGTTTCCACTTTAGCTGTCTGTTGAAGGTTAGTACAAAGGATTTTAGCGTGTTAACTAGCTCGATGGGACAGTTATAAATGGTGAAGTAGAAGTCATGGAGCAGAAGGAGCAGGCAGTATATCCTATAATAATTGCCTGGGTTTTGGAGGGCTTAATCTTAAGGAGCCATTGATTACATCAGGAGGTAGAGTGATTGAGATGGATTTCGAGGGATGGAGGGATCATTGGGATTTCTGTAGCATACGACAGGGGGCAAGGAAAATGGTGTCATGAGCAAAATGAAGGAGGTGGATGGGAGGAGGGGTTTGGGCATGTCAGTAGTGTATAAGAGGTAAAGGAGGGTACGCAGAATAGAATGTTAAGGAATTCCTGCTGTGGGGTGGAAGTACAGGTGTTGGTGTTGTTAACAATTACGTAGGCTGGGTGACTGGAAAGGAAGGCGGACATAGTTGATCGGAAGTGCATAAGTCTGGAGACTAATGCGGAGACCAGAGTGCGAAAAGCGGTCGCATACTTCCTCTAAGTCAAGGAAGATAAATATGGCGGATTTAGGTTAATGTACTGCTAGGGCCAGGAGATGGGTGAGGTTCAGGAGTGGATTATCAGCAGAGAAGGAGGGACAGAAGCCACTGGGTAACAGGAACCAGATGATATTGGTGCCGATGGCTGTGGATGCGACAGGAGAGGATTTATCAAAGACCTTGCTAAACTGTGGGGTGAGGCAGATGGGGCGGTACAATGTCACATCTGGGCATTTCATTGGAAGCTTTATACCACTCACTGTGGAGTAATAGAACGAGTATAAGGCATAACCCCATAAATAGTCAAGAACTAAAAACTGCTTATACAGGGTGTTACAAAAAGGCACGGCCAAACTTTCAGGAAACATTCCTCACACACAAATAAAGATAAGATATTATGTGGACATGTGTCCGGAAACGCTTAATTTCCATGTTAGAGCTCATTTTAGTTTCGCCAGTATTTACTGTCCTTCCTCGATTCACCGCCAGTTGGCCCAATTGAAGGAAGGTAATGTTGACTTCGGTGCTTGTGTTGACATGCGACTCATTGCTCTACAGTACTAGCATCAAGCACATCAGTACGTAGCATCAACAGGTTAGTGTTCATCACGAACGTGATTTTGCAGTCAGTGCAATGTTTACAAATGCGGAGTTGGCAGATGCCCATTTGATGTATGGATTAGCACGGGGCAATGCCCGTGGCGCGGTACGTCTGTATCGAGACAGATTTCCAGAACGAAGGTGTCCCGACAGGATGACGTTCGAAGCAATTGCTCGGCGTCTTAGGGAGCACGGAACATTCCAGTCTATGACTCGCGACTGGGGAAGACCTAGAACGACGAGGACACCTGCAATGGACGAGGCAATTCTTCGTGCAGTTGACGATAACCATAATGTCAGCGTCAGAGAAGTTGCTGCTGTACAAGGTAACGTTGACCACGTCACTGTATGGAGTGACAGGAGACCCAGTTGTTTCCGTACCATGTACAGCGTGTGCAAGCACTATCAGCAGCTGATTGGCCTCCACGGGTACACTTCTGTGAATGGTTCATCCAACAATGTGTCAATCCTCATTTCAGTGCAAATGTTCTCTTTATGGATGAGGCTTCATCCCAACGTGATCAAATTGCAAATTTTCACAATCAACATGTGTGGGCTGACGAGAATCCGCACGCAATTGTGCAATCACGTCATCAACACAGATTTTCTGTGAACGTTTGGGCAGGCATTGTTGGTGATGTCTTGATTGGGCCCCATGTTCTTTCACCTACGCTCAATGGAGCGCGTTATCATGATTTCATACGGGATACTCTACCTGTGCTGCTAGAACATGTACCTTTACAAGAACGACACAACATGTGGTTCATGCACGATGGAGCTCCTGCACATTTCAGTCGAAGTGTTCGTACGCTTCTCAACAACAGATTCGGTGACCGATGGATTGGTAGAGGCGGACCAATTCCATGGCCTCCACGCTCTCCTGACCTCAACCCTCTTGACTTTCATTTATGGGGGCATTTGAAAGCTCTTGTCTACGCAACCCCGGTACCAAATGTAGAGACCCCTCGTGCTCGTATTGTGGACGGCTGTGATACAATACGCCATTCTCCAGGGCTGCATCAGCGCATCAGGGATTCCATGCGACGGAGGGTGGATGCATGTATCCTTGCTATCGGAGGACACTTTGAACATTTCCTGTAACAAAATGTTTGAAGTCACGCTGGTACGTTCTGTTGCTGTGTGTTTCCATTCCATGATTAATGTGATTTGAAGAGAAGTAGTAAAATGAGCTCTAACATGGAAAGTAAGCGTTTCCGGACACATGTACACATAACATATTTTCTTTCTTTGTGTGTGAGGGATGTTTCCTGAAAGTTTGGCCGTACCTTTTTGTAACACCCTGTATATAGCATGTGTTAGTGGTACATGGCTGCTAAAGATGTGTTTCACTTTAAATATTCCACAAAACTTAAAAAGGCGAAAGAAAGTCAACTGTTGATTTATTTATCTACCCTGAGAGTCGTGAAGCATGTTTTCTCTGGTATCTGGTAGATATTTCGAATTTCGTTTCTTCTATATGTAGATGGAGTCAACCCAAACAAATTCTTCTCAACACACCCATCATGTGACACCTGGAGTAAACAGAAAGAAATAGTTTGCGTCTTGTTACAAACTAAATTAATTTCAAGGTGGAATTTTACATGCCTGTTCGATAGAACAGTCACAAATTAGTCTATTGGGATATTTGTTTTTTCGATATGTATCAACACAGAGAGTAAAACACGAGGAGTAGTCAGTACTCCAACAACAACCGTACAGCGCTGTAACACCTCGGTAGCAGTCACACCTGTACCGAATGGCCACATAAAATTCCTTTTTTAAATGATTTTGTCTGTAGTGGGAAACAAGCCAAAGTTTTCCATCAACGCTGGGCATCTCATGAAAGACGTTATGAGCATCTGACACCTCTTAGGACGAACAACCTATGTGCGTGTATGTGTGTGTGTGTGTGTGTGTGTGTGTGTGTGTGTGTGTGTGTGTGTATTACAATGCTGAAGCCTCGCTGAAGTAAGCATCACAGAGGGAAAGAGAAAATTAGTAGTTATCACCTTCTGCTGCCAACGGTCTTGCAGTTAAGTGCCGTCAGTCTTGGCTATCACTTGGATGGCTGGCCGTCCGGGCTACCGAGCGCTATTGCCAAGCGAGGTGCACTCAGTGCTTGTGAGGCCAACTGAGGAGCTGATTGACTGAGAAGTAACGGCTCCGGTGAAATGAAATGTCGTGTGGCTAGGGCCTCCCGTCGCGTAGGCCGGTCGCCTGGTGCAAGTTTCTTGAGTTGACGCCACTTGGGCGACTTGCGTGTCCATGGAGATGAGATGATGTTCATTAGGACACCGCAACACCCAGTCCTTGAGTGAAGAAAGTCGCCGACCCGCTGGGAATCGAACCCAGGCCCCTTGGCATGACAGTCCGTCGCGCTGACCACTCACCTATCGGGGCGGACAACAGCTCCGGTAACGAAAACTGAGAAAGACTGAGAGAGTGATATGCTGACCACATGCCCCATTCGCTCCACATCCAGTGACGCCTATTGGATGAGGATAACATGGCGGTCGGTCAGTGCCGTTGGGCCTTCTGAGAAGTGTTTGGACAGAGCTTTATGATCTTCTGCTGTTGCTCAGTGGAAACTACATATGACTTCAGTGAATAGTAGTAAAACACAATTGTAGATGTAAGTAACGTGGGTTGATATGCCTTCAGAGCCATCCAGTCATTACAGTCACTCTATTTTGTCAACAGTGGTGGTTGGGTGATTTTGAAAAGAAGCCAAATGCACAGAAACCTGTATTTCGTATATGTATGAAGATATTTTCGACAATGGTATTGATTCATAGATAAACCCTGCAGTGAAGCACGCATTACAGGAGGAGGAGGAGGACGAGGAGGAGGTGGGGATGATGATTCATTCTACTGTCAAAATGTAAATATATTCTATGGAAAAATTACTTTTATAATCAATTTTCTTTAATAAATTTTGCCGGCCGTGGTGGCCGTGCGGTTCTAGGCGCTGCAGTCCGGAACCGCGGGACTGCTACGGTCGCAGGTTCGAATCCTGCCTCGGGCATGGATGTGTGTGAGGTCCTTAGGTTAGTTATGTTTAAGTAGTTCTAAGGTCTAGGGGACTGATGACCTAAGATGTTAAGTCCCATAGTGCTCAGAGCCATTTGAACCATTTAATAAATTTTATATGGAATCTGTTTTATGTTTGAGTTCCTTTGCTTTCTTTCATAGTCTCATTATACAGGGTTATTACAAATGATTGAAGCGATTTCACAGCTCTACAATAACTTTATTATTTGAGATATTTTCACAATGCTTTGCACACACATACAAAAACTCAAAAAGTTTTTTTAGCCATTCACAAACGTTCGATATGTGCCCCTTTAGTGATTCGGCAGACATCAAGCCGATAATCAAGCTCCTCCCACACTCGGCGCAGCATGTCCCCATCAATGAGTTCGAATGCATCGTTGATGCGAGCTTGCAGTTCTGGCACGTTTCTTGGTAGAGGAGGTTTAAACACTGAATCTTTCACATAACCCCACAGAAAGAAATCGCATGGGGTTAAGTCGGGAGAGCGTGGAGCCATGACATTAACTGCTGATCATGATCTCATCCACGACCAATCCATCGGTTTTCCAATCTCCTGTTTAAGAAATGCCGAACATCATGATGGAAGTGCGGTGGAGCACCATCCTGTTGAAAGATGAAGTCGGCGCTGTCGGTCTCCAGTCGTGGTATGAGCCAATTTCCGCGGGCTACGTGTGAAACTTGCCCGCTCGCGTTCAACCGTTTCCTCGCTCACTGCAGGCCGACCCGTTGATTTCCCCTTACAGAGGCATCCAGAAGCTTTAAACTGCGCATACCATTGCCGAATGGAGTTAGCAGTTGGTGGATCTTTCTTGAATTTCGTCCTGAAGTGTCGTTGCACTGTTATGACTGACTGATGTGAGTGCATTTCAAGCACGACATGCGCTTTCTCGGCTCCTGTCGCCATTTTGTCTCACTGCGCTCTCGAGCGCTCTGGCGGCAGAAACCTGAAGTGCGGCTTCAGCCGAACAAAACTTTATGAGTTTTTCTACGTATCTGTTGTGTGTAGTGACCATATGTCAATGAATGGAGCTACAGTGAATTTATGAAATCGCTTCAATCATTTGTAATAGCCCTGTAGTTCACACAATACTACATTAGCGTATGTCTCTGTCTTAACAGAGTGTTGGCTCAGCTGCGAGTTATCAGGATAGCTGATACATCTGGAGATAACTCCCTGTACTGGGGCTCCCTCTGTCCCACAGCAAGTGTACACTGCACGTATGTACTTAGCATGTGTATTGTACACATCTGTGTATCTTGCCAATTAAAAAACTTGGCAAGCTCAGAGTATTACCCTGGGTATGTATAATTTGTATTTGTACAGAAATATTGCAACTTGCGACCTCGGAGTAATACTCTCAGATCGCAAGGTTTTAGTTATACTTTTTCTAAATATTGCACAAAAATTGGCGATATTTTTTTAAAATGTTAAGATGTGAGATTTCATGACAAGACAGAGTGATATGAAATACGAAATTTAAAAGACAAGACAATACAAAGTGCAATTTGTTACAATATTGTTCGGCAAGTTATTACGGGTTTTGGGAGAATTTTGTTACAATTTTTGGGAAATTATTACAGTTTGGGGGCAATTTGATATTGTTCGGGGGCAAGTTGATATATATTTTAGGTCCACTTTATACAGTTTTTGTAGTAATATGATACTGTTTGGGAGAGGGGCAAGCTGAGAAGAGCTCTCTCTCTCCCTCTCTCTCTCTCTCTCTCTCTCTCTCTCTCTTTTTCTCTGTGTGTGAGTGTGTGTGTGTGTGTGTGTGTGTGTGTGTGTATGCGCTTGTGTGTGTTTCATACTAGAGCTATGTACCTAGTATTCCAGGCTCCTCCGCTTTCCGGTTTTCATTTAAGGGCTGTTGACGTGTATACGTGTCTCGTTCAGCCGACCTCTCACTGCTGCAAATGAATTACTACGATACGCGAATGAATAAAAAAGTTCATCTACATCTACATGGATAATCTGCAAATGAAATTTAAGTGGATGGTAGAGTGTTTATCGAACCACATTGACAATTCTCTATTATTCCAATCTCGTGTAGCGCGCGAAAAGAACGAACACCTGTATCATTCCGCACGAGCTCTGATTCCCCTTTTTTTTATCACGGTGACAGTTTCTCCCTATGTAGATCGTTGTCAACAAAATATTTTCGCATTCGCAGGAGAAAGTTGGTGGTTACAATTTCGTGAGAAGATTACGACGCATCGAATGTTTTGATGATATCCACCCCAGATCCTGTACGATTTTAGTGAAACTCTCTCCCCCATTTCGCGATAATACAAAACGTGCTGCCCTTCTCTGAACTTTTCGAAGTAGTCGGTCAGTCCTATCTGGTAAGGATCCCAAACCGCACAGCTGTATTCTAAAAGAGGACGGACAAGCGTAGTGTAGGCAGTCTCCTTAGTAGATCTGTTACATTTTCAAAGTGTCCTGCCAGTAAAAGGCAGTCTCTGGTTAGCCTTCCCCACAATATCTTCTATGTGTTTCTCCCAATTTAAGTTGCCCGTAACTGTATTTCCTAGGTATTTAGTTGCATGTACGGCCTTTAGATTTGACTGATTTATCGTGTAACCGAAGTCCAACGGATTCCTTTTAGCACTCATGTCTATGATCTCACACTTTTCGTTATTTGGGGTCAACTGCCAATTTTTGCACCATTCAGATATCTTTTCTAAATCGTTTTGCAATTTGTTTTGATCTTCTGATGACTTAAACGACTGTGTCATCTGCAAACCACCTAAGACGGCTACTCAGTTTCTCTCCCAAATTGTTTATATAGATAAGGAACAGCAAAAGGCCTATAACACAACCTGGAGTAACGCCAGATATCACTTCTGTATTACACGATGACTTGCCGTCAGTTGCTACGAACTGTGACCTCTCTGACAGGATATCACGAATCCAGTCACATAACTGAGACTATATTCCATAAGCACGCAAATTCACTACAAGCCCCTTGTTTGGTACAGTGTCGAAAGCCTTCCGGAAATCCAGAAATACGGAATTAATTTGAAATCCCTTGGCAATAGCACTCAACACTTAGTGTGGGTAAAGAGCTAGTTGTGTTTCACAAGAACGATGTTTTCTAAATCCATGTTGACTGTGTGTCAATAGACCGTTTTCTTCGAGGGAATTCATAATGTTCGAAAACAATATATGTACCGAAATCCTGCTGCATATCGACGTTAATGATATAGACCTGGAATTTAGTGGATTACTCTTACTACCTTTCTTGAATATTGGCGTGACTTGTGCATCTTTCCGGTCTGTGGGTACGGATCTATTGTCGAGCGAACGGTTGTATATGATCGTTAAGTATGGAACTATTGCATCAGCGTACTCTGAAACGAACCTAATTGGTAAACAGTCCGGACCAGGAGACTTGCTTTTATTAAGTGATTTAAGTTGCTTCACCATTCCGAGAATATTTACTCATACGTCAATCATGTTGGCAGCTATTCTTGATTCGAATTCTGGAATATTTACTTCGTCTTCTTTTGTGAAGGCATTTCGAAAGGCTGTGTTTAATAACTTTGCTTTGGCAGCACTGTCTTCGATAGTATCTCCATTGCTATCGCGCAGAGAAGGCATTGATTGTTAATGCCTCTAGTATACTTCACATAGACAAGAATCGTTTTGGATTTTCTACCCGGTTTCGAGACAAGGTTTCACTGTGGAAACTGTTATAAGCATCTCGCATTCAAGTCCGCGCTAATTTCGAGCTTCTGGAAAAGATCGTCAATGTTATGGGTTTTGCGTCTGTTTAAATTAGGCATGTTTCTTTCGTTGTTTCTGCCACAGTGTTCTGACCCGTTTCGTGTTCCAGGGAGGATCAGCTCCGTCGTGTGTTAATTTATTTGGTGTAAATCTCTTAATTGCTGCCGATACGCCGGCTGGGGTGGCCGAGCGGTTCTAGGCGCTACAGACTGGAACCGCGCGACCGTTACTGTCGCAGGTTCGAATCCTGCCTCGGGCATAGATGTGTGTGATGTGTTTTGGTTAGTTAGGTTTAAGTAGTTCTAAATTCTAGGTGACTGAAGACCTCAGAAGTTTCAGAAGTTAAGTCCCATAGTGCTCAGAGTCATTCGAACCTTTTTTTTTTTTGAGCTGCCGGTGTTATTGCTTTGAATTCAAGCCACATTTGGTGTACGCTTATATTGTTAGTTTGGAAGGAGTCTCTCAGGAAGGCGTTAAGTGAATTTTTATCTGCTTTTTTGAATAGGTATATTTTTCATTTATTTTTGGATGATTTGGGCGTTACAATATTCAATCTCCCTTTGACAATCTTGTGTTCATTAATCCCTGTATCCGTTTTGATGCTCGTTATTAACTCAGGATTGTTTGTTGCTAAGAGGTCAAGTGTGTTTTCACAACCGTTTACTATTTTCATGGAGTCAAGAACTAACTGCTCGAAATAACCTTCAGAGAATGCGTTTAGCACCATTTCGGATGATGTATTATGGTTACCTGCGGAAATAAACATGCATTTTTGCCAACATATCGAGAGTAAATTAAAGTCCCCACAAACTATAACTTTATGAGTCCGGTGCGTGTTTGAAATCAAAGTGAAGTTTTCTTTGAACCTTTCAGCAATTGTATCATCTGAATTGGGAGATTGGTAAAATGATCCAATTTTTATTTTATTCCGGTTCCCAACAATGACTTCTGCCAATACTAACTAACAGGAATTGTCTACTTCAATTTTGCGACAAGATAAACTACTTCTAATAACAACAAACACGCCACCACCAACCGTGTTTAGCCTACCCTTTCGAAACACCGTTAGGTTCTTCCTAAACATGTAGGCTGAGCTTATCTCCGGCTTTAACCGGATTTCAGTGCCTATAACGATTTGAGCATCAGTGCTTTCTATTTACGCTTGGACCTCTGGTACTTTCCCAACACAGCTACGACAATTTACAACTGTTATACCGATGGTTCCTGTGTCTACGTTCTGCGTGTGTTCGTCGTGAACCCATTGTAACCGAAGCCCTTTTTTGTTTTCCTGAGATCCTCTAACTTAAAACACCTACCAGTCAACGCCACACAGCCCCTGCTACCCGTGTAGCCACCTCTTGCGTGTTGTGGACTTCTGAGCTATTCAGCGGAGCGTAAAACCCAACCACCCTTTGGCGCAAATCGAGGAATCTGCAGCCTACACGGTCGCAGAACCGGCTGAGCCTCTGGTTCAGGCCCTCCACTCGTCTCTGTACCAGAGGTCCGCAATCTACCCTGTCGAATATGCTGCAAATGGTCAGCTCTTCTTTCATCTCGCAAGCAAGACTTTATCACTTCTGTTAGCTGTTCGAAACCAGAGAGAATCTCTTCTGATCCAAAGTGACATACATTATTGGCACAGACGTGAGCCACCACACGCAGATGGCTGCACCCTGTGCTCTTCATGGCATCTGGGAAGACCCGTTCCACGTCTGGAATTACTCCAGCCGGTATGCACACTGAGTGCACATTGGCTTTCTTCCCCTTCTTGGCAACCATTACCCTAAGGGGCCCAATAACGCGCTTAACGTTGGAGTTCCAATCTATCGATATTCCCAACCTCTGTGATTGCCCGAATCTTGCAGGCTGTGAGGTTTCTTCTGAAACATTACAGGCTACAGCATCTGGCTCAGCGACAGTGTCGGCCACAGACAGCACCTGGAACCTGTTTGTCAGACTACCCGGGAAGCCTTATGAGCTGCCCCCTAGGAAGTGTCTCGCCGCGTGCGACGCCCCAGGGTGTCCTCCCACCCGACCACATGTGAGTGGTCAACCTCACTGCGAGCATTAACTGTGCTGGTCACTGGTGAGGACCGATCGAAGGACTCGGACGTGCTGGATATCCGTTGGATCCTCACAGTCAGCCAACAACAGTGGTGCCCATCCACTGCAGCTTCAAGCTGTGTAATCAAAGACATCACAGCCTGGAGCTGAGGGCGAAGTGTCACCAACTCGGCTCACATCCGCACACAACAATCAACGTGTACTAAAGAGCGTGGAAAACTAAACTGCCCAGTTAAATGGACTATCGGCAAGTGCTGCAGAACTCTATTGTGGAAACTGACGAAAATGCAGGAAGTTAGTGTAATAAATTAGTTTAATACGTAGAGATACAAAAACTTAAGTATCAAAGCACTCAGGTGAAACTAAATAATTCTCCCCTGATTAGTAACATGTAATGTGTCACAAAATTGGTTTAATTTCCGACGCAAACGAAAACGCGAGAACTGTGGCTACTAGACATTAAATTAACACCCAGTACCTCAGGCAACTAAACTATTAAAGCACACATATGATATTATAAAATTCGCTCCTGGTTAGGAACTCGTAAAAGTCACAAAATCGGTTACTTCCCTGTCGCTGCGTCTATCTCGGCTGGCTGCTGCTGCCTGACTGTCATTTGTGTTACAACATACATGCTTCTTTGTGTGCTGTCATTTCCAAGAAAACCTCGTTTCGATATCTTTAACCATAACTCTTGCTACGACCACATATTCCCAATGCATAGGGACGGAAATGGGTATGTCACATCCGACTGTCCACCAGGTAGGAATACCAATATCCTATAAACGAAATGAGATATCTTTCTGCTCTCGATTTTAAACAAAATTTAGATACGTTGTATTTATTCCATACACAGCACTGTATGAGGTAAAATTAACCATACACAAAATTTACGCAATACTTATTTACCTCTGCAAACTCCTCAAAATTTCATGTAATGGCTTACTTAAATTGATGCAGCACAGTAACTATCATGAATAGCGAAAAGGAAACGTCTGTAGTGGTGACAAAATTAATGATGTAACATGACACCATTTTTACGCCAGAGGGAAGTATTTTTTGGAAATAATGTAACTCTACACCATTCTATGTATAATTTTAATATAACGCCAGGACTATGTATTTGTACACAAGTAATGCACCTTGATGTCATTTTTATGAATCATTTTAATACTTCACTGTGATTGGCTGGAGAGGAGATGGATGAGGTGGAGGTATGGGTTTTTTATTTCCCACTAGCACAACTGGGCTATTACTGCCATCTTCAGTTTCTTTGATTGTTCTTTCTTTTCATTTTTGATACTGAGCTGTGATTGGTTGGTGATAGGGTATGGAGAGGGGGAAGGTTGAGAAGGGAGAAGGGGCACACCTTGATGAATTTACTGACGAAGATGATAAAATCAATGATAAGAATGACGACATCACTACATCAATGACCTGAATAATGTGATGTGATAAATATAAACGAAGTATTCTGGAGTCGCTATAGCCTTATTACTCAGTATGTTTAATGGAGACAATGACAATTATCTTAATGGAGAGTAGGAATGGCCGCTAGAGATTGACGCTAAATAGCCTAATGTCTGAGAGTAGAGATGGCACAAGGAATTATTTACTGTTAATTGTACTAACGAGGTTTTAATGTCAGTTTTCGTGAAAGCAGTAAATAAATAATTTGTTTTAAAAACACATTAAGGCGGGCAACTGTCACCTGTTTATAATCCCGCATTGTACCACGTAACGATTCGTTTTGTAGAGGTGGTTGTATGGCTCCCTCTTCCACGATGAGTTTCACGTACAGCAAATCTGCGGCGGGGATTAGTCAGCCTAACTCGCGGCCGTTGGGCTTATCTTGGCGCAGTGGCAAGTGAGCCATTCAGCAGCCAAGTGAATCGAAGCCATTGTTTGCGACAAAGGCGCGCTGGTGGCGGAAGCACGTACCTGCCACGGCTATCTGCAGCTGTCGCCGCGTCCGGCAGCTCACCACAGGGGAGACTCAACAGAAGATTCTTACTGCTAACTTAACAAGTTGCATTACTGTTCACTCGAAAAGCGTTGAAGTGGATATTAAATACGACATAACATCAATTATCAGATACGCAGCTTATCTCACTATTATATGTTTATTTTTCCTTTCTTAATGCTTCTCTGCTTTTCCCGCTTTGCATCCTGTACATGAAGGGTAGGCACAACAAAATACATAACCAATACATAACCATATTCAAAGTAGAAGTAGACATCGTGATTTCGTTAGCTGCCAACTTGCCTTATGGGTTACTACCTGGTTACTGAGATACTTTTGATGGAGTGTTGCACATAACCTTGATAAGAAAAGTTTTTTTGTGGGACACCTATTCCAAGTTGAAACTTTTTTCAGGTGTGCTTGACAGGCGGTAAGGGGGGAAAAAAATTGGAAATTTGTGGTAAGTTCCTATGGGACCAAACTGCTGAGGTCATCGGTTCCTAGGCTTACACAATACTTAATGTAACTTAAATTAACTTACACTAAAGACAACACACACACCCATGCCTGAAGTTGGACTCGGACCTCCGACGGGGCAGCCGCCCGAACCGAGGCAAGACGCCTGAGACCACGCGCCTGCGTAGCAAGGGAGACTGTAGCTCATTTTTTAAAAATTCTTATAACACTTATCGTGTTTAAAATTGGTTAATATTATAACATTTTATTAAAGTATAAATTGGTATATTTCTAACGCTGCATTACATTTGAGAGTAAAAGTAATTTTATGTTATCGAATTAAATCAGATGAAGCTGATGGAATTAGATTAGGAAACGAGACATTTAAAGTAGTGGATGAGTTTTGCTATTTGGACAGTAAAATAACGGATGATGGTCGAAGTAAAGAGGATATAAAAATGTAGACTGACAGGGGGAAGAAATGCGTCTCTGAAGAAGAGAAATTTGTTGAACATCGAATATAGATTTAAGTGTTAGGTAGTCTTTTCTGAAAGCATTTTTATGGAGTGTAGCCGTGTATGGAAGTGAAACATGGCCGATGAACAGTTTAGACAAGAGGAGAATAGAAGTTTTTGAAGTGCAGTCCTACAGAAGAATGCTGAAGATTAGACTGATAGATCGCGTAACAGTTGAGGAGGTACTCAATAGAACTCATGGGGAAAGAAATTTGCGACACAACCTGACTAGAAGAAGGGATCGGTTTATAGAACACATTCTGAGACATCAAGGAATTAGCAACTTAGTACTGGAGGAAATTGTGGTGTTTAAAACACGTAGAAGGAAACCAAGAGATGAATAGAGTAGAATGGAGAGTTGCATCAAACCAGTTTTCGGACTAAATACCGCAACAGCAACATACTTCTACAGCTACACGGATACTCTGCAAATCATATTTAAGTGCCTGGCAGAGGGTTCATCGAACCACCTTCACACTCATTCTCTATCATTCCAATCTCGTACCGTGCGCGAAAGAACGAAAATCTATATCTTTCCGTGCGAACTCTGATTTATTATCATTATCGTTTCTCCTTATGTAGGTCGGCGGAGGAGAAAGTTGGTGATTGAAATTTCGTGAGAAGTTTCCGTTGCAACAAAAAACGCCTTTCTTTTTATGATGTCCACCCCAAATCCTGTATCATTTCAGTGACACTCTCTCCCCTATTTCCCGATAATACAAAACGTGCTGCCCTTCTTTGAACTTTCTCGAAGTACTCCGTCAGTCCTATATGGTAAGGATCGCACAACATAGGCTGAAGTCGAGTGCATAAACGTGTCTTTGGTACGGAACAGGCTTACGCACTTATGGAGATATTTGTACGCATATCATAGAACACAATAATGAGAAAACAAAAAAAGTTTCGAAACTTTTCAAAATAAGTTTTCTTGGCAGTAACAATATCACAGTCCTGCTTACTCCTGTTGACGTGTAAACACAATAATTTTACCGACAGCAAACAAATTTTTTATGAACTTCCAACTGACAGCATAACATAAAACGATAGGTTTCCTTTTGCACAATCGTCGTGAGCCCACCTTTTCTATCTAGGGCACTACTCCCTTCTTGATTTCTTTTTTATTGATTGCATCGTTTCAAGCAGTAAATGCAAAGGAAATTTTCGTCCTCTTCATCAGGCTGCTGCATATTATAAGAGAAAGGTAGAGGAACTGGATGGAACATTCTTTGACACGAGAGTGCTTACTAACAGACGCTTTAGGACTAGTTTGTGAGGGGAGATTGAGAGGAAGGAGGAGATACAAGTTGATAAGCGACATGATGGGAAGCGGAAATTACGCTGACTTGAAGAGGATGGCAGAGTACTGGAGACTATGGATAGTTACTAAGTCAAAATCTGCCTTTGAGTAGAACCTTAATGATGACATCAGAAGCAGGCCTATCCACATTATTCCTTGTTCTTACTCTTAGCAATATCTTGCACTTATCAGTCCTTGCTCTTATAGAATTAATTCTTTCTGCTTGAGCGTCTTTAGATTCAAATGTCTGTTTTAAAAATATGTACCTTTTATTCTATTGTGCTATCCATATTTTAGAGTGTGGTTTCAACGGTTGTTGTCTCAAAGTTTCCTTGACTGGGGTAACAGTTAGGACAGAAAAGCGAAACAGTGCGTAAGTGTGCCGCGACAGTTTTGAATTAGTATCGCAACTACAGTAGTAACTTTCAGGCTTTCCATTATACAGATGTGCCTTGTAAAGTTGAATAATCTCCCGCAAACTAACATGTATTTATCTATTGTCTATTCTAAAAGGTATGCTCCCTACGAGCTTCAATATCTGAGTAACGAAGTCCACTCACTTTTTTCAAAAACACCAATATGTTTTTCGCGCTAAGCCTTGCACTTAGCAGGTGCGGCGAAGTTCGTGAGAGCCCTCAGTATATGGCAAGCCTTGTCTTCCACTGCCGGCAGTGCTCTAAGAAGAATAGTTTCCGAGAAAAGTGCTTTGCTTAAACGTGTCCCGTGCATAAACGTGCCACAGTTTCCACTACGCATCACGTTATCTTCAGTAGTTCAGGGACGTATAACCAACTTCGAGTGAACACTGTCCAAGAGAACTACAACCATTACCATTCAAGCAGCATATAAAAATGTAGGAGATAATTTTAATTTCGAATTCCTTTTATCTAATACTATATTTTAGGTGAAAACAATACATTCTTTTCCAAAATCATTGCCAGCCACGGTGGCCGAGCGGTTCTAGGCGCTTCAGTCCGGAACCGCGCGACTGCTACGGTCGCAGGTTCGAATCCTGCCTCGGGCATGGATGTGTGAGATGTCCTTAGGTTAGTTAGGTTTAAGTCGTTCTGGGTTCTAGGGGACTGATGACCTCAGAAGTTAAGTCCCATAGTGCTCAGAGCCGTTTTCCAAAATCTTTAGTCTAGTTTTGAATACAGCTAAAAGAAAGTTCTCCAATTCAAGAAACATAAAAATTTAATATACGTATTTAGAATACTGGACTGATTATATATCATTTACGTCAGTGTTTCTGCGAAGTGGAAATTGGTTTAAACTTTGAAAGGAGGTTTCTCTTTGAAGGTAACATTGATTTCCAGACTTCCAGAAGAAAAATCATTTGGTGACGTTGAGTTTTTAGGCTAACCGACTTACTACGCAGCAGTGCTCATGTTCATCTCAGAGACACAAGTGGAATGTACTGGACCGCGACCAAACCAGCCCAGAAAATAAGCGTGATTGTCCTCAATCATGTATAGGCCATTATCACGCTAATAAAGAAAATTTTATGCTCAGTCATTTTGTGGTAGAAGCTCTTTTCTTGTCCAAATGTGGTTCTACCTCGAGCAAACACTATTTTTATTGTTTTAATACCCATACGTGTTCCTGAGAAGTTTCTGCATATTCAATGGGTTAATTTATTCTCTGTTAAATAACTTATGCATTGCAATACATGACAGTACTTACGGAATAAAACTACTTACAGAAATACTAACAGGAAAAGTATACCACAGTATTACATACTGTTGATCATGTGGCTATCTGATATTCGAAGTAAAGCTATAACTGTTGCCTTCCAGTATATCATCTGCAATGAATAAGCGTCTGTCAACACTTTGTTACGTAATTTTCGAAAATTTTAGCCTCATTTCAAAATTACCGAGTATTTTAAGCATTTTGTAGCACTATTGGTGTTAGATTACGTTCTATTGGAAACAAAGGTTCGCTACCCATTATTTTCTACGTTACTGTACTAGTTTTCGAAAAATGTGTTGAAATATACGCTGATTGTGAATAGGCTTTGTGAAATAGAGAGTGAGGAGGGGCCGGAGATCGGAATATGTATCTAAATGTGTTTCTTTACTTTTTGTAGATGTCGCGTTTTCATGCTTCTGCAGGGTAGTTGGGTGGAGCTTCCTCAAATACACTGTTCACAGTTTGTGTGATGTTCACTTGTTCCGTCATCTTTTTCTGTGTGTCCTGGCTGGAGTTCTCAATTTTGCAGTGTAATTGGACTTTTGAGTGTCTGTGTGTGTGTGTGTGTGTGTGTGTGTGTGTGTGTGTGTGTGTGTGTGTTTGTGCTCGCGCAGCTCGATCTTCTGATAGTTCTTTTAGGGATGAGAACAGACTTATGCGTAGTGCTGTGTATTCATTCATTAATTGTTTGGCTTCCAGTTTGAATTTTTGTATATGGTAATTTTCTTCTATTACGAGTTTCTGTCGAGGGCTTTTGCTTCATCTAAGAATATGTAAGTCTGTGTTTATGCCTGTTGGTCTCTGCTTCTTGTCAATGAAGTGACCAACAAATGTGGAATGACTGTTGTTACTCGTAAGTGCCCTTCTCTGTTCAGAGAATCAGATGTTGAAATTTCTGCTTGTTTGTCCAATATTAACTGAGTTGCCATCTTTAGAAGTGAGTTGATAGATTCCAGATGTTCGTGTTTGTCTGCATTTGGGTTAGTTGCCCTTAGTCTCTTTTAGAGGGAGTTGCCCTTTCCGTAGTTTTGTTGATGGAGGTGAGTGGGTGCCCTTTGTTTGTAGCTGTGGATGCTTCTTTTTCAGATGTGTTGAGTGTGTTTGTGTCCTGTATGTTGATGTTCTGCGTGCCTGTGATTGTATATTGGTGTTGCTCTGTTTGATACTCTGTATTGGATACGTTTTTCCTTTTAGTTTTAACTTTTTGGTTTAGTTTGTCTATCATATTTCTTTTGTTTTCATTTTCAATATCTATATTTTCGATTATTTGTGGCTCATTTTTGTTGCTGCCCTCATTGAGAGGAATTTGATTCAATCTGTGTAGCATGTGCCAGAGACAAGCTTTCTTGTGAGTAATGGGATGGGTTGATTTTTGATGTATAGTTGTACTGGTGCTTGCAGGTTTCCTGAATACGAAAAAATGGCGTTGGTTATTGTGTATTTGTATTGTGATGTCTAAGAAATTAAATCTTTTGTACTTTCCTGATTCTAAGGTGAATTTTTTCTACAGGTCAACTGTGTTTATATCATTGTGGAGTTCTTGTATACGGTCGGACGCTTCATCTTGAAGGCATATGAAGTCATCTACATAACGGTATCAGTATATAGTTCTGTCCTGTTTTGGTTTCACTTCGGTTTCAGGTATTTTGTACTCAATACAGAGAAGAACTGTTCAGATATTCTGTGTCAGAATATTATCAATAAGGCGATAATAGGTGGTAAAGTTAGGGAATTCAGTAGCAGAGATGGAGTGTGTGGATATCAGGCCCCTTGACGTTAAGTCGAAGTAAAGAAGCTTCCTGTTACATAGAAGGCTACAGAACTACGAAATATAATGAACAAATAACACTCAGTACATCGAAGATTCGAACGAAATCTAACATCTGATCTTTATGAAGGATACACGAAACTGTGGAACAAAGCGAAGCAAAATGCGCAGGACATCATAATCAGTCACGAGCTCTCTTTTGGGTGCTTCGAGCCAAATTCTCCAGTATTGTGGATAAAAACTCTGAAAGACTGTTATAGAAAAGGTAATATGTGAAGCTTTGCTTCAGTCATCAGCAGACGAAGCAAATTACATTGAATTAAGACACTAAGGAATTACAAACATTGGCTCCGAACGGACATTGATTCACTTCAGTTGAGAAAGTTGAAAACTTGTGCAGGACAGGGATTCGAACCCTGGTGTCCTACTTATTAGGCAGATGTTCTGACCAGTAAGAGATGGGACACAGTGGTCACCGCAACTGCACGGACTACCATAGCGCGCCTCCCGTCAGACCCAAAGTCTCATCTTATCAACACACTACTAATACAGTGTCCCTTGCCAATAATCCTCATTACTCGCGGCATTTCGCCGATTCCGGTAAGAGTTGGAGCCTAGTGTGCATCCGCACTGAAGATATCATTGAATGTCTTCGCCTTAATTGTAGGTATGTGGAATCTGTTCTTTCGGAGATGTTTCTGAAAGAACAGAGACCACATATATACACTGATCAGCCAAAATATTGTGATCACTGACTTGCTGTCGGTATAAACCAGCGCAGGCGATAGCAGCGTCACATGGCGAAGAATGACTGCTGGTCAGACACACGCACGGTGCATGTAGTATCAGGGAGCGTCCTGTCCGTATGTGCAGGGTGACAACTATTAACTATATTAGATTAGATTAGATTAATACTAGTCCCATGGATCATGAATACGATATTTCGTAATGATGTGGAACGAGTCGAATTTTCCAATACGTGACATAATTAGGTTAATTTAACAACATACTTAAGTTAATATAACAACTTTATTTTTTGTGTTTTTTTTATTTATTTTTTATTTTTTTAATATTTTTTTTTTCTTAATTTATATCTAAAAATTCCTCTATGGAGTAGAAGGAGTTGTCATTCAGAAATTCTTTTAATTTCTTCTTAAATACTTGTTGGTTATCTGTCAGACTTTTGATACTGTTTGGTAAGTGACCAAAGACTTTAGTGCCAGTATAATTCACCCCTTTCTGTGCCAAAGTTAGATTTAATCTTGAATAGTGAAGATCGTCCTTTCTCCTAGTATTGTAGTTATGCACACTGCTATTACTTTTGAATTGGGTTTGGTTGTTAATAACAAATTCATAAGAGAGTATATATACTGAGAAGCTACTGTAAATATCCCTAGATCCTTAAATAAATGTCTGCAGGATGATCTTGGGTGGACTCCAGCTATTATTCTGATTACACGCTTCTGTGCAATAAATACTTTATTCCTCAGTGATGAATTACCCCAAAATATGATGCCATATGAAAGCAATGAGTGAAAATAGGCGTAGTAAGCTAATTTACTAAGATGTTTATCACCAAAATTTGCAATGACCCTTATTGCATAAGTAGCTGAACTCAAACGTTTCAGCCGGCCGGAGTGACCGTGCGGTTCTAGGCGCTACAGTCTGGAGCCGAGCAACCGCTACGGTCGCAGGTTCGAATCCTGCCTCGGGCATGGATGTGTGTGATGTCCTTAGGTTAGTTAGGTTTAATTAGTTCTAAGTTCTAGGCGACTGATGACCTCAGAAGTTAAGTCGCATAGTGCTCAGAGCCATTTTTTCAAACGTTTCAGCACATCGTCAATGTGTTTCTTCCAATTTAATCTCTCATCAATGGACATACCTAAAAATTTGGAATATTAGCTATATGCTATATGCTTCTGATTAAGGTCTATATTTATTAATGGCGTCATACCATTCACTGTACGGAACTGTATGTACTGTGTCTTATCAAAATTCAGTGAGAGTCCGTTTACAAGGAACCACTTAGTAATTTTCTGAAAGACAGTATTGACAATTTCATCAGTTAATTCTTGTTTCTCAGGTGTGATTACTATACTTGTATCATCAGCAAAGAGAACATCTCAACGGTTTGCGTTCGGACGTTCAAACTGCACGGCTGTCCGCGGGGCACGATGAGAATTAGTATGCGCATGCATGGTATGGTTTAGCGACGAAGCCTACTTACGTTTGGATGGGTTCATCAATAAGCAAAACTGGAGCAATTGGGAGACTGAGAATCTACATTTCATGATTGGTAAGTCTCTTCACCCTCAACGGGTGGCTGTGTGGTGTGCAATGTCCAGTCACTGAATAATCGGTTACGATTTTCCTTGATAGCACGGTGACTACCGAACGGTACGTGAAGGTTTTGGAAGATGATTTCATCCTCATTATCCAAAATGACCCTGATTTTGACAAGATGTTGTTCATGCAAGACGGAGCTCGACCCCATCGAAGCAGGAATGTGTTTCATGTCCTGGGGGAGCACAATGGGGACCGCATTCTGGCACTGGGGTTCCCAGAGGCCACTGGCATTGGCCTCGACTGGTCGCCGTGTATTCCGGATCTGAAGACATGCGACTCCTTCTTGTGGGGCTATATTAAAGGCAAGGGATACAGCAACAGCCCCAAAACCATTTCTGAGCTGAAAACAACCATTCAGGTGGTCATCGACTGCATCGATGTTTCGACACTTCAGCGGGTCATGCTGTATTCGTCTGCGCCACATCGTCGCCAATGATGACAGGCGTATCGAACATGTCATAACATACATCCGAATATCTGTAATGACGTTTACATCTTGAATAAAGTGTGTTCACGTCGTATTTTGTAACTAAGTTACTTTTTTCCGTATAGTTCAATACTTGTCACGCAGTAGAATTGGGAATGCGCGCGATCCATTTGAGTTTTACCGACGGCAAATTGAGATAGCCTGGAGGCTCGATACGATCGTTTCGGAAACTGCACAGCTTGTCAGGTGTTCGAGGAATGCTAGGTAAGTGTCTTCAACACGTGACGAAACCAAGGTGAAACCACGTTCAGACGTCGTGGGATTGGGCAGCCAAACATTATTACAGATGTCGGACGTCGTTGGCTGGGCGGACTGGTAAAACAGGACATGCGGTGAACTGTGGCGGAAATAACATCAGACTTTAATGCTGGGTAGAGTACAAGTGCGTCCGAACACACAGTGCATCGAACATTTCTAGCGAAAGGTCTCCGCAGCCGAAGACCCATGCATGAGGCAACGTTAAAATCAGGATATTGCAACTACGACTGAAATGGGCACGTGACTGTCGGCACTGGAAGATGGCGCAGTGCCAGGGCGTTGCATGGCCCGATGTATCGCAATACTTTCTTCATCGTGCCGATGGGAGACGCTAATCCGTCGTGTTCCAGAGAAACGTGTTACCTGTACTGCAGGACGGAGACAGGCGGCCGGCGGCTCCATTATGCTCTGGGGGAACATTCACGTGGGCATCCATGCGCCCATTGGAGCTTTTGCAAAGCACCATAATGGCCAATGAGTATCGTACACTGATTGCAGACCACGTACACCCCTTCATGACGATCGTGTTTCCCGACGGCAGTGGCATTTTTCAACAAGATAATGCGCCATGTCAGGAGTGTAATGAAGTTGTTCGAGGAACACAGTGACGAGTTTCAATTGATGTGCTCGCCCCCCAACTCGCCAAACCTGCACCCGATCGGACACATCTGGGATGTGATTGAAGGTGGCGTCAGAGTTCATCGGCCCCAATCAGGAATTTACGAGAATTAGGTGACTTTTGTGTGCAGATGTAGTTCCAACTCCTTCCAGCGACCTACCAAAGCCTCACTGCTTCCATGCCACGACGCGTCGCCGCTGTTATCCGTGGACATACTGGCTATTAGATAGGTGATCATAATGAAATGGCTGAAAAATTGCTAAGAATTAGCATCCATAAGACAGCATCTTCCGCAGCTCGTGGTCTCGCGGTAGCGTTCTCGCTTCCCGAGCACGGGGTCCCGGGTTCGATTCCCGGCGGGGTCAGGGATTTTTCCTGCCTCGAGATGACTGGGTGCTGTTGTGTCGTCTTCATCATCATCATTCATCCCCATTACGGTCGGAAGAAGGCAATGGCAAACCACTTCCACTAGGACCTTGCCTAGTAAGGCGGCGCGGGTCTCCCGCGTCGCTCCCCTACGCTCTGTAAAGGAGTATGGGACTCATCATCATCATCAAGACACCATCTTCGTGACAAATCAGTTTTTCTTAAAAAGTGATTATAAACGCACATTTCGGAAAGAAATCGTGACAATATTTTATGAGACGGTAGATAACGATGGAGTAAACGTAGGTATGTTTAAAAAGATTCTCGTAATTATTATTCCTGTTATTATTGACATTTACTGTTTCTCTCCCTTAGTGATATATATCTTACCGAGCGGAAGCCAAACTTGTATGTATTGTATTGTATGCTAACCGGGGACCTAGAGACGACGGAGAGGCTCCGTCCCCGCCACAGCCGCAGTGGTCCGCAACCCCACGACGACTATCGCACTTCACCCCTCCGCCGTCCCACACCGAACCCAGGGTTATTGTGCGGTTCGGACCCCGGTGGACCCCCCAGAGAACGTGTCACACCAGACGAGTGTAACCCCTAAGTTTGCGTGGTAGAGTAATGGTGGTGTACGCGTACGTGGAGAACTTGTTTGAGCAGCAATCGCCGACATAGTGTAACTGAGGTGGAATAAGGGGAACCAGCCCGCTTTCGCCGAGGCAGATGGAAAACCGCCTAAAAACCATCCACAGAGTGGCCAGTTCACCGGATCTCGACACAAATCCGCCGGGCCGATTCGTGCCGGGGACCAGGCGCTCCTTCCCGCCCGGAGAGCCGTGCGTTAGACCGCACGGCCAACCGGGTGGGCTAAGCCAAACTTAATTCGACCAACATCCAAGAATGACAACGCAAAACCAGCAGGCACCTCTTGACCAGTTAGCCTAAAGCCTTGGAGTACGTCATTCATAAACAGACGACAGACTACCTTAAAATTTTTAACATCCACTTTAAATATCGATCAGGATTCTGAAACCTCCAGAAACAGTAATTTCATTAATCAAAGTGACTGAAAACCTTAAATATGCTACAAACAGACGCGAAGCTAATAGGAGGGCGTGCTGAAAAAGTAATGCCTTCGAATTTTTATGTAATAACTAGTGATGCTTTTTAAATAAAACAAACTTTATTAACTTTCTGCATATTGATTCTTCGTATCTACACAATTATTTCTCAACATAGTCACGCTAGTGACAAACATTCTTCTCTTAACGAGATACCAGTTCGCTGATACCGTCACTGTTGAACGTTTGGCTTAGCTGACGCAGCCACAACCTCACCTTTGCTTGCACCGGTTCATCACTATCAAGGTGAAGTCCTCGAAGGTATTGTTTAAGTTTTGGAAACAGGTGGAGGACTGTCTCACACACTGAGGTTAGCGCCACCTTTTCGGTCATTACGAGCATAAGCAACCCAACGTCACACATTACTAATGTCGATAGAATCATCACCGTACACAGCCTTCATTCTTCTACGGATTTCTAATGGAGGTACGTTTTCTGCGGTTAGAAATCCAATTACAGCACGCTGTCGATCACGCATAAACATATTTACAGTACACCCCGCCATGTTAGACGCTACAATTGCGACCCTTCTAGCGGCAGAGATTTGCAGATCAGGTCAGCGAAGCGAGAAAGCTGACGAAGTAATATGCATGACATGTAAAATGTAAGCTGATATTGAGGAGAGAATAAAAAATTCTGAGGTTTTAGTTTTCAGCATGCCCTCGTATTTTAACACTGCTTGATTGTAGCAAGTCTTTTAAGTCAGGTGATTTCCATATATTACTTATGAAAATGAAACCACTGAGTTACTAAAACAGCGGAAAACTTTGTGTCGAGTGCTACTCAGAAACAGATATCTATGAGTAGCCTGTGTGTCGGGAAAATCGTCATGGAAACATACGATATCGGGTGTCTTCCAAAGTCCAGTCATTGAACTACAGATTGTCAATGCATATCAGTGAAATTTCAACTGTGCTATAGTCCTTTGATGACCATCAATGAGCCGAAGACAGAATTGATGCTGCTGTTACCGGTATGAATGACAACATTTATTCAGTATCACGATGAGCAAAACATGTCAGAAGCAGAGATCTGAAATGAGGTATGTAAACTCGTTTTAAACTTGCCAGCGGGTTGTATGACATTGTCTCCAGACTCGTCGTCTCTGTACGTTTGGACACTCGACTCGCCAGTCTCCATGGCTGCCCATTTAAGGGGGAACGACAGGGTGACGGACGACAATAATGACCAAATTCATGATTTTTTTTTATCCGTACTAGAATGTAGCAGACAAATGGGATTTGATACAATGAATAAAGAATACATTGAAGTTTTTATTGATATTTTTTATGACCCTGATCCTTACAGTTGTAATCTTAGTTCATCGTAGTGAATTGCAGAAAAAAAATTGCGAAATTATAGGTATTTGAAAAAATGGCAATTTTTGGACCCCTCTTTTTTGGCCGAAAAAAATAATAAATATCAGCATAAATAAACCGGATAATATGAACTGAAGAGAATTCAGTTTGCTTCATGGAGACCGAAAATTATTAAAATCGGATTGTAGACTGGGCTATTAGAACCATGCCGAAAAACATGGTTTTGAGAAAAATGCTTTTAAACTTTGACAAGTATTTATCATATAAAAAAAGGACAGAGCCTTAAATTTACGGGATATCAGCGTTGCCTGATCCATAACAGCTATCACCCCGGCTAGCGGATGGCGGCTTTCTACTACTTTGACCTGATAAGCCCTTCTTTTCGTCGTTAAAGGTCTTTTCGTTGCTGAGCGCATTGCCGCTAGCGTCTGTATCTCCTCAGAATCGGCGCATTTCATCGCTTATTTTGATTTGAATGGCATTAAATGTAAAAATTACCAAACAAAACTGTATTTCACTTTACACCTAACAATAAAAACACTCGTCTTTGAATGACGCCGACTGACGCTAACTCAGTCATGCTGGCTGAACGTCTACCAGGGGGCCAACACAAGAAAAGTGGAAGTCTACTATGTGTTCGAAATATTGGTAAACATTTCCACAGTTAGAATCAACCCTAAACATCTCACGGACGCAACGAATGGAGCGCTCCGCTTCATACGCTCACAGAATCGTTACTTTTTAGAGTTCGCTCATAATATTTTGTTGAATAATTCCTCAATGTATATACATTCGAATTCTGTAATAAAGAAAATTAGAGTTTTTTTCGATCGTCACCCTTTTGTTCCCCCTTGATTGAAGACTCATCACCTGAATTTGGCCGGCGGCTGTGGCCGAGCGGAGCCGACCGGAGTGGCCGAGCGGTTCTAGGCTCTACAGTCTGGAACCGCGCGACCGCTACGGTCGCAGGTTCGAATCCTGCCTCGGGCATGGATGTGTGTGGTTAGTTAGGTTTAAGTAGCTGTAAGTTCTAGGGGACTGATGACCTCAGCAGTTAAGTCCCATAGTGCTCAGAGCCATTTTTGAACCTGGATTTGTCTTCGGGTACGAGTGGACTCTACCAGCCTAGAATGGAGATGAGTACTCGAGTACGCCACTATAACCACGCACTCGGGCATTGCTGCTACATATGCAACAATTGGGCATGACTGTTATTATATTCCAGTTGAAGGGTTAGCTTTAAATGTCGTTCTGTTTACACACAACTTTATATAGCTGGATGTATGTGTGTGTGTGTGTGTGTGTGTGTGTGTGTGTGTGTGTGTGTGTGTGTGTGTGTGCGTGTGTGTGTGTATCTCTATGTATGATATACATGTGTATAAAATATATATTTGTATGTGTATGTATGTGTGTATTGTAGTGCTGCCACTATATTTTGGTTGCTACTATGAAAATAGTAGCTGTGCAACAGTAGTTGCCAGAAGCCTTAGAAGGTGGTAGGAGCTAAAGCAACGCCATGGCTGTTGCAGTAACAGGCCGTTGTAACATTGCTAGCCTATCTGGACCGAGCATCACTATTTGGACGACACAGCAAAACGAGACAACTACTGCGAGACCAGCTGGCCGGTTTCTACAAATTCATACTAGGCAGATCTTATGGACAAAAATGGCTCTGAGCACTATGGGACTTAACATCTGTGGTCATCAGTCCCCTAGAACTTAGAACTACTTAAACCTAACTAACCTAAGGACATCACACACATACATGCCCGAGGCAGGATTCGAACCTGCGACCGTAGCAGTCGCGCGATTCCGGACTGGGCGCCTAGAACCGCTACACCACCGCGGCCGGCTCTTATGGACACTGATGGTACACGTTTGGCCTGAGGGCTGTGTTGGTTCCATTTCTGGAACGTCTTTTCGTTGGAACCAGATGTACAGCAGATAGACTGAAATGAAAGAAGTGTGATGCTCGACCGATATTGGCTAAGGTACGTTATACAATATTCTTGAACATTTTCCATTTGTACTCAAGAGCTTTAGTCTCAGTTGTAGATATCTGATATGACTTTTATGCAGCTATTCTTGGTCACTTAAGATCTGAAAACAGTTTTGATCCGTCATTTCACGTTATGAAGATACACATAAAGATTTATTATTCAAAGGGCAGCGTTCGTCAGAACACTTTTCATCGGTATTGATAAGTATTCGTGCAACGTCGTGTATTATGCTGGTACTCTGGCTGAAACTCTTTTGAACCTTAACTTTGTAGACAAATTTGACATTCAAAGAAATATTTTGACTCTTAATTACATTCAATTGTGCTCGCATGACCCATCGATGTTTCTGAGCCCCTTCTTAGGTGGCTGGATAAGGAAGCAAAAGAAGAGCCATCTGGCGTTTAAAGTTCTTGTGGTATGGCCTGAGTCAATAAACCATACTACTAATATACCGAATTCTTCTAGCAGACTCGTGCGTCTGTACAGTATCGAGGTATTCTCTCGACCTATTTCACATGATCCCGTTACTTGCCCAGTTCAAGCAAAACCTGCAGAAAACACCGTTGAAGAAGAAACGTACGAAGACAGCTTTCTTTCATGACCATCCAACGACTCAGACCCTGCCAACTAACTTATTGAAGATACTCATTGATAAATGATAAACTTCGCGACCTCGAACGGGATGTGGCACTAACAAAAGGGTAGCCAGAACTATTGGGATCACGTCTAAAGGAACTTCATTTACTTGCGCTACGTGCGCGTCTCACACAGACGCAAAGAGTTTGTGCAGTTATTTGCATTGAGTGAGACTAGTTGGTGCTACCCGAAGGCCGCGCGAGATTAGCCGAGCGGTCAAGGGCGCTGCAGTCGTGGACTGTGCGGCTGGTCCCGGCGGAGGTTCGAGTCCTCCCTCGGGCATGGGTGTGTGTGTTTGTCCTTAGGATAATTTAGGTTAAGTAGTGTGTAAGCTTAGGGACTGATGACCTTAGCAGTTAAGTCCCATAAGATTTCACACGCATTTGAACAGTTGCTACCCGAATGTTATGTCAGGCTTCATTGTAGAACAGAGACCTGAAGCATGGTTACTGTTCTCCTTGTCATTTTAGATGAATGTAAAGGCAGTATTGTTACAGATGTACCTCAATATCAGATGGATAGTCTGACTACTAAAAATTAGGTAATGACTGCATGATCATACTTCTTGAAAATACAGGCTAACGTGATTGTAACACTGGAATACAGACAAGATTCACTAAGTACTAAAGCTCTATCCAGGAGTGGGACAGCAGAGATGTAAATCAGTACTGTAGAGAAGAACGACCAATCAGAGATATAGAGACAGGAAATATAAACGTCCTATGTATGCCATTGGTTGAGAGTGACAAAGAAATAATGTAACTGGAGCTTACGAAATTCGTAAATGGACTAGTCAGTGTGTGAAACGCTTTTCCACAACTTCCGAAGGTGAGTTGAACGAAATGGAAAGAAAGCGTGGTTATTGGCCGACAGATTAAAAGACCATAAATGATGGCCACTTCCAAGAATTGCTGAATAGTTCTTAAAGAGATGAATTAGTGACATTTAAGCCAAACATGCCATCTTCATTGGAAATAACAAATATGCTGCCTAGGTGGATACTGCGTACAAGCTCGGTGCGAAAAATACCTCAAAATTAATCTCCTCAACTGAGATCTGCTATGATATCCTAGGGCCTGTCAGTGATGCACATTGTGTACATCTTCTTAGTGACATCATGGCGGTGAAATCTTCGATGGTGCGCTGCAATGTTGGCTGTCGGATGCTGGACGCTTCAGCCTAAGATGCCAAATGTTCATCACAAACGCAGGTCTACTTTCAGGAAAATTAAACCAGACACACCTTAAATTAAAAAAGTGTATACTTTACGCATATTTTTGTGCTTTATGTGTTCATTATGTGTTCATTAGCATTTCATGAATAGATACTCCAGGCAAGAAATTGCTTGTGTTTCGTTTGCTTCGATACTAACTTACTAATGTATAAATGATTGGTATCACACATCTGAAGAACAATGGGTAACGAAGACAAATAGCCTCCGTATTACGAACCAGCAGTATTTCAATTGCAATAAAAACATTGTTGGATGTCAAGATACCTATCGGTTTTTTAAATTAGTGTTATAATAGAGTAGTCATATAATGTTGACGTACGATTTAAACAGTTTCCATTTCTGAGGACAGACTACACACAAACTGTATACGTCTGAAGAAACATTTGATTTATAACTACCATTAGTAACAATGTTGTTACTGTAGGAGCTCAGCAACGAAATAATAGGCAGGGTGAATTTTATTGCCTTCGTATGGTTTTGTAGTTATACAGAACACTCCTTAGTACACAACACGGGAATGGTACCGGTTTACAACGATAAGAGTACTGAGGAACATAAAAACATTATCTGTGCCCTTATTCCTGGGTTTACGCTGACGGAAAATACACACGCTGATTCCATTCAAATCTGATAGCTATTTAATATATTTCGCGTATAGATTCTCATTTCGTAGTTGCTGCAAAATATTTTCTTACAGGCTGCATCTTTGTGGGTGCCTCATATTTACTCGTGATCGATAAATAACTTAAAAGACAGTTAATATTAGTGAGACATTTTTGCATACGTGCAGATATTAGGGAAACCATGAAATCATATACGATATGATGAATTTTTACATGTGAATTTGGATGTTTTAAGATGAAATCTCTACGGTGACACGTGGAAGCGGAAAAGGAAATGAAAAAAGCTACTTATGGACACGACTGCTTGTAAGAATCTCTTCAAGTTACGGTGAAGTAGACAAGTAATGTTCACCGTATAGTTGACACTCGTGTTCAGAGTTTATAATGGTATTTCATCAAAGATTAATTGCATTAGATTCTATGATAGCTGTGATTTAATGTTGTTAACAGCGAAACACAAAGCAGAAACAATTTATATTGGCCTACTGGACGTGAGCCGAGGTCTACGTTGTTCAGTCTGTTTACGTGTTCTCATCTAAATTCAAGGCAGACGTGATGCTGGGCCTTCTACCTGAGAAAAACCAGACGGAGGAGAACGAAAAGTACGAGTCGTGTATCATTGTTAGCTGGGAGAAACCGATGGCAGGGTGAGCGACCTCACCAACAATATTTCATTCTTCCCGCGCAGTGGCGTCTTTCCGCGTGTTATATGAAGGTTCACTCTGTGTGTAGCTTGCTGTAATGACTGTGTGTGTGTGTGTGTTTTATGGCATCATTTTTTTGTGTTAAATGATGATGAGAGGCGGGAGAAAGTGAAACCGGCTGGCGTCACATGACCTACGCCTAAGGAATAGTCATAAAGGACCGCCGGCGCTGACGTCCCAATACGACACACGGATCGATATCAATAGTATGAGACACTGCGATGACGATTGAAATTTAATTTGGATATTGGTACGAAGTCACGTGATCAGTAACTCTATACACCCAACTCTTCCCCTTGTAAGCCAAATACTGGTGGTGAGAATAATATTGTTTCGAAAATGATTTATTTTCCGGCGCAGTCATAATAACTTCAGTACCAAATTACCCGTTTCGGTCATTACTAGCCATTTTAAGGTCATAATACCGTTGTCGTAGGTAGCTCCAACCACTGACGAAAACGAAATGTCAATCATTCATTGACATTGTCACCATTCATTTCTGCTTATTACGATCCTCTGTTGCCTCCATTGTTTCATCTCTCAAATGTAAGCATTCGGCTTCTGTTGTATTCTTTTCTCCGGTTTCAGTCAGTCACTGACTAGTGGTCCCTTTGAAACTGACAGCAATCTTTTGTTCTTTCAATTTATCCAGATTCCGTCTCCTTAATATCCAATATTCCTTCATTTTCTTCAGTTTTAATGTACGGTTCACAAGCAATAAATTATGTACAGAGTCCTCATTTCCCTGGAAATAATATACAGTTTATAATCTGGTTTCAAAAGATGTCTTACTATGAAACCCTCCTTTGCCTCCAAATCTCTTCTACGTATACATTCCTCTTTCAAGGCTTTAAATCAAGTGTTACCGCTGATTAAATCACGCTCAGTGCAAAATTCCAACAGATAGTTTCACGTATCAATCATCCCTTTCATTCCATGTTCCCCGCCGTGCGGTTAAAGGCGCTGCGGCCTGGAACCGCAAGACCGCTACGGTCGCAGGTTCGAATCCTGCCTCGGGCATGGATGTTTGTGATGTCCTTAGGTTAGTTAGGTTTAACTAGTTCTAAGTTCTAGGGGACTAATGACCTCAGCAGTTGAGTCCCATAGTGCTTAGAGCCATTTGAACCATTTGAACCACGTTCTCCTACTACATTTCGTCCTCTTGCTACTATCCCAGGGATATATAAATGCAAACACTGTCAAGTGCTTAATTTCCATTTTCTCTCCTCGCACGATATTTCCACGAAAAAACACTGATATCCCTAATAGTTAACATGCTGTAATGTATGATGCCGTCTGATACACAAATACTTACATGAACATAGCCCACTGACTTGTAGAGTGCTAAACAGGTTTGTAGCCTCAAAAAAAAAAAAAAAAAAAATGGTTCAAACGGCTCTGAGCACTATGGGACTTAACTTCTGAGGTCATCAGTCCCCTAGAACATAGAACTACTTAAACGTAACTAACATAAGGACATTACACACATCCATGCCCCAGGCAGGATTCGAACCTGCGACCATAGAGGTCGCGCGTTCCAGACTGTAGCGCCTAGAACCGCTCGGCTACTCCGGCCGACTTGTAGCCTCAAAATTAACAGCAACGCACAGTGTAAGAAACACATTTTAAATATTTACCAATGAACTTCAATGTCTATTTCTTCTCAAATGCATAAGGGTGCTCAACAAATGAAACCAGTTTTCTAAATCCGTAGGTGTTAATATAAATAGCTGCTTGAACTGGAAGTAAAAAGAGGGCTATTAGTTTATCCGATGGGTTGCGAACTGGAAACCACAGCAAAAACTAAAATTAAGTACACCTTGAAACTACTTCTCTACGTATTCGCCGCTCTGACTCACACATTTGTCGTAGGGTGGTACCAACATTCCAGTACGCTCGTCACAGAAGGCAGCCGCCTGTGCTTTCCGTCAATCCTCTACACTGGTCTTGCAGACAATACTGTCGTCATAGAAAGCAGTTCATGTGAACAGAGATGAAACTCAGTCGAAGCCAAGTCCGGGTTGTGTGGTGGGTGATTAACCACTTCCCATCGAAAACGTTGCAGGAACTTCTTCATTGCCCCTACAGAGTGCGAGACAGATTGTCTTGAAGAAGGAAATGAATGACAGTTACGTTATGAGGGCTGCATGAAAGCAGGCGAAATCTTTCTGCGGGCACTCACAGTTGACTCGAGGCACAGTTTTCTAGGCATCTTTACGTACTCACTTTGCGCTCAGAACTGAAAAGAACGACGCGATATTATCGAGAGGTGTACTAGATGTACTGCCCAGCACATCTTTATCGGATTTCCACTGAGGTTTACATTTCACGACAGACCGCAACAAACGAATAGCTTTCGTATATCACATGTCGTCTTAACGCACTAAGCTTTGAAACCTTAGATTCGGATAATTTTATATTACGGAGGTGAAATATCTAAAAGCTGAATTACCCTTTTTTAAATTTTCATACCCTAATATTGTATATTGGATCAACTCATAATTGAAGAATGTGTTTTTGTAATGAGGATAATATCTGGTATCCACTCTAGAGCCTCTTGGAGAAAGTTCTTGAAGTTGTTGAGCATAATGACAAGTAGTAGTAGTAGTAGATTAGAGTTTAACGTCCCATCGACAAGGAGGTCATTAGAGATGGAGCGCAAGCTCGGGTGAGGGAAGGATGGGGAAGGACATCGGCCGTGCCCTTTCAAAGGAACCATCCCGGCATTTGCCTGAAGCGATTTAGGGAAATCACGGAAAACTTAAATCAGGATGGCCGGAGACGGGATAATGACAAGTGCACAGTATATTTGTTCCTGTACGGAGTGAGTTGTCAACAATCACTCACAGTTCAGAACCAAGGGTAACGTTCATACAATATAGAATAGTAGGATAGTTCACCTACACTATCCATCACTGAGCCTTCAGTGTGTGGCTGATTTGAGATTAGTAACTGTGTGCGATTTTCGGTCTGTCTGTTGGGCTTGGTCGTAATAAATGTCATCCAAAATGCAGAACGGGCGGGTACGCTATTGAGGTAGGGAACCTAATAATAGTCGTAAACGAGTTACCTATTGTCTGCATTCCACTTGTCCTCATTTCCACCACAAATGGTTCAAATGGCTCTGAGCACTATGGGACTTAACTTCTGAGATCAGCAGTCCCCTAAAACGTAGAACTACTTAAACCTAAATAACCTAAAGACATCATACACATCCATGCCCGAGGCAAGATTTGAACCTGCGACCGTAGCGGTCGCGCGGTTCCAGACTGTAGCGCCTAGAACCGCTCGGTCATGCAGGCCGGCTTTCCACCACACCTTAGCTGAAAGGAAACTCTTACTTGATGCTGTGCGATAGCGAGGAAGTAGCTACTCATATGACGTGGACAATGTCTCACGAACAAATCAGTATATTCAAATTTCCTTTTTATAACAGGCAGACCAAACTAACTTCTCAGAGAAAAACTTCCACTTTCTCAGCTCCTAACACAGTTAAGAATCAAAACCCGATTTACAGGTCTACAAATACTGTCTCTATTAAACATCTGCCGGACCAGTAAAAGATTGTTTACTCGTCTTAAAAGTGGAAAGTTTAATGCTCCATCCGAAACGGATTTTAATTCGAGTGACGCGTAAGAACTCTCGAAACGGTAACAAATGAGGGAAATATCTGCTTACCATTCCCACAAAAGTTCAACTCATATCAATAGAATTATGTACGATCACGATCACGATCGAGGCCATCGCGCCTTGTCCAGCTGCTACACACTATTTCTCCCTATCTGCTGGGATCCTCCACAGGCTTTGGACAAAAATGTGGAAATGTCACGCGAAATGCATGCTTGATAATGAATACAGATACCAACCAAACTTGCAGGTCGCGTTGCTGGACTTGATCACGAAAGTCGCCTCTGCAATGTCCTCAATATCTTCTCAGTGTCAGTCGTGGTCAGGACAACACTCTGAGTAGTTGCGACTGCATTATTTTGGAGCTAAGTGAATTTAAATGTGAGAAAATCACCCGTGCCCGTATGGTCGATGCTTCCATAACCAATGTAGCGGAAGTGTTTGGTGTACCGCATCGAAGATTTGTACCGCATACAGGCAAAGCAGTAGAACATCATTAATTTATTTATTTTCCGTAGGACCAAATTGAGGAGCAAATCTCCAAGATCATGGAACGTGTCAGTACATGAAATTACGACATCTAAGTAATAACAGATAAAAATAAAATATTTATGAACCCAAAAAAAGTCAAGCCATAAGTTTAAGTAAGCGCAATCAACAATGTAACATAAGAATCAGATTAACTTGTCAAGGAGCTCCTCAACAGAATTGAAGGAGTGACCCATGAGGAAACTCTTCAGTTTCCATTCGAAAGCACGTGGATTACTGATAAGATTTTTGAATTCTTGTGGTAGCTTATTGAAAATTGATGCAGCAGTATACTACACATCTTTCTACACAAGAGTTACGGAAGTGCGATAAAAATGCTGGTTGGATTTCTGCCAAGTGTTAACTGAAGGAAAGCTGCTTATTCTTGGAAGTAAGCTGATATTGCTAACAAGAAACGACAGCAAAAAATATATATACTGAGGGGCCAGTGTCAAAAGACCCAGACTAGTGAACAGGGTCGACAAGAGGTTCGCGAACTTACGCCACTTATTGCCCGAACTGCCAGTTTCTAAGCCAAAAATGTCCTTTTAGAATGGGAAGAGTTACCCCAAAAATATAATACCATACGACATAAGTGAATGAAAATAAGTGAAGTAGACTAATTTTCATGTCAAGCAATCACTTACTTCAGATACCTTTCGAATAGTAAAAATTGCAGCATTAAGTCTTTGAACAAGATCCTAGACATAGGCTTTCCACAACAGTTTACTATCTATCTGAACACGTAGAAATTGGAACTGTTTAGTTTCACTGACCATATGCCCATTCTGTGAAATTAAAACGTGAGGTTTTGTTGAATTGTGTGTTAGAAACTGTAAATACTGAGTCTTACTGTGACTTAGCATTAGTTTATTTCCTACAAGCCATGAACTTATGTTATGAACTGTACTATTTGAAACTGAGCCAATGTTGCACATAAGCTGGTGTCATCAGCAAACAGAAATATTTTACAGTTACCCATAATACTAGAGGGCATATCGCTTCTTTAAATAAGGAACAGGAGTGGCCCCAACACTGATCCCTGCGGCACACCCCATTTGACCATACCCCACTCAGACCCCACGTCACAGCCATTCTGAACATTGTCAGCAACAACCGTTTGCTGTCTGTTGTTAAAGTAAAAGGTGAACCAATTGTGAGCTATTCTTTGTATTCCATAAAGGTCCAATTTCTGGAACAATATTTTATGTTCAACACAATGAAACGCCTTAGTTAAATCAAAAAATATGCCTAGCGCTCGAAACCTTTTGTTTAACCCATCCAGTGCCTCACAGAGAAATGAGAATATAACATTTTCAGTTGTTAAACGACCTCTGAAGCCGAACTGTACATCTGATAGCAAATCATGTGACATAAAATGATCAGTTATCCTTACATACACAGTCTTTGCAGTCTGATAAGTCATAATGTGGACGAAATTGTATGTTGAGTTATCGTGACGTACGGTCATTGAAGCGGATTTTACCGAAAAATAAGAGGACGACAGCTGCAAAAATCATTGCAGAACTAAATGTGGCTCTCGCGAAACTGCCAGTACCAAAACAACACTCAAGGAGCACTGTAATTGGGTACTGCAGGACGTCGTGGAATTCCCAAACCACTCATCAGTGATGCATATGCCCGGAACATGGAAACGTGGTCTTGAAATCATTAGCCTTGGACTGTGGTGCAATGAAATAATGTCATTTGGTCGGATGATTCTTGGTTCAAACTGTTTCTAACTTCTGTCCGAGATTATGATCCAGTAGTGAAACAATGGGGGATTGAGTAATGGCGATGATCTGGGCAGCCATATCGTGGTATTTCATGGTCCCATGGTTACCCTGCAATGTAGTATAGCTACCAATGTTTACGTGATAATTTTCACTGATTAGGTCCGCTGACCGGCCTCTATTTACACAGCCCTCATCGTCCAGGACGGGTATTGTGTGCACGAGGATGAATTATCGCACCTCCCGTGGCCTTCACAGTCACCAGATCTCAATGTTATTAAGCTTCTGCGTTCTACTTTGGACAGAAGGGTGTGTGATCGCTATCCAATTCCACCATCGTTACCTGAACTTACCACTATTTTGAAGGAAGAATGGTATAAGATACCCTTGAAAACAACACACGACCTGTATTATCCATTCCGAGATGACTGGAAGCTGTTTTGAATGTCAAAGGTTTCCCTACATCGTATTAAGCATGTTATGTTTTGCGTTTGTGGTCTTTTTATATTCTTTTACACCTCATGTATACATATCCGTGGTGCTGACGGCGAATGAAACATTAGCTTTTCGACAGCCAGCGTATTATGTCCAACATAATTGATACACGGGATCTAAACTGGCATGCTACAGCACAGTGCACCTAGTTAGTGCCTAAAAGGCACCCTCCTTGATGCATTTCATTTCTAATACTTCTCCCAACTTTGATTATATCTACTTCATAATTTTTCTACGGTAGACACGTTTTTGAAGAAGATCCTATTTAAATTCTGGTTCTCGATTACAGTAACTACTGCTTGTACTATAATTTTAATTAGAACTTTGAGTAGCCATTCCCCTCCGAACTGCGCTTTCAGTCGCCCAGTCTCCTTTAATGTTACCTTAATTCTTTCACATTTGGTACATCTATGTAATTTTATAGCTAAAATATTGTGCGGTGAAATCTAGAAAATAGTTCTAAGGAGTAGGTAATTTGCTACACTGTACGAAATTCAGGACGAAAATTATTGTAATAACTTAGGAAACATTGAACATAATGTAATATAAACTTCTATCAGCATTTTTATGCTAAAACACAGCTACTATTACAATTTAAACTCTGTAGATTCTTATTTCAGACGCTCTGAGGTTTCTAAAGGCCATCGATAACGTGAAAAATACTAACATAGCTCCACAGGAACATTTGCACAATTATTTTTACTAAATGACATTTGCTATTGAAATTTCAGCTTTGTATCGCCTAATTTCAGCGGACGCGAAACTAGTTTAAACATCGACTTTCGTGGAAACTATAGAATTGGAGAAGTTCAAACTCAGGGTTTACTGCATCTGCAAGCTTCTTAATCATCTTAGTAAAAAAGTTAAATGACTTTAAAGTGTCGAAATTTATTCAGTTAGTTGTTGAGCAGTCAACAGTCAGCGCCGTTGCTTAACAGCGTATAGCGGGGTAATGGTTAGGAGAAACGATGCTATTAGTAGTACAACGTACCCTTCGCCACGCACCGCACTTTGGCTTGCGGAGTATGTATGAAGACGTGGATGCAGTTACACTCACTCCCGGTCTTAGCTCGTAGCTGCCGACAGTGATCCCTCGTACTTGCTTCCGCATATGTTATGTGGCACAGAAAGAAGTGAGGTATTTTGGACCAATATTGAAAGGAATTTAACAGACAGTGAAATTAACATAAAGCACAAACTGAAATCATATATGCTTGACAACTTCTCACATTCCACTGACGAAGTTCTGAATGTGTAATTTATAACACATTGTTTGTGTGGGGGTAGGCGGGGGTTAGGGAGGGAAAAATCGAACATGGTTAATTATAAATCACTTCATGTAACTGCAAAAAAAAAAAAAATGCTTAAGATAATGATCAGTTCTTAAGTTTATTTATGCACTGCGGAAGTGTGTTAAAATTGTAAAACTAACTCGTTCCACATCATTGAAATCGAAATAATTAAACAAAAAATGGTTCAAATGGCTCTGAGCACTATGGGACTTAACTGCTGTGGTCATCAGTCCCGTAGAACTTAGAACTACTTAAACCTAACTAACCTAAGGACATCACACACATCCATGCCCGAGGCAGGATGCGAACCTGCGACCGTAGCGGTCGCGTGGTTCCGGACTGTAGTGCCTATAATTAAACAGACCAATGAATGCGTCACGTCCATTTTGGTGCTGTTATTAAAATATGCTCAGTGCAGCGGTTAGTCAAAGACGACGAAATAAATGATTCATATTGTAACGCTGTGTGACAAAATAAATCAGAAATTACAGTAAAGGGTATATCTTGCGTACGGGGATAATTGTAAAATGAAGTAAGAACCAAACTATCACTCACGTTTCCAATTACTTTCTTCGAAAACCTAATGCGAAAAACACTGAAACTGTCTTTTGTGTTATGAAAACGAGGAACTCATGTCTGTGGAATGTTCACGGTGCTGAAGAGTTGATATCAGTCAGTACATGACAACCTGAGATACTTCTCTACGCTGCTGACTGGTACTGAATAACGATTCAAAATTATGGTCACATCTTAATTAAACCAGATGATGAAGATTATTAACTGAAAGATGACTGCTAGTTTCGACATATCAGTAACTTTAAATCAGAGTACAAGTCGACTGCATGTATACATTTTAAAATTTTGAGTTTAAAAATTATTGTAGACATTCATGTGTGACGAAGTGCAAAGGGAAAAAGAAAACAGCTCGTAATGAAAGCTGTTCGCTGTAGGAAAGCAGATCTGCAGAAATCGCGATTGGGCACCGTGAAAGGGAGGCTGCCGCTGGCCAGAAACGCTGAGGTAGTCGAGTGTTCTTCTTCTTATCTGCCATCAAAACGCATCATCCGCTCATAAAAGAAAACCTATTGAATTATTCATCGCATGTATAAAAATCGCCGAGGACACCGGAAGGAAATACGAGCTCACGTCAACAGGATAGCAGTCCTATGCAAATTCTGGTGGACGGGCGACTGCAGTCTCATCATCATATCAAAGATTTTCACTACTCACTTTTTCTCGTGTCCTGGTGTTATGCTATTATTTTGAATTAGGTAGTCATACTTTCTTTCAAAAATTCTGTCGTTCCCTTTCAACGATTTTAGTTTAAGCATTTCATAGTTGGCTGTCTCGGACTCGTTCCGCTTGATATGATCCCACAAACTCTTCGATTTACGGATTAATTCACGTAGTTGATTAATTTAAACACGAAAGATAAAATCATATCCACAGCAAACACTTTAACGATACTTATATATTACTTTTGAATGCATTATGGGAACAGCCACTCACTTTCTCCAACAAAGAGGTTCCTACTCAATGGTCTGAAGATGACCACAGTAGTGGTCGAAACCGGTCACCTTGTTAAATAAATTGTGGTCAAGACTGTTTTTAATAGTAATTATACTTATATATCTTTGACATTCATTCATCCTTATCCAGTCGCAAAATTCACTCGATATAGCTGAATTATTCAAGTAGTTAATGTCATTTCCAGTTGATAAAATAAAGGCACTTTTTGTCAGACATATCAAAGTCCATCGACAGTTGCCAAATGTGATATAAAAGAAATTCTTTTATAGTGAAACGATGGTACACGGCTACACAATTCTACAGTTATGGGCACACTTCTTTACAGTACTGTTTCTTTGTCCTTGCCTATTGCTGCTATTAAGCAACCATGTCTCATCTATTTCTGAAAATGTTAGTTTGTCATAATTTAATAGTGGAACTACACTACAGGATATTAGATCTTCAGTATGTAACAAATGACAAACTGACGAGAAGTTTAATGCATGCTTTAATATGGTAATGCTTACTTCTAGAATGAGATTTTCACTCTGCAGCGGAGTGTGCGCTGATACGAAACTTTGTTTGGAAGGTAGGAGACGAGATACTGGCAGAAGTAAAGCTGTGAGTACCGGGCGTGAGTCGTGCTTCGGTAGCTCAGATGGTAGAGCACTTGCCCGCGAAAGGCAAAGGTCCCGAGCTCGAGTCTCGGTCGGGTACACAGTTTTAATCTGCCAGGAAGTTTCGTAATACTTACTACCACGACATACATATGACAAAAGATTAGGCGCTGGATCTCTCTATGAGAAACCTAATTATAATGTTCTTTGTTTGTGAGTGACACGCCAACGGTGTTTGCGCCCAGTGACACATTGGACAGCGGAGTGTCACTACGTCACCTTCCAAGACGAGTCTTGGTACAGCGTATTCCTGTGTGAAGGCTGTGAGGAGAGTGAATGTTGGTGGGATTCCATTACTCGTCGTTATACGTGGCGTGATGATATGTTTTACATCGTCTCATTGTCTCTGTACAGCTGCACCAAGGGAAGCAAGGAGAGGATGATGTTTGGTGATCGGTATCCTCTTTCTACTACACAAACTACACGCATTTAGTACCTGGGTTCTTTATTCATAAGAATAGAAAGTTACTTATCTCAAGATGGTTGTTGTGGTACAAACTCCCTGTAATAATCCACGTTAACCTCATTGCTGGTGAAGCACAAAGTCCGCAATGTACACTATTCTGGTTGCTATGTGCTGTCCAGTGCTACAGCGATCCCACTGGGCTGCGACCGATGAGTCTGAAACTCATGGGGTGCGAGAGACTTCAACTAAGTGGCCCTCTGGTCCGCGGCGAGTATCTAAATACTGGCGACTGAGAGGGTGTTGGCAGATCGTTTCCTGCGAGTCTGTCGTTGGCCTCTATCGGTCTTCTCGCAGCCTCTTTGACGCCTGATATGTTGATGCCAGCTTACACCAGCACAATATAAGGGGCGACTGAGTACATAGCACAATAATCTGTCTCTCGTAGCATGTAATCTGGAAGCAGCCACTACATTTCTGAAGTTTTGTGGTGTATTCGCTGTGCCCTATATTCCAAGTTGTCTTTCAACACTATAGCACAAGACATCACGTTGATCGTGACGTCATGACCGACCTCACTATAGAGGATCTTTGACTGTTGTCCCGGCCAGAAAGTACTCCAGATTTTTCACCCACTGAAAAAAATCTAGTCGTGTGTTTCCAAAAAACTGGCACACAACCAACTGCTATGAGTGCCAAACTCTTGCATAGAGTTTGATACAGCGTGAAATGATGGAATCATATCGGTCATCAAAGGTCAGTTTTCCTTGATGTGCAGTGAGGTTAGAGCTGAATAAAAATCTAATCGTGTATTCTTCCTGTTATAATGTATACGCACAGTAACTAAAATTTCAGAGTTTACTGTCCTTCCTGTTGTTGCAACATTAGCGGCCTGTAGAGTAATTAATTACTGATCAGTTCTAACACAAGGCTAACGTATTTTACCATGTGATCTCTTAAACATTCATGGTCACTACTTGACAAATTGCATGGAGTAATTCTTTGATCGATGGCTGATTGATAAATTGATGTTCCGAGAGTACAAAGTGTAGTGTTGGCAGAAGAGCCAACACTGTGTTGCTAGAGGAGGCCGAAATGCACGCGTTTAATTACACGATGACTGGCGTGAGGTTTCACAATATTAATTATCAAATGCTATGGCGCCTTGCTAGGTCGTAGCAAATGACGTAGCTGAAGGCTATGCTAACTATCGTCTCGGCAAATGAGAGCGTATTTGTCAGTAAACCATTGCTATGAATGTCGGCTGTACAACTGGGGCGAGTGCTAGTAAGTCTCTCTAGACCTGCCGTGTGGTGGCGCTCGGTCTGCTATCACTGACAGTGGCGACACGCGGGTCCAGCGTATACTAATGGACCGCGGCCGATTTAAAGGCTACCACCTAGCAAGTGTGGTGTCTGGCGGTGACACCACACAAGGTACTCGTATTCTAAAAGTACATAACAGTCATTATTGGCGATGGACGCCAGGCGTAGGAGCATGGGAAAGGGGACTTGGCTCGTTACCAGGCTGGCATGGATGAAACAGTCGTAGATAAGACAGACTGTAGAGATAGTAAGTACCCTAACAGTTTGAACAGGGAGTGTAGCAAGAGGCAGCCGATGTCCGGGCTCTCAGCGACCACATTCAAACAGGTAACGTGTGTTCGGGAGGTAGTAGCTATACAATACACTAGCACAACTGAATAAACAAATGACAACTGATTTCCATCGAGGTCTTCTTGCAGAAAAGATAGCTTGTGTGAGTAAGTTACTCACTCGTTGTTGCTTGACAGTCATCAGCTAAGGTAGTATAAGCACTAATCTCTCATATAATTATCCCATTACCTGTTTGTTGTCCGGGCACATTGCAGTGATATCCAGGAAGAGTTACGTTAGTTGCTCCATGACAACCTAAATAGAACGGTACTTTTAGGGATCAACACCTTCAAATGCCAGCGTTTCGGATTTGCGAAGACCACAGCAGACAGTTGGATGAAACGTCTACTTTTGATTTGTAGTAGTTATTTAGATTCACAGAGTTAATCTATTCAGCTGTCCAAAATCATTTTATTTAAAATATGAAGATATGTCACATACTTTTATGTGTGACATTTGCTACATGTGTCTCTAGGCTATTCTGATTCTCAGAATGGACTACATGACTCACTTTTATACTCTTTTAAATTTCACTAAACAGTTTTTGATTCACACTGTCGCAACGACAGCTGACGAACTATCTGAAGCTGGATCTGTAGCAGGTATTATTGGTGTGATGCTAGTAGTGGCTTTGAACGTACTTACGAGTGTGTACGTAGATGAGGGTGGTTTCCCTCCATCTGTCTATGGTACGTTCTGCTTCAATCGAAATATGGTTTTTCCTGCGGTGCTCGTAGAAATTATTCATCTTTATGACTGTCTGCATGTAATAACTTTAGTAAGATTTTCTACATTTTATCCAGTGCGCTGTGCCTGCTTGCATTCCACTATGATAATGGTGTCGCTGTTTCAGATACTCTACACTACAACTTCTCTCATTTTTTATGCTCTCATACGATTTCAGTTCTTATTCTGTCTAGTTAATTGCCCTTAATTCCACACTCTTGGATAAAATATTCTGGAGGTAAAATACACTACTGGCCATTAAAATTGCTACACCAAGAAGAAATGCAGATAATAAACGGGTATTCATTGGACAAATATATTATACTAGAACTGGCGTGTGATTAAATTTTCACGCAATTTGGGTGCATAAATCCTGAGAAATCAGTACCAAGAACAACCAGCTCTGGCCGTAATAACGGCCTTGATACGCCTGGGCATTGAGTCAAACAGAGCTGGGATGTCGTGTGCAGGTACAGCTGCCCATGCAGCTTCAACACGATACCAAAGTTCAACAAGAGTAATGACTGGCGTATTGTGACGAGCCAGTTGCTCGGCCACCATTGACCAGGCATTTTCAATTGGTGAGAGATCTGGAGAATGTGCTGGACAGGGCAGCAGTCGAACATTTTCTGTATCCAGAAAGGCCCGTACCGAATCTGCAACATGCTGTCGTGCATTACCCTACTGAAATGTAGGGTTTCGCAGGGATCGAATGAAGGGTAGAGCCACTGGTCGTAGCACATCTGAAATGTAACGTCCACTGTTCAAAGCGCCGACAGTGCGAACAAGAGGTGACCGAGACGTGTAACCAATGGCAGCCCATACCATCACGCTGGGTGATATGCTATTACGGCGATGACGCATACACGCTTCCAATGTGCGTTCACCGCGATGTTGCCAAGCACGGATGTGACCATCATGATGCTGTAAACAGAACCTGGATTCTTCCGAAAAAATTACGTTTTGCCATTCGTGCACCCAGGTTCGTCGTTGAGGTCTCCGAGCTGATAGTCCATGCTGCTGCAAACGTCGTCGAACTGTTCGTGCAGATGGTTGTTGTCTTGCAAACGTCTCCATCTGTTGACTCAGGGATCGAGACGATACGATACGATAAACCGCAATCGCGATAGGCTACAATGCGTCCTTTATCAAAATCGGAAACGTGCTGGTACGCATTTCTCCTCCTTACACGAGGCATCACAACAACGTTTCACCAGGCAACGCCGGTCAACTGCTGTTTGTGTATGAGAAATCGGTTGGAAACTTTCGTCATGTCACCATGTTGTAGGTGTCGCCACCGGCGCCAAACTTACGTGAATGCTCTGAAAAGATAATCATTTTCATATCACAGCATCTTTTTCCTGTAGGTTAAATTTCGCGTCTGTAGAACGTCATCTTCGTGGTGTAACAATTTTAATGGCCAGTAGTGTAGTCCACCATGCGGAACACCGGGCGGAGGCTACTCAGGAGGATGTTGTGATCAGGGGAAATAAGACTGGCATTCTATGGATCGGAGCGTGGAATGTTAGACCTCTTAATCTGGCAGGTAGGTTAGAAAATTTAAAAAGTGAAATAGATAGTTGAAGTTAGATACAGTAGCAATTAGTGAATTTTGGTGGCAAGAGGAACAGGATTTCTGTGTCGGAAGGAGAAACAGCCCAGATGGCAAACCAGTCCTAAGAAAAGAAGGGAAAGCTGAAAGGTGGAAGGAGTATATAGAGCGCCTGTGCAAGGAAGATTAACTTGAAAGCAATATTATAGAAATCAAAGTGATCGTAGATGAAGGTAAGATGGGAGATGTGATATTGCGAGCAGTATTTGAGAAAGCCCTGAAGGATCTAGGTCGAAACAAGACCTCGGGGGTACATGAGATTCCGTCAGAACTAATGATAGCCTTGGGAGAGTCAGCCATGACAAAACAGGAAATCTTGTGTACAAGATGTATGAGACAGGCGAAATACCCTCAGACTTCAAGAAGAGTGCAGTAATTCCAATTCCAAAGAAATAAGTTGCTAAAAGGTGCGTAAATTACTAAACTGTAAGTTTAATAAGTCATGGTTACAAAATACTAACGCGAATTCTTTACAGAAGAATGGAAAAACTGGTAGAAGCTAACCTCGGGGATGATCAATTTGCATTCCGAAGAAATGAAGCAACACGCCAGGCAATATTGACCCTAACAGACAGAGGTTGACAGAGGTTGACAGAGGTTACTCGCTCAACAACGTCGAAAGCTTTCGCTATGTCTACAAATGCTATTATTGTAAGATGGCCTCTTCTTAATATGTCTTCTGAGAGGCCATCTTACATTAATAGCATTTGTAGACGTAGCGAAAGCTTTCGACGTTGTTGAGCGAGTAACCTCTGTCAAATTCGGAAGATAGATGGGATAAAATACTGGTAGTGTAGAGGCATCCCTGATGTCATTCAATCTGTGCACTGAGCAAACGGTAATGGAAACTAAAGAAAAATTTGGAGTAGGAATTAAAGTTCAGGGAGAAGAAATAAAATCTTTGAGGTTTGCCGATGAGATTGTAATTCTGTCAGAGACAGCAAAGGACTTGGAAGAGCGATTGAACGGAATGGACATTGTCTTGTAAGGAGAATATAAGATGAACGTAAACAAAAGCAAAACAAGGGTAATGGAATGTAGTCGAATTAAATCAGGTTATGCTGAAGGGATAAGATTGGGAAACGACGCACTTAAAGCAGTTGATGGGTTTTGCTATTTGAGCAGCAAAATAACTGATTATGGCCGAAGTAGAGAGGATATAACATGTAGCCTTCAATGGCAAGAAATGCATTTCTGGAGAAGAGAAGTTTGTTAACATCAAATATTGATTTAAGTGTTAGGAAGTCTTTTCTGAAGATATTTGTCTGCTGTGCACTAGAAGAGAACGGAAACTTTTGAGATTAGGCGCTACAGAAAAATGTTGAAAGTTAGCTCGGTTGATCATGTAACTAATGAGGAAGTTATAAATAGAATTGGAGAGACAATAAATTTGTGGCACAACTTGACGAAAGCAAAGGATCGGTTGATAGGACAGATTCGGAAATACCAAGGGGTTACCAATTTGGTACTGGAGAGAAGTGTGGGGAGTAAAAATTGTAGAGGGAGATCGAGAGGAGAATACCGCAAGCACATTCAGAAAGGTGTCGGTTGCAGTAGTTATTAGGAGATAAAGAGGCTCACACAGGGTAGACTAGGAAGGAGACCTGCATCAAACCAGTCTTCCGACTGAAGACCATAACAACAACAATATTAATTTACATAAAGTGGCAGTTCATACATTTTATTTTATTCGTTACTAAACTACTGTGATCAAAATATTGTTGTATTAGAGTTTGTAGTTGCTTCCATGGGAAGTCTACAGGAGTTTATCAGGTGTCGAGTTGGTGACGGCTCATTCTAAAATTCACATTTTTATGCCACTAGATATGTGAGCTCGATGATTTGTCATAGTTACACAATACTTCGGGTGTACAGATTATTATGATACCTAGAAACCATAGTTACTATCATTGGTACATGTCAAAGTAATGCACCTGAGAGAGTTTAGCCCGCCCCACTGATTTATGACGTTTACATAAACAAAACCGTCTTTCACTTTCAAGGTTACCCACACCCCTCACCTGTACCAGTTTTCGATCCATGGGTATGTTGTTCTCTATTTAAATGAACTGGCCACTTGGTTTTGCCTCTTTATGCTACCAAACCTTTCACTCGTCTTCTTAAAGTATATGTATGGCAGAGTAATTTATGACTATATGCTTTTAACCTTATCTTAATTACCATAGTTTATTATCTAAAATAGCCTCCCTCCACTACCTCAAGCCAATAGCTGTGTCGCTTGGCCCTAACACCTTCACCTCCCACCCCTACTCAGTGGAGTATGGTGACCATCATCATGAGATAGACTCGTCATTTGTACTCTGTATGCCTTCGAATATCATAAATCATCAGAAGCAGAGATCAGCTACTGCCACCACACGAAATAAAAGGAAGAAGACTGTCGTAATTGAATATAAGTACTGTTGCCCCAATCTCATTAGTCATTACTATTATTGTTATTATTCTTTGTGCGTGTTTTCATTTAATTATCTCACGCGACAACGGGATCCTGATGACACAGTGGAGCAGCAGCTGTCTACACCACTGCAGCGGCAGCACACAGTCAGCATACCTGATTTGCTGGATCACAATACGCAGCAGCTGTTCCTAGACTTCGAGTTTCCCCAATCACCACCACCACAGCCGTGCCCGACGGCCGACCTGACTTATCGCATCAGCCGTACCCTGACTTTGAGTTTCTGGCATCTGCACCGCACAGCGATATATCGTAGCCGCAGCAGCAGAACATACAAGAGTTCTTCGTCCTGGACTTCCACTTCCCACTATCACCATGGAGATAATCGCTCGTCAGACGGTTACCATGGCATATCTTTAAAATATACAGTCAAAATGTAAGTGGGAGCGCCGGCCGGAGTGGCCGAGCGGTTCTACGCACTACAATCTGGAACCGCGCGACCACTACGGTTGCAGGTTCGAATCCTGCCTCGGGCATGGATGTGTGTGATGTCGTTAGGTTAGTTAGGTTTATGTAGTTGTAAGTTCTGGAGGACTGATGACCTCAGAAGTTAAGTCCCATAGTGCTCAGAGCCATTTTGTAAGTGGGAGCAAACATGTGATTGTTGGCATCACCTCTATTGATAAGTTCAGTGTAGTGGTAATGTTAGAAAATCTCCAATTTAGGGGAATGAACGTAATGCTTTTATACCAAGAATGGTACAAATTACGTCAGAATTCTGCAACGATAAGAGCAATGTTCAACCCTGATGCTTTAATAGTCAACAGTAGTTGTATCTTATCGAGAAATCCTGTGACAAAGATCTTTGTGAAAGTTAAGTACATCTTTTATTGCTGTACTTCATAAAGTGAACCAATATGTCATGTGTTCTAGTTTTATTGGTCATCTCCAAGAGCAATCAAAGAACCCACAGTTGTGGCCAGACGAAAGTAGTTTTACCTGGTCAAAACAGTTTCAGTTAGCCTTGGGATCGGATAAACCCCTCCTGACCTGATAATATGCCTCAGGTACTGGACTGGAGATGGTGCGTATGAATATTCCTCTTTCTTTAAACTCAAATGTGCACATTACAAACTTGACAATATCTTTCTCAGTCTTGCCACGTGTTCCTCAGTACACTGGAAACAAATATGATGTCAGCTAGACAAACAAGACGCATGATATATATCAACAGCAACAAGTCAGCGAATCGTTGAAAAGTGAAGGCGTATTCCTTAGACCAAAAGGCATATGCAAACACTCACACAATCCAGAAGGAACCACAAAAACAGTCATTGGTTTTTCTTGTTGTACATTAGGAATTTGGTGGTAACCAGAGTGTATGTCAAGGGGTAAAATGGCAACAATTCCCTAGTTTGTCCACTATTTCGTTACCTTACATACTGGTCACATATCAACTCATAGATGATAGGTTTTTTTTCCCCATTGATCGACTATTTGGGTACTACGACAATTGGCGACGACTAGCAGTAACAGATGGTTGAATTATCCCTGCAGCCAACTGTTGTTGAATACTGTTCTCAACAATGGATTTCAGACGACATGATAGTCCGTATGGTTTCTGAGCAGTTAGTCTAGCATTTCCTGCGGGAAGTTCGTGTTGTACAAGGTCAGTGGCTGGCAAATACTGCTGTCCCTCGAGTAACCGCGCATATTCCTGTAAAACCGGGTACAAAAGATCTCGCTCTCACTCAGGCAAATGTGCCAGTTTCTCTGATAACTGGTTTCTAAGTAATGGTGGAATTGTACAAACTTTTCTTACTGGCATCTGCATCTTCCTCTTATTTTTGAACTGATTCTCGCACTGAAATTCTTCCTCCACTACGTCCTGACCACTGGCAAGTATCGTTCCATGTGCAATTTCATCATCACCTTGTCCAAAGTTATTAACACATCATGATACATAAAACTTCTTTCCTACTACTTCTCCCTCACTATTACTTCTTTTGACATGAATCTGCAGCATGTCGCGAATGTCGTTCTGACTCAGAAGATCATTCAGAAAGTCTCATTTTGGCGGCATTCAGATTTTGACACAAATATAGAGAATCTTTCCCGTACCTCCGCTGGTTGGAACAATGGTGTTAGACTTTTATGCCCACATACATGGTTTGGTCGGGAGCTTGCGGAAAGGGCCTCATTCCACAAGTTCTTCGTGACTGAGGGGCACGCTTACTGTCAAAACAGTGAGTTGGCACCCCGAATCGGACAGTTCGCGTCTTGTAATCCATCACCACCCGAAAACGGTAGAGAAAGTCGTTCTCTAAAACGAAATCGAAATCCCTTCTACGATGTGGCACCACTTTCATATCAGGCCCATACTTTTCCCCATGAATCTTAAGGTTTATAAAACAAGTCGCTGCAGGCACTATTATTTCCTCTCCTAATCCTCATGCATTATACCACGACAACTTAAGTGCAGACCTATCACTGTGAGGAACAAGTAATACGCTACCCTGGGCACCTATATTTACTAATACTTTGACAGTCCTCCCCCTAAGCTTTCCTTCTAGAATTATTTTGTCCACTCCGTTCCGGACAGGGTTCATTGTTCTTGTAGGGGCGAGGACGGGCGGTAGGGCATGCCCCACACTTTTTCCCCCACTACTGTCCTTCGTAGCATCTGTTATTTTGCAGAGTATTTTGCGGTTGGTTACTTCGCCTCTGATTCTGTGGCAGCTGTCACTTGTGTGACCTACTGTATGGAATTTTGCACAGCACGGCACGTGGAAGCGGTCGACCATGTGGTTTAACTTTCCACAGTGGTTGAAATTAAAATCGTTCACGAGAATACGACGGGGACTCGTTGCTACGTGAGGAAGTTGAAACAAATCAAACCACCTCCTCTTGTAACAGAGACAAGCTTTCGGCCTCTTTTAACGAATTAGAGGAAACCACCTTGACCTCATTATTTATTTGTGGGTTTATTCCATGAATGCATACATTTAGAGCTCTCGTCTCAACCTCTTCAATTAACATTTCACCAAATGTGGTATCTGTGGTGTCACCGCCAGACACCACACTTGCTAGGTGGTAGCCTTTAAATCGGCCGCGGTCCATTAGTATACGTCGGACCCGCGTGTCGCCACTGTCAGTGATTGCAGACCGAGCGCCGCCACACGGCAGGTCTAGAGAGACGTACTAGCACTCGCCCAGTTGTACAGCCGACTTAACCAGATATGGATCACTGACAACTACGCTCTCATTTGCCGAGACGATAGTTAGCATAGCTTTCAGCTACGTCATTTGCTACGACCTAACAAGGCGCCATAGCATTTGATATTGAGATTATAACATGTACCGTCAAGAGCGATGTACACCAATTGTGGATTAAAGTTAAGTATTATATTAACTACGTACTTTATTTGCTACTATTAATTCCCTTAACTATTCCAGACCTCACGCCAGTCAGCGTGTAGTTAAACGCGTGCATTTCGGCCACCTCTAGCAACACAGTGTTGGCTCTTCTGCCAACACTTCAGTATCCTTTCCCTACGCGTACGTACAATAGGGTACAGCCCGTATCCGTTTGGCAAAAACCTCAAAGTCTTCACTGGTTTGTTGTCGTAAAGTAGACAAACAGTCTCAATAATAAGTAACTCCTTTGTCAGAGTAGCACTCAGATAATTCCTCTGCCAGGATATCAACCGTTAACACATCACATTACGCATCAACTGATCCCACAGAGGCGCGCGCATCACCAGCCTTTTTCCCCACATCAACTGATTCCACATACGCACGCGCATCACCAGACATGTTCAGTTTTATCATATTTAATAGGAAGCTGTCTGGCCAGGAGCAAGTGCGAGCTACATCTCAGATATTCTGCAAAAAGTTGGTAACATTCTATTTGAGTTAACCCGAAAAGGCGGGAACAAAAAAAAAAAAACTGCATGGAGGGTGTTTGCCATATTTGGGATGTAAGTCACGGTACAACCTGCAGAAGCCCCGGAGGCGTTTGAAATAGATTGGCTTCATGTATGCCTAGTTTTGCTTTGAGTTCCTGAACTAGCTCAGCCACCTGTTTTTGTAACTGTAATTTTTGCTCGGTTAAAGCATTACTCTGTTCTCGTAGAATAATTGGATGATCTGCTTCAACATTTCCAGCAGCAGATGCTGCCTGCTGTTCATGCGGTCGATTCGTCCAAGAGTGTTTTTCTAGCATGATTTCAAAATACGGGACAAGTGATTTCTGTAAGAGCACCAGAACTTTTACATAAGAAAAAAGGCTCACAGTAGAAACACGAAAACTAAAACCTACCTAGGATGAAATCCAACGACGGAAACTTGTAGAAAAGTTGCGAGAGAGAAGAGTAAGCTTGCTTGGCCAGTGAGACTTCCTTTAAAATTGCCATCGTTGAGTGGAGTGGTGTGAAGCCGGCGGTGTCGGAGGGGTCAGCTGCACAGGACAGAGTGTCGACGACAGGGCAGCATCCAGGACATACGTGCATTTGGCAGCGATGACAGGGTCTCGTTTAACGGAAGCAGGACGCTGTAGTGGGCAGCTCGCGGAGGGCTGGCGCCCGCAGAAACAAGGCGGGGGTGTGGTAGTGGCGCAGCCTTCAGAGCTCTGCCACATGGAAAAACGGCAGTCTCTGGCGATGGTACTCTCCGCACGCGTTTTCATGTGGCGTTGCTTGTTTGGGTGCATCTAAACGCCAAAAAAGTTTGGGTTACAGAGTGGTCCAGCCCAGCATTGTAGTGCTATGGGCTGACGGAGTGCAACCAGCTCTCTCGCACGGAAATATTCCACAGCAACCATCCCCAAATTAAGATTTCAATAAACTGCACCTAACGGTATGAACGGTACGCATCATGTGTCTGACACCTTATTGTGCATGGATGTACCAACGTAGGAGGTGAGCATCCAAGGTTTTCGTTGGGTGATTATTCAGAATGTAAAACCAGAGCTGGCGAATGATAAAGTGACTCTGCAATGCAGGTGCACTCGCACAATTCTGTTCATGTCCTCCCCCCCCCTACCATAATTGATCTCTGCCCTCTTATTGGTTGGAAGAGGGTACTTTGTACGTATACCTACATCAGCGACACTCTGCAAGAGTGTTTCTGTCAGCAGTACCACGTGTGGGAACGCTGTTCATGTGGACTGATCGCGGGTAGGTACAGTATCATGAGACATCTGGTGCTGCACCAGCCCAGTCAAGCCAAGCTACGGCTATACCGTAAGATGCTGGTTGATTGCATCGAAACTCGAAGATTTGAGAAAGAACGAAAACGAATTAATTTCCAATAAACCGTACCGCTCAGTCTGACATTCCACCATACACATCTACCAACGAACTAGTTTGTTGATACCATCACTGTAGATTGTTTGACTTTGTCGATGGTGCCACAACCTCACCTCTATTTGCACCGCTTCATCACTTTCAAAGTGAAGTGCTCGAAGGTGTGCTTTAAGTTTTGGAAATTGATGAAAAGTGGATGAGGTCAAGTTGGGACTGTATGGAGGATGATCGATGACAGTGATCTCGTGGCGACGGGTTCCTAAAGTTGTTGCAGCGCTTATGTATGGCCTGGCATTGTCATGCTAAAGTAGATGAGGCTACCTGTGTGGACCAATTTTTCGAATTCGAAACTCAATTACAGCATACAGTGTCTCATGCACCAATATAGATAAGTCATACACCGCTATGTTACGCTCCACAATTGAGAGTCCTCTAGCGGCAGAGAGGTGCAAATATGTAGACATGATGACTAAAGATGTAGAATGTTAATAAATTTTCTTTTCTTTAAAAATCTTTAGGAGTTTTCACGTTATAAATGCGGAGGCATTACTTTTCAGCATGCTCTCGTAGCTCTCGTGCAAATAAACGTATCTGCTGGCCATAAGTCATGAGAAAAACATAACTTGGCAAATAAAATAAATTTATATATTCATATATCTAACAAAACCTGGCTGTGTAAATGCATAAAAAAGAAACTGTAAAAGGAGAAAGTAGTTTTTCAAATCATTGTATACTAGGAAAAGCATCTCTGTGAAAAAATCACTGTGAGATGTGACATCAGAAACAAGCAGGTTTGTAAATAATAGAAGAAACTTTGTTAATAAACAACAAATAATCAATCGCGACAGTGGCTACCATCTCAGCACTGCCTGAGAGCCCGCAACCAGGAAAATCAGAGAAGAACGTTGCGTTCCACCAACGGCCACGGACGGAGCAGAGAGAGACGGACGCCGGGACTCGAAACCCGCGCACGCATCCCCCCGCTTCCCCCCCCCCCCCCCCCCTCCGGCCGATACAGGCGCATCGGCCGATTCCGCGGGTGCATGATTGGCCGACCGCGGGAAGCGGAGAGCGGTCCAGCAGAGATATAAGCCCGCGACCGACGATATCCCGACGCTTTGGCTGAAGACGATGGAGACTCATTCCATCGAAATGTTGCTACGAGACGACAATGCTACTCGGCTGCAACCCGTGAAGACTTTATATATGAAATTCGCCGAGGAAGCCTGCACTCGCATATAATAAATATATCTCTAAGAAAGAGTTGCAAAAATAGGAACTGTTAACAATTAACCATAAAGTTTTGTTGTATCATTGTTATTATAGTATTTCTAAATACTTTCACGATAGAATTATTGTCTATCACAAACCTGAAACTCTCCCCATGATTATGAGACCTCAAATTACTCACAGTTGAGTTACTTATAAAGAATGATAAGAGGGCGAAGCCCCCCCATGAACCATGGACCTTGCCGTTGGTGGGGAGACTTGCGTGCCTCAACGATACAGATAGCCGTACCGTAGGTGCAACCACAACGGTGGGGTATCTGTTGAGAGGCCAGACAAACGTGTGGTTCCTGAAGAGAGGCAGCAGCCTTTTCAGTAGTTGCAGGGGCAACAGTCTGGATGATTGACTGATCTGGCGTTGTAACACTAACCAAAATGGCTTTGCTGTTCTGGTACTGCGAACGGCTGAAAGCAAGGGGAAACTACAGTCGTAATTTTTCCCGAGGGCATGCAGCTTTACTGTATGATTAAATGATGATGGCGTCCTCTTGGATAAAATATTCCGGAGGTAAAATAGTCCCCCATTCGGATCTCCGGGCGGGGACTACTCAGGAGGACGTTGTTATCAGGAGAAAGAAAACTGGTGTTCTACGGATCGGAGCGTGGAATGTCAGAGCCCTTAATCGGGCAGGTAGGTTAGAAAATTTAAAAAGGGAAATGGATAGGTTAAAGTTTGATATAGTGGAAATTAGTGAAGTTCGATGGCAGGAGGAACAAGACATCTGGTCAGGTGAATACAGGGTTATAAATACAAAATCAAATAGGGGTAATGCAGGAGTAGGTTTAATAATGAATAAAAAAATAGGTGTACGGGTAAGCTACTACAAACAGCATAGTGAACGCATTATTGTGGCCAAGATAGACACGAAGCCCACGCCTACTATAGTAGTACAAGTTTATATGCCAACTAGCTCTGCAGATGACGAAGAAATTGATGAAATGTACGATGAGATAAAAGAAATTATTCAGGTAGTGAAGGAACAGGAAAATTTAATAGTCATGGGTGACTGGAATTCGTCAGTAGGAAAAGGGAGAGAAGGAAACATAGTAGGTGAATATAGATTAGGGCTAAGAAATGAAAGAGGAAGCCGCCTGGTAGAATTTTGCGCAGAGCATAACTTAATCATAGCTAACACTTGGTTTAAGAGTCATCAAAGAAGGTTGTATACATGGAAGAACCCTGGAGATACTAAAAGGTATCAGATAGATTATATAATGGTAAGAAAGAGATTTAGGAACCAGGTTTTAAATTGTAAGACATTTCCAGGGGCAGATGTGGACTCTGACCACAATCTGTTGGTTATGAACTGTGGATTAAAACTGAAGAAACTGCAAAAAGGTGGGAATTTAAGGAGATGGGACCTGGATAAACTGAAAGAACCAGAGATTATACAGAGTTTCAAGGAGAGCATCAGGGAACAGTTGACATGAATGGGGGAAAGAAATACAGTAGAAGAAGAATGGGTAGCTTTGAGGGGTGAAATAGTGAAGGCAGCAGAGGATCAAATAGGTAAAAAGACGAGGGCTAGTAGAAACCCTTGGGTAACAGAAGAAATATTGAATTTAATTGATGAAAGGAGAAAATATAAAAATGGAGTAAATGAAGCAGGCAAAAAGGAATACAAACGTCTCAACAATGATATCGACAGGAAGTGCAAAATGGCTAAGCAGGGATGGCTAGAGGACAAATGTAAGGATGTAGAGGCTTATCTCATTAGGGGTAAGATCGATACTGCGTACAGGAATTTTAAAGAGACCTTTGGAGAAAGGAGAACCACTTGCATGAATATCAAGAGCTTTGATGGAAACCCAGTTTTAAGCAAAGAAGGGAAAGCAGAAAGGTGGAAGGAGTATATAGAGGGCCTATACAAGGGCGATGTGCTTGAGGACAATATTATGGAAATAGAAGAGGATGTAGATGAAGATCAAATGGAAGATATGATATTGCGTGAAGAGTTTGACAGAGCACTGAAAGACCTGAGTCAAAACAAGGCCCCTGGAGTAGACAACATTCCATTAGAACTACTGACAACCTTGAGCGAGCCAGTCCTGACAAAACTGTACCATCTGGTGAGCAGGATGTATGAGACAGGCGAAATACCCTCAGACTTCAAGAACAATATAGTAATTCCAATCCCAAAGAAAGCAGGTGTTGACAGATGTGAAAATTACCGAACTATCAGTTTAATAAGTCATAGATCCAAAATACTAACGCGAATTCTTTACAGACGAATGGAAAAACTGGTAGAAGCCGACCTCGGGGAAGATCAGTTTGGATTCCGTTGAAATGTTGAAACACGTGAGGCATTATTGACCCTACGACTTATCTTAGAAGAAAGATTAAGGAAAGGCAAACCTACGTTTCTAGCATTTGTAGACTTAGAGAAAGCTTTTGACAATGTTGATTGGAATACTCTCTTTCAAATGCTGAAGGTGGCAGGGATAAAATACAGAGAGTGAAAGGCTATTTACAATTTATACAGAAAGCAGATGGCAGACTCTTGTCGAGGGGTATGAAAGGGAAGCAGTGGTTGGGAAGGGAGTGAGAAAGGGTTGTAGCCTATCCCCGATGTTATTCAATCTGTATATTGAGCAAGCAATAAAGGAAACAAAAGTAAAGTTCGGACTAGGAATTAAAATCCATGGAGAAGAAATAAAATCTTTGAGGTTCGCCGATGACATTGTAATTCTGTCAGAGACAGCAAAGGACTTGGAAGAGCAGTTGAACGGAATGGACAGTGTCTTGAAAGGAGGGTATAAGATGAACATCAACAAAAGCAAAACGAGGATAATGGAATGTAGTCGAATTAAGGCGGGTGATGCTGAGGGAATTAGATTAGGAAATGAGACACTTAAAGTAGTAAAGGAGTTTTGCTATTTGGGGAGCAAAATAACTGATGATGGTCGAAGTAGAGAGGATATAAAATGTAGACTGGCAATGGCAAGGAAAGCGTTTCTTAAGAAGAGAAATTTGTTAACATCGGGTATAGATTTAAGTGTCAGGAAGTCGTTTCTCAAAGTATTTGTGTGTAGTGTAGCCTTGTATGGAAGTGAAACGTGGACGACAAATAGTTTAGACAAGAAGAGAATAGAAGCTTTCGAAATGTGGTGCTACAGAAGAATGCTGAAGATTAGATGGGTTAATCACATAACTAATGAGGAGGTATTGAATAGAATTGGGGAGAAGAGGAGTTTGTGGCACAGCTTGACTAGAAGAAGGAAGCGGTTGGTACGACATGTTCTGAGACATCGAGGTATCACCAATTTAGTATTGGAGGACAGCGTGGAGGGTAATAATCGTAGAGGGAGACCAAGAGATGAATACACTAAACAGATTCGGAAGGATGTATATGTTGCAGTAGGTACTGGGAGGTGAAGAAGCTTGCACAGGATAGAGTAGCATGGAGAGCTGCATCAAACCAGTCTCAGGACTGAAGACCACAACAACAACAACAACAACAAGGGGGCGAAGGAGGAGTTCGAATCTTATTGGTCGATTGGGTTTCCCGCCATTTAATTACGCTCCCATTGGCTGAAAAAAATTGGTAGACGTTCCCCACTAATCTTATATAAAGTGACCATTATCGAGCTACGTCGTGAGCTTTAATATATTTCGCACAATTGCCTCAGGCGTGTGGAGGGCTCCCCTGAGTGACACCGATTAATTCCCTCTGGTTCCCTGGGGATAAGGAGCAGGGGATGGCCTTGAATATAAGTTGTCCAAGTGGATAATCTGACACCGGATGTGTAATCTGACGCGGAATATATGATATGATTGTTGTACGGCCCACAACGCTTCTTCATAACCTACTACTGATCAGTTGTCCGCACCCGGTAGCTGAGTGGTCAGCACGACAGAATGTCAATCCTAAGGGCCCGGGTTCGATTCCCGACTGTGTCGGAGATTTTCTCCGCTCAGGGACTGGGTGTTGTGTTGTCCTAATCATCATCATTTCATCCCCATCGACGAGAAAGTAGCAGAAGTGGCGTGAACTCGAAAGATTTGCAGCCGGCGAAGGGTCCACTTGACGGGAGGCACTAGTCACATAACTTATCAGTTGTGGAGTTATAATATCACAAGCCTGTACTGATAAAAAGGTTTGCTGGCTACTGAGATCCTGAAACTTTTCTGGATGCCTGTCAGAGGGTTTTAAAAAGGTGCTCACTCACCGGAAGTGATGCATCACATGATGTTTACATGCGCTCATACCTAGGCTGCTGCACTATTACAGCTTTCTCTGTCTGAGGAGAATAAAAAGGGTCCTGTGGTGAACCTGTGGAAAAGACTGTATGTCAGAGTGACTGTAAAATACTGGGAGGATATATTTCAAGTTACTGTAACTGCAATACAAAAGCTGCAACTAAACCAAAGCATATTAAGTAATTTAACATTCGACATCAATAAATGACGTAGTAACGCAACAACAAGAAGAATCAAAGACGATCAACTGTCCAGGTAAGTTCATGCCCTATCTAAAAAATAAAAAAAAATTACGAAAATTTATGCCACTGTACAAAATAATATGTTGACGACCTATGCTCAATGGCTAACGGAACAATTCGTCCATCTCGGACCTCCCTCTTCTTTCAACAATGGGTGAACAAAAATATTCAAATACCACAAACGCAATACATTACCATGCCCAATATGTATAGGAAAATCAAAGGCGGGCAAAAGAGCTTCTAGTCGTCTCGCAATGAATAAAAGCAGGTACTGTATGGTTTTCAAGGGATTCTTATACAATTCTTCCCGCAAATACTGGTAAGTTTAGGTAACGATGGTGGTGGTGGATAGCGATCACTCACCTATCTCTTCAAAGTAGATCACAAAGGTTAAAGTACATTGAGATTGCGTAAATGCAGTGGCCAGGGAAGATGCATCAGTTCATCCTCAAGTTCACGAAATCAGTCGTGGACGATGCATTCTCCGTGAACGGGGGCTCTGTCGTCATGGAACACAGCATCTCCATTGGGGAATGAACATTGTACCAGGAGACAAGCGTGATCAGCCAAAAGGCTCACATACTCCCTGGCAGTTAAGCGACCTTGCAGAGTGACCATGGCATCCATGGAATACCATGATATGGTTGCCCATACCATTAACGCCATACCTCACTCTTGGTACATAAACTCTGCCAGAAGTTGTAAACAGTTCGACACACGGCTCATCCGACCAAACGACATTCTTATGTAGTCCATGTTTAATGGCTTCGGTACCACGTTTCCCTGTTACTGGCTTTTGTATCGGTGATACTCGATTTTGGAATTCCAGTACGCCCTGAAATTCCCTGCTTACGGAGCATCCTTCATGTAGTTTTGATGCTCACAGGGTTCGCGAGTGAGTCACTCAGTTCTGCAGTGACGTTTGCAGTTGTCGTCGCAATTCTCTTCAGTGGTCGTCTGTCACGATCGCTCGACACACCCTTCCGTCCGCGTTGTCACTTGGTGGATGATTTTACTCCGCTTTCGCTGAATGCGGTTCACATCTTCGATACTGTGCTTCTTGAAACACCAAACACTCCCGGCTACCATGGTTACGGAAGCATGTACCATAGTGCTCCAAAAGTCTGCCCACGGTAGAATTCACTTAGCTCCAACATAATGCAGTCACAGATACACAGAACTCTGTTCTGACCACGACTGTCACTTGCAATACGTTGGCAACATTGCACAGTTGCCGTTCATGATACAACACAACCTGCATACGAATTTAACTTCAAGCATACATTTCTTGGGGTTTTCCCATATTTTGTCGAACGTCTGTGTATGCATCCTTTACTGTGCGTTTGTGTCCATTTGATTCAATTTCACTCCGTCCACTGCCGTGTGTGTTGCGTGTTCAGCTGTTTGTAGGCCAGTCACTGGTAGGTATTATGCAGTGACGAACCCTTCCTCAGATGCCTTCCTCATCGGATGTCTATTTTCCCTACAGTGATCAGTTTTAATAAATAGCACTTTGAGCTTCCCTTTAGTTGATAAAAATTAAGAATTGACGATTGTTGTGTAATCACCGTAAAACTTCTTCATCTGTCATTCGTGTTCCCCACTGAATTTTAGGTAAACGACGGTGTAGGAGGTTTTAACATCCAAACTCCGTTCTGTACAACAGCACCGAATGCAGATAGTATTTTATGAATCGTACTCTTAAGGGGGGTAGGACGTCAAACGGGCCGACTTGGAGCAGGAGAGGCACCACAGGACATTTTAATTTCTACTGTCTATATTTTTACAAATAAATTCATAAAACTTTGTCAGCATGACCAGGGAGGATTGAGGAGTCAAACTCATAGCAGTGGAAGTTTAAAAACGTAGCAAAATACCTTTTTTTTTTACATGTGAAATTTCATCATTTTTTCACTTACTACTGGCTGCATTTGTGTCTGTAGGTACTTATCTTCCTAAGTAAGAGAGATTTTGCGATAAATTTTTCACAGCATACAAGCAGCACTTGCAGATGTATGAAACTCTAGAATTTTCCAAATTTATTAAAAACTGTGCTAAAAACTGAGATAATTAACTATAAAATTTGAGTTTTTTCTAAACATGAAGTTTAAAATCTAACAGTTCATTCATTTCTTCATAAATTAAATAACTTTAGAGTTTCATACACATGTAACTATAGTTTGTATGATGCGCAAAATTCATCGAAGAATCTCTCTTACTTAGGAAGAAAAGTGTGCCTATAGCAACAAATGCAGCCAGTAGTCAGTGAAAAAATGATGAAATTTCACATGTAAAAAAATGTATTTTGTTACGTTTTTGAGCTTTCACTGCTACGAGTATGAATCCTGAATCCTTTCTGGTCATTCTTTCAAAGTTTTATGAATTTATTTGTAAAAGTATAGACAGTGGAAATTAAAATGTCCTGTGGAGCCTCTCCTGCTCCAAGTCGGCCCTTTTGACGTCCTACCCCCGTTAATATTTAGGTTGTAGCTCGTACTGTTAAGAACTTATTGAAATTTTATAATTGTATTGCGACCACACTCTATTCGACATCTCAGTTCGTTTGCAACAGGTAATTTAAATTTCAATTATTCTCCTTAACCATAGTATCTGTGTAATAGTGGCTAGTAGGAAATACGTTGTAACAACACCCATCACGCTTTATAGTATTGCATCGGGGTGTGAGCGTTATGTACTCGCACAAATGCGTACTGATTGTAAAAAAAAAAAAAAATACACTGGTGTCCAAAGTAAAAGCAATAAATCGCTATTTCCCCGTCCTGTGTCTAATTCACGATATAATCATACACATTGTAAACAGATGTTCGTTCGATCGTATTCCGAACGGAAGATGGCATTTCGTTCAACGAACAATCACGGTAACAATGATAGGACACCAATCAAAAGGGATGGTGTTAGCCGGGTAGTTCCACATCCACAATCGCTGTGTACGCAGTCACACACCGGGCAGTATGGCACAGAGAAGACGCCTACCAGACTCTCTGCGGTTGAGTATCATAGAAAAAATGAAAGCAGGACAGTCGCAAACTGACGTGGCTCGATGGCTTAATGTGAACCGTTCTGTTGTTTCTTAGATGTGGCGACAAGTTATACGGGGTGTTACAAACAGGTACGGCCAAACTTTCAGGAAACATTCCTCACACACAAATAAAGATAAGATATTATGTGGACATGTGTCCGGAAAGGCTTAATTTCCATGTTAGAGCTCATTTTAGTTTCGTTAGTATGTACTGTACTTCCTCGATTCACCGCCAGTTAGCCCAATTGCAGGAAGGTAATGTTGACTTCGGTGCTTGTGTTGACATGCGACTCATTGCTCTACAGTACTAGCATCAAGCACATCAGTACGTAGCATCAACAGGTTAGTGTTCATCACGAACGTGGTTTTGCAGTCAGTGCAATGTTTACAAATGTGGAGTTGGCAGATGCCCATTTGATGCATGGATTAGCACGGAGCAAAGCCGTGGCGCGGTACGTTTGTATCGAGACAGATTTCCAGAACGAAGGTGTCCCAAGAGGAAGATGTTCGAAGCAATTGGTCGGCGTCTTAGGGAGCACGGAACATTCCAGCCTATGACTCGCGACTGGGGAAGACCTAAAACGACGAGGAAACCTGCAATGGACGAGGAAATTCTCCGTGCAGTTGACGATAACCCTAATGTCAGCATCAGAGAAGTTGCTGCTGAACATGTCACTGTATGGAGAGTGCTACGGGAGAACCAGTTGTTTCCGTACCATGTACAGCGTGTGCAGGCACTATCAGCAGCTGACTGGCCTCCAGGGGTACACTTCTGCGAATGGTTCATCCAACAATGTGTCAATCCTCATTTCAGTGTAAATGTTCTCTTTACGGATGAGGCTTCATTCCAACGTGATCAAATTGTAAATTTTCACAATCAACATGTAGGAACTGCCGAGAATCCGCACGCAGTTGTGCAATTACGTCATCAACACAGATTTTCTGTGAACGTTTTGGCAGGCATTGTTGGTGATGTCTTGATTGGGCCCCATGTTCTTCCACCTACGCTCAATGGAGCACGTTATCATGATTTCATACGGGATACTCTACCTGTGCTGCTAGAACATGTGCCTTTACAAGTACGACACAACATGTGGTTCATGCACGATGGAGCTCCTGCACATTTCAGTCGAAGTGTTCGTACGCTTCTCAACAACAGATTCGGTGACCAATTCCATGGCCTCCACGCTCTCCTGACCTCAACCCTCTTGACTTTCATTTATGGGGGCATTTGAAAGCTCTTGTCTACGCAACCCCGGTACCAAATGTAGAGACTCTTCGTGCTCGTATTGTGGACGGCTGTAATACAATACGCCATTCACCAGGGCTGCATCAGCGCAGCAAGGATTCCATGCGACAGAGGGTGGATGCATGTATCCTCGCTAACGGAGGACAATTTGAACATTTCCTGTAACAAGGTGTTTGAAGTCACGCTGGTACATTCTGTTGCTGTGTGTTTCCATTCCATGATTAATGTGATTTGGAGAGAAGTAATAAAATGAGCTCTAACATGGAAAGTAAGCGTTTCCGGACGCATGTCCACATAACATATTTTCTTTCTTTGTGTGTGAGGAATGTTTCCTGAAAGTTTGGCCGTACCTTTTTGTAACACCCTGTAGAGACCGAAAGTGTGTCCCAAAACCAGGGAAAGGCTGGCCACTTATGGCATCAGAAAGAGAGGAACGTTTTTTGGCTGTAAGGGCACGGTAACTAGAATCTGACCTCGTACTATCCATTGGATGTGTTGTATCGAGGCAAACGGTGTACAGAAGGCTACGACAGAATGACCTTTACTGTCGGAGATCTGCTGTATATATAGCTATGCCACGAACGTCTCGAATGGAGTCACCAACATGCCACCTGGATGGTGGTCGAATAGTGGCCCAGTGTTCTTTCCACAGATCAGGACCGATACGGTCTGTACAGTGATTCTCGGCGGATTCCCATCTGGAGGTAATGTGGAATTCAATTTCGGGATCCCAACATTGTGGAAAGAGACTGATATCGTGGAGGATCTCTAGTAGGGTAGGCAATGATCATGTTGACCACTCGAACACCTCTTTATGAAATTGTACGAGTGTATCGGCCAGGTTTAATTGCTATCAGGTATCGTGACGAGATCTTGGCACCTCACGTGCGGTTGTTGTGAGGTTCTGTGGGCCCAGACTTCGTACTGATGGACAATAATACTCGACCTCATAGAGGTTTTCTTGGAAACGGAAGATATTACACGCATAACATGGCCTGCTCGCTCTTCCCATTTGAATCCTGTAGAGCATGTCTGGAATGCACTAGGGTGGCAAATTGCGTCACTTCGATATCCACCAATCACTCTCAATCATTTGCTAGCGGCTCGGCAGGAGGAATGTGCTTTGTTGCCTCAACATGAGATGGATGACCATCATCCACAGCGTGTCCCGTCCTCGTCAGACCTGTACTGATGCCAGAGGCACTGAGCACATTTACCAGTTGTCGAAATGTGTGTGCAAATCCGTTAAGTTGGAAAAAACGAACATCATTTTTGTCTACCGTTTTGCATGTTGCGTTTGTTTACGTTCTGTATTCTTTACATTGTTTCTACTTGATTATCAACTGTTTATGCTGTTTTGTGCAAAGTAAACTCAACCTAGAAACATTTTCGTTTGTTGCTTTAATTTTGGACACCAGTGTAGTATGACACAATAGGTGTTAGCATTCATTGTGACCGCTAAGACATGTTGCAGTTATAGTAATATACTAGCTAGGTGTCTGGCATTGCCCAGGTATGTAGTTTTTTCAGTCATCTATTGGTCCGTCTCCTCCTTCCAGTTTTCTCTGTCCTTCTCCGCCACGGGGTTGGGACACTTGTGAGGAGCGACAGTTGTGAGGAGCGACATTTGTAAGGAGACCTGGCTGAGCAGGTAGCGGCCGGTCTACAGGGACACCAAACAGGTAGCGCACCACAATTCAGTACTGCTGTGGACACCAACCACCAGAAACAACTTAGTTTTAGGCGAAGGCAGCCACACATGTATTCCGGACGTTGCGGCTAATGAAATGCGAAAACACGTGGCAAACACCAAAAGGTGTGGAAAAGAAACGGACATTTCAGTTTCTTCTGTTTACGCCAAAGAAGTAGGGCCCCTGTTCAATCAAGGATACGACATCGTCATATCACTGCCGTCACACAGGAGTGCAAAACGATCACTTCAATGCATCAGGCAAAAAAGCATGGGATCTACACAAGATCCGACCGATGCTGCAGGAATATTTCTGCAAGAACATTTGCTAATGAATGATGCGAGCAAATTTTTACTTGAAGATGACGTCAGAGGTCCAAATGGTAGGATATTGGTGTTCGCCAGCGAAAGGGGACAATCCTGTTTAACAGACTGCAATTCGTTCTTTGTCAATGGAACGTTCAAAAGCTCCAGCAAGCAGTTTGGACAGTTATTTATTCCTCATGCCGATATTTCTAGTTCTGGGGAGGAAACAAACACAGTTCCAACCATGTACGCCTTGCTACCCAATAAAAAGCGAGAAACGTACGATCGCTTTTTCACAGCTGTTAAGAGCAACGTACCTGGATCGAATCCTATAGCTATCATGATAGGTTCTGAAGCTGCAATCATCCAATCAGTAACACATTTGTTTCCTGATGCAAAGATTAATCGCTGCAACTACCATTTCAATCAGTGCTTGTGGAGGCAAGTGCAGAATTCCGGCCTTGTTGCTACCTACAAGGAAAACGAAGAAATTCGTTTTCACGTAAGAAAGATTGTGTTCCGCTTCGGCTCACATTCCCCTGGACATGATGGGTGGCTATGCATTCAGGAGAGCACGCCAGATAATGAATAACTGCAGGATTTTTACGACTATTTCGTTGAACAATGGCTGGATAATGAAGACATGCCAAGGGATATACTGTATATGGAACTACGCAGGAAGGCGTTACCGCACCAACAATATTTCAGAAGGATGGAATCGGAGGATAAATACATTAATTTCGAAGGTTCACCCAAATTTTTCCTCCTTAATAAAAATTCTCAGAGAGGACGCAGTATATCATGGGCACCAATTTGACCGATTAGTTTTAATTCTAGGTGGGAAAAGAAGAAAGAAGTCCGCAATTAAGACAGATGAAATAGTTTCTAAGGCCCTTACAAGACTCTAAGTTGAAGGCAATATAAAATCATTTCCTACTTGCGTGGCCTATGCGCAGAAATTACAATGAAAAGGAAATGGGTGAAGCTACAGCAATACTTTTAAATACTGAAAAGGTGTTCAGTTCACGCCGATCGCACTACTGTAAAAATTGTAAATAAATAATAATCCTGTAAATACTGTAAACAAATATAATGGGAGACGAAGAGAGACTATCTCCTCGTGGTGTTCCCTGGAAATGACACAAAATTGGCTAAATGTCTCTTGCAAATTGTAAAAGATTCACTAATGAGGTCTGAAAAATCATAGCTTTTCTAACAATCACGATCAGCATTTTGTGTTGAGAATTTTAGAAACAATGTCTGTTTGAGTGGACGATTAATACATCTTGTTTCAATACATGAATTGCATTCCTTAACGCTAATTGGTAGCAGGACTCACATTAGACCTCAGTACACTTCCCTGAGTGGCATGAGAAAATTGAGACATTTCGGAATAATTAAAGAAAAAAGTTTCTACCAAGAACCAAATTCTTTAGTTGGCTCCTCTTAATATATGGTAAACGATTGCCACTCCTATCATATCAAATTTTGGGTGAGAGGTTGAAAGATGGAAAACATTTTCGGTTTCTATAGTTTCTATAAAATACATAGTTAAGTATGAGGTTGAGCGAAAATTATGCCCTATTTAAGATTAATCAGAACAAAAATTCCAACGAAAAAGGTCTTACGCATAACTGTGCTGTAACTAATGCTTGACATGATATCGTGCGGGCAAAATCAGCTCCGATTTCTAATTTGACTAAGGCCACTCTTCCTTGCCCAAAAAAATTCTGAAATAATGTAATCTGGCTGCACTGGACGAATGTGAATGTCCCTTGGCAGCTGCCCGGGTCGGCACAAGCCGAGCGCTCAGTCACACCAAGCAGCAGCAGGTAGTGGCCGAGCAGGTAGTGGCGCAGCATTTACGACACACACTAGGCGCGCAGTCCGGAACCGCGCGACTGCCACGGTCGCAGGTTCGAATCCTGCCTCGGGCATGAATGTGTGTGATGTCCTTAGGTTAGTTAGGTTTAAGTAGTTCTAAGTTCTAGGGGACTGATGACCACTGTAGTTAAGTCCCATAGTGCTCAGAGCCATTTTACGACACACCCTGTGCCGGTCCCTCAGCATCCCGGATTGCTCACAAATGTTACTACATTCCAGTTTCTCACAATTGTCACTTCTCACAAGTGTCTACAACTCCTCCGCCACAACCATCTTTGTGTCCAGCCCCACCACCTCGTTACTCTCTGTCCATATTCTCTTGTCCCCCTCTCTGTCCATCTTCCCCTACTCCTATCCGTCCATCTGCTCCTCCACCCTCTGTCCATTTGCTCATACCTCTCTTTCCATCTCCTCCTTCCCTCTAATTCCATCCCCTCCTCATCTCCTTCCCCCTCTCTCTGTTCATCCCCTCCCCCTCTCTCTGTACATCTCCTCCTCCCCCTATCCCTGTCCTTCTCATACTCATTTTTTTCTGTCTGTGCCTCTACTTCCCTCTGTCTGCCCATCCCTTTTTTCCCTCCCTCTATCCATTTTCTCCTCTCCCTCTCTCTGTTCATCTCCTCCTCCTCCTCCTCTCTCTGCCTGTCTCTTCCTCCCCCTGTCTCAGTCCATCTCCACCTCTTTCCTTTCTCACTTCATCTCATCCTCTCCCCTCTCTCATTCATTTTCCCCTCGCCCTCTCTCCATTCATTTCCACCTCCCCATATCAGTGCCCATCTTCTCCTTCCCCTTCGCTCAACTCCTCCTCTTTCTGTCTCGACGTTATCGCCATTACCTCAATAGGAGGCTGATGATTCCTACCCACACAGTATTTATTTCAAATGGTTCAAATGGCACTGAGCACTATGGGACTTAACATCTGAGGTCATCAGCCCCTAGAACTTAGAACTACTTAAACCTAACAAACCTAAGGACATCACACACATCAACATGTTCAAATGTGTGTGAAATCTTATGGGACTTAACTGCTAAGGACATCAGTCCATAAGCTTACACACTACTTAACCTAAATTATCCTAAGGACAACCACACCCATGCCCGAGGGAGGATTCGAACCTCTGCCGGGACCAGTCACACAGTCCATGACTGCAGCGCCCCAGACCGCTCGGCTAATCCCGCGCGGCTCACACACATCCATGCCAGAGGCAGGTTTCGTACCTGTGACCGTAGCGGTCGCATGGTTTCAGACTGAAGCGCCTAGAACCGCTCGGCCACAACGGCCGGCGTATTTATTTCCAGATCTTAACCAATATGTGCATCAGATTTCAGTGAAATCATTCGATAGGTTTAGGATGAGCTTCTTACCTGTGGATTTGCCCACGTACGTATATGTCAGATAGATTTCACATATATTTAACACATTTCACACGTTCTTGAACACACATTTCACCTTTAACTCTAGCTAATTTCGCAATGCATTTACATTTTCACGGAGTTCGACGCTTGTTACGGAACCATTTAGGTATATCCAACGGTGTATGTGACCACTGTTTGCGTAATGCCTTGTGAATAGAGTTAGTAGTAAATCAGAAATAAATTAAAACGTTATGTATGATGCGGCACTTTTTCACGTTTCTGAATGCTTATGACGTCATATATACTGAGATATGTGTCGTACAGTGATATATTTTTCTAGGTACATGTAAGGCCGTATGTGAATGCTGTCTGCGAAATGTGTTGCAAATACAGATAATAGTAAAGACGTTATAACTTAAAACGTCATACAAGCATCTTAGTATTTGACATCACATCTCCTGAACTATGTGTTGTACAATGACAAAATTTTGCTGGTACATTCAGTGTTATATGTGAATACTGCCTGAAAATTTTTTGACGAAGACAGTTTGTAGTAAGGAAATAATAAACTAATACGTCAGGTTTCATGCGGCAGTTTTACTGTGTGAAAAACGAAACTGTAATAAGGGATACACATTTTTTTCCTTTCCACGTTTTGTGGGGGTTGTCTGCGAGAAAATGTTTCGCAAAGGTTTGAAATTATGTGTAAGGATTTTTACAAGTCAGTAAGTGCTTTCATTCTCAAAAAATGGATGACTAAATGAAGAATACTGGCGCATCGCGGGCTACTCTGCTTTGTCACCCCACCCCCTCCTCTTTGATAGGCAGGCAGCGATTTTTTCCAGACAGTATGTGTACCAAGTTTGGTCAAAATCGGTGCTGTGGTTTACAAGGCGATGTGGAACATACGTACTCATGTACATCAATTTTTATAATATGTAAGGATTTATATCGATAATCTACAGCCGGCCGCGGTGTTCTAGCGGTTCTAGGCGCTCAGTCCGGAGCCGCGCGACTGCTACGGTCGCAGGTTCGAATCCTGCCTCGGGCATGGATGTGTGTGATGTCCTTAGGTTAGTTAGGTTTAAGTAGTTCTAAGTTCTAGGGGACTGATGACCACAGCAGTTAAGTCCCATAGTGCTCAGAGCCATTTGAACCATTTGATAATCTCCAATCATTCACTGTGCAATATTCAGGGGAACGTCACTTAAAGCAAGTAAGCGTCTTAAATTTAAAATCACCCCAACTTATTACAGTTGCTCTTATGTAATACGCTTATATTAAATCGATGCTATTACTATCCGAATGCTATTGGATCCATGGTTCTGCTCTAAATCGTGTAAATTTCATTTAGCATAATACTATTCTAACTGTCGGAATTCCCAAGAACCCAATGAACACTAAAAACTGGATGTTGTGCATAGTTCATCAACTGTCGATTATCCGAATCTTCTTTTTTTTTGTAGATACTTCTCAAAGTGCGGCTTTACGTTGCAGAAATGAATTGTTAATACTGTTCCTATCCACACGGCAGCCAATGACATAGCTGTTCTTCATGTAAATGTGATGGAGGATTTGGGGACACTGTATCGCCTTTCCTGGTTTGAAAGAACACGTATGTAACCACGATAAGTCATGATATTCCATAGAACTTTTAATGAACTTCCAGTCTATTTTGTTGGATACTCATATCTTTCTGGCAAAAGTTACATCATTTGCAAGCGCTCTTAACCCTAGGACGCCTAAGGGGTGGAGAGGGGGGGGTTCGTTGAACTCACAATTTTTTTATGTCCCCTGCTTTTGCCCAAGTAACTTTCATACTACATATTCCCTTTGAGTTATTGTTTGTTGGCTATTATATGAAACGTTAGTGTCAATATATTTTATAGAAAATTTCTGCTTTGAAAGAAAAAATAAATAAACTTATTATGGGTCCAACAAACCCCCCCCCCCCCCCCCCCTTAGGCTATAGAAAATTTCCCTTAGTAGGATTTCGTATTTCTCATTTCTACAACAATGCAAGTTAGTTTCTTGTTGGTTGGTATTCTTGATATTCTCAACAATCGGTTTACTTTCAGAGGAAGTGATTGTTGATGTCAGTCAGCTGTTATTTATCTTGTAAACTTGCAGTGAGTTAGTGCAGTTCCATACTGTTCACACCAGACTTAGAAATGACTAAAAGAATACGGGACTCGTCTTTAGAAAGAGTTCTGAATGAAATTTTAGATGAAGATTCTGATTCGGAGAGTGAAAGTGAATATGAGGATGGTGTTATGGAGTATGATTCAGATCGGGAAAGTGATGTGGATGTTAGAGAAGATGAAGATAGCGCAGCTTCAGGCAGTGACCCTCAGGATGTTATTGTGGCCAAGTCTGGTAGAAAGTATGTAACCGCACAGCCTAGAATTCCTCGGAGGTCTGTTGCTATTATAGTAAGAGAGCAGCCAGGAGGAACTCCAGCTGGTGTTTGCCATTCACCTGGAGAAGCCTTGAAGTTACTTCTTACGCCTGACATAGTGGATGTTATAGTAAAACACTCAAATGAAGAGGCAGGTAGGCGAAATGTTGCTTTGACTAATGAGAAAGAATTGTATGCCTTTATAGGAATCCTGATACTTATGGGGGCAAATAAGTACAATTCTGTCAGTGTTCACGATCTTTGGTCAGACCTAACGGGTCGGCCAGTTTACAAGGGTATTATGGCAAGAGAACGTTTCAAGGAACTTATTGCAATCATAAGGTTTGATGACAAAAGTACCCGTCAGCTAAGAAGGGAAGTAGACAAGTTCACAGCAATCATTGATTTTTTCAACAAAGTGAATGATTGGTTTCCACTACTGTATAAACCAGGGGTCCACCTCACCATTGATAAGATGCTCAGCTTGTTTAGAGGGCGCTGCCCCTTCGAAGTATTTATGTAGGATAAACCGGGCAAGTACGGCATCCTTATACGTATGATGACCGATGCAGTTGACAGGTACGTCTTGAATATGGAACCCTATGCAGGTAATGTTCAGAATTTGTCGAAAGAAGAACGGGATTCAGCAGCTGTCGTCAAACGTGTGATAACACCTGTGAAACATACTGGTCGAAATATTACTACAGACCGATACTACACATCGGTGGATTTGGTGGAAGAGTTATACCAAGACTAAAAAATTACTACAGTAGGATCTCTCCAGTCAAACAGGAGGCATATTCCAGACATAATGAAGAACACGTCAAATCGAGAGCTATATTCATCAATGTTCTTGTTCACAGACCTATCGACAGGTAGGCCTCCAGTAACTTTGGTGTCCTACATAGCAAAAACGAAACCAAGTAAAAACTTATTGATGTTGTCAACAATGCACCAAGATAAAGGCACTGTTGGAGGAGAGAAGAATAAAACTGAGATAAATGCATATTATAATTCCACTAAAGGTGGAACTGATGCCATTGATCAAATGGCACGTATGCACACCAGCAAGAGGGGAACAAAGACATGGCTTCTATCTGTATTTTACTCTCTCATCGACATTTGTGCTATCAATGCAACCACCATATTCATCCAGCAACATCCAAGATGGAACGAAAAGAAACACAACAAACGGGAACTTTATCTCCAGCAAGCTGGGATGGAACTAGTGAAATTGCAGGTACAAGAAAGAAGTGCCAATGCAAGAGGGTTATCTAACCAAATTGTTCAATCAATGGAGACTATTCTACAAAAGAAAATCAAAGAAGTGACAACAGAAGCACGCCAGCCTCCTGCAGGGAAAGAAGGTCGGTGCCATATTTGTGTAAGAGAAGCTAAAATGTAGTCGTTCGACCTATACTTGAGTATTGCTCATCAGTGTGGGATCCGTACCGGATCGGGTTGACGGAGGAGATAGAGAAGATCCAAAGAAGAGCGGCGCGTTTCGTCACAGGATTATTTGGTAACCGTGATAGCGTTACGGAGATGTTTAGCAAATTCAAGTGGCAGACTCTGCAAGAGAGGCGCTCTGCATCGCGGTGTAGCTTGCTCGCCAGGTTTCGAGAGGGTGTGTTTCTGGATGAGGTATCGAATATATTGCTTCCCCCTACTTATACCTCCCGAGGAGATCACGAATGTAAAATTAGAGAGATTCGAGCGCGCACGGAGGCTTTCAGACAGTCGTTCTTTCCGCGAACCATACGCGACTGGAACAGAAAAGGGAGGTAATGACAGTGGCACGTAAACTGCCGTCCTCCACACACCGTTGGGTGGCTTGCGGAGTATAAATGTAGATGTAGATGTAGATGTAAACAAAGAAGCAGAAGTGGAACAATCTATGTAAATCAAAACAATATTGGGGATAGTGTCATAAACGTGTGTGTAACACACATTCAGAAAAAATTGTGAAGTGTGTCTCTTGGCTTGAAGTTGAGGACTCAGATTAGTCTATTGTATATGAACACATCTGTATTTTGTATTGTAATATGTCAATTTTTTATTCACTCAATCTAATATTTATAGCAATTAACAACATTTATAAACCGATGCCTTAGTTAAAATACATAAACCATTTTGAAAGTTGTAATTTTTCGTCAGTAAACTTATTTAATACCTGTGGGCTCACCGAACACCCCCTCCCCCCTCCCCATTAGCCATCCAAGTTAGAAAAAAAGGCTTGGGAGTCCTAGGGTTAAGTATTTAATCGACGTCAGACACCAAATTAATTAGGTCAAGACCGTGTACTCGAGGCAGTCGCTCAAGTAAACGAAGACACGCCGAGAGAAGGAAAGATTACCCCCCGGTTAATCAGAAGATTCCCCAAGTGGCGCGGTTGCTGTCTAGTCCGCTAGGCATTAGGAGCGAGCGCTCCTGCGCAGTGCAGTGAGCGGCCGTGAGGCCTCTTGTCGACCGTCAGAGAACTTAGAAATGCACTTCTCCAATTTACCCGGCTGTCTCTAAAACTCGATAACCCTTGACGTCTAGTGAGCTTGCTCCGATACGAAGTTGCAGTGACGGAGTCCTGCCTGTCTTCCTTTATACTCAATAGATTTGTGCAGATTCCGTTACCTTCAGTTCAGCTGCTGCAAAACATTTCACTACGGCGTTATTCACAAGCCCTTTTTATAATTTGACATGAAATAATTGCCAACCAGGCATATTTATCTTTCAGATTATCACTTGCAGTATACCAGCGCAACTAATCTCAACAGCAATCTAATCAATTACGTTACGAGATTGACATGGGATACATTTAAAGATTAAAAACAAATGAATACCACATACAGACGAGACGAAGAATTACTCTGAACTACTAGCATAAGACAGAATTAAGATTTGACTCTGCAGTGAAGTGCACGGTGGTTTGAAACTTCTTGATAGATTAAAACTGTATGCCGGACCGGAATTAAACCAGAACCTCTGGGTTTCCCTCCTACAGACTGAGCTATCCAAGCACGACTCTCTATCCACCCCCATTGTTTTCGTTCTTGCAGCGTCTCCCCTCTTTTCAAAATTCGCAGAATCTCTGTTGCATAACTTGATGCACCAGCGCTCATGAAAAATGAATATACAACCCATTCGTCACAATAGTGCCACTTCATCAAGGATGCTGGGGAGCTTCTATACAGTTTCTAGAGTTAAATATATATTGCTCTATTTCTTTCGAAATTTCACATTTTCTTATGACTATTTTTTTAATATGTGTACAATATTGCGGAAAGTTATTCTCGTCTGGGATTCAAAAGTCTGTGAGGAAATTTCTTAACGGTCCCATAAGACAAAACGGCCTTGCTGTGCTGGTCCCATAAGACTTATAATCCCCCCCATGAACCATGGACCTTGCCGTTGGTGGGGAGGCTTGCGTGCCTCAGCGATACAGATAGCCGTACCGTAGGTACAACCACAACGGAGGGGTATGTGTTGAGAGGCCAGACAAACGTGTGGTTCCTGAAGAGGGGCAGCAGCCTTTTCAAGGGCAACAGTCTGAATGATTGACTGATCTGGCCTTGTAACAATAACCAAAACGGCCTTGCTGTGCTGGTACTGCGAACGGCTGAAAGCAAGGGGAAACTACGGCCGTAATTTTTCCCGAGGGCATGCAGCTTTACTGTATGATTAAATGATGATGGCGTCCTCTTGGGTAAAATATTCCGGAGGTAAAATAGTCCCCCATTCGGATCTCCGGGCGGGGACTACTCAAGAGGATGTCGTTATCAGGAGAAAGAAAACTGGCGTTCTACGGATCGGAGCGTGGAATGTCAGATCCCTTAATCGGGCAGGTAGGTTAGAAAATTTAAAAAGGGAAATGGATAGGTTAAAGTTAGATATTGTGGGAATTAGTGAAGTTCGGTGGCAGGAGGAACAAGACTTTTGGTCAGGTGACTACAGGGTTATAAACACAAAGTCAAATAGGGGTAATGCAGGAGTAGGTTTAATAATGAATAGGAAAATAGGAATGCGGGTAAGCTTCTACAAACAGCACAGTGAACGCATTATTGTGGCCAAGATAGATACGAAGCCCACACCTACTACAGTAGTACAAGTTTATATGCCAACTAGCTCGGCAGATGACGAAGAAATTGAAGAAATGTATGATGAAATAAAAGAAATTATTCAGATAGTGATGGGAGACGAAAATTTAATAGTCATGGGTGACTGGAATTCGAGTGTAGGAAAAGGGAGAGAAGGAAACGTAGTAGGTGAATATGGATTGGGGCTAAGAAATGAAAGAGGAAGCCGCCTGATAGAATTTTGCACAGAGCACAACTTAATCATAGCTAACACTTGGTTTAAGAATCATGATAGAAGGTTGTATACATGGAAGAACCCTGGAGATACTAAAAGGTATCAGATAGATTATACGAGTATAATGGTAAGACAGAGATTTAGGAACCAGGTTTTAAATTGTAAGACATTTCCATGGGCAGATGTGGACTCTGACCACAATCTATTGGTTATGACCTGTAGATTAAAACTGAAGAAACTGCAAAAAGGTGGGAATTTAAGGAGATGGGACCTGGATAAACTGAAAGAACCAGAGGTTGTACAGAGTTTCAGGGAGAGCATAAGGGAACAACTGAAAGGAATGGGGGAAATAAATACAGTAGAAGAAGAATGGGTAGCTCTGAGGGATGAAGTAGTGAAGGCAGCAGACGATCAAGTAGGTAAAAAGAAGAGGGTTAGTAGAAATCCTTGGGTAACAGAAGAAATATTGAATTTAATTGATGAAAGGAGAAAATATAAAAATGCAGTAAATGAAGCAGGCAAAAAGGAATACAAACGTCTCAAAAATGAGATCGACAGGAAGTGCAAAATGGCTAAGCAGGGATGGCTAGAGGACAAATGTAAGGATGTAGAGGCCTATCTCACTAGGGGTAAGATAGATACTGCCTACAGGAAAATTAAAGAGACCTTTGGAGAGAAGAGAACCACTTGTATGAATATCAAGAACTCAGATGGAAACCCAGTTCTAAGCAAAGAAGGGAAAGCAGAAAGGTGGAAGGAGTATATAGAGAGTCTATACAAGGGCGATGCACTTGAGGACAATATTATGGAAATGGAAGAGGATGTAGATGAAGATGAAATGGGAGATACGATACTGCGTGAAGAGTTTGACAGAGCACTGAAGGACCTGAGTCGAAACAAGGCCCCCGGAGTAGACAACATTCCATTGGAACTACTGACGGCCTTGGGAGAGCCAGTCCTGACAAAACTCTACCATCTGGTGAGCAAGATGTATGAAACAGGCGAAATACCCTCAGACTTCAAGAAGAATATAATAATTCCAATCCCAAAGAAAGCAGGTGTTGACAGATGTGAAAATTACCGAACAATCAGTTTAATAAGCCACAGCTGCAAAGTACTAACACGAATTCCTTACAGACGAATGGAAAAACTAGTAGAAGCCGACCTCGGGGAAGATCAGTTTGGATTCCGTAGAAATACTGGAACACATGAGGCAATACTGACCTTACGACTTATCTTACAAGAAAGATTAAGGAAAGGCAAACCTACGTTTCTAGCATTTGTAGACTTAGAGAAAGCTTTTGACAATGTTGACTGGAATACTCTCTTTCAAATTCTAAAGGTGGCAGGGGTAAAATACAGGGAGCGAAAGGCTATTTACAACTTGTACAGAAACCAGATGGCAGTTATAAGAGTTGAGGGACATGAAAGGGAAGCAGTGGTTGGGAAGGGAGTAAGACAGGGTTGTAGCCTCTCCCCGATGTTATTCAATCTCTATATTGATCAAGCAGTAAAGGAAACAAAAGAAAAATTTGGAGTAGGTATTAAAATCCATGGAGAAGAAATAAAAACTTTGAGGTTCGCCGATGACATTGTAATTCTGTCAGAGACAGCAAAGGACTTGGAAGAGCAGTTGAACGGAATGGATGGTGTCTTGAAGGGAGGATATAAGATGAACATCAACAAAAGCAAAACGAGGATAATGGAATGTAGTCGAGTTAAGTCGGGTGATGCTGAGGGTATTAGATTAGGAAATGAGACACTTAAAGTAGTAAAGGAGTTTTGTTATTTGGGGAGCAAAATAACTGATGATGGACGAAGTAGAGAGGATATAAAATGCAGACTGGCAATGGCAAGGAAAGCGTTTCTGAAGAAGAGAAATTTGTTAACATCGAGTATAGATTTAAGTGTCAGGAAGTCGTTTCTTAAAGTATTTGTATGGAGTGTAGCCATGTATGGAAGTGAAACATGGACGGTAAATAGTTTGGACAAGAAGAGAATAGAAGCTTTTGAAATGTGGTGCTACAGAAGAATGCTGAAGATTAGATGGGTAGATCACATAACTAATGAGGAAGTATTGAATAGGATTGGGGAGAAGAGAAGTTTGTGGCACAACTTGACCAGAAGAAGGGATCGGTTGGTAGGACATGTTCTGAGGCATCAAGGGATCACCAATTTAGTATTGGAGGGCAGCGTGGAGGGAAAAAATCATAGGGGGAGACCAAGAGATGAATACACTAAGCAGATTCAGAAGGATGTAGGTTGCAGTAGGTACTGGGAGATGAAGAAGCTTGCACAGGATAGAGTAGCATGGAGAGCTGCATCAAACCAGTCTCAGGACTGAAGACCACAACAACAACAACAACAACAACAAGACTTATAATTTTATTTAACTTGTGTAAGTAGGCTGTTTATGTGTTTGTATGTTGGCAGCGCTATGTAGCGCTCTGCATTAATAACTCTGACAGCTCTGCGTGCACTCTGTAAGAGAGTCTGTGTGGCTGGTTGGCCTCGCAGTCGGAGGGGAACAGCCAGCAGTAATGGAAGTTGGGAGTGAGTGGTCAGCAGTGATGGAGGTTAGAGGTTAATAATTAGCAGTGTTGGAAGTTTGCAGTATTAGCGCGAGCGGACGGTCTGAATGTGTATCCGACATGGAGATTTATTACTGATGATTATATAATTTTTTGAACTGGTTTTCACTTGATTAAGGTAAAATCTGCTAAATACATTGTTCGCTCTGCAACAAAATCTTTCCTTTTCTAACATCATGCCTGTTAGTAGTTAGAGCCTTCAGTAGTCAGAATCTCTTATTTATCTGGCAGTATGGGCGCTGCATTGCTGTAGTTCGTGTAGTGAAGATTTTCTGTGAGATAAGTGGCTTATGATATGTAAGGGTTATTGTTAGGATTTCTTCTATTCCAGGGCCATTCTTTTGCATTAATTATTTGAAGTCAGGTTATCATTTTTTTTTAGCAGTCAGATTGCGTTGCGCTAGAATATTATGGGTCAGTGTTGAAATGGTAAAACAGAAAAGAGACAGTATAGTCAATTTCACTCAGGAGTTTAAGTAAAAGCTTAATAAAGAAGTTTCATCTTCTCAGTTATTTCAGTACAATTAAGTAAAAATATAATAAAGAAATTTCACTTGTTACAATGAAGCTTTGTGTTTGTTCGGTGATATCCATGTTCTATACATGTTCATCGGACTTCATCAAACATTAAGAAGTCATAAACAGCTTAAATCATTCATAATTTTATCCATAAAATGCCAATATGAGAGGAATAGTTTTCCTAATAATATAACATTCGCAACGTATTCTGATATTTTGGTGAGATATAATCATTCACCTCCCGATAGGGCTAACTTTAAAAGTTAATCGAAGGGTGTGGGGAAATTACAGTCTGTCTACGAAAGCGTCCGCTTACAGAAAGTTTGTATGACCGACATTGGGATATTGCTCAAGTGTAAGAAATACATATGATCTCGGACTGCAGTGGGATACCGTGCGTGTAGAAAAATAGGTGTGAATTTACATAAAGATGTTTGACTGGCGGTTGTTTGTGTCACAAACGCCGAATAAAATGAAACGGAAGGCACGCTATGAATGACAATGTATATCCCCTAAAACGTGCTTAGCAAAATCAAGGAGCAGGTTCCCAGGGAGAAAGTCACTTTCGTTCAGGAAGTACAGATTCTTATAGCTGATTATGTTAAATTCTTTCACGGCAGCCGGATATGTAGGTGATAAGAGTTAATCTCTGAAGAAGAAAGGTTTAGGGATTGACGTTACATAAACGGCGAAGTTATTAACGACGGTAAACAAACTTGGATTTGGGGATAGGTGAAAAAAGGATATCGGCATATCGATTCAAAGGAAACAGCCCGGAAATTGCATTAAGTGATTTAGGCAAACGAAAGACAATATTAATCTGTATAGCCGAACGAGGATTTGGACCACCGTCTTCCATATGCGAAAGTGTTACTTGCAACATTGGTACATATTCTACATTAAATTAGTGATAAGCTGTAGTGACTTTCTCTGTACATAATTATATTCAAAAACGCTCATACTGTCTTCTTATGCTACGGAGTGTGGGAATTGTAACCTTATCGAACTGTTTCGACCCTCTTTAATCTCATTACAGCACATCAATCTGTTATTCTTCCAATAATTACTATGTTATTCAAACAGTTAATAATGATGTAACACAAAACAACTGATTTCTGTTATTCAGTCTTTTCATATACATTGTCACTATAAAACTCAGAAGAAAGGCTTCCTATTATTATGATACAGATTATTACCAATACAAAGTCCGCACCCGGTAGCTGAATGGTCAGCGCGACAGAATGTCAATTCTAAGGGCCTGGGTTCGATTCCCGGCTGAGTCGGGATTTTCTCCGCTCAGGGACTAGGTGTTGGGTTGTCCTAATCATCATCATTTCATCCCCATCGACGCGCAAGTCGCCGAAGTGTCTTCAAATCGAAAGACTTGCACCCGACAAACCGTCTACCTGACGGGAGGCTCTAGTCACACGCAAAAAAAGGATAATTTACTCCTGGTGGTTTCACATAGTTGTCACACAGAGTTAATATAAAGGTTTTCAAAGTTATAGCTTTGCCCTGACTGACAGATTTCTATGTTATGCTTGTTGTACATAATCGCTATAGATGTATACACTTCTACTATCGGGCAGTGACTGACTGAAACGTAGTAACGAAATACTTTTACAGTTCAACCACCAACCATGAGTTTGTGAGATACAACTATTTATAGATGTGCGTATTACAGAAATCATAAAATGGCTAAATACTTGCCCATTACAACTCAGATATGACCACTGCCTATGCCGCGCGGGTTAGCCATGTGGTCTCAGGCGCCTTGCCACGGTTAGCGCAGCTCCACCAGTCGGAGGTTCGAGTCCTCCCTTGGGCATGGGTGTGTCTGTTATCTTTAGTGTAAGTTAGTTTAAGTTGTATTAATTAGTGTGTAAGGCTAGGGACCCATGACCTCAGCAGTTTGGTTCCATAGAACTTACCACAAATTTCCAATTTCCACAGCCTATGTTCCAAGTCAACATGCAATAACTGATCGCAGACGGCAGGTGGCAGCAATAACAGTAGAGAGTATATATATATACATATAGTGCCAAGGGGGATACGGTCAACTGTGCAGTCATTGTCATAATTTGGAAACGGAGAGATTTATCTGGCTCGTTTGATGTGGTACCACACACTCTTTTGATGGATGGCAGTATAACTTTTTAAATAACAACGATTCCGCTATAGACACGCTTTTCGTGATGGAAATTTGATATCTGTGTAGAAATTCGTTGAAGTCAAACACTCCTTCCTATAAACAGGATGATACATGGGACTTGGGAAAGCAGGAACAGGTGTGTACGGGGCCTAATCAGTTACCGTTTGTTGCACAGTAAACACATACACTTTATTTAAGGAAATAATTTATTAAAAATAATTACTTTAAAAAAAATTGACTGTAACACAAGCTACACTGACAGCTGAAGGCCTTATTAAGAAAGAATTTGTGGGCCGAAGGCCACAAGCAATAGGAATAATTTAAACAAAATATTATTTTTAATTAATTGACACAATCAGACCAAATAAAGAAGGGAGTGATCCACAGACAGGGCTCCAAGGATCGGCCTGAGAAAGTCCCTACAGCTGCATTAGCGATGAGACAGGCAGCCAAGTGTTATGCTCACCTAACAGGATGGCAACTCAAACTAGGGACAGTTTCAACGCCCATCAATCCTCTTACCAAATCCACCTAAAGTGTGGTAACCAATACAACGATGGACTAATTCAAGCGAGGCTGAAGTGACAGACATCTCTGCGTCTTCAGAATCCATTGTTTAAAACATCGAACGGCAGAAGGAACCACTACAACCCAAGGTGGACAAAAGAAACCGCAATCCACACCGCATTCAAGGAGGCTGTCGAACTACATATCATGCTGAACAGTACACTGCCGCAGAAGTACGCTAACCTACAGGGCGGGTAACTGGGGCGTTAGCGGCCACTAGGCAGTAAAATACCGCTGGTTGCACTTTGCCAATAATAACACTAAATTCAAAAACTAATAACAGGCTGTAGAAGACGCCTAATAGATTCCGCCAGCTCGACACGCTCCACTTGTTGCTATTCATCTCACGGCGACCCTGCGAGCAGCAACACACGAACAAATGGCATGATCACAAAATAGTGGAGGTTTCACTACTGGATTAATGTTCACTCAACTCAACGTCCTGGGTCCGGTGGACTACGAGGTTGTGGCCCTCACAACAACAGCCCCTCGATCCAGCAATGCCTGCGTGCCACCAGCGGTCCCGGCAAGTCTTTGTGCTTCAGGACCTCTCTGCTGCTCCATCCCAACCGAACTACTGCACACACCCGACCCGAAAAATACTTCACGTCCCTCCAAAGATAGTACGGGTACTAGATATCGATAAACGCTGCTGCTGCCACGCGGGGGCAGACGATGCTAGCAAACATAGTGGCACCAGTAAACATAACAAGAAAACGAGAAGCCATTATCCCTATTAAACGATGCCAACCTACCAACGGCATCAACGCGAGATGCACACGGCTCACAGGATGTGATCTAATATGCGGACTGATACTGCATGGCGAAGATATGTTACACATCTACGAAGATATTGTCAAAAACACACACAAAAAAGTTTTCGATCACCCAGGTTCCCAGAACTCCAGAAGATAAGACATTGACTGTGGATGTTGCATCACAGACACGGTCCCTCTGACTGTTCAGAGATGACACTAAACCCGCCCACAGATGTAAACAACCATGCATTAGCAGCGCCTATTAGATGGAGGGGGTCCGACAGCTTATCCGTTCCAGACATTCCACCACGAGGGAGGTGCACGGCTCGTGTTGCCTGTAGTTCAACCTAGATGGTCAACACTACGGTACGATTGCGTCTGCATTGTAACTTTGTGCTAGGAAGGTCTCTCAACAACGAAAGTGTCCAGACGTCTTGGAGTGAACCAAAGCCTTGTTGTTCGGAGATGGACGAGATGCAGAGAGACAGGAACTGTCGATGACATGCCTCGCTCAGTCCGCCCAAGGGCTACTACTGCGGTGGATGACCGATACCTACGGATTATGGCTCGGAGGAACCCTGACAGCAACGCCACCATGTTGAATAGTGGTTTTCATGCAGCCACAGGACGTCGTGTTACGACTCAAACCACGCGCAGTAGGCTGCATGATGCACAACTTCACTCCCGACGCCCATGGCGAGGTCCGTCTTTGCAACTATGACACTATGCAGCGCGGCACAAATGGGCCCATCAACATGCCGAATGGACCGCTCAGGGCTGGCATCACTTTCTCTTCACCGATGAGTGTCGTATTTGCCTTCAACCAGCAATCGTCGGAGACGTGTTTGGAGGCAACCCAGACTGGTTGAGTGACTTAGACACACTGCCCAGCGGGTGCAGCAAGGTGGGGGTTCCCTGCTGTTCTGGGCTGGCAACATGTGGGGCCGACGTACGCCCCTGGTGGTAGTGGAAGGCGTTGTAACAGCTGTTCCATATGAGAATGCCATCGTCTGACCGATAGTGCAACAATATCGGCAGCATATTGGAAGGCATTCGTCTTCATGGACGACAATTCGTGCCCCCATCGTGCACGTCTTGTGAATGACTTCCTTCAGGATAGCGAAATTGCTCGACTAGAATGGCCAGCATGTTCTCCAGACATGAACCCTATCGAACATGCCTGGGATAGATTTGAGAGATCTGTTTATGGACGACGTGACCCACCAACCACTGTGGGGGATCTACGACGAATCGCCGTTGAGGAAGGGGACAATCTGGACCAACAGTGGCTTGATGGACTTGTGGACAGTATGCCACGACGAATACAGGCATGTATCAATGCAAGAGGACGTGCTGCTGGGTATTATAGGTACTGGTGTGTACAACTGCTCTCCATTCCAATTTTCTGTACAGGTTCCGGAACTCTTGGAACCGAGATGATGCAAAACTTTTTTTGATGTGTGTATTGTTTTGTAGCATGGAGTTCACGATGACAGTGAGGAGATAACTGTGGATATAGGAGTGTATATGTGGGCTCTACCCATGTCCGCTATTATGACTCCTAAGACTAAAACTAAACTCCTTCCGAACAGGCCATGAAGGCCCAACGGTACCGATCGGCCGTCGTGTCATCCTCAGACCATCCTGGATGCGGATATGTCGGGGCGTGTATACAGCACACCGCTCTCCCGTCCGTACCTCAGTTACCGAGACCAGAGCCGGTACTTCTCAATCAAGTAGCTCCTCAGTTTGCCTCACAAGAGATGTAGTACGACTCCAACAAAGAGAAATCCCATACATATACGTTTTGCAGTAAGCATTCATAAGTCTGTTAGTGTTCCAACAGGATTGTGGGAAAAGCATGCTAAATATAAAGCATACAGAAAAAGTTACTTCGGAAGTATTGCACATTGATGAATAGAGTTGATGTAGAAAAAAGAGATCGACAATTTTATTAACAACTGTGATTTATTTCTCACAATTCAAAAACTATCAAATGCATATTAGCAATGTGTAGTAGCTGTGTTGAATAAAATATATTCCTTCATATACATATACCATGAGACTTAACAGTTCAGCTGTTGGAGAGAGAGCTTTAATACTTTATACATTTGCAGTGACAGAGAGACTTTAAAATTCAGTTGTCGCTGTATGAGAGAGACTTATCACGTCTGTAGCCTTCACACTCATATACTGTTCAGACGACGATACATTAGATGCTTTAGGAATAACAACCATTACAGATTCCAGACGTTTAATATTACCTGCATCCCTTGTTGTATTTAATATGTCTTTTTTAGGCGTATAGCATGGATAAAAATTCTTTCTTAAGAACTTTACTCCATATGCAACTTCTATGGGAGTCATCCAGTAAAACTGACGAAATTTTGTTAACCTTCTATATTTCGGCCGGCCGGAGTGGCCGAGCGGTTCTAGGCGCTACAGTCTGGAACCGCGCGATCGCTACGGTCCCAGGTTCGAATCCTGCCTCGGGCATGGATATGTGTGACGTCCTTAGCTTAGTTAGGTGTAAGTAGTTCTAAGTTCTAGGGGACTGATGACCTCAGATGTTAAGTCCCATAGTCCTCAGAGCCATTTAAACCATTCTATATTTCGATGGAAGTGGTTACAATCATGGGCTGCGTGTTCCAATGGACCAATAGATGCAACAGATTAGGCAAAAGCACAATCAATTGATGTAAGAATTGTCTCAGATTCTCCTTTGTCTGCCAATTGCATTTACCGCTTCTTCTTATTAGACAAAGATTTAAGGCTCCTTATATATACTTCAAAACCCAAAATGGAAACCTCTCCTGTGGTAGATAGTGATCATATATATAGGGTGCTTTTAATTAAAGTTAAACTTTCAAAACGCTGTAGAGATAACACCACTGCTCAGAATGATGTCAAATTGCAGCGGATTATTATCAGAGAAGGGGGAAACGTATGCAAGAAGGAAACAAAATAGTGTGAAAATCGATAAAGAGATGGTGCTGTATGTGTCAGAATAAAGAAATGAAAACACTTGTCATGATTACAACCCACTGAAGTTGGTATGAACACGCGGGGTACACGGCTGTTCCTCCTTTTGCGTCTGTGACGTTCGCCATGACTGTCGCAATGCAGGATCGCGCTCTACTTGTAAAACTGTGTAACAAGAATGATGACTATGCACACGTCGCTCTGCAGAAATTCCGGCCACTGAAGGGTTTGAAAAATGGCGTTGGTCCGATGACTGCCATCTGTCTGAAGAAAATGAATCGGAAATTCGAAAAGACTGGTTCTTGTGGTGTGCAACCTGGAAGAGGGAGGGAACGATTTGATTCGACCTCAATGCAAGCAGTGGCCTCAGCAATGTAGGAGGAGAAGAGTGGTGGTGTGCAAACGTGTAGTGCACGGAGAATCGCCCGAACATTGAACATACCCGTGAGCACGGTGCGTAAAATCCTAGGAAACATCCCTCTTTGTTATTCATTCAAAATTGCCCATGTGCACGAGTTGCTTCCTGTTGACCTGCTAGGAAGAGAGACCATTGCTTTAGAATTACTTGCTCGCATGGAAGTGGACAATGATTGGCCGTGGAAGATTTTGTGGACAGACGAAGCCTACTTCCATCTGACAGGATATCTCAATACACAGAATTGTCGAATATCGGCAACGGAAAATCCACACGCAAATCAATCAGTAGCACTTCATCCTGAAAAGTTGACTGTGTGGTGCGGGCTTACGGAATCATTTATCGTAAGGCCATATTTTCTCGAAGAGACAGGTGCTTCCGTTTTAGTTACTTGTACCGTCACCAGTAAGCGCTATGGGTGTCTTTTGCGTAACCACGTCATTCCAGCTCTCCAACAGCGCCGATGTGTGGATGGGATCATTTTTATGCAAGGTGGCGGACCTCCACACATTGCAAATCCAATTAAGAAGCTGCTGAAGCGCCATTTCGGAACTGCTAGAATTATCAGCCGCCATTTCCCTACAGCCTGTCCGTCCCGATCACTTGACATTAATCCGTGTGACTTCTGACTGTGAGGCTATCTGAAAGATGTGTCCAGTGTTCCGACTGCAGACTTAGCTGCATTGAAGGCACGCATTGCGTAACACAATCGGAACGTGACCTCGGATACATTTCGATAGGTTGTGGAACATGCTGTTACTCGATTTCAACTTGTTGCAGGAAACGATGGAAAGCATATTGAACATGTTTTGTGCCAGTCACACGGAAATTAATTATCAGATTTGATTTTGATTGATGCTTTTTATGCGGTTTTTGGCCTCCGGACAATTAAAAACAGATTTTTCCCATCCGTTAAGATATGACCTTGCCGTGATGAATGGGATTGCGTAACTAACAGTATCACACCTGTACACCCATGCAAACTGAGTAGCACAGTTTGTTTAACGATGTACACCTTAGGCATTGTTGTAGGGTTCATTTGTCATTTTTAGTCGACCACTATTAAATTATTATGCTTACAGAGCCATCTAGTGCTACATTTTGTAGCTATTTATTTTTCTTCTGCCATACGTTTTCCCCCTTCTCCGATAATATTGCGTTGATATTTGACGTCATTCTGACCAGTGGTGTTCTTACTACGGCGGCTTGAAAGTTTAATTATAATAACCCTGGGTATGCATCTGATGTGTGCCCTATATCATGTGTTATGATCATATGAATCACAAATGATTCAAATGGCTCTGATCACTATGGGACTTAACTTCTGAGGTCATTAGTCCCCTAGAACTTAGAACTACTTAAACCTAACTAACCTAAAGACATCACACACATCCATGCCCGAGGCAGAATTCGAACCCGCGACCGTAGCGGTAGCGCGGTTCCAGACTGTAGCACCTAGAACCGATCGGCCACTTCGGCCGGCTTGTGAATTACACACCAGGTGTTGTGGCAGGGAGGGATGGAGAGAATGCCCCTCACAATGGTGGCTGTTTCTGTTGCTGTGGCTCTGGCTGTGGACTGTGTGGGTATCATTTTCGGTGTGGGGTTGGATGTGGGGCTGAGTGTGAGGTTGTAACGGTGTGGTGGTGGGAGGTTGTGAGTGATGGGGTTGGGTTGTGGAAGTACCATGACTCGTCCATGACATCATTGATGATATCACCACTAACATACACTCTCCTTACATATCTACTTAAGGATATTTTTTTCCACACCAGACTAGTTCTGGAGAACGACGTCTCGTCAGTAAAAAGAACATCTGAGAAGAAATTAGGTTTACCCAGAAGTTGTTGCTGAGTCCACTGACAAAACTGGACCTTATTGTTGAAGTCATTTCCATGAAGTTCTTGGTGTAAATGAGCATGGTAAGGATGGAAAGTACGACGTTACAAAATGCGTTGTGCACTTGTTTTCGAGACACCAACTTCATGTTGAATTCGTCGTGTGCTGCCTTGAGGATTCACGGCTACGGCAACTAGCACAGCGACCTCAGCAGCTGCGTCTGTTCGTATTCTATGACTATTTCGAGTGCTTGCATTTAAAATTCTCGTTTCATGTAGACGACAAAGGAGACGACCAAACATCCAGTAATAAGGCGAAAGGTTGTCAAGGAATCGACAGCTGTACAGAAGTTGTGCCTGAACAGAATTTCGTTCGTCTACAACAAATCACAGTACATGTATGTACATAGAGCACAAGATAGACATAATACCATAATAATCACAATTTCCAAAACAGTAATGAACATAAAAATGCAAGTTACTGAATTATTTCCTGTCAGTGTACTTTCTCCGTGCAACAGCAGCATTTCTACCTTATCATCATGCGTGTACATCATACACCGTTACACAATAAAAATTGTATCTACAATGTGTACTACCGCCATGCAGTTACTAAGTTACTCTGATGCACGACTTCATTAGTATGAAGTGTACTACACGCTAAAGCAACAACAAATGTGGTGCGCGAGGGGGGGGGGGGGGGGGGGGGGGTAGAGGAGTACCTGTGTTTACGTGAGTCGGAAATTAGAAACAAAACCCACACCTCTGCTCAGTAAATTGGGAACAAATGTGTACAATGAAGGCACGAAACAGTTCGGTTTCTTCTTTATAGTTTGCACATCTACGTTTTACTGACAAAAATGGTACAGGGTATACATTTTCGAATAGCTCTTGGATAGGCTAAGTGTATTCTTGAATAACATGTGCATAGTACCATTTAAAAAATTTAAACTCTTCCCCGTATCTCCTACATCCGTGGGGATACATAAAACGGATTCCCTCAGCAAGAACTATCCAATGATGTTAAAAACATTGCTTGAAACAATTTTTCGTTTAATGCATCAGAAAAAAGTTATTTTGGGTGAGCAAGATAATTGGGACACCCTCTATGTTATCTGAATATTGTCCGAAATCAGTACGTTAAATAATGAAAATCGTGCTCATTGCACTCCGATTTACCCTACACGTATCTCAAGGGAGGATAGATACTACTGTTTTCTAGCTTGTAATCATTACATACTTTCGCCTTCATCTGCATATATTTCAAACCTCCATACTGTAAGCCACACCAGTAAAATGCCACCCTCTCTCTTCCTCTAATGGCCCGCGGTCCAAATCATAAAATCAATAGTCATAACATGCCTCATTGGGTCAGGAACACAAGCACTAATGTGCACGGGTAAACTGCCTTATGTCACTCGAACAGATTCTCTGTGGTTACAATTTCCTGTTCTATTTCAACTTCATTTCTGCAAAAACAAAAATATCGCATATTATATACAGAAGTTCTTTTATTATTCTTATTGATTTCGCGATCTTTGTACTTCAATACAATTGTTTATTTCATATACCCACTATGCGTTGAGCCCACGACTGTGCGATTCCTCCTATAGTCTTTAAAATTTTAAACTCTGCCGCAGCGAAACGCGTCGCAATTTAACCGCTCGCCTGTGACAGTCAAATATGAATCTCATCAATTCGGTACATAAACGAGCTATGAAAAAGTGACTCCGCGTTGTTTCCTGTAATTGTTTAACAAGTGTTTGGATTGTTCCTGGTTTTTTTTAGTTTACTTTATGTAAATGAATGCGAAAAAGTTAATAGAACTGGTCATCAAATCGTTAACGACTGAGCCTCGCGTGAAAACCGAATGATGTATTAAACTTTCGACACAGAAACGGCGTGAGACTACTAATACAATTAGAGTCCCAAGGGAAATATAAACATAAAAAACAAGACCGCATGCAAGTATTTCAGTATATATGATTAAGAAGAAAAAAAATTATTCATGATAGTTTGTAACTACATGTCAATAGATAGTAAAAAAGCAGGAAAACAATCTCGTACAATAGAGAATCGGGTGAAATCAGACGTAAATCTGCTATTGTGGGTATGGTTTGTAGGTGCTTTCTCAAAGTCTCACATAATGGTTGTGTTCTCATTTCTGATTAGTTTATACAATATTCCCTGTGATAAAACATGAAATCATGCAGAATAGAGAAAACTGTCTACACAGACATACACTGTTTCCTACCCTATCTTAGGTTCGACGATGTTATGGAAACAGAAAGATAACTGAGCGTGGCCTGGCGGTTCTAGGCGCTACAGTCTGTGACCACCCAATCGCTACGGTCGCAGGTTCGAATCCAGCTCGGGCATGGATTTGTGTGATGTCCTTAGGTTAGTTAGGTTTAAGTAGTTCTAAGTTTTAGGGGACTGAGGACCTAGGCAGTTAAGTCCCATAGTGCTCAGAGCCATTTGAACCATTTAATAACTGAGCATAGAATAGATGAGCGAAATCAAACTAAGCAAAACTGAACTGATAATGATTAAAAGGAATGAAGGATAGTGATAAGAACATGAGGAAGAGAAGGTCCAAATGAATTTTACTGTCGACCTAGGCGGCACAGGATTTATTTACAAATTTTACTGTGCCATACCGGTACTGTTCATGCCCATCTTCGTTGGCACACTGTAGAAGAAGGAAGGAAGGACGATCAGGGTTTAACGTTCTGTCGACATCGAGGTCATTAGAGATGCAGCACAAGCTCTGGGTTCTTCAAGGCTCGAAAGGAAATCCGCTGTGCCCTTTCAAAGGAACCATCTCGGCTTTTGTCAGGAGCGATTTATGTGTGTGTATGAATTCCTAAGGGATCAAACTGCTGAGGTCATCGGTCCCTAGACGTACAAACTACTTAAAGTAACCTATGCTAAGAACAACACACACACCCATGCCCGAGGGAGGGCTCGAACCTCCGGCGGGAGGGGCCGGGCCATCCGTCTCATGGCACCTCTAACCGCGCGGCCACTCCGCGCTGCTCTAAAGAAGAAAATCATAATGTGAAAATATACATTGTTACGTAGCTATTGACTTTCTCGACATATTCATGCAACATGTGGAAAGAGCTTATTTATACGGTTGAACATCCCGTTTTGTTTCAAAATGGTTCAAATATATCTGAGCACTATGGGACTTAACTTCTGAGGTCATCAGTCCCCTAGAACTTAGAACTACTTAAACCTAAGGACATCACACACATCCATGCCCGAGGCAGGATTCGAACCTGCGAACGTAGTCCCGTTTTGATACTTGGTACATACAGTGTCTACCTGAACACGTATGGCATCCAAATCAGCACTTTTAAGATCTCTTGTCTTACGGAACGTCTGCATACAATGGTTAAAAGGATCATATACATAAGCGCTTCAACAGATATATAGCGCCGGGCCTGGTGGCCGATCGGTTCTAGGCGCTTCAGTCCGGAACCGTGGGACTGCTACAGTCGCAGGTTCGAATCCTGCTTCGGGCATGGATGTGCGTAATGTCCTTAGGTTAGTTAGGTTTAAGTAGTTCTAAGTTCTATGGGACTAGCCGGCCGGAGTAGCCAAGCGGTTCCAGGCGCTACAGTCTGGAACCGCGCGACCGCTACGGTCGCAGGTTCGAATCCTGCCTCGGGCATGGATGTGTGTGATGTCCTTAGGTTAGTTAGGTTTAAGTAGTTCTAAGCTCTAGGGGACTGATGACCACAGCAGTTAAGTCCCATAGTGCTCAGAGCCATTTTTGAATCTATGGGACTGATGACGTCATATGTTAAGTCCCATAGTGCTCAGAGCCATTTGAACCAGTTTTAGATACATAGTGTGCAGCACAAGTGTGGTTAAGAAGGCAGTATTCAACTGTATCGTCACTATTTTGCTCTATGAATACAATGATAGTAATGCGATCTGAACATCCTCATAGTGACACAATGGCCCATGCCCTCCATTAAACACAAAGTATATAGAGTGTCTCAATGCAGGGGACGTGGAAACTAAACACGAAAGCAGAGTCGTGTGATAGGACTGACTTGGAAACCCCGAGGGGCAGGTTCAGTTACCTAATTGGAAAGGTTTTCCCTAGCCTTCTCGCTCACTGGTATCTTTCCTCTACAAAGTGGCAAATTTGTGTGTTAAGTGTATCTGATAAGACCAGATGATATGTGTGTGTGTAGTGTGCTGTCATGTTTGCGTTGTACGATGATGAGAGAAGAGAGAGGGTGAAACCCGTTGCCGGCACGTAGCTTACTCCTCTCGAACAGCACTAAGGGGACCGCCGGTCTTAACGTTCCCATCTAAAGGACGGATCACCATCAAGAGTGTCGCATGTTCTCACTCCGTGACATACTGCAGACAGGTTTGGAATCTATCCAGGCCTTGGCGCAAAATGGTTCAAATGGCTCTGAGCACTATGCGACTTAACTTCTGAGGTCATCACTCGCCTAGAACTTAGAACTAATTAAACCTATCTAACCTAAGGACATCACACACATCCATGCCCGAGGCAGGATTCGAACCTGCGACCGTAACGATCGCTCGGCTCCAGACTGTAGCGCCTAGAACCGCACGGCCACACCGGCCGGCCCTTGCCGCAAAGTCTGATGATTAGGAACCTCACACCACCAGTCTACCCCACTTTGGCGGGAAGGCAAAGGGAAAATTGCCAACAGCGGTTGACATACCCAAGCAGTTGTTCTTTGAATACCGGCCACGCTCGTCAGTGCTTAACTTTATCTGTATTCAGTGACGCAAGATCGTTGGCAAGGTGGAAACTAATAACTCATTACAATAAATAGAATGAAGGGTTACCGTTATGCAAACAAATCACATCTACAAACAGGCACAAACCCAACCGCTGTTAAATAACCAGCGTCAATTAATCATACCAACCCGCGAACGTATTGGAAATTGATGGCCGAGCAGTGGTGCCTGGTGGACGTGGCGAATGGCCGCTAATTTACTACACTGAATGAAGCACTCATCTTCACTACGTCTCAAATGTGCAAGCTGCCGGTCATTGTACCACTGAATATTTGTAAAGCTTCTTATGGATTGTATTTCATTGTAGATAACTGAAACATCTGCGAAAAACTTGACGCTACTACTAATAGTGTCCACAAGATGATTAATATACAAAATGACCAGCACGATACCCAACACACTTCCCTGGAGTACATCCGAAGTAACTTCTGTATCTGTCGATGATTGTCCATCCATGATAACATGCTGCGTCCACCCTAGCATGAAATCCCCAATCCTGTAACATGTTTCGTCTGATAATAGATTTGATGTTGCTTTTGATAATAAGCGTAGCTGCGGTACTGAGTGAAATGCTTTTCGGAAAACGAGAAATACCTGTCTGTCTTGATCTATGGCTTTCGATATGTCTGTGAGAACAGTGCGACGTGGGTTTCACATGGTCTATATTCTCGAAATCCATGCTGGATGGTATGGGAGATTTTTTTTCTGTTCGAGATACCTAAATATGTTTCAGTACAGCATAATTTTTAAGATTCTACAACAAATGGATGCTACGGATATTGAAGGGTAGTTTCGTGGATCGCTTTTGCTACCCTTCTTGTAGACAGGTGCGACCTGCGCTTTCTTCCAACTGCTCGCCACGGTATTTTGCTCGAGAGACCTAAAATAGAGTATATTTAACAGAGGGACTAACTCAGCTGCGAATTGGGTATAGAATCTGATAGGGATACCATCGGCGCCCAAGGCTTTGTTCAATTTTAACTATTTCAACTGTTTCTCAATGCCACTGACTCTCACATCTACACTACTGGCCATTAAAGTTGCTACACCAAGAAGAAATGCAGATGATAAACGTGCATTCATTGGACAAACATATTATACTAGAACTGACATGTGATTATATTTTCACGCAATTTGGGTGCATAGATCCAGAGAAATCAGTACCCAGAACAACCACCTCTGGCCGTAATAACGGCCTTGATACGCCTGGGCATTGAGTCAAAAAGAGCTTGGATGGCGTGTACAGGTACAGCTGCCCATGCAGCTTCAACACGATACCACAGTCCATCAAGAGTAGTGACTGGTGTATTGTGACGAGCCAGTTGCTCGGCCACCATTGACCAGACGTTTTCAATTGGTGAGTGATCTGGATAATGTGCTCTCCAGGGCAGCAGTCGAACATTTTCTGTATCCAGTAAGGCCCGTACAGGACCTGCAACATGCGGTCGTGCATTATCCTGCTGAAATGTATGGTTTTGTAGGGATCGAATGAACGGTAGAGCCACGGGCCGTAACACATCTGAAATGTAACGTCCACTGTTCAAAGTGCAGTCAATGCGAACAAGAGGTGACCGAGACGTGTAACCAACGGCACCCCATTACTTCACGCCAGGTGATACGCCAGTATGGCGATAACGAATACACGCTTCCAATGTGCGTTCACCGCGATGTCGCCAAACACGGATGCGACCACCATGATGCTGTAAACAGAACCTGGATTCATCCGAAAAATGACTTTTACCATTCGTGCACCCAGGTTCGTCGTTGAGTACACCATCGCAGGCGCTCCTGTCTGTGATGCAGCGTCAAGGGTAACCGCAGCCATGGTCTCCGAGCTGATAGTCCATGCTGCTGCAAACGTCGTCGAACTCTTCGTGCAGATGCTTGTTGTCCTCCAAACGTCCCCATCTGTTGACTCAGGGGTCGAGACGTGGCTGCACGATCCGGTACAGCCATGAGGATAAGATGCCTGTCATCTCGACTGCTAGCGACACGAGGCCGTTGGGATCCAGCACGGCGTTCCGTATTACCCTCCTGAACCCACCGATTCAATATTCTGCTAACAGTCATTTGACCTCGACCAACGCGAGCAGCAATGTCGCGATACGATAAACCGCAATCGCGATAGGCTACAATCCGACCTTTATCAAAGTCGATAACGTGATGGTACGCATTTCTCCTCCTTACACGAGGCATCACAACAACGTTTCACCAGTGAACGCCGATCAACTGCTGTCTGTGTATGAGAAATCGGTTGGAAACGTTCCTCATGTCAGCACGTTGTAGGTGTCGCCACCGGCGCCAAACTTGCGTGAATGCTCTGAAAAGATAATCATTTGCATATCACAGCATCTTCTTCCTGTCGGTTAAATTTCGCGTCTGTAACACGTCATCTTCATGGTGCAGCTATTTTAATGGCCAGTAGTGTATTTCACTCGTCTTTTCAGTTGTATTAGAATTACAGTGGGGCGATATTCCTGCGTTTTACTTTGTACAGGTACATTTGAAAATAGAGCTATGCATGTATGATTTTGCTTTGCTACTCTCAACTTCACTTCCATTATCGTCCATGAGTTACTTGACGCTAACTTTGGTTCCACTAACAGCCTTTACGTATGACCAGAATTTCTTTGAGTTTTGCGAAACATCATTTGACAACATTCTGCTACGGTTGTCATTAAAGAGTTCACGCATTACTCTCTTAACTGGCAAACACCTTTCATTCACAATCTCTCCATCATTAGAACTACGCTTTGTTTTTATGTAGTAGCCTCTGTTTCTGTAGAAGTTCGTGACGTTCATGCGAGCTGCAGATCACCGTGTGAATAAATAAAATTCTCATAAGTCTATTGCGCTAGCCCACGTCATGGCAATACGTCACGGAGGCAGCTTCGTTTGCACTTGGGCAGCAACCGCACCTTATCACTGCGTGCGCAGCTGTGCTTGGTTCTCTCCTGGCCGCAGTGCGCGTACTTCGAACCACTAGCGAGTCTTTCAAAGCGTGCGCTGCTGCTTTGGTTGAGGCATGGAGCCAAATTCGGTAAAAGCGGGCTTCAGACCTACTGTTGCTTATACAAAAACAGGTTTTCCGTAGTTCCCGTAAGTGATTTAGCGTAATGCTGCCATGTTTCCTTCGTTCAATCTCAGTTTGTGCTCCGTCATTAATGATATTATGGTCGATGGGACATGAAACAATAATTTTCCTTCCGTCTTTCGTGAGTTTTCAATCATACTTTGCGCTTATTATCAAAGACGTTGTGTACGTTGTTGTGCCATAATCGCTCAGGAGTACATACAGAAGATCCCAGAATGATGTGAACACCATCGGTGCAACTGTCAAGTACGCTGTATTAGTAAATAACACAACAGCATCATATGTGGCGCCCGGTAACAGGTAGGACTTTCTTGCTTTATGTCTACGTGACCAGAATCATTGCGTCACAGTTCTTGTTTTACAATAATTTATCCACAACCTTAGCTGCACTTTAATTTATTTCTTGGACTAGTGATTTGTCATCATCAATCCCCACGCAAATTTATACGTGCACTCGAAAGGCCATATCCACTACTGCTAATAATACTTGCAATAAAATACAAGTGCCACGTACTTATAGCGTACAAAGATGGCACGTAATTTCTACATCTATGACACAGCCAAAAGAAAGCTCATGGTGTAGTGAATAAATAGACATTTTATTTGAAGAGTGACGTCCATTAGTTTGACAATGAGTGATGTTACTCTGCAATTAATGGTGTTATCAGCAGCAGTTGGACGTCCGCTAATCATAAAATAAAATCAGTCTATTGAAAATTGTATTAGATACACAAAGTGCACCTTTAATGGGTGTCTATTATTTTTCCTCCAGAACAATTGTTTACTTGGTGCACATGGTGAGTCATAAAAACTATTAACGTACAACTTTTCCGATACCGTTTAAGATATCGTAATTCTGTTTCCGCCGAAATGGTTTCCAGGAAGTCCTCGCTAAAACAGCCGGACTCAACGACATTTAATTCTTTAATCAATTACAGTACTTACACTTTGCATTTGTCTCTTTCAAACATCAAACAGAATAATGTGAAGTGCGAAACTTCGTGATATCATACAAAAGAGTCACTCCCGTATGATGGGTAGCTTCGGCATGGTGGAAGTGACACTATTTCCTTAGTCCATATAATATACAGAGAGAATAAAAAGCTGAATATCTTATCTGCCATTTATGTACCGGGTTCACTGTGGCGCAACATCCAATTTTCCTTCATATATGATGCGATGTAGCGCTTGATATGAGTTTTAAATCACAGAAATGTTGAAAAAAGACATTTTTGATTCTAACTACAGTAATTTCCCCGATTTATACGACTTAATATAGTAAGGCACCTCTTATTCTTCTTTCAAATCTACCCTACTAATAACAAAAATTGCTATAGTAGGATGGAAAAATTTGGTCCCGATGATTAATATTGAAACATCACAAGATTACCCGTCCCTTAACGTGGAACTCCAACAATTCATCTGGATAAAAACAGAACTACAACAACTTCGTTGGTTCCGATTAGTGTTTATATTTACGGCTTGTGTGACTCAGGCTATATGACGACATACTGTGGAAATACGAAATGGAGAGTGATAAATTATTTGCGGCGGACACTGCAAGCCCGTACAGCACAAAAGTTATATTCGTGTGCGAGCTGGGTCGTCACCGTATGTCAGAACGAGCAGGAACTTAAATAATTTTTTCTTCTGGGGGATGTTCAATTCTGTTCGTGTACAGGATGGTAATTCAGATCATTGTCCCTAAGCATCAGAACTCAACTGTCATAAGATGTTGAATCCCTTAGAATTTGAACACAGGTTATTGAAAATACTGATAGAATGACTGGAAATAAAAAAGCTGCAGTAGGAAAATTACGACGCGTATTGACGTTGATGTAAATCTCAGGTATTTAGCGTCTATAAGCTTAATGTTTAGACAAGAAGAGAATAGAAGCTTTCGAAATGTGGTGCTACAGAAGAATGCTGCAGATTAGATGGGTAGATCACATAATTAATGATGAGGTATTGAATAGAATTGGGGAGAAGAGGAGTTTGTGGCACAACTTGACTAGAAGAAGGGATCGGTTGGTAGGACATGTTCTGAGGCATCAAGGGTTCACCAATTTAGTACTGGAGGGCAGCGTGGAGGATAAAAATCGTAGAGGGAGACCAAGAGATGAATACACTAAGCAGATTCAGAAGGATGTAGGCTGCAGTAGGTACTGGGAGATGAAGAAGCTTGCACAGGATAGAGTAGCATGGAGAGCTGCATCAAACCAGTCTCAGAACTGAAGACCACAACAACACAAGCTTAATGTTATGCGACAGTCCTCTTCAGACGCTTTCTTTCTCAATAATTATCTAAATGCTATTTAATATTTCAAATCGGTCAGAAATACTTAAGTCACTTCTATCAAGAAACAAGTAAATGTAATTTTTATGGATGTAGTTGGAAATAGAGAAACGTTAACACAGTCATACCTATCTTTTCAATTCACTACATCTGACTGAGAACAAGAAGTGAAACTGGAGCTAGCTTGCTGTATTTTGAACATTTTGTCACCACTATATTTAACGTCTTCACTGGGTGATTCCAGTTTTGCTACTTTGAAAAATGAATTAATGGTTGCTTGGGAAGGTCTTTTCTGAGCAGCTCGCTCCACGATAGTTTCTAAAAAGAGGCAACAGACATCTAACATGTACAGCGTTGTAGTATTGAGACACATTATGGTTGAAAAATTCACAAAGATTGTATTTTAAAGTAATAGAGTCAAAGTAATCTAAGTAACGTGATTTTCAAGAAGATACGTTTTTTTAATACATAATATGTAAAGTGAGAAATTACATAAGCCGAAATGATTATAAATTGCTCGGACTGACTTTGGTAATACTCTAGAAGGTAAGCCCATTCAAAAAAGTACATCAGTGCTATATTACTTTTTATAGCAAAATGATTAATAACTTTGAAGGTATTAGCATGGCAGGCAAGTAATTAGTTTTATCATTACTTGGTTAACTCCAGTGTGTAAATTTGTCACTGTTAGTTATGTTTCTACGACACACACACACACACACACACACACACACACACACACACACACACACAAGTCATACGTAAACGTTTGTATCAAGTAACCTTGCAGCTTCTTACTTCGAACCCGTGACCATAGTACGGGTGTACACCCTCTTTCCTTTAGGCACCGCTTCCTTGAACTGCTCGGAGTTCGTCGATGGAACTCGCAATTTTCCTTGCTTACCAAAGTACATGAGCTAACACGAAGTGGTAATGCACAGTCATCACACAGTCTGCATCTACATGACTACTCTGTAATTCACACTCAAGCACCTGGCATAGGGTTCTTCGGACCACCTCCAGACCATTGGTCCATGGTTACACTCTCTAACAACGCGTCCAACAAACAAACAAGTGAATGTTTCCGTGCGCGATTTGATTTCTCTTATTTTATTACGAAGATCATTTCCCCCTATTTAAGTTGGCAACAGTAAAATATTTTCGCATTCAGAGGAGAAAAGTGGTGAGTGAAATTCCGTAAGAAAACCTCGCCGCAAAGAAAAAGTCTTTCTTTTAATGATTGTCAACTCGCTTATCATACCCGTGACATGCTCTCCCCTATTTTCCGATAATACAAAACGAGTTGCCATTCTTTGAGGTTTTTCGGTGTCCTTCGTCAATCCCGTGTAGTAAGGATCCGATATTGCACAGAAATACTCTTGCAGAGGACAAGGAAGCGTAGTGTAGGTAGTCTCTTTAGTGGATTAGTTGCTGCTTCTAAGTGTTCTGTCAATAAAAAGCAGTCTTCGGTTCTCTTGCCCACAACTGTATTTATGTGATGGCTCCATTGTAAGTTGTTCGTAATGTAATTGGTGCCTATTTAGTTGAACTGACAGCCTTTGTATTTATGTATTTACTACGCAACCGAAATATAACGGATTTTTTTTTTTGTACTCATACCGATGAGCTCGCATTTTACCTTGTTTACAGACAATTGTCATTCTCCGTCACATACAGATATCTTGTCTAAATCACTTTGCAGTTAGTTTTGATCATCAGATGAATTTATGAGACGGTAAATGACAGCATCATCTGCAAACAATCTAAGAGGGGCCACTCAGATGATCCCCTAAATCGTTTATATAAATTACCAACAGCAGAACACTATTTGTATTGCACATGGCACACACATTCCAGTTCATAGCACTACTATGGTATTATAGCTGTTAAAAAGGATGACAACTGACGGAGCTGATTTCGACAAGCGGCTGGATTTATAAATTTACAAATTTAAAAAATCGTTAGAATGCTATTCTTCTAGGTCTAGCTTAAAAAATAGCATAAGACGCTAAGCCATAAATGAAATTAGACAAATTAGGAATCATGATTTTAGTTACATATTCCGTTTTTTCGATTATATTCATGGGATTCCTTTCTGAAGGACGCGTATAATGATAACATTTTCTTCAAAATTGTAATTATGTTGTATTTTCTTGTACTATGCCTGCGACAAAGGCGATCTCTCAGCTACTGGTATGCATTCTATGACTTTATGTCTTTTAAACTTAATTTGATAATTTCATCCTGTCTGTCCTATATTCAGCATGAACTGGAAAGGAAGCTTTGTATTTTATAGGTGTCTGCTGTCATAGATTATCGTGGCGGTACTTAAGTTAGAATGAAAAATGAAAAACAAGTTGAAACTGTTTTGTTACAAAAATACAAAATGTAAAATTATTGTTTATGAAAAGTAATACAGTTAATTATAATTTCAGGAACACCATTTACGAAAACATAGGATCATAAATAGTGTTATATTATGTAGGAATATTTTTCGTAGAGGAAAGGGATTCAATATGAACCTACACTACAGCAGAAATTTCCATTTTTTTCTTGTGCCCTGCAACGCACGAAATCTATTAATATTTATAACAGCTGTAATCGTCAAAATAGTGGCTGTTGCTCCAGACATGCACGCATATCTGAAGGACATTTCAATGTAAGATACAGACACTGTATAACTACAGTCGTTGTAACATTCAATGATATTAGAAATGACATTAAACTTACCTTATACGCGCAAGGTGTCAGAATGTGCCGCTCGTCTTGAATGACCTAGTACACATCTGTCAGTGGCAACGCTGAAACAGCACTGTTCTTGCCTTGGCGAATCATGAAGTAGTCTACAACAAAACTGACACAACCGCCCTCAAGTGGACAAATTGAGAGATATATATGTGACATATCTGGTGCACGTTTGGGCACATCACACGTATTTTTCAGTGACATAAACAAAAAACTGCGGTTTTTTTACTTGCGTCAGGTTTCTTGCTGGGATGCGAAATTATGCCAGGAGCACGTACTATACAAAACACTGGCAATTCGTAGCAATTAAACATCATACACGGAAGTACATCATGTCGACATCGATCGCGGAATACTTAGTGATTTGACCGACAGAGTTATACGCGGTCGGAAGGAGGTATTTGCGTAGCTGTGCAAGTAGCCCACCCTCACGCTCGACGCGCCTGGTCTTTACTCGCTGAATCAAGAGTTTGATTCCACCATCTGACCAATTATGTCCCATTGTGGTAGGTGCCAACGGCCTTCCTGTGGTAGCCTCTCTTGTCTTGATGAGTACAAAATTGGTGCATATTATTTGTAGACTTTAAGAGAACTATTGTAGCGCTAGCTACCAAAAACAGTATCAAAAACACACAAAGTTTTAAACAGAATTCATCTAACTTATTTTAAGCGCATCCAGTTTATATGAATGAGAGAATGTTATGATTCTGAAGAGTCATTGATTTGGCATCTAGCAAAAGTTCATGTTTTACATCTTTTACAAAGCTCGTATTTCAAATGTAGAAGAGAATAACTAATGGAAAAATTATTCATCAAGTTACCTTCCATTCAGAAGGCTGTTGCACTCAGCGACTGTTATATTGACTTGTAACTAATAGATTTCAGCTATCAGTCATCCTTTTTAAACTTTATAGGCAGATCTAGATTTCAGCTAGAAACTAGCCATTCTCAATGCACTATCATTTTTGATTAATGCATGTAATGCCTGTTGGTCGGGTTTCATCCACAGTTCATTGAGTGTTCAATGAAGCCCGACCATCAAGCATTACATGCATTGATCAAAAATGATAGTGCATTGAGAATGGCTAGTTTATAGCTGAAATCTAGATCTGCCAATAAAGTTTAAAAAGGATGACTGATAGCTGAAATCTATTATTTACACGAAAAATTATTTATTTTTGTGACACGAATGAATCTGATAATGGCATACATTTTTTTTTAAATTACTCCCCTAGATGTAAGCACCAGGCTCAACAGCAACCCTTTTTCCCTTTTATTAAGGAACACTAAAATTCACTATCATCCTCAAAACAGAACAGAATCAGGTCCAAATTAAGTCGCCAAAGAGAAATTTTTGTCTGTATGCATAAAAATATTCACAGCAGTAACAGACGGGAAGGCAAATGCAGCACAAAAGATCATGAAGATAAAATTTAGTAAAAGAGAATAAATGTTTAACAATGAGCCCATAAAGTTGATGTCAAAGTGAAAATACAAATGGGAAAATTGAGTTCGCCTATTCAGAGTAATGGATCTGAATAAGACGTTCAAATTGTGTCAGGCAGTATTTTTTAAAATCTGGTTGAAAAATATATAATCATCCGAAAGCAATAATCAGGTATGGAACTGCATGACCTTTCAATTGACAGGACAACAGCAGAATACAGTTTTCCGACGAAAATTGAGGCTTGTTTCTACCTAATTCTCAAGGGAAATAAAACTCAGCAATTTCGGTGGTCTTCAGATCTGAGACCACAAACGCCAGATGACGGAATGCACTAGGTTTTGCCTTACTGCATTTAGAATGTAATTTAAGAAAATGCCTATATTTTGATGTGGTATTTCACTAGAAGATGTTATTTTTACTGATTTTCGTATAGAGGAAAGGTGCCTATTATGGGCTCGCTAATGTGAGACAGTTATATTCTGACTAAAGGAAGTCTTCAGCTTTGTTGGAAGTATCAGAACTTAGTTCTCACAGCGCCTGAGGCTTAGAGCAGTGACAAGAAGCCAGTTCCAGAGTTGAACATTGTCGAGAAGTCTTAATTTTAAAGGTGTTGAAAAGCTCGATTTTTCAGTGTATGTGCTTGTAAGGGTTTAATATCTGAAGTTGAGTAGCTGATGCAACAATGTTCATACGGTTATATACTTCACAAAGTACTCTTTCATTTTCTGTAATGAACTGTCCTTCTAGTTGAGCAGCATTACCACGAGGCTTGGTTTCTGGCGCAAGATGGCTTATTCCAGATACGCAATGCACGGGTATCCTAATGCACAACAGTATCACATTTTGGGACACGCTAGCTCACGTTAGGATAATTTCGACTTGTCAACGTATTAGCTGGATTCAGACTCATATTTTTACGTCGTTTAATAGTTTTGTGAATTTGGGAAGCAATGTAGTGATGATCCCGTTGTGGTTATTCTTGATTGGCATCCTATCACGTTTGTGTGAAAGACAACGCAAGGGAAAACCGTCTTCACGTCATTTGATTATCATCTTATTTCATGCAACAAATGCAGTGCTTTATGCGGAATTCATGAGACCCTTTAAAACGAATTATTCCAATGATATCAGAGAACAGACTCGTGAAGGTAACATCTTAGATCTGCTGGTGACAGACAGACGCGATATTTTCGACGCAGTTGGCGTAGAATATGGACACAGTGATCAAAAGGCCGTTATAGCATCCCTGTATATGGCAATAAATATGAAACAAATAAAGGAGGAAAATCTTTCCACTTTACAAGAGCGACAAGAAACAGATTTCAGATTGCCTGAAAGGTCAGCATGACATTTTATCTCCAGCATTAATAATCTTGAGTATCAATGGGCAGACTTCAAGAGCATTTGACAGGTATGTGCCGAGCAAAGTTGTGGGGGATGGAAAAGTCCCGCTGTGGTTCGACAGCAATGTTAGAAAGCTGCTACGATAACAACGAGAGCTTCACTGCAAATTAAAACGCAGCCTAAGCCTCGAAGACAAACAAAAGTCAAACCAAGCCTAATTAGCATAAAGAGAGGTGTGCGTGAACTGTTCAACGAATACGAAAATAATACTCTGTTCACCAACTTGACAGAAACCCTGAGAACTTCTGGTCTTACGATATATCAGTAGACGGATCGAAGCCATATGTCCAGACACTCTGTGAAGATAATGGCTTTGAAACACAGGACGACACAGAAAAGTATGAAGGCTTTCACGACCGGATGACATATCTTCTGGTAAACCTTCCGGGATGTAAGGTCGTGGTCCATGAAACTCTTCAGCTCCTAACGTTTCGTCCAGAGCTGCGCTGGACATCTTCAGAGGGGTGTTTCTCCTCCGGCAAGACTCACCGGAGGAGAAACACCCCTCTGAAGATGTCCAGCGCAGCTCTGGACGAAACGTTAGGAGCTGAAGAGTTTCATGGACCACGACCTTACATCCCGGAAGGTTTACCAGAAGATATGACACAGAAAAGGCCGAAATAATGCTAAACGTCGGTTTCTAAAACTGTTTCACAGGGGGCATGTTCCACTGCAGTGCCTCCTTTAAATCATTCCACAAACGACGACAAAATTGCTAATATCGAAATAAGTGACGATCTGACAGAATAGCAACCGAAATCGCTCAACGGAGTGAATACCACTAGACTTGACGGGATACCAATACGACTCTACACACGGTATGAGAAAGAACTAACCCCTTTTCTAGCAGTAGTCTACCGTAGATCTATGGTAGAGCGAAATGTTCTTGAAAATTAGAAAGTACAACTTTGGAACATGTTTTATGCTCACGTATATTGTAATTTCTGAAGACCGAAAATCTGCTCTTTATGAATCACCATGAGTTCCGACAACAACGACTGTGTATAACCCAACTCGCTCTGTGCGTCCACTAGACCCAGAAGGCGGTATATATCTGCACCCAGATTGATGGCACGTTCCCTGACTTCCGTAAGGCATTCGATACAGTTCCGCGCTGCGGCCAAGTGAATAAAATACGAGCGTACGGAATATCAGACTAACTCTGTGATTGAATTGAAGAGTTTCTAGGAAACAGATCACAGCGTGTCATTCTCAATAGACAGAAGTCTTCAGATGTAAAAGTGACTTCGGGCGACCCCAAGGGATTGTTATATGTTCACTACTTTGCACATTATGTATAACTGACATAATAGACAACATCGGAAGTTCCGTGAAGCTTTTAGTGGATGATGCTGTTGTATACAGAGATGTCGAAGCGCTAGAAAACTGTAGCGGATTGCAGAAAGGCCTGCAGATGATCACCACTTCGTGCAGGGAGTGGCAATTGACCCTCAAAATAAACAAATGTAACATATTCTGCTTAAACAGCCGAAAAGACTGATTATTGCATGAGCACACGTTTGTAGAACAGTCACTGGAAGCGACCACAACCATAAATCATCCAGGACTATGCATACGGGATCATTTAAAGTGTAAACGACCACATAAAGCTAGTCACAGGAAAGCTAGTGTCACACCGAGATTACTTGGAAAAATGTTCAGGAAATGTAAACCATCAACAATGGTGGTCGCAGAAAATGTATACCATCAACAATGGTGGTCGCTTACAAAGCTCTCGTTCGAGCAGTATTTGAATACTATTCATCAGCATGGTATCTTTACAAGGTAGGATTGAGCGAGGAAATAGAGGACTTAGGAAGCACGAAAACGTCAGAGATGTTCAACTAACTCTAGTGGCAGATGTTTCAATAGAGGCATTTTGCATCACAGTGTGGTTTACTATTAAATTTCCGAGAGCGTATGTTCCCAGAAGACTCATAAAATGTAATGCTTCCTCTTACGTATATTTCGCAGAAAGATCATGAATATAAAATCAGAGATTTGAGCCCACAGTTAATCTTACCCGCACTCGTTCTTCCCACGAACTATTCGCGACTGGACAAGGAAAGGGGGGAAGTCGTAGCGGTACGCAAAGTACCCTCCGCCACACGCCGCAAGGTAGCATGTAGAGGTTACATGTAAATGTGTAAACAGAAACCTGGCAGGAAAATAACCCAGGAAAAGTAGTGTCTCATTTTTGATTACGTGGTTATTTGGAGCGTGTACTTGAGAACAGTAACAACAGAAAATGCTATAAACAACCTCTGGAAACTGGGACTCTTCTCATGTAACAGACATATACTTCGAGAAACTGACTTTGCAATACAGCAGAAGTGTGACATGGAAACAACGGAGTAAACGTGAGTCCTAAAGTAATCAGGCAAGCTCCCAAATTCAGTAACTCACATCAAGAGCCAGCAATTCTTTTAAAATCAACACGTTCTGAATCTATTAAGTTGCTGACATCGTCTCCATACGGGAAACGTTAGAAACTATTTAAAAAGAAAGAAAGTTGTAGTAGAATCAAATGAGATAGAAGAAAATGTTTTGTTCTTCAAAAACCAAAAGAGAAGAAACCGTGAAACATAATCTTCCAGTCACTCGAAGTTTGATACAAATGTAATTAAGGACAGTATTTATGATGTACAATCTGAAATTCTGTAGTTGTCGTTTCTCTGTAGACTAACAGGGGGACATGGGGACAGTGCACGGAATGCTATCCATCGGCTTCCGATGAACGTTAACTTGTAAAAGAGCTTCCGTATCCCCACACTGCACTTCTTCTGCACAATAGAAGCTGAATATGTTGTAGGGGCAGGAAGGAAGAGAATATTATTATTTTAAGTTCAAAATGGCTCTGAGCACTATGGGTCTTAACTTCTGAGGTCATCAGTCCCCTAGAACTTCGAACTGCTTAAACCTAACTAACCTAAGGATATCACACACACCCATGCCCGAGGCAGGATTCGAACCTGCGACCGTAGTGGTCGCGCGGTTCCAGACTGTAGCGCCTAGAACCGCACGGTCAGCCCGGCCGGCATTTATTTTAGGGTTTACCTGTTCTTATATTAGTCAGTACTGATTGTTCGTTCTGACGGTCTCATATTATGACACTACTTCTATTTCGATTCGAATTGACTCGTCTGTGCTCTCCAAATTATCATGTATTGAGTGTTAAGTAGCACTAAATCAAATAATAATATTGACAGTACATTGACTGCATGCAGATTTCCAATCAACAAACATATAGTTATCTTAAATGTTATGATATAAAGTGGAATATTGAGTGACGAGGAAAGTTTCTCATCAGGGAAGAGGCTAATATGATGTGCACCCACCATTGTCTTCAATTGCCTGGCTCACACGGTGAGGCGTGGAGATGGTCAACCTCAGGAAATGTGTCTCATCGCCCGCGAGACTGCCTTACACATTCAACACTAGGTTCCACAGTCAGTCAGCTGTGCATGGGGCCAGTGTCGACCAGTGTAAGTTAATGTGACGCTTCATTTTGTCCCACAAATTTTCAATGGAATTCAAGTCCAGCAATCTAACAGGGCAGTCGATCTGGAGGACGTTTGACTGTTGCAATAACCATTGATGAACAATTTGACTCGTGTAAACTAGGTGAGTTGGGACCTGATCACTCCATTGGAATAGTGCCTCCTTACACTCGGCACCGTGGTATGTTTCATGATGTGCATATACTGATCCGCCGCTAGATGACCATAAATTCGATGAATAATCCCTTTTTCACCTTATGGTAGCTCACCCCAGCACGAGACTGTGATGCGGTCGTGTACTGTGGGCCGTAATGAACTCTACGTCGCCTGTAGATCATCACTGGACCCTCATTCATTGACCTAAATATTGACTTATTTATGGAGATGAACGAAGTCAGGCCTATGAAGTTTGCGATCATAAGAGAGGTCTCTCTGTTAGCAGCTCAGTGGGCTCTAAGGCCAGCATCTCATAAACAGTTGCAAACAGTTTGTGGACATCCAGTAAAATTTGTCTCGTTCTTCAGGTATGCGTTTGAAAACTGACGTTACAAACAAGAGTCAACTAACACGTTGTCTCGGTGAGGCATCGACACGTTTCCTAAACCTGGCCCTCGAAGCCGACCAATGACCGCAGTCTGGTACCACCACGTTATCCAGGTCTGGGCATAGCGAAGTTGAACGGAGCACCTGGCTTTCGCTTCAGGGTGCGTTGTTCAAGATGCGACAGTGGCCTGGGGCTACAACTGGATAGCCGGCCGGGGTGGCCGGGCGGTTCTAGGCGCTACAGTCTGGAACCTCGCAACCGCTACGGTCGCAGGTTCGAATCCTGCCTCGGGCATGGATGTGTGTGATGTCCGTAGGTTAGTTAGGTTTAAGTAGTTCTAAGTTCTAGGGGACTGATGACCTCAGAAGTTAAGTCCCATAGTGCTCAGAGCCATTTGAACTATTTTTTTTTTTTTTTGCAACTGGATACCACGTGGCGATAGGGGCTCTTTACATTCGGGCTGCCACACGCTTCCGGTCCAGCTGCGGCAACAGCACTGAGCCAGTGATCAAACACCGTGCCACAGAGCCTTACATGCAGTATTGTCGCCAAAGTAAAGCGAAGTGACACGCTCACAGGGAGCAGAACGCTGTTGTGAGATCGTCTCTTAACATCAGCGCTTCTTCACTTTAAAGCATCCTATGTAAAGGAGCATTTTGTTCCAAGAGGTACAAAGTTGAGAACTGCCATTTAATTGAACATTCCTTTGCTTGTTCCAAATGTGAATCTGTCGAAGGAACTTGTAAATAAATATAAAGTTTGCAGACAAATACGGGCAATACTTCTTCCACGATTCTTCTGAATCCGAAGGAATATACTAGAGATGGATAAGATTCTCTCGTTTCCAGGAAAAGAAACTATAATTAAGCTAGCATGATTTGGCCTTTAGTATACCTATATTTCATGGCGTTGTAATTGAATTTTTCAAGATCGTATAGAGAAATTTTAGGGACTTACGTGATAGAAACAGACGAGAAAGAAAGCTGGGAACAGGATATAATGTATCAGTAAAACCAAAGAAATGGGTTCAGTATGATTACTTGGCCATCCTGCATACATTTCTACATGAAGTCATGTTGATTTTAAGGACACAACTCTCATCTACCAACATTATTCTCTTCTTTGCCTTTGGGAATAATAAATTTGGAATATTATTGATAAATTTAACGAACTGCAACAAGATATGCGAGGGTTGGATCTTAAGTAGTGGCAACTATTTATTCACAACCGATACAAAAGAGTTACATGTTGGCACCTGTTGCTGTCCTTCAAAGTAGTCACCAGTGTTGTGTATAACCCGCTGCCAGCGATGTGGAAGGCGTAGTATACCATTAGCAGAGCCTGTTCTGTTGATGGTGCAACTGTAGTGGTCTACTGCCTGTCGAATCTCTGGAACAGTTCTGAAGCGAATGCCACGAAGCGGTTCCTTCATCTTCGGAATCAAATCAAATTCACAAGGACTTAAGTTCCAGTCCCATCGACCGAACAGAGCAGCCAGTGTCGTGCAAAATGATGAGTGGATTGCGCAGAAAGTGTCGCAGCTTCTTTCACAAAGCTGGACGCAGGTGATGCTCCAAAAACGAACAGTAATACTGCGCATTAACAGTCTGCTGTGGAGGAACGTAATACATTAGGATAATACCATTACGGTCGTACACGAGAATCACCATAACTTTCGCCATACTGGTGCTCTGAGACACGTTCGACGAGCAACCCATCAAGCTGTGGCTGCTCTGTTAGGTCGATGGGACTGGAACTTAAGTCCTTGTGACTCTGATTTGATTCCGAAGATAAAGGAACCACATCGTGGCATTCGCTTCAGAAATGTTCCAGAGATTCGACAGGCAGTAGACCACTCCAGTCGCACCATCAACAGAACAGGCTCTGCTAACGGTATACTACGCCTTCCACATCGCTGGCAACGGGTTATACACAACCAGGGTGACTACTTTTAAGGACAACAACAGGTGCAAACATGTGACTCTTTTGTATCGGTTGTAAATAAACAGTTGCCACTATTTAAGTTCCAACCCTCGTATTTAGTTCCAGACCTGTCTCCAACCTTTCCTTCATTAAGAAGGAAAGACCCACATTATTATTTCAAACATAGTGACTGATTCTGAAGACAATACAAGAGCTGAATCCATATCACTTAATCTGGAAGAACCTGAGATGAGAGACATGTAATATCCATCAAGTGTTTCAGATAAACATACAACTCCGTTCAGATAAACGAATGACTCAGAGGAAGAAAATGAGTGCTCAAGAGATGTCTCTCGTGCTCCAAAAAACAGACAGACTGAAAGGAAAAAATCATGGGCAGAATTCAAAATAAAATATCAAGATTCCACTGCGAAGGAAGAAAAAAATGGCTCTGAGCACTATGGGACTCAACTGTTGAGGTCATTAGTCCCCTAGAACTTAGAACTAGTTAAACCTAACTAACCTAAGGACATCACACACATCCATGCCCGAGGCAGGATTCGAACCTGCGACCGTAGCGGTCTTGCGGTTCCAGACTGCAGCGCCTTTAACCGCACGGCCACTTCGGCCGGCGCGAAGGAAGATGATGTAAATTTATTTTTAGTAAGTATGAGTATGGCTATAAGGACATCCCACTCCACTATTTCAGTTGAGTCAAATATAGAAAGAAGCACACTGAATTTAGTGACTGATATACAGTTCGAAAATGAGAACGCCACCAGACTGATATTATTTGAAGGAAGTGATCTTGGAAAGATGATGTACTTCCTTTCAGTATAAAGTTAAAGGGTTGTTTAATTTTTATTACATTTTGTAAGCAGCTGGGCTTTTTAATAAGTACTGTTTATATTAAATTCTTTCTCTCTACTCTGCTGTAAACCTGCCAATGGTGGGAGAGTAAATAAGGGCATTAATCACATTGACGCTCTACTTACAGAAATTATTACCTACATAATATACAAGATATTTAATAAATAGCTAACTTCCAAACGTTGCAGTGGCTAAAGCTTTAAGGCGAAATATTGCAGCATATAACATGAAGGGATTCAATTACCCCGTGAAAACATTCGCTCATAATAAGAGACAGCCGCGCGGGACTAGCCGAGTGGTCTTGGGCGCTGCAGTCATGGACTGTGCGGCTGGTCCCGGCGGAGGTTCGAGTCCTCTCTCGGGCATGGGTGTGTGTGTTTGTCCTTAGGATAATTTAGGTTAAGTAGTGTGTAAGGTTAGGGACTGATGACCTTAGCAGTTAAGTTCCATACGATTTTTAAAAAATTTGTGAAACTGAGAAGAAAATTAGAGTCATTGAGAGTTTTCCTGCTGTACTGATGGGTTTCTTGAACCAGTTACATTTTTTTTCTGTGTATCTTTTCTGTATTTTGCAAAACATGTGCAAACTTCCTAACATTTAAACTAAAATAAAATCTTAATATTGTGTCGCCATTTACAAGATGCTTGTAAATCTAAATGTTATTGGAACGATTACCGCCATGTGCCGCAAAGATGCTATTTATCCTCTTCTTCTCCTTCTTCTTCCTCCTCATTTTTCTAATTCCTGTAGTAAAGATATTGGGTCTACTACTTTGCGTCCGTCGTTTTTTTCTCGAAGATCTGCACTGTATTGTCAAAATTTTACAAAAAAATTACGATTCAGAATGTTGGACATCACTGGCCACTACTTCCTCCCGTCTTTTGGGCAGCATACGAGTCCCGCGCCGTAGGCACTGGGCGTCTTATGAGGAGATCCACGAATCGATCCAGTTTTACGCTTCTTCATATTATCGAAAGTGCTGGTCAACCAGACCGTGTGTCATGGATCGTAAAAGATAATAGAGGGAGCAATGTCTGGAGAAACCGTCGGGTAGGATAGGACTTAGCACTTCAAGGTTTTCAGATATGTTTTGGCAGATTTTGCATCATGGGGTCGAGCACTGTCATGCTGCAAAATCAGTTTTTTCCTGTCTAACGGCCGGCCGAAGTGGCCGCGCGGTTCTGGCGCTGCAGTCTGGAACCGCGAAACCGCTACGGTCGCAGGTTCGAATCCTGCCTCGGGCATGGATGTGTGTGATGTCCTTAGGTTAGTTAGGTTTAACTAGTTCTAAGTTCTAGGGGACTAATGACCTCAGCAGTTGAGTCCCATAGTGCTCAGAGCCATTTGAACCTGTCTAACGCTGTATTATGGCCGTTTATCCTTCGGTGATCGTCTCAGACGCATCATTTGCTTTCGACAACAATAACTTGTGATTGTTTCCGTCGGTAGCAACTTCGAAAACTTTCTCTCTTCCATCAGAATGCCGATTTTCGATGTCAAAGTTACCGTTCATGAAGCATTGAAACCATTCTCTGGACGTTGTTCCACCAATACGTGCTTGCAGTGGACTCCGTTCCGTTGTGTAAAGAACTTGTTTCGTTGTAATTAGAAATTGGTGATGCGTGGTATGAGTCATAACTTAGTCGAATACACTCCTGGAAATTGAAATAAGAACACCGTGAATTCATTGTCCCAGGAAGGGGAAACTTTATTGACACATTCCTGGGGTCAGATACATCACATGATCACACTGACAGAACCACAGACACATAGACACAGGCAACAGAGCATGCACAATGTCGGCACTAGTACAGTGTATATCCACCTTTCGCAGGAATGCAGGCTGCTATTCTCCCATGGAGACGATCGTAGAGATGCTGGATGTAGTCCTGTGGAACGGCTTGCCATGCCATTTCCACCTGGCGCCTCAGTTGGACCAGCGTTCGTGCTGGACGTGCAGACCGCGTGGGACGACGCTTCATCCAGTCCCAAACATGCTCAATGGGGGACAGATCCGGAGATCTTGCTGGCCAGGGTAGTTGACTTACACCTTCTAGAGCACGTTGGGTGGCACGGGATACATGCGGACGTGCATTGTCCTGTTGGAACAGCAAGTTCCCTTGCCGGTCTAGGAATGGTAGAACGATGGGTTCGATGACGGTTTGGATGTACCGTGCACTATTCAGTGTCCCCTCGACGATCACCAGTGGTGTACGGCCAGTGTAGGAGATCGCTCCCCACACCATTATGCCGGGTGTTGGCCCTGTGTGCCTCAGTCGTATGCAGTCCTGATTGTGGCGCTCACCTGCACGGCGCCAAACACGCATACGACCATCATTGGCACCAAGGCAGAAGCGACTCTCATCGCTGAAGACGACACGTCCCATTCGTCCCTCCATTCACGCCTGTCGCGACACCACTGGAGGCGGGCTGCACGATGTTGGGGCGTGAGCGGAAGACGGCCTAACGGTGTGCGGGACCGTAGCCCAGCTTCATGGAGACGGTTGCGAATGGTCCTCGCCGATACCCCAGGAGCAACAGAGTCCCTAATTTGCTGGGAAGTGGCGGTGCGGTCCCCTACGGCACTGCGTAGGATCCTACGGTCTTGGCGTGCATCCGTGCGTCGCTGCGGTCCGGTCCCAGGTCGACGGGCACGTGCACCTTCCGCCGACCACTGGCGACAACATCGATGTACTGTGGAGACCTCACGCCCCACGTGTTGAGCAATTCGGCGGTACGTCCACCCGGCCTCCCGCATGCCCACTATACGCCCTCGCTCAAAGTCCGTCAACTGCACATACGGTTCACGTCCACGCTGTCGCGGCATGCTACCAGTGTTAAAGACTGCGATGGAGCTCCGTATGCCACGGCAAACTGGCTGACACTGACGGCGGCGGTGCACAAATGCTGCGCAGCTAGCGCCATTCGACGGCCAACACCGCGGTTCCTGGTGTGTCCGCTGTGCCGTGCGTGTGATCATTGCTTGTACAGCCCTCTCGCAGTGTCCGGAGCAAGTATGGTGGGTCTGACACACCGGTGTCAATGTGTTCTTTTTTCCATTTCCAGGAGTGTATAATGGTGCCAGTAACTCGCAATGGAGAGCCTTTGTGGTGGTGCCGGGAACTCGCCAACTTCGGCGTAAAATATTCATACACGAGGAGAAATATATATAACATAGTAATAACATCTGAATTGAAGTGGATGGAATAGAGAATCATATAAAATTTTACATTGTATATTTTTATCGTTGTTACTATTTACTTTAGGTACCATGTGACGAACTTCATACACGATCCAGCATTCTATGGGCCTCAGCTGCAGAGGCCTTCATGATAAAGCAGAAAATTAAATTCCTGAAATTGACGAGGATATGGCTCGAAGGATGATATATTCAGACTAGGGTAACTTAATCATATAATTACTGCTGTGTAGTCAGAAAAAGACACAAGCAGGGCAAAAGCACCATAGGCGCAAATGTAGGACCTACTGCCAGTGCCATAGAGACTCGCCACATGCGCAAGTTGCACCAGCGCCACGGGCGGAGATAAGGATGAAGATATGAACTTCGCCTCGGCCAGTTGCCGATCGAGTAAAATCCGCCAATGAGCAGACAACAACGGACGGAAGCGTATTCGGAAGATAGAACAGCAGCTCTCGCCCACTTGATTATAGATCATCGTCCAGGGCTGACTCAGACAGAGAAGGTCCTTTAGTGAACTGCTAGAAGTGAACAGAAAGTTGTTGTAAATTGCATTTGCTGTGTACTGTGAAGTCTACCTACGATTATTTGCCCTTAGCTATTGAGGGTCTATTTTGTGTTACGTTTCATGCAGTGTTGCAGACTTAATAATTCAACAAGCCATAAACACAATTAAACCTTTTAACACGTTTGTGTGACTCTGTTACTAATTCGAAATTAGAATTATATTTATACCGTCAGATGCGCACGGGCGTTGATATAGATCAACGGGGGCATGTGAAAATGTGTGCCCCGACCGGGACTCGAACCCGGGATCTCCTGCTTACATGATAGACGCTCTATCCATCTGAGCCACCGAGGGCGCAGATGATAGTGCGACTGCAGGGACTATCTCGCGCACGCCTCCCGCGAGACTCACATTCTCACCTTGTATGTCCACACACTACATTCGTAGTGTCCCACACCAACACACTCATTACTCGTGGAAGACATTCTTCCAAGTCCCGTAAGAGTTCGGGGAATATGAGTGCATCGAAACAGAAGAAGAAGGTCCGAAAGAACAGACACCATATCCATATAAGTATACTGTTACTAATTTGTTGGAGTGTTGTAGAACCTTCCTTCTCCTATCCTTTTACCTGACCCTGGGACATAGCCGTGTAATAGTAGCAGGGAGAAACTGCCTTAGCGGTGTACTGCACCAGAAGCTGCTTTACGAACTTACCAACTCAGCCTCCATAGCTGTGGCGACGAGACCTCTATAAAACTGGCGACAAGGGTTTACAAAAATTACAAATCAACAGGCATTTAGCCGGCCCCGGTGACCGAGAGGTCCTAGGCGCTTCAGTCCGGAACCGTGCGACTGCTACGGTCGCAGGCTCGAATCCTGCCTCGGGCATGGACGTGTGTGATGTCCTTAGGTTGGTTAGGTTTAAGTAGTTCTAAGTTACAGGGGACTGTTGACCTCAGATGTTAAGTCCCATAGTGCTCAGAGCCATTTTAACCATTTGAACTAACATTTTGATAGTGTTCTGTCTGCAAATGTCTAATCTTAATAAACGACACTTACGACCTACGACCTGCACCACCTCTTGCCGCTGCTGCCATCTATTGCAAAACGGTGGAAGCAAATTTGTCAACTTATAGTTCAAAGTCAAATCGAGTTTGACCAGTAATTCTCTACATCCCATTGTCAACTGTCCGCTGTGGCCGCGTCTTCAGAAACAGCAGTGGCTGTGGCCGGATGTATATCCCATCGCCGTATATCTGAGCGACAAAACGTGCTGTAACAGCCGCCTTCGTAGGCAAAAGCCGCACCTTGGACAACCCACCTTCACACGCACTGAAACCATCATACTGGACGAGTACCGGGACGCTGTCTCTCGTGCTCTGCGTATGCTGACACATACTAGCAGTAAATAACATTCCCGTCTGTCGTGCTGTGTGTTATTATGTTTGGCATACTTGATCTATATTAATGTTGTTCTTGCAGCACATCAACCTACCCCAACTGCTTCCAGAGCTCCTTATGTGTTTGAAATTACAATGAAATCCATACCATTAGCTGCGTGTGTGTGTGTATGTGTGTTTTGTAAGGTGCCTCTTACGTGAGGAAGACATTTTTACCAGTTTTAATAAATTATTGTCTCTTATTGATGTATTCACGATAGTTAGGAAGTGCTGTAGTCCGTAGCCGGCCATGAGTCGGAGAGCATTTCCCACGCTGGCTGGCTAGGTGACGAAGCGACCATTTGTCGCGCGTAGTGGGGTGGGGCTCGGCGCTGGACCATAGCAACAAGCGTCAGCCTGGGAAATATACATGACGGGAAGTACCGCCATCTTGGCGCCAAAGTCTCCGATTTTGTTTATTTATATTTAATAATTTAAGTCATTTATGACAACATGAATACTAGGAGGAGCCTCTGAATGTTTAAAACTATTTATCAAAATTTTGCCTCGTTAAAATTCACACTCGTTCATTAACAAATGCATATCTTAGTAAGTACGAACTTGATCGGAAATCCACGAACTGTGACGAAACTAGTAAGAGATACGGACTGCGCGCCAAAGTCAGCAGTCGGCGTTAAGAGCTCTTCCTGTCTTGTTCGATGGTAGCCATGCTCTCGGTTACGAGTAGTTTGTGACATGAGTGTTTCATTATTGATCTAATAGGAATGAAAGTGATATTACGGCATTATGAATGTTAATTTCGAGTAAATAGATATCCCAAAGTTGACCGACAGGAATTTCAGATAATTAGCTTCCACCGACAGAGACATCCAATGCGCCAATGAAGAATCTGCACGGGACGACATTTACGAGAGCTGCACCGCGCACAGGTAGGAGGAAATTCGACGACACGACCCACCAAGGCGGATCAAGGAAGGTCCGACTTACACTCGCAAATTCCGGGTGGAAATGCTGCCCAGTCATACTGTACGTCACATATACCACCCTCTACGGACTCGCGGCTAAACTGAGTAATAACAGTATCAGTTTAGAAGCGAGGGGATCTTGCAGTGTGTGTGTGTATTAACAATATGTGGTCATTCTACCCAATCACGGGAAATCAAGATCTATAAGAAAAATAGTTCTGAATAATAACAGTATCAGTTTAGAAGCGAGGGGATCTTGCAGTGTGTGTGTGTGTGTGTGTGTGTGTGTGTGTATTAACAATATGTGGTCATTCTACCCAATCACGGGAAATCAAGAAGATCTATAAGAAAAATAGTTACCATGAGGAGGGAACAAATACAGCGCTAAAAGCGTGTTACTTGCGACGCTCTCGCCGTTGTCAGTGTGTGTTGCGATACCACTGGTGCGAGCTGTTTCACAAATCAAAGTAACCGAGCTTATCAAGACATGGGAAAAGATTTGTTTTGTCGACTGTACATCTATGTTCCGCAAGCCACCTTATGGTGTGTGTGTGGGGGGGGGGGGGGCTGGGGGAGGGGGGGGGGTACTTTGTATACCAGTATCACTTCCCACTTTCTTGTTCCAGTCATGATGGGTTGACGGGAAGAACGACTGTTGACTAGCGACTGTGTGAGCAAGAAAATCTCTGATTTTACTTTCATGGCCTTTTGTGACATATACATAGGAGGAAGCAATATGTTAGTTGACTCTTCTAGGAACGGACGCTCTGGGATTATTAACAGTAAACTATACTGCAATGTGTCTGCCACTAGAGTTGGTTGAGTATCTCCGTGACGCCTTTCGCTTACTAAATAAACCTGTAACGATACGCGCTCCTGTTTTCTATTTCCTCGATCAATCGTCTGTAGTATGGATACCCGAATGACCACTACTAATCAAGTACTGGTCGAACGGGGGTTTCTGAGGATTCTACCAGTGAATCTCAGTCTGAGATCTGCCTTGCCTGTGATTAGTATTATGTCGGAGTTACACTTTAAAACGTTCTGCACACATGCTCCTAGATATTTTATGGTTGTGACTCCTCCCAATGATTGTTCTGCTCATACATAATGAATCTTTCTGCCTATTTATCCAGTATACGTTACATTTGCTTATATTGAGAGTCAATTTACATTCCGTACACCAAGCGACGATCCTCTACAGATCTTCCAGCATTAGGCTACTATTTACTATCATTGCGATTTCTCCGTATATGACAGCATAATACGCGAAAAGTCTCCTGCAAATTTCGACCTTATCCAACAGAACATTTATATACATTGTGAAAAGTAATGGTCTCATAACACTCCCGTGTGGTAGTGTAGATGTAGTAGAGAGTCTCACACAGTTTTACACTTTATGTCCCCTAAATAGCTGTTCTCATGACGTGTAACTGATGATTATCCACACTTCAGCAGAATCGTTCTCAGCTGTGCAGATATTTAACTTTCTCCCCCTAGCAGTCCCAGCTCTGGGGGGAGTGAGGATGGATATTTTTGTATATAACTGCATTCTGGCCATTGACAGATTACTAATAGCTCAGTGGCTTCAATTTTGTAAAACAGAAATGGTAGTTTTTTATTCATGTTATGAGTAAATCAGGAAGGTACTAGAAATTTAGATTCATCTGTTTACTATGCTACACAACCCATCGGTGTTTCGTAAAATATTTTTCTATATAATAGAAGTTATTACGAAGAAATGACTTCGCATAGTTTTAAACATTTATTTACTACCTGCAAGTATTTTGTATTGTTGCGCAAATAATCATAGATTTCTAGCAGCAAATAGAACTTTCTTCTGTGCGCCGACGGCTTTAGTAATGAGTAACGGTTATAACAGATTTATTTTGTGGTAAAATTACATCGACATGGCTTGGCTCGTTAGTTATACTTCAGTGTAACAGTTTATCTCAGATGTACCTCAGTGAACTGCAGTACTAGTGTATAGTATACGTTAACGTCGTGACGGCTGCCACATCAGAACGTGACTCTTAGTTATGTCATATAATGTATTTATCATTTCATCAAATAATTTGACAATGCAGATGCTTACTTTACCATGATACAGATTAGCTGGCTGTTTTTCAAGGAGATCCTTGCGGGGTGGGGGAGTTGCCATGTACGTAAAAAACAGTTTTCCATTTGAGTGCATAGACTATCACGGCACTGCACTGAACAGATATTTGCATTTTGTGCAGGGGAAGTTGAATTTAGCGAAACTAAAGTTCTAATTGTTGTTGTTTATAGGTTCCCTAACTCTGACTTCAGAGCATTTCTGCTCAAGCTAGAGAGGGTTCTTGATTCACTTTATAGGAAGTACCACAAATTAGTTATAGGTAATGACTTCAATATAAATTTTTTATATGATGGTACAAGAAAAACGATGTTGGTAGATCTCATAAATTCATATGATTTGATGCAGACTGTGTTTTTTCCAACTATGGTGCAGGGGAATACTAACACAGCCATAGACAGTATTTTTATTCCTTCTTCATTACTAGATGGGCATTCTGTTAGTAAGATAGTGAACAGCCTTAGACCATAATGCACAAATTTTAACACTAAAGGGCTTTTATACTCAAACAAATGTCACATATAACTAAATATTATGTAGGAAAGTTAAACCAAGAGGAACAGAGAGTTTTTTAAACCTCTTCAAGGAACAACAGTGGCAGGATGTTTATAGTGTCGATAACATAGATGACAAATATAATGCTTTCCTTAATACATTTCTCATACTCTTTGAGGGTTACTGTAGTGACTTGGCAAGACAGCCAAGCCACTCGGAGGTAGCCGAAAGGCACGCGTCTAAGCTCACGCAGACTGGCGTGAGGCCTGGAACAGGACAATGTCTTGAGAATTGCAAATAAAGTACGAAGATCTTGGAATACTTAACTTTAATCCATAATTGGTGTACATCGCTCTTGACGGTACATTAATAACAATCTCAATATAAACTGGTAATGGCGCCTTGCTAGGTCGTAGCAAATGACGTAGCTGAAGGCTATGCTAACTATCGTCTCGGCGAATGAGAGCGTATTTGTCAGTGTAGCATCGCTAGCAAAGGCGGCTGTACAACTGTAGTGACTTGGCAAGACAGCCAAGCCACTCGGAGGTAGCCGAAAGGCACGCGTTTAAGCTTACGCAGACTGGCGTGAGGCCTGGAACAGGACAATGTCTTAAGAATTGCAAATAAAGTACGAAGATCTTGGAATACTTAACTTTAATCCATAATTGGTGTACATCGCTCTTGACGGTACATTAATAACAATCTCAATATAAACTGGTAATGGCGCCTTGCTAGGTCGTAGCAAATGACGTAGCTGAAGGCTATGCTATCTATCGTCTCGGCGAATGAGAGCGTATTTGTCAGTGTAGCATCGCTAGCAAAGGCGGCTGTACAACTGGGGCGAGTGCTAGGACGTCTCTCTAGACCTGCCGTGTGGCGGCGCTCGGTCTGCAATCACTGACAGTGGCGACACGCGGGTCCGACGTATACTAGCGGACCGCGGCCGATTTAAAGGCTACCACCTAGCAAGAGTGGTGTCTGGCGGTGACACCACAGTTACTTTCCATTAGCACGTTCTAAACGGGCTACTAGAAGCAAAAGGCAGCCTGGGTGGCTGACTAGTGGGATAAGAACATCATGTAGAACAATGCGGGAATTATGTCATAAAGTTGGAAATAGTCACAATCAAGCTACAGCACCTCATTACAGACACTACTGTAATAGGCTTGAAAATGTAATTACGAAGGCAAAGAGTATGTGGTACGCAAATAGAATGGCTAATTCACAGGATAAAATGAAAACCATGCGGTCAGTTGTGAAGCAAGTGTCTGGTCAGCAGCACAAGGTCGTCGATATACAATAAGTTCGAAGTAACAATATTTCTGTTACTGATAAGTCAGATATATGTACAGTATTTAACAATCATTTTCCGACCATTGCTGGTGAATTAAATAAAAAATTAATTTCTACAGGGAACAGGGAATCATATAACTTTCTTGGAAAATGCCTTTCCGAGACTGATGTCTGAAATTCTTCTCTGTGATACTGACAAGGGGGAGACTGAGTCAATAATTATATCACTGAAGACCAAGGACTCTCATGGATATGATGGATTGCCTAGCGGAATATTAATGTACTGTGCTGCTGTTAGCCCTATTATTAGCCAAATATAAAAATTTTCCTTTAAGAATGGTCAGTTTCCTCAACTATTTATGTACTTTGTAGTAAAGCCGCTTTGTAAAGATGGAGAAAGGTATAATGTAGACAATTTTAGACCTATTTCTGAGCCGTCAGTGTTTGCTAAAGTTCTTGAAAGGGCTGTGTATGTAAGGATAATTGATCATTTATATCATATAATTTGCTATCAAATGTACAGTTCTGCTTTAGAAGTCGATTAACAACTGAAAATGCTATGTTTTCTGTCCTCTGTGAAGTAGTGGATGTGTTGAACAAAATCTTTCGAACTCTAGGCATATTTTTTGATTTAACTAAGGCATTTGATTGTGTTGATCACAAAATATTGCTCCCGAAGTTGGAGCATTCCGGAATATGGGGAGTAGCTTACAATTGGTTCACCTCTTACTTTAACAACAGACAGCAAAAGGTTATTATTCACAGTGTTGATAACGGCTGACGTGGGGTCTGACTGGGGTACGGTCATATGGTGGGTGCCTCAGAAATCAGTTCTGTTCCTTATTTATATCAACGATATACCCTCTAGTATTACAGGTAACTCTAAAATACTTCTGTTTGCTGACGACACTAGCTTGGTAGTAGAGAATGTTGTGTGTCACATTAGCTCGGTTTCAAATAGTGCGGTTCATACATAAGTTCATGGCTTGTAGAAAATGATATAACGCTAAATCACAGTAACACTCAGTTTTTACTGTTTCTAACATACAATTCAACAAAATCAGACGTTTTAATTTCACAGAATGGGCATGTGATTAGTGAAACTGAACCGTTCAAATTTCTAGGTGTTCAGATAAATAGTTAACTGTCGTGGAAAGCCCCCACTCAGGATGTTGTTGAAAGTCTTAATGCTGCCATTTTTACTACTCGAACGGTGTCTAAGGTGAGTGATAGCTCGACACGAAAATTACTCTACTTTGCTTATTTTCATTCGCTTATGTCGTACGGTATTATATTTTGGAGTAACTCTTCACATTCTAAAGGATATTTTTGGCTCAGAAACGTGCGGTTCGGGCAATAAATGGTGTAAGTTCACGAACATCTTGTCGAGCCCTGATCACGAGTCTGGGTATTTTGACATTGGCCTCTCGATATATATATTCCTTGCTGTCTTTTCTTGTTAACAATATTAGCTTATTCCCAAGAGTAAGCAGCTTTCACTCAGTTAACACTCAGCAGAAATCAAACTTGCATTTGGATCGGACTTCCTTAACTCTTGTGCAGAAAGGTGTGCAATATACTGCTGCATCCATTTTCAATAAGCTGGTACTAGAATTCAAAAATCTTAGCAGTAATCCACGCGCTTTCGAATCGAGACTGAAGAGTTTCCTCATGAGTCTCTCTTTTTATTCTGTCGAGGAGTTCTTTGAAAACTTAACCTGATTGTTGTTGTATTGTTGATTGCATTTAATTAAAGATATGGAGTGACTTTTTTCGGGTTAATAAATATTTTATTTTTAACTGTTATTACTTTTATGCTGTAATTTCATGTACTGACACGTTCCATGACCTTGGAGATTTGGTCCTACGGAATTTGACATGTAAATAAAAAAATAAAAATAAATACTCTATCCAGTAACATTCATGTTACCAGAATGAGATTTTCACTCTGCAGCGGAGTGTGCGCTGATATGAAACTTCCTGGCAGATTAAAACCGTGTTTCCTCATGAAGCTGTGAGTACGGGTCGTGAGTCGTGCTTGGGTAGCTCAGGTGGTAGAGCAATTGCCCGCGAAAGGCAAAGGTCCCGAGTTCGAGTCTTGGTCCGACACACAGTTTTAATCTGCCAGGAAGTTTCATTCATGTTACCACCTGTCAAAAGCCTGAATAAACACCTTTTGCAGCGCCACTGCTCTGAAGCGTGTAGGAAGAAAGTCAGTGATGGTCTGTAAGATACCGATGGGGATTTGGAGGCAAGCCGACTCAGTGCCATGGCCAGTTGCGCTTGGTTCCTCGGTTGAGAATCTATGGCGCGAAGGGCCCGATCAAGGTGATCCCACGGATTCGCGACTGCGTTTAAATCCGGTGAGTTTGGTAGCCAGGGGAGAGCGGTAAGCTCATCGTGGTGCTATCCTAACCACACGCGTAGACTGCGAGCTGTGTGACACGTTCCATTGTCCTGCTTGTAGATGGCACAGAGCCGAGGAAAAACTAACAGCATGTATGGGTCGACATGTTCCCCAAGGATAGATGCATACTTGTAATGATGTACTGCGTTTCCGAGAATAACGAGATCACCCAGGTTATGCTACTAAAACATTCCACAGACCATAACGCTCCCTCCTTGATTACTTTCAGACGTTTCACGCCGTACACGCCAACGGCCATCTGTCCGATGGAGCATAAAACGTGATTCGCCTCAAAAGACCACCTTTCGCCACTCAGTGAACGGCCAATTGCGGTATTCGTTACAAAATTCCTGCCTTCAACGCCGATGAACAGTGGTCAGCATGGGTGCACGAACCAGGCGCCTGCTGCGGACGCCCATACGCAGCAACGTTCTCTGAACGATCGTTCACGAGACACTGTTGGTAGATTCTTGGTTCATCTGAGCGATCAGTTGCTCAACAATTGCTGTTCTTCGCTTCTATCGTTCACCTCTGGTATATATTGGCCGTGGTGTACCACAGTTGATCTAAGTCGGTTTTAGACAGCGACATCTCGTCATGCACAGTATAGTATAACCATGACAGCAGGTGTAAAGCTTACAAACCTAGCATCTCTTCATTTACTCACTGAGTCGGCAACCGTACTGTTTTCTGTGTCCCCTAGACACGCTCTATATACCCTTCATCGCTAAGGATGCCACCTGCATTCTTTATGTGGTTACTACACGTTGGTGTCGAAGATGGGCGGTGGTCTCATTAATGTAACTAGACCGTGTATGATGTTCGTCAGATGGTACCTAAAGTAAATAGTATCAATGATAAAAATATACAATGTAAAATTTTATATGATTCTCTATTCCATTTACTTCATTTCAGATGTTATTACTATGTTATGTATATTTCTCCTCGTGTATGAACATTTTACGCCGAAGTTGGCGAGAACAAGTTCTTTACACAACGGAACGATGTCCACTGCAGCCACAGTTACATCATCAGTAGAACTCATATGCTTGACACCAGATCATACAGCACCGTCTCCAATCCACCCATGGCCTTTCCAACCTGCCTGTCGACGATCGTACATCATCGCCCGTCCACTGACTTACGTCGTCGGATCAATAGATGACTGCTATAAAACGTCCTCTATTTTAGTCGCAATAGGGTCCACAACCACAGCAAAGTCTCTAATGATTATCTTCTGCCACTTTTGCTGTAATTTTGTGTTTTAAAGTTTCTGTTTTTTTGACATTCAGTACTGCGCATTCAGGCTGCATGGCCATTTTCGAATGATTGTCAGAAATTAATACCAGAGTTTGTTACTCAACCCACCATTGATGATGCTTTGTAAATAAAAGCGAAACATGACTGGCGTAACACTCTCGTGTATGTCAGTATGGCTTTAGATAAAAATAACAAATAAACACTGAATATATAAGAGCTACTGCAGAATATTGCCATCCAAACAATGATTGTCTGTTTAAACGAAACAATAAATGCAGAACTTGCATCAAATGCTAATACCTGGATCAAAATCAGGCATTCCTCAAACTTAGTGGTTTTGCCGTGTATGCAATAACTTTGAACATAATATGAGTACAATTATAAATGGTGGATATGCTACAACGTGGAACATCAAGCAATTAAACATTTTACCACATTACCAGACTTCACACAATTAATGGCATTTTACTACATAAGAGTGAGAGTACTAGACCGTGTACAGCGATACCTCGTGGCTATATTGTCACAGATAAACTTGCAAGGTAAGGTAAGTGTTTCCTTATTCTTATTCAAATATTTATGAGGCGGTTGCGTGATCTGTTAATACATTCTCCCAGGTCCCTCACATTCCCCAGATGTCAAAGCACCGAAGCCGTTGCCTTAGGCAAATCGTCCAGTCCTTAATTAGGGCTGTAAAATTCAACAACACATTTTAGTAGTACTTTTCTGTAGTGGCACGTACATATCATTGGCGGTTGTTGGGAAATCAATTATTCTACCGCGTTAGTTGGTCTTTTACATACGTGTAACAGGCGACGCATCATTATAACTCATAACTGCATTTTTTTATTCTGATTCTGCACTGACATAACTTGTCACTTACGAAATCGAATGGGACAGTCTATGAACACTTTCGAGAGACAGCGGAGTCCGGAGCACTGGCTCCATAGTTTCTCTCATCCGACAACCCCTTCACCCCATTCTCATTCGCCGACAACTGGAGTTGCCTCATTCCTTCTATACGTTAGTACCGTAAACAAAACAAAAAAAAACGCATTTAGGCAGTACACTTCTTGCTTACGAAATCGGATATGGCTTCTCTTGTTGTCGTTGTGGACAGTTCGTGACTATTGTTTTGATTCCAGTAGAGAAAGAAGAACTTTGTGTTACATGTAACATAAAGGTAAAAATCTGTTGTTTTATACAGTCATTGCAGTTCCTTCTTTGTTGTACATGTCACAAGCGCAGGAAACGTCGCAGGCGAAGCAGCCGCTAGACCCAGCTCTTCGTGTCAGCGTGTGCGGGTTACAGTCGAGTGCCCTCGTGATATTGATTCCGCCTCAACCCAATCGCACTTGGCGGGAGCAACAGGGCTCTGGCGTTGTTAGCATGTGAGTGATCTTGTTTGCGCACTTACGGCTCTCACTCCAGGCATTAATTAACATGATGTTACTAGTTAAGTGGGCACTAATTCACTACAAATACCTTTCGTGAAGTAGGGGAGAATTTCGTATCGTTGAGCCAATTAATTTACTTAGTATCAACCGTGGAAACTAAGCATATTTTATCAGAGCGAAAAGCAAAACGTCTTGCAAGGCAATCACATGACTGTCCCGAAATTCTTCACTAATAGACTGTACTCGAGAAGGCTCTTTTCGAATCTTTTGATTATATACGCACGACATCGTTTCGAAAGTGCTATCAAACCGACTGGTAATAATGACCTTGATGCTATTACAGTTACGATGCTCACCGATAACAAAATGTTTATCATGGTAGCTAAGATAGTGTTTGTGTTCGATAGAGGTGATACATCACTAAAATCCGACTTGACGAACGAACTGAGGACATTTACTTAAAAACTGACAAACGTTGAACGGTTGATACAGACATTGAAATACGTCATAAATCGTACTCCATATAAATAAGTACCACGCTAAGGAGCTAGAAGAGTGAAAAACTTTGATTTCTACCCTCATAGTAGAAACAAAATTTTAAGAAGCTGGCAGGGCAAATTTAATGGCAGTTCGTGCACCCATAGGAATGGCTATGCGTGGAACTTTCAACTACTTCCTCTGTCTTGGTGAAAGGCCTTTCAGCAAACGGTAAGAAGTTCTAGCTCTAAGTAAGGCCAGTGAATGGTGTATAAGCCTGACGTTGAAACTTAAGATTAAAGAAAGAAAGAAAGGTGAAATATTATTTTTTGTACTTAAAAATACGTTTTTGAAATGCATTGAGACTTCTCAAAATTAAAAGGCGATAGAAACTGATGGAATTCCCCTTTGTTGTTATACTGAATACGCTTTAGAATTAGCCCCTCTCCTAAGTCACATAAAAGAAAATCTCCTGAACATAGAATGATCCTACGTGACTAAAAATGTGTGCACGTCGCTCTCGCTTACAAAAGGGGTAAAAGAACAGAGGCACAAAATTACAGAGCAACATACCTAATGTCAGGCTTTTGGAAGACCCTACTGTACTGTTAGCTCGAAATTTATGATAATTCTGTGGTAAAAAAGCATGGATTTAGTTAATAATAGTTAGACATAATTCGTTTTCGTCAAAGCAGTATCTTACAACATGCAGACGCAGAAGGGCTGGTGCATTCCGTCTTTTCCGATTGCGGAGAGGCGCCGGCCGCGGTGGTCTAGCGGTACTAGGCGCTCAGTCCGGAACCGCGCGACTACTACGGTCGCAGGTTCGAATCCTGCCTCGGGCATGGATGTGTGTGATGTCCTTAAGTTAGTTAGGTGTAAGTAGTTCTAAGTTCTAGGGGACTGATGACCATAGATGTTAAGTCCCATAGTGCTCATAGCCATTTGATTGCGGAGAGGCGTTCAGTACTGCATAAAATTATCGACTTAATAAGTAAAATATGACTTCAAATGCGAACATTTTAGGTTACGCTTTACCGTGACTGTTATTGACATTAAATGAAACAACAAGTTTCCTGTTACCAGTCACCGTTTTATTTATTTCCACGACGTGTTTCAAAGGTTTACGCCATATTTGTGTGTGTGATGTCCTTAAGTTAGTTAGGTGTAAGTAGTTCTAAGTTCTAGGGGACTGATGACCATAGATGTTAAGTCCCATAGTGCTCATAGCCATTTGATTGCGGAGAGGCGTTCAGTACTGCATAAAATTATCGACTTAATAAGTAAAATATGACTTCAAATGCGAACATTTTAGGTTACGCTTTACCGTGACTGTTATTGACATTAAATGAAACAACAAGTTTCCTGTTACCAGTCACCGTTTTATTTATTTCCACGACGTGTTTCAAAGGTTTACGCCATATTTGTTTACAAATGTGACAGTATACATGTGATGTTTTACGACAGCGAAAGAAACCTGTGACCACTGGAGGCAGTGCCACAAGTTCCTCCAAAAAATCGTAACACAACACACACGCAAATGTCATACTAGCTAATGTAAATCTACCCGATGATGGAGGTTTAAACCTTTGAAAAGCGTCGCGGAAATAAATAAAACGGTGACTGGTAACAGTAAACTTGTTGTTTCATTTAAAGTAAAATATGATAATACGGAGTAGTTTCACAAATTGGTCCGAAGTATGTTTGACTCGCATCACCAAGTAAATTGTTATATACGACTACTGTTCGTCAGAAAAGAAAGTAACCTCGGGCGAAGTCCAAGGAGGGCCTCGTAGGACGCGGGTTATCAGTATGTAAACGGCTTTATTTCCACTTGTTTTGCTAAAAAGAGCCGGCCACGGTGGCCAAGCAGTTCTAGGCGCTTCAGTCCGGAACCGCTACGGTCGAAGGTTCGAATCCTTTCCTCGGGCATGGATGTGTGTGATGTCCTTAGGTTAGTTGGGTTTACGTAGTTCTAAGTTCTAGGGGACTGATGACCTCAGTTGTTAAGTCCCATAGTGCTCAGATCCATTTGAATCATTTTTTTGCTAAGTAGAAGCTGTTTATAAATGTGGATAACTACTAGATAATATCACAATAAATGAAAAGGTTCAGATAGTATCCGTTAGAGGTATAGTGGTAAACGAATGGAACCTGTCACAGCACTTAAAAACCTCGGTGTAAGACTACGAAGCGACATGAAACGGAACACACAGGCAGTTGTGGGGAGGACATATCGAAGACTATTGAACGGGCTACAGAGTTAGGAAATCGTATATGTACACAAGTACACCTCATATAAAAGCGTAACGGAGCTGCTCGGAGAATTCAGATGGAAACTTTTCTACGAAAGATATCTATGAGCGTATAATATGCGAGATGTAACCTGAATAACATGACACTGCACCTGTTGGAATAGTTAACATCTACGTAGACCAGAAGGTACATGTCTCGTAAAATTGATGAGAATAAGATAAGCTAGATTAGGCCGCGTACTGAGGCATATGACAGCATTTTTCCTCACTCAGTATGCGAAACAAATACGAAAGAAAATCGATGATATTGACAGGATGTTCACTCCGCCATGCACTGTACATTGGCTTGCAGAGTAGCTGTATGTATCACGAGCCCCAATCACAGCGTTTAGCGACAGTAATTATATGAGATATTAAGTCCCAACCCACACGGCTGAGCAAAAATGCTTCAACAATCTTATGAAGTTCTTAAGAATGCTTTGGTAAAAGCAGCTTTGAATTTCCTCACACCGTAATTAGTTTACCTATGTGTTGGAAGCTGAATGATGTAATTTTCAGTTGGTATCATGATGTCATTCTTCAAAAGTGAAGGAATCTTTTAAGGTATTTAGACTCATTGAAGCTTTTGTTGGATTTTGAAGCATTATTAATATTGAATTGTTAATGGAACAGTAAAATGTAAATGTTCATAAATATTCATTTCAGTCACGAATCGACGCACTGCCTATATCGCATTCAGTAAACAACTGATAAACGAAGTAAGCCTAAATCTCCTTAGCAATGAGTGAATGCCAAGGAAGTTGATCAAGTTCATAACTTAATTTTAATCGTCGGTCAATCATTCCTCCTGAACTCTGAAGCAATATCAATGTATTAAACAATGACTTTTTTCAGAATACATAAATGTTTTGCTAACAAACAATTTTACGGAAAGCTGGGCAGATGTTGAAATGTTCAAATGTGTGTGAAATCTTATGGGACTTAACTGCTAGGGTCACAGTCCCTAAGCTTACACACTACTTAACCTAAATTATCCTAAGGACAAACACACACACCCATGCCCGAGGGAAGACTCGAACCTCCGCCGGGACCAGCCGCACAGTCCATGAGTGCAGCGCCTCAGACCTGAGCAGAAGTTTCAGCTGGTTATCAGGGAGATAACTGGTGGATTAATGGTTGGTTATTGCTCTCTGTGCACTGCCAAAATTGAGAAAGAATCATAACGTGTCCATTCCCGGGATCAGTCAACTTCGTTAAGGTAGAAAGATGCCACACACTGGCAGTTTTATATGCCACAGAATCTACGTGTCTGGTGCATTATACGTCCATCATTTTTTATTAACTTATTTGCCGCGGAATCTAAGCATCTGGTGCATTTTACCTCCATGATTATATATTAGAGATTTGAGTTACAGTGAAACAGAAGTGGTGCTTCAAAAACCACATACTTGACGGCCCTGAATCCGTACAGCAGCCTGTATAACATCGCACCAATCACCATAAATTTTAAATCTAGCCATCACTACCGAATCTCGTTTCTTCAGGAGCCTTATGGTATTGTAACGATACAGAACTTGTTAAACTGTCAATAACAACCATTCCACCCCCCCCCCCCCCCCCTCTCTCCTCTCTCCTCCGCCCCAGTTACAGCTTTTGATCACCTATACGAGATATTAAGTCCCAACGGACACGGCTGAGCTACAAACACTCTACTAATCGTATGAAGTTCTTAAGAATTGGCATGCTACCAGTAGCTTTTCAACTTCCCACAGCGAAATTAGTGTATCTGCATGTAGTAATTTTTTTTCTTTTTTTTGTGGTTTTAGGGCGCACAATTACAATGGTCATTAGCCCCCAGACTAAGTTAGGAATGCACCGCGAGGCACAAGGTTAAAACAGCAACTAAAAGGGACAATACTGTAAAAGACAGACAGGTAGAGGATTAAAAAAAACAACAGCATAATCAAATGTCCTTAGGCAGGTTTGTCAAGTTGATAAAGCGAAGAACGCGAGCAGCTGCTCCTGGGTCATCCGCTAAAATGGCATCCAGAGTACATGGCAAACCAAGATCAAGACGCAGTGTATTAAAATCCGGACAGGACGTTAAAATGTGGCGGACCGTTAGCAATTGCCCACATGGGCAGAACGGCGCCGGCGCAGCCGTCAGCAGATGGCGATGGCTGAACCGGCAGTGTCCAATTCGTAACCGGGCCAAAACGACCTTCTCCCGCCGAGAAGGGCGTGAGGAGGACGTCCAAGCCGCGGGAAGAGGTTTCAAGGCCCAAAGCTTGTTGTCCGTAAGTGCAGCCCAATCGGCATGCCACAGCGATTAAATGCGCCGACAAATGGCCCTGCTACAATCTGATGAAGGGACACAACAAGAAGCTGTCCGAGGCTCGAGGACTGCAGCCTTGGCCGCGGCATCTGCAGCTTCGTTCCCTGGGATACCGACATGGCCAGGAACCCACATAAAGCTAAGTGGATAACCGTCGTCCACCAGCTGCTGGAGAGAGCGTTGGATCCGGTGCACGAAAGGGTGAACCGGATACGGATCACTGAGGCTCTGGATGGCGCTCAGGGAATCGGAGCAGGTGACTTAAGCAGAATGGCCATGGAGCCGGTATTTGAAACTTTGTGCCCCGACAATAAAAGAACACCCGACCCCGTCATTGGTCTTAGAGCCATCTGTATAAATGAAGGTCATATTAATGAACTTCGAACGAAGTTCGACGAAACGGGAGTGGTATACCGAACCGGGGGTAACCTCCTTTGGGAGCGAGCTGAGGTCAAGGTGAACGCGAACCTGAGCCTGGTGCCAAGGTGGCGTGTGGCTCTCGCCCACTCTAAAGATTGCAGGGAGTGAAAAATCAAGGTGTTGAAGGAGGCGACGAAAGCGAACTCCAAGGGGGTAGCAGGAGTCGTCAAAAAAGGAACGATAAGACGGGTGGTCGGGCATTGACAGTAGCCGACAGGCATACCGACAAAGCAGTATATCGCGCCGGTAGGTGAGTAGCAATTCACCGGCTTCAGCATGAAGACTCTCGACTGGACTAGTATAAAACGCTCCGATCGCAAGACGTAAACCCAGATGTTGTATGGAGTTGAGGCGGCGTAAGATGGACGGCCGTGCAGACGAGTATACGAAGCTTCCATAATCCAGCATGGAGCGGACGATCGACCGATATAGGCGAAGTAGGACGGTTCGATCCGCCCCCCACGACATACCACTGAGAACACGGAGGACATTTAGAGAACGGGTACAGCGGCCAGCCAAATATGACACATGTGGAGACCAGCTAAGTTTCCTGTCAAATGTAAGACCTAAAAATTTTGTTGTCTCCACGAATGGGAGAGCAACGGGACCGAGTCGTAAGGACGGTGGGAGAAACTCTTTGTAACGCCAGAAGTTAATACAGACCGTCTTCTCGGCAGAAAAACGGAAGCCATTGGCGACACTCCAGGAGTAAAGACGGTCAAGAGAGCGCTGAAGACAGCGCTACAGGAAACATGTACGCTGCGCGCTGCAATAGATGGTAAAATCGTCCACGAAAAGGGAGCCTGATACATCAGCTGGGAGGCAATCCATTATTGGATTGATCGCTATGGCGAAGAGAGCGACGCTCAAAACTGAGCCCTGTGGCACCCCATTCTCCTGGCGAAAGGTGTCTGACAGGACAGAACCCACACGTACCCTGTACTGTCGATCCATTAAAATGGAACGAATAAAATGAGGGAGGCGACCGCGAAGGCCCCATGTATGCATGGTGCGGAGAATGCCCGCCCTCTAACAGGTGTCGTAAGCCTTCTCCAAATCAAAGAACACAGCCTCGGTCGGGCGCTTCCGCAAGAAGTTATTCGTAATGAAGGTCGACAAGGTAACCAGATGATCAACAGCAGAGCGGTGCCTACAAAATCCACATTGTACATTGGTAAGTAGGCGTCGAGATTCGAGCAGTCAAACCAAACGAGAGTTAACCATTCGCTCCATCACCTTACAGACACAGCTGGTAAGCGAGATGGGTCGACAACTGGAAGGCAAGTGCTTGTCCTTCCCCGGCTTAGGAATCGGTACAACAACAGACTCGCACCAGCATGCAGGAACATGTCCCTCAATCCAGATGCGATTATATGTACGAAGAAGGAAACCTTTACCCGCAGGAGAAAGGTTCTTCAGCATCTGAATATGAATAGAATCAGGCCCTGGAGCGGAGGACCGTGACCGGGCAAGTGCATTTTCGAATTCCCGCTTGGTGGATAGGGCATTATAACTTTCACGATTCGAGGAGCGGAAGTTAGGTGGCCTAGCCTCCTCTGCCTGGTTTCTGGGGAGGAAGGCAGGGTGGTAATGAGCGGAGCTCGAAACCTCTGCGAAAAAGCGGCCGAAGGCATTGGACACATCCTCAGGGGCCACAAGGACGTCATTCGCGACCGTCAAGCCAGAAACTGGTGAGTGGACCTTAGTGCCAGATAGCCGGCGCAGGCTACCCCAGACAACAGAAGAAGGAGTAAAACTGTTGAAGGTGCTTGTGAAAGCAGCCCAGCTGGATTTCTTGCTTTCTTTAATAATACGATGTCACTGCGCACGTAATCGTTTATAACTGATACAATTCGCCACTGTACGGTGGCATTTAAAGGTGCGTAAAGAACGTCGACGAGCACGTAAAGCGTCTCTACACGCTGCGGTCCACCAGGGGACCGGTACGCGACGTGGAGAAGAAGTAGTGTGAGGGATGGAATATTCAGCAGCAGTGAGAATGACTTCGGTGAGGTGTGCGACCTGACTATCGCAGCTTGTGAAGGTTTGATCCTGAAAGGTCGCCCTGGAAGAGAAGAGCCCCCAGTCTGCTTTGGAGATGTTCCAACTAGTTGAGCACGGAGAGGGGGTATGATGCAGGAGATGGATAACACACGGGAAGTGGTCGCTCGAATACGTATCAGAAAGTGCATACCACTCAAACCGGCGTGCAAGTTGGGTAGTACATATAGAGAGGTCTAAATGGGAATAGGTGTGAGTTGTGTCCGAAAGAAAAGTGGGGGCGCCAGTATTGAGGCAGACAAGATTGAGCTGGTTGAAAAGGTCTGCTAACAGGGAGCCCCTCGGGCAGGATGCTGGAGAGCCCCAAAGGGGATGGTGGGCATTGAAGTCTCCAGTTAACAAAAATGGTGCAGGTAGCTGAACAATAATTTGCATCATGTCTGCCCTGGTAACGGCAGACGACGACGGAGTGTAAACGGTACAAATGGAAAATGTAAAAGCGGGGAGAGTAATTCGGACGGCAACTGCCTGCAAGCCTGGGTGCAATGTGATGGGATCGTAGTAAATATCATCCTGGACCGGCAACATAAGCCCTCCATGAGCCGGAATACCTGCCACAGGGGGTAGGTCAAAACGCACAGAGGTGTAGTGTGCCAAGGCAATTTGATCGCATGGGCGTAGCTTCGTTTCCTGGAGGGCTACGACGAGCGGACGGTGCAAGCGGAGCAGCAACTTTAAGTCCTCTCGGTTGGAGCGAATGCTGCGAATGTTCCAGTGAATAAGTGCCATGGTGAGAAGAAAAAGAAAAAGAAGATGCAAGAAGGGGTCACCTCGAAGGCCGCTGAGGGCCTGGCTTCGAGCGAGCACTGCCGCCGCTATCAGTAGGCGGACAGTCATCGTCCATTGGTTCTATAGGTTCATCGGCTCGTCACAATACGCCAGTCACTACTCTTGATGAACTGTGGTATCGTGTTGAAGCTGCATGGGCAGCAGTACCTGTACACTCCAGCCAAGCTCTGTTTGACTCAATGCCCAGGCGTATCAAGGCCGTTATTACGGCCAGAGGTTGTTGTTCTGGGTACTGATTTCTCAGGATCTATGCACTCAAATTGCGTAAAAATGTAATCACATGTCAGTTCTTGTATAATATATTTGTCCAATGAATACCCGTTTATGATCTGCATTTCTTCTTGGTGTAGCAATTTTAATGGCCAGTAGTGTATACACTTGGTGGAAAATTGAATAAATGTAACTGGAGGACACTAAGGGAAAAGAAACAATAGAAAATATCAAGAGATATCGGTCTGAAATGTACGTCAAATGTGTTTCGAGAATTGGCCTTTCCTTCCAAGTCTGATAGTTGAACAACACGCTGGGAGACATGTCGTTAAATTAGATCAATTCGCCAATCACCGAAGTTTTCATTACTCCCTTAGGTTGGTATTTCTGTTGTCATTACTGTTAATTATAATGATAATTTTACAGTTTACGTCTGATAGACGTGTGCTAACCAAAATAAATAAATAAACAAATAAAGCATAAAAGTGGTGAAACTACGTTAATGCTCTACCTCGAAAAAATCCTCCCTGCTTCAGCTGCTGAAATCCTCATACTGTTATTGCTCTCTCGTTATGTGACAGTGAAGCGAAATCGTTGCATAAGCACAGAAACAAAATCTCATTGGATGAAAATTTCTCTGGATAAACAGATCAGTGGAAAAGGAAACAACATGTGTCTAATTCATCGTCAACCGTCTGACAATTGTGACCTTTCCGTACGGGGACTCATGGGACGTGCGATTTTGGACATTTAAAGGAGACGGGAGCGTGGCAATAATATTTGAAGTGTGCGATAAACACTATTTGGATCTAAACGTTACTCAAATTTTTTCCAGACTATGCAAAACGTCAGGTAGGGCCATTTGGAACACCCTCATCGTACAATCCTGGTCCCTGTCCTCAAAAATGTGCTCGTTTTACAACGTGTTGAATGTAGTAGACTGTCGAAAAGTATATTCACTGACACAATTGCATGCAGAGCATCTATTTTTTAAGAGACGCTGTTCCATAGACTAATATTGTTTCCGAAATCATGGTGTCTGTGTGGAAAACGAGCAGCACAAGTATGTCGACTGTGGTATAAAAAGCTTGATCGTTGGAATCTTTTGTACTCATTTGGCGTTACGTTTCAGGTGCTTCTTATTTGTGTGTGTTTCTCAGGTAATAGTTTTATATGTTGAGCTTAATATTTCACCTGAAGCGGTAGTCTTGGTTTTGGACAATCACTTAATGGTTTTAGAAAAAAACAATTTATTTTGATTTCTAGATATTGTGAACTTCCACCGTTGACGCTGATATGAAAGTATTTAGCGTGCTACTCACCCGTTTCCTGCACCACAAACAGGCATTATTTAGCTGACACTGTAAGTTTGTGGGTCATGAGTTGTTAAGTTAAATGGGTGCCTAGAATTTCAACGAATTTTATTGGAAAGCCTTTGTTATAGTATCGTGTGTGTGCCAGTTACATGTACAAGAGCCCACCCCAGAGGGAATCCAGAGTCGGGCAAATCCCCAGCAGCGAGAGATTTCCCCTGGGAGAAACGTAAAGTCGGTGGGGAAGGAATTCTCCAACAGATATCATCTATTTCGTAAGATTAGACCCACGGATAATTTGGGTGCTTAGGCTGTTAAGTATCACGACAGTAATCCAAAGTGATTTGTACTTCCATTCGCTTGTCTATATAAAATATCGCAATTAGGGAAGTTTTTGTGTTTGTCAGTAATATGAAATGGAATGGAAGTACGAGTTCCACGCTAATCTCTAGATATTTCTATTTATATGAGATTGAACTGACTTACTGGTTGAAAGCAGCTATGGAACAATACTATCATCAAGATTTAGATGTCTGGTAAAGCTTTGTGATGATAATCTGAACCTATATATATCTAACTTAAGGTCGGACCAAATCAGATCGGTACGTGAACAAGTTAATGCTGTGCATTTAAAGAGATAGTCCTTTAATTTTCAGTAATACTTTTCCTTTACATAGACTAATTCTGGTTTTAAATCGTCGATAAATCTCAAGTATCAATTAAAAGAGATTACTTGTACAACAGCTCGAAGTGAAAATACATTCTTCCATTAACAAACTGAAACGAAAAGAGAAGAAACAGAAATATTAAATGCAACAGTCGCAAGTCGGTGTCGCTACAAGTATACGTGCAAGGTTCTTCATGATATCACAAAACATTCATTCCATGCAAAATACACTTGTAGCATATCCCAGTCTGTATTTCGCACTTTGTAATGAGAATCCCATCTGACGAGACGAAATGTACAGGGTCGAGAGCGAATGTCCTTATTCTCTCGATCAACTGTACGATACCCACGCTTTCAATGCGCAACAAAATTAAACAATCGCTTTTTCGTAACCTCGCAATTCTTTCCGATCACGACACTTAAGTTCGAAATTTAGCTCGAAGATGACTACAACCTTCCCCTGTAACGGTGCACCCTGTGACGTCACTCTCGGGCTCAGCGAAGCTTCCCACAAAGTGGGCTAACGATGTCACCCTTTCTTTCAACACCACCGCGTTGGAGATCAGAACCGCGAGAAAAATGGTTCAAATGGCTCTGAGCACTATGGGACTCAACTTCTCAGGTCATTAGTCCCCTAGAACTTAGAACTAGTTAAACCTAACTAACCTAAGGACATCACACACATCCATGCCCGAGGCAAGATTCGAACCTGCGACCTCAGCGGTCTCGCGGTTCCAGACTGCAGCGCCTAGAACCACACGGCCACTTCGGCCGGCAGAACCGCGAGAACGAGAGATGAAATCACGCGGTTCTCTTTTTGGGTGGCGGAGGACAACATTTCAGACACACCACCGCTCAGAATCGATCAACATGACAACGCCTCAGAGGGCGTGGGGTGGGGGGCATAAAGCTTGTCGATGGACCCATCCCTTCAGTTTTGCTGTAGAAAACGACTCTGCTCTCGGTTGCAATGAGCAGCACTACAACGTCCTTGACAACGTTCGTCACTACTCCCACTCTCTGTGCTTTTCAAAGCCAGTGTAAGGACGTCGTGGAGCTGCAACCACATTGAACGTGATCTGAACCGAAATTCCGAAATTTTTGCTGTGCTGTACAGCTTTGAATCACCAGGGACTGTTAAATACAGGGTGATTCAAAAAGAATACCACAACTTTAGGAATTTAAAACTCTGCAACGACAAAAGGCAGAGCTAAGCACTATCTGTCGGCGAATTAAGGGAGCTATAAAGTTTCATTTAATTGTACATTTGTTCGCCATTTCAGCCAATAAAGGTTTTGGTCCCTTTTTCTTCGAAGGTGCTGCTGTAACTGGACTACAGTATCTGGAGATGTTAGAGAATTGGCTGTTCCCTCAGCTCGAACAAGAAACACAACAATTCATATTTCAGCAGGATGGAGCGCCACCACATTGGCACTTATCTGTCCGTAACTACCTGAACATCAACTACCCGAGGCGATGAATCGGCCGCCAGGCAGCCCGTGACAGAGCACTTCATCACTGGCCTCCAAGAAGCCCTGATCTTACCCCCTGCGATTTTTTCTTATGGGGGTATGTTAAGGATATGGTGTTTCGGCCACTCTCTCCCAGCCACCATTGATGATTTGAAACGAGAAATAACAGCAGCTATCCAAACTGTTACGCCTGATATGCTATAGAGAGTGTGGAACGAGTTGGAGTATCGGGTTGATATTGCTCGTGTGTCTGGAGGGGCCCATATTGAACATCTCTGAACTTGTTTTTGAGTGAAAAAAAAACCTTTTTAAATACTCTTTGTAATGATGTATAACAGAAGGTTATATTATGTTTCTTTCATTAAATACACATTTTTAAAGTTGTGGTATTCTTTTTGAATCACCCTGTACAATCAGAGGAAATCTGAACTTAATCCGAAGCAGCAAAGCGTGTTTGCTCTTTTTACTCCCTCATTTTTCGCGCCCTACTATGGCGTGATAATGGGAGTGGAGGGGAGGAGGTGAAACACTGTGAGGTGCGTTAGTAAAACAGTAAAGGGTCCCCTCTAAAAACTTCCATTTCGCCAAAAGCCCCCATGCCGTCCACGTACCTTAGTTGAGCACGCTATAAATGTACCTGTCAGAAACTTCGGCACAAATTCAGCCTCGCGGGTTCTCTGCCACCTGTGGATTAGTCAGGCCCTTCGACGCCCCTCTGATGGTGTTTGCCTGCCTTCAGATGCTAAAGCAGCAGCGAGGCAGAATCTTGTGACGTACATATGTAAGATGATCAACTAAGGTGCGCAGTTGGCACCGAGGTTGTTGCCAAACTGGGATTGGGTGTCTTAGAATGAAATGGTTCAAACACGCTTCGCTGCTTCGGATCACGTTCAGATTTCGACTGATGGTTTTCAACTGTCCCTAGTGGTTCCATTCTATACACTGGTGCAAAAATTGTAGTTGCATTACACTCCCAAAGAGTAGGATAAAATTCAGTGGGGTTTCAGCCCCAGTATGTCCTTAGAGTAGGGCTGAAAACTCCGGAGGGGGGGGGGGGGGGGGGGTAGCAGTGTCGAACGATGTGGAGAACGTCATCCTGTTGCTTATCGCACTACGACCTGTGGTTGTCGCTCGCGAAATGTGTAGGACTCAACTTCCCAAGAAAGGGTTGGTTTCATCAACGCCCTTTATTCCATCCTCTGAGGCCTCTTCTTCTGGATTCTGAGCCGTGGTATGTCTGAAATGTTTTCCTTGGCCACCCATACGAAAGCCGGGTGATTTCAGCGCTGAGTGTCGCGGGGTCGACCTCCATCGTAGAGACCTCAAAAAGAGGGGTAAAACGTGGGCACGAGGAGGGATGACGACCTTCCCATCGTGTGACACGCGCATGGTGGTGGTGGGCAGCATTGTGATGGAATCTGGTTCAATCTGAAATCATTAACCAACTTTACATCACACATGAACTTCTGAGCTGTGGCGTCATTATTGCATACGTCTGTATCTTGCAGTCTGAAGCGTCGACGAGCCAGAGACTGACGTTGCAGGGCACCATGCTTTTGCACCATTACATAGGAACGCTACTGGAATCTTCCAGCCAAATTTCAAATGTATACATCGGAATAGGAGACAATTACAGTGTTTCGAAACAGTGAGCTTCTAATTTTGTTGCTCAGTGTATTTTACACTGCCTAACAAAGAAAATCAGGCAACCAGAATGGGAGGAGGAAATGATTTGAACCTTCACGGCTTGAGAGGTACGTTTCGCTATTTCATTAATTCCAAAATCGAGTTAAATTTACAAAAAAGTTGGCAGCATATGCCCTCTTATCATTATGAGGTTGCACACTCTCTGGCGTTGTTACAATCTGTCTCTTGGGAGGGATGTCCTTAAGCCTTTATATCCTCCCCTGTGGCAAGCTGGCCCACAACTGTTGTAACTGGTCATTGACAGTATGGATAGAGGCACTTGCAATAAGTTGACATCCGAGCTGTTCTCACTCATGTTCTGATTCGAGTAAACGAGAAACTGTTTCTATGCAGACGCCGTATCAGCTCCAGTGCGTTCAGGACGGCATGGAGCCATGTGGTACATACAGAACATTTACGGGAAAGATGAATCCTGAAGCTACGACCGGGCAGCACTACTGAACAGCCAATTGGGTCCCCCTGATTGGAGCCAACAGTGTGCACATCTTCAAAAGTATAACACCTATTTAAAAGGTAAATCAAAGAGATTGAATGGTAAAATACGGAGTGCAATCCTTCTCATAATTTGTAAAGTCTAAAGCAATACTACCCTCTCCAAAAGTTAAGGTGAATACACTAGTGGTCATTAAAATTGCTACACCAAGAAGAAATGCAGATGATAAACGGGTATTCATTGGACAAATATATTAAATAAATATGGGTGCATAAATCCTGAGAAATCAGTACCCAAAACAACCACCTCTGGCCGTAATAACGGCCTTGATACGCCTGGGCATTGAGTCAAACAGAGCTTGGATGGCGTCTAGAGGTACAGCTGCCCGTGCAGCTTCAACACGATACCACAGTTCATCATGAGTAGTGACTGGCGTATTGTGACGAGCAGTTGCTCGGCCACCATTGACCAGACGTTTTCAATTGGTGAGAGATCTGGAGAATGTGCTGGCCAGCGCAGCAGTCGAACATTTTCTGTATCCAAAAAGGCCCGTACAGGACCTGCAACATGCGGCCGTGCATTATCCTGCTGAAATGTGGGGTTTCGCAGGGATCGAATGAAGGGGAGAGCCACGGGTCGTAACACATCTGAAATGTAACGTCCACTGTTCAAAGTGCTGTCAATGCGAACAAGAGGTGACCGAGACGTGTAACCAATGGCACCCCATACCATCACGCCGAGTGATACGCCAGTATGGCGATGACGAATACGTGCTTCCAATGTGTGTTCACCGCGATGTCGCCAAACACGGATGCGACCATCATGATGCTGTAAACAGAACCTGGATTCACCCGAAAAAATGACGTTTTGCCATTCGTGTACCTAGGTTCGTCGTTGAGTACACCATCGCAGGCGCTCCTGTCTGTGATGCAGCTTCAAGGGTAACCGCAGCCATGGTCTCCGAGGTGATAGTCCATGCTGCTGCAAACGTCGTCGAACTGTTCCTGCAGATGGTTGTTGTCCTTCAAACGTCCCCAACTGTTGATTCAGGGATCGAGACGTGGCTGCACGATGCGTTATAGCCATGCGGATAAGATGTCTGTCATCTCGACTGCTAGTGATACGAGGCCGTTGGGATCCAGCACGGCATTCCGTATTACCCTCCTGCACCCACCGATTCCATATTCTGCTAACAGTCATTGAATCTCGACCAACGCGAGCAGCAATGTCGCGATACGATAAACCGCAATCGCGATAGGCTACAATCCGACCTTTATCAAAGTCGGAAACGTGATGGTACGCATTTCTCACGAGGCATCACAACAACGTTTCACCAGGCAACTCCGGTCAACTGCTGGTTGTGTATGAGAAATCCGTTGGAAACTTTCTTCATGTCAGCACGTTGTATGTGTCGCCACCGGCGCCAACCTTGTGTGAATGCTCTGAATCGCTAATCATTTGCATATCACAGCATCGCCTTCCTGTCGGTTAAATTTCGCGTCTGCAGCACGTCATCTTCGTGGTGTAGCAATTTTAATGGCCAGTAGTGTATGTGGCCCAAAATTGGTGTAAAAGTCTCAAACCAGCCACAGCCATCTCTAAGGGGCACTCTTACGACCAAATCCTACAGTGTCCTGTTCGTCGTTTCCGATTATGGAAAAGCCCTTCTATTGACCACTGTTGCCGAACAAAGGTATGGAGTGCAGGTGTGTATGGCATGGACAGTATTTTGTAGGCCTGTTGCGCCATCAGTGGTCGTCGCCACATGCGAGGCAGCGGCTCACTAGCCTCGCCGCAAAGGCCTGTATGGGGCTCGTTCTAAAAGTCCCAGTGCCCAGCCGAATTCCTTTATGGTGCACCATGTCTAACCGTTCAAATTACAAGGTGTGCCAACCCACACACGAAGCACCCGTAATCAAATCGATATCGGTAGATGGCCCTGTAAAACTGGAGCAGACAATTTCGACCTGCTCCCAACGATTTGTAGTTAAGGCATTTTATTGAAATATTGAGTGCTTTTAATGACAGTCTATTCAGGCCTGGAAGGTGTGGCAACCATATAATTGAGAGCTAAATGTGAGACCCAGAAACGTCACCGTGTCTTTAAGCGTAAGAACGAGTGTCCTCCAACCGCAGCTTAGGTGAGCTTAAAACAGAACGTGAAAAGTTAAAAAGAGTGCACATAGACTTTGAATTCTGTCGCTTGCCTTAATCATAAATATATCTCCGAGTGATGCTAAATATCATCTTCACATAAAATAAGTATTATCTTCTCAGTAACCTTGAAATTGTGAGCTATACCCTCAATTTTTTATATATGAAGTAAGCGAATTTGTTCGTGGTACTTTTGTTCCGTGTCTGTAGTTACTTTGAGAATTCAAATTAATAATCAAATTAACTAATTTAATTAAATTGAACCTTGGATTGCTGGTACATCCATGTATCACCACAATAAAATAAGAACAGTCAATAGTTGAGGGAGTTTGAATGACAACGAAGGCGTATGCAAGTTTACAAAAATAATGACAACTACAACGAGCTGATAAATCTCACAAAAACAGACAAACACATATCAGAAAAGGGATGGCGCTTGGTTGGCAAAGCATTAATTGGGGTGGAAGCTATACAATTTCTCCCCTGAATTAATCCCTTTTACAAAGCAATCTGATTTTGTTTACATGAAATGGTTCAAATGGCTCTGAGCACTATGCGACTTAACTTCTGAGGTCATCATTCGCCTAGAATTTAAAACTAATTAAACCTAACTAACCTAAGGACATCACACACATTCATGCCCGAGGCAGGATTCGAACCTGCGACCGCAGTGGTCTCTCGGTTCCAGACTGTAGCGCCTAGAACCGCTCGGCCACTCCGGCCGGCTGTTTACATGAATCCCTTGTGAGGTCCACTTCTATTCAAATGGAATCAACTACGACCAAGTACACCACGAACTATGGTTCACGGAGAACAACGAGCTATGAATATCATTTTCACCCAACGCCGGTTCAGCAGTAGTTTACCCTTTCACCTCGATTGAGGTGGCAGCAGAAATAGATGAGCTGTGGGCGAGGAACGGCGCGCTGCGGCAGCTGGAATGTTCTGATGCGTCCACGAAAATTGGCAAACTACGCGAACTGGCGTTCTGATTATTGGAACGCGAGTAACTTCCACGTGAGAGCCCCGAAATCCAGGAAGGTTTCAGTGTGAGCTGCACCCGTTCGCTGGTCTGGCAGGACAAATTTGACTCACAGACTCAACAGAGCGTGCTGTAATTGTCACACGTCTGGCGGCCGATTCAGCACGAATAAGTTCACCCTCGCGACATACACGATATGTCCGAAACGATATGCATTTCCACTGTCGGTACAGTAGGAAACTGCCACTGGCTCTTATTCCACCACAAGTTACGGACCACAAGCCGCATCCACTAGGGAAAGAATTGAAGTTCACCACCAGTGGAGGACCAGAAGACGAAGAAGGCAAAGAATCACAACCACTATTCACTAGGCCTCGGTACGGGAGCCGAATTAGAAAAAACGAAACAGCCTCCATATTATACAAACCAGTCGAACTACCCTATACTCATTGAATCTCCTCTGTTGGCTGTTCTCTTGGCCCGGTAGCCAATTTAGACACAGTACCGGGCTTCCCAAGTTGGGGGAGCAAGCCTCTGCTATGCATATCCTGAAAGAGCCAATCAGTGACTCAACATTTCTCTTGCCTAAAAAAGAACATTTTAGACTAGGGAGGCGTCGTTCTCACGGTAAGCATGGCCATGTGTTGGCAAAACAACGTCTACCTAGATGGGACCACAGTCCCTTATTTGCGAAGAGATTTAATCTTTCCAGGCCGACCGTTTCCAGTTTCTGAAATAAGGAGGTTGAGCGTCTAAGATAGTCGCGCCCATGAAATATATGTTTTTGCCGCTCGTTAAAAGAACCTGGCGACTTCCTGCCGTCAGGGCAGTTACAGTCTTGCCTGACTAAACACGTGCACCAGCCTCTCTGTTCGTATCGTCCCAGCTCCTAACAGGAGAATGCTCGTAGTTTTATGGCATGTCCACTGTTTGCACAAACGCTCAGATTCATCAGTCTCTGCCGACCGCTGTGGCGAGCGATTCTAGGTGCTCCAGTCCGGAACCGCGCTGCTGCTACGGTCGCAGGTTCGAATCCTGCCTCGGGCATGGATGTGTGTGATGTTCTTAGGTTGGTTAGGTTTGAGTAGTTCTAAGTCTAGGGGACTGATGACCTCAGATATTGAGTCCCATAGTGCATAGAGCCATTTGGATCAGCAATTTCTCTTAAATGGTTTCCTCCACTCACTTTCCGGTAACTGGCCACCTTCACGTCAGACTGTCACCTGGCCCAGGTAAAATATTTTGCGAACCGGTGCCCTCCTGCTCCGACCCTAAGTGGGAAAATGGGAATGCCTTGGCCCGAAGTCTCTCTGCAGGTATAATCCACAGAGCGCTGCTTCCCAGAATCACTCGTACAGATAAGTCGCTGTACTCAGCATTTACGGCCCACAATCCACCTGTGACTCTGTTTTCCGTTGCCTCCACTACTACTCCTCTGGCACGAGTTCTCTACAGGCTACACATGCAGTTATGTGAACATCCTGCCCACGATTTCCTCATGTAGAAAAGTCATAAACCAAACATACCAAACGTAGTACTGGGTAACATCAAAATCATGTCCTAAAATATGAATAATGATCGGACTGATTGTTAAAGTGAGAGTGTAGCGTGACACCACTCAACTTCGCGGGTGGGGAGATTATGACACATCGTCTCTGCGGAGTCGTTCAACAGTCAAAGAGTCAGTTGTAGCTGAAGAGTTGTAGTTGAAGGCTCCTGGAGGAATAAAACACAGAAAAGTCGTCGAAAAACAAATAACACTGGACAGGACGATTAACTGTTGGTATGATACTATTAATAGCTACGGCAAAAACATTTAGATTTAAAACACTGCCGAGCGGGATTAACCGAGTGGTCTCAGGCGCTGCAGTCATGGACTGTGCAGCTGGTCCCGGCGGATGTTCGAGTCCTCCCTCGGGCATGTGTGTGTCTCTTTGTCCTTAGGATAATTTAGGTTAAGTAGTGTGTAAGCTTAGGGACTGATGACCTTAACAGTTAAGTCCCACAAGATTTCACACACAGTTGAACAGTTGAACATTTAAATCACTATTTCGAGGGACTCCGTTCTTGTGCTCAAAGCGATCAAACGGGAAGTCACCGACTCGGTATCTACAGTAGTGTGGTGAGAGGAAGGAATACATGATGATGGGGAGACATGCTCAAAAAGGCCATTTACGAAGCTTACTGAGGATAACTTGCCTCAGAGTAGACCTTTTCGATGTCAAAAAGTGTACCGAGGAGGTAATGAAGTCGCAGGAATGTCTGTTATGTAGTCGCTTACAGGAGATCCAGGTTATCAAAGGTGAAGTGATACCTACTAATCCACACTGAAACCGACTAAGGAGCTGCCTGTATTCTCAGATCGAGATGGCGGCTGACTATCCGCTCGAAGGTCTCTCAAATGCTGCTAGTGAGGGCACTATTGCGTTAACTGCTCTAACATGTACAGTCCTTCTCGGATATCAAAAATTGAATTAAAATTGCTTCTCACCACGACTGGAGAATGTGAATTGATACTCAAATGAGGTTAAAATGGCGAGGAGGATGCCTTTGCTCGTCCCTGCGAGTTGCTGTTAACACTACAATGAACCCTGTCGTGACCAGATGAATGTCACGAGCTCCAGATAACTCAGAATTCTGCTCCCACTTGCAGAGGGTGCAGTTGTAGTCTTCATCTGTGGTGGAACTGAACTCGAAACTGCCTCTCTTAGCAACCACTGTGTAGCATCGTAAAGCTTAATCCTGACTGCACTGGCGGAAACTGTGGCAAAAGAGGCGGCCATAACCTGGGCAGTGTGTAGGGGGTTGATCTCGTGACTTCCATTTCGCAGAACAGCAGTCGCTCGGCACCTCCCTTCTGCCCCAAAAATCGTCCTAATGGTCTCCCATACGACTGTACTCTCAGAGGAACGGTTTGTTGTTGTCAGCGACTGTTGTCACGATCTCTTCATGCTGTCTCTAACAATTCGGCGGAATTTTCCCCTTGCTATACGAATCTCTGCAAGATTCTCCACAGTTGGCCGGTACACAGAACTGCCCATTAGGTCCTGATTGCAGAGTGACATACGTCGCTCAGTCAAGATGCAAACTGCCTTTCCAGTTTCTCCCAAGACTCTGGAAGGGATCCTTTAATGGCGCTGTGGTTCATTTGAGTGATATGAAGCAGCCATTCCTGGACGTTGTTACAGCGTTCAAACACAGCAAGTTGGGTGAAAATCGTCCAGTCTCCTCTATGGAGCACCCATCACGGCGGGTTTCTTTCAGCACCAGTCTGTCTGACAGGTGAACCCAAATCGGAAAGAGATCACCTGAGAGTAAGTGATCGACCACTTCCCATTTAGCGGTGTGTGCAAGGGTTGGAGAGCATATCAAAAGATGGACAGCAGAGAACGACTACGTTGTAGTGCTGAAGTGAGTGGTCCATCCCATGTTGAACAAACGCGCACGTGCTGTACCCCTATGGCAGGTGGTTGTAAAGCCCCTTGCACACTGTATGCGCTAAAATCAACACAGAGGATGAAGAGTGGGGGAGCTGAGTACGGTGATCACAGTGAGTCTCTTCATCCAGCACTTCATGCGGGTGCAGAGACAGAGAATGTATGGACAACCGATAACGTACGTGCACTAATACAGGTTGGTTGTGGGGGAGACAAGCGAGGAATGGTTGACGCTATTTACGAAAATTGCCACTCCTCCTTTAGCTCTCCCTCTACTAATATCATCAGAATGCAGCCACGTATTCAGGGGCTTCACAGAATTAAAAATGTGTTTCCTGAAGACAGAGACACATTGGTATAATCTTAACGATGAGGTTTTCCTGTGTCTTTCCCCATTTCGGTCCTCTGCGATGGGGAGATTGCAGCGGAGGTATGATTACTTGAGTGACTCGCTCGTTCACTTGTGCAGACATTGACGGTCCATATCATCGATAGTATGATCATTGTCTGATCCTCTAGACAGGACCAAGGGTGCGTGGTCTGATGGTTTTAGCTCTGATCGTTTTGGCCTGTTGGTTTCCGTTCACAGCTTGGATTCTGGGGACACCGGCTAGGCCGTTGTAGCAGAAACATTTTCTGGGTATCTTGAGCTGTCTGCCGTGAGGTTCGGCTATCATTTCCGACATTAGGTTCGGTAAGCACCATTATGGTAGTGGCAGGTAGGCTTGACTATTGGACTACCGGTGCATACTTTTTGCTGCGTTTACAGATGTAGGTTAATGTAGTCTGCTCAGCTGTCAAGGTCTGGGTGCCAGGACTAGTCTTCTGTACAGACTGCTTCAATGCTGAGACAAACGACTTCACGAAACTGAGTGGCTGCATGACCATAAACGCTTCTTCGCACTAAAACTGGAAATAAGTTGGGTGACTTAAACATCCTCCATTTTCTTCTCTTCTGCGAAGATATGGCATTCCTTGCTCCAAACTATAAGGGACTGGAGCAGCTACCACACTAGGGTGTGGCAGTCCGTTGAATACCTAGTTCGCGGGCAGCCGATCCGCGTCTTCCAGACGTAGCCTGACCGTTACAACCTATGGTGGTGTCGCCGTAGCGTTGACACTTAAAGCAGCGCGTTGGATTATGTACATAGGGTTTAACTTCGAGGGCGGAGAAAGCATGCCGTTATGTACTTAGGCAATTTCGATGGATTTAATGCTAGCATAAAAGATGATGACTTCTGTAAATCACCATCAATCCTTTTAATAAAATTCTGTATTTCAGTGACCCATTCAGTTTCCAATTCCTTTTGAAATTCCTTGGCATCTATAATAATAATTTCCCCGCATGTCACAACTCCATTACAGTATTTTAACACAGTGTGCAGCTCACTGTTGATGGCATAGTCTCTGAGTATTTTGGCGTTTAACAACTTCTTCATTTGGACAGTCTTCAGTGTCTTGATAAGGAGTGTACGTTTGTGCAGCCTCTTGATAATTTTAAGTTGCCCAAAAAGCCTCTCAGGAGGAACTTTACAGACGTATAAAGGTGACAGTTATTTAGACGAACCTTCTACATGTTTAACAACAATGAATACATTATAGACCGCATGATGTGGTCCGTTGTAATTCTTTCGCTTTCATTCACGGAGGAGCTACACAAGGTCTGCACTTTGGATATTAATGCTGACCAGTGGACTACCTGTACCTCTGTGAGCTGAAAAATGTGATTTAGACGTCATGGAAGTCTCACGAGCAGTCAGGGAAATAAGCGCCCACCCGCACAGTGATCGCTTGCTCAAACAATTCAGGTGCAGCAGGTTCTCCAAAGGTTGCCCACAACGACTGTTCTGCCTCAACAGCAACGCATCTCATCGGTGCCCAGCACACGATGAGACTGTGGTTTTTCTGTAGATATTTTTACCATTCTCGCGATCCTGGCGGTTAAGCCAACATCCCCGTTCTCTGTGACACACAATGTTCCATAGCTGCGGCGTACAGTGGTCGCTGAACAATGCCCAGAGCTTTCGGTGACAGAGAGCTGGTAGCAAACGAAACCTGTGCTCCCTGAGGTGCTCGCCATTTAGAACGACTCGAGGGTGAGTCTAGCTTTATCGAAAATACCACGAACGTGGCGAGCATTAGCAACCTCCCGTCCTCTTGGCAAGACATGAGGACGCAGGATATCTGTGACACACTGTTTTGTGGTCAAACATTACTCAATCACTACCTGAAGACATTCCCGATGGTATGCAACACCATAATGCCAGGAGTAACACCGCAGTGCCTCTGCAAAGCACTGGAAGAATTTGACCACTCTCCAAGTCACCGCCATACTTTCTGACGATGGTCATCCGCGGTCTAAGGCGCTGCAGTCATGGACTGTGCGGTTGATGCCGGCGGAGGCTCGAGTCCTCCCTCGGGGATGGGTGTGTGTGTTTGTCTTTAGGATAATTTAGGTTAAGCAGTGTGTAAGCTTCGGGACTGATGACCTTAGCAGTTAAGTCCCATAAGATTTCACACATACACTCCTGGAAATGGAAAAAAGAACACATTGACACCGGTGTGTCAGACCCACCATACATGCTCCGGACACTGCGAGAGGGCTGTACACGCACGGCACAGCGGACACACCAGGAACCGCGGTGTTGGCCGTCGAATGGCGCTAGCTGCGCAGCATTTGTGCACCGCCGCCGTCAGTGTCAGCCAGTTTGCCGTGGCATACGGGGCTCCATCGCAGTCTTTAAATAAACACTGGTAGCATGCCGCGACAGCGTGGACGTGAACCGTATGTGCAGTTGACGGACTTTGAGCGAGGGCGTATAGTGGGCATGCGGGAGGCCGGGTGGACGTACCGCCGAATTGCTCAACACGTGGGGCGTGAGGTCTCCACAGTACATCGATGTTGTCGCCAGTGGTCGGCGGAAGGTGCACGTGCCCGTCGACCTGGGACCGGACCGCAGCGACGCACGGATGCACGCCAAGACCGTAGGATCCTACGCAGTGCCGTAGGGGACCGCACCGCCACTTCCCAGCAAATTAGGGACACTGTTGCTCCTGGGGTATCGGCGAGGACCATTCGCAACCGTCTCCATGAAGCTGGGCTACGGTCCCGCACACCGTTAGGCCGTCTTCCGCTCACGCCCCAACATCGTGCAGCCCGCCTCCAGTGGTGTCGCGACAGGCGTGAATGGAGGGACGAATGGAGACGTGTCGTCTTCAGCGATGAGAGTCGCTTCTGCCTTGGTGCCAATGATGGTCGTATGCGTGTTTGGCGCCGTGCAGGTGAGCGCCACAATCAGGACTGCATACGACCGAGGCACACAGGGCCAACACCCGGCATCATGGTGTGGGGAGCGATCTCCTACACTGGCCGTACACCACTGGTGATCGTCGAGGGGACACTGAATAGTGCACGGTACATCCAAACCGTCATCGAACCCATCGTTCTACCATTCCTAGACCGGCAAAGGAACTTGCTGTTCCAACAGGACAATGCACGTCCGCATGTATCCCGTGCCACCCAACGTGCTCTAGAAGGTGTAAGTCAACTACCCTGGCCAGCAAGATCTCCGGATCTGTCCCCCATTGAGCATGTTTGGGACTGGATGAAGCGTCGTCTCACGCGGTCTGCACGTCCAGCACGAACGCTGGTCCAACTGAGGCGCCAGGTGGAAATGGCGTGGCAAGCCGTTCCACAGGACTACATCCAGCATTTCTACGATCGTCTCCATGGGAGAATAGCAGCCTGCATTGCTGCGAAAGGTGGATATACAGTGTACTAGTGCCGACATTGTGCATGCTCTGTTGCCTGTGTCTATGTGCCTGTGGTTCTGTCAGTGTGATCATGTGATGTATCTGACCCCAGGAATGTGTCAATAAAGTTTCCCCTTCCTGGGACAATGAATTCACGGTGTTCTTATTTCAATTTCCAGGAGTGTATTTGAACATTTTTGAACATCTGCGGTAGTGCAAAACCGCAGTTCAGTGCTGACCACAATGCGACGCTATTCGTCAGTAGTCTATGGTTCCCAGTCGTTGCACCACTTCAAACGCAAAGGTTTTTGTTGTGGTGTTAACGGCAGCATACACAGGGATCGGTAATTCTCTAGTCCGGCTGCTGCTAGTCTGCGACCAATGGTGCGGGATGATACGGAATGCTGCAGCGAGTCCATTGCCCGTTCTCGAATGGCAGGCGCTTATTTAAGGGGTTATGATCTATTTGGTGCACCCTTTCAGAGGTCAGACGTGGTCGATTGCAACCTTGAAAATGAGTATCCCTGCCTTCACTTATCCATAAATATCAACATCGGATTACGGTTATGTCCCAATGCTCCACAAATCTGGATGGTGCATGAGTCTACCCGCCTGCTCTATAGAGGCCACAATGAGACTCACGTCAAACACTGTCGGATACCGATAACGCTGTCTCATACGATTACGCGGCGTCTTCGTTTCCTTCACAGCGATCACTCAACATCTGAAGCCTGTTCGCATCCCTTATGCACCCTCAAAGACCTGATAAAAACTTGAAACATGAACAGCAGCAATACGCTCCGGTGGCCGTTCTTCCTGTCACAGAGATTTGTCACTCCGTCATTTAGACGCTCGCGTAACGAGTCGATGACTACAGAGCTACATTGACCAGCCAGTGTACCTTCCAGACAGTGAATGTCGTAGAACCAGAATGAGATTTTCACTCTGCAGTAGAGTGAGCGCTGATATGAAATTTCCTGGCGGATTAAAACTGTGTGTCGGACCGATACTCGAACTCGTGACCTTTGCCTTTCGCGAGCAAGTCCTCTACCAGCTGAGCTACCCAAGCACGAATCACGCCCCATCCTCACAGCTTTACTTCCGCCAGTGCCTCGTCTCCTATTGTCCAAACTTCACAGAAACTCTCCTGCGAATGTCGTAGTTTTTTGTTATTACTAGTATATAGGTTTCTACCAAATAAATTAACAAACGACGAAGCTGATCCTCTTTGGTAGACAAAATGGGTCAGAACACTTTTGAAGAAACAACGAAAAAAACATCCCAAATGTAAACGGATACAAAATCTCCAAGTTTGGTGACCTTTTCCAGAAGCTCCAAATTTAGCACGGACTACAATACGAGGTGCTTATAATACCTTCCACAACGAAACTTTGTCTCAAAACCTAGCAGAAAATCGAAAGAGATTCTGGTCGCATGTGAAGTATGTTAGCGGCAAGACACAATCCATGCCTCTCTGCACGATAGCAACGGAAATACTATCTACGAGAGTGCTTCCAAAGCAGAGTTACTAAACACAGACGTCTGAAATTCCTTCACCAAAGAAGACGAAGTAAATATTCCAGAATTCTAATCAAGAACAGCTACAAATATGAGTAACGTAGAAGTAGATATCCTTAAAGTAGTGAAGCGACTCAAATCGCTTAATAAAAGCAATTCTTCTGGACCAGACTGTATATCAATTAGGTTCCTCTCAGAGTATGCTGAAGCAATAGCTCCATACTTAACAATCATATACAACAGTTCGCTCGAAGAAAGATCCGTACCCAAAGACTGGAAAGTTGACAGGTTACGCCAATACTCAAGAAAGGTAATAGGACCAATCCAGTAAATTACAGACCCATTTCATTAACGTCGATTGCAGTAGGATTTTGGAACATATACTACATTCGAACATTATGCATCACCTCGAAGAGGACGGTATATTGACACACTGTCAACAAGGATTTAGAAATTATTGTTCTTGTGAAACACAACTAGCTCTTTACTCACATGAAGTGTTGGGTGCTATTGACAAGGGGTTTAAAATTCATTCGTAATTCTAGATTTCCAGAAGGCTTTTGACACTGTACCACACAAGTGACATGTAGTGAAATTGCCTGCTCGTGGAATATCGTCTGTTGTATGACTGGATTCAACATTTCCTGTCAGACAGGTCACAGTTCTTAGTAACTGACGGAAAGTCATTGAGTAAAACAGAAGTGATTTCTGGTGTTCCACAAGGCAGTGTTATATGGCTCTGAGCACTATGGGACTTAACTTCTGAGGTCATCAGTTCCATAGAACTCAGAACTACTTAAACCTAACTAACCTAAGGACATCACAAACATCCATGTCCGAGGCAGGATTCGAACCTGCGACCGTAGAGGTAGCGTGGTTCCAGACTGTAGCGCCTAGAACCGGTCGACCACCTCGGCCGGTGGTAGTGTTATAGGCCCTTTGCTGTTTCTTAACTATATAAACGATTTAAGAGACAATCTGTGCAGCCATCTTAGGTTGTTCGCAGATGATACTGTCATTTATCGACTAGTAAAGTCACCAGAAGATCAAAACAAATAGCGAAACAATTTAGAAACGGTATCTGTATGGTACAAAAATTGGCAATATAAATGAATGTCTGAGGTTATCCACATGAGTGCTAAAACAAATCCGTTAAACTTCAATTACACGATAAATCAGTCAAATCTAAGGACCGTAAATTCAACGAAATACCTAGGAATTATAGTTACGATCAAATTAAGTTGGAAGGAACACATAGAAAATGTTGTGAGGAAGGCTAACCGAAGACTGGATTTATTGGCAGGACACTTATAAAATGTAACAGATCTACTAAAGAGACTGAATCCACATTGCTTGTCCGTACTCTTTTAGAATACTGTTACGCGGTGTGGATCCTTACCAGACGGGACTGACGGAGTATATCGAGAAAGTTCAAAGAAGGGTAGCACGTTTCTTATTATCGCGAAATAGGGGAGAGAGTGTCACTGAAATTGTTATATCCTAGCCAGTAATGCCACCCGAGCCCGCTGCCAAAAGGTTGGCAGCATCAAAGTCCGGACGCCGTCCGCATAAGCAGCGCCAGCGAGACAGCAAATCGCCGCAAGTCTGCGCGCGCCACCGGTGGCTTCTGGCTTCTTAAGCGCTGGAGTCGCGAGCGCTAGGACATTTCTGTATTCGCCGCTCAGTTGTATACTCGCCACCGAATTGTGTACTTGCTAGACAGTTGTGTGTTCATCGCAGCAGAGTTGTTGTTTGTCGTCAGCCGACGCTGACCTAGCCGCTCCGACTCGAACTAGACAGATTTCTGTAGACTCGGAGTTCACTACTATGTTGCTGTATCTTCGTTAATAAAGATAAGTACCGACTTTTATTTAATCAGAGTGTTTGGGTTTTCATCTTTCTGTTCACTGTTCCAGCGGACCGGTCGGCCCGCTATTAAAAGTGTGGCGGTGACTTCGTAAGCCGTTCTACAGCGAATTGTTTGTCGCTACGAACACCGCCACAAAAGAAATAATACAAGATTTGGGGTGGACATCGTTAAAACAAAGGTGTTTTTCGTTGCGGCGGAATCTCCTCACGAAATTCTGCTCCGAATGTGAAAATATTTTGTTGACACCGACCTACATAGGGAGAAACGATCATTGTTATAAACTAAGGGAAATGAGACTCGCACGGAAAGTTATAGGTGTTAGTTTTTTTCCGCGCGTTGTACGAGACTGGAATAATAGAGAGTTAAAGCGAATGTCATTCGATGAACACTCTGCCAGGCGCTTAAATGTGATTTGCAGAGTATCCTTGTAGATGTATATCTATAAAACTTGCTTGCTTGCCTCATGGTTGAAACGTTCCACACTTACTTCCGGAGACAATTCGTTATTGAAATAAAATGTGTTTTAACGTGTGTAGTTTGGGCAATAATTTCGTTTTCTCTTTGATGAGGCAGCTATGCTTGCTATGAGAGGAGATCAATTACGCAACTTAACAAAAAAGTGACTTGTTTACGGACATTAATTTGTCATACACTCTTTGGAGCATAGATTTACAATTGAAAGAACAAATGAGCAAGTGTAGCTGTATAGCTTCCACCGAAATACCCTTTCACAAAATGTTACCACGTTCTACTTCTAATAAAATTTGTGCCCAAAACGCGTGACTCACTTTATTTTACTTGTACTAAATTGTATTCAATTTATAGGAACAACCCAGGAGATTCCGTGAAACCGCCTAAAACCACGATCACTGTCCAAAACGAACGCTCGTTAGTCGGGTGCTCGGATTCCAGTAGGGTATGGCATTTGTCCACTCCTCAAGTGTGTGCTGAAACATACATCAGATCCCCAGTTTCACTGCCCGGAATTGTGTCCCAAGCATTCATAGACGTAACAAATCGTTTGCCAACTTTTAGTACTCTGGAGCTCATTTATCTACGTGGCAGAACCATGCTGCTTAATGGTCAAATGAAAAATGACAGCTAACAATCTGCGCCTTCACGTCCGAAAATTGCTGGCATTTCTGTCGTAAGTGACGTTATCGCCTTGAAATATTAGTAGAGGCCACTCCAGTATTAAGTAATTTATTGAAATTTGCATTGCCTACACATAATCTTGTAGAATTGATGAGTGTTTCAAACAATTGACCAAGTTGATATAATAAGATTTAAGCATCTCTATCACATCACGCTTTTGAATTAATACTTAAAAAACCGGACAAGTGCCAATAGTACTTGCGCCCTGAGGACTCCGCATGAATTTAACTATCTATAGGTTTTGATGAGTGAGTTTGCGAGTGTCAAAATATGTGACGTACACTATGTGATCAAAAGTACCCGGACACCTGCCTGAAACTGGCTTACAAGTTCATGGCACCCTCCATCGGTAATGCTGGAATTCAGTGTGGTGCTGGTCCACCCCTAGCCTTCATGACAGCTTCCACTCTCGGAGGCATACGTTCAATCGGGTGCTGGCAAGTTTCTTGGGGAATGGCAGCCCATTCGTCACGGAGTGTTGCACTGAGGAGAGGTATCGATTTCGGTCGGTGAGGCCTGGCACGAAGTCGGCGTTCCAAAACTTCCCAAAGTTGTTCTATAGGATTTAGGTCAGGACTTTGTGCAGGCTAGTCCATTAGAGGGATGTTATTGTCGTGTAACCACTCCGCCACAGGCCGTGCATTATAAACAGGTGCTCGATCGTGTTGAAAGATGCAATAGCCATCCCCGAATTGCTCTTCAACAGTGGGAAGCAAAACGGTGCTTAACACAGCAGTGTAGGCCTGTGCTATGATAGTGCCACGCAAAACAACAAGGGATGCAAGCCCCCTCCATGAAAAACACGACAACACCATAACACCACCGCCTCCGAATTTTACTGTTGGCACTATACATGCTGGCAGATGACGTTCACCTGGCATTCGTCATACCCACACCCTGCCATCGGATCGCCACATTGTGTAGCGTGATTCGTCACTCGACACAACGTTTTTCCACTGTTCAGTCGTTCAATGTTTACGCTTCTTAACCAAGCGAGGCGTCGTTTCGCATTTACCGGCGTGATGTATGGCTCATGAGCAGACCCTCCTCCATGAAATCCAGGTTTACTCACCTCCCGTCTAACTATCATAATACTTGCATTGGATCCTGATGCAGTGTGGAATTCCTGTGCGATGGTCTGGATAGATGTCTGCTTACTACGTATTACGACCCTCTTCAATTGTTGGCGGTCTCTGTCAGTCAACAGACAAGGTCGGCCCCTAAGCTTTTGTGCTGTACGTATCCCTTCACGCTTCTCCTTAGCCATCACATCCGAAACAGTGGACCTAGGGATGTTTAGGAGTGTAGAAATCTCGCGTACAGACGCATGACACGTTGGAAGTACTTGAATTCCGCGGAGCGCCCCATTCTGCTCTCTCAGGATATCTAATAACTACCGATGTCGCTGATATGGAATGCCTGGCAGCGGGTGGCAATCCAACGTACCTTATATGAAAAACGTATTTTTCGGGGGGTGTCCGGATACTTTTGATTACAAAGTGTAAATGGACGTACCTTTTTATTTTATTGACTTACAAACTTAAATGTTTCACACCACCAAGGGACTGTGGATCTTAGGATTTGACATAAATTTCAAAGTGATAACTGTACGTGCTGTTGAGAAAAAGCGCCCTCAACAGACTGGCCTACAGATGGGAAAGGTCGTGCGGTAGCGTTCTCTCTTCCCACGCCCCGGTTTCCGGGTTCGATTCCGGGCGGTGTCAGGGATTTTCTCTGCCTCGTGATGGCTGGGTGTTGTGTGCTGTCCTTAGGTTAGTTAGGTTTAAGTAGTTCTAAGTTCGAGGGGACTGATGACCATAGATGTTAAGTCCCATAGTGCTCAGAGCCATTTGAACCATTTTTTGGGAAAACATTTCATGTGATGTAATTGAAAACTAAAATTTGTCGGATTTTTTCTTTACTTGTGCTGAAAAACTTAGGAAGGTTTTGATGAGTGAGTTTCAAGTATCAAAACGTATGACATAAAAGGCCGCATCTTTTGATTGCACTGTTTTTGAAGCTTAAATGATTTATATCGCCAATGAACCGTAAACCCCAGTACGTGACACAAATTTCAACTTTTTACCTCTACTCGTTCCTGAGAACATGGGAACCTATAAGGGTTTGCCCATTCAGGAACGGAACCCTAAAAAAGTTAGATTTCTCCAGTTGAAATGCATACCACGCTTAACGTTTTAGTATTATTTTCATCCGGAGGTATTAATAACGTAAACTTTAATGAAATCGTTATTCGGTTGGAAATTGTTGGCAAAGAGATGGTCCATGCACCTCATTGATTGAAATGAGGACAAATTCGTCTGATACAAGTGAATGTGTGACTTTTGTGCTATACTTTTATTTAACGAATAGAGCTGTATTTTACAGGCTAATAGAGAAGTGGAAGTATTGAATCCTGATCCACGCTTACTTATTTTCCCCAAATGTTACCGTCTTTTAATAATTTTATTTACCTAATTCTCATGATGAATATACATTCTTCTCTGCTGCTGTAAGTATATTAGATTTCAAGCAACTTTGTCACTGTTATAGCGGTTGAGGCCTTTTGTGCAAAAGTTTTCTTCGTAAAAATTAACTTTCTCTAGGACTTCATGACTATGAGTTACTGGCCAAAGCTCAACCACTTCATTGAGAGTTTACCTCGTGATTAATTTTGAAACATCGAGGCATGTTAAAAACAGCCTGGATAGAACAACTTTGATTACAGTTGCATATGTATTTACTGTTTATTTAAATTACGTACAGTTATAGATACACAGAACATAAATATCGTGGTCTCTAAGGGTTATATAGAATTTAGCAATGAACAAAAAATTTCTCCGTAGGCTCTGCAACTGCAAATGCCGCTCCAGTCATATGCTGAATCGTTAATGTTGAAAACGGATACATTTGAAAATAGTATTGACGTGGAGCGCTGAATAATATTAATAAAATATACTTCACAAATATTTCCATATCAGCAGAAAACTGCCGTTTATTTCATGACATACCTCTAAGTAGAAACAGCAATATGCGAATACAAGAATTAACACATGCTGTGATGCCATAGCTCATTAACAAATGGCGTAACTCTGCTATCACAGTTTAGCCGCCTGGATAGCAGTTCGTGTTTAAGCGCCGCTTCCGGGACGGCAAGGGGCGCCGACCCTGAATCGAATCTGCCCGGAGGACTAACGGCGACAGGAAGGGCATCCGGCCATTCCTTAAATTAACCATGGCAAATTCATTCTTAACCATGCCGACCCTGCGCCAGTGGGGGACAAAGGCACAAGAAAAAGAAAGAAGAAGTTACTCCGATAGCAATCACTCCCGACAGTACTCCGAGGAGACAAATGTCCTGGGATAGCGATATGCTTGTACACAGATTTTGGTAGTATCGATTACACAAGGTGTAAAAGGGCAGTCAACTGGCGGAGCTATCATTTGTATTCTGGTGAATCATGTGAAGAGGTTTCCGTCGTGATTATGGGAGCACGTCGCGAATCGACATACTTTGAAAGCAGGAACGATAGTTGGAAATAGACGCATGGAACATTTCAGTTATGGAATTCAATATTTCGAGACACACAGTGTCAAGAGTTTACCGAGAATACCAAATTTCAGGTATTACCTCTCACCACGGACAACGTAGTAGCCGATGGCCTTCACTCAATCACCGAGAGCAGAAATGTTTATGTAGAGTTATCAGTGCAAACAGACAAGTAACGCTGCATGAAATAACAACAGAAATCAACATGGGACGTATGACGAATGTATTCGTTAAGAAAATCCGGCGAAATATGGCATGAATGATCTATAGCAACAGACGACCGACGCGACTACCTTTACTAGCACCACTGTATCACCTGCAGCGTATCTCCTGGGATCGTGGCCATATCGGTTGGACCCTATACGATTGGAAAACCGTGACCTGGTCAGATGAATCCCGATTTCTGTTGGTAAGAGCTGCTGGTAGGGTTCGAGGGTGGTACAAACCCCACGAAGTCTTGGACGCAAGTTGTCAACAAAGCACTGTGCAAGTTGGTGGTGGCTCCATAATGATGTGGGCTGCTGTTACAAAGAACTGGCTGGGTCCTCTTGTTCAACGGAACCGATCATTGACTGGAATTGGCTGCAAATGGAGACCATTTGCAGCCTTTCATGGACTTCATTTTCCCATAAAACGATAGGATTTTCAATGATAACTCGCCTAGTCACCGGGCCACAATTGTTCACGATTAGTTTGAACATTCCGGACAGTTCGAGCGAATCATTTCGCCACCCAGATTGCCCGACATGAGTCAAGTCGACCACTTACAGGACATAATCGAGAGTTAGATTCGTGCACAAAATCTTGCAACTTGCACCAGCAACACTTTTGCCATTATGGACGGTTACACAGTCAGCGTGGCTCAATATTTCTGCTAGGTATTTCCAAAAACTTGTTGTGTCCATGCCACGTCGAATGCCCCACTATGGCGTGCAAAAGGAGGCTAGACGTGGTGTTAGGAGGTATCCCACGACTTTTGACACCTCATTGTATATCACAGTCATGCCAATACACGTGGTGTGTTCTTTAAGTAAGGTCCGTTTTGTGGTAGACACTAGCAGTTCGCGCGCATACCGCAACGAGCGCGTGTGTCGTGTACCGGCATGACTCGGGAACAACTGTGCTCAGTTTCTGCTCTGTAGCTAACCTGTACGGTTCTGTTCTGTGCTTTCAAAATGTTTAAGACTATCAACTCGCCCGCCGCGTGTGAGGTTCGCTTAGTGATACGGTTTTTGTGAGCAAGGAACCTGTCTGCTGCAGCCGACCGCGGTGGTCTAGCGGTTCTAGGCGCGCAGTCCGGAACCGCGCGACTGCTACGGTCGCAGGTTCGAATCCTGCCTCGGGCATGGATGTATGTGATGTCCTTAGGTTAGTTAGGTTTAAGTAGTTCTAAGTTCTAGGGGACTGATGACCACAGATGTTAAGTCCCATAGTGCTCAGAGCCATTTGAACCATTTGAGCCTGTCTGCTGCAGAAATTTATCGACAGATTTGCGAAGTGTATTGTGATACTGTTATGAGTGAAAGCAAAGTGCGTAAGTGGGTACGAGAATTCAAAGATGGCCGTGACAACGTCCATGATCAGGACCACTCCGGTTGCCCTTCTTTGATTACAGACGATTTGGTGGCTTCAGTTGAAGCGAGGACTCGTGAGAACAGGCACTTCACAATATCAGGTCTCTCAAACGAATTTCCTGACGTGTCGAGATCAGTGCTTTACAACACTGTTTGTGAACACCTAAAGCTTAGGAAACTGTGCTCCCGTTGGGTCCCGAAACTCCTAACAGTGGACCACAGAAACCAAAGATTTGTGTGTGCGATGAAGTTTTCGACTCGTTATCACGAAGAATGTGATGGCTTCTTGTGTCAGATCGTAAATGGAGACGAAAAATGGGTTTCACATATCACGCCCGAATCGAAGCAACAGAGCATGGAATGGAGACGCAAACTCTCGCCTGTAAAGGTGAAGACCAAACAGACTCTGTCCCAACGCAAAATCATGACGTCGGTCTTTTGGGATAGGCATGGTGATTTGTTGGTCGACTTCATGCAACGAGGAACCACTATCAATTCAGGAGCATAGTGCCAAACCCTGAGAAAGCTACGCAGAACGATTCAAAACAAAAGACGCGGCATGCTGACAAAGGCAATTGTCCTTCTCCATGACAATGCAAGACCTCACACTGCAAGTCAGACCCGCGATTTATTGGACAGTTTTGGCTGGGAAGTTTTAGACCACCCACCCTACTGTCCTGAAATTGCGCCGAGCGATTACCATCTATTCCTCCACCTGAAACAACACATCAGTGGCAACCGTTACAATTATGACGACGACGTGGAAACGGCAGTGAACTCTTGCTTATCAGAGCAGGTGGCAAGTTTTTATGCAGAGGGTATTTTAAAATTGGTTGAGGGGTATGATACGTGTTTCAACAAACTTCGCAACTATGTCGAAAAATAGAGTGAAGTATGTACTTTGTGAAAATAAGTTTACTTATGTGATATAACCTTTCATTGTGTACTTATCTACAAACGCACCTTACTTAAAAAACACGCCTCGTAGTTAATCGCACTCTTTGAGAACGTCGTTCTGCGATGTACGTGGAACGTGAAGGGCACTGTCTAATGTAGGAACCCGTACATTACACTTTCAAAATGTATAAAAGAAGCCGGTTCTGGCGTTCTTGAGGCTGTACATGTGTGTACATTCCGTGATATGTATCGTCTGCATATTCTCATGAGACACGATCTCAAAATACTTGCTGCGGCAAGTATATTAGCATCTTTAACCATCAGCCCCCTATCGAGCGAAGTGACGCCGTTGTAAGACAATGAACTACCCATCCAGACATTCATATTTAAACTTCTGTAATTTCTCTAAATCGCTAAATGCAAAATCCTGGATGATTTCTATGAAAGTGCGCGGCCGATATATATCGCTACGCTCCTAGGATCCGAGCTTGCGCTTCACCTCTAATGACATCGTCATCGATGAAGTGTTCAACCTAAATCTTCCGTTACTCCTTCTGACCATGCTGCACCCTGTAATAGTATTGAGAGAAAAATAAAGAAACAAACCTTCAACACTTCGGAGAAAAATGATACAAATCGTACGTTGTCCACTCGTATTACTCTTTTACTTCCTTACGGATCTATATCATCGCTCTGCTCAGAGTACGAGCATTGACTTTTTCCTTCCCTTATCGTGTGCGTACTGCTGTTAGAGAATACCTGTTGTGTGCTAAAACCGAGTCCGCATTTGATCTTCTATGGACAACTGATATTCCGGAATGTATATTAACTAAAACTACAGATATATACACGATCGTTTCGTAGCATCTGTCAAAAATTGTAATAGTTGAGAATGTATCTTCCGTAGCAGTGGATAATATTGTTAACATGTTTTTTATAGCAGATGACAAATTTCTCATAATCCAGGTAATAATTAGAATCATTTATACACTGATTGAAATCACAACATCGGGATTATAAGACACCTATTTTAAGCCCCACAGTTTTCATTCAATTTTTCACATAAGGGGTGTCAAAGGGGGTGTCAGCCGTCAGACGCTAGAGCAGCCGCGAGGCACCACAGCTGAATGAATGTCGAAGTGTCGGACAAGAACATCCTGAGCGCGCTCAACAAAGGTGCGTGGGTAGCACCGAGGATATTGCCTAACTGGGAGGCCTTAGAGCGACCCTTTGTTGTTTTAGTCATGTGCATGTCAGTGTCGCATCCCCCCGTGGTCACCTCACCGAAGGGTGTGAAATAGGAGGGGTGAAAAAGTGCTAACACCCTATGCTGCTTCGGCTCACATTCAGATTTCGTCGAAAGGTTTTTAATAGTCCCTAGTGGTTGTACCCTGTGTACCAGAGCAAAACGGTGGCAAGACTCTCGAAAGGCGTCAAATCACGTTGAGTATGATTGCAGCTCAACAATGTCCATAGAATGGAGGTGAGTTGTCCGGGAAATGTTAGCAGCACTGAACGTGAAGAGCATCGCGAGCGGTCTAAGGCGCTGCAGTCATGGACTGTGCGGCTGGTCCCGGCGGAGGTTCGAGTCCTCCGTCGGGCATGGGTGTGTGTATGTTTGTCCTTAGGATAATTTAGGTTAAGTAGTGTGTAAGCTTAGGGACTGAAGACCTAAGCAGTTGATTTCCATTAGATTTCACACACATCTGAACATTTTTCTGAAGAGCGTCGTCCTGTTGCTCATCGAATTGTGAACTGTCGTTTTCCCTGGCGAAATGTGTGGTGCTCAGCGCCCATGGAAAGGGATAGTTTCGCTGATACCCTTAAGGCCACATCCTGAAGGCTTTTCGTGTCGATTCACGGCGGCAGTGTGTCTTAAATGGTTTCCTCGGCCTCCCGTAAGAAAACTGCGTGACGTCAACGTGGAGGAGTCGAAAGAAGGCGTGAAATGTGGCAAAGGGGGCGGGGGGGGGGGGGGGTGAGAACTTTTCCATTATGTGACACATCCACAAAAGCGTTGGTCAGAATTTTGTTGAAATTCGATGTCAGTGTAAAATCATTAGTCCACCTTACAACTCATATGAACTTCTGGGGTTCGGTGTTTTGATCACATGCATCTACACCTCGCTGTCTGAAGTGTCGCGAGCCGAAGGTGACGCCGCTGGGCGCCACGATTCTGCATCTTTACAGAGAGATGTTGCTTAGGCACTTTTGATTAAAATTTCAAACTTATGCATCGCAATCGGTGACAGTTACGGTGTTTCGAAGAAGCTAATTCTTTTTTTTTCAGTTGCCAGTGTCCTGTAGTTGTTTTTCTGAGAGTTACAGCAACGAAAGTATAGTTTTTTAAATAAGGTATTAAACTAAACTCAGCCCGAACAGCCCATGAAGGCCCAACGGTACCGACCTACCGCCGTGTCATCTTCAGCCCACAATTGTCACTGGATGCGTATATGGAGGTTCAAACGGTTCAAATGGCTCCAAGCACTATGGGACTTAACACCTGAGGTCATCAGTCCCATAGACATAGAACTACTTAAACTTAACTAACCTAAGGACATCACACACATCCATGCCCGAGGCAGGATTCGAACCTGCGACCGTAGCAGCAGCGCGGTTCCGGACTAAAGCGCCTAGAACAGCTCGGTCACAGCGGCCGGCGTATATAGAGGGACATGTGGTCAGCACACCGCTCTCTCGGCCGTATGTCAGTTTGCGAGACCGGAGCCGCTACTTCTCAGTCAAGTAGCTCGTCAGTTTGCCTCACAAGAGCTGAGTGCACCCTGCTTGCTAACACCGCTCGGCAGACCGGATGGTCACCCATCCAAGTGCTCGCCCAGCCCAACAGCGCTTAACTTCGGTGATCTGATGGGAACCGGTGTTACCACTGCAGCAAGACCGTTTCCAAATATGAAATTATTGTTCCATTATTTTAGGATATTTGTTTAAACCAATCGTTCACAATTTAGTTTAAATTAAAGTTCTGTCAGTTTTGATTAGGGAGCCAGTAACGTTCAAAGCTTTAGGGACCGATGCAAAATGATAAGCATAGTTGGTTGTGTTTGGGGCAACGGTGTAGTAGCGCAATGTTCATTTAGGTGAGATAGCCAAACGATCGTCCAATTTACTGAATGCACTATTCAATGTGCCTTCTAAATTACCTGCGAATGTGATGTAAAGTTGCTGATGTTTGGGGTAGACAAGTATCCTCGATACGCTGATAGAAGTCATGCTGAGCTAGATTGTAGAATATATCCTTATACTGCCATTACAAGGCAGGCAGGAGTACAGAAACGTAGTCCGGTCTACCACTGATATTGACGTGTAATAAACGTGGCATATACATGAAGGGTTAATTTCAAGAGTGGTACAAGTCCATTTTTGTTCATTCTGAGGTACAGAGTCCTAAAGTTAAATGAGCGCTGAAAAACCTTCAGTTGAGATACCAGAAATATTCAAGTATGTATACTTGAATATTTCTGGTATTTCAGCTGCAGATTTTTCAGCGTTCATTTAACTTTAGGACTCTGTATCTCAGAATGAACAAAAATGGACTTGTACCACTACTGAAATAAGCCCTTCACATGCAACCAGTAAGTTGAAATATTGCTGCCGAATGCCAACACGATGCAAATGAGAAAGACATGGCTTATGCCGTGAGATGTTCTGATCGAAGAGCCCCATCAGTTATTACGTTCTCAGGCGCTGAACAAACACTTCGAGAAACAAGTACCCTGAGGAAACGGGGTGGCAATAGGCGAAGACTAACAAGAAGTGAGGACATGACGGTGTTTGATTTAGGTTCAAAGCATCACGATCCTCATGTCAGCTTGCCAGAAGTTGATACTGTCAGTAGTATCATCCTTTCGTTTGTATGGCGAATAATACACGGCCACAAGTTTCACCCGTACCACATGTGACGGACGCGGAATCTTCATAGAAACCATTTCAGTCGGTGAGTTACTTTCTGAGAATCGTCCGAGAGTAATTTCATTCTGGACCCCATGCAAAATAGTATGTTCTCTGATAAACCTACTTTCACAAATTATGGCGCAGTGAACCGTCGTAACACGCATTACTGTGCCACCGAGTATCCTATATGGGAGCGTCACGTCAATCGCTAAAAGAGGTGGTCAGTGAATGTGCGGTGTGTAATTCTTGGAGATGAAATCATCGTTCCAGAATGTTTCGCAGGTACTGTTATATGTAAGATGTATCGAGCTTTCATCGTCGAAAATGTAGGAGCTCTCCTGGAAAATGACAGTCTATACATTAGACGCCGTATGTGGATGCAGCACGATGGTCATCCAGCATATTCTGAGTGTGATGCTGTACCAGAAGTGGACAACAGATTTCCTGCATGATGGTCAGGACACTACGATTTTAAAGAATAGCCCACGGTTGGCCGATACAGCACCAGTAAATTTCCTTTTTCTTTTTTTTTTTCGGTACCTAAAAAATCGTGTTTCTGCCACCGAACCCACTATCCACGATGCCTTCAAATAGCGCATCGAAGAAGCTTGTTACTCCGTGACGCCAGAAACTTTATATTTTGTCTGCAGGTCCTTTAGAAGGCGCACTGAGTTGTGCTTCAGGAAAACGGGCCTAATTTGAGTACATCACTTAAATAAACATTTTGCAGTCGAAACACTTTTCTGAACACAGACAATTACGTTCAGTATGTCGCGTAAACCGCTAAAACTTTGTACTTCTGTAGCGCCTTCACTAAAAGTTACAGATCTACACGACAGAAAAAAAAATAATATTTTAATTCAGAAAATTATACCTGGTTATTACAACTCTCTGAAAAATAACTAAGTAAACTATGTTCATAATTCCGTAGAAGGACTAACGTTTCTTTTGCTTCCTATTTAAATACATATTCCTTTCACTTATTACTTTGTAAATTACAGAGAGTATATCATATCTGAAACATCCTGTATGTCGTTATTGAACAGATGGTTCATTCATTGATCACTAGTCTCTGGCATAGTAGCTGCGTTGCGGATACATGGCCTTCGGCATACTAAAGCGTTTATTTGCTGAGCTTTTGTTAGAATCAGGTGTCGTACCTTTCTGCAAACTTTTTCCAATCACTGTGTGTGTATGTGTGTGCGTGTGTTTGTTCCGCTCCACATATGTCTTTGGAAGAGAGAGATGTGGACAAATCTTCCCTTTCCCGTCAATCGGGTGTTTCAAAACATTTGCGTAACAACCTTACGAATATTTTCTTTTCCTTTGTAAGCAAAGTGTGCCAGACAGCGGTTTTCATTTCTTTTATCAGTTCTTTGTTACATACACAATGTATGTTTCATACGCACATTCATAGCTACAAAAGATACCACTAGTACTCTCCAGTGAATGCAAATTTACAAATAAAATACTATTATGTACACCGAAAACAAATAACAGCACATGTAAGCTGTCTACTGTTTTTGTAATCTAACAAACGTCAAAACAAAAGTTCTTCATATACACCTACATGGTTACCCTGCAGATCACAGTTAAGTGCGTGACAGAGAGTTCATCGAACCACCTTCAAGCTATTTCTCTAGCGTTCCCCTCTCGAACGGCACGGGGGAAATACGACGAACACTTTAATCGTTCTGTATGAGCTCTGATTTCTCTTATTTCATTATGATGATCATATCTGCTACATGTAGGTGGGCGTCAACAAAATATTTTCGTAATCGGAGGAGAAAGTTGCTGATTGAAATTTCACCAGAAGATCCTGCCGCAACGAAGGACGCCTTTGTATTAATGATTGCCATCCCATTGCACGTATCATGTTTGTGGCTACCTCACCCCTATTTCGCGATAATACAAAACATGGTGCTCTTCTTTGACCTCTTTCGATGTCCTCCGTCAGTCCCATGTGATGCGACTCCACAAAAAAATGGCTCTGAGCACTATGGGACTTAACTTCTGAGGTCATCAGTCCCCTAGAACTTAGAACTACTTAAACCTAACTAACCTAAAGACATCACACACATCCATGCCCGAGGCAGGATTCGAACCTGCGACCGTAGTGGTCGCGCGGTTCCAGACTGTAGCGCCTGGAACCGCTAGGCCATTCCGGCCGGCGCGACTCCACACCGCGCAGTTATTCCCCGGAAGAAGGCGGACAAGCGTGGTGTAAGCATTCTCTTCAGTAGATTTGTTGCACTTTCTAAGTGTTCTGCAAATAAATCATAGTCTTTCTTTTGTTTTACCCAAATTATCTATGTGACCGTTCCAGTTTAAGTTATTCATAACTGTAATCCGTATATATGAGTTGATTTACAGGCTTTAAATTTGTGTGATTTATCGTGTAACCGAAGTTTAGCGGATATTCTTTAGAAATCATGTGAATGACTTCACATTTTTCATTTCTTAGAGTTAGTTGCCACCTTTCGCACCATAAATATATTATCTAAATCATTTTGCAATTGGTTTTGATCATCTGATGACTTCACAAGACGGTAAATGACTGCATTATCTATAAACAATCTAAAAGGTCTACTCAATTCAATTTGTCTCCAATGCCGTTTATGTAGGTCACTAACAGCAGACGGTCTATAACACTCCCTTCGGGAACGCCAGATATGACTTCCGTTTTACTCAATGAATTTCCGTCATTTACTACGTCCTGTTTCTTTTTTTTTTTTTTTTTTTTTTTTTTTTTTTTTTTTTTTTTAAAGGAAATCACGAATCCAGTAGTCTCACAACTGAGGCGATATACCATAGGCATACAATTTTATTAGAAGACGCTTGTGAGGAACGGCGTCGAAAGGCTACCGTAAATCTAAAAACATGGAATAAATTTGACATCCCTTGTCGGTAGCACTCATTACTTCCTGAGAATAAAAGAGCTAGTTGTATTTCACAAGAACGATACTTTCAGAATCCGTGCTGACTGTCTGTCAATAAATCGTATTCTTCGAAGTAATACGTAATTTTTGAACACAGTATATGTTCCAAAAACATGCTGCTAATCGATGTTAGTGAAACGGGTCTGTAATTCAGCGGATTACTCCTGTTTCCTTTCTTGGGTTATGGTGTGACTCCTCCACCTTGCCAGTCTTTAGTAATGGATCTTTCGAGGTGCGTGTAGTTGTATATGATTGGTAAGCATGGAGCTATTTTATCAGCATACTCTGAAACGAACCTCTGAACCACAGACCTTACCTTTATTAAGTGAGTTAAGCTGCTTCGCTACACCGAGCATATCTACTTCTAATTTACTCGTTTGGCAGTTGTTCTAGATTCGAATTCGGGAATATTTACTTCGTCTTCTTTGGTGAAGGAGTTTCGTAAAACCGTGTCTAAAAACTCAGCTTTAGTGGCACTGTCATTAGTGACGACACCATTGTTTTCACGCAGTAAACGGTATTGGCTGCGTCTTGCCGCCGATGTATTTTACACACGATCAGAATTTCTTTGGGTTTTCTGCCAGATGTACCTCACATTGAAGTTAGCACTAAATTTTGAGTTTCTGTAAAACTTCCTCAATTATTGAGATTTTTCGTTCTTTTGAATTTGGGATGCTTTTCTTGTTCCTTTCACAACGCTGTCCTGGCCAGTTTTGTGCACCATGGGGGATTAGTAGTATCTCTTACTCATTTATGTGGTACATATCTCTCAATATCCGTCGATACCATTACGTTGAATTCATACCTCAATTGGTCTACGCTTACATAGTCAGATAGGAAGGAGTGGAAACTGTCTCTTACGAAAGCGTGAGTCGAATTTTTATCTGCTTTTTTTTTTAAATAGATGAACTTTGTGAACATTTTTGGTGGGTTTTGATTTTGCGCTATTCAGTCTGAATATATCTGATTTGTGGTCTGGTCACCAATCTGCGTATCCGTCATCATGCCCTTTCTTTGCTCAGGAATATGTGTTGCTAACATGTCATTTATGATTTCGCTACCATTTACATTTCGAGAGGGCTCCTGAACTAACTGTTCGAAATAATTTTCTGAGAGAGTATTTAGTACAATTGCGGACGACGTTTTATGCCTATCGCCGGCTTGAAACACGTATTTTTGCCAACATATCGGGGGTAGATTGAAGTCACTGCCAACTATAATTATATCAGTGGAGTACCTATATCTACATCTACATCTAAATCTACATGGATACTCTGCAGAGGGTTTATCGAACCACCTTCACAATTCTCTATTATTCCAATCTCGCTCGTACAGCGCGCGGAGAGAATGAACACCTATATCTTTCCGTACGAGCTCTGATTTCCCTTATTTTATCGTGGTGATCGTTCCTCCCTATGTAGGTCGGTGTCAAAAAAATATTTTCGCATTCGGAGGAGAAAGTTGGTGATTGGAATATCGTGAGAAGATTCCTCCGCAACGAAAAACGTCTTTCTTTTAATGATTTCCAGCACAATTCTTGTATCATTTCTGTGACACTCTCTCCCATATTTCGCGATAATACAAAACGTGCTGCCTTTCTCTGAACTTTTTCGATGTACTCTGTCAGTCCTATCTGGTAAGGATCCCACACCGCGCAGCAGTATTCAAAAAAGAACGGACGAGCGTAGTGTAGGCAGTCTCCTTAGTAGGCCTGTTACATTTTCTAAGCTTCCTGCCAATAAAACGCAGTCTTTGGTTAGCCTTCCCCACAACATTTTCTATGTGTTCCTTCAAATTTAAGTTGTTCGTAATTGTAATACCTAGGTACTTAGTTGAATTTACGGCTTTTAGATTATACTGATTTATCGAGTAACCGAAGTTTAACGAGTTCCTTTTAGCACTCATGTGGATGACCTCACACTTTTCGTTATTTAGGGTCAACTGCCACTTTTCGCACCATTCCGATATTTCTTCCAAAACGTTTTGCAATTTGTTTTGATCCTCTGATGACTTTATTAATCAATAAATGACAGCGACATCTGCAAACAACCGAAGACGGCTGCTCAGATTGTCTCCAAAATTGTTTATACAGATAAGGAATAGCAAAAGCCCCGTACCACTACCTTGTGGAACGCCAGAAATCACTTCTGTTCTACTCGATGACTTTGCGTCAGTTACTACGAACTGTGACCTCTCTGTCAGGAAATCACAAATCGAATCACATAACTGAGACGATATTCCATAAGCCGCTTGTGTGTTACAGTGTCAAAAGCCTTCCGGAAAGCCAGAAATACGGAATCGACCTGAAATCCCTTGTCAATAGCACTCAACACTTCATGTAAATAAAGAGCTAGTTGTGTTTCACAGGAAGGATGTTTTCTAAACCCATGTTCACTGTGTGTCAATAGGCCGTTTTCTTCGAGGTAATTCATAATGTTCGAACACAATATATGTTCTAAAATATTGCTGCATATCGACGTTAACGATAGGGGCCTGTAATTTAGTGGATTACTCCTACTGCCTTTCTTGAATACTGGTGTGACCTGTGCAACTTTCCAGTGTTTGGGTACGGATATTTCATTGAGCGAACGGTTGTATATGATTGTTAAGTATGGAGCTATTGCGTCAGTATACTCTGAATGGAACCTACTCTGAAGCGCCAAAGAAACTGGCGTAGGCAAGCGTATTCAAATACAGAAGAACGTTAACAGGCAGAATATGGGACTGCGGTCGACAACATCTACATCTACGTGATTACTCTGCTATTCACAGTGAAGTGCCTGGCCGAGGGTTCAATGAACCATCTTCAAGCTGTCTCTCCACTGTTCCCCTCTCAAAAGGCACGCGGGAAAAATGAGCACTTAAATTTTACTGTGCCGGTCCCTGATGTCACTGATTTTATCGTAATGATCATTTCTCCCTATGTAGGTGGGTGTCAAAAGAATGTTTTCGCAATGGGAGGAGAAAACTGGCAATTGAAATTTCATGAGAAGATTCCGTCACAACGAAAGACGCCTTTGTTTTAAAGATTGCTGCTACAATTCACGTATCATGTTGATGGCACTATTTCCCCTATTTCGCGATAATGCAAAACAAGCTCACTTCTTTCAACTTTTTCGATGTCATCCGTCAGTCCCACCTGAAGCGAATCCCACATCGCACAGCTATACTCCAGAATAGGGCGGACAAGTGTGTTGTAAGCAATCTCTTTAGCAGACCTATTGCACTTTTAAGTGTTCTGCCATTGAATCGCAGTCTTTGCTTTGCTCAACCTACAACATTATCTATGTGGTCGCTCCAATTTAGGTTATTTGTAATCGTATTCCATAAGTATTTAGTTGAATTTACAGCCTTCAGGTTATTGTGACTTATCGCGCAATCGAAATTTATGGGATTTCTTTCAGTACTCGTGTGAATAACTTCACACTTTTCAGAAGACGATAAATGGCAGCATCATCTGCAAATAATCTAAGATGGCTACTCAGATTGTCTCCTATGTCGTTAATATAGATGAGGAACAATAAAGGGCCTATAACACTTCCTTGGGGAACACCAGATATTACTTCTGTTTTACTCGATGACTTTACGTCTATTACTACGAACTGTGACCTTTCTGACATGAAATCACGAATCCAGTCGCACAACTGAGGTGATATTCCATAGGTACGCAGTTTGGTTGGAAGACGCTTGTGAGGAACGGTGTGGAAAGCGTTCTGGAAATCTAAAAATACAGAATCAATTTGACATACTCTGTCGATAGCACTCATTACTTCATGAGTATAAAGAGCTAGTAGTGTTTCACAAGAACGTTGTTTCCTGAATCCGTGCTGACTATGTGTCCATAAATGGTTTCCTTCGAGGTAATTCATAATGTTCGAATACAGTATATGTTTCAGAACCCTACTGCTAATCGACATTAGTGATATGGCCTGTACTTCAGTTGATCATTCCTATTTCCCTTTTTAGGCATTGGTGTGACTTGAGCAATTTTCCAGTCTTTAGGTGCGGATCTTTCTGTGAGCGAGCGGTTGTATATAATTGATAAATATGTAGCTATTGTATCAGCATACTCTGAAATGAGCCTGACTGGTTTAATAACTCTGCTTTAGTGGCACTGTCATCAGTGACTACACCGTTGTTATCGCTCAAGTAAAGATATTGATTGCGTCTTGCCACTGGTGTGCTTTATGTATGACCAGAATCTCTTTGGGTTTTCTTCCACATTTCGAGACGGAGTTTCGTTGTGGAATTTATTATAAGCATCTCACATTGAAGTACACGCTGTCTTTTGAGCTGCTGCAAAACATTGCAATCTTCGGGAATTTGCGTTCTTTTAAATTTGGCACGCTTTTTTCGTTGCTTGTGCAAAAGCGATCTGACCCTTTTTATGTACCATGGGGGATAAGTACCATCACTCAACTGCCGTCGATACCCTCTCTTTGAAATCATTCCAATCTTTTCAACGCTTACGTGATCAGAATGGAAGGGGTGGAGACTCTCTCTTAAAAAGGCGTTAAGAACACTTTTGTCAGCTTCTTTAAATAGATGTACTCTGCGTTTCTTTTTTAAGGTTGTGGGTGTTACGGTATTCAGCTTAGCAACAACTGCCTTGTGTTCGCTAATCCCTGCATCCCTCATGATACTCCCTGTTTGTCCAGGATTATTTGTTTCTAAGAAGTCAAGTATGCTTCCGCAACAACTTACGCCTATATTACACAAGTGTCTGGCGCAGTTGTGATATAGGTTACAGCTACTACAATGGCAGGTTATCAAAATTTAATTGAGTTTGAACGTTGTGTTATAGACGGAGCACGAGCTAAGGGACACAGCATCTCCGAGATAGCGATGAATTGGGGATTTTCCCGTACGACCATTTCACAAGTATACCGTGAATATCAGGAATCCGGTAAAACATCATACCTCCGACATCACTGCGGCCAGAAAAAGATCCTGCAAGAACGGGACCAGCGACGACTGAAGAGAATCGTTCAACGTCACAGTAGTGCAACCATTCCGCAAATTCCTGCAGATTTCAATGCTGGGCCATCAACAAGTGCAGAGTGCGAACCATTCAAGGAAAAATCGTCTAGATGGGTACTGGAGCCGAAGCTGTACTCGTGTACGCTTGATGACCGTATGACACAAAGCTTTACGCCTCGCCTGGGCCCGTCAATACCGATATTGGTCTGTTGATGACTGGAAACATGTTGCCTGGTCGGACGAGTCTCGTTTCAAATTGTATAGAGCGAACGGTAGTGTACGGGTATGGAGACAACCTCATGAATCCATGGACCCTATAAGTAAGCAGGGGGCTGTTCTAGCTGGTGGAGGCTCTGTAATTGTATGGGGCGTGTGCAGTTGTTGACCCCTCATCTGCCTAGACTCTGACAGGTGACACATAAGTAAGCACCCTGTCTGATCACCTGCATCCATTCATGTCCATTGTGCATTGCGACGGACTTGGACAATTCCAGCAGGACAATTCGACATCCTACACGTCCAGAATTGCTACAAAGTGGCTCCAGGAACACTCTTCTGTTTTTGAACACTTCCGCTGTCCACCAAACTCCTTAGACAAATGGTTCAAATGGCTCTGAGCACTATGGGACTCAACTGCTGAGGTCATTAGTCCCCTAGAACTTACAACTAGTTAAACCTAACTAACCTAAGGACATCACAAACATCCATGCCCGAGGCAGGATTCGAACCTGCGACCGTAGCGGTCTTGCGGTTCCAGACTGCAGCGCCTTTAACCGCACGGCCACTTCGGCCGGCAAACTCCTTAGACATGAACGTTATTGAACATATCTTAGATGACTTTCAATGTGCTGTTCAGAAGAGATCTCCACCCCCTCGTACTCTTACGGATTTAAGGACAGCCCTGCAGGATTCATGGTGTCAATTCCCTCCAACACTACTTCAGAAATTAATGGGGTCCGTGCTACGTCGTGTTGCGGCACTTCTACGTGCTCGCGGGGGCCAGACACGACGTTAAGCAGGTGTACCAGTTTCTTTGGCTCTTCAGTGTACTTCTGGCAGCAATAAACACTCCACCACCAGCTGTATTTAATCTATACTTTCTGAATACGGTTACGTCCTTTCAATTAATTTCGGCTGAACTATTTCCATCTGTAGCCAGTTTTCCATACTTACAACGATTTGAGCTTCATTGTTTTCTGTTAACGTAGGTGCGGCAGGGCGGGGTTGGTGCGCTGCGTTGTGATTTAATTATTCATGTCCACCTACCTCAGTATAGCGTCCATTTACCACCCGTTGTTCTGCATTCGTAGGTACTACGTAGACGATGAGAAAAACAGCGTTGAAGAAAATCACTGTCCATAATTACAATTACAATGTCCGTGTAACTCAAGTAACAAGATAAACCTGTAAATCTCTATCAATAACGGGCACAGTGGGTGCTTCCTCCCTTCATTGAAAATGTTTGTTTGTAGATACTGATGTTTTATTACGGTCCTTTTCATTTATGGTGTCACCAAGCCCACATTTACGTTGGTAGTACATATACCAATAGTTCGTGCAGCTTACATCACACGTAAGACAGTCAGAAATGTGCTAAGTCCAACCCGAAATATTACGAGATTCACACAGGCAGTACACTGTTACAGAACGAGTTCACATTCGGTTCTTTTCAGTGGATTCTTCGAAAGAAGATGCTTGCCAAAATGTTCTGTACATGCATACGGAACACGCCACACAGAATTATATACAAAGCCGACAGATTCACACGTGGTTTTTTCTGCAACTAACATGCCAAAACCTCTCAAAATTTCACCGAAAAGTCCGTAACTGCATCCGATAGCACGGCGATATAGACCGAGCGCGATTTAACCGTCATTTCTTCATCTTACAGATATTTTTTTCGGACACATTTAACATGACCTTCTCGTCCGACAGCGACTCCACGACTGCCTGAATGCCGTCGCTCACAGGACATATAACTCATTCATTTACGCGGGAAATATTTTTCTCTCATTGGTTGATCAAAACTATCATCCAATCAGATCAACCTTTCATGATCAATTTCGCACGCAAACTGCTTTACTCCAATCAGCATTCGCAGATGCATCTAAGTCATTTCATACTGCAAAAATTCACAAAATGTTCCACAAAACCAAACTAAACGAATATTAAAAGAAAACTATGCTTGAAATATACTTTAGAACTAAGTATCCTCTTACTCTCTTTCTGGCTGCCTTATTACAAAAGCAAACACTCCTAGACATACGTCATCCACCAGTTAGGGGGATTCACCGTTTTCAGGACATCCTGGTTACGTAACACTTGCTAGTCATGGATGCTGTAATACATTATAAAATTGAAATTTGAGGTATGTCTCCACATACACACTCACATTCACTCTCATCTACTCCCACCTTAAGACAAAATATTAATATCAACCTTTAAACTATTATTTGCATTACGAAAACAAAGCCGACCGCGGTGGTCTCGCGGTTAAGGCGCCCAGTCCGGAACCGCGCGACTGCTACGGTCGCAGGTTCGAATCCTGCCTCGGGCATGGATGTGTGTGATGTCCTTAGGTTAGATAGGTTAAAGTAGTTCTAAGTTCTAGGGGACTGATGACCACAGATGTTAAGTCCCATAGTGCTCAGAGCCATTCACGAAAACAAAATTATTACAAGTTTAGAATCAAAATTCCTTAAAAATAACTTGTGCTCGCTGAGAGTGCTGTTATTGTTTTCAAATAACAAAGAAACTTAAACTGTCATGATTCCTATCTGAATTTACTTTAAGTGTCGGTTAAGTAGTTTTTAATAGATTTTTTATATTTTCAAAACTATTAAAATTATCCCCATAAAAATTTTACACACTGTTCTTCTAAATTATAAAAGTTCCTATACGAAATTTGAAAACAAACAGATCATATTTATCATAGTTATGTAGTTTCTTAGGTGAGTTGAATAAGCGATCTTAGTACGTTCCACACTGAGCAGTTCTCACGGTCCGCACAATGTGACAGATGAGATTATGACGCCAGCAGCCGACCACACAACGGCCGGGGCTGGAGGCTTCATTGCCAACCTTCAATACAGCTTGACCTAACGGAATAAAACTTACTGCAAAACTCTGCAGCCGTGTAAATAATTGCGACGTAACATGGGGTCCTCGTTCTTCCGCAACACAGCTACGACACTACGACAGTTTACAGCTACAATACCTACTGTTACACATTTAGCTTCATGTGTTTACTCTGCACCCTTTTAGACTGATGCCCTTTCTACGAGCCGCTAACATAAAAAGCCTCCCAGTCCCTTGCACACTGCCCCCGGAAACATATATAGCTGATTCCTGTATGTGGTGGACTCTTGACCTATTAAGCGGAACCCAAAATTCCACCACCCTATGGCGCAATTCGAGGCAACTGCAGCCCACACGGTCGCAGGTCCGCATGAGCCTCTGATTCAGACCCACCACTCGGCTCTGTACCAAATTACCGCAATCTGTTCTGCGAACGATGCTGCAGATGGTGAGCTCTATCTTCGCCTCACAAGCAAGACTGGCAGTCTTTACCACTTCGGCTAGCCAACCGAAGCTGGAGAGAATCTCTTGTGACCCAAAGTGACGTATACCTTTGGTACCGACAAGAGGCACCATCTGCAGTTGGCTGCACTGTTTGCTCTTCATGGCATCCAGAAGCACCCTTTCCAAGTCTGGAATGAGTCCTCTCGGTATGCGCATGGAATGCACATTGGTTTCGCGGCAGACGCGCTCCTGCCGTCGCAGCGAAAGGAGCTCTCAGCCGGTGATGGCCGATGCAACGGTAGTTATTGGAGTTTAGGCCTCGCTGACCGCTCTGCTCTACAGAGAGTTCCCTTTCGAGGCGCCAGTAGCGCTCGGTGGATCGGCGGAAGGTTGAGCTTTGCTCCCTTTCATCGAAAAGCCCCGTAGCTCGCGGAGAGGCTTAATTGTCGCAAGAGTCACTGACTCGCAGCAACCCGTAACTTCGGTTACAAACTCCCTTAGCGAGACTATCTCGTTCTGTGTTAGGGTTGACCAGTGCCAGGGGCCCGTTCACGTCGGACCACCCCGCGTACTGTAGGCCGCTTTTCTTCCTCCGCACCTCCTTTAGCTGCCGCGCCACTGCACCAACGGCGCACACTAGGCCGTAGGGCATTCCCCCTCTTCAGTAGGACCTATCTGATAGCTCTTTCTTTTCAGAAAAACCGACATTGTCGTGCCCACACACACCTAATAAAGCTCTTGACAGCACAAAGATGGCAGATTCCGCTGGTGTTTGCCCCGCCGTAACCCGCAGCAAGGCTGCAGCGAAAGAGGCGCGTGAGTCGGCTGTTCCCGTCGACGTCAACGTCCCGCTTGCAGCCGTTGAGGAGGTGTTGACCGACAAAGATCGGCAGATCGCTGCGCAAGCGCAGGAACTGCTGAACCAGCGTCGATTAACAACCGACCTCTGTGGCCCAAGTGATTCCCCCACGAGGGCAAGTACCCACCACATCACACTACATTCACCTGCAACAGGTGACTCATGCACTACCGTCCCACTGCGGCAGCTGACTCCAACGGCGGAACCAGCGGCTGCAGATGCGGACACAGAACACCACTGCACTGGGCCCTGGCAGGTGGAGGGCCCACGACGCAAACCGAGAAACAGCACGCAAACAAGCGAGCAGCCACACTCGCTAGGTAGCCGAAAGGCGCTGCTGCCTACACCGAAACCCACACTTCCGGTTAGGAACAGTACCACAACAACAAACACGACCCGACCTGCGGTCAGCAACACCACAAAAACACCAACCGCAGCTACGCCCGCACAACAGAAGACTGATTTTCCCCCAGTCGTAAAACAAAACTACGGGGACCTTAGTGTCCTCAACACAACATTCGCGGAAAGGCACACACCTTGCACGCTACACACGAAGTACTCTGTGGATAGGGTCTCACTGTACGTGTCAACTAACAGCGAATATTAACATCTCCTTATCTTCCTCACGGAAAAGGGGATCGAACATTATACGTACAGGACTGCTGAAGAACTAACACAGCAGTACGTGGTAAAGGAAGTGGACCCCAATACCCCAAACACTACAGTACAAGCGGCGCTCAACTCCCTGGGATTCGACTGTAAAAGTGCTTCCAGGATGACGGGCTTCCGCTTCCATCATTGCCTACCACACTACCTGGTCGAGATGGCCGACACGGCCGCCTCCCGCGGCCTTCTGCAAATAAAAAGCCTTCTGCGGATGGACGTAAGGGTAGAGATATGCCAACCACCACGAGTCCCCCAACAATGTAACAACTGCCAGCGGTTCGGTCATTCGGCCCTTCGCTGCGCCCTGGCACCCCGTTGCCGCGGATGTGCTGGCAAACACGCATCCAACGCCTGCACACTAATTCACCAAAACATACGCCGTTGCGCCAACTGTGGCCAAGGCCATGCGGCCAACTACAGGGGCTGCGACGTGTACACAGAGGCGCAGAGGCGCAAAAATCAAAAGTCGAAGCCACCCAACGCCAGAACACGTCCAAGGCCCGCACCAAACCCTGTTAGGAGCGGAGTATCGTTCGCCATGGCTACACGCCCTGGAGGAGCGGTGCAGGCTTCGGAACCTCTGCGCCCAGCACACGCACCTAACACAACCGCTGCGACAACAACACAGCCGTCTCAGCCAACATGCAACAGTACAACCACAGCGGTACCAACACCAGCCCCCAAAAACAACACAACCCCACCCCTGAAGCCACTGCCTGCGAACCCACACACGACACACGGGAAGACACACCTACACAAGGACCCCCGAAACCAAAAACCAGAGAAGGCGTAGGCGACCACGAGGTAACAGGAGTGGGAACACACGTGCACCACAACAAAGTACCCAACGACAACAAAACAATGACACACAGACACACAGTCAGCAAGCCCGTGATACCAGCACACACACTACTCCAGCCCTCACCACAACTGAAACACAGGCACCTCAAAATGCTACACACAACAACAACACAAGCGCCAGCCCACACATAACGCCAACACCCGCACCAGCGGCCGCCAACACTACAACCGAGCCACAGGCCGACACACACAACACCAACACAACACTTGAGGGTTTATTGGCAGCAATATTCCCCCATCACACGACCGCTCAGATCTTCAACAAGTTCGCGTCGGCCGTCACCACACTCGTCACACGGCTCATGACTGCTCAACCTGGGCAGTACTGGACCGCCACACAAACAGCGCTCACCACACTGTTTACACCCATACATGGATAACAGGCCACACCCGGCCCCCATCGCGAAGAACCAGACACTGACACACCTGTTCTGGAATGCAGACGGGATCAACAACAAAAGGGCGGAATTTGCCGCGCTCATGGAGCGTAATGGTATCCTTATCGCACTACTGAGCGAAACTAAGCTCAAACCACGCAACCAACTAAACTTCACCGGCTACTGCGTCTATCGTACCAACCGACCGGACGGCTCCGGTCATGGCGGAACAGCCATCATCATACACAAAGACATAGAACACACAAACATAGTGCTCCCTGAACTTGAAAAACTAGAGGTAACCGCCGTCAGGGTCATGTCCAACGGAGCCTGCACTACACTGGTGTCAGTATACAACAGCCCTAAAAACATCAAAACACGCGACATCAGCACAATACTCAACATATCACTGCGCGTAATCGCCGCTGGAGATCTTAACACAAAACACCGGGACTGGAACTCACGAATACGAAACTCCAACGGCAAGAAACTATACGAACAAGCACTAGGACGAAACTAGATCACACTAGCGCCGACCGAACCGACGCACATTCCGTACCGGAGGGGACACAGGCCAGACGTGTTAGACATGGCCCTCATCAAGGGCATAACAACGACACTTAACGTTGCCGTTATAAACGATCTGCCCTCATATCACCAAACCGTTATACTTTACATTGAAGAAACACTGCAGCACATGGAACAACGCAGGATGTTAGACTACAGACGCGCGAAGTGGACCCAGTTCAAGGGAACGCTTGACAGTCGCATCCCACCCACCCAAGCGATTAACGAGACAGCCCAAATCGATGAGGCAGTTGAAACCCTCACCGGCGCCGTCCAAGACGCAATAGCCGACACCATACCAATCCGCACACCACAATAACACAGTGCTGCCCTGCCCCAGGAGATCCTGGGCCTAATCTCAATGAGGAACCGCCTCAGGAGACATTGGCAGCGTACCAGGCGCCAGCACTTCAAGCAGCACATGAACAGGCTCCAGGGTATAATCCGGGAAAAAATACAAACATTTAAGTCACAACAGTGGGACCAGAAAGTCGAAGGGCTGGACACCACACGACTAGGCGTGTGGCAGCTGGCCCGATACTTCACCAGGCAGAAACTGTACACCCCCACGTTACAAGGGCCCGACAGACCAGCATATTCTGCGGAAGAGAAAGCGGAACTGATGGCCCTCACCCTCGCAGCGTCATTCACACCGAACGTGGATCCCTCAGACCCAGCGTTCACACTTGCTACGGACCAGAAGGTCACACGCATCTTGGCCTAACCAGCGCGCAACATCATCCGACAAGCTAGTACAGCTGAAGTCAAATGGGCCATCATGCATACCACCGCTAGGAAGGCCCCTGGTCACGATGGCATTCAAAACCGTGTCCTCCAGGAGTTCACGGACAAAGCTGTAGACTACCTAACACAGATCACGAATGCTATACTCAAGCACCAACACTTCCCCGCCTTTTGGAAGACGTCCAAGGTCCTGATGTTCAGGAAGCCGGGGAATGACCACTCCCTCCCACAAAATTACCGACCCATCAGTCTGCTGAGCGCGCTCAGCAAGGTCGTTGAGAAGATAATATTAAAACGACTCACCAGGCACTGTATCACAAACGACTCCCTGAGACCGGAGCAATTCGGTTTGAGGAATCACCACTCAACAACACAACAACTCTTCCGCGTCGTTGAATACATAACACACGTATAAAACACAAACAAAGCGACTGGGGCGGTGTTCCTGGACATCGAAAAGACTTTCGATCGTCTATGGCAGAACGGCCTAATACGCAAACTTAGCTACGCAGGGTTCCACGACGGACTCGTACGTCTCATACACTCATATCTCACGGACAGGAGTTTCGACACCGACGTGCAGGGCAAACAATCGACACAACATGGTATCCAGGCAGGAATACCCCAAGGAAGCATCCTAGGGCCCTTACTGTTTAACCTCTACATTAACGACCTCCCAGCTACACACAACACGACGGTGGCAATCTACGCGGATGACACCGTCATCCTTGCGTAAGACTGGAAGCCGTCTAACATTAATTCACGACTACACACTGCACTCAGTACGGCGGAGCCTTGGCTGGTGAAATGGCGTGTTAGAGAAAACGTCGACAAGTGCGAGGCCGTTCTGTTCACTAGAAGACCGAAGCAACTGCGCAAACATCAGCACTGCAACCCAATAACACTACACACACGCCAATACGTTTCCGAGAGAAGGTCAAATACCTCGGTGTCTGGCTGGACAGGAAACTACTCTGGGGGGACCACATTCAACACGTGACCAACAAAGCTAACGCGAGGCTCAAACAACTCTACCCTATGCTTAACAGGCGTAGTACACTGAACAGGAGGGTGTCTAGGTCCATGTACATGACACTTATTCGACCCCTGATGACGTACGCAGCCCCTGTCTGGGGATACGCTGCGCCAACTCGCCTGCGCCGTCTGCAGCTCATACAGAACAAAGTACCCAAAATCAAAAGCAACGCTCCGCGCTACACACGCATCGCGGACCTTCACCGGGAATACCGGCTAGATAATATCTTGCAGGTATTCCAAAAACTCTCCACACGACTGTGAAATAACACTAGACACTCGCGCAACCCGTTTATCCTTTTTCTGGGTAACTACGACCACAACCATAGATGGAAGCATAACAGAACAAAGACACTACTGACTAGGAACTAAACATCTATGGTCCATAGCACGCTAACACGGAAGTACCGGCGAGCCCCCGCAACACAGCTACTACTGGCAACCACAGATGTTCGACCAGCCGAAAAGCAGGCAACCGCAGGGAAACCGTACTGTACACAGCACGCAAACCAACCACACACAACCCCTACACTGTCAGTGAGCCGATCTATGACCGATCGCCCACTAATGTACAGCGACCTTGAACTGTGGCAGGGACGCAGCAACTGCAGCCATCCCCGCAACGAGCTCCAGCAACGACAAAGGTAACGATGCACGATACCTCGCACTAACATAACCACACCTTGCGTGCACTGTCGCAGATAGCAAGCCGCTGCTGTCCTTACTACCCGTCCTACTGTCGCAGAGGTTTCTTTTCCCTTGGCGCTTGCCTTGGCACGTTTTTTCCTCTGCCCTTACAACCGCTACCTTTCGATCGCTTTCGTCCACTTTTTGTCTCCTGATGGACCATGTTAATGAGTAATCTTACCCAGACGCATGGATAACATCACAGCCCGCATCCTGTGACTCCTGATTCAAAAACTAACATGTTATACGGAGGTGACAGTTGAACTTTTGGTTTGATCACCACGTTGGTGAGGGCGTGGAGGGGCCCCATCCTTTATAAAAAAGCACATTGGTTTCCTTCGCCTGCTTGACAGCCACGTCCATAAGAGACCCCATTACGCGCCTAACGTTGGAGTTCCTCACAACCAGTAAACTCACACTCTAGGAATGACCAGAATATGACGGCCGACAGGCTTCCTATGGAACATGGTGAGCGACTGCATCTGGCTCAGGGACTTAATCAGCCACAGACAGCGTCTGAAACGTGTTTGTCAGACGAACACGGGAGGCCCTCCGATCTCCGATCGGCCCCTGGGAAACTCTTTCAATGCATGCCACTCCTTGACACGACCTTCCAATCGTCCACTGGTGAGTGGTCAGCCTCACTGCAGTCAATACCCACGGAGGCCTCAGCAGTGGACGGCTTGGGGGTTACATGGGGTAACATGAGATATGCTGGACGTCTCTCGGATCCCTACGTCCAACCACCCACACTGATGCCCATTGGCAGCCACTTCAATCTGCGTGACCGAAGCCATCACCACCTGCAGGTGTGAGCCAAGGGTCACAGCTCAGATCGCATCTGAAAACCGCAATCACAGTTCCTATCCACACTAAAGACGACGAAAATGTACTCTAGGCAGCTCATAAACGCGGGACTGTGCCCACGAAATTAACGAGTTTGAACTGAAGTGCACAGAGGAAATTTAAAATATATCGCTTCTTTTGAGAAGCTGTGCCAGTGTCAAACTCATAGAACGAAAACGCTTTCCTCTGCTGTGCTGCAGACATGAAAGCTAGTACTAAACTGGGACCTGTAACTACTGCAGTGACTGTTCAAACACGAAACAAATGCCTGGCGCTATGCAAACAGCGGTGCTATGCACTACACAGAAAATAAATCGCGGAACTCTGTTTGATAAATAAACAAACACTCACGAAATTAACGAGTTCAAAATAAAGAGGCAAAGCGAACAAGGGACCAGCAAGATGGAAACTGTAAAAGCTTTTATGGATAGGGTTTGCGAAAAGGTGTTCGTTACCACACGTTGTTTTTGCTTAATAGCTGTTTCCTTTTTCTTATCGTTCTTATATCGTGTAAACGGTGAGTTACAACACGAAAAGAGTTAATGTCATTAATTTGTCTTTCGTGCTATTTATGCGATATTTCGTTTTGGCACGAACTCTGAACAAAGGAATTTTTACATTTAGCATATAGAGCAATAGATATGTACACAATACTTTGCCTCTTAAAATGCAAAAATGTGCGATGAACGTCCGGGTAGGCATAATAAGAAGTGATACCCCACATACTTTTTGACTAACTTTTCTAATCTGAACAAATTAGTCTGGATTGCAAGTATTTTGCAGTAACTTCTAGATTAACTGGCACAGTTTTGTTTTTTCATTTTAAATAATCGAACTACATTTACCACTTCACCTTTCCCAAGTTCCATTCGATTTCCTGGATCACTCCTCTACACTTCCCATACTTTTCATCCCACCCAGTATATCCACTAAGTTTTGTAAACTTTTTAATGATATCCCACTGTCTTCCAAAATTTTAAGGAATCAGCTAAGTAGTAGACAACAGGCTTAAAGGTTGCACAATGCTCATATTTTTTTGAAAGCACTATCTTGTTTCGACTTAATTCTTATACTTCTTTTTGTCGTCGAGGGAAGGAAGATTTTAACGTCCCGTCCACAGCCCCGTCATTAGAGACGGTTTGTCTTCGAAACACCTCCGCATACTAGCAGGTACGACTAGGTCACATCCCCATTGCAGGAGCATGAAAAAGAAGTTAGCTGCTGCTCGCAGATAGCTTGGAGGTTTGTTGCCAACTGTCGAGTGGATTCATATGACGACTGCGGATGGCGCTGGTTATGGTGCTGCGAACGAAACGCGAAGAGTGCTAGAGCCACAGGTACCTCTTTTCCCTTCGCGAAACGCAGGGAACCTTGGTCTGGCATTAAGTTGTCACCTGATGGTAGCTGGTGTGGTAACTGTCCGAAAATCTAGCCCGTACCTCTAACGGACTTGTTTGAAATATTGCCTCTCTCTGACAATGAGACAGAAGCACCGGTCTTGTCTTTCCTACTCGAACACCGTTCTCTTCCCTCTCAAGGACGGGAACCGACAGAGAGGAAAGAAGGAGCTGTCAATTGTGAGCAGTTCAGATGTTACGCGCGTGATGGTTTCTCTTTAGAAAATAGCGTCACAGTAGGGGAACTAATAACATGTGCAATTCATTAGAAGTCAGATTGTACGCAGATGCACATGTTCACTTGCGTCGGCATTAGCGATGTCGTTCGCCTGGATTCTGAGAACATTCTTGCTACATTCTGGAGACTCGTGGAAGTGGTGATGACAGTTAGCTTCATTTATGATGTCTCACCACAACTGTCGCTTGCAGCGTCTTTCTGAAGTATGAGTAGAGATCCTCTGGTCTGCAGTTGAGAGCAGCGTGTAAATAAGAGGCTTGGCAATTTGTGTGACGAGCTCGCCTGTAGATTCCTAGAGCTCAACGGGTACACTATACACCATAAATGGCCATTAGAAACAACGAGAACCTCCAGAAAATAACATAGTATTTAATGAAGCAATTACTATGACAGCTCAGATATCAGATTCGGAGAGTGTGAATTTCATAACGCTAGTGGTTAATTGCCGCAATATTCGAAGCTCGACTGTAACTCAAGTCGTTCCTAGAAAACAGTCGTCTTCACGTCATACTAGGAACTGAACGTTATTTCGAAATCCGAAAAAGAGAGTAAGGAAATTTTTATACATCTTGATCGTATATGGTAAGAGCTACATGGAGGAGGAATATTGTATCAACGAGCAGGAACATTAGGTCTATTGTGGTCCACAATGAATCCGACTACGAAATAACATGGATAATACGTAGTAACAGGAGTTGGTGAACATAGGTTAGTATCTCGATGTTTCTACCGGCCATATGATTCCCACATATCGATCGAAAAGTTACTTAAAGATTGCTTGTTCTCTATACCACGGAAATATCCGGTGCACTTGGAAGTAGATGGTGCTTATTTTAAACTACCCTGTGCCAACTCGTCGAACAACGTACACATTACCAATAGTTAAGGAAGTAATAGTATGATGTAATACAGAAGATATTCTCAGGCAACTGCCTAGAACAATTAGTTTAGCAACAAATTTATAGGAGAAATATTTTAGGTTTTCTGCCTACAACAAGATTCGATCTTTTCCAGAGTGCCATCAATGAGAGACTGATTAGTGACCATCATGCTGTTAGAGGAACGTTGTTCAACAACGACAAAATGATCATAAAGAAAGCTATTGATCGAATCAAACAACTAGACAGTAACTGACAGGCTGCTCAAAAGATGAACTGAAAAAGCCTGGTTGAAACTCAGCAAACACAGAGCAGTTGTGGCTAATACTCAAAAACATTATATACTGCGACCTGATTAAATACTTCCCGAATGATGTTATTAAGACGGAAAAAACCGCTTTGGTTTAGTAGTACCGTTAGGAGAAAGTTGCGAAGTCAGAGACTACTATACTCTCTTCACAAAAGAGACTATTGTATGTAGCTTAATGGAAAATCTCCTGTTTCGTAAGAGATGCTATGCGTGAAGACTACAATAATGTGTACCATCATAAAATCGCAGGAAGTTATCGTCACAAGGCAATGAATAGATTCTAGTCTCCTGTTCAACGTTTCGTGGTTCAGTCTGGCATTGGAACTGAAGACAGCTGACATAAAGCAAAACATATTAAATAAAAACTTAGAAATGTATTCCAGAATGGAGATTTTACCAGCGTGTGAGGACAGTCTGTACCAATGACTTACAAAGGCGTGCTATTGATATAATCAGCCGGCCGTTGTGGCCGAGCGGCTCTAATCGCTTCAGTCCGGAACCGCGCTGCTGCTACGTTCGCAGGTTCGAATCCTGCCTCGAGCGTGGATGTGTGTGATGTCCTTAGGTTAGTTAGGTTTAAGTGCTTTTAAATCTAGGGGACTGATGACTTCAGATGTTAAGTCCCATAGTGCTCAGAGCCATTTTTTACTGATATAATCACACAGCTTTGAAAAATAACTATTACTGCTGAAGGAGAATTAGGCAACAGTTACTGACGGAATTCCAGTAAGGTTTCACTTTGAAAACGCTACCAAATCTGCACGTTTCTTAACTCATGTTTATTAGTAACCTCTTGCGCTGTTAACAGTCGTGCGTAACTGGAAAAGAGAGCGGGTCGATCCGGTTTACAAGAAAAGTGAAGGGACGGTTGCTGATAAAATGGCTGGCATCAGTCTGTTGCGCGACCCTACAATTTATTCTAAGTTTAAACGTTGTGACGCTCAGGGAGGAAAAACACTTCTCCCAGAGAATGAGGCCAGATACAAGAAGATCCACTATGCGAAACGCATTGTGCTTTGTTCATAAACGACATTTCACAAGCACTAGATTCATGTTTACAGGTGAATTCGTCTTTCTAGAATTCCAAAGCGTTCGACGCTACAACATCCGCTAATAACCAATATATTATCGTATTATCGTATGGAGTTTCTTCAAAGATGTGCTATTAACTCCTAGAATTTCGATAGCTATTAGCCAACTAATTATACTAAACGGAGGATGTTCAACAGAAGGAAAAGAACATCTGGCGTTCAATAGGAGTTATAATGTTTTCAAGCCGGCCGGTGTGGCCGAGCGGTTCAAGGCGCTTCAGTCTGGAACCCCGCGACCGCTACGGCCGCAGGTTCGAATCCTGCCTCGGGCATGGATGTGTGTGATGTCTTTAGGTTAGTTAGGTTTAAGTAGTTCTAAGTTCTAGGGGACTGATGACCTCCGATGTTAAGTCCCATAGTGCTCAGAGCCATTTGAACCATTTGAATGTTTTCAATGCACGTAATAGATTTACAGTAAGGGGGCAAAAGTCATGAAGTACCTCCTAATACGGTGTCAGACCTCCTTTTGCTCGGCGTAGTGCAGCATCTCGACGTGGCATGGACCCAATAAGTCGTTGGAAGTCTCCTGCAGAAATACTCAGCCATGCTGTCTGTATAGCGCCCCATATTGTAATAGTGGCGCCGATGAAGGATTTTGTGCACGAACTGACCTCTCAGTTATGTCCCATGAATGTTCGATGGGATTCATGTTGGGCGATCTGGTCGGCCATATCATTCGCTCGAACTATCCAGAATGTTGTTCAAATCAATTGCCAACAACTGTGGCCTGGTGACGCGGCGTATTATCACCATTAAATATTCCATCGTTTTTGAAATCATAAAGCCCATGAATGGATGCAAATGGTCTTATGCAGCCGAACATAGCCATTTCCAGTCAATGATCGGTACAGCTGGACCAGAATACCCTGTCCTTTCCATGTAAACATAGCCCTCAGTATTATGGAGCCACCACCAGCATGCACAGTGCCTTGTTGACATCTTGGGTCCATGGCTCTGTGGGGTCAGCGCCACATTCTAACCCTACCATCAGGTAATACCAAGTGAAATCGGGACTCATCAGTCCAGGCCACGGTTTTTTAGTCGTATAGGGTCAACCGATATGGTCATGAGCCGAAAACAGGTACTGCAGACGAATTCGTGCTGTTAGCAAAGGTGTCTGCTGCCATAGCCCATTAATGCCAAATTTCGCCGCACTGTCCCAAAGGATACGTTCATCGTATGTCCCACTTTCATTTCTGCAGTTATTTCAAGTAGTGTTGCTAGTATTTTAGCACAGACGTCGCTGCACTCGGTTGTTAAGTAAAGGCGGTCGGCAAGTGCGTTGTCCATGGCGAAAGTTAATGCCTGGAATACGGTATTGTCGGCACACTCTTGACACTGTGGATCCCGGAATAATGAATTACCTCTCGATTTCCGAAATCGACAGCCCTATGCGTCTAGCTCCAACAATCATTCCGCGTTCGAAGTCTGTTAATTCCCTACGTACAGCATTAATCACGTCGGTAATCTTTTCACATGAGTCGCCTGAGTACAATGCACTGCTCTGTTGTACCTTGTGTGTGGGATACAGCTGCCATCTGTATATGTAAATATTGAAAATCCATAACTTTTATCACCTCGGTATAGATCGGCATGTGCAATACTAAGAAGCGATGTGAAAATAGATGAACATGTAAATAGTAGTTTTTACAGGCGAATGAAGACATTCATTTTTACGAAGGGTGCTCGGAAAGACACTAATGCGCAAATTCTATAGCACAACCCCAGCCTTGGCGTCTCTACCAGGAATTCGTGTCAGCAGACAATCAGTTGACTCAAGAGATTGCTAGTGAGGTTGTAACGTATCGGCACAACCCATATGAGAGTGTGACAGGAACGCTCAGGGAACATACTGAAAATCTTACAAGAAATGTGCCGTTGTGCTGACTAAACCCTGTTCGGTAAATAAAAAGTACCTATATTCGAAAAAGACAATGCGTCACTCCAACTGCCACCATTGTACACTCCTGGAAATTGAAATAAGAACACCGTGAATTCATTGTCCCAGGAAGGGGAAACTTTATTGACACATTCCTGGGGTCAGATACATCACATGATCACACTGACAGAACCACAGGCACATAGACACAGGCAACAGAGCATGCACAATGTCGGCACTAGTACAGTGTATATCCACCTTTCGCAGCAATGCAGGCTGCTATTCTCCCATGGAGAAGATCGTAGAGATGCTGGATGTAGTCCTGTGGAACGGCTTGCCATGCCATTTCCACCTGGCGCCTCAGTTGGACCAGCGTTCGTGCTGGACGTGCAGACCGCGTGAGACGACGCTTCATCCAGTCCCAAACATGCTCAATGGGGGACAGATCCGGAGATCTTGCTGGCCAGGGTAGTTGACTTAGACCTTCTAGAGCACGTTGGGTGGCACGGGATACATGCGGACGTGCATTGTCCTGTTGGAACAGCAAGTTCCCTTGCCGGTCTAGGAATGGTAGAACGATGGGTTCGATGACGGTTTGGATGTACCGTGCACTATTCAGTGTCCCCTCGACGATCACCAGTGGTGTACGGCCAGTGTAGGAGATAGCTCCCCACACCATGATGCCAGGTGTTGGCCCTGTGTGCCTCGGTCGTATGCAGTCCTGATTGTGGCGCTCACCTGCACGGCGCCAAACACGCATACGACCATCATTGGCACCAAGGCAGAAGCGACTCTCATCGCTGAAGACGACACGTCTCCATTCGTCCCTCCATTCACGCCTGTCGCGACACCACTGGAGGCGGGCTGCACGATGTTGGGGCGTGAGCGGAAGACGGCCTAACGGTGTGCGGGACCGTAGCCCAGCTTCATGGAGACGATTGCGAATGGTCCTCGCCGATACCCCAGGAGCAACAGTGTCCCTAATTTGCTGGGAAGTGGCGGTGCGGTCCCCTACGGCACTGCGTAGGATCCTACGGTCTTGGCGTGCATCCGTGCGTCGCTGCGGTCCGGTCCCAGGTCGACGGGCACATGCACCTTACGCCGACCACTGGCGACAACATCGATGTACTGTGGAGACCTCACGCCCCACGTGTTGAGCAATTCGGCGGTACGTCCACCCGGCCTCCCGCATGCCCACTATACGCCCTCGCTCAAAGTCTGTCAACTGTACATACGGTTCACGTCCACGCTGTCGCGGCATGCTACCAGTGTTAAAGACTGCGATGGAGCTCCGTATGCCACGGCAAACTGGCTGACACTGACGGCGGCGGTGCACAAATGCTGCGCAGCTAGCGCCATTCGACGGCCAACACCGCGGTTCCTGGTGTGTCCGCTGTGCCGTGCGTGTGATCATTGCTTGTACAGCCCTCTCGCAGTGTCCGGAGCAAGTATGGTGGGTCTGACACACCGGTGTCAATGTGTTCTTTTTTCCATTTCCAGGAGTGTATATTTCTCGTGGGGATCATATGAAATGAGAGGCTCTCAACGTACATATGAAGTAAGACAGAAATATAGCGTGAACCCGAACTCCAATGACAAAATTTCGGAAGTTGTTCTGGGATATTCTGTGTGTACTTTGGCATTAGAGACCAGTGGTACAAGTAGCTCATTACATAATAATAGTTTTATTACGATTTACTCGTTGTGTTAGGCAAGTTTTCCCTACGGTAAATAGAATGCATCATACAATCACCAACACCTATTAATGACGCTGTGTATCGCCGTTAACATGCAACTCACACAGACATAAAAACAATCCAGACACAGAACGGAGCAGTACATATTACAAGCTTGTTAGCAAAGAGTAAACTGCGTGTTACTGCTGTTAACAGCAAATGGTTCAAAGGGCTCTAAGCACTATGGGACTTAATATCTGAGGTCATCAATCCCCTAAACTTACAACTACTTAAACCTAACTAACTGATTTCGTTTTTGCAGAACAATGCTTGTGACAGTGACAATGCACTCGTGAACAAACAGTATTGTCGTCGTTTTATAACTGAGCTGCATTACGTAAACTGTGAATTTAATATTGTTCAGTTTCTTGACTACGATATATGACGTATGCTAAAACACTAACAAGCAATGTGGAAACTGTTGCTACGTAAGTGACTGTTCTCGCGGGAACAGTGTTATCGTGAACACTGAATAATGACTGTAGATGGACTGTCTAACTTCGCAGTTGGCAAATTATAGCAAAAGGAATGTTAATTTAAACTCGTCATATGGACTATTCCAAACTATGGTGTGTGGAAGTTGCAGTTGAATTAATAGGGTCAAATGGCTCTGAGCACTATGGAACATAACTGCTGTGGTCATCAGTCCCATAGAACCTAGAACTACTTAAACCTAACTAACCTAAGGACATCACACACATCCATACCATACCCCAGGCAGGATTCGAACCTGCGACCGTAGCGGTCACGCAGTTCCAGACTGTAGCGCCTAGAACCGGTCGGCCATGAACTAATAGGACCTTGAGGTGCTGCATAGGCAGTTACTTTGTTCCAGCCTACGACAAATGGATGCTACGCAACTTATTACCACCGCCAGCCAAAACAGGATGTAGGGAAAGAGGATATCTTAATGCCAAGGACACTACTGGATGAACTTACAGGATTCATATCAGTAACTTCAAACTGCTTCTATTGTCGTCGCCACATCACGCCGTCCCAGAACAGATAAGACTCAAAACCAATCCTCTCTTCGAGAAACACAATTGTAACCATTTCTCTTCTTTGTAATAGACTATCTCCTAATGTTTCTCACTGTAAATAAAAGTAGTGTATTGTAAAGACTGTTCACCTTCAGTGATTGTTGACCCACCACTAACAGTAGTTAGTTACAGTAATCATTTATTTGTTTTTGGCCGGCCGGAGAGGCCCAGCGGTTCTAGGCGCTACAGTCTGGAACCGCGCGACCGCTACGGTCGTAGGTTAGAATTCTGCCTCGGGCATGGATGAGTGTGATGTCCTTAGGTTAGTTAGGTTTAAGTAGTTCTAAGTTCTAGGGGACTGATAACCTCAGAAGTTAAGTCTCATAGTGCTCAGATCCATTTTTTTATTTTTTTATTTTTTTGCTTTTAAAATCATCAGCCTTTTTCTCCGAAAGCGGAAATATTTTTTTGACTCAGTTCTACACAGAGAGAAACGATCACCATAATAAAATAAGTGAAATCAGACCCAGTACGGAAAGTCTCGTCTTTTCCGCCCGCTGATTGAAAGTGGAATAATAGAGAATTATTGTGAAGGTGGATCGATGCACTCTCTGCCAGGCACAGGAGAGTGACTTGCAGAGTATCGATGTAGACGTACGCGTAGATGTAGGTATACTGTACGTTCAGAAAAATCTTAGGTAAACATGACAGTGGTAAGTCCTGTTTTTAACCACTGAATCACATAATTATTCTTGGTCCATTTGCTGTATATATGTTCATAGGAAGTTACTATGAACTGAAAGTTGTAACATATTTGCCGACCGTTGTGGCGGAGCGTTTCCAGACACTTCAGTCTGGAACCGCGTGACCGCTACGGTCGCAGGTTCGAATCCTGCCTCGGGTGTGGATGTGTGTGGTGTCCTTAGGTTAGTGTTCTAAGTTCTAGGGGACTGATGACCTCAGAAGTTAAGTCCCATAGTGCTCAGAGCCATTTGAACCATTTTTTTTATTTATTTTTTTTTCCTTTCAGTGTGTCTGTACTAGTCGTTGCATGTGTTGCATATTTCTTTGGGAAGAGAGTGCTGCGATGTGTATATACAGTAATTTAGACAGGAGATTTTATGTGTTGCACTGTGAAATGTGGCCAAACGTGTAAGCTGAGGCATCTGCCATTGAAGTTATTTACACCGACCATTACAAAGAAGTAGCTTTTCTCCACTGGTTCAAGTTAGCGTATTAGAGAGAACTTTGAATCTGACCGCTGTCGAAGTACGTGATCTTTGTTTACATGCCACTTAATGTCATATTCCCATTCGTTCATGTTTACATGCAAGTTTATATTGGTTTAACTGTTACTGGTAATCAAAATTACAGTATACAGTGTCATTATTTATCAAACTAGCTTCAGAGTGTTTTACTGTTTTCCACTATCAAAGGATTTTACCATCAGGGTTTTTACAGGACTGGGAAACTTCTCATATAGAGATCTGCTTTTGAAGTTTTCGGAAATAAAACGGGTTCGTGGGGCTTACACAATATTAATTTACTTCAAGCAGTTTCTCTTTAAACATTTTCTGATTACAAATTCACAGGCATAGTAAATCACCAGGAAACGTTTTCTTCACAATTTGCTGTAAAATTCTTGTTTGTCATAGGAATAGGTCCACAGTACTAACAAGACCGTTGTCGCTTAGCATTTCAACTGATAAATCCCAAACAGATGTCCCCAACATAGACTGAAAACCTAAAGTATTCTTTTTCAGTCGCAGCAGTGCTAAACAGGGCTCCAACTCTAGATTTGATCTCCACTGGCCAATTTTTGCGATTTTAAATGTGCATATTTGGTATGAATGCTGTGTATCCTAAATCAAAACAATGATTTGAACTAACTGAAACATAATATGCCATCCCGGGAATAAATGATATAAGAAATGTTTCCAAAGACCTATAGTTTATGCATCTTTGAGATTATTACATAGGTTATCAACAGTGAATCAAGCGTATAATATTCAAAAGTTATAACTGGAATGACGTCTTCGTGTTTATGTTATTGAAATAGTAGCTTTAGACATTTTTCCATAACACGCATAGAACAGGCAAACAGCCACCATAGACGTATGCGTTAATAAGCCAGGTGACCTACCCACACGTAAGTGAATGGACGGTGCTGGAAACGCATTGTACAGAAGTGAAAAAAATTTTTTTTTATATCTTAATGTGGCATTTAGTGACTACTGAGTTCCTAGACACTGTAATGGTTGAATAAAACAACATTGCTCGTGATAACTGAAGAATGAAAACAAGAAATCGAAACGTACTGTCAGCAATAAGATGTGGCTTATGCCAACTGATTAAAATAGCATTGTATTTTATAGCAGTGAAACAATGGTTGTGTCATTGATTGGTCGTCCTTTAGTGATCCTTATGCTGGTGCCCTTAGTTATTTGAAGCAATTTCATGCCAGAACATATAGAAAATAATCTTGTAGTTATAGAGTGTGATTTTTTTTTCACTTCACGCACATCAAAATTATCGGATCTATCGAACATATGCGGTTAAATTACCGCCCCATATATGGCCATACCGTCTGACTGGAGAGATTGGGACCTACCAAGCGCGCAGGTACAGATGAGGTGCAAAATCTATCCAGAAAAAAAGAAAGAATGACAATTTAAGGGCTAACTCGGAGAGGTACATTAGTTCCCTCGTACCCATAATACTATATTCTGCCTGAGAGAAACGTTTTCCTCGTCGGTCGATAGTCCAGCCAAATGGTGCTCAAAAAGGCTAAATAGCAAAAAGTTTTTTTGAATTTTTTTTTACAAGCTTTCTCTATGTTTGCAAGGGTGCTGAATCCGAATTTTCTAGGCCCTACCAAAATTTCGGCCCTCCCTTGTGGCTTATAACTCTAAAACGACGCAATTTTCGACAATGTTGACTATTTATGAAAATAAAGAGAATAAAATTTCCCACAAAATTGGTGTAAGTGATGGTTTTCGTCAGACGAACCCAGTAGTGTGCAGCGCATGTCGAAATAAGCGCGATTCCAAAGTTGAGGAGATGGACCAACTCAGGATCCATCCCTCGCGCCCCTACCGTACTTTGTTGCCCGTCCATTGCCGATTTCCATACTCCAGAAGTATGTCGATGCTACTGGAGTGGTTGGTAGTTGGTACTTCCGTCGTAGAGGGGTAAGAAGTTTGTGAGATGGCAATAATCATCCCCCTCCTAACAGGGGGAAGGCCGGTCCGTTGTGTAGGTCTTCTGCGCCGGCAATTGTTTACGAGTTCACCCTGGGATGGCTGCTTAAAACGTATTTACGGTCGATTATTGAGTCACGTGTATAAAATAGTCGTACATAATGAGATCAAGTGAGACCTGTGTCTATGTGATGGTGTACTGATTGATGGAAGAAATACGTCATTACTTAAGCTCAAACTGGGCTTGAAGAATGTTTTTGAAATAAGTAACAAGATAATGGATGGCAAAGCTGCTCTTTTCAAGGGCAAAATTGTGGTAAAGATTCGTGAACAATGTTGAAGAAAGTGTAGTAACGAAAAATTAATTGTTGTGGAGACTAAGAGGGTTGCTGCTAGCTGCAGCCGAAAACAAACTCATGTGCTCAATGAGTTTCCTTTTTAAAAACCTACTATTTTTGTGTGTTTCGGCTATTGGACATCTGGCTAAACAAAACAAGCTACCAGCCAATAGATGTTCCCGAGCATATTGCGTCCGCCCCCGGTAGGTGAGGGGCCAGGGCGACAGAATGTCAATCCTAACGGTCCGGGTTCGATTCCCGGCTGTATCGGAGATTTTCTCTGCTCAGGGACTGGGTGTTGTGTTGTGCTAATCATCATCATTTCACCCCCAGCGACGCACAAGTCGCCGAAGTGGCATCAAATCGTAAGACTTGCACCCTGCGAACGGTCTACCCGACGGGAGGCCCTCGTCACACGACATTTATTTAGCATTTTGCGTGCATAACGTGGCGCTGCGGGAGACTGCGCTGAATCTATAAGAGTTATGGCTCTCAGAAACTAGTTGATGTACTGTCTGCATTAGGACTCAGCGCCTCGTTTACAGAATCAGTACGTTTTGAGGTGTCAGCAATGATGGCAAAGGCACTGTGACAATGCTGACTCAAACTCTTGATGGAAACAACAGTTTCCATGTAACGGGGATAAATCAATGTACCACACCACCCGAAGGTGAGCCATATTTCACATTATTGTTTTTATAATTTCCCACTGTGAAATCTCATGACCTCAATCCTATAACAAACACTGTACCATTGGTTTTACATCTAATTATTTACCTATTCTATGGTATGTACTGAGATTATTAATCTATTATCATATTTAGCTGTAACATACTTATATGGATTCTCATTTTGCTGATGAATCAAGTAAAGATGGAGTCAATAAAGCACGAAGAAGAAGAAACTTCTTTGAAATATTTTAAATTATTGTATCAATGATATACACTGAAGAGCCAAAGAAACTGGTAAGCCTGACTAATATCATGTAGGGCCCCAGCGAGCACGCAGAAGTGTCGTAAAACGATGGCATGGAAACGCCTAATGTCTGAAGTAGTGCTGGAGGGAACTGATATCATGAATCCTGTAGGGCTTTCCATAAATCCGTAATGGTACGAGTTGGTGGAGATCTCTTCTGAACAGCACTTTGCAGTGCATCCCAGATATGCTCAATATTTTTCATGTCTGGTGAGCACATGAATGGATGCAGGCGATCGGACAGAATGCTTATGTACGTTTCAGCTGTCAGAGTCGTATCTAGATGTATCAGGGCTCCCATATCATTCCAACTACCTACGCCTCACATCATTATGGAGCCTCCACCAGCTTGAACAGTCCCCTGCTGACATGCAGGGTTCATGACTTCATGACATTGTCTCCATAACCATACTCATTAATCCGCTCGATACAATTCCAAACGAGACTCGTCCGGCCAGGCAACATGTTTCCAGTCATCAACAGCCCAATATCGGTGTTGACAGGCCCAGGCGAGGCGTAAAGCTTTGTGTCATACAGTCATCAAGCGTATACGAGTATAGCTTCGGCTCCAATGCCCATATCGATGATGTTTCGTTAAACGGTTTGCACGTTGACAGTTGTTGATGACCCAGCATTGAAATCTGCACCAATTTGTCGAAGGATTGCACTTCTGTCACGCTGAAGGAGTCTCTTCAGTCGTCATTGGTTCCGTTCTTGCAGGATCTTTTTTCGGCCGCAGAGATGTCGGAGATTTGATGTTTAACAGATTCCTGATATTGACGGTCCACTCGCGAAATGGTCGTACGGGAAAATCCCTGCTTCATCGCATCCTCGGATATGCTGTGTCCCATCGCACGTACACCGACTATAACACTGCTTTAAAACTCACTTAAATCTTGATAACCTACCATTGTAGCAGCAGTAACCGCTGTAACAACATTTTTTTGTCTTATATGGGCGTTGCCGACCGCAGCGCCGTATTCTGCCTGTTTGCATATCTCTGTATTTGGATACGCATGCCTACACCAGTTTCTTTGGCGCTTCAGTGTAATATTATTATAATTATTTTTATTGTTACCAAGTTCATACTAAATCATAATAATTATGTCATTAACGTAAGTTATTTGAACACAATTTTATTGCAGGAGTGATGAACGCTTTCATTTTGCCGTTTGAAAGTACATCACAGCGTATTACAAGATGGGAAGTTGGGTTTTGGTTTTGGGGCCTGAAATTACGCTAATTCAAGATGCACTGCACGCCATAAGGTTAGTCTGACGAAAACAGACTTTGAAACCATTTTGTGGGGCATTTTATACTTTTTATTTTTATAAATAGTAAACCATGCTGAAAAATGCGCTGTTTCCGAGCTATAAGCGGAGAACCAAAAAATTACTATTTTCCCCTTACGTTTTCGCCATTTTAGACAAACTTTCTGGCTGAAATTTTGGTGGGGATTGAAAAATTCCCATCCAGTTCACCAGAGAATATATAGAAAGATCATTATAAGAACTTCTACAGAACTTTTTTCTACGAATCACCATTTGACTAGATTAATACTGTAAGCGCACGCTGTTGTCACATTGTCATTTAAACTGTGCCTATCGTCCAAACAGATACGTTAATCGCTAACGTGATTCACGTAGCGACATTGCGCTTGGTTCACGTAGCTGCTTCCTATACAGCTCGCTCATGTTGAACTATCGAGTCCTTGCTGCTACTTCGCTGGAGCGTTGTAGCATCTCGATAGTCGGCAAGCTATTGTTGAAGCAAATACCAAGCTTCGGAATTTTGCCGATTTCTGCCAACTGAAGAATGGAGCGAGAAATACGGCAGAGAAACCAGCAAAGAAAGGTGCCGGGGATACACGAAAGCATGCTGAAAATTTATGTCTGTCATTTTTATGTGAAAACTCTTATCGCTTATTAAATAAAACAGTAGTTTTTAACATTCTACATTTTTATGTTTTATGCCACTATGTTTATAGTCACGAACACATTTCTCCCAACGAGAGACTAGCTTGTTGATAACATCATTGTAGAATGTTTTACATTGTTGACAAGGCCACAACTTCACGTCTGTTTGTAGCACTTCATAATTACTGAAGTGAGGTAGTCGAAGGTGTTCCTTAAGATTTGCAAATAGATAGAAATCGGATGAGGCTAAGTCGGGATTGTATGGAGGCTGATCGATGACAGTGAACTCAAGGCGCCGGATTGTTGCAGATGTCGCAGCGCTCGTGTGTGGCCTGGCCTTGTCAGGCTCAGCGACGGAGTATTCCATGCGTGGACGAACACTAAACTCGAAACTCGATTACAGCATGCTGTTTCTCACTCACTGAGGTAGTTATATTACACACAGCCATGTTGTATGCTTCTATTAGGAACTCTCTAGCGGCACAGGGCAACAAATATCTAGACATGTAGAATAAAGCTGTCACTAACGTTTCTTTTATTAAAAAGCCTTAAGAGTTTTCACATAAAATTTCAGAGGCAGTACTTTGCAGTACGCCCTCGTATAATTTACCTTCCCATGAAGCCAGTACTACACCGTACTCATTTTTCGATTGGTACGATCTACTGAGATAATTAAGAAGATTTAAAACTGAAGCTTTTGTGAGTGATTAACTGTTTTGAATGTAGTAACTTAATGCTGCTATTAATTCAGCCCAAACATGCGCGGCAGCAGCAAAAAGGTTTCCTTGGTATAGTTCCTTAAATGTAGCTAAGATTATTAAGTAAACTCTTGTTGTGACAGGGCACACTATAACAGAACTATTTCAACACAGTAAGAAATCACTAATAACATTTATTGGAAAAAAAATGGAAATGATCGTATGGCGTCAGTGGCCGGGAGTTCCCATGCGGGAAGGTCGGCCACCAAGTGCAAGTTTTATTGAGTGCGACGCCACATTGGGCGACTTGCGCGTCGACAATGGGGATGAAATGATGAAGGGGACAGCACAACACCCTGTCCCTGAGGTGAGACAGACGTTAAAGTAACCTCTGGCGTGCCACAGGGGAGTGTTATGGGACCATTGCTTTTCACAATATATATAAATTACCTAGTAGATAGTGTCGGAAGTCCCATGCAGCTTTTCGCGGATGATGCTGTAGTATACAGAGAAGTTGCAGCATTAGAAAATTGTAGCGAAATGCAGGAAGATCTGCAGCGGATAGGCACTTGGTGCAGGGAGTGGCAACTGACCCTTAACATAGACAAATGTAATGTATTGCGAATACATAGAAAGAAGGATCCTTTATTGTATGATTATATGATAGCGGAAGAAACACTGGTAGCAGTTACTTCTGTAAAATATCTGGGAGTATGCGTGAGGAACGATTTGAAGTGGAATGATCATATAAAATTAATTGTTGGTAAGGCGCGTACCACGTTGAGATTCATTGGGAGAGTCCTTAGAAAATGTAGTCCATCAACAAAGGAGGTGGCTTACAAAACACTCGTTCGACCTATACTTGAGTATTGCTCATCAGTGTGGGATCCGTACCAGATCGGGTTGACGGAGGAGATAGAGAAGATCCAAAGAAGAGCGGCGCGTTTCGTCACAGGGTTATTTGGTAACCGTGATAGCGTTACGGAGATGTTTAACAAACTCAAGTGGCAGACTCTGCAAGAGAGGCGCTCTGCATCGCGGTGTAGCTTGCTCACCAGGTTTCAAGAGGGTGCGTTTCTGGATGAGGTATCGAATATATTGCTTCCCCCTACTTATACCTCCCGAGGAGATCACGAATGTAAAATTAGAGAGATTAGAGCGCGCACGGAGGCTTTCAGACAGTCGTTCTTCCCTCGAACCATACGCGACTGGAACAGGAAAGGGAGGTAATGACAGTGGCACGTAAAGTGCCCTCCGCCACACACCGTTGGGTGGCTTGCGGAGTATAAATGTAGATGTAGATGTAGAGAAAATCGCCAACCCCAGCCGGGAACCGAACCCGGGCCCCTGTACGTGGCATTCCAACGTGCTGACCGTTTTTCTTATCTCATTTTGTTCTATAATGTTCGTTGTATATGTTCGGGACGAATGTCCCACGACACCACGACACCATTTTATGTTGTTCATTGAGCCGTTCACTCAGTTTTTTTTTTTTTTTTTTTTTTTTTTTTTTTTTTTTTTTTTTTTTTTTTAATTAGGGAGGACAGCTAGCCCTCTGACCGAACACGCTGAGCTACCGTGCCGGCCCCGTTCAGGTATTGGGGCGGACATAACATTTATTAAGAGTATTTTACCAAATGGTAATTAACTTGGGTACAGTTTGATGCCTGGCAACGGCCTTGCCACAGTGGATACGCCGGTTCCCGCGAGATCACCGAAGTTAAGCGCTGTCGGGCGTGGCAGGCACTTGGATGGGACCATCCAGGCCACCATGCGCTGTTGCCATTTTTCCGGGTTCACTCAGCCTCGTGATGCCAATTGAGAAGCTACTCGACCGAATATTAGCGGCTCCGGTCAAAGAAAACCACCATAACTACCGGGAGAGCAGTGTGCTGACTACACGCCTCACCTGAGGATGACACGGCGGTCGGATGGTCCCGATGGGCCACTTGTAGCCTGAAGACGGAGTGCTTTTACAGTTTGATGCCTGGTACTTTTCCTAAGCCTAAAACAATGAAATCAAAACAACTTTGCTGTATCATGGCACTCGATGATATTTTCACTATAACTGAATGTAGTACTGGAGACATTCTCCTAGTGTTCCTAGTTCTCTGTAAGTAGTGGGTAGTCGTCAGAGCACTGCACGTCGTGTTTTTGTACCTGTTGGTGGAATGATTTCCGGATAACCAGTACAAGACGAAAGCAATTAGTCCGCCGTTGACAGAGGTCTCTATGGTGGCGGGCCACGCTACACTGAAATGACAAAACTCTTGCGATAGCGATATGTACACCTTGCTCGGTGGACTCGAGTTGTCAACAAGGCACTCTGCAAGTTAGTGGTGGCTCTTTAATGGTGTGGGCTGTGCTTATATGGAGTGGACTAGGCACACAATTGGAATTCTAGAGAGCATTCACAAAAGGACACTCTGAATGTTTACTCAACCTGAATTCAGTGCTACAAGTGAAAATGGCTGGTAGGAAGTATGCAGGCATCTTCGTTGATTTTAAGAAGGCATTTGACTCTATTGACAAATCTTCTCTCGCGTAGATGCTAGAGAAACTACAACTTGAACACAAGGTTCATAATCTTATCCAGCAGACTTTAAACAACACCAGGTCGCGAGTGAAGTCCGGGGGTACACTTACAAGAAGTTCTGAAATCAATGTAGATGTAAGAAATAAAGATGGTACCTCCCTTCTCCTCATTAATTATTCATTGGAAAAGTAATGAGAAAGTGGCGAAGGGAGGTAGCTGCACAGAAATGTCCATATATTATCTTTCTGGCGCTAAGCGCTATAGGCTCATTGTCAGTTGCCTAGCATTTGCCGACTACCTGACACTTCTCTCTAAATTCAACAAAAACATCAGTGAATCGTCTCAGTTATCGCAGATAACAAGCAGCAAAGGTAGAGCTAAACGTGTCTCTTGAAAAATCAAATACCTCACCATCATCAACATCAACATCAGTGATTTTCCTAGCACACTACGCTTGAGAGCAAGGAGAAATCAGGAAAACCAACAAGTCTAAATACCTGGGAGAATGCCTGGTAACCAGTCATTGTAAAAGAATAGAATTATCAACTCACATAAACAAGCTGGAACGGGCATACCAACTGGGCAAGAGCAACTGTAAAAAAGTGTCTTTCCTGTGATACAAAAATGAAACGCTACCAGTCAGTCACCCACCAGAAGCCCTTCAGAGTGTCTGTTACGCAACAGGATGACCCACCGACAGCCCTTATATCCAGGAGAGCAAGATAATGGCGAAGGTAGTGGGACCAGTGGAGGTAGGTAACGATTATAAAAGAGGACCAAACCAGGAGCTCTACAAATACTGTGAAAAAATTACGGATGTAGCATGGAGGAGACATCTAGCCTTATATGTACATTGTACATGTCTATAGCATGCATGAAAACAGGCTGAATAGTAATCTTGTCATATACTGGCATAATATGAAGAGCAAGTCACCAGGTTGATGGGAGTGGGAGGTACAGAAAGAGACTTAAAAGACCGACCATCCAATCCGACATGCCGAAACTAGCCTGGAAATATTTTTACAGGAAGAAGACATCGACGGGAATACACTGTCAAAATTTTAGCTGCGAAGACACAACGCAAGTAATTAAATAAAATGTTGAAGAATGACAAATTCGTAGCTCGCCTGTTGGCTGGAGACGTTATACCACTACTGTAGCTGTAGTATAGAGCACATGCGCTACATGGCAGGCACTTGCCCTGGATGATGGCATATCAGTAAACAGATAACACGGCACAACGCGATCGTAACTTGAAAATCGAATTTCAGTTTCTGTTATGTTTCACTGACACAGTTGTTCACAGCTACTATTCGCTCGAATTTGCAACTCACTTAACATCCATGAGAATGAGCAGTTGCCTTTACGGTATCGCTAGTGTTAACAATGGACTTCAGACGGAATCAATTTTCTTTCTGTTTTCTTCATATATGCTTGCTAATAGCATCTGTCTGTGCTCAGACTCCAGCGTTTCACAGTAATGTGGTAGCCAATTAATGTTTTCCACTTTACGAAGATAAAGTATGCAATCGAAATCTCCTGCTTCTCCTGAAGACCTGCATATGTGACGCGTGGGGTAGCCGCGCGGTCTGAATCGTCTTGTCGCGGTCCGCGCGGCTCTCCCCGTCAGAGGTTCGAGTCCTCCCTCGGCAATGGGTGTGTGCGTTGTCCTTAGTGTAAGTTAGTTTCAGTTAAATTAAGTAGTGTGTAAGCTTAAGGAACGATGACCTCAGCAGTTGGGTCCCATAAGACCTTGCCACAAATTTCCAAAAAACCTACGTATGTGTTATGTACTAATTAACTGCTTGGATACTCATTCGAGTGATGTAGGCATTTCGATAGAAACGGTGGGAACGTTAGAAGAAAGAGGCAATGACTCTGACGATTCCATAAATTGTTTCTCAATGGATGACTGCTGTGCAAATTAAAAGTCCACAGCAGAAATACAGCTACTTTCTAGCACAAAGGAAACATAGAAAATAATACCTTTCAGTGACAAAGATAAGACTGTACACTTTTTAGTTAAACAAAGGAAGGAGAAAACGCTTATTGTTATGGTGTGTGCATAGCCTGTTTCGTTTCGTAAAATCTGAACATGAAATGTATAAATGGAAGAAAGAGTTACACGCCGTACGAAATATGCACCAGAGTGAATCTCACAAAAGTGTGAAGAAAAACTTCACGATAAAGGATGACAGCCAAAAACAGTTGCAGGATAAAAATTTATTGACCAAGGTTTCGGTACATATAAATATACCTTCATCAGAAGTAAAAAATCCTGAACAAGAAGACACTTTCATTAGAAAAGCCATAGCATCGGAAGTGAGAAACAAAAGCTTAAGTAACAGTGAAATTAACAAAGTAATACAGGCACAAAATCTTTAGTTACTTACTGAAACTACATCATGTAATGGAGATTAATAAAACAATTATGCCAAAGGCGTCGTCAATAATTCAGACATCTTCTCCATTTGTACAACATGACTGTGGGCAAAGGGTCAAAGCGAACAGTTTAGCACCATTACTTCGCCTATGAACTATCGAGACAAGAGTGTGAAAGCACTAGGGCAGATGGTTTCGCCGAGAGAGGGCACTTGTATGTGCCAGACACTCGCGCATATTAAAATCCATGAATACATACATAAGCGCATCAAAAATTATTAAAAGTTGTGTTAATTCAAACTTTCTGTCATAATAAATAAAACGTATCAGGCCATTTAAAAACATTTATGTAAAATAGAAAATATAGAACCAATTTACCTGTGTCCTAGTGTCAAACAGATAAAGCTTGCGCTATGGAACATCTAACGACGTCATTCGAGGGTTGGATTCCCTCATTTCCTCATCGAGGACTCGCACTGCCTGGGCTACTCTCAGGGTGTATCTTCGACGTGGAAGAGCTCCAACCGTGCTTGTTGCGTTGTTGCCCGTTTGCGCGCCGTCACTGCTGCCTGCTGCCTGCCTGCCTGCCTGCCGCCGCCGCCGCCGCCGCCTCCGTTCGCCGCCGCCCGGTGTTTGCCGCCGCCGCCGCCTCCGTCGTCTGTTCGCCGCCGCCCGGTGCTTGCCGCCGCCGCCACCGCCGCCGCCGTCGCTTGGTCGCCGTCTGTCGGTGCTCGCCGCTTCCTCTTCTGCCGCCGCCACCTGGTCGCCGCTTCTTCAGCCGCCGCCGCCGCCGCCGCCGTCGCCGTCTCTTGGTGCTCGCCGCTTCTTCTGCCGCCGTCTCTCGGTGCTCGCCGCTGTCGCCGTCTTTCGGTGTTCGCTGCCGCCTGCGATCATGGACGCCCCGACTACCGCCATCATCTACACCTCTCCTTCACCTGCCCCCACTGTAACGTCATGGAGTGCTTCCTCTGGGATTCACCCGTCTCATGCACCTCCCCTACTCACAGTCTCCTCCCCATCTATCTCCTCTCCATCGATGTATCCCCACCTGTACGTCACTCCTGGCTCCTACCCCTGCTACTGCCCCTGCTGCTTCTCCCGCTCCTGCCTCTGTCCCCGCTCCAAACCCCCCTCCCCCTCCTGTCACCCGCCGAGACGACTTTCCCCCTCTCCCCCCTGCGACTACCGCTGCTTCCCCTGCCAGAGTCTCCGCCCGCCGCGCCACAGTCGCCGCCACAGAGCGCCCTACCCTCTCATCCAGTGGCGACCTCTCCTCTACTCCTTCCTCCAAAAAGCCACTGCCCGCCCCACCTCCCACTGACCCCACTATGGATACCACCCCACCTCCCTCCTCTCTAGCCCCCTCCCTGTATACCTTTGTCCTAGCCAACCTTGATCCGAAATTCCTGGATGCCCGCACCCTCACCCTTGAAATCCGGAAGTACATCCCCAGTGCACCCATCACCCAACTTATCCCTCGCAGAGACTCTGTCCTCATCAAGTCTCCCTCTCCGTCCTTCCATACTGATCTCCTCCAGCGCCTTCCCCGCATCACCTTTGGGCCCCACGCATCCCTCACCCCATTCCTTACATCCTCCTCTCCTCGTCAACCCCAACCGCCTTGTCGTCCGCCGACCCTCACTGCCGTCATCACAAAACTCAGCCCTGTGATCATGGAGGCTGAGGTGTTGGCGGAACTGAATGCCCACCCCTCCCTGGAAGTCCGCTCTGCCCGCCGTATTTACAACTCCTCTGGCCCTACTTTCCTCATGCGTATCTTTACAGAGTCCGCCTCTTCCATCGACCACCTCCTCACGCAGGGAGCCCTGATTTTCAACCGCCGCCACCCTGTTGACCCGTCCCGTTCACCTCCTCAATCCTACCGCTGCCAGTGTTGTCTTCTGTACAATGACCACCTCACCCAAAACTGCAAGAACCCACCCACCTGCCCCCATTGTAAAGCCTCCCACTTCCTCAAACAGTGTCCCAACCTCACCTCCCCCCCATCCTGCAACACCTGCAATGAACCTCACCTCACCTATTCCTCCAAATGCAAAGCCAAGCCCCCTCCCACCAACCCTGAACTCACTGTCCCCGTTCGCACCATTGACCCACCTATCCACCCTAACAATTCCCTCCGCCCTCCCCCTACAGCAGAAGACATCATCCGGTTCCTCACCGTCGTCCTGCAGAACATCCACCCCTTCCAGCGCCCCCACACACTCCAGCAGATCTCCCTCGCTGCCCACTCTGTTTTCCACTTAAACACCTACGCTACATACTCCCACAACCAAGCCCACTTTACCTTCACCCACCTAGACACCCTCGTTTAAGCCCCTCTCTCCCCTTCCCACACCCTTCCCACACCCAACCCCATGGCTCGTCAACAGTATCATCTCCTCTACCTCAACATTCGCTCCCTCCCTGCAAACAAATACCTCTTCATGCATACCCTCTCCCAGCACCAGGTTGACTCCTTCATCCTTAATGAAACCTTCCTCCAACCCCACCATGTGGTCCGCATCTCCCCTTATCTCCTTCACCGCACTGACAATCCCCTTCCCCTAGCTCGAGGCGGGGTCGCTATCGGCCACATCAAGCATCTCCCTGTCCGGCCACAACCCCTCCTCAATGACCCAACCGAACACCTTCTCCTCAGCCTCTTTTTTCCCTCCCTCACCGTCACCTGTGCCACTATCTATATTCGCCCCACAGCTCCTCTCCCCTTTGACTTCATTTCCCATGTTGACCGTACCTTCTCCACCTATGTGATCGCCGCTGACCTCAACATCCACAGCCGTGACCCTGCCACCCTTCGGCGGTGGCATCAGGTCCTTGCCACCCTCCATGGTGACCTTGTTCCTCTCCCACAGCACACCCGTCCTGAAAGTAACTCCACCCCCGATGTTATCCTTGCTTCCCCCAACCTCCTTGGTCGCACTGCCGTTGATGTCCTCGATCCCGTCGGTAGTGACCATCTCCCTGTCCTTCTCACCATCTCCTCTACCCGTCCTGCCACTGCAGCCACCCGCCCACCTGCCCCTCCAAAATCTGTCCATGACTACCACCGTGCCAATTGGGATGCCTACCGGGAATCCATTGCCTTACAGGTCGAAAGCCACCCCCTCACTTTCCACCACCCTGATGACATCACCCATGCCTCTTCCTTCCTTCAGAAGACCATCACTGATGCTGTGGAGGCTCATGTCCCTACCAAACTCATCCACCCCCACCGCCCTACGCTTCCTCCACAGGCCGTCCTTCTTCTGCGTGAATCCCGCCAGCTCTACCGCTCCTTCCTCCGCACTCGTGACCGGGATGCTCTCACTTGCCACCGGCAATTACAGCGACATATCCGGAACCTCCTTACAGCAAAGAAACGCTGGGACTGGCGTCAGACATGCACACGCCTCAACTCCACCCTCCCTGTCAACTCCTCCAAGTACTGGTCAGCCTTCCACCGCCTTACTGGTAGCCATCCCACCCCACATTACCCCATCCTCCATGACGATCGACCCTTTCCTGACAACCTCAGTAAGGCTAACCATTTTGCTTCCCACCTGTCCGAGGTCTTCTCCATTCCTGACGATCCCCATTTTGATTACTCCCTCTTCCCCACTGTCCTCGACCGCACTGACACCTCTGTCCCCCCACTCGCCCCTAGCTTCCAGTACTTGGATCGGCTACCCCCCTCCGACATCAACACTCCCATCACCATGCAAGACATCACACTCGTCCACCGCTCCAAACGAAACACCGCCCCTGGTCATGATGGCATCACCTACCGTCACCTCAAGGAATCCCCCCCATCCTTCCTGTCTGTCCTTGCTACCCTGTACAATGTCCTCCTCTCCACTGGATTTTACCCTGACCTGTGGAAGACTTCCCGTGTCCTGCTGTTCCCTAAGCCCAACAAACCCCCCTCTGCTACCTCTTCCTATCGTCCCATCTGCCTCACCTCCGTGTTCAGTAAGGTCTTTGAGGCCATCCTCTCTCGCCGTATCCACTGCCACCTTAACCAGCACCGCCTCCTTCCTCTTATCCAATGTGGCTTCCGGCCTTCCTTCTCTGCTGACGACCAGCTCCTTAACCTTACCCATCTTCTTTCCCTCCAACTTAACTCCCGTCGCTCTGCTATCTTTGTTTCCCTTGATCTCCAGAACGCCTATGACCATGTCTGGCATCCCGGGCTCCTTTTCAAACTCCAGACCTATGCTCTCCCCATCAACTTCGTCCGTCTCGTTGCTTCCTTCCTCCCCCATCGTCCCTCCTATGTGACTATCCACATTTCCAACTCCCGTACTTTCTACTCCTCTGCCGGCATGCCCCAAGGTTCTGTCCTTTCCCCTCTCCTCTATCTCCTGTACACTGCTGATATGCCCAAACCTCCCCCTCCTGTTCATCTTCTCCAGTTCGCTGATGACACCGCCTTCCTAGCCCTTTATCCTACCCTTCAACGGTCCCAACGTACCCTCCAAACCCACCTTGACCACTTCACCGCTTGGTGCAACCAGTGGTTCCTCCGTGTTAATCCCTCCGAGACCCAGGCGATCATCATAGGCCGCACCACCCACTCCTTCCGCCTCCATGATTTCTACCTCACCATTTACGGCCGTCCTATCCACCTCACTCCTACCCTCAAATACCTTGGCCTCACACTCGACCGCCACATCACCTGGACTCCCCATCTCCTTACCATCCAAAACAAAGCTCACAATCGCCTCCGCCTCTTGAAACTCCTGTCCGGCCGGACGTGGGGTCTGCATCCTTCCACCATCCTTCACACCTACAAATCCATGATCCGCCCCATCCTTTGTTATGCCAGCATCGCTTGGATTTCCGCCCCTCCCCAGTTCTATAAAGCCCTCCAAATCCTCGAGCGCCAAGCACTCTGCCTCGCCTTCCGCATCCGCCTTCCGTCCCCCACGCGCATCCTCTATGACCTCATCCCCTTCCCCCACCTTCTCCTATTCCTTGAACACATCCGCACACTATATATTGACCGCCGCCTTGATCCCCCTCACCCCCTGGTGTCTCCCTTCCTCTCCACTCCCAACCAGTTGCCGCGCCTTTACCGTTGTGTCCCTCCCTCTCTCCATCTCCTCACCCTCCATCTCCTTTCCCAACACAACTTCCACCGTCTACCACTCCCGGATGATGAGCTTCGCCCTGACATCTACCCTTCCTACCAACTCTAACCCCCTCTTCCTGCCTCCTCCTCAGGGCTCCCTCTCCTCCCCCTCCCTCCTTCTGAGCGGATTTCCCCTCCTACTCCCCGTCCATCTCTTGTGCCTTCTTTCAGTGTCTCTGCACTCCCTCCTGCCCTGTCTTCCCTTTTCCTCTCCCGCCCCATTTGTCTCCTGCCTCTTCGTGAACCCACGGTTGCCCCTCCTCTCTTCATCCCGCCGCTTCCCCAGCTGCCCCGTGCTCTCCCCTCCTTTTCCATCCTCTCTGACCTTTCCCTCGGCAGGTCCCGCCTGGTAGTTTTATTCCTCGTCGTGTGTGCTCCCAGTGGGTTTTAAGTGTGTTGTTTCGGAGTGTTTTTTATACTGTGGCCAACTTTTAACCTGTGCATGCGCATCCAGTGTCTTCTCTGTGTTTTAAGAATCGCCAACTGTGTTTTTTAACTTTCTGGTGACTTTTTTAACTGTTCCCAATGAACTTCTACATGACAGTGTATTTTTACCTCCATTTTCTCCCCTTACTCTGTTTTATGTTCCCCTTTTTTTTACCTCCTTATGTATGTATTATTTTATTCTTGTTTTAGTTGTCATTCACTCGGCTGAAGAGCGGCGGATTGTGCTGCTGACAGCCCTCCCCTGCCCGTTGGGGCAGGGGCATGAAATCACACTAAAGAAAAAAAAAAAAAACATCTAACGAGAGAGGGCACTAGTGTAATGCGCGAGAATCTCGCGTAACGTAGGCGGTGAAATACATACTAGCGAAAACAACCAAAATGTTATAATAAAACTAAACCATCTGTCGTTGTGAATAAAAAGATATTAGTCAATTAACCACACATACACATCGAAAATCACAACCAACAAACATCAAAAATACGTAAAATCCCAACAAGACAGGAAAAGCGCATTTCACCGGCATCAACAAGCAAGAAAATTAACTTCTAGTCAGCCAGACTATATTACATTAAGGCAAGGAGGGGTTTGAAACTGTCTAAAAAATTTTTGTTTCGAAGCTGCACCTGTTCATTAAGAACAAAACCATCTTTTAGAGACAGATGCTTGAAAATCTCTAATTCTTCGAGCAAGTCTAGTTTGTAACCTTTATTCGCTTCATGAAGCAGCTCTACGTCGTCCAGTTCACGTGGCGTATGCTGTAAGAGCCATAGATGTTCGGCAAACGTGGAATTATGTACGTTTTCCCCATTTTTACCTAACATGTGTTCTTTATACCTAACTTTAATGGGTCTACCTGTCTGTCCAATGTAATAGTTTGGGCAGTCGTTACAAGTAATTTTGTATACACCGGACTTAGTGCCGAGTTCTTCTCGTGCTCCAATATTATGAATTACTCTTTGTTTCAGGCTATTATTTACGGAAAAGGCAACTCTGTAACCGTATTGTTTCTGTAAAAGTCTTCTTATCTTATATGAAACGTTCCCCAAAAATGGAATAGAAATAAAGTTATTACCCTCATACTTTTTCGCCTTGTTATCTCCTAAAGTTGAACATTTTACAGCTGTTTTTTTTAACAATTTGGTCAATTAATTTAGGGTCGTATGCATTGTTAGTAGCCATTCATTTTAATAAAGATATTTCATTTTCTAAACAATTCTGTGCTAAAGGTGTGCTCACAGCACGATGAACTGCAGATTGAAAGAAGGCGATCTTGTGAGTTTGAGGATGGCAGGAATCTGCTGGAATAATATTATCAGAAAAAGTTTCTTTACGAAAAATGTCGAAGCTAATAGTGTTACCCGATAACTTAAGTTTCAAATCAAGAAAATGGAGTTCTCTCTCATTGTTTTGTATATCTTTTGTGAATTTCATTTTCTCGTGAAAAATGTTGAAAACATGAAACAGTTGTTGTAGATCTTGGTCACTCCCTTGAAATATTATATCATCAACATAACGAGCATAGAAAGGAATCATATTACCCAACGCAGGATTGTTTTTGAAGAAATTTTCTTTTAACGCATTCACAAAGATGTCAGCTAAGATACCAGCTAACGGGCAACCCATGGCTAAGCCGAATGGTTGCTCATACATTTTGCCATTAAACTGAAAGTAATTGTAATCTAGTACAACCTGCAGTAGTGACATAAGTTCCGACAACTGTAGCTCACTTAGAGTTCTATGTTGTCGAATGTTATCTTCAATAATCTTAAGAGTGATATCCACTGGAACATTAGTGTATAAACTTACGACGTCAAAAGAAACCAAACGAGAGGAAGAAGTGATGTCTATCGATTTTAACTTGTTTATTACCTCAGCACTATTTTTAACAGAATAATTGTTTCCAAAAACAAAGGCTTCTTTAATTTTAGTGTGTAAGAATCTCGCTAATTTATGATGTGGACTCTTTATTCCGTTAACGATGGGACGAACTGGGTGTTGACTTTTGTGTACCTTAAACTGACTTCTAAGCATAGGTGCTCTAGAGTTCATATTAATTAAAGTTTTCTTTTGAAACTCTTTCATAAGATGTTTAGTTTTTCTTAACGTATCCCTAATTTGCTTTTGTAATGTAGGGGTAGGATCCTGCTCAATTTCAAATATCCCATTTTCCTCGCAAAAAGCCAAAGTTTTAGCAATATATTCACTTTTATAGGCTACAACAAGCGAATTTCCTTTATCAGATTTAGTGATAAGAGCCTCATTATTTTTTAACTTACGGTTAATACTAGTAATAATGCTACTCACCCTCTGTTTGAAGTCACTGTTTTTTACCGAATTGACCTCTCTTTCTAAAATTGCGCTACATTCATGAGCAATCCTATTTTGCTGGGATTTTTCTATTTTTACAGAGTCAAGACCAACTTTAAGGTCAACAATAAAATTATCTACCACTTTAGGATCGTTAATACTAGGCATGAAATTGTATTTAAAACCTCTCGCTAGCATGGCGTTTTATTAATCTCCATTACATGATGTAATTTCAGATTTTTTACTTCTGATGAAGGTATATTTATATGTACCGAAACCTTGGTCAAGAAATTTTAATAAATTTTTATCCTGCAACTGTTTTTGGCTGTCATCCTTTATCGTGAAGAAATTCAACAGTTGCTGTTGCAGCCACGTTTAAAATCTTGATATATCAAATACATGTCTAACAGCTAGATATGACAACAGTAAAAGATATAAGTGCTTTAACACGTCATAAATAAGGGAAGTAAGACCACAACATTAACAATATCGTAAGTAATACGCTAAATAACGCGACATACCGCTCTACTCATTCTGAAATAACGAAGAATTGCAAAATAGAAAATATTTTGCTGTTTACAGATGGCAAGCGGTAGAATTTGTGGTATATGTAATACTGCTAGCACACACAACTAAAACCGTCGTGTGAGATACGAGAAGAGCTATATAGCTGCGTTCTTTTCCTAATTTAGTATGCTGGAACTAAAGCTTTCAGTGTAGTGTAAGTGAACAATAAATGATGTATTATCTCGATGACATGAGTCTATAACTGTATACCACATATAAACCAATGTAAAATGTTTGACACCTACCTATCGCTCTTTTGGCATGTCAATAGCTTCTAGCCAAAATTTCACATGACCTAAACTAGAAGTTAACATGTAAATTAATTTTTGAGAAGGAAAATATATAATTGCTGAAACCTACTTGAGTAATAACAAAATATTAAAGCGGTGTTTTGCATATGGTGGAATTTCTCTCCTGTTCTTCTTAACAAGCACGGAAAGTAAGATGAGTTTCAACATCCAAAAGATGAATATTTTCGTTATATGAGTATTAATAACATTCCTTGAATTTTTCATTGTTGTGTTATAACGGCATTTCATAAAATGTTTCTACTCCGTTGTGCTACTAGGTCTTCACAAACATAGGAATACAAGTTCCCGCTTACGCTAAGTGCCGTTACGTTCCAGTGGCAGCGAAACGAGCGCACAACGGCGAAGTGGCGAGTGCAAAATCCCCGTGCGAGAGGCGGATTGGAGCCTCATCATAACGCTTCGCGTATCCCAGCCGCTTCCGCTAAAGCGATTTCCGCGACGTGATCCCGGGGGAGTTAACGGAGGCCGGACGGCCGGCCGGCGCGCCAATATCCCGCCCGCTCGACCCTATTCTCTGTCTCTTCCCCTCCTCGTACGTCCCAGCAGATGCGCTGCTAACCGACAGAAACGCCACCAGTGTGACAACTGGGGCTTCACTAAAAGTGAATGATTAATCGACGGTTCTGCTTTGTGCACTAACGAGGGAGCGGAACGAGGAGACAAAACGTGTAACAACATTAGGAGAATACCACTGCAAGTTTCATCTGATACAGTATTACCTGCTTCCACTCACATGTGTCGCAAAAGTGACCACTGCGCCGTTCAAAATGGCTCTCAGCACTATGGGACTTAACATCGGAGGTCATCAGTCCCCTAGAACTTAGAACTACTTAAACTAACCTAAGGACATCACACTCATCCATGCCCGAGGCAGGATTCGAACCTGCGACCGTAGCAGTTGCGCGGTTCCAGACTGAAGCGTCTAGAACAGCTCGGCCATCGCAGCCGGCATTTTGAGCCGTACTTCCACGTCATCAGTTTCTCACATAATTCTTAGGAACAATGACCCTTGTGTTATAACAAATAAACAAACACCGCCTGAATTACAGCTTTTTATTTATCGACAATCACTTTCAGTTCGCGTTGCAGATCACATTCGTCTCTAGGTTGGAACAAAAAGACAATAACAATAATTAACGTACGGAAATGTGATATTAATTACACTTGTCTCATGGATAGTAGAAATGATAACAAGATAGTATGAACTCACTCATACCTGCCGCCGCAAACTGCAGTTTTTCAACGTTGTGTGAAACTAATATAAAATACAGGGATGTCGTGGGGAGAAATATTTTCGTATAGTCACGTGACATGTGCATTAGTCATAGATGAGTTCATTAAAACTTTCTGATGCTGCAAGAATTTCTTGGCTCGATGCACCTAAAACATGAATGTTCAACATATACATTCTTTAAAAAATCATTTTGTACATGCACCAGAAATTCTCTTCGGAGTTTTCAGTAGTCCACGTACACAATCAGCATAAAACCCTCCAAAATACAGGACACATACACAAATTCTCCTCCTCCAATAGTCCATGAAGATTTTGAAGGCAAGACAAAGACTGACTGATACAAACTACCTCCTCTTGCTGAAAGAAAATATGTGCGTTAATTATGTGGTGATATGTTATGATCGTTAGTTCCATGATTATTAAGGTATCAACAGTAATTCTTTCTCCACTGTGATGACTGCTGAAGAACAAGGCAAAACTTTCAACTGACAATTCGTAACGTTGTGATACTGAGTCACTGTATCGTCAGTTATGTAATCCTGGACAGGCGGCTCCAATTTCATATGGTTCAAATGGCTCTGAGCACTATGGGACTTAACACCTTAGGTCATCAGTCCCCTAGAACTTAGAACTACTTAAACCTAACTAACCTAAGGACATCACACAACACCCAGCCATCACGAGGCAGAGAAAATCCCTGACCCCAACGGGAATCGAACCCGGGAACCCGGGCGTGGGAAGCGAGAACGCTACCGCACGACCACGAGATGCGGGCAATTTCCTATGTTAGGCTGCAGCTGAGCAATCGACATACCCCTGCGGATGTCAGAATGTCCTGTACTAGGTGAGCATTCTGATAAACATATCACTCCCCCAGGAATTTAATTACATATGTCATACAACGCATAACTGAATGAAGTCAGTTAAACAGAAGTGGTCTTAACATACATGAAACAAGTTTGTTGTAGCTTACAAAAACGTTAGAAATAGGGAATTCATCAAACTAAAGAACAGAAGATAAAGTCACATTAAAGATCTATGTTTTAAACTCCCTGTAGACTTCAAATTAAACACAAAGTGAACAAATAACAAAGAAGAGTTACTTTCATGAAATGCTAACAGAGGTTACAAGTGTATTAAAGTATGAATTCCTTGTAAAAGGTTTGATAATGAATCTGGAATGAAATGTTAAGATCAGCACAATATATGGTGAAGCAACTAAGTTTGTGGAGGCCACACAGTGACTGCCGATTGTTAATCAAGAAGGAAGTAAAGAAATACACATGCACCTACTACCTTGATTGAGCACACTTTGTACCCGCGATTGTTTATAAGGGTACCTCAGATTTAAAAGTGAATGTTCTGAAATTACTCTGAAGTCTTCGGATGCCTCCTATATATGTTTGTGAACGCTGTTACCACTGTCAGCATGAGGTTGCTGCGGTGGATGCAAAACTCTAAGATATTAGTCTGGTACTGAAAGCTGCTTTTCCACAGGGCCTGGAATAGAACACTCTAACTCACTTCCTGGGATCAAGGTGTTCTCTATTGAACGCTCATAGGAGGAAATGAAATTTTACTTTTCCTTCATGAGGGTGTGCGTTATGCACAATTTCGATACCCAATGACGGAGGTTCTTCTGAGTGCTTGCCAATTAGATACTTACTACTAAGGCGGCAGTCTTCCTTCCGTATTCAGTTTTAATAAAGTTAACCATTAACGAGGATTTTAAGAGCTGGATCCCAGAATCTGACAGTATCTGTCTCCCACTATGTGTACTGCTTCGCGTTTCAACGAATCACGTTCCTCTACTTACGCACAGGCGAACTCCATTATCCCACTCCATAATTTATGCATATTAGCCAATGGTAGCTGCTCCTACCGCCTCTTAGCACGAGTGAACAATCTCAATAGACTTGGCGTCAGCCTGACGGCTGTTGGTGCCACGCTGTCAAGCACAAAGGAGCTGGTTGGCTCTTCTCATTAAACCTCATGGGGTCTTTTCTCTGAACTCTCCCTTGCCCAGTTTTTGCCAGAATATGGTACTTCTACACAGTTCAGGTCTTTACGATTCTGCATGGCCTGCCAAAATTGTGGGAAAAAGTCGTGTTGTGCTCCTGGCGCCAATGGACACAGTGGCCTTCCATGGCTTAGGACACAAACATTCTTGCTGTCCGAGAAAATCTATAAGGCGCCTGTCTAGCGGACTCAGCTCACATACAGTACATTGGCTTGTCCTACCTGCCTCTAGTTTCCCTCGGGAATGGCACCACTTGTTTTTTCTAACGTGGTCTACTCAGAACTAATAATGGCCCGATACTGGACCTCTCGTCTGTGTTCTTCTAGGCTTCGCTCAATAAGACTGTGAACTACTCATTTAACTAATCATCAAATGGTGCGAATGGCTCTGAGTACTATGGGACTTAACTGCTGAGGTCATCAGTCTCCTAGAACTTAGAACTACTTAAACCTATCTAACCTAAGGACATCACACGCATCCATGCCCGAGGCAGGATTCGGACCTACGTCCGTAGCGGTCGCGCGGCTCCAGACTGGCAACTAATTAACCAGACCATGAAATTGACATGGAAAATTAGTTAGTAGATATTTATAAGTACTTGCATTTTCATTTCTTGATGGATTTTAATTTAGATTAAATACCTTTATCACTTTAATGCAGTTTAATTATAATGCGTGGTGGTTTAGATAAAAACTGTCACGTATCGGTATCTGCTTCCATAACAGAATTTAAATGCAATAATCACAAGGAAATAATTAAAGGCCACGGTGATTGCGAAAATCCCAAGCGTAAAAGAAATAAAAATCAAACATTTTAAAATCAAAGAATAAATTTATTCCATTACACTCAACAAAAATGAAACCAGAACTGGACTTCATGTACCCTAACGACGATGTAATTTTTGTAGATGACAATGCGCCATGTCACCGGGGCACAACTGTTCGCAGTTGGTTTGCAGAATACTCTGGACAATTTGAGCGATTTATATGGCCACGCAGATCGCCCGAGATGAGTCCCATTGAATATTTTGGCACATAATCGAGAGGTCAATTCGTGAACAAAATCCTACACCAGAACATTTTCACAATCATGGACGGCTATACAGGCAGCATGGCACATTATTTGTACAGGGGACTTCCAAGGATTTGTTGAGTCCATGCCACGTCCAGTTGCCGGACTACGCCTATTAAAAGGAGGTCCGACACGAAACTGGGAGTACTCCACGACTTTTGAACCTTTGTGTATTGAATCACTTCTACTGAGTTCTGAAACACTTATGGTATTCTAGAATTTCAAGAAATGAATATGTTTTTTTTAGAAATCGTTTGCACCTAGTGGTGTTGTAATGCTTTTAATATGCCGTCACGTAGTGCATGTATTGCACGAACGAGGGCCGAATCCCACTGAAACTGACAGACTTTGTCAGAACTAATGATTTACCACTAAGCCGACGATATATCGTATCACGGACACTGGTGAACCAAAACATTTTGACCATCCGCTTAATCTCATCTTATGGTCTCGCGGTTCTAGGCGCTCAGTCCGGAACCTCGCGATTGCTACGGTCGCAGGTTCGAATCCTGCCTCGGGTATAGATGTGTGTGATGTCCTTAGGTTAGTTAGGTTTAAGTAGTTCTAAGTTCTAGGGGACTGATGACCACAATTGTTAAGTCCTATAGTGCTCAGAGCCATTTGAACCAATCTCATCTTAGTTCACCTTTGGAATGCAACACAGCAACGATTCTACTTGGAATTGATCCAACAAGTCCATCGAAGGTTCTCTGAGGTATGTGGCACCTCATTTTCACGCACGGTTCACGCGATTACCGTAAATTCCCGGCCGGTGGTTTGTGGGCAAGGAGCTGGCGCTCGGTAGCATCCCAGATGCGTTCCGTTGAATACACATCAGGTGAATTTGGTGGCCAAGACAGCAACCTCAACTCACTATCGTCATCCTCAAACCACTGTACGACGATTCTGGCCTTGGGACAAGGGTTGTTACCCTGATGGAAGATGTAAAGTATGTTGAGGAAGACATCAAGTACGAAAGGATGCAGGTGGCCCGCAGTAATGTTGACGTAGCCCACAGCTGTCATGGTGCCTTCGATTATTACCTTAGTTAACACGGAAGCCCGTGTGAATGACTCCCATAGCATAATAGCGCTCCCATCGAACTACGTATTTGCCGCTGTGCACGTTTAGGGCCGTTGTTCCTCTGAACGACGTATCTCGAGATGACCACTGACCTGATGTAATAAGAAACATAATTCATCCGACCAGGAGACACGATTCCATTGGATCACGAGCAATCTTGATGATCCCTTATCCACTGCTGCCGTAATTAACGAGATTGTTGTATCAACATAGGGATTATGTGCTACGAAGACCCTGTTCAACGATGTGAGCTGAACGGAGTGCTCTGAAAGTCTTTTGCCTGTATCAGCATTGTATTCCGTCTTGGTAACTGCCGGCCGGTGTGGCCGAGCGGTTCTAGGCGCTTCAGTCTGGAACCGCGCGACCGCTACGGTCGCAGGTTCGAATCCTGCCTCGGGCATGGATGTGTGTGATGTCCTTAGGTTAGTTAGGTTTAAGTAGTTCTAAGTTCTAGAGTACTGATGACCTCAGATGTTAAGCCCCATAGTGCTCAGAGCCATTTGAACCATTTGTCTTCGTAACTGCCACAGGCATCCACCTATGGTGCTGCACAGAGCGAGAAAGCTTCCGACCGGAACATTCTGTGATGAGGGGAGGACATCCAAAGCCTTGCCGCCTACTTGTGGGTGTCCGGCCTTCAACCACTTCCTGTAGCTGCTCAGTATATTAGCACGCAAACGGCGGGCAGAGAACTTCCTCATTTGCAATCTGTATCGTCACTACAATTCTTGTCCTTTCCTCTCTGCCTCAGTTATATACGAGGGCTATTCGTTTATTAAGGTACGATCGGTTGCGGAATGGAAGCCAAAGTAAAAGTAGAAAAATATTTTATGTGCATCAGTTAGCTACCTTCCTGCTACCTGTCTACATAGTCACCGCTTCGGCTGAGACAACTGTCGTAGCGTTTTACCAACTTTTGAACACCCTCATCATAGAAGTCAGCCGCCTGTGCTTTCTGTCAACTCTCTACGCTGGTCTGCAGCTCGTTGACTCTGCCAAAATGTTGGCTACATAGCCAGTGATTCATGTGAGCAGAGATGAAACTCGGAGGGATCCAATTCCAGCTGTGTGGTGGGTGATCAAACACACCTCACCGAAAACGCTGCAGAAGTTTCTTCATTGCCCCTGTAATGTGCAGATGAGAACTGTCATGAAGGAATAATTCCCATAAAAAGTGACAGTTACGTTACGTGTACTGCATGAAATCGGGCTAAATATGTCACCAGGCACTCTCATACTTGGCGGGGACACTATTTTCTAGGCATCTTTATGTGCTCACTGTACAATCAGAGTTGATATGAGTGACGTAATCAGATCTAAGTGTATACCAGTGGCACCATCTGTAATATATGTGCAAAGCTTAATCGGATTTTTACAGTGATTTGCATTTCACGACCGATCGGGCCTTAATCTGAGCAGCCCCCTTAGATTGTCTGCACATGACGCTGTAATTTACCGTCTAGTAAAATCATCAGATGATCAATTCCAATTACAAAATGATCTAGAAACAATTTCTGTGTGGTGCGAAAAGAGGCAATTGACACTAAACAAAGAAAAGTGCGAGGTCATCCACATGGGTACTAAAAGAAATCCGATACATTTTGGGTATACGATAAATCGCACAAACCTAAGGGCTGTCAATTCGACTACATACCTAGGAATTACAATTACGAGCAACTTAAATTGGAAAGGCCACATAGATAATATAATGGGAAAGGCGAAACAAAGACTGCGCTTTGTTGGCAGAACACTTAGACGATGCGACAAACCCACTAAAGAGACAGCCTACATTACACTTGTCCGTCCTCTGCTGGAATATTGCTGCTCGGTGTGAGATCCTTACCATGTAGGATTGACGGAGGACATCGAAAAAGTGCAAAGAAGGGCAGTTCGTTTCGTGTTATCGCGCAATAGGGGTGAGAGTGTCACTGATATGATACGCGAGTTCGGGTGGCAGTCACTGAAACAAAGGCGGTTTTCTTTGCGGTGAATGCGAAAATATTTTGTTGACATCCATCTACGTAGGAAGAAATGATCATCATAATAAAATAAGAGAAATCAGTACTCGAGCGGAAAGATTTAGGTGTTCCTTTTTCCTACGCGCCATTCGAGAGTGGAATGGTAGAGAAGTAGTATGAAAATGGTTCGATGAACCCTGTGCCAAGTACTTAAGTGTAAATTGCAGAGTAACCATGCAGATGTAGATGTAAAATAAACGAACAGCCCTCGTTCATTCTCTACCGCGTCACACACCCATAACTCCACCAGATGGAATTAAATCTCGCGGTGGGCTGTGGCCATAATGTTTCGGCTCATCAGTTTATGTGAAACTACGAGTTTCATACATCCATCACCCTTTACTTTTGTTTGGGAACTTTCCTCAGTTGGTTTAAGCAGCTTGCGCCTCTCCTGTTGCGCTCCACTTGTTTTCGGTATTATTCATCTGCAAGTTTATGCTTAGAGTTCCAACCGACATTGAGCAGTTACATATGAAACCATATAGCATAAAATCTGACAATATTTCTTGCACTGATTATTGGTTTATTCTTTATGACTTTTTATGACGAATTCTCATCTTTTTCGTAGCTGAACTGACTTCTTTGTTGATTTAGAGATTTTAATATTCTTTTTGAGTCAATTTTACGACAGCATTTGATAGCGACAAGAAACTCGTTAGAGGAGTTAATGTGAAAAAGTGTGATAAAGGCAGTTATATCATTCTATAAGTATAGCGTCAATACTGACTTTCATTAAGGTTTTTGCTTTTTTCAGAGAAAATTGGGTATTAGTTAGAAAATAATCATTATTTGAAGAATTACTATACAATGTGTAACGCATATAAATGCGGCTATTTCTGTTGGTGACTTAGGACGATGTACTGGACCACACTCCGTCTTTATTTACTTGCAGGTTAGTAATTACAGCTATTACAAGTCATATGTATTTAGGTTTGCTAGTACATCTAAGTACAAGTGTCAAGTGCAAGTCATTAATGCTTATTTTCCCCTGGGCAGCAGGTCATGTGTTGAAGTGTGGATGCAACATTGATAGTCTATACTGACAGGCGTAGTACACTTAGTGGTGCAATTACGACTGTGCAGAAAAGAGCAGGTCGTAAAGTTCGTGACGTGTTTGAGAGACAACTGTTCGATTCAGCGAAAAAACAACCAACACACTGTAAATATTAGGTTACCACATGTAAAAATATCTAAACTTTGTATATACCGCTCATCCCCTGGAACTAAGACTTACACACCCACACATATGTTTCCTTACCGCTGAATATGTTATGACTGGATTATATCGGTGTTGTAAAATAGGCAAAGAGAGAGAACGGCTTTTTTTTTCATTATTATAGGGAGCATAATAGCTGAGCTAAACATGTAGTTACACCACATAGTAATGGGGAACAATAGAGCCATAAATTGTCGTTTCTTAAATTAAACAGGAGTATAGCTTTCCCAGTGTTAGGAACAACGTATTATAACACAATCTAAGTTAGTTTATTTTACCATATACAGAAGTTCGAACAAATCGGCATGTGGGAGACAACGAAAATTACTGTATTAAAACGATGGGGGCAACGACATTTAGTGAGAAGAAAGAAGGATTAGGATTTAACTTTCCGCCGACAACGAGTTTGTTAGAGACGCAATGCCAGCTCGGGCTTAGGAGGCAAATGGGCCGTGCCCTTTTCGTAGAAACCACTCCGGATTTTGCCTTAAGCGATTTAGGGGAATCACGGAGAACTTAAATCCGGGTGGCCAGACGGGAACTTGGACCGCCGAATACGAGTCTAGTGTCTTCCAACCGCGCCACCTAGTGCTATACTATCTTTACTACAAAAAAAAAAACGGATCTATGTGAACCTCAGTTGTAGTTTACATGGAGAGCTGCATAAATTATTCACACTCTGTAGTACATGGTTAATAATTCAACAAATATAGTCGCATTATTAATGACTTTTGAGATATATGTGATACTAGTCGACTGTGGAGGAAGTTGTGCAATCTGTTGTGTAGTATTTAGCCGTTACGACTGATATTCATTAACAAAGAGGTAATAAAAATGGAACATATTATTAAACGTATGGTACTGTTGTCACAAGCTGTCTTACAATTAATTTGAATTTTACAAAACCACAAATTTCACGTGATTAAATGTGTTACAAAAACTTTATAGAGAATGAATCAAATGTGTGGTAGTTCTGATGTGATGGATTTGAAAAGTTGCGATTAATTATTAAGGGAATTAACTGTCAGCCGGGAAGAGTTCAGCGCCGGAGAACTAGATCGATGAGAAGAGCGTAGTGCTGATGGGATGAATTACGTACCGTAGCCGCCATGATAGTTTCATACCGCTTCAGACTTTCGCAGAGCGGCGTACACAGGCCTGGAAAAATGCGTCTCTTCAAGGTCAAAGTTGTCCCTACTAGGAAACAAAAAAATGCCATATTGGCCAGCACGCAGTAAAGCATATAACGTGCGGCTGTTTCACCAGCTTCCAGTGCCGCTTGCACTGCATTTGAGGGGGCATCACGCAGCACGTAAAGACCAGACGACTCTAAAACAACAACATCGCAGCAAACGTATATGTAACTTAGTAACACCGAATGAGAAATATTTAGGTATATCAATCATATAAAATCTACTTCTGTGGCTTACACATGAATATCGTTCATTATTCATTCAGTCTGTTTCACTTTTAACATTACAAAACTGATTAGACTTAGTTCTTGTATTTTCGTCTCAGAAAAATTGGGTGTCACCGGAAATCGAAACCGGCCACTATCTCAGTAGTAAGTGAAGCTAACCGTCAGATTACGCAGGCACTACAAGTACACACAACTCAGCGGTTAGACAAAAGAATTTAAATCCATTGTTTTCCCATAAGTACGCGTGCAGTGTTGATATGCATTTAAGATCAGAACTATTTAATAAAACGATAAAAATTAAGTTCGTGGATGCCATGCATTCCTGACACGAAACGTGCGACAGTTGTTACACCAGAATATGACAGTCCATTTGGTGCTAGTTGCTTCGGAGGCCATCTACTTCCACTTTGCAAAAGATGACAGACATCACTTACATCATTACACACCAAGCATTTTTATAGTGATATCGCTTTTTTTATAGGCTGATACTTCACAAAATGTGTGTACTTTTTCTGTGAAATGTCTATTGCAAATCGGCGCCGTATCTGGAGTGTAGATGTACAATATTGTTTTCTATGTGCAACACAATGAAAGTATACATACGCTTAAAAAGCCTAATACATCAGATTTGGTAAATAACACGAAAATGATAACAGAACGGTGCAGTATTTTTCACTATTAGAATAAAGTACGATCTGAAATCCTACCCGGCTGCAGTAAGAATACATGAATTGTCATTGAAGACTGGATCACTTCCAAAAATCTCCTTCTACATAGTTCTTATGCGAATTCATAGCCGGCCGGTGTGGCCGTGCGGTTCTAGGCGCTTCAGTCTGGAACCGCGTGACCGCTACGGTCGCAGGTTCCAATCCTGCCTCGGGCATGGATGTGTGTGATGTCCTTAGGTTAGTTAGATTTAAGTAGTTCTAAGTTCTAGGGGACTGATAACCATAGATGTCAAGTCCCATAGTGCTCAGAGGCATTTGAACCATTTGCGAATCCATAAACATATTGACTAATATTCCGCAGAAAGTTTGATGTTTATGTTGTTGTTGTGATATTCGGTCCTAAAGCTGTGTTGATGAAACTGTCCACGTTAGCCTATACTGGGCACCGCTATCCTATTGTTCATCGCCCACGTTTCACATCCCTATAACGTTACATTCCAGACGAATGCCTTCAGAAAAGACTATTATTTCAGTTTATGTTAAATGTTAACTTATTGCTATTTTTCACAAACTTATGGCTTCATATTACGAGAATGCATTTTATAATATTGTAAGCTTCGAAGTCATCTGTTACTTTAATCTTCATTCAGCAAATCTCGTCTACTACTGTATTTGCATTATCTGAATTCCTAATCTAGTACCGTTAGAGTCAGATTATTTATTTCGATTACACTCTATTAACTTAGTTTTTTGTTGTATGATTTTGTAACAAGTTTTCAAGACATTAGTAAGTCCGTTCAACTGATCGTCCTAAATTTTTACTGTATCTGAAAGAATCAGAGTGTCATCGACAAACTATTACCTCTTTTTTTTCTTCCTGAACTGGAATTCACTTTTTAAATTTACCTTCGTCTTCATTTACTACTTGAATTACGAGGGGACAGACTACATCTTTGTTTTACTCCTTTCCTAGTTGTATTTTATTGCACTGGGGACCGAGAAACGAAGGAGAGGCTTCGTCCCCGCCATAGCCCTCAGTGGTTCAATCATGATGTACGCGTAAGTGGAGACAGTGTTTGTGCAGCAATCGCCGACATAGTGTAACTGAGGCGGAATAAGGGGAACGAGCCCGCGTTCGCCGAGGCAGATGGAAAACCACCTTAAAAACCATCCACAGAGTGGCCGGTGCGCCTTCCCGCCTGGAAAGCAGTGCGTTAGACCGAACGGCTAACCGAGCGGGCTCATTTCGCAGTTACTTCACCAATTAAATACCCTTGGACTCTTGGAAATCTAGTCTGGTTTCTCTAAGAGTTTTAGATAACATTTTGCTCCTTCTATGTGATATGTGCTAATTCATAACTATAAAATATTTATTCCACTCATCATTGTCAACAACGTTTTATAAATCTACAAACGCTGTAAAAGAGGGTTGGCTTTTCTTCAACCTATCCTCTAAGGATAATTCGTACTGTCAGTATTGCCTCGCGTGTGCTTACATTTCTCTCGAAACCAAACTGATCATACCTGAGGTTTACTTCTATCATTCCTTCCATTCTTCAGTAATATACAAAACGTATGTTGGACGAAAAGTCAGGCGAAACTGCTGGGTAAGGAAGCAATGGTCCTTATTGTTCTTCGAAGCACGTCCCTCGACGTTTGTAGCCAGGTATTTTGAAATATAGATTTTGGAGTTTTATGAACGCGAGATAGTACGTCGGGCCTGATGTAGTGGTTGTTGAGAAAATTGTCCTGACCATCTAGATGACATGGACGCGTGCCGTGTCCAGTGACGGCTAAAACCCTCACACTTTATTTTACCGTTATGCCTTTCAGTAATTCAGTCTACTTCATTGTGGTCACTACTCTAAATTAGTGACTAAGCTCATCGCATCGCACATTAGACGCAGCTCATGTGTCTGCGTGATTGTCATCACAATGAACTCTTACTCAGTTCACATCCTCTGAGTTACGATTCATTGGGGCCATCATTCAGGTATTTGAAATTTTTACGAACGTTAACGAATATCCGTATCTTTGTGTACTTATATTTCCACTGCGTACTTTCCATTCAGAGGCTACAGTAGCAGCACAGACTTTGGTACTTCATATTCGCAATCATTGGTCTGCAGCTGAGGTTAACTAACTATATCGGCTGCACACCAAGAATATCTTTGGTTGGCCAGCATGTCGAGAAAATATACGTATTCACATTTGATATAAAATAAGGTTACCATCTGCACGAAGGTTAGTTTCGTCAGCAAATAATCAAGCATGCTTCTTTAAAGTACGAGTATCGTCATACTGATAGCATTAAGAGCTTTTCCCCCTGACATGTTAACTAGGTCATTCTGGCTGTATGTGGGGGCGCATTGTTCTACAAGAACTCGAAACGCCGTGCTGTTCGGAATATTTTGCATAAACAAAGAATTGCAAGTGTTTAACTCAGGTTCGCTAAAAATAAAAGAAGTAAATACATAAATCGATAAATAGAGAATCGAGGTGAAATCTCTAAATTTCGTAGTCTGGCACTTACTTCGTGATCCAGCAAGTAAAACGACCTCTGAACCTGGTGTGCGAAGGGAAATTTCGATCAAAAGGATTTATTATTTGCCATCCTTGAGACGGGTTACCGTATGACAGAAACTGGAGACCTGTTATATGACAGCCCCAGAATCTGATTTTATTTTTTATTTTAATCATATGGCTAGGGCCCCCCGTCGGGTATGCCGTTCAACGGGTGCCGGTCTTTCAATTTGACGCCACTTCGGCGACCTGCAGTCGATGAGGATGGTAGGATGAGGATGAGGGCAGCACAACATCCAGTCCCTGGGCGGAGAAAATTCCCCGACCCAGCCGGGAATCGAACCCGGGCCCAGAAGACTGACAATCAGTCACGCTGACCATTCAGCTAGCGGGGGCGGACCAGAATCTGCTAAAGCAAACGTGTTCATCGTTTAGGTACACGGAATAGGATCTTAAATAACGTCAATGTGATTTTTAAGCCATGTAAGGAGGTACACCATAAACATCGGCACAGACCGTGAAAATGCAAACACCTTTAGATTTCGTGCTAATATTTGAGAGATGCATTAGGTACTCATTTTTTTCTGTCCCTGCCTACTTTATGTCCACGAGAAAAGATACAATCCTGGTCTGAGTTGGTAACGCATCCCACATAGAAATGAATGCTGTGGATTGATGTGATAAGTTGATTATGAAGGTATTAAAATGTGTTTCGAATCAGTTTCCTGACTAAAACGTTTATGTTACTATAAAAGTAAGTTGATTGATAAATCTTAGAATTCACCGGTAAAACGTGACAGCTACCATCGCGGTGTGGTAATAGTCTGACATGTCGTATTGTATGCATTGATCTCTAACTTCTACCAAGAAACCTTGATGGATCTTAACATTTACTCGTGCGAACTGGTAAAAACGTATTCATTAAAAAATCATCTTAGCAGTTATTGAAATAGCTTGTATTCATTGTAAAATTACGTTTTTTAAATATTCTTGCATTCCAATGTGATCATGATGAACAATATTCCATATTAAAGTTATCGAAATAGTTACACAGAAATGTTGTAAAAAATGTTACCTTCTGAATATTAATTTTTGTTACGACAAGGTTAAGTCTTTTGGCATTTGGAATTACATCACATGGAAGACGATTCGCACAAGCATTTTTAGTTGAACGTTTTCTTAAACAATTGCATTTTTTGAACCCTTGTCCTCCAATGAAAGATAGTTTGACAACCACTTCCCGTACAGCAACTTTTTGTCTTCATCTACATCTACATCTACATCCATACTCCGCAAGCAACCTGACGGTGTGTGGCGGAGTGTACTTTGAGTACCTCTATCGGTTCTCCCTTCTATTCCAGTCTCGTATCGTTCGTGGAAAGAAAGATTGTCGGTAGGCCTCTGTGTGGGCTCTAATCTCTCTGATTTTATCCTCATGGTCTCTTCGCTAGATATACGTAGGATGGAGCAATACAGGGTGAGTCACCTGACGTTACCGCTGGATAAATTTCGTAAACCACATCAAATACTGACGAACCGATTCCACAGACCGAACGTGAGGAGAGGGGCTAGTATAATTGCTTAGTACAAACCATACAAAAATGCACGGAAGTGTGTTTTTTAACACAAACCTACGTTTTTTTTAAATGGAACCACGTTAGTTTTGTTAGCACATCTGAAGATATAAACAAATACATAATCAGTGCCGTTTGTTGCATTGTAAAATGTTAATTACATCCGGAGATATTGTAACCTAAAGTTGACGCTTGAAACATTGTCCTCACTTCATTGCAGGGGCCCAAACAGCTGCAACATACATCGCGTTTCGACAGAATGATCTGCCAACGTTGCTCGAAAATGTCCCACTGGAAACGCGTCGACGTATGCGGTATCAGGATGATGGTGCACCTGCACATTCCGCAATTAACACTAGGCTGACCCTTGACAGGATATACGACGGGCGTTTCATAGGACGTGGAGGATGCATAAATTGGCCAGCCCGTTCTCCTGATCTTACACCTCTGGACTTCTTTCTGTGGCGTACGTTAAAGGAGAATGTGTACCGTGATGTGCCTACAACCCTGCGGCGACATTACACCAGATGTACTGCGGCGTGTACGACATTCATTACGCCAGATATTGCAATTGTGTGCAGCAAATAATGGCCACCACATTGAACATCTATTGGCCTGACATGTCGGGACACACTCTATTCCACTCCGTAATTGAAAACGGAAACCACGTGTGTACGTGTAAGTCAACCCTCATGGTAATGTACATGTGCGTCAGTGAAAAAGACCAATAAAAAGGTGTTAGCATGTGGACGTAATGTGCTGTTCCAGTCTCTTCTGTACCTAAGGTCCATCACCGTTCCCTTTGGATCGCTAAGTAATTCGGTGCTCTCCGATACACACGGTCGAACAGCGGAGGAGTGGTAATCAAGCGTCAACTTTAGGTTACAATTTTTGCGGATGTAATTAACATTTTACAATGCAACAAACGGCACTGATTACGTATTTGTTTATATGTTAAGATGTGCTAACAAAACTAACGAGGTTCCATTAAAAAAACGTAGGTTTGTGTTAAAAAACATACTTCCGTGCATTTTTTTATGATTTGTAATAACCAATTACACTAGCCCCTCTCCTCACGTTCGGTCTGTGGAATCGATTCGTGAGTATTTGATGTGGTTTACGAAATATATCCAGCAATAATGTTAGGTGACTCACCCTGTATACTGCTTGACTCCTCGGTGAAGGTATGTTCTCGAAACTTCAACAAAGACCCGCACCGAGCTACTGAGCGTCTCTCCTGCAGAGTCTTCCACTGGAGTTCATCTATTATCCCCGTAACGCTTTCGCGATTACTAAATGATCCTGTAACGAAGCGCGCTGCTCTCCGTTGTATCTTCTCTATCTCTTCTATCAACCCTATCTGGTACGGATCCCACGCCGGTGAGCAGTATTCAAGCAGTGGGAGAACACGTGTACTGTAACTTACTTCCTTTGTTTTCGGATTGCATTTTCTTAGGATTCTTCCAATGAATCTCAGTCTGGCATCTGCTTTACCGACGATCAACTTTATATGATCATTCCATTTTAAATCACTCCTATTGCCTACTCCCAGATAATTTATGGAATTAACTGTTTCCAGTTACTGACCTGCTATATTGTAGCTAAATGATAAAGGATCTTTCTTTCTGTGTATTCGCAGAACATTACACTTGTCTACATTGATATTCAATTGCCATTCCCTGCACCATGCGTCAATTCGTTGCAGGTCCTCCTGCATTTCAGTACAATTATCCATTGTTACAACCTATCGATATACCACAGCATCATCTGCAAAAAGCCTCAGTGAACTTCCGATATTATCCACAAGGTCATTTATGTGTATTGTGAATAGCAACGGTCCTACGACACTCCCCTGTGGCACACCTGAAATCACTCTTACTTCGAAAGACTTCTCTCCATTGAGAATGACATGCTGCGTTCTGTTATCTAGGAACTCTTCAGTCCAATCACACAATTGGTCTGATAGTCCATCTGCTCTTACTTTGTTCATTAAACGACTGTGGGGAACTGTATCGAACGCCTTGCCGAAGTCAAGAAACACGGTATCTACCTGGGAACCAGTGTCTATGGCGCTCTGAGTCACGTGGACGAAAAGTGCGAGCTGGGTTTCACACGATCGTCTTTTTCAAAACCCACGCTGATTCCTACAAAGTAGATTTCTAGTCTCCAGAAAAGTCATTATATTCGAACATAATACGTGTTCCAAAATTCTACAACTGATCGACGTTAGAGATATAGGTCTATAGTTCTGCACATCTGTTGGACGTCCTTTCTTGTAAACGGGGATGACCTGTGGCCTTTTCCAATCCTTTGGAACGCTACGCTCTTATAGAGACCTACGGTACACCGCTGCAAGAAGGGCGCAAGTTCCTTCGCGTACTCTGTGTAAAATCGAACTGGTATCCCATCAGGTCCAGCGGCCTTTCCTCTTTCGAGGCTGATAAAATTTCCTTTGCACAATGCAAATTGGGTCCTAGTGCACAATGACTTCAGTTTGCCAGGTCTCGTATCTAGTTCATAAAGTTCGTCATCCTGAATGTTTATCGCCACTGCTATTATTGATTTTTCATCAGTTTTGCCGGGTCTACATCCGGTACTTTAATCCTCACATTCTTTCCAACTGAAGATTTTGGAATTTTACTACATGTGTCTGATTTAGTTTTCTTCGGTTACAATTGAAGACCTTCTTTGATAGCCTCTCGGATCCGCTTCACTTTTTTAAAACAGTTGGAAATTGTCAGTATCTCGTCACAGCTATCAATTGGTGCCCGTACCTCGGTGTTAGTTGTCTTCAGGTCTGGTATGTCTGCCGCTTCTTCACCTGCTGCAACCGCACTTACAACTTGCGTTTCTTCTGTTTCAGTATTTGATTCACTGAAATCACCTCCTTTACCGTCATCTTCCATTTCCTGCGAGTCAATCGTTGTAGTGTTCAATATTGTTTCCAAATCATATTCAGTGTTTACATTTTTTATTAAGTCACATGGAGGAACTGATTTGGTAATGCCCGTTTTCATTGGAACGCCAAACATGGCTTCACATGGTGCACATCTGATCCCTTCACGATAAGCCCTATTTTTCATTGCTTGCACAAACCTTAACCCTAGAGGCCATTTTAAAGTTTGACTGTTTCCAATCACTTTGATAACATATTTTAAATTTCTTGATTTGCTCTTTCGACTGACACCTGAGGCTGATTGCGCCTCGGCTTCTCATGGATCATCTTCATATCATTCATCAATCCACACAAACTTTGGATGACTTGGTTACAAAACTCTCTATCATTATCAGAATGAAGGATATTTGGGCGCCGAAGGTGGTGAAAATATTCAAAAGTTGAAACGCTACTTCTTGGGCTTTTCAAAGTTATTGCTCGGAGGATAAAAATTTTGTCAGATGATACTAGTATGTTTGTTTGAACTTCAACTTATTGTCTGGGTTTTTCTGTATGTTAATCAAGTCTATTTGGCATACTGATATTCGTTTCACAGTGTATGATAGGCTTCACTAAAACATTCTTTTTCAGTGTTTTGCGTTATTTTTTTTCATGTTTCACCTAATCTCAAATATGTAACTACTGATCAACAATCAAGTTCTTGTATTCAAGATTCAGTTCCATAGTCATTCGAGTTCGACTGCCATGGCCTATACAGTGTGAGCCACATGTATTACGTTACACAGTTCATCAAAAGAAACGTAACAACGAATTTGTTCTTTTCCAACACACATTGATCCTACGAGTTTCTCTTCACCTCCGATGTTCAGAACATCATAACGCTTCAAACGTCTGTAGTGAAAAGGTGTTTTATAAGCAACGGTTTTTTCATTTTTCACTTCCGTTGCAGAAAATATGTTGCTCAGCAGATAGATAAAAACTGTTGCCGTCTTTCTTATTCACTGATTCACTTCACAGTTCTTGAAACCTGTTACGGAAAACATCACTCATCCTGATGTAAAGCTGCACAAGAAATAACACCATTAAAGCGAGTCGCTAAGATGACCGTACATGCACTCACGATAAAAATTACCAACAAAGCAACGTTTCTGAACATGCTCGGCAAGGGTGGGACTCTTCGATTCAGCTTTTACCTATTCGTATGGTGTAAATCCTAAAATTTACCATCGTCTCTTGGGACAAGTTCGGGATCTATGCATTTAATAAGAAATTTTTGACTGTTTCACCGGCAAATCCTAGGATTTATCAATCATCTTTCTTTTACAGTAACGTATACAGGGTGACTTTCGCACCGTGTGCCAACTCTAGGGTTTGATCGATGAGAGGATACGGAACAAAAAGGGTCTAATGAAGTTATGTCTGGAAATGCGTAGTTTCCATTCTAGAGATCATATACTCAATCATTTATTGTTACAGAGACTGCGGTCTAATAAGCGCTGTACCGTGCAGCCACAATTACAGTACGTGTTGAAAATGGTTTCCATGTGCCTACGCGCCATAGCATGTTCTGTCTCACACGTTCACATCGCCCAGTGTCAAAGGCAGCATGAATACGCTGCTCCACTGCCCCCACATCTGGAATGGGTTTTACATACACGCTACTTTTCAGATGACCCCATAACCAGAAATAGCAAGGGTCGACATCCGGTAAACGAAAAGGCCACGCAACTGAACCCCCTCGTCCGCCCCATCGACAAGGGAAGACACGATTGAGATGCGTCCGGACGTTAACGGCGAAGTGGTATGGAGCTCCATCATATACCAGCCACATAACCCTTCGAATTATCAATAGCACTTCTTCCAGCAGGGAAGGCAAAGTCACCCGCAAGAAACGCCGTTAGTTCTGGTCAGTTGGGGTACGTGGAAGGAAGACTGGTCCCAAAATACGGTCGCCAATTATCCCAGACCACACATTCCGGCTGTACCTATGCTGATGATTCGCTGTCACCATACCATGGGGGTTCTGAATACTATGCCACAGATGACTGCTATGAAACATGGAGATACCACTCTGCGTAAAGGTGACCTCACATGTGAGTAGGATGCATGACACAAATCCCAAAATCGTGGTTGCCTGGTGAAGAAACCAGTGACAAATCTGCTCCCGATGAGGAAAGTCTGTCGCTAGTATGCCCTGCACACGCTGAAGGTTATGAAGGTAGTAGCAGTTGTCATGGAGAATGTTCTACACGGTCGTCTGGCTTACGGTATCTTGCACTGGCGGGCTAGCTGCCTGGTACTGACACAGCGGTCGCCTTCCACAGTGCTAATCAGATTTTCCTCCTAGTCTGGTGTCGGAACATTTCGGGTTTGTCCTTCGTGATTCCCTGCTTCCTGAAACGACCTTGTCTCGGACAAACTATATAACACTTTTGCAAACATTGAATTTGTGGCTGTTTTCACCGGGGATATGTCTCCTGATACAACTTTGTTGCCCATCGCCCTTGTCTTTCCGTAAGTAAACACCATGTCGGCAAGCTCTTGTTTCGAATATGGACCATTATGTACAACGCTATATCACATCCACTATAGGACGAGTCAGCAATAGAAGTGAATCGGATATAACATCACCAATTACTATGGCAGAAGAGGGCGCTGGGGCATGACGTATGAGGAACAGTGACACCCTCTAGGAGAAGACCATGCATACTGTAATTGTGGCTGTATGGTACATCTCGTATTATACCGCAGTGTCTGTAACAAAGTATGACTGAATAAATGGTGTGTAGCATGGAAACCATGGATTTCTGGGCGTAAGTTCATTAGACCTTTGCTATTCCGTATCCTCTCATCGATCAATTCCTGGAGTTTGTACACGGCAGAAAAAATCACACTGTATAACGCATTCCCTGTCAGTATGGGAGTTATCGTCGGTTCTGAAACAACATTTTTGAGAGACACTATAAGTTTTGTAAAATACTGTCCCCACGATGGTTCACCTGGATAGTGGCTGTGACATGACATGCTGTAAGCTGAGCTGAAGTGATTGATTTTGGACGTGCGCGGCGTTTGACTTAAACGCGTGGTCGCACGGAGTCCAAAGCCGGTGCGGCTCTGACGGCTGAATGGATGGCGCGGTGGCCCACGGAGCGGCGTGACTGGGACCAAGCACGCGGAACTGTCAGATGTGTGCGCTACGAGCTGTGCCCACGGGAAATAAAGGCAACGCAAAGAACTTGTAACGTCAGACTAGTAGCCTTTCGCGACATATATCATGAACGCTCGGCCACATCCAGGGCCCGGAGGGAAATTAGTATGTAAATGACAAATATCCACTGAAGTTCTTAATTTTGTCATGCGTTAATGAGAGATTGACTGTATTTAAAAGTGCAGCTACAAGTATAAGTGTAAACTAGTAACTCGCTCCCAGCACGAGACGGTCGCTGGAACTCGTAACATCTGTAGTGTCACGTGCTGTGATGCGCGCTGCAGGGCCTGTATATCTCGATGGCCGTGTTACCATAATGTTATGTCTTGTCCACTCAGCTGCAGTTACGAACGGATAAATAACTTTGTAAATGTTTGCGCCAGTGCACAGATAACTATTGTCATTAAGTAAAGCACTACAGCCCATTTTATAGAGGAGAAAAGGATGGACCAGTGGATATACGCATTTCTTTCTTTCTTTTGGCCTTTTCCCCCCTCACGTGGGGTCGGCCATGTTATGACTTATCTGACAATATTATTTGCAGAGTGTCGCCGTATGCCATTCCTGTCGCCACCCCGAACCCGCTGGGACGGAAGTAGTGTACCCCAGCTGAAACTTCCCGGCAGATTAAAACTGTGTGCCCGACCGCGACTCGAACTCGGGACCTTTGCCTTTCGCGGGCAAGTGCTCTACCATCTGTGTTACACAAGCACGACCCACACCCAGTCCTCACAGCTCCACTTCTGGCAGTACCTTGTCTCCTACCTTGCACTTGCCCGCGAAAGGCAAAGGTCCCGAATTCGAGTCTCTGTCCGGCACACAGTTTTAATCTGCCAGGAAGTTTCATATCAGCGCACACTCCGCTGCAGAGTGAAAATCTCATTCTAGTGTACCCCTGCTATCTGCGTCTAGTGTAAGCCATGAAATAGTGCGAACATTTTCAAATGTCTGTGAGTCGTGTAACTAAGGAGGAACGTGTGGACCAGGCCGGTATTCTCCTAGCGGGAGATGGAAAACCGCCTAACACCACATCCAGGCTGGCAGGCATACCGGCCTTCGTCGTTAATCCGCCAGGCGGATTCGATTTGGGCCAGGGCGCCTTCCAGAATCCAGGAAGCAGAGCATTAATGCTCCCGGCTACCCTGGCGGGTACCAGTGGATATACAGATATATTGTGGAAATTATACGTAAGTTACCAAGGTTCCTTTAACGGAAGTTTAGTAGGTAATAATTAATAACTATCACAACTGTAACTGAACGAAAAAGATCGACCTATCGCTTAGCAGTGACCAATGATACGCATCGACTGAGCTAGCTACATATTCTCTTACTTAAGTAAGTAATCTGTAAGAGAAATTTTATAGATCAAAACAGTTCCACTTCCGACGAGGCAGTATGTTGGTAGACATACAAGCACCTCAACGGAAACATTTAGTTTACTTTATTTATGTGTTTAGTTTTTTGATTAATTGTTTATTATTTCTATACCCAAATACAAATCTATACTCCACAAGTCATTTTACAGTGTGTGGTGGAGGGTTTACCTGTGCCAGCCACGTATAGTTTGCAGGAAGAATGATTGCTTGTAATCCTCTGTATGGGCTCCAATCTCTCTAATTTTAGCCTGACAGAGTTTTTGCGAGTTATACGCAGAAGGAAGCAATATAGTTCTTGACTCTTCTAGGAACATACACCACCGAAACTTTAACAATAAACCACACCGATATTCAGAACACCTCAACTGAAGTTCTCTGCCACTGGAACTGGTTGGCCATCTTTGTGACACTTTTTGTTTTCTAAACGAATGTCTTACGGAACACTCTGCTCTTCTCTGAATATACTCTATTACCTTCATCAGTCATATCTGCTAAGTATTCCATACTGACGAACAGTATTCAAGTATTGGTCGAACAAGTATTTTGTAAGTGACACCATCTGTGATGGACTACAATTCCAGAGGATTCTCCCAATGAATCGTAGTCTGGCATTGCTGTTACTAGCAATTAACTTTATGGGGTCATTCCGCTTCAAATCACGCCGTACACATACTCCCAGATATTTTTTGGATCTAACTGCTTCCGTAATCGTACTACAATTGTGTAAACGCATAATAAAGGCTCTTTCTGTCCATGTATTCGCAATACGTTACATTTGTTTATGCTGAGGAACACTTTTCACTCACTTCACTAAGCATCGACCCTCCACAGGTCTCCTTGTATTTCGCTACAGTTTTCTAGCGTTACTTCTTTGTGTAGAACAGCATAATCCGCAATAAGCCTCCTAAAAGCGTTCTGTAGGATTCAGGTCAGGTTTCTGTGCAGGCCAATCGATTACGGGGACGTTACTGTCGTGTAACCACTCCGCCAAAGGCTCGATCGTGTTAAATGATGCACTCGCCATCCGTGAATTGCTCTTCAACAGTGGGAAGCAAGAAGGAGCTTAAAACATCAATGTAGGCCTGCGCTGTGATAGTGCCACGCAAAACAACAAGGGGTGTAAGCCCCCTTCATGAAAAACACGACCACACCATGACACAACCGCCTCCGAAATTTACTGTTGGCACTACACACGCTGGCAGATGACGTTCACCAGGCATTCGCCATACCCACACCCTGCCATCGGATCGCCACATTGTGTAGCGTGATTCGTCACTCGACACAACGTTTTTCCACTGTTCAGTCGTCCTATGTATACGTTTCTTACACCATGCGAGGCGTCGTTTGGCATTTACCAGCGTGATGTGTGGCTAGTGAGCAGCCGCTCGACCATGAAATCAAAGTTTTCTCACCTCCCGCCTAACTGTCATAGTATTTGCGGTAGATCCTGGTGCAGTTTGGAATTCCTGTGTGATGGTCTGAATAGATGTCTGCCTATTACACTTTACGACCCTCTTCAACTGTAGGCGGTCTCTGTCAGTCAACAGACGAGGTCGACCTGTGCGCTTTTGTGCTGTAGGTATCCCTTCAAGATTCCACTTCACTATTACACTGGAAACAGTGGACCTAGGGATGTTTAGGAATGTGGAAATCCCGCGTACAGACGTATGACACAAGTGACACCCAATCAACTGACCACTTCGAAGTCCGTGAGTTCCGCGGAGCGCTCCATTCTGCTATCTTTCGATGTCTAATGACTACTGAGGTCGCTGATATGAAGTACCTGACAGTAGGTGGCAGCACAATGCATCTAATATGAGAAACGTATAGTTTGGGGGTGTCTGGATACTTTTGATCACATAGTGTAGCTGTGTAGGTGGTAGTTGTGTGAAGCAAGAGCACTGTTGACACATAATTCATGTGACATCTGTTCGATGGCAGTCATTTCTATTTGATACAACTTGGAAGAAGTGACACTGGAACAGCTGCGTGTGAATACATCTCAGGAAGAAGAAAAGATCGCAAGTGGAATAGTGAGGGCAAACTAGAGGTTTGCTCCCCACTAAATATGCACAAACTGAATAAAAATTTTATACATGTTACTCATCCCAGATAAGAACTACACGAGCTTATCACGGTTTCTAGCTTGGGGTAGACTTTTGAGGACCGAACAGTACCAAAAGTTTGGACTTTTTCAGTTTTTCACGTATAACCTGAAAACTATGATTCAAATGGCTCTAAGCACTATGGGACTCAACATCTGAGGTCATCAGTCCCCTAGTCTCTGAACTACTTAAACCTCACTAACCTAAGGACATCACACACATCCATGCCCGAGACAGGATTCGAACCTGCGACCGTAGCAGCAGTGCGATTCCGGGATGAAGCGCCTAGAACCGCTCGGTTACAGCAGCAGGCTGAAAACTACGCATCCTACTAATATACTAAAATGAAAGAGCGTAAAATGTCGCTTATAATGAAGTACTTCGAAGTCAAAATCGGTTTAACCGTTTAGCAACAGTCGATGGTCAAAAATTGGGAATTTTTACCAACTTGGCAGAAAAGTGAGTTAAGTTGATGTTACGAGGACTGTAATTGAAAAACGGAAACTTGAAATGAATAATGGCACATTGAAGTTGTAAAGTATAACATTGTGTATAAAAAGCGTTCCTAAATTTTAAAATTAGCTCACTCCTATGCTAAGGTACCAATGAAAATATCGAAGTATTCGTAGCTCTGAATTCCTGCTAAGGCATATTTATGAAGTTACATTCCTCTTGAACACCAAATCATACACATTCGTTGAAATATTCAAATGTAAGGCCAATTTAGTTAGTTACCTAACTATGTAAGTAGTTATCTCTATGTACTATTATTAATTAACTCCCACGCTAATCAAAAGTGGTATAAACAGGTTCAAAAATCCATAAGCAGTTATTGCTCTGTACTTACATTCACTTGCAGTTTATTTCTTTCATGTTTTTTGCGTTTCGGGGGAGATGGCCTCCGGGAGAAAACGTCGTCGTCTAATTCTCCATCTCCTTCTGGCTTTGCTGTATGTAGCCGAGCACTTTATGGACGCCGGAAAAAGGTGCTTGGCATCCCTTCTTGCACGCGCAGGAAATTGCATCGAGCAGTTACTGTGGCGCTGATTGGTTGGTTGAAAACGGGATGACATGGTTTTCTTCTGGTCTTCCATCTCCATATAATCGGATCCAGATCTGAAACTGTAAGTTGTACCTTAGTGAGTGCTGCCGAGGAAGGGCTTCGGTGGGAGGCCAGCACGCTACATTGAGGTTCTATTTTTCGATGAAGGTCTGTGGAACAGTTGTAGACGAATTTCGCTCAAAGTTCTCGAGCTACCACCCGTGTACAAACACACAATGAACTTCACGTCTGCCTCAGCGACCTTATCAGGAATGACGTCGAGGTCCTTAGAGTCTGAGACATGTTAAGGTTCGCGTTCTTTTAAAATGTTTATAAATGTGATTTCACCCCGTGGAAAAAATTTAGAGGTGTTGTCAGAGTGACTGCAGGAGCAGAGAAGTAACACATGTTTCTTTTGCCTTGTCAGAGGGCTTAGAACTGTCGAGGATGTAAACGGATGTGTCCTGGTTGCCTTTTCCAAGTTTCATGAGCATGATATTGGCGATGGGCTCTTCCTTCTCACTAGTGTCAGTTAAGTGGTCTGTCAACAGGGCGAACAAATCAAGATCTTCACCGAAAATAAACACGTTGCCTCCCTCTATCGATTTTTCTATACAAAAAATATATCGCAGTTGCAAATGTCGCAACTGCTATTATATTTCATGTACTTCATGACGACTGTAATCGTCGCAGTGCCTGTTCCTTCAGACACGCATGCATGTCCGGAAGGACATACAATTTCGGCATACCCGTCCTTGATAAGTAGGAGGATAGGGCCACAGCTCATAGGAATTTTTAGAATTTTCAGTACTATCATCAGTTGTAATTTCACTAGCAATTTATTGGAAACCGTTTTCGGCGATATACTTCGTCATCATCTGGCCGTCAAAATATGGAGGTTGAATTGTCCCGAAAGACATCAGTCAGGAAGTCCCACGTGTAAATAACCGGCATCCGATCCTCATCAGCTCTTGTAGTGAGCAACCACACACGGTGAGATCGCAAGCAGAAAAATAATAACACTACATCATACTTTTTAACAACACAGGCTCTGCAGTACCGTATCGACTTTTCTATGGCTGTGCCAACAGTAAAGGGATCACCGTCCTCAACGGCCTGTTTTACCTGGTACCTTTCAGCCCATCACTTTTCTGTCAGCATTGAGATAAACATTTCTTATTAAGTTCGCTTAATAAGGCACGTTCCTTTGGCATAGTTGGTGACACTGGCTCCTCAAAGAAAACAGGAGAGAATGACTTAGTGCTGGCTCTTCGGGCACATTCAGCAGATTTTATGCATATCTCAGCCCCCTCCTCAGGGTATCCATAAAACATTGCGGTGCAACTGGACCCTAAGTGTTCTTTGAGGTAGTTCACGTATTTTTCAAGAATGGAGGAAAATATTGCATCAGTGTTCCATACAACTCGGTGTAATAGAAACCGACCTCCAATGAAAAAGTCTACGTTGCTTGTGGTTTTAACATTGGCTGGACTGAACAGTTTAAAGAGGTCTCATTATTCCGTCGTCATCTTATATGGCGGAAGGTGAAATATGACTCGAGCTGCTGTGGTGACTTCAAACGGAAGGGAATTCGACAAAAAATTGTAACAGGACTGAGAGGACTGGTTCACTATTCGTCTTGACTGTGCACTTCACGGCCTGTAGGCCACTAATCCACTGTTCCTCAAGAACTGCACACCCTTAAAGTTTTTAAAAAGAGTTTGCAAAATAATCTTAGCAGGAATTTAGGGCAACGAATACTTCCACGTTTGTCTTCTGCATAGGAGTGAGCGAAATTTAAAATTTAGGAGCCCTTTTTTCATCCATGACATTTATCATTTGAAGAAGCCGTTTTTGAATTACTGGCTCTGTAACATGAGCATAACTCATTTTTCCTCCATGTTGGCCGACCGGAGTGGCCGAGCGGTTCTAGGCGCTACAGTCTGGAACCGCGCAACCGCTACGGTCGCAGGTTCGAATCCTGCCTTGGGCATGGATGTGTGTGATGTCCTTAGGCTAGTCAGTTGTAAGTAGTTCCAAGTTCTAGGGGACTAATAAACTCAGAAGTTACGTCCCATAGTGCTCAGAGCCATTTGACTCATTTTTGAACCTCCATGTTGATAAAAATTCCCGATCTTTGACGATGGGGTGTGGCTAAACGACTGAATAGATTTTAACTACCAAATATGTCATTGTGCGCGACATTTTATGCTCTTTCGTTGTGGTAATTTGATAATTTTCTACACGATGCGTATGGTCGTGATATAAGCGAAACACTGAGGAAGTTCAAAGGCATTAGATGTTTTTTGTGCCTAAAAGTTTAACACCAACCAGAAACAGTCGCAGACCCATATAACTCTTATATGGGATGCATAACGTCGATGTATAGTTATTTACAATTTGTATACATTTATTGGGCAGTGTGGTCTTTTTCCGGGGTAATTTCCCTGGCCTAGTAAGACAACCCACCTACGTTTCCCGTTTAATTCTTGATTTTTTTTTGTCACTTATTTTGATATCAGTCACTTTGCCGTTGGTGAGAAGATTCAAACGAGGAACTACAGTGCGATCTTCCGCTATGAAACTTATTTGGAAAAAGACGGTTAGTATTTCGGCCTTTTCTGTGTCATTTGCTGTTTCAGAGTCAGTACAGTCACAGAGTGCCTAGACAGATAGCTTCGATCCGTTTACTGATTTAACACAATACCAGAAAATCTACGTTTTTTCTGTCAAGTTGGTAGATGGAATTTTATTTTCTTATTTGTTGAACGGTACACGCATACCTCTCCTTACGCTAATTTTGGCTTCGTTAAGTTTTGTATCCATGTGAAGCCTTGGGTACCTTTAAATTTGCAGTGAAGTTCTCTTTGCTTTCGTAGCAGCTTCTTAACACGGTTGTCAAACCAAGGTGGACCTTTACTATCCCTCACAGTTTTACTCTAAAGCTCTTTACCTTTGTCCATTGATTTTCAGCCTTGTCAGTGCTGGAGATGAAATTTCCTTGATGAACCAGTAGGTATTATGAAATCTGTGTCTTGTTGATCTTGCTAAACAGAAAGATTTTCCTGCCTTTCTTTGTATTTGTATTTACAGCCCTATACAGGAATGGTATAAAGGCCTTATGATCACTCATTCCCATTTTGAGTTGAAAAGTTCGAATCTGTTTGCCGCCAACAGGTCTAAGATGATATCTTCACGAGTCTGTTCTCTGATTAACTTCTCATGGCAATTTTCTGGTAAGGCACTTAGAACAAATTGACATGATTCTCCATTTCTACTACCCTTCCCAATCGCTTGAGTTCCCCAGTCTACAACTGATAACTTAAAATCTCCACCAGAAACTACAAAATGACCAGGAAATATTATCCAAGATTTCCCTTAACTATTCCGCCACTACTCCTGCTTAGAAAGGTGTCTATAGAAGTATCCGATGATCATGCATTTTTAGTTTTGCCCTTAATTTAAAAATGATTAATTTTAAATTTATTCTAATTGCAACATTTGAAAGAAAGGGCCTGTTCCTGTGAGAAATGGAGAATCGCAGTTAGCAAACAATCTATACAGTTAAAATATCTGGAAATTGATCTCAAATTGTTTAAAGTAAAATCAACACTAATACACTGAAATTTTAGACTGATAGGCGCACTATTTAGCAGCCCTATGTCTCGACCAGCGATGAAATAATCAAAGTTCCCACTAGCACTCTGAGTTACAGTCATGGCGTATAATTACAAATCTAAACCGGCTTAACTCATGAAAAGTACAAAATCCACCGGACTACTGGCAGAATAAATCAGAGCTTCAATGATTGCGGATTTATCTGAATTCACACTTAACCATCGCGAAATATTTCCAAATATAATGACCGTTGTCAAGGAAAACTTCTACGTCCAAAAGTGCGGGGCTAGACCACTGCCCAAACTGACATATGTCTTACCTCTATAGCTCCATCCATGTCAGTATTCTTGAGGTATGATGGCTGTCGCCTTTTTATAAGTTCGACACCCCAATGCCCAAGAATTCCAAGCATCTACGTCACTCAACGACTTCAATTACCAGCCCTGTTTACAATTATTTAAAAGATAATACAATCTTAAGTCTGGGTGCAGCATTAGATGCACTCTGCAATTATGAATAAAATGGCATATTACACTTGATCAACCTAAAGTAGTTTGTCCACAAGTTAGAGCTAAATAAACGCATATTTTAACAGCAATGATGAAATTCAGTTTGTGCTCTCTGAGTCATGAATAATTACTGTTCAAACATGTAAGTCGGTCCCAACTTGTAATTGTATGCCCTGGGGCTAACTCTGTATTCTAGTGGGAACTCCGTTTATTTAAACGCTGGTCGAGATTTAGGGTCGCTAAATATTGCGTCTGTCAAACTTGCAGTTCAGTGCGTTAGTTGTTATTTGACTTGGAACAATTTGCGTTCATTTATTGTTATTTAAGTTACATAGTATGTTTGCTAACCACTATATTCGGGGTACGAGCCATTTTCGATTTACTTAACTGTGTAGTTGACTTTAATTACCAGTCTACATCCAGTACGTCTGAGAAAGCAGAATAAACGCTGTATCTGAATTTTAACAGTGTTTAGTTAGGGAACATTGCTTAGATTGCTGCACCTACGTTCAAGCTAACATTATTTAAGTCTGATTAATACACCAGAAGCAGTTTTATCATTTTTATTAATTAAAACAACTCTAGAAGTAGTTAAGCTGAACTGGCCTTACAACTCACCAGAATCACAAATAACAGAAAGTTCCAATCACGAAATCAAAAAAATAAAACATTACAATACAAAAGTAAAATCGGAAGCCCTCTATGCAGCCGACTCATTGTCCATCAGCAGCCATGGTCCAGCTGAAAGGCTGGACATCATAGCAAGGGAGCTATTAAGAAAATCCGTGGCACCAGATTTCATAAAAACAAGCTAATTGACATCAAAAATGAAACGCTTTGCCAAACTATCAAAAAACCCTCAGATTCAATAAGGAAAAGAAGAACTGATTTTTATGAACATATCCTCAGAATGAACACAAATAGATTGACAAAAATTGCTTTGACTACTTCAGCAACAAGAAAAAAAAAACCAAATTAGTTTCAGGAAACGGAGAAGGACTTAGAGGACTCCAAATCACAGAAAATATGCTCTTAATAAAACCTCGAAAAAGAAACTAAGAAAAAATAAAACCAAACGAACAATTCAGATCTCTGAGAAAGAAAGGAATACAAGATCAGAAAAAGTGAAACAGTACTGGGCTAACAGAAAGGCACAGAACATTAAAAATTGATTTATTTAATGGATCCCTGTAGGGTGAGACGAAAGCAGAAGAATTAAAGCGACAGCAACAGTTTTCATTCATCGTCTCCTAGACAACGAGATCAAACAATTCCGTAGCAGTTATATACGTTTATGGAGCACGGCTGTTATGTGACGACGAAACAGAAAGTGCGCACGATCACAATCTGTTACGATATATTACCGAACGCGATGGCCATAAAACTACTGGAAATACCACTTGTCCATCTGTGCAGAAAGCAGTGATGTGCCTCAAGACGCAGCGTCGAATCTTTATGGCGGAATATCACGTTGCTGGCTTCTTTTACTGCCACTAAAGGGCACGCAATGCAATATTAAAGCCTTCTTTCGGGGAAGCCCCTCACCGTCTTCTTCTTTACTTATATGCTCTAAAGATGTCACCAACGCTGTATAATATGAATTATCATACTGTAAAGGATACGTAAAGTTTCAGATTCCGCTCTGGAGTTCAGTAATTTTAGTGTATCTCCTTACAAGAGCTTATTTTTTCTTTCCTCCTGCTGCCTGAAACTTACGAGCAGTTAGAGGCTTCATTAACATTACCAAGTCCCATCTGATGAGTTAAGAAAACTTTCCAGTGTACAATATCATGTAATGACACAACATCCATTCAGACATTTTAGGACTATTCAGGATAAAATAGTTACATCCAGGTAATAATAATAATATGCATAAATGCACCGGGATATACCTATTAAGATAAATCAATTGTAACTCCGTGACGTGGACATATTACATAGCCTTAGAGCAACAGTCATGTCAATGGTTATCCCTAAAACATGAATTCGTTGGATGCGACAAGTCAAACACATATTGGTAGAAAGTAGAGTTTATTGGTCTCTTCGAAGAGCTGTGACCCATTGTTCCAAAGCACTTGGTTTGATCGTAAATTATAAAATTCCTTCCTCGATGTGGCAGTCCTTACGAAATTTATCAGTTTACTTATACATCTTCTTCATAGCATATTTGTACGTTAAATAAGAATTTGTAACTTAAAAGTTACAGTAATTTTGGAAACAGTTTCCATTGCAGTGGCCGGCCGATGTGGCCGAGCGGTTCTAGGCGCTTCAGTCTGGAACCGCGTGAATCCTGCCTCGGGCATGGATGTGTGTGGTGTCCTTAGGTTAGTTAGGTTTAAGTAGTTCTAAGTTCTAGGGGACTGTTGACCTCAGATGTTAAGTCCCATAGTGCTCAGAGCCGTTTGAACCATCCATTGCAGTGATGTTATCCTTGAACCTCTCACGGCCATTTTCAAACAATGTACCATTTTCTCTCACAAATAAGTACGTCCTTTCCTTCTGATCAGTTTTTCTTCCGGTATTAATGGTAAATGATGATGACCATGATTTTGGTTTGTATGGCGCTCAGCGATGTGGCTGTCAGCGCCCGCACAAATTCCCGATCTTTCGACATTTCAGTCTCGCTGGTTCCCTGAATCACAATAAAATGATGAGGGCATCACAAACACCCAGTCACCGAGAGTGGTAATAGTATACTTATTATTAGAAAAATTAAGGTGAGCTTAGAATGTGTGACGACCTGAACGTAAATAATCAGGCAATATTATTTCCTTAATAGTTCCAGTGATGCTATTCGACAATAGAAGATGATGCGGAGTGTGCGCTGACATGAAACTTCCTGGCAGATTAAAACTGTGTGCTGGGCCGAGACTCGAACTCGGGACCATTGCCTTTCTCGGGCAAGTGCTTAGTAGAGTCTCGGTCCGGCACACAGTTTTAATCTACCAAGAAGTTTCTATAGAAGATGATGTTTGCGAAAAATGACTACTCCGACTTCATTAAAATAAATTCTTCCTTAGTGTGGCCATACTGCCCGTAGTCATTTTATAAGTATTGAACGCATTTTTATTTCGTCTTTGGAACTACAAGAAATTGCATGTTTTTGTCACCAAACGTGTTTCGTTTCATTGAAACAAAACATCAGAAGACTGTAATGAGAGATATTTACCAATTGGCTTTCTTTCTAAAAACAGTTCGCCACAAAATATGTTGGTTATACATACGGTATGTCATTCTTAGTTTTCGTTCACATCAAGAAAGCCCCTTCTCCTTGCACGTTTTTGAGTTATTCCTTCTTTTGACACTGCTGATTTTCTCCAAATCCCATATTGCTTTGCAGAGCTACGAATTTCCTGATGAAAAACACATCACAGTACAAATCAGTACTGTTTGTATCTTGCTGGCTACATATGGGTAGTGTGTTTTGTGTAGTGTTACCAACTTTACTGTTAGTTTTTACATTGATCTAAAATTGTGCTCTTTCCCTGTTGTTCGTCGTATGAGTGTTATCGTTTAATTACTTCATTTTGTTTTTATTTAACGTCCAAGGGAATTGGAGGTGTAATGATGGAGTTGGGTGAGTAAGTGGCTGAAAAAAGGGGGGGGGGAGAGACTGGCGGGCGTGGTGGAAGTAAGGATGGGGGAGGGGGGGGTGGAGCTGGTGGGCGAGGAAGACGATTAAAGAGTGAATGCAAAGTAACGGAATGATGGAGACGCTATTGGCCGCCTGGTTTAGTAATGTGTTTCTTTATTGAGTTATTTGTTTAGTAGCCAGTGTTTGTGCTTTGTTTTTTTTCTATATTACCTGACATTTATGTGAACTTAATGTGGTATGTCCTGTACGCCATTCTATGCTATTTTCAGTATTTATTAGTTTACATCTATAGTGTAACATAAACTGAGGTGCCAAAATAATGTTAAACCGAATAGACTGAAACAAATTATCAACATTTACCTATGGAACCTACATTGTCTTCGATTGTACGGTGTGGAGCCCGAAAACTAAAGTTAATAAAAATAATGTAAAATATTATTATTTCTATAAGTGAACTACGTCACCGCCAATCGTATGTCCATGTCATTTTATACCCTGGTGAAACGGGAAAATCATGTTCATTTGGGCATGAGCATTTCGGTGTAACCTAATATAAATCCAAGAATCCTCGATATATGAATTATTCTTAAATGATCTGGTTTCTTCAGTTATCGTGATGATGAGGGGACTGTGCTTATTAAGATATCTTCACTAAAATAAATGCACACTTACACAGAAGTGTTCATTCGACAGAAATGTAATCTAAGAAGAAGACCTGGTGTCCATCTCTGAACCTGATGATAGAAACTGTTTAAATTACTGGACATTCTAACAGGAGCCACACAGTACATTTACTTTGCACTATGGGACTTAACATCTGAGGTCATCAGTCCTCTAGACTTAGAACTACTTAAACCTAACTAAACCGAGGACATCACACACATCCCTGCCCGAGGCAGGATTCGAATCTGCGGCCGTAGCAGCACCGCGGTTCCTGACTGAAGCCCCTGCATCTACATATACATTTACGCTCCGCAAGCCACCCGACGGTGTGTGGCGGAGGGCACTTTACGTGCCACTGTCATTACAGAACGACTGCCGGAAAGCCTCCGTGCGCGCTCGAATCTCTCTAATTTTACATTCATGATCTCCTCGGGAGGTATAAGTTGGGGGAAGCAATATATTCGATACCTCATCCAGAAACGCACCCTCACGAAATCTGGTGCATGCGCTTGGTTCCAACGCTTAAGCATGGAGATGTAAGTGTGATTGTGTGAGCAGCCATAGCATGGTATTCTGCTGGTCCGATCATTGCTCTCGAAGGCGGTGTTATAGCCAACGATTATGTGAACATTTTAGGTGCTCAGATGCACCCTATGATTTAAATATTGTTCCCTAGCACCTCTAGGCCACAGCAGCTGGCAAACAACACAAAACTACGGTGGCTAAAGTAACTGCGGAGCTCAATAACCATCTTCGAGACACCGTATCTATCGATTCTGTCGGCCGATTTCTCTATAAAGCGAACATTTATGGAGGAGCTGCTATACCGAAACCATTAGTGACGACAACCAACGCAAAGAAGCGTAAAACATGGTAATAAGAGCATATATCCTGGATGGCTGATCAGTGGAAACACGTTATATGGTGCGACGAGTCAATGTTTTCGTTATTTCCCACGTCAGGTCGGGTTTACGGCTGAAGAACGCCAAAAGAAGCCTGCAAGCCTCACTGCTTGATTCCAACGGTTAAGCATGGAGGTGTAAGTGTGATTGTGTGAGCAGCAATAGCATGGTATTCTGCTGGTCCGATCATTACTCTCAAATGCTGTGTTATAGCCAATGATTATGCGAACATTTTAGGTGCTCAGACGCACCCTATGATTCAAATGTTGTTCCCCAACCATGTTGCCATATTTCAGGACGATAACGCACCCATTCACATAGCCAGGACCGTACAATCGTGGTATGAAGAGCATGTGAATGAACTGCATCGTCTTCTCTGGCCAACACAGTCCCCAGACCTGAACATCATCAAACCTTTGTGGGCGGTATTGGAGAGCAGACTCCGGAGTAGTTTCCGCCTCCCTCGTCACTACAGGGGTTAGAAGACCGAGGAGTGGCATAACATTCCACTGAAGTCTATACAATCATTATATGCCAGTATTCCAAGAAAAATCGCAGCTGAATAATAGACAAATGCTGATAAGTACAGGTGTTCACATTATTTTGCCTATCCCCTGTAACTCACTTTATCGCGAATCTCTCCTCATATACAAAGTCCCAAGGCACTGGAAAAAAACGCAGGTGACTCCACTATATAAGAAGGGGACTCGAGAAATTTCGGACCAATATCATCATCATCGGTTTGCTGCACATTTTTTGAGAATATTCTGTCTTCGAATACAATTAATTTCACGGAAGCAGGAAAGTTTTTGTTCCCTGTACGGGTTTTGAAAGTGTCATTCGTTCGAAACTTAGCTTGCTATTTTCTTACACGATATCCTGCGAATCATGAATGAAGAACAACGGGCAGATTCCACATTACTAGATTTCCGGAAAGTGTTTGAGACAGTGTCCTACTACAGACGGTTAACGGAGGTCCCAGAGTGCTTTCCCCACGTATGTGAGTGGTTAGAAGGCTTGTTAAGTAATAGAACCCAGCACCTTGTCCTGGACGGCGAGTGTTCATCAGAGACGTGGGTATCGTCAGGGAAGCCACAGGAAAGTGTCATAGAACTATTCTTATTTTATATATACCTAAATGATATGACGGATAAGGTGTGCAGCAATCTGCGACTGTTTGCTGATGACGCAGTGGGGTACAGAAAGATGTTGTTGCGTGATCGTAGGAGGATGTAAAATGACTTAGACTGACTTTATATTTGATGTGACGGAAGTCCGCTTGCTCTAAATGTAGAAAAATGTAAGTTAAAGCAGCTGAGTGAGAGAAAGACCCCTGTAATGTTCGAGTACAGTGTTGGTCGGGTGCCGCTTGACACACACACGATGATTAAGTATTTAAGCGCAAAGTTGCAAAGTGATGTGAAATGGTTCGAGCAAGTAAGGTTGGTAGTAGGAAAGGCGAATGGTAGACTTCGTTTTAATGGCAGAATTTTAGGAGAGTGTAGCTCATCTATAAAGTATCTAGCGTATATAACAGTATTGCGACTCATTCTTGACTACAGCGCCAGTGACTGGGATCCCCTCCAGGTCGTATTAAAGGACTGTGTGGCGGTACGATACTCGAACTCGGGACCTTTGCCTTTCGCGGGAAAGTGCTCTACCAACTGAGCTACCCAAGCACGACTCTCGACCCGTCCTCACAGCTTCACAGAAGAGGTTCTGTAAAGTTTTGAAGGTAGGAGAAGAGGTACTGGCAGAATTGAAGCTGTGAGAACGGGTCGTGAGTCGTGCTTGGGTAGCTCAGTTGGTAGAGCACTTGCCCGCGAACGGCAAAGGTCCCGAGTTCGAGTCTCGGTCCGGCACACAGTTTTAATCTGTCAGGAAGTTTCAGAGATATGCTGTTAGATTTGAGAGCGGCGGATTAGATCAGCAGGCACCCATAACGGAGATGTTTCACGAACTCTAATGGGGATCCCTAGACGAAAGACGACGTTCTTTTCACTAATCACTATTCAGTTAGTTTACTGAATCGAAATTTTGCGGCTGGCCATAGAAAGATTCTACTAACAATAACACAAATATCTCTTCAGAACTGACAAGATACGAGAAATTAGGGCTCGTACAGAGATATATAGACAGTCGTTTATTCTTCACTCCATTTGCAAGTGCAACAGGAGAGGGAATGGTACCCTCCGTCATGCACCGTTTGGTGGTTTGTGGAGTATGTAAGCAGAAGTAGATGTGGATGTAGATGTAAAAGTTAGAAGTTAGATTAACCACAAAATTTCCGGAGTTTCACGAATATTTTCTGTCTTCACATCGATAATGCAGAACCCATAGGGTGGGACAAGGCTTATTGAACATTTCGGGTAGCAGGGTGGCGCTACATTCAGAATGAGGCTGATTTGTCAACAGGTTTCTGTATCGTTTGACTGTGAGCTACAATAGCGTACATATCAAGTTTCTCAATTAATTCCAACCTCCCATTCCTCAGAGTAAAAACTAACTTCATCCTGTCGGCAAGAGGATTATCATTTTCTGACATAGCAGTATTCACATCTAATCCGTGTGACAGCCAACTGAAAATGTTTGCAGTATTGAACGCAGAGTTTTCGGTGACTGTAGGTACTGCTTGTCTGAGTTCGAGAGCTTCTAGTGTGGTAGTTCGTGGAGAGCAGTGGTTTTTGCACTCTATAGCAAATCGAAGGTTTAAAATGGTATGTTTTGTGACATACTGATATGCAACTACTACCTATTTAGCCTTTAGTCATCACTCCGATCCTACGGACACCAGCCACAGTTTTCCACCTGTTCGTGTAACGAGAACAGCTGACTCGCAACAGGGCAGTTTCGAATGCTTACGGTAGAAATTACACAGTGCATACTGCTTCTCGCCTAGATGTGCTAGCCGTGTTCCAACGTGCTTGCCTATTTAGTGCGATACGGCAATCAGGCGGGCAGCACAGAGTCAGACTGCTTCACGTCTACGCCCCAAACTGAACTATTCGATTCGCCCAAGAAACAGGAACACTATGACTATCATAGTTTCGATTTCCCTTCAGCGTACCATCTTTAATTTATCAGTACGCGCAGCAACCGATTTGTAAACAGGGCCACGGCCAGTTTCCTTCTGCACCTGCATCTCCTACATCTTCGTTTATCCATTCTCCTGTTCACTGTTTTCCGTAAGACGTTTCACATGACACTACGACAGTTCTTGAACCGCTTCTATCCTGTACTACTCGCAAAGCTCTGGTGTTGGCATGTCGATCATGAAAGTAAAGGGACTATCAACTACGCTGTTGGACCGCTCTAAACCCCACTCATCTTCATTCAGCTTGTTTATCTTCTTCAATGACCTTCAACAGCGAAAGGACAATACATCCGATGTGGTATAAGTGTTACACCTACGTTTTTTCAAATGTTATTTGAAAGTGTAATTGTCAAAAACGGATAAAATAGCAACATGGGCATTCGTTACTCTACGTTACGTCAAACTATGACGTAGTTCACAGGACTGCCTATATTCTAGATGTCAGTTGTAAATGGTCTTGTATTTAGCTGAAACTATTTGTGTTTTTAAATGAAATACTTAACAACTGTAGTTGCTGTTATTACCATCCATCATATGTAGTTGTGAAACTTGTAACCCTTCTTGTGGAAAAATTAATAAATGTAGGCTGGTACTGGCGCAAACGGTCAGCAGCTGACCTCAGCAGCCCATAGAACGGAGTAAACGCCATCGAAAGTTGTTGTTTTCAGCACTATGTACACGTTTTGTGTCAACTGATATTTTTGCGTTTCTTAGGCCATAGAAATTGGGCTATTGGTACTGCAACACCTACAGTCCACAAAGAGATTAGTTTCTGAATTTACTTTCGACCATTCAGTCGAAGAACTCCACGGGTTCTCAGCTTGCCTGCTCCTAGGCAGTTTTGGAATTTAATAACACGCAAGAGAACATTCTTTCGATTGGGAAACTGTATTCGACATTTACCGTGCTCTAGCAACAAATAGTGCATTTCAAAATGATCAGACTGTGGTAATAGACTGTGGACTGTTCTGTATAGATATGCAAGGATGGAAGTCTGGCAGGAGTAACGGCGCCACAGTAGAAATATCCAGACCTGAACGGCAGCGCAACTGGACGCCAGTCAGAAGAGGTCGTGGCAAGAACACGAGGCCGACGAGACGCGCTCAGCAGTGTCTCTGATTACAGCGTGGGCTGCCCTACGCCGCATCTTTCTCACACAGTCAGCACGCGACGGGCACGGGCGCGCACCAGGCACGTGTTAGCATCGTGCGGCGCACTCTTCGCCACCAGACGTAGCGCGCCCTTGACGCAATCCAAAGAAGTGCCGCCGTAGTAAGGCGATTGTCCAACGTTCCACTGCGTAACAGTGCACATCCTCGTATAAGTTATCCGTGTCTGCATCAGAACACTACGGCCAATAGCGAGGAATTTATCCTTAGGTGACGTCACAAGACATTCCTTCCTCGAACTGTGCTTATTCAGCTCCTAAGCTTACGCTGATAGGCAACATAATTTTAAAAAAAGTTTTTCTGCAGAGTCTACCACCCTGTTTCACTCTGAGTCTACAGCTCTCACACGTCGTTTCGAAACTTGAACAACAGACTGGCAGCATGGAAGAGCAATGCAGATCCCTGATTAGTAAATAATAGTCCAAAAGACTTATAGAGTGGTTGGAGCAGGGCATAAAGGATCATTCACTAGCATCACGGTTGGTGACTTCGGCGATAAGACCGATACCAGCAAATCTGTAGATTTTTCATTGAGATATCATGTACCGTAGATATCCAGGATAACACTCATGGGTGATGCGTTACCCTGTAGTCTATTTATCTACCATTGTAATTGTGAACATCCATTTACGATTTCTCTAATCCAGAAACTTTGCGCAGTGTTCAGAACAGTAGTACATCCATCTGGCATTAGCTTTCCATTGGTTTGCCTAAATCCGAATTTCGTAATAATTAGTTTGACGAGAGCATGACTGATTACATCTGAATAATTTTTCCCTCCCAGTATAGTCCTTCGCCTCTAGTGATATACGTTGCTAGGTCATTACACACCAATTTTTTTTTTCTTTTCTTCCTTCCCCGCACCAAATCATAGTCTACCGTGAGAGCTCATCTAAAGTGCATATGTTCCATCTCTGCCTGTATTCACTCGGTAGATTTTAGACTTCATTTCGTGTGAAAAACCCAGTGATGGCACAACTTCAGACATGCATTCTGACTGCGGTGATGAGGTGACGATTGAAAGTGCTTAGATCTTATAACAGGCCATCATGACAGTGAGATCAGCAGTACGAGTCTCACACCAGTGTTATCGAACAAGCTCATACGGCGCAGGAAGAACCCAAAAACCTATTACACCCGATATATATCAAATTCATACCTGCCTGTGCAGACGAGGTCGTTAACGCAAATTTGTGCGGTGACGCTTGACTCGGAGGTAAGCCGGTTCGAGCCTGGTGGTGGCCGAAATTTTCACAGCCAGTTTTTGACCGGCGATGGGAGGAAAGATGGTGGCGTAATGTTTCTGATCACCAGTCTTTGCGCCAATGTTCTTGATTTAAATTCCAAACCTCTTTACACTGTTTCATGAAGTGAAGGCATGTGACAGTTCATGGCGATCCATCCGTCGGATGGAGATGTTAAGCTCCGGGTCTCACCCTCTCCGTTTCCTTCGTGCAAGCAACGCTAACCCAACAAGCACTCATCAAAGCCATCCTCACGACGCTGATACAGACTTGAGACTTCATAAAAACAGATCGGAGGAAGGCAACGGCAAATCACCTCCACTATGGCCTTCGCATGAGCGGCGGTGCTGGATTCCTGCGTCTGTTCCCACTAGCTCATTCCATGAATATGGGACTATTCGTCATTATTGCGTCTAATTCAATTACTTGTCATGAAGTGAGAATAGCTCCGGATATCTTACGTGACAGCTATGTCCAATTCAGTTTGTTTTCAGTGTATACTTCAAAAGCAACGTACGGACTGTCGTGCTGAGAACGCAGTGAACCGAGATGATTTATTCTTGATATTTTGTTCGCGATTTGTACACGGAAATAACGATATTTGATCCTCTCTGTACGAGTCAGAATTACTAAGTATTACTGAATCATTTTCTTTAACTGTCTCCTACTGAAGTCTGTAGAATGTTTCTTCGACACACTCACGTGGAACAAAAACTTTTGCGACCAACTGTGACGCAGCAACACTGTCTTTCCCTTCTATCAGTAGCAGCGAGAATCATAACTCTCAGCAGCAGTGGAAAAGATGTGATTCTGTCTTATGTTAAATTGTGCTGAATTCTTCCATCAATTCTTTGACGTGTTGCTTTTACCACTGATCGGTACTCGTACTGATCGATACTCGTATATGACCGCTTTCCATAAATCTAGTAAATTACAAATCCTGCAGTCAATTAATACCACATCGTTTCATCTGCATAAACGTACTGCTTACGAGAGGTTTTTAGTATACACTTTCAAATAGCTAAACCCTGATAGGTTTAGAGAAGAATCATTCTAATCAAGTGTACTTTCGATTTTATTTTCGGGTCCTATATGATAGTACATTGTAGTTTGGTTGTTGTTGCTAGCCATTTTTGAACGCTGCACGACCAATTGGAGATAGAAGCGAGTAATAGTTGCTTTGCTACGGGTTGAGGGAAGAGAGAAAATCAGTGGATAATACCTGGGGAACAGACTAGAATATAGTTACCTTCATGAGATTTCTGCATGTTGCTTCCCTAAATAGTAAATTATAAACATGTGCTGTAAGTACATAAAGTAAGGGTATTATAAAGATTAACGCGGACTTCCATACGAGATGCTTAAATACTCTCCACAACGACACAGTCAATGCATTCTCTGCGCGTTAGCAATGGAAATACTATCGATGACAGTGCTGCGAAAGTAGAGAAACTGAAGACAGCGTTCCGAAATTCCTTCACCAAAGAAGACGAAGTAAGTATTCAAGAAGTCGAATCGAGAACAGCTGCTAACATAAGTAACTCAGATATCCTCGCAATCTTCAAGTATCTTAAAACACTTAATAAAAGCAAGTCTTCCGGTTCAGATTGTATACCAATTAGGTTCCATTCGGAGTATGCTGATGCAATAGCACCTTACTTATCAGTCATATGCGACCCTTCGCTCAACGAAAGATCCGTACTCAAAGACTGAAAGACATACAACACGTCCAGCATATATAAACAGGTGTGCTATTGTGTACGTGTTTGTGTAACGCAAGCATCCGTGAGCAATATCTATATGGACATGGCCTTCTGCATAAGGTGCTTTATGTTTTTAAATATTTTAGCGGTGACCAACCTTTTATAATGTGCTCATTTTTGTGCACTTGACATGTTGTGCGTGAGGTTCAGTGTAAAATGAACGTGTTTTACAACAAAAAGACTTTTAAGACCTGAAGATGAGAGCAAAGTCTGTTGCAATAGGTGGTCTTCAATAAACAATTATTTTATGCGATCTTGGCTGTTGAATGGTTGTCAAAAATTAAAACAAATTGCCCTTCAGTGCTTTCAAAATAAGAAACTTCAATAAATAGACTGCCTAGACTACGCTTGTCCGTCCTCTTTTTGTAGTACTGTTGCGCGCTGTGAGATTCTTATCAGATAACAGTAATAGAGTACATCGAGAAAGTTCAAGGAAGGGCATCACGTTTTGTATTATCGAGAGAGAGGGGAAAGAGTGTCATGGACATGATACAGGATTTGGGGTCGATGTTGAAACAAAGGCGTTTCTTGCTGCGGCGGGGTTTTCTCACGAAATTTAAAATCACCAGCTTTTCCCTTTGAAAGCGGAAATATTTCTTTGACTCAGATCTACATAGGGAGAAACGATCACCATAATAAAATAAGTGAAATCAGAACTCGTACGGAAAGACTCGTTTTTGTCGCGCGCTGATTGAAAGTGAAATAATAGAGAATTATTGTGAAGATGGATCGATGTACTCTCTGCCAGGCACAGGAGAGTGACTTGCAGAGTATCGATGTAGACGTACGTGTAAATATAGGTGTATAGTATGTTCAGAAAAATCTTAGGTAAACATGAGAGTTCAAAAATTCAAATGGCTCTGAGTACTATGCGACTTAACTTCTGAGGTCGTCAGTCGCCTAGAACTTAGAACTAATTAAACCTAACTAACCTAAGGACATCACACACATCCATGCCCGAGGCAGGATTCGAACCTGCGACCGTAGCGGTCGCCCGGTTCCAGACTGTAGCGCCTAGAACCGCCGGGCACTCCGGCCGGCAAACATGACAGTGATAAGTCGTGTTTTTAACCACTGAATTACATAATTATCCTTGGTCCGTTTGCTGTATATATGTTTATAGGAAGTTACTATGAAATGAAGTTTTAACATATTTACCTGACCGACACTTGTAATTAGGATATTCCACATTGCTACCTGGGCAACTTCCATGTACAGGCTTCTCTTTGCTTTCTTTCGATGTATGTGAGACACGCCAGAGCAATAATTCTGTCGTTCTTCGGTGGTTATGATGAGTGCGTATGTATGGTGCTACATTTTTATTACGAAAATACAAGGCCTTGAGAGTGTGAAATCCAGGGCAGGTATAAGGGGTGGTCAAATGAAAACGAGACGAACGGAAAAAAGTAAGGAAATTGTTTATTATGTAAATGTAATCGCCATAACTTGTAAAACATTTCTCCCACTGTGAGACAAGATGGCCAATGCCTTCGTGAGGAAATGTTTGCGGTAGCTACGGAAACGTGCCTACGGAACCTCTTCGTCCGAAACAAATCGACAGCCACTAGCGTATTCAAAATAAGTGAGCGGTCCCACATGTGGCCAAGGTTGTTTCGACTACGTTTGAGAAGTTTCGCTGTACTCTGCCGATCTATTCCAATTCGATTTCCCAATTTTTGGAGCCCTGAAGAAAGACATTCCTTGCCATCGATTTTCTTTGGACCGAGAGGAGATCGCCTGGGTACAATCATGTTTCCGTAGGCAACCGCAAACATTTTTTCATGAAAACATTGACTGTCTTCTCTGACAGTGGGATAAATGTATTAACAGTAATGACCATTACTTTTGAAATATGAACAGTTCACTTACTCTCTTCCGTCACGGTATTTGACCGCCCCTCGTGCATTGCCTGATTTTCTCCAAAGGTACCGAACTAACCTTGCTCACAAAAAGGGCAGATATTCATCAATAGTAATGCATGTTCTCACTGCACGACACAGTGTACATAGCTTTGGTGCACAACATGTTGTTCCCAAAGTGTATGCCATCACCCTTTCCATAACCAGCACAAAATGCAATGAAAATCCTCTACCACGAAATGTCAGGGGCGACACTTAAAAATGAAGAGATTCAGGATATAAACATACCCATTGTCCAGTGGCCTCAATAGAAGAATTACTGTAAAGGAATATGAAAAGTGAAATCGTACCTGTAGAAGAAGGAACCGCAGTCACATACGATAGAGCAGACTTGTCCAGGAAGCCTAGTGAGCGCTCCCGTTAAAATGCAGCGGCGAGATATGGTTATGTAGAGTAGGAGGGGTGCAAACTGTGCGCTGTCTTCAGAGCAATAATCATATGTTAGGTTCGCCGTAGCCTTAGACGCAATCGTGTATAATCACAACTCAGTGCTTAAAGTTGAGATTAGCTCATTTTAAATCGATGAGAAGCAGCATAATGGCCCAGTTAGGAAGTTAAAAGCAAGGCCAGACACCCCAGCATCAGTTTAAAAAGCAGTGCAGGGTGCCCAGCTATAATCAGAACTTGTAGTTCGACAATGTAAAAGGTAGTTGTCTAGAAAGTTTCATAATAGAAAAGTCTCTTAGACTTATTTAAAATTTTTCCTCAACATAAATTTCCACGACTTTACAAGTTTTTATCTACGATTATGTCGATGTTTGCACCTAAATATTTGTGCAAGCAACATTTTTGTAAAATGAAGAGGAAAAAATCCACCCAAAGATGCTCACCAACAGATTTCAACTTAAAAGCTATCTTCGAGTTAGGTTGGCCCCGGCGGAGATTCCGAGTCCTCCCTCGGGTGTGGGTGTGTGTTTGTCCTTAGGATAATTAAGGTTAAGTAGTGTGTAAGCTTAGGGACTGATGACCTTAGCAGTTTAAGTCCCATAAGATTTTTAAAAAAAATTTTAAAAAAATCTTCGAGTTAGCAGTGGTCAGAAAGGGGTCCCAGACACTGATGCTTTAGAGAAAATTGTAAGAAATATCGTGTTTCGTACTTACCTGCCTCGTGTTCTTCGCTTCGTCAATTACAATAAATGTATGTATTTCATTGTCATTTCTCATCAGTGTAACAGTCTTAGAAAACAAAATTTACCAAGAAGGGATTAATTAGTTACAGTGAAGAGAAACATCTCCGTAGAACTAATATCAGAGGCCGTAGAAAATACTCGTTGACAACAGTTTCTCGTGCGGAACTACAGTGTTCCCTTACCTCTGCGCCCCTCCTCCTACCAATGCCTGTGAGCCCACTGCTTTGGCATAAACACGAAGCAGCGCGCACGAGCAGACCAGCAAACATACGTTAGATAGAGGATCAAATACATTTTTTAAGAAAAATGGCAACCATCTAAGCGAAATAGACACTTTGGGACGATTTCAAACCCGCATGAAATGCATCGATTACCTTCGGTGGCAACTAAATTAATGGAAGTGGAGGTACTGCATTCTACGAACCAGCCAAATAGCTAAGGCATGCCACTCAATGTCTGTAATGCATAACCCCGGATACCCCTTTGTTAATAACTGCCAACTATAGAAGTTAACGTAATTAAATTTGTTTCGAATTTAGAATCGCCTCATACCTGCTATATTAAATTTCTCGGTATACAGAGAGATTTGCTGAGAACCAGCATCTAATTAAAATATTCCGACTACAGTGCTCAAAACTTCCTTGTCAAGCGATATATTAATTACCTCTCACTCGCTTTGTTATCTCTTCATCGGTACATTCTGTATCTATCCTCTATCTATCTTCTTCATTCTCCGTCTCTCACAAATCTTCCTAGTCGTTCGGTAAGAGATCCAAAAGCAGTTACAGAATACCCACTCAGTTTGCAGCTGTTTAATGATTTCAGAGCCACACATTAAATGAGCATCTACATCTACATCGATACCTTGCAATCCACCTGACGGCGCGTGGTGGAGGGTACCCAGTACCGCTCTTAGTCATTTTCTTTTCAGTTCTACTCGCAAACAGGACGAGGAAAAAACGACTGCCCATATGCCTCCGTATCTTATCTTCGTGGTTCTTACTCGCAGTGTATGTTCGAGGCAACAGAATCGTTCATCAATCAGCCTCAAATGCCGATTTTTTAAATTTTCTCAATAGTATACCTCGACAAGAACATCGCCCTCCCTCCAGGTATTCCTACTTGAGTTCCCGAAGCATCGGCATAGCACTTGCTTGTTGTTCGAACCTACCAGTAATAAATCTAGCAGCCTGCCTCTGAATTAGGTCGAAGTCTTCGTTTAATCTGACCACATATGTATCCCAAACACTCGAGCAGTACTCAAGAATATGTCGGGCTAGCATCCTATGTGTCGTCTTCTTTACAGATGAACCATACTTTCCCAGATCTCTTCCAATAAACCGAAATCGACCATTCACCTTTTCTACCATAATCCTCACATGCTTCTTCCATTTCATATTGCTTTGCAACGTTACGCCCAGATATTTAAACGTTGTGACTGTGTCAAGCAGCGCACTACTAATACTGTTTCCGAACATTACAGGCTTGTTTTTCATAAACATCCTCATTAACTTACTTTTTCCCACACTCAGAACAAGCTGCCATTCATCACAGCTATCTTCCTACAGTCACACCACTTCGATACCACAGCATCATCAGCAAACAAACGCAGATTGCTGCCCAACCCGTCCACCGAGACGTTTATGTGTACAGAGAACAATAGCGGTCTTATTACCCTTCCTTGAGGCACTCCTGACGACACCCTTGTCTCTGATGAACATCTGCCGTCGAGGACAACATACTGGACTCTATTACTTAAGAAATCTTCGAGCCAGTCATATATCTGTGAATCTATTCCATATACTCGTACCATTCTTAACAGTCGGCAGTGGGGCACTGTGTCAAACACGTTCCGGAGATCTAGAAATATGAAAATTGCCACTTGACCTTCATCCATAGTTGACAGTATACATGTGAGAACAGGGAAATCTGAGATTCGCACGAGCGATGCTTTCTAAAGCCATGCTGATTCTTGGACATGAGAATCTCGTTCTCAAGAAAATTTATTATATTCGAACTGAGAACATGTTCAAGGATTCTAAGCAAACCGATGTTAAGAATTATCGGTCTGTCATTTTGTTGGTTTGCTCTTTCACCCTCCTTATACACAGGCGTCACCTGCGCTTTTTCCCATTCGCTAGGAATTCTATACCGTTCTAGAGATTCGTGATAAATAACAAGCCAATGCCGCAGAGTACGTTCTGAAAAAACGAATTAGGATTCCATCCGAACCTGGTGACTTCTTTGTTTTCAACTCCTTCCGTTGTTTCTCTAATCCAGGGATGCTGATTACCATGTCGTCCATACTGGAGTCTGATCGATGGTCAAGTGACGGTATGCGGGGTGTAACAAAAATTTACGTCATGAATTTTAGGACACACTCCTCACACTAGACGAAGAAATTATGTTGTATGAACATGGGTACGGAAACGCTTTGTTTCCATGTTACAGCTCATTTTCTCCAGCTCATTAATCGTGGGAAACACACAAAATGGTTCAAATGGCTCTGAGCACTATGAGACTTAACTTCTGACGTCATCAGTCCCCTAGAACTTAGAACTACTTAAACCTAACTAACCTAAAGACATCACACACATCCATGCCCGAGGCAGGATTCGAACCTGCGACCGTAGCGGTCGTGAGGTTTCAGACTGTAGCGCCTAGAACCGCTCGGCCACACCGGCCGGGGAAACACACACAAACACACTGCACCAACATACCACATGTAACTCTTTCTCACAGGAGATGTTCAATGGGTATTATTGATACATGCATCAACTCGCCGTCGTAGTGAATATCGGATTCTCTGATATATTCCTGGAGTATTGCATACGGTTCCGAAGCCTTCCATAACACGGTCACGGAAACTCAGATCATCTTGTATTGGGGTTCCATACACAAGAGCTTAGAAATGCCACCACATATAAAATTCCAGTGTGTTTAGGTCCGGAGAGCGTGGAGGCCAGGTAAGTGGTCCATCTCTACCTATCCATCTCTCACCCACTCTGTTACTTAGAAGCCGACGAACACTAACACTAAAATGAGTAAGTCCTCCATCGTGCATGAAGTACATCTTTTATCGCACAGGTAAAGACACATCTACTAACAGATCAGGTAGAACTTTCTTTACAAAATTATGATAACTTCGCACGTTGAGCCTGGATGGAAGAAAACGAGGCTCTACCAAACGGCCACCAACAACGCCGGCCCGACAATTAACAGAAAACCTTAGTTGATAACTTGCTTGAACAACTGCGTGTGGAACAGATTTGCCCATACATGCCTGTTATGAACATTTACAATCTGGTCTCGTTGAAATTCGTGGGAAAAATTGAGTTGTAACATGGAAACAAAACGCTTCGCGACCCATGTTCATATAACATACACTACTGGCCATTAAAATTGCTACACCACGAAGATGACGTGCTACAGATGCGAAATTTAACCGACGAGAAGAAGATGCTGTGATATGCAAATTATTAGCTTTTCAGAGCATTCACACAAGCTTGGCGCCGGTGGCGACACCTACAACGTGCTGACATGAGGAATGTTTCAAACCGATTTCTCATTCTCAAACAGCAGTTAACCGGCGTTGCCTGGTGATACGTTGTTGTGATGCCTCGTGTAAGGACGAGAAATGCGTACCATCACGTTTGCGACTTTGATAAAGGTCGGATTGTAGCTTATCGCGATTGCGGTTTACCGTATCGCGACATTGATGCTCGCGTTGGTCGGGATCCAATGACTGTTAGCAGAATATGGAATCGGTGGGTTCAGGAGGGTAATACGGAATGCCGTGCTGGATCCCAACGGCCTCGTATCACTAGCAGTCGAGATGGCAGGTATCTTATCCGCATGGCTGTAACGGATCGTGGAGTCACGTCTCGATCCCTGAGTCAACAGATGGGGACGTTTACAAGACAACAACCATCTGCACAAACAGTTCGACGACGTTTGCAGCAGCATGGACTATCAGCTCGGAGACCATGGCTGCGGTTACTCTTGACGCTGCATCACAGACAGGAGCGCCTGCGATGGTGTACTCAACGACGAACCTGGGTGCACGAATGGCAAAACGTCATTTTTTCGGATGAATCCAGGTTCTGTTTACAGCATCATGATGATTGCATCTGTGTTTGGCGACATCGTGGTGAACGCACTTTGGGAGCGTGTATTCGTCATCGCCATACTGGCGTATTACCCGGCGTGAGTGTACGGGGTGCCATTGGTTACACGTCTCGGTCACCTCTTGTTCGCATTGACGGCAGTTTGAACAGTGGACGTTACATTTCAGATGTGTTACGACCCGTGGCTCTATCCTTCATTCGATCTCCGCGAAACCCTACATTTCAGCAGGATAATGCACGACCGCATGTTGCAGGTCCTGTACTGGCCTTCTGGATACAGAAAATGTTTGACTGCTGCCCTGGGCAGCACATTCCCTAGATCTCTCACCAATTGAAAACGTCTGATCAATGGTGGCCGAGCAACTGGCTCGTCATAATACGCCATTCACTACTCATGATGAACTGTGGTATCGTGTTGAAGCTGCTTGGGCAGCTGTACCTGTACACGCCACCCGAGCTCTGTTTGACTCAATGCCCAGGCGTATCAAGGCCGTTATTACGGCCAGAAGTGGTTGTTCTGGGTATTGATTTGTCAGGATCTAAGCACCCAAATTGCGTTTCAGTTCTAGTATAATATATTTGTCCAATGAATACCCGTTTATCATCTGCATTTATTTTTTGTGTAGCAATTGTAATGGCCAGTAGCGTAATTTCTTCATCTATAGCCGGCGGGTGTGGCCGAGCGGTTCTAGGCGCTACTGTCTGGAACCGCGCGACCACTACGATCGCAGGTTCGAATCCTACCTCGGGCATGGATGTGTGTGATGTCCTTAGGTTAGTTATTTTTAAATAGTGCTATGTTCTAGGGGACTGATGACCACAGCAGTTAAGTCCCATAGTGCTCAGAGCTATTTGAACCATTTCTTCATCTATATATGTGGAATGTTTCCTGCAGCTTGTGCCGTACATTTTTGTTACATCCTGTATTTGTCCGATTCTCCTGCGTGAACGATTTCTTGAATGTGCAATTTAAAACTTCAGCTTTCGTTTTGCTGTCTTCAATTACCGCATCAGATTGGTCATCAGGTGACTGGATGGAAGCCTTAGACCCACTCAGTGATTTTACATAGGACCAGACCGTGTTAGCGCCTACCGATACAGGAAAGCTACGTGAGAGGCGTTTACGCTTTATGTCTTATACTGTGATACCAAATCGCTGCAAATCCTATATCAGTTCCTTCCTTCTGGTAATTAGGCAACATTCTAGTCAAGTGCCGCATGAGAAGGAAGTTTCGTAACATCGCACAAGTCACTACATCGTTAACTTTACCTCTTATACTCCATATCAAAATGTGTTTTACATTGCTTCTCATTTAATAAATTTTCCATGTAAATTTTAAATGTCAGTTAGCCATCAACATATACACTTCGATACCTGCTTACAACTATCTCCTAGGTGTTCTGTATACACGCCTGTACTATACGAATTGTCGTGTTGGGAAGGGCTGAGTGGTGTTACATTATGGAACAGATTCATTTTTCTTTGCCTCATTCACACCTACTCCCTCTTTTGCTCTTTCGAGGGGTGGTTCAACAAACGGAGGATTGTCAGCGCCACGCTGTTCACGCACAGAATGTAATTTTACAACCATTGTCACTACACGAGGCATACTTTCCTCATAAACTATGAAAATACTTCATTGCTTATTATACAATTCTTTGCCAGGTTACGAAACATTTTATACTGTTGGCAGCCACAGCTGTCGAAATACACTCTAACAGAAAGAAACCGACGCACCACGAAGAAATTATCCGAATGGGACGAAAATCGGTGGATGTGATGTACATATACAGGCAAACAAGTGGTTACAACTTCAGAGAAATTGGATGATTCGTTCAAGAGAAAAAGCTTCACTAATTGAGCAAGTCAGCATACAGTTGGTCCAACTCTGTCTATTATGTAAGCAGTTATTTGGTTTTGAATTGAGTGATACAGTTCTTAGATGTCCTCCTGAGGGATATCGTGCCAAATACTGTCCACCTGGGAAATTAGATCGTCAAAATCCTGAGCTGGTAGGAGGGTCCTGCCCAGAATGCTCCAGACGTTCTCAACTGGGGAAGATTCGGCGACCTTTCTGGCCAAGCTGGGATTTGGAGGTATCAAGAGAAACAGCAGAAACTATTGCCGTGTGCTTAAATGTAAGTCCAGGCTGACTTGCCATGAATGCCAACAAAACTGGCGTAGAATATCACCGACGCACCGCTGTGCTGTAAAGGTACCGCTAATGGCTACCGAAGCAGGCCTGCTATGAAATGAATTGGCGCCCCAGACCACCACTCTTGGTTGTTGGGTCGTATGGCGGGAGAATGTCAGGTTGGTATCCCACCGCTGGCGGGGCGTCTCCAGACACATCTTCGGCCTGGAATCTCATTGAATGGATTATAATTGTCTTCGGTGATGAGTCCAGCTCGAACTGAGGCCCGGTATCAGCGAAGACGTGGCTCGAGACGCTCCAGACAGTGGTGTGACACCAACTTGACTGTCGCCCGCCACATTTCCCGACAATCAGTAGTGATGATCTGGGGTGCCATTTAATTTGGGCATGTATGTGTGTGCTGTCCTTAGGTTAGTTAGGTTTAAGTAGTTCTAAGTTCTTGGGGACTTATGACCTCAGAAGTTAAGTCCCGTAGTGCTCAGAGCCATTTGAACCATTTAATTTCATAATAGGACCCCTTTGGTTGTAATCTGCAGCACTCTTACAGCACAGCGGTACGTCGACGATATTCTGCGCCCTGTTTTGTTGCCCTTCATGGCAAGCCATCCTGAGCTTACATTTCATCAAGATAATGCCAGTGTGCACACGACGTGAGTTTCTGCTACCTGTCTTCAAGCTTGCCAAACCCTACGTTGGCCAGGAAGGTCTCCTCGACTGAGAACTTTTAGGTCATTATGGGCATGGCCCCCCTCCCAGCTCGAGAATTTGGCGATCTAACGCCCCAATTAGACAGCATGCGGTACGATATCCCTCAGGAGGACATCAAAGAACAGTATCAGTCAATTCCAAGCCGAATAACTGTTTGGATAAGAGCCAGAGGTGGGTGAACGCGTTAATGACTTGCTCGATTTGTGAAGCTCTTTCTCTTGAATAAATCAACAAATTTTTTGAAATTTTTAATCATTTGGTTATCTGAACATGGACGTCACATCTACGTTCTTGTTTTCTGTTTCTTAAAGTGTATATGCTGTCCAATTTCAAAACTGCTCTAGGGATTATGATCCGGTTTTCACTGATAGGTACACTGATTCACGAGTAAGGTTTTTGTATACAATTTTTAAATATTTCGTACAAATTGTCTGAATTATTATGAATTAAAGTTAATTTGAGGAAACGCTTGCCATCACCATCTAGCGTAAAGCCGCCATAGCTCGAGAAAGAGCAGCAGTTCCTCGAGGAAACAGCAAGTGGAATCTCACTGGCATCTAATCTGGTAGTCCAGTAATACATTGTGTCGCTGCAGACCGGTCGTTGGTTTCACTCTGAATTCCAACCTAGCTTTGGCCTCTCAGTGGTGTGGAGATATATTATGACGATTTCAGACTGCCGATGTCTGCTCTCCTCCCGCTAGCAGTCACAATTTACACTTTTAATTCACTGCAAATTTTTCGAACAACGGGCACTGAGTTACTCAGCTAGGAAGTATCTTAGTTGGGTTGGATTGTTTTTGGGGGAGGAGACCAGACAGCGATTTAGAGAAATCACAGAAAGTATCGTAGTAAATATGACCAGTACCGTAAAGATAACCACTTCATCATTAGGCTATGATGTGAGATTTATAATATGAAGTAATCAAAAATTGACAAGCGATAGTTTCCATGTAATTGTTTGAGAACCATTGCAAAGCGGGAAAACATTCGATTACGAAATATGTGGTGCTTTATTTCTTATACTTTGAATAAAACGTTTTCCGAAAAACTACTTCAGTAACTTCAGAAACTTCGCTTCGTTCACATTCAGAAAACCTACATTCCTTCGGCAGCGCAGCAGATGACTCAACTTTCACCTTTCCACCTTCCTTGATTAAATCTAGATCCGGACACGATCCTTAACGTGACACGACTATGGCTTCTGCTATAAAGAGTTCAAATTGCGGCAGTGAGTTTCAACAGTGCATCAGCTTTACAAGAGCCGGCCGGAGTGGCCGTGCGGTTCTAGGCGCTACAGTCTGGAACCGAGCGACCGCTACGGTCGCAGGTTCGAATCCTGCCTCGGGCATGGATGTGTGTGAAGTCCTTAGGTTAGTTAGGTTTAATTAGTTCTAAGTTATAGGCGACTGATGACCTCAGTAGTTAAGTCACATAGTGCTCAGAGCCAACCAGCTTTACAAGAGGAGTGCTATAACACGAGACAAACACGTATATCACACATGGTTTTCTTTTCCTTATATTTGTGCTACCGAAACCAGCTACCGATACATATTGAATCACACACACACATCAAACATAGATACATACACCCAAGATTCATAAACAATATTTACATTGGATGTAAACATGTTACTTACATCGCAATGTGTTCAAATCGTTGCCTTGACAGATCACTCTAAATGCCAATTCTAAACGGAACACGTAACATTGCCGGCAGCTGTGACCGAGCGGCTCTAGGCCCTTCAGTCCGGAACCGCGCTGCTGCTACGGTCGCAGGTTTGAATCTTGCTTTGGATATGGCTGTGTGTGATGTCCTTAGGTTAGTTAGATTTAAGTAGTTCTAAGTCTAGGGGACTGATGACTTCAGATGTTAAGTCCCATAGTGCTTCAAGCCATTTGAACCACTTGAACACGTAATATTCATGTCTCCAGACGACTTTCCTGCAGTGCAGTCTGCATGCCTTGCGTATGTAGTATAAAAATGGTACTCAGTTACTTAACGTTATTCTCTGAAATTTATTCATAACTCTATGTAGTCGCCGGCAAACAACATAGGCTACGCCACACAAGTCGACTGGCCACAGTTAGTTAATACTACCCTTGCGAAGACGGGCCGAGTTACTAGTTAGGTATAGATTTACTCGCCAATAGTGGTATATGAAAATTTGTGTCGGACCGGGACTCGAACCTGGATATCCCGATTAGCACGAGCGTTCGTCTGAACCACTTCGGTTATCCGTGCACTGCCTCCTCTTATAATCTGGATCACCGTCTCCTTCTTCATAACAGGACTCTACCCTAATCGAGAAACGATTGTCTGCGATGCTACTAAGCACCAAATTTCGCAATTTCAAGTGGAACGAGGAATACTGTGGCACTAGCAAGTACTGCATAACATGAGTTCGTTTGATTGTTAGATGTTCACGGTTCGTTATAGAGTTTCCATGCGCGGCGGGGGTTTCGACGCTGTTTTACAGTGATGGTGGATGGGGACCTTTAGAGGACATTGCCGACATACACTGATAAACCAAAACATTACTACCACTGCCGCCTGCATGGCTGGATGCCTTCTGGTGGCGTTGTGGGCACTTCAAGCAGTAAGGCCGGCCGTTGTGGCCGAGCGGTTCAGGCGCTTCAGTCTGGAACCGCGCTGCTGCTATGGTCGCAGGTTCGAATCCTGCCTCGGGCTTGGATGTGTGTGATGTCCTCAGGTTAGTTAGGTTTAAGTAGTTCTAGGACTATGGGACTGATGACCTCAGATGTTAAGTTCCATAGTGCACAGAGCCATTTTGAACCAAGCAGTGGTGGAATGGGGGTTTACAAAAATGTTCAAATGTGTGTGAAATCTTATGGGACTTAACTGCTAAGGTCATCAGTCCCTAAGCTTACATACTACTTAACCTAAATTATCCTAAGGACAAACACACACACCCATGCCCGAAGGAGAACTCGAACCTCCGCCGGGACCAACTGCGGGGGTTTACCTTAGCGAAGATATGCGCTGCAAATGGAGAAACGACTTTGCTAAAGAACATATTGTTACTATGCACAGCCTGTGAACGAGTATCTCACAAGTGTCGAAGCTAGTCGAATGTTCGCGAGCTACTGTCGTGAGCATCTACGGAAAGTGGTAGAAGGGCAGTGAAACTACCAGTAAGTGCTAAGTAGTTGGGCGTCCATGACTCTTCACAGAAGGTGGGGTTTGGAGGCTTGTCAGATCTGTCAAGTGGGACAGATCGCGATCTGTGGCAAAAGAGCACTATGCTGGTGGACGCACGTGTGTTTCGGAGCACACCATTCAGTGCACATTGTTGAATGAGGCGCTACACAGTAGACGACAGCTGCCTATTCACGTGTTAGCCCAATGACATCGTCAATTACGATTGTAGTAGGCTCGGGATCATCGAGATTGGACCGTGTCTCGTTGTAGATGTGTCGATTCGTCGGATGAGTCACATTTTTGCTACATCAAGTTGATGGTCGTCTCCACAAAGGCTGTCGTCCAGGCGAATGGCTGCTCGAAACGCGCACCTTGCCACGAACGGAGGGTGGTGGGAGCAATATTATGCTATGATAGACATTGTCCTGCGCCTGAATGGGACCTGTAGTAGTAATCGAAGACAGCAGGTCAGCAACGGAACATTTGCATCCCTTCATGCTTGACGTCTTCCCCAACGATTACGTCATTCTCCAGCAGTATAATTTTCCGTGCCTCGAAGCCAGAATCGTGCTACAGTGGTTCGAGGAGCATGAAAGCGAATTCACATAAATCTTTTGGCCACCAAATCCGCCTGATGTGAAACCGATGGTTTCCATCTGGGTTGCTGAGTGCGTACACAAATCAACGGCCAGTTGTTTACGGGAATTTCATGACTTGTGTGTAAACACCTGGCCCCACACAGCTCCACAAATCTACCAATGAGCTGCAGAATCGATGTTAAGCAGAATCGGTGATATATTGGTTTACAAAGATGGCCCAACAAATGGTTCAAATGGCTCTGAGCACTATGGGACTTAACTTCTGAGGTCATCAGTCCCCTAGAACTTAGAACTACTTAAACCTAACTAACCTAAGGACATCACACTCATCCATGCCCGAGGCAGGATTCGAACCTGAGACCGTAGCAGTCACGTGGTTCCAAACTGAAGTGCTTAGAACCGCACGGCCACACCGGCCGGCGATGGCCCAACAAGCTTCTAAGCAGGTGGTCGCAATGTTTCGACTCCTCAGTGTACAAGAGGTGAGAATGTCATGGGAAAGAGATATGCAACTGTACAGATGGGGTCATGTCGCGTCCACTGAGTATAAAAGGGCAGTGCATTGGCAGAGATGTCCTTTGTACTCAGTTGATTTATGTGAAAAGGTTTCTGACATAATTTTCGCTGCACGACGGGAATTAACAGACTTTCAACGTTGAATGGTAGTTGGAGGTAGACGCATGGGACATTCCATTTGAGAAATCATTAGGAAATTCAATAATGGTTCAAATGGCTCTGCGCACTATCTGAGGTCAGCAGTCCCCTATACTTAGAACTACCGGGTGATGAAGAAGTCAGTATAAATTTGAAAACTGAATAAATCACGGAATAATGTAGATAGAGAGGTACGAATTGACACACATGCTTGGAATGACACGGGGTTTTATTAGAACCAAAAAAATACAAACGTTCAAAATATGTCCGACAGATGTCGCTTCATCTGATCAGAATAGCAGTAATTAGCATAACAAAGTAAGACAAAGCAAAGATGATGTTCTTTACACGAAATGCTCAACATGTCCACCATCATTCCTCAACAATAGCTGTAGTCGAGGAACAATGATTTGAGCAGCACTGTAAAGCATGTACGGAGTTATGGTGAGGCATTGGCGTCGGATGTTGTCTTTCAGCATCCCTAGAGATGTCGGTCGATCACGATACACTTGCGACTTCAGGTAACCCCAAAGCCAATAATCGCACGGACTAAGGTCTGGAGACCTGGAAGGCCAAGCATGACGAAAGTGGCGGCTGAGCACACGATAATCACCAAAAGACGCGCGCAAGAGATATTTCACGTGTCTAGGAATACTTTTTTTTTTCTAATAAAACCCCATGTCATTCCAAGCATGTGTGTCAATTTTTACCTCTCTATCTACATTATTCCGTGGTTTATTAAGTTTTCAAATTTATACTGACTTTTTGATCACCCGGTACTTAAACCTAATTAACCTAAGGACATCAAACACATCCATGCCCGAGGCAGGATTCAAACCTGCGACCGTAGCGGTCGTGCGGTTTCAGACTGAAGGGCCTAGAACCGCTCGGCCACAGAAATTCAATATTCCAAGATCCACAGTGTCAAGAGTGTGCTGAGACTACCAGATTTGAGGTATTAACTCTCATCATGAACGACGTAGTGGCGTTCATTTAACGACCGAGAGCAGCGGCGTTTGCGTAGAATTGTCAGTGCTAACAAACGAGTAACACTGCCTGAAATAACCGCAGAAATCAATATGGAACAGACGATGAACGTTAAGACAGTGCAGGGAGAGTTGGCACTAAAGTTCTGTGGCAGCAGACGACCGACGCGTGCGCCTTCGCTGATAATACGACGTCGCCTGCAGCGCCTCTCCTGGTCTCGTGACCATATCGGCTGGACCCTAGACTACTGGAAAGCCGTGCAAGATCAGATGACTCCCGATTTCAGCTGGTAAGAGCTGATGGTAGGGTTCGAATCTGAAGCAGACTCCACAAAGCCAGGGACCCAAGTTGTCAACAAGGTACTGTGCAAGCTGGTGGTAGATGCATAATGCTGCGGGTTGTTTTTGTGGGGAACGGACTGGCACCTCTAATCGAAATGAACCGATAATTGACTGAAAATGGCTGTGTTCGGCTACATGGATACCATTTTCAGCCATTCAGCTATGGAATTTATATGGATGACAAAGCGCCATGTCACCGTGACACAACTGGTTGCGATTAGTTTGAGGAACATTCTGGGCAATTCAAGCGTATGATTTGGCCACCCAGGTCGCTGGACATGAATGCCGTAGAATATTTATGGGTTATAACGGAGAGATCAGTTCATTCACAGTCCAGAGCGCGTGCACGGATAGCTGTCGTGGCTACTTCACTGCACAGTCACATTAATGTGACCAGCTGTCAGAAGCCTGATGAACCACCTTTTACAAGACGTGGAGGCAGAGATTCAGTGAGATTCTGGATGGTACGGGCAGGGATGTGGAGCCACACCGACGCCTGTACCGTAGCCATCTGCACTAGGTTTCTCGGCTGAGGATCCATGGCACGCACAACGATGTAAGCAGAAGTGGTGTAATTAATAAAATACATTGCTAGATTCGTAATTAACTGCAAGATCCAGTATTCGAGAAAATGGATTGATATGCTTTGTTAGACATGAAATTATCGCCAGATCGCGTAGGTTTAGCAACTTTAGCAATGTTGCTTTTCCTAAAGATATTCGCACTAATAAATGCGACTATGGCATACGCACATTCGCACGTTGGTGGTGGTGCTTAAAATTTTCGTGCTTTGAATGTCTTTATGCTAGTTACCTCTCTGGGTAAAGCAACAGTTCCTTTCAAATTCCTGTTGTGGTCTTCAGTCTCAAGACTGGTTTGATGCAGCTCTCCATGCTACTCTATACTGTGCAAGTCTCTTCATCTGCCAATAATTACTGTATTCATCTCTTGGTCTCCCTCTACGATTTTTACCCCCCACACTTCTCTCCAGTACTCAACTGGTGATCAAAAAATGGTTCAAATGGCTCTGAGAACTATGCGACTTAACTTCTGAGGTCATCAGTCGCCTAGAACTTAGAACTACTTAAACCTAACTAACCTAAGGACATCACACACATCCATGCCCGAGGCAGGATTCGAACCTGCGACAGTAGCGGTCGCGCGGTTCCAGACTGCAGCGCCTAGAACCGCTCGGCCACCGCGGCCGGCAACTGGTGATCCCTTGATGTCTCGGAATCTGTCCTTTCAACCAATCCCTTCTTCTTCTTCTTTGTCTTCTTCTTCTAGTCAGGTTGTGCCACAAATTTCTTTTCTCCCCAATTACGAGGGTAATCACAAAAGTAAGGTCTCCTATTTTTTTTTATAAGTACATAGACCTGTTTATTTCTACAATGGTTTACATCAGTTTACAGCTTGAACATTTAGCTATTTTTAGACATAATCACCATTTCTTTCGATGCATTTTTATAGACGCTGTGGCAGTTTTTGTATGCCCATGGCCGGCCGTGGTGGCCGTGGAGTTCTAGACGCTACAGTCTGGAACCACGCGACCGCTGTGGTCGCAGGTCCGAATGCTGCCTCGAGCATGGATGTGTGTGATGTCCTTAGGTTAGTTAGGTTTAAGTAGTTCTAATTTCTAGGGGACTGATGACCTTATAAGTTAAGTCCCATAGCGCTCAGGGCCATTTTGTATGCCCATGTCATACCAGCTCGCCGCCATGCTGTTCAGAAAGTTATGAACCTCTTCTTTCACCTCGTCGTCGGAGCTGAATCGCTGGGACCATAATTAACGCTGACAGGTACTGTGAGACTCTGAAAAAACTCAAACTGCCAATTCAGAACCGGAAAAGAGGAATGTTGAGCTACGGCGTACGCATTCTCTATGACAACGCTCGCCTACACATCGCTCGGCAAACCGTTGCTCTCCTACAACAGTTTCAGTGGAACATAATCACCCACCCACAGTCCTGACTTGGCACCCAGTGACTATCACCTGCTCCCTGGGTTTAAAGAACATTTGGCCGGAAAGCGATTCAGCTCTGAGGACGAGGTGAAAGGAGAGGTTCATAACTTTCTGAACAGCATGGCGGAGAGCTGGAATGACATGGGCATACAAAAACTGCCACAGCGTCTACAAAAATGCATCTACAGACATTGTGAATATGTCGAAAAATAGCTAAATGTTCAAGCTGTAAACTGATGTAAACCATTGTAGAAATAAACAGGTCTATGTACTTATAAAAAATGGGAGACCTTACTTTTGGGATTACCCTCGTATATTCAGTACCTCTTCGTTAGGTACGCGGTCTACCCATCTAATCTTCAGAATTCTTCTGTAGCATCAAACTTCAAAAGCTACTCTATTCTTATCTAAAGTGTTTATCGTCCATGTTTCACCTCCATAGTTGACTACGCTCCCCGCAAATACTTTCTGATACGACTTCCTGACACTTACATATAGATATTCGATATTAACAAATTTCTCTTCTTTGAACTGCTCTTCTATGTTCTTCGGCGTGTCTGACAGAATTTCAAAGTCATCAGCAAACCTAAAAGTTTTTATTTTTTCTCTCGAGGAATTGTATTCCAAATTTTTCTTTGGTTTTCTTTACTGCTAGCTCAATGTACAAAATGAATAACGTAAGGGATAGGCTACAACCCAGTCTCACTCCCCTTTCAGCCACTGCTTCTCTTTCGTGCCCCTAAACTCTTATTACTGCCGTCTGGTTTCTGTACAAGTTCCAAACAGCCTTCCGTTCCCTGTATTTTATCCCTGCTAACTTCAGATTATTCCAGTCAATATTGTCAAAAGCTTCCTGTACGTCTACAAATGCCATAAACGTTGGTTTCCCTTCCCTTAACCTATCTTCTAAAATAAGTCGAGGAGTCCTAAATTTCTCTGTAATCCAAACTGATATTCACAAAGGTCTGTTTCCACCAGTTTTTCTATTCTTCTGTAAAGAATTCGTGATAGTATCTTGCAACCGTGACTTATGAAACTGATGGTTCGGTAATATTCCCAACTGTCAGCATCTGCTTTCGTTAGAATTGGAATAATTATTTTCTTCTTGAAGTCTGAGGATATTTCGCCTGTCTCATACATCTTGCACACCAGACGGAAGAGTTTTGTCATGGCTGGTTCTCTCAAGGCTGTCAGTAGTTCGGGCAGTACGTCGTGTACTACCGGAACCTTTTTTTGACTCATGTCCTCTAGTGCTCTGTCAAATTCTTCTGGCAGTAGCATATCTCTCACCTCATCTTCATCTACGGTCTCTTCCACTTCTATAATATTGTCGTCAAATACATCTCCCTTACATACGCTCACTATATACTCCGTCCACTTTTCAGCCTTCCTTCTTTGCTCAGAACGGGTGATCCATTAGAACTCTATATATTCATACAGCTGCATTTCTTTTGACCAAAGGACCCCTTAACTTTCCAGTAGGCGATGTTTGTCTTTGCCCTGGTGATATACTGAGCGAGACGGCGCAGTGGTTAGCGTTCTGCACTCGCATTCTGGAGGACGCCGGTTCAAAGCCGCGTCAGGCTATCCTGTTTAGGTTTCTGTGATTTCTCTAAATCGCTTCAAGCCAATGCCGGGATGGTTCCTATGAATGAGCACTGTCGACTTCTTTCCCCATTTCTTTAAATACAATATCTCCTGCGTTATCCAAGGATTTATAGTAGGCCTTGTCTTTTTACTTATTTGATTCCCTGGTGCCTTCACTATTTCATCTCTTAAAGCTATCGATTTGCCTTCTACTCTTTTCCTAGCCCCTCTTCTTGTCTACTGCTGCGTAATACTCCCTCTCAAACTCTCAACAACCCCTTTTAACTTATCCAGGTCCCATCTGCTTAATTTCCTACATTTCTGCAATTTTTTCAGTTTTAATCTACAGTCCACAACCGATAAATTGTGATCACAGACCACATCTGCCCCTGGAAGTGTCGCACAAATTTAAAACCTAATTCCGACACCTCTGTCTTACCATCATATAATCAGTCTGACCTTACGGTATCTCCAGGTCTCCTTTACGTGTACAGCCTTCCTTTGTGATTCTTAAACCACGTGTTAGCCATGTTTAAATTATGTTGTGTGCAAAATTCTACGAAGCAACTTACTCTTTCATTCGTTTACTCCCAACCCATATACAGCAATTACTTTTCCTTCTTGTCTTTCTCCTACTATCGAATTCCAGTCCCCCCTCACAATTAAACTTTCGTCTCACTCAATTATCTGAACAATTTCTTTCATCTCATCATACATTTCTTCAATCTCTTCATCATATGCGGAGCTAGTTGGTATATAAACGTGTACCACTGTGGTGGGTGTGACCTTTGTGTGTCACTTGGTTAAAATAATGAGTTGAGTATGCTGTTCATAGTAGCTTACCCGTATTCCTATTTTCTTATTCTTATTAAACAAAATCCTGCATTACCCCTGCTTGATTCTGTATTTATAGCCCTGTATTCACCTGACAGAAGCCCTATTCTACCTGCCACCGAACTTCACTAATTCCCGCTGTATCTAACGTTAACCTACCGATTCCCGTTCTAAATCTTCTGATCTGTCTGCCCTGTTAAGGAATCTAACATTCCACTCTCTGATATGTAGAACCTTAGTATTGCTTCTCCTGAAGACGACATCCTATCGAATAGTTCCAGCCCGGAGATCAGAATGACGGACTATTTTACCAAAATGGTTCAAATGGCTCTGAGCACTATGGGACTTAACTTCTCAGGTCATCAGTCCCCTAGAACTTAGAACTACTTAAACCTAACTAACCTAAGGACATCACACACATCCATGCCCGAGGCAGGATTCGAACCTGCGACCGTAGCGGTCGCGCGGTTCCAGACTGTAGCGCCTAGAACCGCTCGGCCACCCCGGCCGGCTACTATTTTATCCCCGGAATATTTTACTCATGAGGATGCCATCATTAGTTAACCACAAAGTAGAGCTACTGACGAAGTAGCATCTACACTTTGACTGTCATTTTCTCGGAAACAACTGAGTATTCACATCCAAGACAAAATAGTTGTCCCTCATGTTCACACTTATTTCACTAATCCAATTCTCGCCTGTGCAGAGAGCGACCCCTGGCGGTTTCCCCTTTTCAGCTTCAAGCACGACAGTAAACAACTCGCGTGTATCACTTGAAGCCGAGCAGGTGGAGCTAAATCACATCCACGCCCCCAAGTTCAGGCATGTCAACCAATGTAGGCGGACCCTCCAGAGGCTGACACCGAAAGTAAACATGATGTGGAAGTGAGTGACTGTAAACAGCCAGACACGTCACTGCCTCAACCCGACAACAAACAAGCAGAGGACTCGAGCAATGACAAACAAACAGCAACAGAGAGTGAACGCGGAAGTGACCGAACACCGGAGGAATGTTTGCATACCTGCAAGCGCCGCGCGCGGCAGACGATAGGCTGCCACGCGAAATTCTCCGACAACCCCTCTACAGAGATATTCTCAAAGATTGGGCGGCGCAGGCACTGCGTGAAACCGAATGTAAACGTAGTCCGCAAAAAAATTAAAAGAAGGATTCGAAAGTGAAAAGTGACGGAAGGCCACCACAGATTGTCAGGAAGGATCCAGCATGGAATAGCATGAAATGACGAACGAACAGACAATTGACGTGATCCTCAAATATTACAGTCATCTACGAAAACTACGCTAAACATTAACTGGATACGGTCGGATATGAAAACAGCTTCTCTGAAACTGTTTCTTTATGAATCAGGGACGGAAACCGCTGTTTTACAAGAAGTGGCTTGACACACCTCAACTATTCGGGAAAGTAGACACGGACAATTAAGTTAGAGAAGGCATTCCACTGCAAAACGTTGACGAATTATGGTAGAATCGGGAAGGGTGATTAGAATAAAAACAGCAGGAGTTATTATTGTCAATTTATGTGCGCCCTCTGCTAGTATTTATAGAAGTGCAAGAGCCAGCTTCCTTAAATAAAGTTTACTCGGAGGAGATTTTAGCCCTAGATTACTAAGCGCACGTAAAATTTGTGACTGCAGTAGGGTATAAAACAGGACTTTTTGTACTTCACTTGGCATATAACACACCATTCGAAATCTAATAATTGTAATTAATTAATGCATAACCTATAAATTGTGTCTACCTTTGAATAAAATTTGGAGTTGTAATATTTACGATTATTTAGTAGTAATACACAGTTTCTCCACTAGGGTTAACTGTGCATTGAGCGGTAAAGACCAAAATCCCAATTTCAATTATTTCAGTTAAATAAGACGTTGCGTTTTTGCTGAGATACATGCGAGAGAAGTAAAATACCTGACGTTGCTGCAATTCACGCGTATCACTGTGGACTGTAGTAATCGTATTGACAGAATTTATGTATCGGAAAACTCTGAAAACAAAGTGTTGAACGCGGAAAGTGTTCCTTTAAGTTTTTTTAATCATAGTGCTTTATTAACATGTATCAGTTTAAAACCACAACATACTCGAAGAGTACGAAGTCAGTGAATTCTAAATTCGTCTTTTTAACAGAAAAAGTTAGGAGATGAACTAACCAGTATCTGTCCCCGTTCCCTCAATGACTTTCAAAGTGTGATAGAATGGTTAACCAGACGAGCGAAACCAAAGCTAAGGAAAGAGTCAGTATCTTTTGGCGTACAAAAGACCAGAGAAAGAAAAGACAGATTCTAATTTTACTAAGATGGGCTGAGAGATCTTTTCGTTCACACGGATGCAGTGACAACAAGATTAAAAGATATTAAGCAAATTAAAGATTAGTTAATAAGTTTGATACGTAAAGAACTGGAGGGAACTGAGAAAATATTTAGAGACAAGCCAGTCACTAAAGATGTGACTGCAGCATTATAACACTTTATAAGACACGTCAAAAACAGAGAAAGAACTTTGGTGGACAAACCCGGTAACGTGACAATATTCACTACGCATAAAAAAATAATAGAAGAAATCTCCACGTCCTATGATAATATGTATGCATCGCCGGGAAACGAACGAAGAATGTGATGATCTGCCGGCCGGAGTGGCCGAGCGGTTCTGGGCGCTACAGCCTGGAACCGCGCGACCGCTACGGTCGCAGGTTCGAATCCTGCCTCGGGCATGGATGTGTGTGACGTCCTTAGGTTAGTTAGGTTTAAGTAGTTCTAAGTTCTAGGGGACTGATGACCTCATAAGTTAAGTCCCCATAGTGCTCAGAGCCATGTTTTTGTGATGATCTCCTTGGTACTCCTACTCCACGAATATCGAGAAATGTCGATGGGAATATTCCTTCGGAAATCGCCAAAGAAGATGCACTGGAAATCGTACGTAACTCTCCCATTAGGAAATCTCCAGAAACTGGCGTGCTGCCCTTTGAGTTGCATAAAGGTTTCTAGGACCTAATAAGGGACAAATGGTTCAGATGGCTCTGAGCACTATGGGACTTAACATCTGAGGTCATCAGTCCCCTAGAACTTAGAACTACATAAACCTAACTAACCTAAGGACATCACACACATCCATGCCCGAGGCAGGATTCGAACCTGCCACCGTAACGGTCGCGCGGTTCCAAACTGAAGCGCCTAGAACCGCTCGGTCATACCTGCCGGCTAATAAGGAACAATATCATAGTAATTGTTAATGAAATCTTGCGGCGACAGCCAGTGTCCACTTAGTTCACACAATGTAAAATTGTGTTTATTTCGAAGAACGAAGGTTCGAAAAGCATAACCGACCTCCGGTCCATCTGTTAAACTGCAATTATAAAAATATAGCACGAGTGATTAATAAGCGTGTTATACCATGCGCGGCTGAAGTGTTGGCGTTGAATTGTTGAAGATGTCGCAGCGCCCGTGTGTGGTCTGACGTTGTCATGCTGAAGGAGATGGTGCTCCACGTGTGGAAGAACTTTTCGCAAATCAGTTATTGCACCCTATTTCTTATGAACCGACATATTTACGTTACGCTCTACACAAGCATGTCTGAAAGAACAGAGACCATCCCTATATAATATACGGACGCCAGATGGGGTCGCGGTATTTCAGTGCGGATACACAACGTATCCAAACCATTGCGAGAATACAATTAGGCTGCGAGCAAGTGGATTAATTAATAGGGTGCACTGCTCTGTAGCGTGCGATGTATGGACCGGTGGTGGGGAAGGCGGGGGGCGTACGGGAATAGCTGAGGCCGTTCAGGCGACCGCTCGCCTAAGCGGGATGTCGGGATACGACGCCCTCTTCGGCACGTTTTTTCACCTGTCGGCGTTGGTTCGCTCAATGCCGTACTGCATCTAAATATCGGATATTTCTTTCGTCATATATTGAACACAGCTGCAGCTCGAATCAGTGGTGTCTGCTATTTCGGACATGCACGTCCGAAAAAGCAATACATATTCCATCAGCGAAGCGTCTAGACGATTGTGCGTAGCAAACAAGTAACCGCTATTGACAGCCTCATTATATTGGCTTGAAGTTGTGTCTCTGCATGAGAAATAAATTCTGATCGTAGACGTACGCAGCGCACGTCCAAAAGTGCAGATATGTTGGCGTATTTATTAAAATCATGGCTTCAATGACGAGAGAGCGGATTGTTGTACAGGGTGATTCAAAAAGAATACCACAACTTTAAAAATGTGTATTTAATGAAAGAAACATAATATAACCTTCTGTTATACATCATTACAAAGAGTATTTAAAAAGGTTTTTTTTCACTCAAAAATAAGTTCAGAGATGTTCAATATGGCCCACTACGGACACACGAGCAATATCAACCCGATATTCCAACTCGTTCCACACTCTCTGTAGCATATCAGGCGTAACAGTTTGGATAGCTGCTGTTATTTCTCGTTTCAAATCATCAATGGTGGCTGGGAGAGGTGGCCGAAACACCATATCCTTAACATACCCCCATAAGAAAAAATCGCAGGGGGTAAGATCAGGGCTTCTCGGAGGCCAGTGATGAAGTGCTCTGTCACGGGCTGCCTGGCGGCCGATCCATCGCCTCGGGTAGTTGCCGTTCAGGTAGTTACGGACAGATAAGTGCCAATGTGGTGGCGCTCCATCCTGCTGAAATATGAATTGTTGTGCTTCTTGTTCGAGCTGAGGGCACAGCCAATTATCTAACATCTCCAGATACTGTAGTCCAGTTACAGTAGCACCTTCGAAGAAAAAGGGACCAAAAACTTTATTGGCTGAAATGGCACAGAAAACGTTCACCTTAGGCGAGTCACGTTCATACTGAGTTGTTTCCCGCGGATTCTCAGTGCCCCATATACAGACATTGTGACGGTTGACTTTCCCGTCAGTGTGGAAAGTTGCTTCATCACTAAACACAATCTTTGAAACGAAAGATTCATCTGTTTCCATTTGAGCAAGGATAAAATCACAGAAATCGATTCTTTTAATCTTATCAGCTGCAGACAGTGCTTGAACCAATTTCAGACGATAAGGTTTCATAACTAACCTTTTTCGTAGGACTCTCCATACAGTTGATTGCGGAATTTGCAGCTCTCTGCTAGCTCTGCGAGTCGATTTTCCTGGGCTGCGAACAAATGCTTGCTGGATGCGTGCTACATTTTCATCACTCGTTCTCGGCCGTCCAGAACTTTTCCCTTTGCACAAACACCCATTCTCTGTAAACTGTTTATACCAACGTTTAATACACTTCGTTCGAAATGCACGCTGAACAACTGTCGTCGGTTCACTTCTGCCGTACTCAATAACACAAAAAGCTTTCTGTTGAACGGTCGCCATCTTAGCATCAACTGACGCTGACGCCTAGTCAACAGCGCCTCAAGCGAACAAATTTACAACTAAATGAAACTTTATAGCTCCCTTAATTCGCCGACAGATAGTGCTTAGCTCTGCCTTTTGTCGTTGCAGAGTTTTAAATTCCTAAAGTTGTGGTATTCTTTTTGAATCACCCTGTATAATGAAGAAGTCATATGGCTCTGAGCACTATGGGACTCAACTTCTGAGGTCATTGGTCCCCTAGAACTTAGAACCAGTTAAACCTAACTAACCTAAGAACATCACACACATCCATGCCCGAGGAAGGATTCGAACCTGCGACCGTAGCGGTCTCGCGGTTCCAGACTGCAGCGCCTAGAACCGCACGGCCACTTCGGCCGGTTATAATGAAGAAGTTACGAAAGTAATTCATAGTAGCACTGAGAGTGTACTGAATTTATGAATGGATCTAGATCAGACGCCATTCGAGCGAAGGTGCACAGTTACTTTAAACCTGTTCTCGTACTGCTTTTTCTCTTTAATATTCCTATGTCAGTCTATATTCCTAGATCGGCATTGCATGGTCGTCAGTCCTGTGGCTTATGGATTTCGTCTTTATTCGTGTGTGAGCCATAAAGATGCAGAGAATCAGATGTAACTGACGAAATGAGCAAATATATTGTGATAAATAAATTCGAATATGAGTACATTGCAACACTGATGTCATGGCTGTAACGCTTAAGCAGCGAAAAGATAAAATCAAAAGGAAAAGAAAGGTAGCCTCGACGTGAAACTTCAGCCAAGTGTGTAAGTGTACATCTCTCTCACTTCGGCGGGTCCCGTCAGATAATTTGATAAATCTACATGAACGATGATCGTGTCCTTAGGCTCCCTCATTAAAATGACAGTGCTACCAGTGGAACTGGGCACATAGTACTCCTTTGAAATCTCTCAGGTGGAACTCCAGAACTTGGTGGCACCAACAGTCATCCCTGTTTCAATTTAATCGCTTCTCTGAAATTCTCTCCCGCCGGTTCAAGTTAGTCTGTGACGTTGTCACGTTCTACCTGCACTTCAACAATCCTGCATGTACTTGCATCGAAATGGATGTGCTGACACTTTTGAATACGCAATTTTGTCTTGAATATATTCCTATTAGCCGGCCGGAGTGGCCGAGCGGTTCTAGGCGCTACAGTCTGGCGCCGCGCGACCGCTACGGTCGCAGGTTCGAATCCTGCATCAGGCATGGATGTGTGTGATGTCCGTAGGTTAGTTAGGTTTAAGTAGTTCTCAGTTCTAGGGGACTGATGACCTCAGAAGTTAAGTCCCATACTGCTCAGAGCCATTTGAACCATTTTTTTTATTCCTCTTACGCTAACTTTTCCATTGTTCTTCGTCCAAATAAAGGCCTATATGTCTGTGGTGCAAGTAATACGATGGGACGTGAATATGGTCAGCTTTCAGAGAACTGAAAAGAAATGCCTCCGATTTTTTTATGTGGCATCTCCTAAAGCGCTATAAACAGAACAAACGTTATCAACATTTTACGTCTTTATTCTTCGTGTCTACGCATCTATTTCTCAACACGGTCACGAACACATTTCTTCCAACGAGAGAACGGTTTGTTGATACCGCCGCTGTTGAATGTTTGACTTTGTTGACGGAGCCACAACTTCCACCTTGTTTGCACCACTTAATCACTATGAAAGAGAAACCATCGAAGATGTACTTTAAGTTTTAGAAACAGATGAAATCGGATTGGGCCGAGTCAGCAACAATCCGACAATTCTAAGGGCTGACAGACCAACTAAATACCTAGGAATTACAATTATGAACAACTTAAATTGGAACGAGCACATACGTAATGTTGTCGGGAAAACAAACAAAACTCTTCGTATCATTGGTAATACATGTAAGAGTTGCAACACGCCTACTAAAGATACTGCCTACACTACGCATGTCAGTCTTCTGCAAGAGTATTACTTTGGGGTGTGGGAACCTTACCAGATAGGATTGATCGAGTCCATGGAAAAACTTCAAAGAAGGGCAGCTCATTTTGTACTGTAGCGAAATAGGGCTGAGAATGTCGAGGATATGATATGCGAATTGGGGTGGCAGTCATTTTAAAAAATGCGTTTTTCGTTGCGGCGATATCCTGTCACGAAATTTCAATTTCCAACGTTCTCCCGTAAATGCAAAAACAACTCTCCTGACACCAACGTGCATAGGAAGAAATGATTAATGTAATAAAATAAAGAGAAATCAGTTCTCACACGGGAAAATTTGGGTCTAAGTCTTCATTTTTCCCTTGAAATGGTAAACAAATAAAGTTAGTTTTTCAATGAACCCTCTGCCAACCACTTAAGTGTGAACTTCTTAGTAGACAGATGTGCAGTCGACGTGTTGCTGAATTACTGAAAATATCACTATCATGAAGAACAAACAGTTCTTCTGCAGGAACAAATATGGTTTTCACAAACACCGTTACATAAATCCAGCTTGCTGTGTTCGTTTACAAGAGCCAAAATGCGGTAGTTAGGAGTCCTCAGATTCGTACGTATTTCTTTACCTCCAAGAAGCCTTAGCCAGAGCTTCACGTAGGCACATAATAAATAAAATATGTGCTTGTAGAACATCCGAGCAGATATGTGATTGCTCCATTAAATTTCCGCCGTGCAACCGAAGAAGCTCTATGTCGTCAACTGATGTTTCGGTCATCTTCTCCATCTTACCAGTGAACTGACAGACAACCTACAGCATTCACAACCTGCTTTTTTTATTTTTTATTTTTACGTAAGAGCCGTGTTACTTGCGTCACAGATATAAACAAACTGCGAAGGTGTTTTCCAGCGATAACGAACTAGTATGAATTGAATCTGTGGCTAGACGCTCGATCGAGTCTGGGATATCGATGCATATGAAATGCACTGTAGCGACGTCTTGGTGAGTTGATCAAATGAAGCTCCGTATTCGGCACTATATCCCGGATGAAACATCTAACTCATCGTACTCGTTTGTTGAAAGAGTTTATAATCCACATGCCTACAGATATTTCCTCCGAAACATTTACCAAGTTTAGATGCTCATCACATCAAGGAAACGTATATGAAGGATTGCATAGGTTAACAATAACGAATGAAAAAACATTGTACAGCCAAAACACTCTGACATTTTGAAATTGTTAATAGTTCCCAAATAATTACAATTATCCTTCTGACAATCACTCTCCCTCATATTAAATAGCCATTATCATAGTCATATGGCAGCCTCTGCCGACACTGATACTAATAGCTTACGGCGTGTCATATTACCTCCCGTTGGCACAATGAAATATTCAATCCAGCCCATACTTCTTTTCATTTTATGTCAGACTAGAACTACCCGAAGGTGCAACGTCCTGTACGGCTGTCTACAACGTTTACCTGTATTCGAGCACACAGTTTTACGTAACTACCTTAATCCCCAGTTTAAAAAAGGTTTCAGTATTAAGAAAGTTATATTGTCACGTGCAGGTAGTTTGGTAACGTAAGACGACAGCTGTCGATGAAGGACTAAACATTGCAAGAACGAACAAAACAATGAACCTGCACAGTTGACAAATCGATTGTTGTTTCACGATACGTTGATGATACATCAACGAAAATGCCTTGCGCCTGAGGATGAAAATATGTCGTACGGTGCGTCACAAGACATGTTCTATTCTGTAGAAGTCATAAATATAGCAGTCAATAGGTGGAACATGTTACTCTTAAAGCCCAGAAAAAGATCGCATTTTGAAAAGATGAGAAGTTTTAAAATATTTTCATTTCTCTAATATATTTCATATAATTTCAAACTTAAAAAAAGGAAAAATGGAGACGTATACTCTTTTCTATGGAGATACATGTTTTGAGACTTAACTAACCCTAAATATAACGAAGTTGATATGTAACTACATTTAATATACGGCTGTAGTGTTCAGGTAGCTGCTACAAGTCTAGAAGTGACTTCTAGTTTCTTTCATTTTCTGTCTCCATTAGAAGATACAGCGTTATTTGAGAGTTCATTAGTGTTCGCATGCTGCCTACTCTCTTACGCTACAAACACACTGAAGTTGCATTCAGGAGTACGACGGTTAAAAGCCGCGCCCAGCCATTCTAATTTAGGTTTCCCGTGATTTCCCTAAATCCATTCAGGCAAATGCCAGAATGGTTCCTTTGAAAGGGCACGGGTGATTTACTTCGCCATCACTCCCTAATCCGAAATTCTGCTCCGTCTCTAATGACCTCGTTGTTGACGGAACTTTAAACACATAGCTCCTCCTCATTCTCTTACGATACAGACCAAATATTTGAATGAAGCGTCTTTTCACAACCAAGAGTTGTACGGTTAGCTTTGTTGACATCTACAACTTACTGTACATGGCCACAGAATAGAATTTCTTGAATGGACGTCATTACTTAAAAATTAAAAACATCATGAAGGTAAACATAGGATATTATACAAACATTTTCGTTACAAAAATGACGTCGCAGAGACGTCAAGAGAAGCTTTTGCGAAGTTGTAATTTGTAAGCGTTGTCTCAGAACTCGTCATTTTGTCAGTCTCATGAGTAAATCTTACAGGCACATGAGGTAGATCCCGCGTCCGGCCTTCATGATTTAGGTTTTCCGTGATTTCCCTAAATCGCTCCATGCAAATGCTGGGATGGTTCCTCTGAAAGGGCACGGCCGACTTTCTTCCTCATCCTTCCCTAATCCGGTGAGACCGATGACCTCGCTGTCTGGTCTCCTCCCCCCCCCCCCCCTAAACAACCCCCCTTGACCAACCACATGAGGTAGAAGTTTATGGCGTTCCCTTCACATCTCTTTCGTTAATTATGCATTCTCTAGTTTTGCTTTTAGCTCAGCAGTTACATTCATAGCTGTCGTTTTCTTACTACAGTTCTCGTTTACACGCATCGGCCTCCGCCAGTTAATTTAGGTCAGCTTTCTTTAATCTGTTCACCAGACAGAATTTTCCCCTCCTATTGCTCAGTTTTGTGGTTGTTCAGATGCAGAATATTCAAAAAACTTATAAATGTAGCAGTTGCAAATAATTATGTAAAATGAATTAGGCGCTCCAGCTACTGGAAAGGGATGTACGTGCATTGGAATTTGTGTTATTTGTGTATGACTCACTCATTTGAACCACAGATAAATTGTACTACTGTTACCTGCTTCAGAAAACCACAGTTAGAGATATACAAATTTTTACATTATTTTTAGAAAATGGAACTTCCTCTTGGTAAATTAGTACTTAGTAAACTTACTGTTTATTCAGTTTATGATCCCGGGGTCACTTTGCCTAAGCGTAAAATCTTGACGACTTAGAGAGAAATTTTACTAGAAAATGTCATAGATAAATTTATTAAAAACCTTTTTTTCGTAACAGCATGTATTTTCCCGTTTCCATGAATCACCTTTTGTTTGGTACCTTCACATCCTGTAACCGCTCGGACCAGGTAGGAGTTTCGAATTTTAGAAGCAGCTCTTGATAGGAGTCACTGGATATGTAGTTTCTATCACTGGATCTTGTTGATCATCATTTAAACGCTATGTTTAATGACTAAAAACTTATCGTAACATGCAGATTTTTAGTCTCACTGGTAATTTCGAATAGTTTACACAGTGTGTAACGGGTATCACCATCATCATCATCATACTGACCAGTTTCCAGAACCGGGCAGGGTCTGTTTGGAACATAAGCCTCGGCGTCTAGTCCTGTTTTACCACGATCTTTCTGCGTTAACTCTGGTCCAGCCATCGCCCCTTTTTCAACATACTCCTCCTTACCTTTCTGCGATCTATCCCTTGGTCTTCCACTTGGTCGTTTCCTTTGCACCTCCATTTCGTGTATGTTCTTGGGAATCCTCTTTCCACCATTTTCTTTAAGTGTCCATACCATCTTAGCCTTGATGCTTCTATCCTGCTTTGCAAGGGTTCCTCTTTCTATATCCCTTACCCTTTCATTCCTCATCCTATGTCTCCTTCTTACTCTTGTCCTACTTCTGAGTAACTTCATTTCATATGGCTATAATCTGCTTACATTTCTTTTATCATTACACATGTTTCAGATGCATAGGTCAAAATGGTTCAAATGGATCTGAGCACTATGGGACTTAACATCTGAAGTCATCAGTCCCATAGAACTTAGAACTACTTGAACCTAACTAACCTAAGGACATCATACACATCCATGCCCGAGGCAGGATTCGAACCTGCGACCGTAGCAGTCACGTGGTTCCAAACTGAAGCGCCTAGAACCGCTTGCCTACCGCAGCCGGCTGCATAGGTCAGAATTCGGATGTAGTAACTTCAGTATACTACTTCTTTGCTCTTTTCTGAGATGTTTTTGGTTCAAATGGGTCAAATGGCTCTGAGCACTATGCGACTTAACTTCTGAGGTCATTAGTTGTCTAGAACTTAGAACTAATTAAACCTAACTAACCTAAGGACACCACACACATCCATGCCCGAGGCAGGATTCGAACCTGCGACCGTAGCGGTCGCCCGGCTCAGGACTGTAGCGCCTAGAACTGCACGGCCACTCCGGCCGGCTGTGATGTTTTTGTTCCAAACCAGGCCCTTAAGACATCGCAGGAATACTTCTGCCTGTCTGCCACGTACAGTGATCTCTTTCTCATTTCTTCCACTTTCCTCTATAACACTTCCCAAGTGCTAGACACTTTCCACCTCCCTCAACTGTTCACCTCCTGTCCTTATTCCGATAGCTGCTCTATCTTTCTTTCTTGTTGTAACCATTATCTCACATTAGTTTGGATTAAATTTCATTCCTTGCTGTCTATTTCTTCCCAAGCATCCAGCTTTTCCTGAATCACCTGCTACCTGTTTCCCAAGATCCAATCATCTGCGAACACTTTTTCTTCCATCTTACCTTCTCTAGTTCTTTTCTTCCACCGTAGTCATTATCTAATCCAAGACCATAATGAAGAGGACAAGTGACAATGCGCTGCCCTGTTTCACAACACGTCTTGCGATAACAAATCTGCCCTTTCATTTCCCACTTCACTCAGCTTAGACTTCCACAGTACATCCCCTCCATTTCGCTTCTTGTCTCTTTTACCACTCCCTTCTGTTCCTCTCCCAGATCTTTCTTCTATAAACGCTATCAAACGCCTTCTCTGTATCGAGAAATGGTATAAGTACAGATATTTCCTTTGGTTACTGAGGATGCAGTACTCAACAACATTATATCAGTATTTACTCCATTTGCAGACTGATAATTATAGCTATTCGGAGTAGTATATTTTTTGGTTGCTTATTATCTATCTACAAGTACATATGGAAAGAGCAAGCCTTCAATGCTTACTTTCCTCTGAGCGTCAGGTCAGGTGCTGTAGTTGCATGGACACAAAACAGTTAGCCTATACTTACGGGCGTAGTCCACTTAGTTTGGCAGTTACGACCGTGCAGAAAACATCAGGTAATAAATTATGAGGCGTATTGCGGGAAGACTGTTCGACGTAGAGATAAAAGAGCCAACACACTGATGTGTGTACATATTAAGGTACTACATATAAAAATATATGCAGTTACAACTGTACCACCCTGTATTTCAACATGCGAACTAAATTCATGGATGTGATAAATTAATGAACTCTAAGTGTTTCTTTTGTAAAATTCCTATCTACTAAAATTTCTTTTCATGTGAATTTTAATGATTTCATCAAGGTATCTCAATATTCCCACTATTGTTAATATTTTCTCTCATATGTTATATTTTAACCACGACGAGGCTGTAAGTCTATTTAGCCCCGTAATGTTGCATATCCTTAAATATTATACAGCTACCACTACACACTCATGGGCCAATTAAAGGTCTTTGTGGAATCCACAGAAGTTTTCACAGGGCCCATATCTCTGTAAATGGTAGTATCGTATACGAGCAGTCCGAAGAAACTGACTTCCTTGCTTATTACGTAATTTATATGTTTTTTCATGGTAACAATGTAGTAACATACGTTCTGCGTTGCGCCTGTATGTGATGAGACGAGGATTCCACAACACTTTGTTTGATCGGACACGTCCGTTGCGTTCTCGCTTCCCACGCCCGGGTTCCCGGGTTCGATTCCCGGCGGGGTCAGGGATTTTCTCTGCCTCGTGATGACTGGGTGTTGTGTGCTGTCCTTAGGTTAGTTAGGTTTAAGTAGTTCTAAGTTCTAGGGGACTGATGACCATAGATGTTAAGTCCCATAGTGCTCAGAGCCATTTGAACCACGTCCGTTGCAAGGGTCAAGGCGTGGCACTAGTTATTCATGGACGGGTGGATGTCGTTGGCCGATGACGCAGGGTTTGAAACGCCACACTGCATTACAGATTCTATTGTCCAGCAGGTAGCTGCTCTTATTACTGAAAACGGGGAAATTAAAGTGGCATCCACCGCCTCAGAGATCGTATAGAGCGTCGCAATTGCAATTCAGTGATCTCCGTATACTAGAGACATTCTTCGAAGAGTTTCCGTTCCCCGAACTCTTTCATTTGTAGGGGAACGCACCAAACTCATTTTTCCTATTTTTCAAAAGTCTACTTTTCTGTTTTCAGCACTACTGAGCGCAGTGAACGATCGGTCCGTCAACGTGAGTGTGCGCCCATGTACCTCTAGCGGCGAGTTTGGGGCCTCAGTGCTATGCCTGTTTTCTTTAGACCATTAAGAGATACATTTTGGCAATGGACTGAAGCCGTGATTAAGCCCAACCATTGGTACAGGGTAGTGCCCTCGGCTCAGCTGACTGCATGCTGAATGAGCTAAGTATATAAACCGGCAAACATAATTTTGGAATATTCAGGGAACCTACAGCCACTACTGCAACCGTTCACAATCATTCCAATCACCACGCGAATTCTCATGTATCAGATACGTGCTACACCACCTCAACAGAGCTTCACTCAACAAAGTCAACAATACACAGGAGCTAAACACAATACACCAGTTAGCCAGAGAGGGTGGATACGACATAAAAAAATAATAAACAAACTGAACAAGAAAATAAAAGAGAAAATTAAAAAAGAAGAAATTACCAACCACAACAGAGAACTAGGAACACAAACACTTGACAGACAAGGGGGACCAGGAAAACCTTACATGACACAGTCTAACATACTGCAACAAAAACGTCCACAGGGTGGGGAATGTCCTGAAGAAACAAGGATTACGAATATCAGTCCGCACAAACAACACAATACGGGAAAAATCTAAACACTAAGAACACCTCCACAGACAAATCCTCCGTAGCTGGAATCTATCAGTTAAGCTGTACCTCATGCCAGTCTACCTACACAGGCCAAACATGTAGAAATTTCAAAACGAGATATTCTGAACACTTCAAGCCTTTGCAGATCATCTCATACCAAAAAATTACCATCCAAACAACACCGAGGCTAATCTCAATATCCTCAAACAAAGCAACAGCTTCTGTCAAAACCTCATAACAGAGAACTATCACATACAAAGAGCAATGGTACAAGGAAAGAAAGTCTTGAATGGAAATACAACAATGTACAACAGAACACTGTTTGGGGCACTAAATGAACTACACACTGACACTTCCCTGCATAAAACATAATAACTTAACACCATCAAATATCCAAATACATCTGATTTCTCAATCCCACTCCATCCCACCCCTCTTTCCAGCTGTCTCTCTCTCTCTTTCTCTCTCTCTCCCTCTCCGTCTCCCTCTCTACGGTCACAAACACACACACACACACACAGACACACACACACACACACACACACAGACCATAACATCCCATCGCATAAGTTCTCCCCCAGCAGAGACACCTCACTATTTCTCACGAAACGCACAAAATTAGCGGCACACTAAATGATGTAAGGTAAACGATGAACAAGTGAGCAGCGACAACAACATAATACTTCTCAATGTATAAGGAGACAGAAGTGTCTTTGAAATCACGTTTTGTGCACAATACGTACAAAGTAAATGTGAAAGTGAAATTAAATAATAAACGCAGTGATAGGAGTATACTCAATAGCAGTAGAAAGAGATATCCACCAGAGGTACACAGCAGGACGGAAAACTTAAGTACACTAACATACATAACCATTACCATGCACAAATTTTCTTCATGACTACGGATGACATGCTATCAAAACGACAAAAAAGGGCATAAAAACCGATCTCTAAAAATGCATCTTCACTAGCAATGTAATTTTCAGGTGTGCAGTCGAAACCAACAAAACAAAATGTATTCAGAATGAGACTTTCACTCTGCAGCGGAGTGTGCGCTGATATGAAACTTCCTGACAGATTAAAACTGTGTGCCCGACCGAGACTCGAACTCGGGACCTTTGCCATTCGCAGGAGAGCTTCTGTAAAGTTTGGAAGGTAGGAGACGAGATACTGGCAGAAGTAAAGCTGTGAGGACCGGGCGTGAGTCGTGCTTCGGTATCTCAGATGTTAGAGCACTTGCCCGCGAAAGGCAAAGGTCCCGAGTTCGGGTCTCGGTCGGGCACACAGTCGTAATCTGCCAGGAAGTTTCAAAATGTATATAGTATACAAACGATTATAAACTTTGCATTATACTTTACAGAAATAAATCTCATGCAGAGAAGACGACAGACAGGTGTCAAACACGTCTGGGTGAATAAATAGAAATAGTATTTTTCATAAGGCGGATTAAAAACAAAAACGTCTGAATACAGACAGATGCACTTCTCTACTCGGGCTTGCTTCAAATATTGCAAGTATGATACGTGGAGATACGGCATACAGTAGCACCACAAAAATCAGTTTACGTTGCTTAAGGGAACTGTATTCCTTTAAGTTGGGTAATAATAATTCCTCTACGGGTGTACTGGATATACGATACGCGTATGGTGAATGTACAAATTAAAGGCTTCTTTATTATGAAAATATTGTTAAGGGACGAAGAAAGTTTCATATGGCGTCTAATACTTTAATAACCATTAGAACATGAACCATGAACCTGGTCGAGGCAGAGCAGCTTGCGTGCCTCAACGATACAAATAGCAGTACCGTAACTGCAACCAGAATCGAGGGGTATCTGTGGAGAGGCCAGACTAACCACTGGCAGCCTTTCCAGTAGTTGCAGAGGCAGCAGTTAGTGGCAGTAGAATCGTTCTGCAGTCAACTGAAAATGCTGGACCCTAAATTTTCTCAATGGAGTTTCTTGAAAAGAACGTACTCTTATCTCCAGGGATTCCAACTTGAATTCACGAAATATCTTCGTAATACTCGCATACTGATCGAACCTGCCGGTAAGAAATCTAACAGCATGCCTCCGAACTGCTTCGATGTCTTTTTTAAGTCGGACGTGGTGGGGATCCCAAACACTCGAGTAGTACTCAAGAATGGGTCGCATAGGCGTTGTACACGCGGTCTCCTTCACATACGAATCACAGTTTCCAAAAATTCTCTCAATTAATTGATGTGTACCATTCGCCTTCACTACTACCGTCCTCACGTACTCGTTCCACTTCATATCCCTTTGGGACATAACGCCTAGGTACTTCATCGACTTGACTGTGTCAATCAGTATACGACTAATGCTATATTTCAAACTTATGACTTTGTTTTTCGTATTCACCTGGATTAACTTACATTTTTCTACCTTTAGAGCAAGCTTCCATTCATCACACGTACTAGAAGTCTTGTTCATGTCATCTTGTATCACCCTACAGTCACTTACAGACGACACTTCCCCGTACACCATAGCGTCATCATAAAATCGTGTTCGTCAGCTTGGGGAAATGAAACATGCAAGGCTGCAGAGTCTCAAACAGGGGAAAATCAAAGCCCAGAAAAACGCATGGATAATGCACGAGACATTGAATCTACTTTAAGAAAGGAGATAATATAAAAATGTAGCAAATAAAGCAGGCGAAAGGTAATACAGACGTTTAAAATATAAGGTTAACAGCAAGTACAAAATGGCAAACGCGGAGTGGCTAGATGAGAAATAGAAGGAACAAGAAGAATGCTAAATTACGGAGTAGACAGATGCCGCCTGTAGGAAAATTAAAGAGACCTTTGCAGAAGCTGCTCTATGAATATCAAGAGCCCTGATGGCAAATCAGTACTAAGCAATGAAGTTAAAGCTGAAATTAGTAAGGAGTAATTGAAAGGAATGTATAAAAGGAATAAACTTCAAGGTAATACTTCATACAGGAAAAGAAAGGAGATGAATATCAATTGCGAGAAATTATACTACGAGAAGATTTTGACAGGCCACTGAAAGACCTAACGCGAAAAAGTCCACTGAAGTGGACGACATTACCGCACAATTATTGCCATCCTTGGGATAGCCACTTATGACAAAACTACTCCGTCTGCTGTGCAAGACATATGGGAGAGGCAAAATACATTCACACTTGAAGAGAAAGAGTTTGGTAAACAAGACTCCTTATGAAGCCTCATATGGAAAACGTTTGAAGGACACAACGCCGATGATCATCATGCTGAATACATGGTCCATCTAGATTTACCCACTTTGTCCCAAAAGTTGTCCCGGGCAGAAATTCCAAAATTTGCTAGCTCACCATCACGTCGAAGCCACATTTTTGACGAATATAAAGTGTCACTTCTTCCAAGACCTCTTCAAAACCTGTTTCTGAGGTATCTGATATTTCTGACACGATGGGCGAGGAGGAATTACATACAGCCCCCCAGAAGCACCCTTGATGATGTCTACATAAAAGAGTGCTGAAACGCATTACAAAGTGTGGTGTGAAGTCATCGAAAATGTGACTACTTCGAATATAGGAAAAAGTTCCCATTGCTTAACAAGAGGTGATGTAGTTTCACTCGTAACTTAAAACCAGAATGTACGCGTACATACGTTGCGCTATAAAGCATTATGCTACGTTCCGCCCACAGCATCTAGAAGCGTATAGAAGGAATTATAGTACACACTGCCGATTTACGCGCACTCTTGTACCGTGAACCTTCTTATTTTTAATTTTCATCTGTTCACAATATCTCTTGAATCATTTTTAGTCTTTACGGACAGAATATTTATAGCTTCTTCAGATAGAAAGAATTTCGTTAGGCGTTTCTCTGCAAACGTCCACGGCAAAGAGCTTACTTCTTTTAATCGAAGTCAGTTCTCTTTCGGTCCGCCGTAATCAGAATTGGACACTGCCTGCATAAACAATTGCATCCGTCTTGTAATCAAGATGGAATACAGATTGCTTCATTCCGAAAGATTAAAGAGATCTGGGACTTTCAGGTGCAAAGTCACCATTTCATCAAGGCATCAGTATGTAAGATGTCCGTATTAGGCTGTGTAAGATCTTGCATGCGGAAGAAAATGTTCTGGAGACGTACGGAAGAGCCTTTGATGAAAAACTCATTACAGCCTTTGACTGAAAAACACATAAAAGTCAATTAAATTTAAAGTTCCAGGAAGACAGCCAAATCCCTAGTTGTACATTAATGATGGTCCACAATTGAAAGTAATTAATTTCACTCCTGAGATGCCATTCACGAACCTCTACAACAAATTCCTTTACAACAAGGAGTTTTTTGTCCCATCTCTTCCTCCCATTTTGTTTAATGTGATTGATGGGAGAGAACTTATGAACAAAATTTCTATCTGTAAGTGTCAGTCATAATTTGTTAACATTTCAGTGCTGCTATACCGCAGTGGAACTGTTTCTTCTTACCACGTCTTCTACTCAATATCTTTAGACTATGAGTAAAATTCGTTTGTCCCTTTACACATTAACACCGTTCCTTCCATTTTTAGTACGTATTTCCATCCCGAGCAGTTGAATCTTCAGGTATATGATGTACTTACAAACAGATCAGAAACCCTTCGTTGTTTAGAAATGATGTATATGCAACGGTCAACAAT